>NC_069790.1:3517500-4827000 GCF_027406575.1 Nycticebus coucang
AGTTTTGTGGGTGATAAATTTTGCTTTTTGTAAAGTGTCTTTCCTTTCACCTTCACTTTGGAGATATATTTTCACCTGGTATAGACTCCTAGGATGGCACTTGTTTTGGTTGGCCCTGTAAAATATCATTTCATTGCCTTCTGGCTTCTTTATGCTAAGAATTCAGTTTTCAGACTAATTAAAAAAAAAAAATCTGTGACTTTGCTCAAAACGTTTACTTCTTCAACCAGGTAGAGGTTGCTTAATCTTATGATTACTACCTCCAAATCATATGGTGTTTCAGCCTCTGCATTTTACACATTTTATTTATTATTATTTATTTTGAGACACCAGGCTAGAGTGGCACAGCATCATCACAGCAACCTCAAACTCCTGGGTTCAAGCGAACCTCCTGCCTCAGCCTCCTGAGCAGCTAGGACTACAGGCGCCCACCATCTCACCCATCACCACAGCCAGCTAATTGTTCTACTTTTAATAGAGGCAAGGTCTCATTCTTGCTTAGGTTGGCCCCATTTCCTGAGCTCAAGTGATCTACTCACCTTGGCCTACCACAGTTCTGGAATTATAGGAATGAGCCCCTGCCCTATACTATGTCTGCATTTTTACATAATTTTTGTTTAAAGTTTTTACTTTTTTGCTTTTTATCAAGGTAATTCATAATGACTTATTAAAACATTTCAATGAGGGCTGCTATAAAATCTTTGTCAGAATATTCCAACATCTGATTCATCTCAATGTTGACATCTTTGGGTGAGGGTTGCTAATTAAAAATCATCTGCCTTTTTGGAAAGATTTTTTAAATTGTGTGTTAGATTTTTGGGGAAAACATATAAAACTGGATCTTATTTAAACTCTATTTGCACGAGGCAGTCCCCTGCTATGGTGTAGTGCCAAGGCCACTTGGCTGCAGGAGGCAGCTCTCCACTGGCCCTGATGACACACCTGGACAGAGTGGGACACCTGGATACACTGGCCCTGACACACATGGCCTTCCAGCTGATGAAGGCAAATGTGAACCTCCCCCCTCAGCCCCTTTAATGCGAGGAGGGGGACACTGCGGGCTGACTCATGCTTCCTTGTTGTCACACGGTGAGAACAAAACCTCAGCTCCTCACCAAGTCCAGGGGAGAGGAGAGGTAGAAGCTGTCCCACTAGCCCAATACCAACCTTCTTTTCCATCTCCTGATTGCTCAGTGAGGCTGGAGACAGCTTTTTATGAGCTCTGCTAACTGCAAGGGGTCGAGGGGAAACAGTTTTGTTTAGACCTGTGTCACACTGGACATTCAGTCTTATTACCACCAGTTCAGCTCCCCTGAGCCCCAGGGCACTGGAGGCTTTGGGGTGATCTTAGTGGTGACAAGTCTTGCCTCACATTGCTTTGTTAATCTTGTTGCTGCCAGGAGAAGGTGGGAGCTGAGATGTCCACGCGACTCTATTGAAACTATCCTGCTGGGAGGATGGGAGCATGATCGGCTTCTACAGCGTGGGTGGAATCTCAGCTTCCAACTCCCTGCTCCTCTCTGTGGTGCTGCCCCGTCACTCAGTCTACACCCCTCTGCCTACAACCCTCACCTCTGCCTACACCACTTCACCTACACTGCTCACCTCTGCCTACACCACTCTGCCTACACCGCTCACCTCTGTCTACACCACTTCACCTACACCACTTACCTCTGCCTACACCACTCTGCCTACACCCCTCACCTCTGCCTACACCACTCTGCCTACACCCCTCACCTCTGTGTACACCACTTCACCTACACCGCTCACCTCTGCCTACACCATTCTGCCTACACCCCTCACCTCTGTCTATACCACTTCACCTACACCACTTACCTCTGCCTACACCACGCTGCCTACACCCCTCACCTCTGCCTACACCACTCTGCCTACAGCCCTCACCTCTGTCTACACCACTTCACCTACACCACTTACCTCTGCCTACACCCCTCACCTCTGTCTACACCACTCTGCCTACACCCCTCACCTCTGTCTACACCACTTCACCTACACCACTCTGCCTACACCCCTCACCTCTGCCTACACCACTTCACCTACACCCCTCACCTCTGTCTACACCACTTCACCTACACCGCTCACCTCTGCCTACACCACTCTGCCTACACGCCTCACCTCTGTCTACACCACTTCACCTACACCACTTACCTCTGCCTACACCACTCTGCCTACACCCCTCACCTCTGTCTACACCACTCTGCCTACACCCCTCACCTCTGTCTACACCACTTCACCTACACCGCTCACCTCTGCCTACACCACTCTGCCTACACCCCTCACCTCTGCCTACACCACTTCACCTACACCCCTCACCTCTGCCTACACCACTCTGCCTACACCACTCACCTCCCCCTACAGCACTCCACCGACACCACTCATCTGTCTACACCGCTCACCTCTGCCTACACCGCTCACCTCCCCCTACAGCACTCCACTGACACCAGTCATCTGTCTACACCGCTCACCTCTGCCTACACCGCTCACCTCCCCCTATAGCACTCCACTGACACCAGTCATCTGTCTACACCGCTCACCTCTGCCTACACCGCTCACCTCCCCCTATAGCACTCCACTGACACCAGTCATCTGTCTACACCGCTCACCTCTGCCTACACCGCTCACCTCCCCCTACAGCACTCCACTGACACCAGTCATCTGTCTACACCACTCACCTCTGCCTACACCGCTCACCTCCCCCTACAGCACTCCACTGACACCAGTCATCTGCCTACACCGCTCACCTCCCCCTACAGCACTCCACTGACACCAGTCATCTGTCTACACCGCTCACCTCTGCCTACACCGCTCACCTCCCCCTACAGCACTCCATCGACACCACTCATCTGACTACACCGCTCACCTCTGACTACACCACTCATCTGTCTACTGTACTCACCTCTGCCTGCACCGCTCACCTCCTTGTCTGGTGGACACCGCTCATCTCCACTCACTCCTGCAAGCACACAGAAGATGCTTGGCAGCCGCATGATTTGGAAACCCTCACTACAGAAGAAGGCAGAGCGTAAATGTGTAAAGCATCTTCCTACAATATGCAAATCGCACCAAACACAAATTCCTCTAAGACTCTCCCCCAGACCAGTTTGGGAATGAAAGATATCTTGTGTTTGATAACTACATTTGTTATTACAAAAATATAGCAACCCAATAAGGAATGAGGACCCCACGCCCTTTCTTTGACAGTTCTCTCCTGCAGTCCACGAGACATTATCAGAGCACTGATAATAAAGACAAGCCGGGCTCATTTCCAGCAAGTTAATGAGTTTTCCCAGCTGCTATGACTAGCAAAGTACCCTTAAGTAGGAAGATGGAGTTACTCTGAAAGCCTGCACTGATTTTTATCTTCCAACTGCTTGTCTGTACTGCACACCAACGCATTTCTCAGATGGGGCCTTTACAGTGTGTAAATTACGACCATTGAAAACTATATTCAGTCCTAGTGCTATTGGCCTTCCGGTGTTTGAATGAGCCAGCTCCCATCTAAGAATGTGACGGTTATGAATAACCACGCAGAGATCACCTGACAGAACTACATTTCCACATTATTACCAAAAGCATTTTTCAAATGCTTTCCTGGTTGAACACTCACTCTCTTTCCCCTAAAAAAGCACAAACATAAAAGGGAAAAATAAACACCCCAGGCTACAATAAAACTTAATATGCTCATTCTAAATGTAAATTTACGTAGATTGTTGAGATAAAATTGACATTTTAATTATAGATTGCAAAAGAAAAAGGCCATATTTCATGGAATATTCTCAAGTTATTACATTTAAATGGCACTGCACATGCATTGCCTTATCAGTCACTGCTGGAGGCTTGATGATCTTCGATAAATGTGGAAATTTGCACTTTTAAATAATTAGCTGAAGTACCACTAAGCCTTTGAAAACCTATTTCTGCTTTAGTCTACATATTAAAATGTATTTACTAAGGTTTTGGATTATTTCAACTGTGAGAGAAATAAGGCCAGACAGTAGAATAAAAATATATTAAACTACGAGCATCTCCACTGATGCAGATTTTCCATGGTGTTCATCTGGCTCAGCGTTAGGCCCATCTGTGGTTGTGTTGAGAACCCACGTGGCTTCTGCACTTGCTCACAGAGCACCCAGCCCCTGACGACCTCCAGGGGGTCTGCGTCTGCTTACATATCAGCCACATGCTTCTGTTTGTTGACGCGCAGACCCAATGTTGACCCTCCAAACTTAACCACTTCTGGCTCAAAACAGTATCTGGTAAAAACTTCAATCCCACTCCTCTCTATTTTCACTAAAACACCAAAACATGTAAAAACTCATGAACTTCAGCACATAGACTGAGCGATCAGCAGTGAATAAACATTCATAAATCTGTTTAAAGTAAAATAATAAAACTTTTTTCAGATTTTAATTAAAAATTATACTTCTAGTGAAAAATGAGAGTAGGAAATGATTTTTTGTATATGTCAATAATTATTGCTCTGATTATAAAATTTGAAATCAATATCGGCTCTACTCAGAATGTTACCTGATCATCCCAAGACCATCTCAGAGAGCTTGCAGGATCAAAATTATTTCTAAGTTGATACCAAGACACTGGCATTTTCGCTGTGTTTCTCTGATGTCACCAAAACACTGCTGAGTAGTTTATACATCTTAGTACAACCAGTAGAGTAGCGGCAAAGACTACAAATAGTCCTTATTTTCTTAACTGCCATGTACTTGGAATTTTAAAAAATGAAAAGAAAAAAGAAAAACATCAATTCCACTTAGGAAGCTCTTCAATCTTGATGAAGTAGTGAAAACTTTATTTTTAAAAACTTATCCCTTAGTAATTTTTTATATGTTTGATATGACAAATAAAACCCAGGATAAAAGACTTCTGCCCCTCACTGTTTACCTCAAAGAAAAGAACATGTAAGTTGAATTGTAAACTAAACTAGTTGTTTCTTATCTCGAAATGTCATTTGTAATTGAAAGGAAGAAACAGCAGACAAACTAAGGTTATTCAGACTTGGCTATTTAAGAATTTTCTTAAAAAATGAAATCAGTGAGCCTGTCACTTCTAGGAAAACACCCAACAGTATTTTTTTTTTTTTTGCAAATGATAAAATTTTAGCTTTCAAGGAAAAATTATAAAATTTTTGATAATTTGAATTGGCCACTGTCAACTTAACATCTGCCTTAAACTCATCAGGACTTTTCTGATGAGGTTGGTGGTGATACACGTGTTAATGAATGCAATATTTTTATATTGTATTTTGAAACGTGCCCAGATTTCAAAGAGATAAATAAATCAGTAAGCCAGAATTTTCAAAATCACTAACACATGACATTGTCAAATGATACATGAGTAAAAGAATTCATTCAAATTAGACCAGTAAGTTTTAATATAACAGTATAAAATATTAAGAGATATGGATTCATATCATAAATAAAAAAAAAACTGCCTCCTGCTGACTTTTGTTATAGTCTCAATGAAAAATATTAAAAATATCAGGGAAAAAAAGCTAGTAAGACATTCCTCCCTTTTGCAAACACATGCTTGTGTGACGTCACTTTTTCTTTACATGAGCCCTAGTGCAGCAAATTGAAGGTAGTTCTACAAGTTAGTGAGGACTCCACCCAATCAGACGATCACAAAATGATCTGAGAAGAATAAAGTTGTTTTCAGAAATGAAAAGTCTCAAAATTTTGTTTCTATTTGAAGAGGCTGGTAGAAAGATGTTCAACCACAATAAGAAAGCCGAGTGTGTGGTCTGAAGATGTGGCCCTGAATGGAGTATGAAAACACGAGAAGAAATTATGTCAGGTGGAGGAAAATAATATCTGGTACATTTGCATATATCTAGAAACCACACCACAATTGGAGGAGGATTTGAGGATAAATTTGTGATGAGGTCTTTAAAAATCAAAAGCATAAAATTCTAAACAATGAAGACTAACACCAAAGAAAATAGAGTACAAGAATAAAGACTATTTCCTAGTCATGAGGATATTGACAGAACATAAAATATTCTCAGAGGAGGAGAGAAAAAATAAATTTCTTTCATATGAGTGTGCAAGGGAAAAATGTCAAAAACTGAAAAAAAAAAGGGATGATCTCCTTGGGACCCCCTCTGCTGTGCCAAAGGCTTTTCTCTTCTTAATAAATTCTCTTGCTTTCACTGCAGATGAAAGAAAGAAAGAAAGAAAGAAAGAAAGGAAGGAAGGAAGGAAGGAAGGAAGGAAGGAAGGAAGGAAGGAAGGAAGGAAGGAAGGAAGGAAGGAAGGAAGGAAGGAAGGACTGAAAAAAAGCAAAATATGGCAGCATAAGCATGCTAGTTAGAAATAAAGTGATATATTTTTAAAATATTAAAAACAGCTAAAATCACTGAGCATTTATGCTCTGCAGAACGGAAAATGGAAGAAAGTATTCAGAATCGATGTTATGTTTTTGTTTTATTTTTCGATCCTATGGAACTCTTTAACTCTAAGTAGTATGTGTGTATAGCTTAAAATAATTTTCACTGCAGATGAAAGAGGAAAGAAAAAAATTGAAACTCTTTTATTTTGTTGAAAAGAATCTACATGATAATGATAAATAGGCAAAGGAAATAGCCATTACAGAATGTTCAAGTTTCTGCCTGGCTTTTTGTGGCTTTACGGTTCCTTTATTTTTATCAATGAATATCATTCAATTGTTTGACGCTACCACAGTTTTTCATGCATTCACCTTTATGGGATACCTTGGTGCTTTGAAGTTTTGGCAAATGAATAAAGCTTCTATAAACATCCAGGTGCAAATTTTTGTGAGGACAAATGTTTTCAGCTCATCTGGGTAAATACTAAAGAATATGATCATTGCATCATACTATAAGAATGTGTGTACATTCGAAAGAAAACGCCTGTCTCACAAAGCAGCTACACAATGTTGCATTCCCACCAGAAGTGACAGATAGTTCTTGTTGGTCCTGATTAGCATTTGCCATCAGGGTTTTGTTCTAACTTACACTGTGAGGTCCATAGTGCTGTCTCTTTATTCTAATTTGCAATTCCCAGATGGCATATGATGCCTGCCAAGGGCCTTTTCATGTACTTATTTACCATCTCTATATCCTCTTCAATGACGCGTCTCCTCAGATATTTTGCCTATTTTTAAATTGGGAGTTTTGTTTTCTTATTATTAAAATAAGAGTCTTTGTATATTTTTGCTCTCGGTCCATCATCAGATACGTGTTTCCAACAATTTTCTCCTAGCATATGGCTCATTTTTTTATTTTCTTTAGGAATGCTTTTGTACTTTAATAAAGTTTAGTATGTCCATTTTTCTTTCATGAATTCTATTTTAAATATTCTATTTAGAAAGTTATTGCCAAAACCAGGATCACTTAAATTTTCTTCTGCATCATCTTCCAGAGTGTTATAGTTTTGTAATTTACCTGTAGACCTATAATTCATTTTGAGTTCATTTTTGTGAATGGTATGAGGCCTGTGTCTCATACCATTCACAAAGAAGCTCTTTTTTTTTTTAATTGACATGCGGATATTCAGTCATTCCATCAACATCATCATTTGCTGAAACAATTATCTATTTCCATCAAATTCTTATTGCTGCTTTGTCAAAGATCAATTGATTATAGTTGTGTGGATCTGTTTCTGGTTTCTGTATTCTGTTCCAATGATCTATTTTTTTTCTTAATAATACTACACTGTCAGAACTACTCTATTTTTATTAGTTTTAATGCCAGGTAGTGTCAGCCTTCTGATTTTGTTTTTATCCTTCAGTATTGTGTTAGCTATTTTACCTTTCCATATAAATTTTAGAATAAGTTCATCAGAATCCAGAAAAGAGTTTGCTGGGGTTTTGACTGGGCTTACATTAACACTATAGATCAAGTTGGAAAGAATAGGTACATTGACAATATCAAGTTTTTCCTTGCACACATGTGGTGTGTCTTTCCATTTGGTAGATTTTTTTATTCATTAGATTTTATAGTTTTTATCATATAAATGTACATGTTTTGTTAGATTACAAATATATATTTGGATAAGAATAAAAAGATAAAGACATTTAAACTGAAGAATTTCTAACTGCTGAAAGCTAATTCAGAGACAGAACAATGGTTATGTGCTAGCAAACATAAATATACACCCAAATTATCTATAATCACTCAGAATAAATTCACAAATATGAAAGACAGAATTCTAAGTATTTAGAGAAATCTGACTTTCTAAAAGAGCTATTATTAAAGGGGGAAAATTGCTTAGAAAGAATTTTTATCTCAAATGCTCTAACAACAAAAAGTGTGTGAATTAAACTCTTAAATCAAATATTTTTATTGAAAACAAAGACATAGTCAATAACAAAACTCACATTCTTCTCAAATGCACAGGAGATATTCCCCAGGATAGACAATACGTTAGGTCACAATCTAACTGGTAGTAGATTTTAAAATGGTATCTCTGACCACAACAGGATTAGATTATAAATCAACAAAAGAAGAAAAATTGGAAAAGTCTCAAATTAGTGAAAATTAAATAACACACACTTAACCAGTGCATCACAGGAGCAATCACAATGGAAAATAGGAAATATTTAGAGATGAATGAAAATAAAGGTGTAACATAAGGAAACTTTCAGATGCAGTAACAGCAGCACTAAAGGGAAATCTTTAGCAAAACGATTAAATTAAAAAGCAAGAGCGATTTCAAATCAACGTCCTACTTAACTTTACAACTAAAGAAACTGGAGAAAGAAGAACAAATTAAACCCAGACACGGCAGAGGGAGGGGAATAATAAACGCTAGAGCAGAAATAAAGGTAATAGATACTAGAAAAACAAAAAAATCCTTGAATCAGAAATTGGTTCTTTGAAAAAACAACAAAACTTACAAATCTTTATACTGACTACAAAAAAATGTAAGATAAAAGACTCAAATTGCTAAAATTAGAAATGAAAGTGAGGTTATTATTACCAACTCTACTGAAATAAAAAAGATTCTAAGATCATACTTTAAAGAATTGTGTACCATGAGACTAATGACCTGGATGAAATGGACACATCTCTAGAAACATAAACTCTTCCAAGACTAAACCATAAAGGAATGGAAAGTCTTAATACACCTATAACCAGTGAGGAGGAGACTGAATCAGATATCAAAAGTTTCCTGATCAAAAAAAAAAAAAAAAGAAAGAGAAAACAACAACAGCAAGAAGAAAAAGAAAAAAACAGCAACAACAAAAGAAAAACACCAAAGCCCTAGACCTGATAGCTTCACTAGTGAATCCCATCAGACATTTAAAGAAGAAACACCAATTCTTCTCAAACATTTTTTAAAAATTAAAAAGAAGAAAATACGTCCTAATTCATTCTGTGAAGCCAAAATTACCCTGACACCAAAGCAAAAGCCAAACGAGGGATTGGGAGGGGGGTGGGGGGTGGGAAAGCAGAGAAACTACAGACCAATATCCCTACGGTTATCAATGTAAAAATGAAATATTAGCAAACAGAGTTCAACGATCTATTAAAATGATCATATTCCATGACCTCATGGGTTTTATTGCTGGAATGGCTAGACATGGACACTGATTAATGTAGTAATAATACGACACATTAACAAAATGAAAGAAAAATATAATCATCTCAATTAATGCAGAAAAAAATATTTGAAAATATTGAACACCCTTTTATGATAAAACAACCAACAAAGTCACCTTCAAAGTTCTCCCCTTGGCCATCTGGTAATTGTTGTGATATTCATCAATGAGATATGTGGTGTTTTCTCTGGGATGGGTTCATGAGCTTAGTTGTCAGACCTTGTACTCAATGGTAAAAGACTAGAAGCTTTTCCTCTAAGATTAGAAACCAGGTAAGGATGTCACTCTCACCACCTCTCCTCAACACAGTCATGGAAGTGTTAACCAGAACAATTAGGCAAGAAAGACAAAGAAAAGGAATCCCAGGGAAATGAGAATGACTAAAATTATCTGTATTCACAGAAGATAGAGCCTTTTGTGTAGTCAGAACATATTAAAGATGACACATAACACAGAGAAAAAGAGAAACAGAGAGATGCAAACTGATAAAACTAAAACTCAATTCATCAAAGTAGCAGGATACAAAGTCACATGCAAAACTCAGGTGCATTTCTAGACATTAGCAAGGAGCAAGGTGAAAAATAAATTAAGGAAACAACTCTGTGTACCTACCATCAAAAAGAACAAAATCCTTATAAATTAACTTAACCAAGGAACTGAAAGTCTTATACAATGAAAATTATAAACCATTGCTGAAAGAAGTTAGGAAAGACATAAATAATTGGAAGCACATCTCATGTTCATGGTTTGGAAAACTTAATATTATTAAAATGTCAATATTGCCCAAAACAATAATGCATACTCAATACAATATCTATCAAAATCTGAATGATATTTGTTAAAGATTTAGCAAGATCTATCCTAAAATGTATGTGGAATCTCAAGGCATGTGGAGTAGCCAAAACAATCTTGAAAAAGAAAAGTTGGAAGACTCACTCACAGGTCCTGTTTCCAAAACTTACTACAAAGCTACACTAATAAAAACAGTATAGAACTGGTACAAAGACAAACATACAGACCCGTAGATTAGAGAACCAAGATAGAAACCTTTGCATTTGTGATCAAATAATTTTCAACTGGAATGCCAAGACTAGTCAATAAAGAAAAATCAGTATTTTCAACAGACTGTGCAGGAAAGGAATTTTGTAGCAAAGGAATAACATTGGACTCTTGCATAGTATGCTGTGCACAAAATCTCAAGATGAATCTACAAGTGAAACAGAAGTAAGACTACAAGATTATTAGGAGAAAACGTAGGCAGAAATCTTCACTACACTAGATTTGTCAATAATTTATTGCATGTGACTCTAAATGCACAAATAACAAACGAAAAAACTAAACAAACCAGACTTCACAAAAACTGAAAATGTTTATGCCTTACAGGACATTCAGCAGAGCAAAAATGCAGCCTTTGGGACAGAAACACGTATTTGCAAATCATATCTCTGACAGGGGTTTAATGTTCAGGACATTGGGAGAACTCTCAAAATTCAGCAGTAGCAATAATAATGGTAACAATAAACTTGATTCAAAAATCGGCAAATGAAGTGAATAGATGTTCCTTCAAAATGATATATAAATTGTCAATAAGAATATAAAAAGATGCTCAACATCACTAATCATCAGAGAAATGCAAATCAAAACCATAGTGTAACTTACTGGGGCTACTCTCAAAAAACAAGATAACAAATAGTGATGAGAATGTGGAGAAATTTGCAAACCTAGTGCTCTCTTGGTGGGAATGTAAAATGGCGTAGGCATTGTGGAAAACTGTATGTCCATTTCTCAAAAATATTTAAAATTTAATTACCAATGAGGCAGTCATCTCACTTCTGAATGTATCCAAAATAGTCAAAAAGCAGAGTCTCAAAAAGGTATTGGGGCACCTCCGTTTACAGCAGTATTACTCCCAATAACTAAAGCCTGGAGCCAGCCCAAGAGTCCATCAAAAGCAAATGGGTAAGCAAAATGTGATATGTATGCAGTGAAATACAATTCACTCCAGAAAGAAGAATTCCTATGTATCTGCCAACATGAGTGAACTTTGAGGACATTATAAGTGAAATAAGCTAGTCACAAAAGAAAAATATTATATGAAAAATATTATAATCATTTATTTTAAGGAATTTAAATAGTCAGTCTTAGGACAGAAGTAGAATGGTGGTTGCTGGGAGCCAGGAGGAGAGGGAATGAAGAGTCACTATTTAGTGGGTTCAGGATTTCAGTTTTCAGAAAAAAATGCGTTCTGGAGGTGGGTGTACCGGGATTCTACAATAGCAGGCTGAACTTAGTATTCCTGAATTATGCAGTTTAAAATGGTTAAGATACAAATTTTATGCTTATTTTATGACAATAAACATTGAACATAAACAAAGGTATAGTATTCATCTAAAATGTACACACAAATACCTATTTAATTCTGGGGGTAGGAGAAATTTTACTGATAATAATAAAATAAAATGTGGTCTGCATATGGAAGCTCATACCTGTAATTCTAGTACTCTGGGAGGTGGAGGTGGGAGGATCACTTGAGATCATGGGTTTGAGACCAGCCTGAGCAAGAGTGGGACTCCATTTTTGTAAAAGAATAAGAAAAACTAGCCAGACATGGTGACTCACACCTGTAAACCCAGCTACTCAGGAGGCTGTGGCAAGAGGATCACAGGGGCCCAGGATTTTAAGGTTGCTGTGAGCTAAGCCAACATAGCAAAGGTGACAGAATGAAACTTTGTCTCAAAATAAATAAACAAATAAAATGAGAAAAAATATTAAGATGTTGATGTGAAAATGTACTATTCTGCATTAATAATTATTTAATGAATACCACGTAATACTAATATACAATAAATTATGTATATATTTAAATCAATAAATAATGACTATATTAATAAATAATGTAAAAATTAATATATATCAAATGTGTTAGTCTTTCTTTTTTGTATAGCGATTTTATGAATCAGTAACAAACCATATGTACATCTGTAAAAATAAAAAGCAAAAGGGATGAACTGATAATTCACAACAAATGCAATATTCTCAATTAAACAAGCAAAGTAAGTAAGATGTATAAACTTTCTGGCAATAAAAATACAAATTACAATCAAGAATTGCTATTTAGCCAAAAACAGTAAATTGGAAACAAATGAAAATACTCAGTGTTATTAAAGGCTTAGATAATCTGGGACTAATTGTTGAGGAGAATGTAGATTCACAAAACCCTTATTGAAGAAGTTGCATTTTATGTTAAAAGTGTTTAAATCTTACTTGACACCAGCTATTCAATTATACCCCTAAAATTATAAGCCAAACAAATATTAATACTTAAAAATACATATATCATGTACTTGCAAAATTATTCATTGCAACCCTTCTACAATAGCAAATATGTGAAAAGCCCTGAATGTTCATTCATCAAGATTGGAAAATAAATCATGTTGCTGTTTTGCAATATAATATCATCCATCTTTTACAAATAATATTTCTAATAATAGCAGTTAGTATGGCCTAGAATTCACAACTGAACAAAACATACTTATGAAGCAGTATGTTGAGTAGATCTCATTTTAAAAGTACTATATAGAAAGAGAATGTAGCATGCAGCATGTCTTTAATAAAATTATTATGAGTACATATAGGGTAAATGTGGTATTTTAATGCAAGTATACAGTGTGAATTACTCAGACGGGGTAATATGGGTATTCATCACTTCAGACATTTGGAATTTCTTTGTATTAGGAACATTCCAATTCCATTCTTTTAGGTATTTGGTATGCCCCAACTTATTGTTTATAGTTGCTTTATTGTGCTATCAAATATTGTCCATTCTGTCTAACTATATGGGCACACACTAACCACACCCATTTTATTCACACACACCCTCCCAGCCTCTTATCACCATCATTCTGCTCTTTGTCTCCAGGACATCAGTTGTTTTTACTATTTAGCTCCCACATATGAGCGAGGATCCTTTTCTGTGCCTGGCTTATTTAACTTCCTCTTCTCCAGTTCCGTGCATGCTGCTGTCAATAACAATATTTAATAACTTTTGTGACTATATAATATTCTATCGTGCGTATACAACACAATTTCTTTCCTCATTTGTCCATTGTTGGACACCTTGGTTGATGCCCTGTCCTGGTTATTGTGAATTGTGCTGCAGTAAACATGGGGGTTCGGGTATCTTTTTGACATAACTGAATTCTCAGCCTTTGGATATTCTCACATACCAAACATTGGGATTACTGGGTTATATGGTAGTTTTTATCTTTAGTTTAGTTTGTTTGTTTTTTGCAGTTTTTGGACAGGACTGGGTTTGAACCCACCACCTCCGGCATATGGGGCCGGCGCCCTACCCCTTTGAGCCACAGGCACCAACCTTTATTTTTAGTTTTTAAGGAGCCTCCATACTATTGTCCATAGTGGTTGCACTAATTTACATTCCCACCAACAGGTGCAAGAATTTTTTTCTCCGAGGTGGTGCCTGTGGCTCAAGGAGTAGGGCGCTGGCCCCATATACCGGCGTGGCGGGTTCAAGCCCAGCCCCCGCCAAAACCACAAACAAAAGAAAAAAAAAATTTTTTTTCTCCACATCCTTGCCAACATGTGCCTGTCTTTTTGCTAAAAATCATTTTAACTGGGGTGAGATGATATCTCACTGTAGTTTGGGTCTGCATTTCTCTGATAATTGACAGTGATGAGCATATTTTCTTGGACTGGTTGACCATTTATATTTATCTGTTTTCTTTTGAGAAATGTCTATTCAAATCATTTGCCCATGTTTTAATTGGATTATTTGACATTTTCCTCTCTAGGAGTTTGAATTTATATATTCCGATTATTAATCCCTCGACAGATGGGTAGTTTGCCTATATTTTTTGCCATTCTGTGGGTTTTCTCTTCACTTTGCTGAGTGTTTTCTTTGCCATGCAGAAGCATTTTAGGTTGATGTGATCCCATTTGTATAATTTTGTTTTGGTTGCCTGTGCCTTGCGGTATTATAACTTAGGAAGTCTTTGCCCAGACCAATGTCCTGAAGCATTTCCCCAATGTTTTCTTTGAATAGTTTTATAGTCTCAGGTTTCATATTTAAGTCTTTAACCCATTTTGATTTGGTTTGTATATGGTGAGAGATAAGGGTCTAGATTCGTTCTTCTGTAGGTGAAGATCCAGGTTTCTCAGTACCATTTATTGAAGATTTTGTGGTTGGATATAAATTTTAGGATTATTTTTTTTTTTTCTTGAGACAGAGCCTCAAGCTGTAGCCCTGGGTAAAGTGCTATCACATCACAGCTCACAGCAACCTTCAACTCCTGGGCTCAAGCGATTCTCCAGCCTTCGCCTCCCCAGTAGCTGGGACTACAGGTGACCACCACAATGCCCAGCTATTTTTTGGTTGCAGGGTCCAGGCTGGATTCAAACCTGCCAGCTCAGGTGTATGTGGCTGGTGCCTTAGCTGCTTGAGCCACAGGTGCCGAGCCAGGTTTTTTATTAATTTTTTTTAATGTAACGAATGTTATTGGTATTTTGATGGGGATTGCATTAAATCTGTAGATTACTTTGTGTAGTATGGAAATTTTAATAATATTGATTCTTCCAATCCATAAACATGGAATAAATTTCCATTATGCTTTGTCCTCTTCAATTTCTTTCATCAACGTTTTGTAGTTATCATTGAAGAGACCTTTCACTTCCTTGGTTAAGTTTATTCCTAGGTGTTTTATTTTATTTGAAGCTACTGAAAATGGCATTACTTTCTTGATTTCTTTTTCAGATTGTTGACTACTAGCATATAGACATATTGCTGACATTTGTAATGATTTGGTATCCTGCAACTTTACTGAGATTATTGCTAATTTTCTCCAAATACAGAGACTGTATTAATTTACCTTTCTTCCTTTTATTTATCTTTACCTTGTCATTTTATTCATTACAAAATTGCCATTTTATAGTAAGAAACATCAAACATTATTTTTAATTTAAAAAAAAATTGTAGCCGGGCGTTGTGGCTGGCACCTGTAGTCCCAGCTACTTGGGAGGCTGAGGCAAGAGAATCGCTTAAGCCCAGGAGTTGGAGGTTGCTGTGAGCTGTGTGAGGCCACGGCACTCTACCGAGGGCCATAAAGTGAGACTCTGTCTCTACAAAAAAAATAAAAATAAAAATAAAAAATAAAAAAAATTGAATTAAGCCAGATACATTGTACTTTCTCATACTTCCATCTGAAAATTTAACTGTGTTTTGGTGGCTCTATACATTACTTCTGGTATTACCCTAAGAAGCAATGTTATTTCACTTATAACCGTTGATTTGTTCACTCATAAAAAAATTGTTTCCAACTTTCAGTCATTATGAGGTTGCTATAAACATCAGTGTATACGTATGTTGACACACATATAGTGGAATAGAGTGAGTTTCTTTCGAGTGTATACTCAGGAGTGGGTTTGTTGGTTCACATGGTGACTCTATATCCAGCTATTTGGGAAACCGGCAAACTGTTCTCTAACATGTTGGGCCATTTTATACACCCAGAGTAGTCTGCTTTCTCTAACTCCTCACCAACACTTTTTGACTCTAGCCATCCTAGTGGGTGGGACGTGGCATTCACCGGAGTTTTGATTTGCATTTCCCTGGTGACTAATGACGTGAAGCCCGCCTCATGTGCAGACCTTCAGCTTATCTTGCCTTCACTCAATGGTCTGCACCTTGCAGAAGCTCAGGTGACCACAGGTACACAAGTTTGACTCTAGATTATCACTTCCATTCCAACGTTTCCTGTGTCTGTCCTTGTCCCAATACCACACTGCCAACTACTGTTGCTTTGCAGTTAAGTTTTGAAATAAGGAAATGTGAGTCCTTCTACTTCGCTCTTTATTTATAGGATTATTTTGGTTCTCTTGAGTTCCTTTGATTCTATATAAATTCTCGAGGCAGCTTGTCAATTTCTGTAAAAACAAGTCAGCTGGGACCCCGATAGTGATTGAGTTGAATTTGCATATCCTATTGGGGGAGCTGCAAATAAAATGCTCTGATGCAAATAAAATCACTTCATTTGTTAATCAAGGCACAGCTGGCTTCTAAAACCTCTGAGCCGGACAGAGCTCTCAGAGCAGGCGTGGAGCTTCTCCCTGGGCCACACCTTGTCTGTGATCTCGGCGCTTGGTGGAGAGTTTGGGAGCGGACGTGGCCTGCGGCCCTCTCCGCTTGCCTCTGCGGGGGCAGGACAGGGAAGGGCTCGCAGGCACACCCTAGTGGACAGAGCTGGTACTCCATGCGTGAGGCCCGGGCAGGAGCAGCGCAACCTCACCTCTCAGCTGAGGGATTCTGCCCTGCCCCAGAAGGAAGCTCTAAAGCGGGGAGGAGACCGAGGGCCCCCAAGCTCTAGGCTGCAGGCATCTGGAGCGCAGCCGCCATTCAGCAAGCGCCTTTCATGCACATACCACAGACTCTTAACCTTTCTTACCAAATTGTGCAGGTTTTCTTGATATTTCTCCGTTTACTCTCTGCTCTCAGGGTTGTTTACAGATGCTTTTCTTCTTCTTAAATGTGTTGTTTATTTATGTTTCACTTGATAGTCTCCACCAGATTCACCGGGGAGCGGGCAGCAAAGCTCCTCGCCCTGGAGTGCTGGAGTAAACCTCAGCACTTGGGGACCATTTCACTGGCGAGTGAGAGGCCCTCCCGGCTCAGCAGACAGGAGGCCTGTAGGGACTTCCAGCTTCCTCACCAGCAGGTGCAGGGGGCCCGGAGCCCCGCCTGCCCGCAAGTCCCTGGACAGCCGGACGGCCACAGCCACAGCGGCTGGCGACTCCTGATCCCCGTGGGGTCAGCTCTAGGTGTGTTTTCCTCCCATCAACATAATTCAGTCCTTAAATTTTTGCCTTGCAATTGCTTAAAACGATTGCATATGAAATGGAAATCACATTCATTAACAAGGAAAGGATACAAATCCATGACTCACCAGACTCTGTAGTTTCCAAATCTAAGGTTCATAAAGCTACTTTGTTTTTTTTGTTTTTTTTTTTTTAATTTTTTCATAAAGCTACTTTGAAGTGGGATTGTTTACAAGATACACTTTAGTCTATCGTGTTACTTTGTTTCCACTTACACATTTTTCACTTGCTAAATACTCTCACCTTTCCTATCTTACCATTGTATTGTGATAGCAAATTGTATATTTCACGAAGTAAAAGGAAAGCTCTTTAATGAATTCCTTAATGGATTTTACTGTGATTTCTTAATATATTCTTTTCTGCTGAAGAACTTGTCAAGTTAAAAATAACTGTGACTTACATTTGTTCTTTTCATTTATTAATATATGATCAGTGAATAAGTTATCATTTTATAGTCAAACTAAAGAAAAAAAACGGTCTGGCATCAAATACATGGAAAAACATTGAACTTTTAAATGGCACTATTGTGCTACAAAAAGTAGCCAAAGAATTGAAATCTAATATTAAACAACTTGAGGAAAACTTTCAAGCAATGACAAAATAAATACAGAAATGCCCCCAAAATTAGTGAGAGTAAATATGTAATTTTTTATAGTTATAAAATAGGCTCAATTTTTTTGTATAAAGCCTGACAATATAATGTTCAAATTCTCACCTCTGAAGCCAGAAAGATGGCAGTTTAACTAGTTGCCCATTACAGTGATTTTGTGCATATATGAGGGTTTATGTGAAGGATCTTAACCACACAACAACTCAAAATATACACTCCAATGCCATATGCTTCAATTCACACTATCTAAAGCCACCCACAGAATGAGACAAAACATTTGAAAATTACATATCTGATTACAAATTAATATTCAGGAGATATGAATATTAAACTTTGACAACAAAAACCTAATCAATCTCCTTCAAGATTGAGAAAAGGATTTGATTAGACATTTCACCAAAGAAAATATACAAGTAAGCCCTGGGAAAAGTGCCCAACTTCACTCATCATTAGGGAAATGCAAAATCAAAACCACCATGAGCTATCACTTCACAGACCTCAGAGTAAATATTTTCAAACACACAAACAAACAAATTGAAAATAAATGATGAAGATGTGAAGAAACTGAAGCCTGTGCCTCGTCAGTAGAAATACACAGTGCTTCTGCTACTGTAGAAAATCGTATAATGAGTCCTTAAAAAGTTAGAAAACATGGTCCAGCAACTCCATTTATGGGTGTGTACCCAAAGAGTTATTTACAGTAGCAAAACATAAAAGCCACCTGTGTGCCATCAGTAGATGAATGGATAAGCAAAATTAGGAACATGTATTCAATGAAAAATTACTTAGCCTCAGAAAGGAAGGACATTCTGACACGTGTTATGGCAAAAGCTTGAGGATGTTGTGTTAAATAAAATAAGCCAGTCATAAAAAGACACATATGTTTTTGCTCAGAACGATACTCAGAATAGTTGCATTCATACAGCTTAGTCACCAGGGGCTGGTGTGAAGGGGACATGGAGAGATACTATTTGATTAGCACAGGGCTTCAGTACCGGAAGATGAAAAAAGTTCTATGGATCTATGGTGGTGACAACTGGGCAACAAAGCAAATGTATTTGATGCCATTTAACTGCACACTTTGAAATGGTTGAAATGTTACTTATGTTATTTATGTTAGTACGTATTTTACCCCCACTTAAATCAGAAATTAAAAATCTAAAGCATTAATTAAAAGACAATACACAAATTCACAATCCTATTGGTGATTTAGCACATACATCTGAGTGCTAAGGAAGTGGACAAACCCTTAACATGACCTAACTGACAGAATATACATTTTTCTCAAGTGGATGCAAATATAAAATGTTTACATATCATAGTCACAAGTTCATGACATACTCAAAGAACTCAAATTAGACCTCCCATTTGTTTTGTTTGTTTTTATGTTAAATCATAGCTGTGTACATTAGTGCAATCAAGGGGTACAATGTGCTGGTTTCATAAACAATCTGAAATATTCTCATCAAACTGATCAACGTAGCCTTCATGGCATTTTCTTAGTTATTGTATGTAGACATTTGTATTCTGCATTTAGTAAGTTTCACCTGTACCCATTCTAAGATGCCCTGTAGGTGTGGCCCCACCGATTACCCTCCCTCCACCCTAACCTCCCCACTCCCTTCCCCTTCCTTGGCCCTTACCCCATATTCTTGTGCTATAGTTGGGTTATAGCCTTATAGATCTCAAAGGAAATCACAAAGAAAGAAAATATTTTAAAATTAATGATAATGAGTCAATTATTTATCAGCTCAGGGACCATGGGATAAAAGTTTACTCAGAGGTAGTTATATAGATTTTAAAATCTATGATTGAAGCAGGTGCAGGACAGCTCTTTGGTCTTTTTCTATTTCCCTAAAGTCAGCACATGAATCCACAAAGACAGAGGATGCCTCTGCCTCCCTCCCCTCTCTGCTAAGGAGAAGGAAAGTTAACCCCTGTAGTCAGCGTCAGGCCTTATGGGGACGGCTCCTACCTGCTGGCTAGTTCCCTTCTCGCAAGTTGCCAGCCCAAGAAACCCAAAGTTCTCTTCCTTGTTACTTCTCTAAAAGTGTGCTGTTCTTTGTTGCAAATGCTATTTATACCAGCTGGAACTAAAGCTACCTCTTGAGAACTCCTCTTCTCTTGTGTTTCTCCCAAATTTCTGTCTCTTTTCTTCATGGTAAAGTCTTTTGTGGCCTGGGTTCCTTTCAACTAAGAGTTTACAAGGGTGGGAGGAAAGCTTATTTTTCTTCCCCTACAGTATCCATTTCAAGAAATTAGAAAAAGAACATCACATGGACGCAAAGAATCAGCAATAAAGGAATTGTGAGTATATATGTGTAAGTTTTTTAAAGTACAAGTACAAAGTACAAAGAAGCCAAAATGTGTTCTTTGATACAATTGCTAAAATGTGCAGCCCTCTAGTAAGATGGATCAAAAAGAAATAGAAAGCAAAAATTATTAAAATTGGGGCCCCACGATCATACTAATGTACACAGCTATGGTTTAATAAAAATAAAAAATAAATAAATAAATAAATAAATAAATAAATAATAAAATTGGGGACAAAATGTGGGATGTCACGGAGGAACCTACAGATACTACAAATTCAAAAAGTTTTATAATAAGAAAACATTGCAAAAAATATTGGACAATTTATATAAAATGCAAAAGTTACTAAAAAAAATGCAATTACTGAAGTGTCAGAAAGAAATGAGGGATCTGAGAAGAGGGTAATAGTTTTTTAAAGATATCAAACCTGAGAACTCAGGCACGTATGTCCAAGTAATTTTAGAATAAAAAGATAATACCATATTTGTATTTGTGCAAATAATAAAAAGAAATTGTGATCTTAATAAGAACTGCAATTAATTAGAAATAAAAGAAAATAACTCATTTACTAGCAAGTGGACTGGATTAATTTGTGAATCTGTTACAACGAACACTTCAAGATATCAACAAGTCTGTAACAAAATACTTGAAAATCAAAAGAAACATGATCTTTTTGAATAAAAAGCATCCATGGAAAATAGACAAATTTTATCACTAAATGATCTATTAATTTAATATGACCTTTTAAGAAATGAAAGTTTCAGTCCTAGACCTGTTGACCCAAATGTCATGTAGAATATTCACAAAAATTCTGAAAAGAAAAAGGGATAAAGAGGGAATAGCTCTACCAAATACGTGTGTGTGTCACTATATGTAGTTATTGAAACGGTGAGCTTCGTCTACCACGACAACAGGGGCATACACAGGTATGAATGGGAATTTTTACATAAAAATTCAGTAAAAATATTAAAACCACTATGTGCCAATCTTCAGACAGAGTTTGACTTGTGTTAACAATTGTCATCCCAGACTGAACTCTAGAAAGCTCTTCTCAAGACTCTAATTTCGGTAATATATAATTAACATCCTAAGAAAAAAAAAATAACCCAGTCGGAAATAAGAGCATACGTTCACAGACTGGTAAGCATGGATGGGTCTTCAACATGGTTCAGACATGTCTCATCAGGATTGTGAGACCCATGAAAGGTACTTGGGCTCTTTTTCACCTACACGTCAGCACATGTCAGGAAGCCTAAGGCACCTACCTCCGTTAGTTCCTGCACAGGCAATTTTATATCTTTAATTTGAAAGTATAATTTGGAACACAACCTGTGTAGGGTAATTTGATAATAAAAGAAAAAAATCACGATTTGCAAATATCTGAATCCATAGGCACATGACTGTCAGGAACAGAAAAAGCAAAACAAAAAACAGGGTTTGCCTCATGGCCAAACGCACAGGTGCTCTGCCCTCCTGCCTGGTCTGACCTGTGAGGGCACAGATGCAGATCAAGATGTGTTCAGTTATTTCTAATATAAAGTCATTTTGGAAATGTCATAAATAGCTATCAAATACTATATACAAATGAAATAACATTCAGCCATAGGAAAGATTGAAGGTCTGTAAGTACTGATATAAAGGCAACAGGAAAATCTTTATACAGATGAATAAGGAAAGTATAGAACAGCGTGTGTGTGTGGGGGGATTCTGTGTACACGCTAATTCAATTATTTTTCAGTGTCTACAAAAAACAGTTGAGTATCCTGGTTCCCTGTGGGTGAGGGAAGATGAAGGACAAAACATTTTGCGTTACTCTCAGCAACAAAGACCAGCCCAGGGCTCAGCACGGGCACACAGAAACTCTGCCTCCTGCTCAGGCCAAGTCCACAGGGGATCTCGGGGCAGCTTTTCTCCGTGGAGGCCAACTTATTCCTGTTGCTTTTCTATCTCTCCAGGAAGCCTTCCCCGTGATCATGCCAGCAGAAGACAGGCTAGAAAATTTGACAAGAGCTTTTCATTCCCACAGGTTGGACGTGACTCACACCACTAGAATACACATTCCGTTGGCCAGAAATGGTTGCATCTCTCCTTAACGCTAAGAGGGTGGTCAGCTGACGCCAGACACCGTCACCACCAGAAACATCTGCCATGATGCTTCTGTTCATTTTGAGTTTTGACCCAGATACATGTATTACTATCTCCAAAGACAGGTGCCCATCCATTTAATAAATAATAGGTAAGTCTTTGATGGTACACATATGCAACTGTGTGCCCATTTACTCACAGCACTACTGATCATAATAGCAAAAACACAACTAAAGCCTTGGTGTGTGCCACACCTTTTGGGGGCAAGACACAATTGCAAGAGGGACTTTGCCTAACAATTGCAATCAGTGTAATCTGGTTTATTGTACCCTCAATGAATCCCCAACAAGAAAGAAAGAAAGAGAGAGAGAGAGAGAGAGAGAGAGAGAGAGAGAGAGAGAGAGAGAGAGAGAGAGAGAAAGAAAAAGAAAGAAAGAAAGAAAGAAAGAAAGAAAGAAAGAAAGAAAGAAAGAAAGAAAGAAAGAAAGAAAGAACTAAAAAATACATTTTATGGTGATTTAGTTACATAAATACTGTTATTTTTATTAAAATGTTTTTATTTTCTACAGGAAACATGAATACTTCCATCATTCAAAGCATATTTTTATATGTAGAAACCTACTTTTTTCTGGCTAGTTAAATATTTTGAATAATTTTAGTATCAAACTTTTTCCAATTGTCAAAGGTACTCCCTTGTAGAGTATCAGTGATCATTGCAGACGCAAGAGACATTTTCAAATATGCCTTTCAAGCCATAAAGAACGTGGCATATTGTATTCTAGATCAACTTTTCTTTTAAAAGCACTTAAGAAATTTTATATCACTTTTTAAAGTATATACTTAGAACACATTTTAAGCATTTTATATGTTGTTACATTAAGGGATTTTTATTAACAGGATAAAAAATTGCATTCATGTTTAAAAGTGTGCACGTAACTATCAGGATGTGAATCTCTGTTTTATATCTCTGCCTAGAACACAGGCTCCTTTTATTCACCTGCTATTTGGAGAAGGGCACAATTGAGGTTTTCTTTTTTTCACACCTCAGTAATGATTTTCTTATTTGTATCTATGGTTTTGCTGACCTGAAAAGGTGAATTTTTCCTTAGCAGTGATTTTTTAAATAAAATTTCACCTAAGTACATGATTGCAAGAGGGACTTTACCTAACAAATGCAATCAGTGTAACCTGGCTTATTGTACCCTCAATGAATCCCCAACAATAAAAAATAAAAAAATAAAAAAAAAATTTCACCAAAGTGTCATCGTCTGGGAAGTGGGTGAAGGGGCTCTGCGGGTCTGGCTCACTTGATGAAATGTGTCACCCTGCGTTCCTTTTCTGGCATGTGTTTTCTTCCTTTGGGTGCTTTTGCGTCTGTGCCTGGAAAGGGTCTGCACTGACCAGGTGTCCCTCACAGACAGGATGGAGGCTGCGCACCTGCCGGTAGTGCCCTCTCCCACCACCTGCATGCGTCGCCGGTCTTCCCACACCGCCCTCACTAACCCTGTCCTCCAGACCCAGTGGCTTTTGTTAATGGAACTCGGTGGGACTGAGTCCTCTGTGTTTCCTGTGTGTTTCCCTGACTCCTGAGACTGATGTCACCCACAGAAACCTGCAGCCCGGCTGTGGGACGCTGCCAGCTGCTGCCAGACTTCCCTCTCTTCTCCATCCTTTCATTTCTAGAGATTTATGATGTTCTATCGCTGCTACGGCTGCTTCCTTCCTGTTAATATTCCTACTCTCCACAGCACAGTTAGTGGGAATTTTGCCTAAGTAAATGTCTTTCTGAGGTTCACGGGGTGAAGACAGATACCCACAGCCTGGAGCAAACCCCCTGCACTGCCAGCTCTGTGTGGCTGGTCACCTGCCAGGCCTCACCTCACACTCTGACCCTGAACCAACTGCCCTCTTTGTTTCTAGAAATTTCCACACTCCATTTAGGTACAGCTATATTGCAAATATTCTTGCTCCCAGAGGGGATCTTTCCAGTCTACCGTTATGGAAATGCGCTGAAACACAATGTTAATTCCAAACACACACACCGCGAGCATTCCCTCATGTGTGGGAGTGCAGGGAAGTGGGAGCCCATGGCCCCGTAGGATCTAGGAGTATCCTGTGGTTCTTCTGCTGAAGAAATAGATTGATTTATCCACGTAGAAATATACCTGCCAGGAAGTAAATGGACTCCCCATGAAAAGCCATTCTTGTGCTATTTGGGGAAGTCGTAATGAAATCTGTAAACAAGCCATGTCCACGTCAGGGACCCTTCTCAAACACGAGAAAGGCCCAGCGGGAGACAGACCTGTGCCAGGGAATCCAGAGCTACTGTCTGTGCTCTGAAATGTGAAATACTCACAGGGACCCACCACACATGGACAGATTCAGCAGCGTGAACAATAAAGACCAAATCCGTAGGTGATCGATGGTTTCCAGAAAGAGAGAGGTCAGGGAGCAGAGACCACTCCACAAACAGCTTCCTGTCGGTCACCTCAGGGGCTGACAATCACCTGGGAAGGGGCGGGCACAGGCCTAGGAGCACCAGGAATGGATGGGATTTTTCTGACAATAATATTCTAAAAATACGGTTTTCTTCTTTAAAAAAATTTTTTTTAGAGACAAGGTCTCCGTCACCCAGATTGGAGTGCAGCGGTGCAGTCACACTCACTGGAGGTTCTGCTCCCGCACCAGCCTCCCGAGTAGCTCCACCACACCCAGTTACGCTTTCAAATATCCTTCTGGAAGCTAGAACTTGTTACACGTCCCAGGTTGATCCTGCCCTCAAGTTATCCTCCTGCCTTGGGCTCCCAACGTGCCAGGATTATAGGCATGAACCACTGTACCTGGCCCAGTTTGCAAGAAAAATTAAAATTCAAACAGTCTGTCCATCGAATCTCAAGCCTGGCACATGGGTTTCAATTATTGAGCAAAACACACCACGGCTCTGCTCGTTCTCCCAGCCCTCAGCCGAATCATTTTCTTCTCAGTTCCTTCTGTTGAAAGAAAAAGACCACGGTAAGGAGTCAAGTCCAGCAAGACCAATTCCCTCTAGGAAGATGCCAGCAGTGGACTCAGACTAGGAGTTATCGTTTCTGGCAAGTGTGGTCTACTTAGGGGCCACCGTAAGGCCGGGTCCTGCCGTGAACATTCACTATTACTCCAGAAGCAAAGCTGAGCACCCTGTTCCAGGACACTGTCCTATGTTCCTGCAAGTGCTTGTCCTGACTTCAGCTGAGGACCAAGACCTTGGTGCTGTGATGACCAAAGGCTTACTGTGGGGGCCTGGCCCCTGAAGTCCCTCTCTTTCTGCTGCCAGAATGGTCCAGTTTTCCCGAAAATTGCCTCTGTCTTATACAGTGCAATCCAGATGGACAGAAAATTATCTCAACTTACTAACGTACCCTGGCATTTTCCTACTGTACCCCTGAGGCTTCAGCTTTGACTCCCGGCTGGAGTCGCAGGTTGCAAAAGGCTACAGATTAGCCGGTTACCGCCTGGTAATCTCGCTGCCTGCATCCTGTCACACCGAAGTCAATTCTAAAATGTGCGTTCTGTCACTCACAAATCCAGTTGCAGCTCCTGTTTCTGCTTAGCCAGGAGTTTGTCAGCTGCAAGTAAGAGAAACTCCTTACAAGCTTATGCAAAATGAGAACGTCGAGCTCATCCAACTGCAAAGACCAGCAGTTTCTTGTCTCACTTCCAAGTGGACCTGAGTGCTCGTCAAATGTCATCACGGGACTGCAAGAGTGGAGAGGTCCCATCTTGTGAGGTGACCTGCCTATCCCTTTGTGGCCCTGCTGGCTTGTGCCCACTGTGGGGAACAACGGCCCTGACTAGGTCGGGTGACCGGCCCTTGTAGTTCGTGAGGCCAGAAGGACAGAGACCTCCCTGCTTCTAGCTCCTCCACAAAAACTCTGCCCTGCCCCTAAATTGTGAGGAAAGGGAGATGAATTAACATATTTTCAGTACATGTGGGAACATGGATTTTTAGAGTTAAAGGTACACCTACCTACTTGAGACCCAAAATGATTTTAAAGTGTTGCTGCTGAAGAAAGGGGAAAAAATGACAAGAGATCAGGGTCTTTGCTTTTTGTGACAAGGCCATCTGATGACATTTGATGTATTATTGTACAAGAGGATGAGCTCAGCAAATGTTTAAAAATAGAAATAATAAATGGGAGAGTTTGGTGGATGTGTGTTTTCAAGATCAAATAGATATTCATATAGTACAAATCCAAGTAGGAGCAGACTCTTCTATTTCCCAAAGCTAACTTTGCTAAATATTGGTGGAATTTAAGATCTATGTAATTTGAGGTGAACTTTGGATTTTAGTTTTCCCAGGAATAGCACATTAATACTAAAGTGATGCTTATTCTAAACCGTGATGAAGAAAGTACAAAAATTAAAAAAAATAAGAAAGTACAAAAATAAAAAATGATGAATCAATCTCAATTAGAATTATAATTGTAAAAAAAAATAAAATACAATTAAATTCAATGGCATGTTGAAAAATAATCTACTGACACTAAGTAGGATTTAAGCCAAGAATTCAAGGCTGAGGTTATATTTGGGAATCCATTTCTATAATACAACAAGATGATAGACATGTTTCATTATCCCAGAAGTCATTCAATATAATTAAATACATTTGTGGATTAAAAAAAGAATATGCAAAAATCATTCAAATGCAGTTACTTTCTTTTCATAACAGAATATATTTCTCCAACTATTATTAATTTTATTGCAAAATCTTGAAGACAATAGTTTTTAAATTTAGCACTCCTAATGATTGCAAAAATCATTATTATTTTTAAATGGTTCTGGAGTATATAGTCAATTAATAAGATTTGAAATGAGTAAAGGATGTATGAATATTATTAAAAAGGTACAAAAATTGGGTGGCACCTGTGGCTCAAAGGAGTAGGGCGCTGGCTCCATATGCCTGAGGTGGTGGGTTCAAACCCAGCCGTGGCCAAAAACTGCAACAACAAAAAAAAAGGGTACAAAAATAATGGATTCAGATAATACAATTTTTTCATCAGGAAAACTTAGAAAATTAACCAAACATATAGTAAATGCCAAATTAAAACTATACTAAACACAAAAATTATTTTATTTTTTTTATTTATATTTTTAGAGACAGAGTCTCACTTTGTCACCCTCAGTAGAGTACTGTGGCATCACAGATCACAGCAACCTCCAACTCTTGGGCTGAGGCGATTCTCTTGCCTCAGCCTCCCGAGTAGCTGGAACGACAGGTGCCCAGCAACCTTTTTTTTGTTGTTGCAGTTTGGCCGGGGCCGGGTTTGAACCCGTCACCCTTGGTATACAGGACTGGTGCCCTACTCACTGAGCCACAGGCTCTGCCCTATAAAAATTATTTTTAAACAAGGCTCAGGGTCTATAATTGGTCATTCATTAGACATTTATCCAAAATTTTAGTATTTTATTTTTATAGTTCTAATCATCTGTGCTTTCCATACGGCATCAAAAAAAATCAGTGTAAATGCTATAATCTGAGGCACGTCATGCTCTTAATGACGCTACCTGGGGTACTTGGTAACAGGGTTCTTTTTTTCTCAGTAGCAGCTACATTTGGCTACATTTTCCAAGAGTCTTTTTTAGTACATGTAATAAGGTTTTTGTTTTTTGTTTTTTGAGAATCTATAGCTTAAAATCTAACATTCTTTCTAAAAATTTTATGACTATATCTCGAAATGCAAAATTGAATACCCTATGCCCTCATTTTTCTTCTCACCTTTTTTTATTTTTACATTTTTTTTTTTTTTTTTTGTAGAGACAGAGTCTTACTTTATGGCCCTCGGTAGAGTGCCGTGGCATCACACAGCTCACAGCAACCTCCAACTCCTGGGCTTAAGCAATTCTCTTGCCTCAGCCTCCCGAGTAGCTGGGACTACAGGCGCCCGCCACAACGCCGGGCTATTTTTTTGGTTGCAGTTCAGCCGGGGCTGGGTTTGAACCCGCCACCCTCGGCATATGGGGCCGGCGCCCTACTCACTGAGCCACAGGCGCCGCCCCTCTTTTCACCTTTTTTTATGGTGCAAGATGCTGGAATTTTGCCATTGAGGTAATAAACAGCCTACTTAAAACATGTTCTAGACGTTTAGATCATCTTTTCTTGTAGTCTGATACAAGCTCACAGACACACACAATTAACTAAAATTGTGATGTCCCTTTGTAAATGCAATATTGGAAAATGAAGATATTAAGTATTAATACATGTTTTAAGTTTTTCTATTTACATGACCTGAGCTCTGATATTTAGAAATTTTTAGTGTGGCATGTACAGCTTGCTCTTTAAACTTATAAATTAGAACCCTGGCAGAATATCTTTCAGGAGCAACATTCTGGAAACTGCATGTGTCATAAAGAAAAGCAAGCCTCTAAGCCAGCTGCCTCTGAAGGCAGGGATTGCCCTGCAGGGTTGGTGTGACTGCTGGCACAGGAAGGTGAGATCGCTAGTGTGGCCCCAGGGGCTCTGCAGAAGGGCCAAGGGTTGCTTCTCTGGGGGAGGTACAGTCACATGTAGAACTCACACTGTATTTAACTGGTAGAAACAGGAAAGCTGTTTCCAACAGATTGTAGAAAAGAGGAATGTGCCCGCCCTGGTGTGTGTCACTCACATAAAGTCCATGACTTTGGCTTGATGGTGAAAGAAAAACGAGAGTTACACAAAGGGAAATTATGTATGAGCTTTAACCACGTTTCCTGGAGAAAAGATTAACACACACAATGGAGGTTTAGCCAGTCTACTCAAATAGCTCCTAAAGATACAGCGAAGGGAGAATCTGCTGCCACCTTACAACCAAGCCCTAGGAACAGAAACCTGTAGACTTAGAAAGAAGTACGAGGAAGACTTGGAGCAGGAAGGGCAACATCCGTCCATTCTAGTAAATACTCACACCGTGCTATGTGCCCGCCATTGAGCTGGGCCTTGAGTGAACACCAGTTAATAGAGCACCCTCAGCAGGACAGGAAGACACCATTAGTCGGGAAGACAAAGTCATTCCTCAAGCAATAAAGTAAAAATGCAAGGTGAGTGAACAGGAAAAGAACTG
Source organism: Nycticebus coucang (assembly GCF_027406575.1). NCBI lineage: Eukaryota > Metazoa > Chordata > Mammalia > Primates > Lorisidae > Nycticebus > Nycticebus coucang. The sequence continues at coordinate 3,547,069 of NC_069790.1, forward strand.
AGCCCAGAGGGGTGGAGCCTTGGGAGATGGTGTCTGAAAGAGGACCACGCTGGGGGAACATTCACACAGAAGGCAGGTTGGTCCATGGGCGGACTTCGCTGTTTTTATATCATGTTTTCTAAAGTCATCAATTGTTTTCTAAAGTCATCAATTGCCTGTGTAAGAAAACATAGAGCTATACAGCAGTGAAATATTATAATACATCTAATAATACACTGCATTTTGTTTATTTTAGCGAACTTTTCTATTTTAGAACATTTTAAGACTTACATGGAGTCTCCCTTATAGACTTTCACTCTAAAAGTGAGAAATCTTATCCTAACCATTCATTTTCAACTGAAGTGTTCAGTTCCAGGTTACATACCCAGTGGTTTCAGAATTGTTCAACTATACCCCCCTGGGAAACAACTTTATTGACTAGAGAACAGTTGCTATGTACAGTTCCTCTTGTTTTTAGTCTTAGGGATGCCACTCACTCCAATCCTTAGGACAGCACCTCTGTCCTCCCCCGACTTCTGTGAGGTGGTATCATAAATTTGCAGTACAGTTCAAGTCTTTCTTCATAGTCTGTCTCTATGTTTGCAGTCCCCAACCCTGGGCCGTGGACTAGTACTGGTCCATTGCCTGTTAGGAACCAGGCCACACACAGGAGGAGCGTGTGGGAGAGTAAGTGCAGGCTCCATCTGTATTCACAGCCACTCCCCATGGCTCCCAACACTGCCTGAGCTGTGCCCTCTGTCACATTCATAGCGACATTAGACACTCACAGGACCATGGACTCTACTGTAAACTATGCACAGGAGGGTCTAGGCTGTGCACTCGTTATGAGACTCTATTGAACCCCACCTCATCTGTGGAAAAATTATCTCCCCTGAAACTGGGCCCTGGTATCAAAATGGTTGGGGACCACTGCTCTAAGCCACACATGCACTATAAAAATAAGATATAGTTTTTCCTTCATACAAAAATTCTGGTGATTCATGTATTTAACCTGCCCTAGCCTCCTAACAACTACTCATCTGTTCACTATGTTTCTATTCCATAACATCATATCAATTAAATAACATGGTAATAATTAGCCTATTTTGATGTGCCACAACATGTGTGTCCCTTCACCTATGTAAGGACACTTAGTTGCTCAGGTTTTGGAGATTATGGATAAAGCTGCCATGAACACTCACATACATGTTTTTGTGGGGACATACATTTTCAAATCAATTAGGTAAATGCCCAGGAACACAATCAGATGATTGTATGAGGGTATACATGGTATACAATTTTGTAAGAAACAATCAAACTTTCCTCCAAGGTGGCTGTACCATTTTGCATTGTCCTGAGCAACAGATGTTTTCCAGTATTTGCTCTAGAGATCCCTGGCCATTCTCAGAGATGTGTAGAGCTGTCCCAGTGTTATTTCACTGAGATTTCACATCGACCTATGATGGTAAGCATCTTTCATGCCCTTATTTACCTGTACATTTTCGTTGGGGAGGGATCTGTTCATATCTTTTGCCCCCTTGATTATTGTGTGATTTCATTTCTTAATGTTGAGACTTAAGGGGTCGGTGTATAGTTTGAACCCAGCTCTATATCAGACAAGTACGTTACAAATATCTTCTCCTACCTACTTATTCTCACATTCCCTGTATAACAGATGTGCTATGATGTAGTTAATGGTTTATCACTAAGCAACGCAGAAACTTCTACCACTTTTCCCACTTCCTTACCTGCAGGAAGGCTCACCTTAAGGTCAAACCATTTTTTTTAAAGGATTTTGGAAGTGAGAAAGGAGATTAAAAAAAGAAATATGAAGGATGTAAAGTCTCCAATTTTTTTTTAATGGCTGAATAGTATTCCATGGTATACATATACCACAGCTTGTTAATCCATTCCTGGAAGCATGAATCCTATGTACTCAATTTTGATATGAGGACAATTAATGACAATTAAGGTTATGGGGGGGGAAGCAGAAAGAGGGAAGGAGGGAGGTGGGTGGGGCCTTGGTGTGTGTCACACTTTATGGGGGCAAGACATGATTGCAAGAGGGACTTTACCTAACAATTGCAATCAGTGTAACCTGGCTTATTGTACCCTCAATGAATCCCCAACAATAAAAAAAATAATAATAATAATAAAGAAATATGAAATCAGATGAGTTGCATGCCTGTTGTTTTATACACATTTCTCCCCAGGTTTTCTGAGAGGAGCTCGCAGGAACCATCAGCAAAGTTGAATAAGACCCAAAGAGACTATTCTTAGTATCTAAATAAAGAAATACTGAATTGAGTGTGCCCTGACTCTGAAAAGGGTGGGCCTCACCCGGGTCCTGAAAGAAGATAGATGGGGCTCCCTGGAAAGCTCTACTACTGATGCCCAAGCAGAGAGCCAGCACAGGGCATGTCTAGGGTCCACCCCAAGGGCCTTGTCTGGGGACACCTTTGGGGTGGAGTTGTCAGCACTTGCAGGCTCCAGACTGCATCCCCTGCAGCCTGGGCAAGCACACAGCGGCCTCCGCGTGCAGCCTCCTGGCTACCGGTGCTCTCCCCACTCTGGGTCATTTCAGTATCAATTGCCTATGACCTAAGTTCCCCAATAATTTCTAAGGTCAGTCAACTTCTGTTAAGATGAGTTGTTTACAGAACGTGAGAAAAGCCTTAGTGGAAAAGCAGAGTGTGCTTTTCTGCATTTGATTCCTATCCTGAGTCATATTTCCCCTGCTCTGAGTCATTCAACTGTCACAGTGATGCCCTGACACTCAATATCTAGAAAGTATTGGCTGGATCCACATTTTATGACATATTAAAGCTCAAAGATCTCCTTACATTTCAGGAACTTCTTGCTGAGGTCGGCCTCTACTGAATTGAAGGTGGGACGGCCCTGGGGTCCAGCCCCTCTTTCTGTACTGTGTACACCATACTCTAGGTGAGACTGCCCTCTGTGCTGTGTACACCAGAGTCAGGTGGGACCACCCTGGGGTCCAGCCCTTCCCTCTGTGCTGTGTACACCAGAGTCTAGGTGGGACTTCCCTGGGGACCAGCCCCTCCCTCTGTGCTATGAAGGTTTTACTGCCCTGGGTCCCAGCCCCTCCCTCTGTACTGTGTACACCAGAGTCTAGGTGGGAGCTCAGGCCTCTCTCCATGATTTAATACAAGGGAAAACATAAACAAGTCCTTAGCAACACCATGAATGCTCAAAGCTAACCATTCCAGAGAAAAGCAACTTTTGCTGAAGACGTCAGGATTTGGAGTAAATTTGTATTAGCACACCAGCAGGGAGACAACTTAAATACCAGACATCCTTTTCCTGTACGGCCCTCACAACCACTGGAGACCGAAGTCTGATCATTGTGACAGCTGAGGTGTGGCCCCAGCAAGCTCCTGACGCGCTGTGGCCTTCCCACGCTGACCCCCCGGCCGGTTTCCCTTCCCTGCTGCTTCCCACCTCCAGAGGCTCCCGCCGACCCTGCTCTACCCTCTTCATCTTCCGTGACACAGAGAATAGTAACTGTACCGCGGGAACCATGCTTTCCTCTCAAGTCTCCCCAGTGGGCTCAGCAGAACAAAAACACCTGTTAGTGATTGTGTCAGAAACATAAAAAACCAGCAGAAAGCAACTCAGAGTTGCCTCTACCTGGCCACGTCCGTAGATCCTTCACCCCGGGAGGCGTTTGTGGGTCTGGACGTGTCTCTCTCCCGCGCAGCTGGGTCTGCTGTGGCACTTGAAGTTAGCCAGGATGCAGCTTTGTCTGCTTTCTCGGTTACCCCGGCCTCCCTGGTCACCAATTGCAGGGCCACAAGCTCTGGTGAGCGTTAGAGACCTGGATGTGGTGCTGCGCACAGTTGCCCCTGGGCTGCAGCGGGTTCGCTTCCTGCCATCTTATTTATTTCCCTATGATCTTATAGGTGTCAGAAAACCATGTACTTATATCTAAGGCAGAAACATATTCACATGGGGCGGTGCCTGTGGCTCAAAGGAGTAGGGCGCAGGCCCCATATGCCGGAGGTGATGGGTTCAAACCCAGCCCCGGCCGAAAACAAAAAACAAACATAAGTTCATATGTTGAATATCAAACCATTTCTTCTGGTTGGCTTTTTCTCATTAAGGAAGTCCTATCTGCTTCTAATTGTATAAGAATGCCTCAGAGACTTGGCTTAAAGGTGACAACATTTTGTATTTTCCAAAACACCCCACAATTTGAAATATATGGTATACATGTTTTTTTCACATGTGAATATATATCCATGTATATATTTAGGCACATATACATATTTGAGTTATTTTAATAAAAGTGCTAAAGAAAACCTGTGTGCTAAAAGTACTATTTTAATTAGAAAAAAGAAGTTTAAGAAACTATGTACAGCAACAGTATAATTTTTAATCACGTGAGAAATGTATCACTTTAGTTATGGGTAACTTTACTAGGGCCATTAATTTAAAATGTTTATTAGATTTATAAATTTAAATTTTAAGATCACAATTCTGACAGAGTAAGGTGTAACTGTGTAACTATGTTATGTGACAATGTAAAGACAAAAATTTTCTACCATCTGCTGTCGTCCTTACTATGAAAATTATAATACAAAGACGCTGTTACCAAAGAGTATTTACAAATAGAAAAAGAACATAAGGTTCCCAGGAAGGTTAATTTTTGCCAGAGACTCTGTTTACACATATAAATCCGCTATTAACATCTACCAGCTCAAAGTAGCTATATCCAGCTGCCCAGATACAGTCTGCAGCTTTTCCTCTGTTTATCTAGCATAATCTTTAAACCTTTCGCCTTATCCCATCACTGTGTAACTGAAGGGCAGGACACGTAGCAATTATTTGTAAATATTTTCATATTTATTATCCCATTAGAGAGATGAAAAAGCAAAACCAAATCGAAAAGTATCTTTAAGAAGGCATTATTGAATGTTATAATCCCTTTAAAATCTTATGTTTGACCGAAGTGCCACAGTTTTCCAAATATAAACATCAGGAACCGCTTAGCAAGCAAAATACTGCATCCAAAACATAGCTCAATTACAACACATTAGAAGTGAAATTCCATATGGGGCAATAAAACAGATTTTTCCAGAACAAACGTTAAAAATTCCACAGAAGAAAATAAAAGCAGTAAGGGGAAATGAGCAAAGACTACATTGGTGGCCTATATAAAAGCCAGTTTGCTGACCACTGACAGCAATTATGAATTGCATCACTACGGGACATGCATCCAGGTGAAGGGGGGACCATTGTCTAATAGTTCAGGTGCACGAGCTAGACCCTGAGTTCTCAGGGTGGATCCTGGCTTTCACACTGACAGGTCTTCGTACGAACCAAGGTGCACAGCCCAGCTGCACCCTTCCATTCCCACCAAGGTTTGGGAATGGAAGGGTGCAGCTGGGTGCCCCTCACCAAGGTTGGGTGCAGACTGAATAGGGCAGTGTATGCGCATTTATTGTCACAATACCTGGCTCCTGCTGGTGCGCATTTAATAAAAACTTGATTATTGTTTTTGAGAAAATGCAATGTTTTATACTCATAGTTAACATAGCAGTGCCTCGAGAAATGCAAGGCTTAAAAAAAAAAAAAACTAGTCATCAACTGGCACGTTAGCTCACACCTGCAATCCTAACACTTGGGGAGGCCGACTCAGGTGGCTTCCTTGAGTTCAGGAGTTCTAGATCAGCTTGAGCAAAATGGAGACCCTGTCTCTAAAAATAGAGAAAAGCTCGCTGGGTGTGGTGGCACCTGTAGTCCCAGCTACTCAGGAGGCTGAGGCAGGAGGATTTCTTGAGCCCAGGAGTTTGAGGTCTCCATGAGGTATGCGGACACCACCACACTCTAGCCTGAGCAACAGAGACACTCTGTCTCACAGAAAAAAAAAAAAAAAAAATCTAGTAATAAGTCTATTCTGGTTCAGTTGCTCCTACCACTTACCAATGGCTCTGCGTTCATTTCTAGATTTCACTAGGGGCACTTGCTGGGTTGTGTGAACACCCACTGACCAGAGCACTGAATTACATCAAAACCAGACACCTTAAAAGATTGAGGGTAGAAATAAAAATAGATCTAGTGCAAAAGCTCATCTAACTTTTGACCACATGACTCAGTGGAGACAGTTTACTCCAGCAGCCTCAATTTCCTGATAAAACCACATGCACAGCATGTTAAGGTCATTGACTACAGGACTGAAGAAAGAACGTATGCAACATTCTAGCTGGGTGGTACTTCAAAGGGTCATATTTTTAACTTGAATCACAGTATATTTGTGTTTAAACTCATTTATGTACATAACATATTTATAACACGCACACATATATATATAAAGTATACACTATGATTCTCAGAGCACTCGGTTAACCCCAAATTTCTCTTCTCACAACTCTGTAAATCTCCTGATGGAACCTTCTCCATACAAAGCAGCCATGGGACATTGGAAAGGGAGAAGGGCGGGGGGAGGGGCTTCCTGCTGTATGGAAATAATTAGACTTCCAGGCTGCAGCTCAAGAAGAGTGAGTCACTAGATGCATTGGCTATTTTCACCTTCAGGTAAATTCCAAAGTAGCACAAAGTTGGTGGTATTTACACTGCAGAGTTTTTAAGAAGTGGACTCTGTGTGTGGGGTGGCAGGCATTAGGACATGGTGGAAGTTGGTAGCAGTAGTGTAGGGTCACAAGGCAAAAATAATGCCTTTTTATGCACTTTAAGGAAGGCTATATTTAAAATACTGATAAAAGTGATGTTCAAAAAGAGCATCTGCGTGATCACCTCCTGTGTCTGTGCCTCCATATCTTGAAGACGAATGGTAGTTGTTACTCTTAAATAAAATTATCAAGTGAGGAAGTGGTCCGAGAGTGACAAATGATAATTTATGGATTTTTTTAATGGACAAAGAGTAAAATAGATATAGGGGAAAAAGGAAAGGTAAACAGAAAGTGTCGTAATTTGAATTTCTTTCAAGTACTCATCTTGTGACTAACCCTTGATAGTCATGACATTTGCATGTTCACTATTGTAATTTTGTTAACATTTGATATTAGTTTATGCTTTTTAAAACAACTTTAAATTCTGTTTTATATTACATATGAGTTATTCTACAGCAACAGAAGTTTTTACTAGTGACACTTACTTTTTAAAAGTGGCTATGTCTGCCATCGTGGGCTCATCCTTTTGGCTATTTTTGAAAGGTTTTTTTATTATTACTTAAAAATATATAGATCATATAAATCATGTTTATAAAAAGTATTTCCTATATCAATATTTATTAATAGTCACAGTAAAATACTTAATCTATCACTGATAATAATTTAATTACCTACAAGTAAAGCCTGACGTGAAACATGCTATAAAAATTTTTACACTTCAGAATAAACTCAAACTATGTACAGTACTTGAAAACACTAAAAAATTCAAGACATCAGTAAAAGTGCTCACTTTACTATGACAAATAGGTGTGTCACATGATGTCATAACCTTAAACAGTTGATGGCTACCAAGAAATCCATCATTTATATCCCCTTTCTATTAGAGTTGACATTTGGGAAGTCGCAAATGTATCTTTCATGTGAAAGCCATGATGGCAAAGATTTTCCATCATAAAACAAGTGTGAAGTTGACATTGTTATTTCTTTCGAGAGGACCAAAGCCGTCTATTCATCCGGATCTGGCAAATGTTAGGATAAAGACATGAAAGGTACAGAAGCCGCTGACAAACAGCCGGGCTGGGATTTCCCACTTGATTACACAGAATGGATTCAGGCTCCACATCCCTGTGGTTCAGTAAGCATAATGATAATGATAAGGGCAGTGCTAATTAATAAGAAAGTTAAACAAGTTCTTGTCATAAGGAAAATCCCAGGGATAAAATAAAAACAAGTTTGGGTCTTTTTTAGACACAGTCTCACTTTGTGGCCCCCTAACATCACAGCTCACAGCAACCTCAAACTCTTGGGCTTGAACAATTCTCTTGCCTCAGCCTCCTGGTGGCCCAGACTATAGGTGCCTGCCGGGATAGACAGGTGCCTGCCACTACACCTGGCTAGTTTTTCTGGTTTTAGTAGAGGCAGAGTCTCTCTCTCGCTTAGGATGGTCTTGAACTTTTGAGTTCAAGCAACCTGCCGCCCTGGGCCTCTGAGAGTGCTGGGATTAGGGGCCGTGGTCAAGCAGCCACAGACCAGCAGAGAAGCCTCCTGGAGCCCAGGCTGGGGGCTGATGAAGGTGGGGCATGGGGGCGGCCAGCCTGGGGGGACCCTCCTGGCCCGGCCTCGCAGGGCTCTTCATTTGCCGGATGGCTTCTGATCCTGGCTGGTCTCTGTGCATTTGGCTGCTGCCTGGCACCTACCAGCCCATGTTCCATGCTATTGAGACTTTCAGTCAGAGCCTCCCACTGGGACTCTCACACAGGCCACCAAACGGAAGGACAATCACGAAGTGAAAAAGTCATCCGGAAATGGGCCACATTGTGAAAACTCCACAAACTTTGATTCAGAAACGCTTTCATGATACATTCAAATTTTAGCACCTGCTCTGCTTCTTCAGGCCACATTGGGCCAAAATTGTTGTCTAATTTGTGAGTTTAACAATACCATTTATTGGGCAGCGCCTGTGGCTCAAGGAGTAGGGCGCTGGTCCCATATGCCAGAGGTGGCGGGTTCAAACCCAGCCCCGGCCAAAAACCACAAAAAAAAAAAAAATAGCATTTATTAAAAAGGTGAACTCTCCAAATAGCATACTAAGTGCAGCCCCAGATTACACACATTCACATGACAGATGAAGTGTGTGGGGAGACGTGTCAAATCCAAACTAAACTTACCTGAAATTTCAGCATCATGAACAGTGTTATAATTTTGACCCATTTTCAGACACAGTAGCGCTGGATTCACAACCAGAACCTTCAGTGTAACTAACTTCAGCTTTCTCATGAGCTCCTACACTGCAGCTGCTCACTAGTGAAACTAACTTTCATTGAGCTAATTTAGTCGCCTCCAGATTAATCTTAGTCTTGTCCACATGGAGAACTCAGCCGGTTTCCTGAGTTCTTGGCTTCCTGTGTTCCTTCCTTTGCCCTTCTCCCCTGGCATGTTCTGGAAACGTGAGTCACATCGTCGTCACTGGCGAGCGGCCCCGCGTCAAGCTGCCTGGGTCCTGAACGCACATCTGTCGCCACCTGCGCTGTGGCTGCCAGGGCCGCCGTCCCTGTGGCTGACGTGGCTGCAGAGGTGAAGAAGAGAAGCTGGGCTGAGGGGCCGGCAGGTGGCCAGCGCACCACGAGCTTGTTCTTTTGGAGAGAGACCGGACACACAAGGCCTCTGCACTCTGCCTCTCTGCTGATCTGCTGGGCAGGTGTCACCTGGACTTCCTGAGTAGAAAACGTATCGGCTCAGAGTGGTGTCCCCAAGGAAGGTTGAATTTAAGACCTCAGGATCACCAATTGTTCATTGTCCTATGAACACGCTTCCTCTTGGACCTACTCCCCGTGCTCTGTCCCACGCGCTGGAGCCTGGTGTCGCTGTCACTCATCTCCCGGCCACACTCCGCGCCCCCGCGGGTGCACCTGTCTCCCCCTGTCTTTGATGGCAGAGGACTCTGCCCAGGCGTCTGCAGCCACACCAGGGGCTCAGCTCCTCAGCTGGCTGTGTATGTCTCTAATACCAGATCGTGCTTACTTTTTACTATTTTAAATGTTTGGGGGAAATTACCTGCCATCTCTTCAAAGTCACAATTTATGGAAAACATGTTTCAAAATTTGAATAGCTTCCTTGAGTGACTCTTCCCTATAAGGGACAGAAAAGAAGGGCTCTCCTCCTGAAGGGTGAGACAATTTGTGAGCCTAGAAGGAAAAACAATCTTCCGAAGGGAGGCTTTCTCAATTAATGTTTTTTTTTTTAATTGAAATATATAAATATTTTAGCCCAAACATTTTTACAGATGTATTCAATTTGTCCCCAGGTGGAGAGCTTTTCTTTTACATATACTATTACACAACAAAATTCACCAGAGGTATTATTTGTTCTTCTATTGAATGTTGCAGCGAATGTAGGTTGTGTGATATTATAGATTTCTCATATTAATTATATTTGGCTGCAGAATACAAACTACTTTTAGCCACTGGTGTTCTATCAGAAGTTTCTTTCTGCAGATGGAGGCATGCCAAAATGTTGTTTTTTTAAAAAGCAGTAACACTTGTGTATCACATGATCCATTATTCTTTAATTTGTTCAATTCCTTTCGAAGTAAATCTTAGTGTTTTCTCTTGCAGTATTTATTTCCAATAATTAAACTTTTCTAAAGTTGAAAATACGTGGGGTTTTAGTCGTTAAATAATGTTATTACAGTTTTGCAACAGAATTTAAACAGTATGCAACCAAATTTTAGAGGACCCTTTTATTAAATATAGTTCAATACTGTTGTAGATACGTCAGTTAACTTTTTAAAAAGTTCTCCAAAAGTCATATGCCTTTCTAAGTTATTGATGGGCAAGAAAGTCTACCATGTTGATGTTACATAAACATGGTGTGGCTATCCATCTATCCCTGTATATATAACTTAGCATAATTTTCATTATCCGCATTTGGTAATTGTGTAGTTAAGCTACAATAAATGTGTATATTTTACATATACATATATAAAATATTTGTAACAACCACAGATTTTTTTATTGGTAAAATAGTGTAGTTGGTTTGGACACAGAATAAATTATATTTTATAACAACCAAATGTATTTGTTGTAATACAACAATAGGTTCACAACCAAATGTATTTGTGTAATACAACAAATGTATTTCTGCTGCAGTGGTTTCTGTAATATAATAAGAACACCATTTGTTCTATGATGCTGTGAATAATCAAGAAATATTTGGTTTTCTAAAAATAATGAGCTTTTTATCTGAATTTACAATTGCAATACCATTCACAGTAATATTATTTCACCTATGACAGAATAAACATCCAAAGCCTTTCTTGAATTGCCTGTAAAAATAATCGAATCATTATTAGAATTAATTTTCTAGGTGAAGCAGCTGACACTGGTAGAAAATAGTTATCATTAAACTCTACATTTTTTTATGGTAACCTAGCCTACTCAGTAAGAAAACTTTTTATACATGCATAAGAAAACTTAGAAGGAAAACCCAGCAAAATTAATGTACAATAACATGGACAGGCCAGGACCCAGCTGGCCACTGACTACAGGCTGCTGGAGGCAGCCAGGTGCAATTAGATGCCAACTATTCTTTCTGCTTATGCCTGAGACACTTTGTTTAATCAGAAAGATCACAGCATGCTGTTCTTAAAAGAGACATGTTCACCACACTGGGTTTGGAAAGGGCTAGCAAGGTCACCACAGTTCATTCTTCAGACTTACCCTGGTTTGAACGTTTGGTGGTCAGGAATGTTATCCCACACTTTGTCAACCAGATCATGGGGAAGCTGGAAGTACAAAGAGGAAGTCTACTCGGCCTAGACCAACTTAGCTGAGTTCAACAAAAAGTGACAGTATTTTAATTTAAGTCTGGAATAAATATTACTCTCAATAGATTCTAGAACACAAAAGCAAACGAAGAGAGTCATTCTAGTTTTAATAGGCATGAGCAGACATTTTACCTGGAACCCCACGTAAAACTGCCTTTTTTTTGTTGTTTGTTTGTTTATATATATATTTTTTATTAATATTAAATCATAGCTGTGTACATTAATGCGATCATGGGGCACTATACATTGGTTTTATAAACAGTTTGACACATTTTCATCACACATGGATGGAGCTGGAACATATTCTTCTTAGTAAAGTATCTCAAGAATGGAAGAAAAAGTATCCAATGTACTCAGCCCTATTATGAAACTAATTTATGGCTTTCATATGAAAGCTATAACCCAGTTATAACCTAAGAATAGGGGGAAGAGGGAGAGGGAGGGGAGGGAGTGGGGAGGTCGACGGAGGGAGGGTGATTGGTGGGATTACACCTGCGGTGCATCTTACACGGGTACATGTGAAATTTAGTAAAACTGCCTTTGGAGTGAGCCACACCCTTGGTGAGATTCAGAATGCAAACAATAGTAGGAGTAACAGTGACAATCCCACAAAGACCAAGGTCGAGGGGACTCAAGTCTGAGCCCCCATAGGGGTAAACAACCTTGCTGGATGGCTCAAACACAAGTCCTCTCGGCACTTGAGTTTGGAGCCTGAACCCACAGTGCTTACATGGTCAACTAGCAAACAAAAACAAATAAATAATTCAATATAAAACAGTTCTAAATGTGAATGACAAAAAGAAATTTACATTTTTTCTTTAAAAGTTTATGCGCTTTTGACCCATGCCTCAAACTATTCCCATGTGAAAAGAATACAACAGATGAAGTCACAATTCAAGTGGTAGACTTGAAGTCTACCACTTGAATTGGAGTAAGGTCAGCACAAACAGCAAAATCAGGCTTTTTTAATGGCTGAGATTTTGGAATTTGAGATTTAGGCTATTATATGTGTGTATGTGTATACATATATACACATTGAATATATTTCAGTAAATAAAAGGGGAAATTTAAAACTTAGGTAATAAAACACATCCAGGAAGAACTGAAAAATCACCAAATAAAATATATAGAAATGGAAAATGGGGGTGGTGCCTGTGGCTCAATGAGTAGGGCGCCGGCCCCATATACCGAGGGTGGTGGGTTCAAACCCAGCCCTGGCTGAACTGCAACCAAAACATAGCCAGGCGTTGTGGTGGGCGCCTGTAGTCCCAGCTGCTCGGGAGGCTGAGGCAGGAGAATAGCAGAAGCCCAAGAGCTAGAGGTTGCTGTGAGTCCTGTGACATCATGGCACTCTACTGAAGACTCGGTCTCTACCAAAAAAAAAAAAAAAAAAAAAGAAATGGAACATGGGAGAATTGTCATTGTATTTTTAATAAACTTATTCAACAGCAGAACACGTATATTTAAGGAGAAATATCAGTGGGCAAGAATGTAGATCCAGTGGGGGAAATACTCGGAAAGTAGCACCAAGGAACAAGGAGAAGACACACGGAAGACAGAATAGGAAAACTTACCATCCTCCTTACCATATTTTCTGCAGAAAAGAACACAAAGTTTGAAGGGGGAAGTGGATGGCAAAGAGATAATGACTGAAATCTTTCTAGAAGTGAATGTGCAAGATCTCACCTATGGATATCAAACATGCTATAAATTACGTATTTGAAACTTGGAGTGGTTGCAGGAATCGACAAATAGACCATTGAAACAGAACAAAAAGCTCTGAAACTGGAACCACCTGTATTAATGTGGGGACAGAAGGCAAGAACTGTGCTAAAGGCCAGATTTCCACAGCTGTGGAGGCAGAGCCAGAAGTTAATCAGCCATGGTCTCATCGCTGCCTTCCTGTAATGCTTACTGTTTAGAACTTACACGTCCCATCTTCCCTAAGACTTGTCACTTCCATAATGACTTCTATGCATAGCCTGGCTATTGTAAAACCTAAAACTGACCTTCAAGATATCTTTCAGACTCCACGTTTCTGGGGGACCAGCTCAAGCCAATTGGACCAGTGACCATACTTGGGAACTGACTCGAAAGCTCCAAAGACCCTCTACTCAGAAACTGTCTCAATATAAAATGACAATTTCTGTTTCCCAAACCTGTGAGTTCATCTCTAGTCAATCAGCAATACTGATTCCCTAGACCCCTGCTGGCCAAACCACTCCTAAAAACCCCAGCCTCCAAATTCCTGGGGAGACAGATTTGAGGAATTCCTCCTGTGTTCTCTGTCTGTTGCAACCTCTGTCCTCTTGGTGAGCTGTCCCCTTCTATGCAGTGGTAAGTAGAACCCAGCTGGGCCTCAGGCTCATGTAGGAACTTGATATGTGATAGACAGGGCTTTAAGCATAGACCACTTCAGTAATAATGGGGCAATTAGTTATCCACTGAATGGTGGATAAGTCACACACATCAGTTTATAGCCCTTACCTAACTATGCAAGAAAAAGAAAATAAATGTAAATCCATGGCTAACAAAATACCTAAAAATATATTCATGGAAATAAAAGCAATGCAGTTAATCATACCATTATCCATTTCACTACTATTAGAAGTGAGAAAGAAAAAAATATAAAGGGTCCTATAAAGCTTATCAGGAAAACTCACCTGAAACATACAAGGTACAAAAGTGACTTCAAGGTTGACAGGCCGTAGTCTAGCCAAGAAGGCCCATAGGGTGAAGAGTCTCTCTGGAAGAGGGACAGACACATGCAAAGCTCTAACTGGGGATGACCACCCATCCCGCATCAGAAAGTTTTATTGTTTATTAGTGTTCTTTTGCTGATAAAGTATGAAAACTCAGTGATTGTCTATGCATTTCATTTTATTGATTCCTAATACTTTTCGTAGGCTTATGAATTATTCCATTTTTGTTTATGAAGTATCTCTTCAGAACCCTGCTCCTTTTCTAATAGTTAAAGAGAAATAATAACTTTTAATGTGACAGTAAAACACAGGAAGGGACGGGCTTTCTTGAGATTTGGGATTGAGCACGAAAGATCCAAGGACACTGCTGGCATCCTCATCTATCCAAAGGGAAGAACCCGGAAGAGAAGATCGGTTCCCAGATCTCAGACAAGAAGTTATCAAGCAGATGAGATTGAGTTTATGACACAGCAAGTGGTCGCCAAACTAGAAAAACAAATCAACTTGAAACACTGGGACGTTCAGAAATAGAGAAAGGTAAAAAAACATTTGGATTATTAGTTTTACCAATGTTTTATCTGTTGTTGTCTTATTATTATTCCAGACTTGCTCGTTTGAGTGACCTGGTAGCATGTTCCAAAAAAAAAAAAAAAAAATTGCGTTGGGCACTTATTTGGCTAAGCTACTATTAAAAAAATAAAATGCTGACAAAAATATTATAATCTGACCACTTTAAGAGGCCAAGGTGAAAGGATGACCTAAGACCAAGAGTTTGAGGCCAACCTGGGCAACAAGCAAGACCCCATCCCTAAAGAACATTTTTTAATTGGTAGGCATGGTGCTGCACACCTGTGGTCCCAGCTACCCAAGGACTTGAGAGGCTGAGGCAGGAGGATCACTTGAGCCCAGGAGTTCTGGGTTCCATTGAGTATGATTGCCCCACTGCACTCCAGATTCCATGAGAGAGTGAGACCATATCTCTTAAAAAAAAAATCAAGAAATTTATTTGTTGTAATTTTAGAAACTGAAAGTTTGAGATTGACACGCCAGAAGGGTTGGTTTCCTGTGAGAGCTTTGAGAGCAGGATGGAAGGATGGAAAAGAGCAATTATAACCACAGTCGAAACCCCAGATTCCATGTGGCACACAGCCCCCCAAACTACACACTAGTTTGTTTATTTGTTAGATGTTAAGTGTGTGTTCTTTTACAGATTTATTGTTT
This sequence comes from Nycticebus coucang, assembly GCF_027406575.1. Lineage (NCBI taxonomy): Eukaryota > Metazoa > Chordata > Mammalia > Primates > Lorisidae > Nycticebus > Nycticebus coucang. Next base: position 3,562,449 of record NC_069790.1, read on the forward strand.
CTTATACTGGTATAAATTTTTTGCTAGTGTTTATGTGCCGCAGTAGGTATAATTAAAAAAATCTAATACTAAATTTCTATCACTTTCAAAAACTTGTGAGCCACAACATTAAAGAAAACACAAGTACTTATCATGTGCTTCTGGGGAAAAAAATCCTACTGTATCACGAAGTAAGTGGGTACAGGCGTCTGAAAGTTCAGAGGTTTCTGTGAATCACCGTCCCATCTGCTTCAGTAGGGAATCAAGTGCCTTCTATGAGATTACTCAACAAATGCACATTCTGATTCGGTATGCTATGCTAAATTTGCTTTTATATAATTTAGCCCTTTTAAACCTTTTGATATTCATAAGTGTAGATCTGTGGAACCAGTTCTGATTCCAAAACACAAGGATTCCAAATGGAATTTAAAAAATCAGTTTAGCACCACTATTCAGATACTTAGACGTCCTTTTGCTAAGCACGTGCTCCACTGTGCTCATGTTAAAAATTCTCATTACTCGGTATTTATAATTTATAATACATCGCTTCTGGAACTGGCTGCACATAAACAAGTTTTACCTCATTACCTTGTTAATTGACCAGAAGACTCATCAATTACAACATTAAGCCATCCCTTGTTCATAACTTCAGACTGAACCTGGGAAGCATTTGGAAACACCAAGGTCCCCCAGCCCAACCCTTCTCCAACAGTCACTCACAAATCATGTATTTTGTTACATTCTATTTGCAGAATCACCAGTGCTTCCTGAAGGGGTATTAAATAAATGAGTTTTCCACATTAGTACCACTTACTTCCTCTAGCCTGTTACTGGCAGTTCTGATCTCCGATCTCTTTTTTTTTTGTGTGTGTGTGGTTTTTGGCCAGGGCTGGGTGTGAACCCGCCACCTCCGGCATATGGGACCGACGCCCTACTCCTTGAGCCACAGGCACCGATCTCTTGCTAGTGTGATCCCCAGTGCCAATCACCAATCATACTATTTTCTCTTTGATCTTTTCTATAGTATATACAGGCACACCAATTTTATGGAATCGTACCATTTTTAACCACTTACCCACTCCTACCCATATAAAAGCACTTCTTATAAAAGTAGTACTTGAGACTACGACTCCTGATGCAAGGGTTCTGACGCTGCATTTTAAAAAATAGAGGCGACTTAGTTGTTTATGGAGGGCAGTATCATACAAAGTATTTCGAAATAGCCCTAAAGATTATTTCATATGACTAACTGTATTTCCAAGATAGCTGGAATTTACACCTGTCATCCTTTGATTGAATGTTAAATGTGGAAAACCTGAGTAAGTGTTACTTGTTCTAATATACTGTTCAAGTACCTGACATCTGGAAGCAAAAGGTGAGCCTATTGTACAACAAATTTTCTTCAAAATTGTAAGAGATTGTTTCCTATTCATTCTCCATGTATATTTATCAACATTTGTAAATAAGAAATTAATTTCAGAAATATCTTCTTAACAATCCTTTGCAATCCAATTTTTCTGCCACCCACATACTTCCCAGCTCCTATTTATTTGGGGCAGGAAAGAGGTTGTGGATTTCTTGTAATTATCCTACAGTTTTAAAAGAAAAAATATAAATATGAATTCACCTGGTGATTTCATTATCTATTTTAAGTTACATAAAATAACAAAAGTGTTTTTGTTTTTTCCATTTAATGACAAATTTTACTTTGTTTGGGGGATTACACAGATATAAAGTTGTATCTAATGCTGAGAATAAGCCTTCTTCCTCGATAGTTTTGGAGAAAGGGTTACAAAGAGGAAAAGAGAGGACACAACCCCAAATTCACTGTCATGGTAATTAAATAGAGCACACAGAGACCACCAGATCAGGGCAGACAACCCAGAGATACACAGCAAGGCAACCTGTCCTCTAACAGCTGTTTAAATCTGAAATATAAATACAGTAGATTAAGACAGCTGTGGCCAAGAGTTTGAAGTGAAAGTTAGCCCTTTGGCTTTTGTTTGTTGTTATATTAGAGCAAAGTGACACCTACCAACTGCCTTTACAGAGTTCTATGGAATTATACGCATAGTCAGTAACCAATATCTAATTCTTCCCATTTACCACATTAAAATGAACTTTTGAATTTGAGACTCTTTTCTTTCCAAAATGATTCCCACCTCATAACTAAGAATTTTACATATTGTCAACATGGAGCAGGTTCTTTTATTGGACAGCAGAAGCCAAAGTGCTCCTTGTCCCCAAATCCACAATGACTTCATTAAAAATTGATTCTAAACAGATTACTGTTTCCCTTTCAAGGGATAGAAATTCTTGGGTACAAGTAGCAACATCCCTTATAAGCTGGTGAGAATCTGTCCACACAGGGACAATTTTGCAACTCTGTTTTTGGAAGCCAGGACACAAGAGATTTATCTTAGTGATAAAATGGATATTCCGCTGATCTTAAGGCAGGAGGGCTGTCAAAACAAGACTCCAAATAGTGCCTTTCTGCTCATCCGTGAAGGAGATGAGAGAAGGGTCTTGGTTCCCCAACCCAAGGGGGAAGGTCTTGGTTCCCCCAAACCAAGGACTGCAGTGGCCTGGCATAGACGGGCTCCAGGACATGTTGAGTGAGAACCAAGAAGAGCCTCCAAGGAAGAAAGCCCCAAGGAAAGGCAGCAGGAGACAGCGGCCAATGAGAAAGGTGTCCACAGTCTTAACTTCACGTCTGGGGCTGGGGACTCACCAGCCTGGGGAAAGGCAACAGAACTGATGTGATGATCGGAGCACTAAGGAATACAAAAATGACGGAGAATCCGGCTCCCACTCTTCTGGGCCCTCCTCACACCTCTTAGTCTGGCCTGTTGTGTTTGTTTACTTTTGTTTATAATTTTTTTTTGGTGTGATACTTCTAGAAGCAATCTCCAGGATGAAGTCCAGTCTTCCTCGTGAGTCTCACGGTAGAAAATAGTCTCTCCTTCCACCTTTCTCCTTTCATCTTGCAAACCATGCAATCCTTGTTGATTTTTTTTTATTTTCCATTATGAAATGCATGTTCCTGTCCGTTATAATTGCATCAGCCTGTCCTCTCTCAGGAGATGATGCACTTCCCCACTTCTTGAATTTCTATTCCTCCCATTGCTCACAGCTGGGTGATGAGATTTCTCCTGTAAGAAATGTACATCTGCACTTTTTCTCCAGTGGAGCAAGTGATCAAAACAACAACAAAAATGTTCCAGATGTCTCCAAAAGAGGATCAGAAATTTTAATTTCATCTGGAGTATTCTGTGTTCCACTTAGGCATGTGCAATTGTTTTCTCTGTTAGCGTGTACCCACACTACAGTGGTTTGGATGAGCACCATGAGTTAGCAGATCGTGGTTCCCAATAGCGATCTGGGCCAGACCAGCCGAGCATCTAATGTAGTGCCTGAAAGTATGGGCCACAAAGTGGTCAGCAGTTTGAGAGCCTGCACAGAGAAGACATACTCAGGTACTTCATAAAACACAGCTGGCCCTCCAAAGTAGCAGAAGAGTAACGGAGCGTATATGCCAAGGAAATGTCCTGATTAGCCACGGTAACTGAGTGAGAGGTGTCAGCTCTGTGAAGGTGCCTCTTTCATCCTCCCTGCCCAGAACCTATGACTATATGGCCTGGATACAATCCTGATCCCCTTTCTAGCACATTGAGTAAAAGAATAGTCCTTGAAGTTTAACAGAAAATGCTTACCTAGTATGTGCCATGTAGTCAAAATGGGCATTACACACTTTTTTGGAAAAAACTCACCCTCTGGGAGAGTATTTCATTCTTCACCTTAACTTGCCAGGCCTTGAAGATTAGAAATGGGGTATGTGGGTTGCCTTGGATTCCTAACACTCATGGCTGCAGGACAATCAATTAAGCCCCGTGAGAACCAGACCTTCCAGAACTTTGGCCTCCTCCTGATAATATGTGTCATCTAACAGGGTAAGTGGCCCTGCTCCCACCACAGGGACAACCACATTTCTCTTTGACATAATTTCTTGATCATATTGTCTTTTTAATATTTTGGTAGTGTTTTGGCAGAATCCTTTTAGTCCTTGATCCCCATGAAATTAACTTTTAGTGCAGAAAGACTGATCCCTGTCCAAACCATTTTTTTAACCTATTCTTTTATTTTTTTTTTATTAAATTACAACTGTATATATTAATGCATTTATGGGGTACAATGTGCTGATTTTTTATACAATTTGGAATGCTTACAGCAAACTGATTAAGATAACCTTCACCTCATTTACTTAATTATTGTGTTAAGACATTTATATTTAACGCTTAACAGATTTGACATGTACCCTTGTAATATGCACCATAGGTGTGGTCCCACCCATTACCCTCCCTCCATCCAACCTCCCCCTCCTTTTCCCTCCTTCATCCTGGGCTATAGTTGTGTTTTATCTTTCATATGAAAGGGTGGTGATTATATATTGGTTTCATAGTAGAGCTGAGTACATTGGGTACTTTTCCTTCCATTCTTGAGATACTTTACTAAGAAGAATATGTTCCAGCTCCATCCACGCAAACATAAAAGAGGTAAAGTCGTCATCTTTTTTAAGGCTGCCTAATATTCCATGGTGTCTGTGTACCACCATTTATTAATCCATTCATGGGTTGATGGGCACTTGGGCTTCCGACACATGAAAAAATGTTCGTCATCTTTAATCATCAGAGAAATGCAAATCAAAACCACTTTGAGATATCATCTAACTCCAGTAAGAGTAGCTCACCTAAAAAAATCCCAAAACTACAGATGTTGGAGTGGATGTGGAGAGAAGGGAACACTTCTGTACTGCTGGTGGGAATGCAAACTAATGCATTCCTTTTGGAAAGAAGTTTGGAGAACTCTTAGGGATATAAAAGTAGACCTGCAGTTAGATTCTGAAATTCCTCTACTAGGTATATATCCAGAAGACAAAAAATTTCTTTACAACAAAGATATTTGCACCAGAATGTTTATTGCAGCCAAGTCATAATTGCCAAGTCATGGAAGAAGCCCAAGTACCTATTCTTTTAAAATATAAAACATTCCCTTAGCTTTCAAGGACAATATCCATGGGATAAATGTATTGCTTCCTGTGATTTTGTGTGATGTGTTATTTATTTACAAATACCACTGTATCAAACTGTTAACAAACGCTTCTCTCATATACATTTATAAAATAACCAAATAAAGTCATGTTAAATGAATGTTTTGTTGTTTACAACAGGCTTATCTTGTTAATGCCATATAACTTTTCTAAGTTTCTGGAGGCAGGGATCATGAATACTGCATATAAGAAGCCAAAACTTATTAGAAACAAAGCTTGCCTTATGTAACTATTAGTTCCTGTCAACAATAAAAATGTATTTGTTCAACCCGTGTTTGCTGAGCAAAGGCAAATACTCTGTTCTAGTGAAACAGCAGCGGCAAAAACATAAAAATTCCCTTCTCACATAGATTCAACAAGGTCGTGTGACATGTGCGGTATGGCAGGGAATGTTTAATGTGTGCACATTTTGTGCTGACAAGTTTTTAACATTTCATACGTTACTGACTTGTTTAATTCCCTCAGCAGCATATGACATGAGTCCTGCTTTATGACTGGTTTTCAGTGAAGGAAAAATAATGTACCAAGAAGTTCTGTGACTTGCCCAAATCAATGCATGATGGAGCCCAGCTTTGCACCGAGGCAGCCTGATTTCTGACCCCGACGGCTGGCTACCTGCCTTATTATTTGTCTTCTTTGGAAAGGCAGTGCTCATGGCGACCCGAAGTGGCCCGTATGTAGGATTCCCTAGGTATTTAAGAAAGGAGGCTTTACCTGCTCAGTTGTGTCAGGCAAGGGAAGGGGCAGCGTGTGTATTCTGCCCATTGAAGTTTTTAATGGCACATAAATGGTGACAGATATGAGCAGAGGGAATTAGTGCAAATTAAAGTTTATTCTTTGAATAAACAGAGTGTGCATGGCTGACAGGTGGATTGAAATGCCAGGGCCAGAAATCGTGGCAGGAATTCAGCAAGGTCTGGGATGCTGCTAATAAGACCTGTAATTGCATGAATACCGATCAAACACCTTATTCTCTAAACAGCTAGAAAATATTGCCCAGAGATTAAGAGGTATTGATGTTCACTAAGAAATGTCATAATTTTCTTTGGTTAAAGTATCACTGACAGCAAAGGTGAAGGTCTTCAAGACAAGATACTGGACATAAATTTTCCTTTCTTAACTAATTTGTGATGGGCATGGATTGATACTTCATTATAATACATTTTAAACTTCACTTTAACTCAACAATAATTCAGGGAAGCACCTGAGGATTGAGGAAATACAACGTCCTCTTCTCCATCTTCATGCCCTGAATCAACACACATGCCTTCATATTCCATAGTAAGAAGCGTCATCCAAAACTTACAGGGGGCCACAAAATTATTGTTGCATCTATAGAGTTCTTTTGATACTTTGGGAATAATACTGAGGCAAAAGTAATTAAAATTCCAGCAAGGAATTGGTGCTATGAAGGTACATTTCTAAAGCAGAGTTTCTCACAATGAGCGTGCAGTCCCAAGGTGGTGATGGTGGACCCCAGGAATGTGCTCAGCCCTCAGAACATCAGTCCAGGGCTTAATTCATCACTGACAAAATGTCCTTGCCTTCAAAATCCTTAGCAAATGCAGCTCCCTACCTAACCACTTACAACTGTTCTGTCCTATCAAAATAGCCCCATCATTTTCGGAACCTCCCCACTGTATTTTAGTGACATTGCTTGTCCCTGACATCCACTTAGTGGGACCGCAAGCTGAGTGAGGCTATGAATTTGTCCAAAATTTATAAGAAAAAACAGGGAGGTTTTATTATTTCTCTATTTTATATTTTTACTTGGGCTGTTTTGCTCAAGAAATCACAGATGCTTCCCAGCAGGCTGAGGGCATGCCTGTTTGACTGTCTACCCCATGGGCGCCAAGGCCATGTTATTAAATTGAAACATAAGCAGCTACTGCACCCTGATGACTTACAGCTGCCCAGGGAGCCCAGAGAGAAGCCTGTGTTTGCTAAATAATTTTACTTCTGTGAACTCTTTAGTCTCTGAATAGATGATCATGGCCTTCTAATTTTGTTACAGAATTGATTAAAGCTAACTTTGAGTCACTGAATTATAATCTTTAGAGCATGTTTCTGTAACATCTGACTTGCTATCAATCAGAGCATCACAATATCTCTGAGTACCAGAGACTAATTGTGAGACTAATATACAAATTAACTTGAATTTAATTTACCTGAATGTATCACATTTTTAAAGTATAACTTAACAGAAGCTGATTATGTGATAAACCTAAAATATTTGAAAGTGGAAAAAAGTGTGTGCTGTATATTCAAGCTAGAAACTCCTATCATTTAAAATAGCATCTCTTAACCTGAGAAGATGGCTATAACCGCACCAAGGAAAGAGCCCGAACTCGGCTAGCACATGAAGGCAGCATGGACATTTGAGTGAGGGCTGCTGAGTTCTCTCTTCAGTGCTCAGTGATTTCAATATTTGCAGAAACTCAAAAGAATGAGACTGCCTCTCCCATTTACCAGAGCTTGACTCCTTCATCCAGGTGAACTGCTCTGGACTCTCACCTCCAACCCCCTTCCACGTCCAGTCCACCAAATCTGTCTGGCTCTGCTTTGTACACCCAGAATCCAAACACTCAGCACTCCCACTGCTTAAAAGGCCCCAGCCATCCAATTGGAACTGCAGCGTATGTCCCACCCCATACTACTAATGCTTTCAGCCATCACAATAATTTATTTAGCGTTTATGGCTTTCTGTAGAACTATATAGTTGACATACTTGTTATAATTATTGTTTATCGTCTATCTCTACCCGCTACAGTGCAAGTTCCAAGAGGATGGGGATTTTTGTCTTTCTCCTTAACTCATATTACAAGTGCCTATCAGTTCCTGGTACATAATGGGTATAGAATGAAAATTCATAGAATAAAAGGCCTACTATCAGGAAAAAGGATATGCCCTTGCTACATGGCTTTGCCTGCCACATCCCTGCCATGTCCTAGACCAGCATCTCAGGAGTCACCATCACTGGAAAAGCAGCAGTGATTGGGATCCCCGCTCTAACCTGCTCTCCAGGTGGCCCCGTGACCACCAGAGTGTGAATAGCACTTCTGTGTCTCTCCTGCTTCGCGGATCCCAGGGTCCAGTAGAAAGGAGCAGCCACAGAGAGTAGGGGATTTTACCTCCGTTCCTCTGTCCTGACTTGCCAAATGTTTGGAACATTCTGGAAAACATACATCCATCTAAATATATGTCAGGTGTGTCCATACATGTGTTTTAGTAGAACAGGACGAGACCACAGAGTCTGTAAAAGTTGGGCCCCATGAACTCCAGCATGCATTCATCGTCAGTCACGTTGGTCTCACCGTGCCTAGAAGTCAGAACCCAGCTGACAGGGGTCATTTGAAACACAGAGAGCCTGCAGCCCAAGCCCTGTCTGATACTCACCAGGGGGCTCGTCTGAGATCAGTCCAAAGGAAGACAAAACAGCCATTTAGAATAAATACATAGCAACAACGAACAGCTTCGTTACAGCTTCGTTAAATGCCGTACTTGTAAGTATTGTACGGCTCCCCCATTTCCATGCCAGCACTAAGCCATTGGTTTCTTCAACCATCTTCTTAACATCTTGGCCCAAATGGAAATTCTTGACATGGGTTTAACTTCTTTAGGAAGAACTAGTGTCATTTTGCTCATATGACAACTATTTACATGATGGAATTGGAAACAGAGGTACACGCCAGGAGGCACTGATTCCTTTCTAAAAATGAATTCCACAAAGCAATATAATGCCCATTTTTTTCCTCACCAAGAAGCTCAAGTTTGACTTTTCCACATTTCCAGAATCACACTGAATAATGAGTCTCGAGAGTTTTTTTCTAATGGAAAGTATCATAAACCATCTTGTGATAAGCATTATTATACATCATTAGACTTCTTTTACGGCATCTTTCTGTGTGAATTAGGCTTTAGAAGTCAGAATGCAGGTTATGGCTGTACGGATGAAAAATATGTTCAAGGAAAAGAACATGTTAGGAAACCTACCTAAATATTAAAACACAATACCTCTCTCTGTCAAGAAAAGAAGGCATTTTATATATATTTTTCCATGATTTGAGGCAGGCTCCAAGATGCATTATCTTTGTTGGTGAATTCTGTCCAGTTCACTAACTTACCCTGTCAACAGACGGCTCTAATTTCCACGTTATGATTTTAGCATCTTCAGCCCAAGGCAAAGTAAGAAAGTAGAAAGCAGGAAAATTATTTCAGAACAGCACCTTGAAATGTTACTCCTATTCTTTGCCTCTTAGGCACACGCACATCAATTGTTTGCTTCTTATTAAACAATCTCAAAAAAGGCATGAAAATCATCACCAATGTATAATGGCTCAGTCACCTCTGGTAGGAATGATTTGCATTTAAACCCAACTTGAAAACTTTAAGATAAGGACTGTTTTTCCCTGATGGAATTCTTGTCATCAAATCAAGATGAGGAGTCTTTGGGAGGTTTTGGTATTTCATTTTAATATTCCCCAAGCCACCCTACAGTTAACTGGGTACTTTGCTCTGGTTTAGTGCTAAGCCTCCATATTTCCACAGAGACCTTTGCATACAGGGATTGTAAATACCTTACTGCTCATTAATTCTAACTTCTGAAGTCCACCTACATACAAGAAAGTCTAATTCACTTAAAAGAACTGAGCTTGTTAATTGGGGAATGTAAGCATTGAAGACTATGCCAAGTTTTTCTGGATTCTTCAACTTTGGACATTCAAGAATGGCAATTTAAAAATCAATATGGGTTTAGGAACGTTAACCAAGTTCACATTGCACTCCTGTTCACACCCTGCCTTGAATGAGTCTTTTTTATTTTCTACAAGACTGATCATTATAATTAATTATGCCCCACTTAGTCAGATAAAGCAAATTGCTTTTGTTCTAGTAGGCTGCGTGCTGGATTCAGCCTGTGCTGCTAATACATCACACACCCAGTGTTCAGTTACAGAAAAGAAAGCAGCCACGTTTGGTGTTCTCCAGTGTCCTAAATCCCTCCTATACAGAGTTTACTGTCTGCTATTGTTTTTCCCAAGATTTCCTTTTAGCATCAACATCTTGTGAGAAATCCACTATTTTGAAAGCCACAGATTTAGTTTTTTTCAAGGTCTTTTACTAACTTCCCAAAGTGACCCTGGTAAGTAAACTAGAAAGCCTTTAAAATGTCATATATGTAATGGATCTTCCCCCACACAGCTGAAGCCTCGCCACTGCAGGGAGACATTGTGAGGGTTTTTCTTTTCCTGACTATTTAAAGGACTGTGTTTTCAGGGTAGGATTAAAAGTTGTCACTATTGTATTACATGTCTCCCTATACAGAGCCCTGTGCTTCATCAACCCCAATTGACTTGAGTTCTAACACAATCCAGTGATACCTTCAGCTAAATTTAGTTAAACATAAGAAAATGTGACCATTCTTTGCTGCTTCATTCTTCTTTAAAAAACCAACTCGAGAAATCCTTATTTCATTTTTCAACTTGAAGTAAAGCACTGGGAAGTTTTCAAGGCAATGGCTGTCTGTGTGGGTCACCGGCTGGGCAGGCACAGCCAGCAGCAGACACACAAGTGGCAATGGTGCCTGTGCTGGTGACCACAGGTCTGTCAATGGGACCAGAGTCTACTGTGGAAAACTATGTATTCACTAGTTAATATTTTCTCCTTAATCAATTACGGATCAAAAATAAATTTCTCTTTTCTGACACTACATATAAGCCTTTAAGAGCCAAGAATTATTACTGGATAAAGTTGATTAAACCAGAGATTGTTTTGATATATTTCAAATTTGATGCATTGAAATCTCGAAGTCCCTGCCTCTTCCTTAGCTAAGGTTTCACCATAATCATGCATGCCGCACACACATACACATATGAAGTCGGCCACCACAGATGTCAGGCGTTTGCTGTTTATGACAGCCCTGTTCCAGTTAGCAGAAACCTCCCTCCTCCTCCCCTCTACTCGATTCCCCTCTGCTCACCTCTCTCCCTTTTCCTCCCCTCCCCTCCTCTCCCCTTTCATCTGGACTAGAGTGCCATGGCCTCAGTCTAGTTCACAGCAACCCCAAACTCCTGGGTTCAAGTGATTCTCCTGCCTCAGCCCTCTGAGTAGCTGGGACCACAGGTCCTCTCCACCAGGCCTGGCTAATTTTTTCTATTTTTAGTAGAGATCAGATCTCACTCTTGCTCAGGTTGGTCTTGTACTCCAGAGCTCAAGTGATCCAGTCCTCCCTCCTCAGCCTCCCAGAGTGCTAGGATTACAGGCATGAGCCACCATGCCCAGCCGCTTTCTTTTTTTTTTTTTTAATTTAACTTTAAAAAAAGTTTCTGAACTTTCTTTCTTATGATCATCACAGAAATTTGACAACAGAGTTAAGTATCTGAGAGCATTGTCTGTTCTTTGATCTGAAAACAGAGGAATTAGTCTCTGAAGCTATTTGAATTAATAAGTTAAATTTCAGAAGTTTTAAAACTCATCAACATATTGGAATCACCTGCAGATCTTTTAAGACCTACTCACCTGGAGGCATTCAGGAATGATGATTGAGCTGGTGTGGGGTAGTGCATTAGTCAAGCAGTCCCCAATCTTTGAGGCACCAGGTTTTATGGAAAACAGATTTTCCACAGACCAGGGAAAGGGCTAGGAACAGAGGGGGATGGTTTGGGGATGATTCAAGTATTGTGCACTTTATTTTTATTATTATTACATTATGATGTGTAATGAAATAATTACACATCTTACCGTAATATAGAATCAGGGGGAGCCCTGATCTTGTTTTCTTGCAACTAGATGGTCCCATTTGGGGGTGATGAGAAACAGTGAGACAAGAAGCTTTGCTCACTTCCTGCCGAGCAGCCTGGTTCCTAACAGGCCACAAACTGTAGCCTGGGGGTTGGGGACTATTAGTCAAAGTTCTTCAGAGAAACAAAACTGATAGGATGTGTGTGTGTGTGTGTGTGCGCGCGTGTGCGTGTGTATGTACACATATACACAGAACAAAGAGGTTTACTGTAAGGAAGAGGCTCAGGCAATTATAGAGACTGGAAACTCCAAAATCTGCAAGTTGATGCAGTTCGAGTCTGAAGACAGGCAGGCAGTGACCCGGGATAGCTCATGGCATGAGTGACGACAGAAGGCCGTCTACTGGGGATTTGCTCTGCTCAGGAAGGCTGGTCTTTTGTTCTATTCAGGTCTTCAAGGAGATGAGGCCCACCCACATTACAGAGGGCAGTCTCTTCTAACCCAGAGCTTACCAATTTCAACATCAATCTCACCCCAAAATGCCCCAAGTTAACATAAAATTAACCTCACAAGTCCACTCCTTGTCAATGCGGCTCCTATATGGAACTCCTTAAGCCTTAATTAATCTCCAAACACAAGATAACAAGGTTCTACGAGCAACCAGCATTCCACAGCAGCTTGCATACCACTCTGAAGTGCACGCCAAGTTCAGAGCAATGCCCAGTCTTTTCCTCAATCCTATAACTTAAATACTCATGTAAATGTAATGCCTCAATACCATGATATGAAGTTAATACATATTAAGTTACATAATGGGGGTATAAGAGAAAGAAGAAAATAAAAATACCAATGGGCCACCTGCACATAAACACATTTATTACAAAAGGAGGAGGGAGCGCTCATGGCAACCACAGTCCTCTTTTTTGTAACTGATCCTATCGGCACCCCTGGTATTTATAACTACCTTCCTCCACTACCCATCCCATAGTCTCTGTGACTTCAACAGCACCTCAGCTGGCCACTGGGCCTTTCTCTTGGTTGTAGAAAAGGCCCAATTCAACAAACAATTTTTTGCCTTACTAGGGATATCTCAACATGCCACCCACCACTGCAGTCCTAGAAGTTTCATAAAATAGAAGTCCCCTGGATTTTACTCAGACTTATTCCCCATCCTGTGGCATGCCAATGTGTGTCACCAACAAGCTAGTGTAGTTGCCACTTTTTTTATTTTTTTATTTTTTTATTTTTTTGCAGTTTTTGGCCAAGGCCGGGTTTGAACCCACCACCTCCGGTATATGGGGCAGGCGCCCTACTCCTTTGAGCCACAGGCGCCAGTGCACTCAGCACAATGTCCTCAGCGTGGGAACCAGGATGATTACCTTTCCCTTCCACAGGGAACTGGAGAAAGGCCTGTCTCTAGGCAGAGCATAGGACGCATCACTGGCAGTACCAAGATGAAAGAAAACTGCTTCTAAGAGGTATGGGGGAAAGGCATTTTCCAGCTGCAGATCAGCTACCAGGAGATGAGTTCATTCACTCAAGCAATGAAATCACCTCTGGTACAGCTGCTGTGCCTTGAGTCCCCTTTTGGTTTAGCTTATGATAAACCACTGTCATTTTCCACATTCCGTCTGTATTCTAGACAAGCCAAAGACAAGAATCCAAGGGGATGTGGTGGAAATCACCATCCCTGAATAACCTCGGCAGGTCCTCCAGGAAGGCAGGGTTGCTGTGGGTGACAATTTTCCTAGATAGAGTCAGCTGCCGTGGCTTGCACGTGGCCGTTGTCATGGTGAAAGTCCTTGTTCCAGAACCCATGTGGAGAGTCTGTGTACAGTCAGGTGTGTCTATTCTGCTATACCTTCCAGAACTGGGAAAAGACCACAGGGCGTTAGTATCTTTAAGTCTAGTTAGCTAAGACGGCCAATTCCAGAAACCCAGAAACTATTCCAAAAGTGTTTCCTAAGCTTCTGTACCTCTAGAAATAGGCTTGATTTAAAAAAAAAAAAATCTGTTTCAGTCGGGGTTCTCAAGAGAAGCAGAACCAATAGGAGATACACACAGAGAGAATTTATTGTAAGAAATTTACTTATATACTTTTTGAGGCTAGAGAATCCTGCAGCATGGACCTTGGCAGGCTGGACAGCACAGAGTTGTTGGTTCAGTTTTGGGGGTTTCCTCCTCCTCAGGGGGGGCCGTATTCCATCTCATTCTGCTCAGCTTTCCACCTGCTTGGACAAGGCCCATTCACATTGCAGGGGGCCGTTTGCTTTGCCTGAAGTTCACCCTTCTAAATGTTAGTCTCATCCAAAAACATGCTCCACAATGACATGTAAAATGTCAACACTGGTGAACGTCAAGAGATCCTTCCTTCCTCCTCATCTTCCTCTGGAGTGTCCTCCTGACCTGCCTTTCCCACCTCCCCACACACCATCCCGCCCTCCCTTCTGCCAGGCAGGACCAGGATGGAGATCCATGGATCTGAAGTTTGGGGGGGAGTCGGCCAAGACCAAACCACAGCCAACACCAAAACCATCCAAAGGTAGGGACCACTGTGGGCGATTAACTTGCAACAAGTGAAAATATATATATATATTTCAAAAAACTCTCCCTAAAAAATTTTAAAATAGTAAATCCTCCCCAAATCTATTACATTCTGCGTTATAATCAATTAATCGATATTTTAAGAGTAGAACAAAATTTAAATTAAAACAAACAAATTTAGACTTGCTTCCTTTTAAAAGGATCAGATATAAATAGAAATCTAACCGCGGTGCTATCAGCTCCCCGTGGACCTGTCTTGCTTCCCGGCCCGGCCCCTGACTCTTGCTCCGGGTGTGAACTTGGAGCTCAGGGCAGCCACCTTCTGCACCTTCCAAGCAGTAATCTTTCTTCATAAAGACTCAGCCCTGGGATCTCTGATTCCTTCCCGGCCCAAATCCTGGGCCCCCTTCCTCTTTATAAGCGGAAGGAGATGGGGGAGGGATGGATATAGAAAGGTATTGAGTCGAGGGGATAGAAATGTCCCAGCTGCAGGCCACATGGGAGGCCTCAGAATGGAGGTCCTGGGCAGGTGTGCGAGATGGGAGGTGCACAGCGGTGTCTCCCTGCCTTCAACTCCCACCACCAGCGCTCCGGCCGTGCAGCTGGTCAGCGTGGAGGGGACGCACCTGCAGGCCTGAAGGATAAGCCCCAGTCTTTGATCCTGGAGCTGCACTCCAAGGTGACCACCCTGCCACCCCGGCAGGTCGGGTCGCACGGTTCCCTCCTCCCTTCCTCACACGCCATCCCTGAATGACCAGCTGGCTTGATTATTTACCGTGGTGAGTTGCTGAGCCTGCACACGCTTCCCCTCCACAGCCCAGCACCCTGTGTGGGGCGCGGGGACCGCTCTCCTGGGTCCCCAGGACTCTACCAGTGGCCTAGCTTGGTCTGTTCTCCGCATTACACTCGCTGTGCCCCCTGCTTGGGGGTCGGTGACTCCTCACTATCGTCAGGAAACAGTGACAACTCTCCTCCTGGTTTTAAGAAACTTCTCCAATTCCACCCTTTCTCTTAACACACTGTCCAGGCCCCCAGCAGCCACACGGCTTCAGACCTGTTTGCGTGGAAGCGTCACATTCCTCTGCCCTTCTTGGCCTCACAGCACCGTGTCCCCTGCCTAGCCACACCGCCCCTTACTCTTCCAGAAGCTCCTCTCCTCTCATGCTCAGTCTTCCTCGCTCTCTGGATCCCTCACTCAGACTATCCATCTTCCATTCATTTAAAAATGTTAAAATCAACAATACTTAACTATTCCTAGGTTAGTTGCTCTGCAAAGGGGTATGTCAAAAGTTCTGAACTGTCTGTTCACTGGTCTGTGTGGGTCGCTGTCATGAAGATTTGGGAGAACCATATTTTGCCATCCCCTGCGCTGTCTGTACATGGCTCTATTTAATAAATATTACTGAGTCGATGAAATTAGCAGTAGATAATGGTGTGTGGGCTTTCAAGATATGTGTAATTATGAATAGCAAGTGGAATTTATTTAACAAAACACAAAGTATAGCATTGTGTGTAAATTACAATTATGTCATAATATTAAGTAAAAAAAGTATGCAAAATTAGTTTAAGTAAGTGATAACAAGGAATACAGATAAAAACTTAAATGCTGCAGGTAATATACATGTAGGGTTTTTATTTTTTTTTTTTTTTGGTTTGTTTTGTTTTTTTGGGACAGAGTATCACTCCGTCTCCCCTCAGTCCATCACCCTGGGGTTGGGTGCCCTGGCGTCATGGCTCACAGCAACCTCAAACTCTTGGGGTCAAGTGATTCTCTTGCCTCAGCCTCCCAAGTAGCTGGTACAGGCAGCCCCTGCCATGGCTGTTTTTTAGAGATGGGGTCTTGCTCTTGCTCAGGCTGGTCTCAAATTCCTGAGATCAAGCAATCTGCCCACCTTGGCCTGCCAGAGTGCTGGGATTACAGGCGTGAGCCACCATGCCCAGCTATACATGTACTTTTGTTGAACATGTGACAATCGAAAAACTCAGCTTTTAATATTTGGGGTATTTTTATTGTCTTTGAAACAATATATTAATATAATGTTTTTAAAAGTTAAAAAAATATTCAAACAAAAAGCAAAGTTTTCTATTTTTGCTCTTTCAGTCCCTACAACAGACCTTGTAATTGACAACAGAGGAAGTTTCCCTGAGGGGATGAGCACTTAGGCGGCTCTGTGCCTAGGAAGGATCAGGGAGATCACCCAGTGTCCCAGTCAATTTCATGTTTTTTTCAAGGGGAAAAAGAGACCCCCTATAATTCTGTTTAGGGTGAAAAATGGTGCTAGGGAGAACAAATGGATGGGGGGAGACTTATTTCTCCTCATAGGCATAGTAAATGAACCTTGCTCTTATAAATCTGCCTTAACTGTGAACTGATCTTTCAGCAGAATTCCTGGGGGAAGGGCAAGGTTCACCTCTCCCCTACAATATTAGGGTCACACCCTCTCAGAGAACTGAGATTACACTTATTTCAGGAAAAAAAAATCTAGAACTTGACTTTTCTGGTCTCTACACAGCCTACTTTTATTTTATTTTTATTTATTTATTTATTTATTTATTTTTTATTAAACCGTAGCTGTGTACATTAGTATGATCGTGGGGCACCATACACTTGGTTCATAGATCGTTTGACACATTTTCATCACTTTAGTTAACATAGCTTTTGTAGCATTTTCTTAGTTATTTTGCTAAGACCTTTACATTCCACATTTACTAGGATTCACATATACCCTTGTAAGATGCACCGCAGGTGTAATCCCATTAATCCCCCTCCTTCCCCCTCCCTCCCCCCTCCCTCCCCTCCCTTTCCCCTTTCTCCCTATTCTTAGGTTATAACTGGGATATAGCTTTCATGTGAAGGTCCTACATTAGTTTCATAATAAGGGTGAGTACATTGGGTACTTTTTCTTCCATTCTTGAGATACTTTACTAAGAAGAATATGTTCCAGCTCCATCCATGTAAACATGAAAGAGGTAAAGTCTCCATCTTTCTTTAAGTCTGCATAATATTCCATGGTGTACATATACCACAATTTAATCCTATAATCCCCCTACTGGGCATATACCCAGAAGACCAAAAATCACACCATAACAAAGATATTTGTATCAGAATATTTATTGCAGCCCTATTCATAATTGCTAAGTCATGGAAAAAGCCCAAGTGCCCATCGATCCATGAATGGATCAATAAATTGTGGTATATGTACACAGCTTACTTTTAAAAGTGTTTACTTATCAGAACATGAGAAAGCAGAATACAGGCAAACAGATTTCTGCATTAAACTGGAGGAACAGCAATGAGACAAGTCACTGAGAATTATCTGCAGGTTTCTAAGGCACAAAGAAAATAAATGCAGCCAGGCCCCATGGCGTGGCCACAGTCCCAAATCAAGCAGCAGCCACACATCTGTTCTGTGAGGAAGCTCTAGAGGGAAGGATTAAGCTCAGCAAAGACGGACAGGGTTCTCTTCCAGCAATGAGTCTCACGGAGAGCTCTGTGATTTTTCTAAGCCCAAATAACATGAACTTGCTATCAATAGTAAAGTCAAATATTTTGAAATTTATTGCATTAACCAGATTCATAGTTTTATTTCACCTTGCTGCTTCATATAACTGGTGATGAAAAATCAGAATCTTACCAAGAGACAGGAATCTGACACAGAAATTAAAAATTACTGGTGAAAAGATCTAGGAGAAATTCTATAGCTGTGAGTCCTGATGGCTATAGGGACTTAAGCAAAGGTATTTAAATGTTCTGGGCCCCTTATTTCTCAAAAATTTAATTTTGCTTTTTGGAAGAACACTTTTAAAGTAAGCTCCAGGATTTATAATGCCTAACAGTGTTGTGCCCAAAGCGTGGGATCCCCCACATAAATCACCTGAAGACCAAGTCCAATGCAAAAGCAAGAGGTTGTTTATTTACAAGCTTGAGCCTGGGCTCCCTGGTCCTGGCACAGCAGGAGAGCAGAGAAGCCCCCATCTCAAAAAGGAGGGAGGTTTTTAAGGGTACAGAAAGAAAAAAAGGGAGTGGGTGAGGTGAGCCACTGGGGCGAGCTGATAGGGGGTCTCGGGGACTGAGCACTTGTCCTTGGCTTTCTGAGAAAGTGTTGTTATCGCTCGGAGTAGACGTTGTGCAAGGGCGTGGATCATGGGGCAAGGACGGGGGGCTGGGGAGGGAACAGGTTGCCTAACACCTTTGGTATGCAGCTGCAAAATGAAGAGTGACAGACAAGACGAAAACAAAATGGATTATAGCCTTCATGTGAAAGCTATAATTTAGCTTCATAGTAGACCTGAGTACATTGGATACTTTTTTTCCCATTCCTGAGATAGTTTGCTAAGAAGAATATGTTCCAGCTCCATCGATGTAAACATGAAAGAGGTAAAGTCTCCATCTTTCTTTAAGACTGCATAAAGACTATGGGGAAAGGGCCAAGGAAGGGGAAGGGAGAGGGGAGGTTTTGGTGGAGGGAGGTTAATGGAGTGGGGCCACACCTACGGTGCATCTTAGAATGGGTACAGACGAAACTTACTAAATGCAGAATACAAATGCCTACATACAGTTAACTAAGAAAATGCCATGAAGGCTACGTTGAACAGTTTGATGCGAATATTTCAGATTGTATATGAAACCCGCACATTGTACCCTTTGATTGCACTAATGTACACAGCTATGATTTAACAATAAAAATAAATTAATTAAAAAAAAAGAAAACAAAATGGAGTTAGCTTGGTCCTTACAACAGCACTATCACTAAAATTATATTTAAATTGGTTTTCGAATCACATCTTTCCAAACTTTTGTTCATATACAGTAGAACTTCCACAGCAGACCACCTCCCTACACTGACCACCTGCTTGAGTTGACCCAATTTTCACAGACCAGATGTGCACCACACGTACACCTCAGTACAGTAGGCTAGTTCCTAATGTTTACCACCTCTGTATGCGGACTAGTCTCTTAGTCCCTGGGGTGGTCACTTTATGAGGTATTTCTAAGCACTGAGAGTTGTGAGTGTCAGTGAAGATCATCTGGGCACATGCTTACCTATTGAATTCAGCTATCAGCATCGCTGACAGTGACCTGCTGAGCAGGAAGTGTATGGTTACCAACAACCCCCTTGAAAAAAAGCTATGATCTCTCAAGAGTGGTCCTCAACCTCCTTTGCTCATCAAAGAATCTGTGCAGCCTGGTCAATACCAGCACCCAATTCTACCCAAATCTAGGGAATACCCAAAGCATACCCCTGGGAAGGAGCCCAGGACCATTCACAGCATTCTTGGCATTTTTTCCTTCTTTATTTTTATGACTTTTTCTATTTTTTAAGAGGAGTTTTAGGTTCACAGTATCTTCAATTGGGAGGAAGATACAGAGATTTTCCATATATTCCCTGGTGCACCTCCCCCCATGAGAGAGGATACCCAAGAAGGGTGAGGTCTAGAAGAACAGGTCTTCTCAAGGAGACCACAAGGATACACCTGCAGGGTCCTCTCCATGGTGACTCAGCTCTTGGGAATTTGCGAATTTCCAAGTTCTGTGAAATCCTGTAGTTCTGTAGGGGCTGGAATTGCATCTCTCGCTTGATTCAAACTGACCAATGAGAAGGGTACCTGTGGGGTGGAACTTTTTGACTGTCAATAAAAGGGAAAGACCAAGGCAGCCCGGGAGGGCAGCCATTTGGAATTCTATGCCTTAAGCTTCCAGCTGGTGAATAAAGCCCTTCTTCTTATAAATGTGGTGTTTGGGTGCTCTTTCTCTCCGTTGGGCCTCGTCTTCCTACCACACCCATAGCATAGCCTTTCCCATCATCAGCATCTCCCACCAGAATGGGACACTTATGACCACCAATGAACCTACGTTGATATACCAACATTGTGTGGAGTCCCTAGTTTACACCGAGGCTCTCTCTTGTACATCCTGTGGGTTTGGAGACATATGTAATGACATGTATCCATGATTGCAGTCTCATACACAGCAGTTTGCCTGCCCTAAAAGCCCTCTGTGCTCTGCTTTTCTGAGATTTGCTCCACATCACTGCACTAAGAGATCCTGTGTGATCTTTGTACTGTATGGAGAGTTTTGCCTTTTCCAGAATGTCACACCATTGGAACCATCCAGCGTGTAGCCTTTTCAGGTAGGCTTCTGTCACTTAGATGTGCATTTAAGCTTCCTTTGTGTATTTTCATGGCTTTGACAGTCAGGTGGTTTCCCCTTAGATGCTTCCTTCCTGTATTCTCATGGCTTGACACCCTCCACTTGTGATCCTCTGTCACACCAATGGGCATAAACTAGTGTGCATCACCACAGGAACATTAATGAACTAGGTAGTACAGACCTATGATTGCAGTTTTGTTTGCTATCAGGAGGGCAGGAAAGAAGATTGCACATCCACATCATAAGCTCTTGGACACTTAGACATCACAGCAGTAATAGAAGGTGCAGGACACAGCCCTTGTCACGTTCCAGGGCTCTCCAGCTCCATTTATGTAGGATTCCACCACTCAGGGCTGGACAGGGAGCCCCCCCATTCTCTAGACCCAGGTGAGCTCAGAAGTCAGACCTCCATTTCCAAGCACAAACAGACTGCCTTTTTTAAGATGCACCCTCTGGGCTCTAATAAGATCATGAACAAAGCAGCCTGAGATGGTTTTTTGGGTGGTTCCACCGTGAGTAGGGAGCACACACCCTAATCTCTTCTCAGAAACAAAAACTGAGGACCTGATAACCTTGCCCTAGGGAGGAGGAAGAACTACATCCATTCATTTGTTAATGCACTAATTAACTTTGAAAAGATGTTTTTCCACCTACCAAGTGCTGGCCAAGTGTAATTCTCAAGACATACTACCCCTTACATAAAGAGCCCACTTAGAGACTCCCCCTTCCAGAAGGTCTGGTGCTTTTTACTTCTTCTGTATTCCTTTGTCTCATAAAAATCCTGTCTTACCACTGATCTGTGGTCCGTGGGTTCATTCTTTGAATCCCTGAGACCAAGGACCTAGTGAAGAGCGAAATTCCAGTATTACTATTTTCATCACCACCCAAGCAAGGGCAGGAAGAAAAGTGGTTTCATTCACACTAGAAATTTGAAATGTTGAATTATTTTTTACAAATATACTGATGAAATTTGCTAAAGAGTTCAGAAATAAGGCAAATTCGAGTAACGAAAAGGGTTTGAGAATTGCAATGAGTCTATTTGTTCACACAGTCAATTCTGTATGCCTATGTGTCTCGTGATGCTCTATCATGGAACTGAAGGGATAGGAATGACATAGTGTGCCTTTCAACAAATAAATGGGCAAAGTTTAGGCAATGAAAACTACTATGAGGAATGCAAGGGTGTGGTGAGCTATAGGATGCCTGGGGGTGAAGGTCAGCATGTTCAGCAGCCAGGGTGGCCATGGAGGTGTCCGAGTAAGAAGGACTCAGTGAGCTGGGGGAAGCATCTGGGGAGAAGCAGTAATGCCCTAGTGTCAACCAAGATGCCAAAGGCCAAACTGCAAAGGAGCAAGTCAAGGCATTTATTGGACTCAGGACCTGCAATTCAGAGACACAGTTTTGGCTGGAAGACAAATTGCCCCAAGGAGGAGAAAGGGAATAGATATTTTTAAACGGATGGTGAGGGTGATTATGCAAGTTGTTCTGAAAGAATGATCATTGCTGGAGGCAGCTGGCTTGGTACATGAGGCTGTAGTTCACGGCTGCTGTGTAGTGGTTATAGCCCCAGCACAGTCCAATTGTTTTTCCAGGACATTGTGGCTATGATGGTTTGGCCCAGCTCAATGGTTCAGGGCAAGTCCCTGCTTTGCAGGGTTGCAAGTTGTGGAGGGAACCTTTTGTGCACTTCAGAGAGCTGAGCCACAGTGAGGTCATTTTGCATACCACATTTCACAGAAGAAAGAAAACAGCCTGGTTAAGAAGAGAATGAAATGTGGGTGCAGGAAGAGGAGGGCAGAGGCGGGCACAGGGGCCAGGTCTTGTTCCTTTTAGGCTATTCTAAGTGAAAAGAGGACTGGATTTCTTATTTAATTACCTCTGTGTTCTAGGTGGGGATTGAATTAAAGGCTGAAAATAGTGAAATAGTGCATACAGAGAAATCTTTTAAGAAGGTGTCCAGTGGTTCAAATTAGAGGGAGTAGGGATGAAGACTGGCCTTGACAGTGGGGAAAGAAAGCACACTTGGGCCTAACTGAGGAAGTGGAGAGGCAGAGAGAGTTGTTACACCAACTTACAGCCTTGGTTACCTTGAGGCTGTCAATGTTTGCTGCATGTTTCTTACATGAACCTATTTCCCATTTCACTGTACCAGGTGTCTATTAACTACTGATGCTAATTTTTTGGTGCGAGTACCATATCATACTTGTTTTATGCTCTATATGTCTCTTTCCTAACTCAGCATTATGTACAAAGCTCTATTGGATTGAATAAATAATAATTCCATAAATGGTAACTAAACTTTATTAAATGTCTTAGGTTGATACTATCTTAAGAAAATATTCACATGTTATG
The DNA here is from genome assembly GCF_027406575.1 of Nycticebus coucang. Lineage (NCBI taxonomy): Eukaryota > Metazoa > Chordata > Mammalia > Primates > Lorisidae > Nycticebus > Nycticebus coucang. The sequence goes on from NC_069790.1 coordinate 3,585,320, forward strand.
TCATTGTTGACTTTATGAGGTAATTTATTAATATTATTTATAGCTTAGAGATGCAAAACGCATCTTCAGAAAGCAGTTTGGAAAACTATTATTTGACTTAAATTTGTTTTAAAATCTAAATTAGCTACTCAAATGAGTTTTACATAAAATTAATTTGGAGAAGATTCAAAGTTGGGCCAGGTGTTTATAACGTGGCATTTCAATCATTTGAACTTGAATTATCAAAATACTCACTGCAGCACAAAGTGGAGACAACACATTTAACCCTGGGCAAATGAGTACATCTGAGAATATGAAATGTTGAGCACACACAGGAAAAAAGAGTGCTACACACATCATTCCAATGCATTGGGGGCCATTAGGAGATGCAGTTACTGGGGGGTCTTTATGTGACAGTGACTACACTAAAGTTTGACTTTTTGTTTACCTCATTATGCTTTTCACTGTATAATTAATTCAAGCAACCTAGAAAGCATGTGAAAAGCCTAATCATGCAAATAAGAAAAAGATTATTATGTCCTCATCACCAAAAATACAAATTCTTTAATATTTTGAGATACTGCTTTTAAAAATACATTTTACCTGGATTAATTATTCCTTTCTTGTCCTCCCTATTCCTTCTTCATTTTGGTGTTGGGGTATAGAGCCAGTTACTTCATTTTATCCTTCCATGCATGGAGTTGTATCTGCTTTATTTTTTTGCTATGTTTTGTTTTTGAATGGAAAAAACAAACTCAGTATGTGTCACTATACTCTCATAACATGCTTCTAACACTGGATGTGTGGAGATTTTGCCCCATCCTCAAGCAAATAATCAGTTCTGCAGACACAGAGATCACATCAATGGAGGACTGGGTCCCACAAGACTTACCCCATTTCTGACACCATCCACCAGACACAGAGACAGACCACATCGATGGAGGACTGGATCCCACAACACTTACCCCATTTCTAACACCAGACACCAGACACAGAGTCAGACCACATCGATGGAGGACTAGGTCCCACAAGAATTACCCAACTTTTGACACCATCCACCTGACACAGAAACAGACAACATAGATGGAAGACTGGATCCCACAACACTTACCCCATTTCTGACACAGGACACCGGACACAGAGTCAGACCACATCAATGGAGGACTGAGTCCCACAAGACTTACCCCACTTCTGACACCAGACACCAGACAGAGACAGACCACATCAATGAATGATTGGATCCCACAAGACTTACCCCACTTCTGACACCAGACACCAGACACCAGACACAGGGACAGACCACATCGATGGAGGACTGGATCCCACAAGACTTACCCCACTTCTGATGCCATTCACCAGACACAGAGTCAGACCACATCGATGGAGGACTGGATCCCACAAGACTTACTCCAGTTCTGACACCACACACCAGACACAGAGACAGACCACATCGATGGAAGACTGGATCTCACATGACTTACCCCACTTCTGATGCCATCCACCGGACACAGACTCAGACCACATCGATGGAGGACTGAGTCCCACAAGACTTACCCCACTTCTGACACCAGACACCAGCCTCAGGCTGCTTGGCCAATGCTACTGACCATTAATTGGGGTTCCTGTAGCCCCCTCCTTAGGTTCAATTTTTTTTCTGGAACAATTTACAAAACTCAGGAAAACACAAGTTAGAAGATTTGTTACAAATCATATTTTAAAGGATGCAAATAAACAGCAAGATGAAGAGAGAATTAGGACAAAACCTGGAAGTGTTATGAGGACAGGAGCTTCTGTCTGAGCAATGTAGGACCCCACCTTCTTGGTATGTGGAGGTGGAAGCCTCTCTTTTCTGGAAGCCCCCTCATGTTCTGCTGTCTGCAATCTCCTTAAACTCTGTCCATTTTTGGTCTTTATAGAAACTTCAATATGCAGGCATGATTCACTATATCAGTGGGCACTGGTGATTAACTTAACATTCACCCCTGTCCTATCCCCAAGAGTTAGAAAGTTCCAAAATTCTAATCTCAAGGTTTCTTTCCCAACAAGCCACACACACCCTAAGGCTATCTCAGTGATCTCATTAGCAGACAAAATGAGAAGTCACCTTGGAGATTTCAAGGATTTTAGGAGTTGTATGCCTGGGAATGGAAACAAAGACCAAATATTTTTCACAATATCAGAACTATGATGATATAATAATTTTCAATGTATTAAATTTATTTGGAAGTATTATTTGTATGTGTTCTAAAATGGTCTGGTCTGTGTTGACAGGTTAAGTATGGTAAATTATTAACATCTTATTCGGTTTTGAACATCTGAGCTATTTCTAATTTTAGAAATTTCACATAAGAGTATATTCCTTTGTTATAGATTACTCATTTATGTTAAGTAATAGGAATAAACATTAGTCCTTTGTTTTAAATAATTTTAATAATGATTTCATACAACATTCAAAATTAATTTCAACACTAGAGAAAGAGAAAAATACTCCTGATAATTGCATTTCAAAATTCTACAGGATATAGACAAAATTTAAAGTAAGAGCTAGAGTTTCACAATCAGGAAGCCAGAAGATCTTCTAATATACATACTCACATATGTTTAAAAAGGAAAAAAAAAAAGACTCATTTCTTTTTCCCATCAAATGGGAATATTATCTAATCAAGGAAAATACAAAAGCATACAAAAAGTAGTAGACCACATACCAATTATAGTTATCATTTGGATCAAAAAGTTATTCTAGAATACCATGTGACTTGGCATTATGTCAGAGTCTCACTTCCCATCAGTTGCCACTATAAAAGAGCTTCTTCCCAATTCCCAGTGTTACCTCACAGCACTGCCCAAGCTTGACTCTTAAGTTTGGTGACTATCGAATTCCTTGGGTCAGTGTCTTTCCTTCTCGATCAGATTTCTGTACTGCCCACTGTTTGCAATTTGTCTTGCTTTAGCCCAAATCTTTCTTTGTCTCAGATCATAACTTTCCCCTTTTCTGCAGGTTTTTTTCTTGCCAACTCTGCAGGCCAGGTTGATATTTTATTCCACACTAATCATGTAGTGGAGATTTATAGACTGACATAATTTACTAAAAAATTAAATATAAAAACTTCAAAAAAGTTTCACTTCTACCATGGCATTATGAGATGATCTATAGACCAGTTCCCCAGTGAAACAGCTAAAAATTACCCAAAAAGTAACAGAAAAACAATAGCAATAAATAATTAAAGTCTCTGAAAATAGTCCTAAGGTCATACAGTAAGTGAAGACACATTTATTTAAAGAAAATTTACTAAAAACAGTAAAGTCTATGACATTTTTGCATGACCTACACCTATTCTCTCTCCTCCCAGTTCAGTATGACTAAAACTCCATCCAGATGGGAGCATCCCAGAGAACTTTTCCAGGCTGGTTACAGGATCTTCCCAGGAGGGCAGTACATCAGCCTTTCTCATCCTGTTTCCTCTTCCATACTGCAGAGGCTAAGTGCTGGGTACTAGGCCAGGGCTGAATAAGTGATGTCACTTCCTTCTTCCACCCATCCATGAATGAATGGGTGGCTCTGCCTTCAGGGAGGATACTGAAAATAGCTGGGACCTCATCACCATGCCCCTTTGTCCCTGACCCTAGAACTTGAGCTTATATTAATATTTTCCACAAAGGGAAAGCAAGCTGGAAAACAAAACTCCAAAGCACCTTCCAAATAACTAACTTCATTTGTAACAAAATATTGAATAGTTTAAGATGAAGGGAACTCTCAAAACAATGAAGTTTTATGTTGAAAAGAAATTCAGAGGAAACTGGTAAATTTGTGAGATGTATACACCAAACCATATGCCAGCAGTTAACCAAAGAAAATCTTGCAAAAGAGATAACAGATCTCCAGAGACCAGAGCAAGTCTCAAATACCAGTCACAAATCTATCGATGTTAAGGACATGGAATTAATTGGATCAGGCTGTGGAGTCAGTTAGGCCATAAGGCATTGTGGAAAACAATAGAGTAATCAACTAGCAATTAATGAAGATTAATAGATGGGTGTGTCGAGAGATAATGAGAGCCTGCTAGTGTGCTGTCATACCAGGGCAACTGTGCTCAAAGCTGCAGACAGGAATGAAAATCATCAAAGCATTTACACTGTGGGGATCAAGAGGCAAAACGGTCTTCACTAAAATTGTCCAACCAATCACAAGACAAATAAACAAGTAAATAACAATAGCACACTCTGAAGTGGGAGGAGGAACATACCTAGAGTTGCAATAATTTATCATCTAAAATATGTAGTTTCCAATCAAAACGCTGAGATTTGCAAAGAAACAGAAAACTCTGATCTGTACACAGATTAAAAAATTAGGCCATAGAAACTGCTCATGAGAATGATCTTAACAAAAAAATACTACACAACAGCCGTTACAAGTACATTCAGAGAACTAGTAAACCCCTGCTTAACAAACCCAAGGAAGTTGCAATCATGACCATGTCTCATCAAGTAGGGATTATCAATGGTAGAAATTATTTAAAAGAAGCTCATAAAATCTTTTAATTGAAAACCACAACAATACTAATTAAAAATTCACTCAAGGAGCTCAACAGAAGATTTGAATCCATTAGTGCACTTAAAGATACACTGACAAAGACTGTAGAAGCTGAAAAACAAACAAAAAAATAGAATGAAGAAAAACAGATGGAGTTTCAGATGAAAGCAGGATGCCATTACAGGTGCTACCATGCACAATAATAGTAGAAGAAAGAACACATAGAAGGAAGTAGAATACGATGCTAAGAAATAATAGCTGAAAATTCCCAAACTGATAGAAACCATGAACCTAAACATATGAAAAGCTCAACAAACTCCAAGCAGATAATGCACAAATACATTTTAGCAAAAATATTAAAAGCTAATGATACAGAAAATATCTTGAAAGCAGGCTTGGTGCCCATAGCTCAGTAATTAGAGCACCAGCCACATGCACCAGGGCTGGAGGGTTTTCATCTAGCCAGGGCCTGCTAAACAACAATGACAAAAGTAACAAAAAAAATAGTCCAGCATTGTGGCAGGGGCTTGTAGTCCCAGCTATTTGGGAGGTGAGGCAAGAGAATCACTTAAGCCCAAGAGTTTGAGGTTGCTGTGAGCTTTAACACCATGGCACTCTATGGAGGGCGACACAGTTAGACTCTGTCTCAAAAAAAAAAAAAAAGAAGGAAAGAAATCTTGAAAGCAGTAAGAAGAAGAAGAAAATAAAAAAAGGACTCATCACTTATAAGGAAGCCCCAATACAATTCATGCCTGCTTTGGTCTAATAAACAGAGGCCAAACAGCAGAAGTAACATATTGAAAGTGCTCAAAGCAAAAACAAACAAACAAAATCAAAACCCCTGCTAACTCAGAAATCCCACTTCCTAGCAAATCTTTCCAGTACGATGATGAAATAAAGATGTTCCCAAATAAGCAAAAACTGACATAATTTCTATGAGCAGACATGCCTTGCAAGAAATACTACAGAAGATTCTTTAGGATGAAAGAAAATAATTTCTAATATATATATATATATATATATATTTTTTTTTTTGTAGAGACAAGAGTCTCACTTTATGGCCCTCGGTAGAGTGCCATGGCCTCACACAGCTCACAGCAACCTGCAACTCCTGGGCTTAAGCAATTCTCTTGCCTCAGCCTCCCGAGTAGCTGGGACTACAGGCGCCTGCCACAACACCCGGCTATTTTTTGGTTGCAATTTGGCCTGGGCCGGGTTTGAACCCGCCACCCTCAGTATATGGGGCCGGTGCCCTACCGACTGAGCCACAGGTGCCGCCCAATAATTTCTAATATTAATAGTAATTTTAAACTATATGAAAAAACAAAAAGATTTAGTAAAGTTAATTAATTATAATTACAAAAAATGGCAAAAGTGCATTTTCTTTCCTTTCTTCTCTTAACAGGTTTTAAAAACAATATGCATAAAATTTTATTTTGATATATAACATTAGAAATGTTATTGCCTATAACATTACAAAGGTGGAAGCAAAGCTAATTTGGGCTGAGTCCAGAGAATAATTTCAATCCAAAGAACACATAAAAGAAACAGAAATGTCAAAGAAATCTTTTCTAGAGGTTTTATGATTTTGATTTTATGCCTTCCATTTAAATTTTTTATTTTTCTTTTTATGAGGCAGAATCTCACTCTGTTGCTCTATGTCTCAAGTGCCATGGCATCATAGCTCACAGCAGCCTCAAACACTTGGGCTCAAGTGATCCTCTTGCCTAAATCTCCTGAGTAGTTGGGACTATAGGCAACCACCACAATGCTCAGTTAGTTTTTCGACTTTTAATAGGGATGGGGTCTGGCTCTTGCTCTGGCTTAGAAACTCCCAACAATCTCAAGCAATCTACACAGCTGGTCATTCCAGAATGCTAGAATTACAGGCATGAGCTATCACACCTATTTTCCCTTTAATTTTTTTTTTTTTTCATTTTAGGTTAATATGAAGGTACAAACAACAAAGTCATGGTATTTGAATTTGTTATGTAGTCCATCTTTTAGTTGTTCTGCACCCCAAAAGTATGCCATACACATTTAAGTGGGAGCACAAGAAACCACCCTCCCCTTTTCCCTCGTCCTTGTCCCCCTTCCCCCCAACTCGTATTGAAATGAGCTTTTCTCCTATGTGGGTGTGAATTAGATCATCTACTGGCTTCATATTAGTGTTGAGTACATTGGGTATTTGCTTTTGCATTCTTGTGATACTCTACTGAAAATAATGTGTTTCAACTCTGTCCAGGTTAAGACAAAAGATGTGAAGTCATCATCTTTTCATGGCTGAATAGTGTTCCATGGTGTACATATATCACAGTTTGTTAATCCATTCCTGAGTTGATGTGCATTTAGCTTGTTTCAACATTATGGTGATTGTAAATTGAGCTGTGATAAAGAATCTAGTGGAAATATCCTTATGATGAAATGAATTTTCTTTTTCTTCTTGATATATGTCTAGTAATGGGATTGCAGGGTCAAATGGGAGATCTAATTTGAGATCTTTGAGGATTCTCCATAATTCTTTCCGAAAAGGCTGTATCAGTTGAGACTTTGTGATGTGGGCCATCCTCACTGGGGTTAAGTGATATCTCAGGGTGGTTTTGATTTGCATTTCTCTGATGATTAGGGATGATTAGAATTTTTTCATATGTTTGTTAGCCATTCGTCTATCTTCCTCAGAGAAGGTTCTGTTCATGTCTCTTGCCCAGTGATAGATGGGATAGTTAGTTCTTTTTTATTAATTAGAGTTCTCTATAGATCCTATAGAACTTTATCATATTCATTCCATGTTTACTTTTGTTGTTGTTAAAATTGCACCAAAGTCTTCACCATAAAATCTTGCCTTAGGCCAACATCTGGACTTTTTGCACACCTTCTTTAAGGATTTTTTATCTATCATTTCATGCCTTAGATTTAAATCTTTTATTCATCTTAAATCAATTTTTGTAAGTGGTGAAAGGTGTGGGTCCAGTTTCAGTCTTTTACATGTGATTATCGAGTTCTCCTAGCACCATTTATTGAATAGAGATTCTTTTCCCCAGTGTATGTTCTTGTTTAGTTTTCAAAGATCAAGTGGTTGTAAGAGGTTGGTTTCATTTCTTGGTTTTCTTCAGTTACAAAAGTCTATGTTTCTATTTTTGTGCCAATACCATTCTGTTTCAACACTGGCTTTGTAGCATAGCCTAAGGTATGGTAGAGTGATCCTATTAGCTTTGTTTTTATTACTAAAAATTTCCTTTGCTATACAGGTTTATTTCTGGTTCTATATGAAATGAAAAACTATTTTTTCCTGTTCTTCAAAGTAAGAAAATGGTATTTTAATGGGGATTGCATTAAATCTGTGTATTGCTTTGGGAAGTATAGACTTTAACGGTGTTGATTCTTCCCAGCCAGGAGCATGGAAGGCTCCTCCATTTATTAATTTCTACTGCTATTTCCTTTTTTAGGAGCTCATAATTCTCTTTGTAGAAGTCCTTCACCTCTTTTGTCAGGTATATCCGTAAGTATTTCATTTTCTTTGAAGCTACTATGAAGGGAATTATATCTTTAATTAGTTTCTTGATTTGGCTGTTATTGACATTTAAAAAGGCTACTGATTTCTGGACATTGATTTTATACCCTGACGTGTAACCATTTCTTGATTACTTCTAGGAGTCTTGTGGTTGAATCTCTGAGGTTTTCTAACATAAGATTAAATAATCGGCAAAGAGTAACAGTTTGATTTCCTCTACCCAGATTGAATGCTCTTTGTGTCTTTTTCTTGACTGATTGCATTGACTAGACCAGAAATACGTTGAATAGTAGTGGTGATAATGAACATCCTTGTCTTGTTCCTGTTCTGAGTGGAAAAACTTTCAGTTTTACTCCATTCAGTATACTATTAGCTGTGGGTTTGTTATAAATGGCTTTAGTCAGTTTAAGAAATGTGCCACCTACGCTTATTTTCTTAAGTGTTCTAATTAGAAAATGATGCTAAATATTATCAAATTATTTTTCTGCATCTATTGATAGGATCATATTGTCTTTGTTTTTGTTTCTATTGATATTCTGAATTACATTTATGAATTATGTGTGTTAAACCAGCCTTGTATCCCCAGGATGAAGGCTACTTAATTGTGATGTATAATTCTTTGTAATGTGTATCTATAATCTATTAAGATTTTGTTTAGTATTTTTGCATTGATATTCATCTGTGAAATTGGTCTGTAGTTCTCCTTTTTAGTGGGGTTATTTCCTATTTGGGGTATCAGGGTGATATTTGCTTTATAGAGTGGGTTGGGGAAGAGTCCTTTCTTCTCAATATTTTGGAATAGTTTCTGTAGAATGGGTATAAAGTCTTCTTTGAAGGTTTGATATAATTCTTGTGTGAAGCCATTTAGTCCAGGGTATTTTTTGGTTGGACAATTTTGTATTCTTTCTTTGATCTCAGTGCTTAAAATTCGTCTGTTTAAGCCATCTATTTTGTCTTGGTTAAGTCTATGGAGAGGGAGTGATTCAGACCATTTTCTCCACATTGTCAAATTTCTAGGTATAGTGTTCCTTGCAGTAGTCAGAGATAATCTCTTATGTCTCAGTGATTTCTGCTGTTATTTCCCCTTTTTCATTTCCAATTGAGATTAGAGATTTTGCTTTTCAGTTTTATGTAATCTGGCCAACTGTTTATCAATTTTATTTATTTTTTTGAAAGAAACAACATTTTTAAACCTTAATTTTTTGAATGATTCTTTTGTGTTCAATTTCATTAATTTCTGGTTTAATTTTGGTTATTTCTTTTCTTCTTCTGGGTTTGAGATTAAATTGTTGTTCCTTTTTCATATCCTTAAGATGATTCATTAGTTTGTTGATGTGCTCTCTTTTTGTTGTCCAGATGTAGGCATATAAGGCAATGAATTTCCTTCTTAAGATTGCCTGTTCAAATGTTTAATTCATCTTGAATTAATTTTTGTATACGACAAGAGATAGGGGTCCTGTGTCATTCTTCTGTGTGTGGCTATCCAATTTTCCCAGCACCATTTACTGAATTAGGCACTCTTTCTCCATTGTATGTTGTTTTCTGTTTTGTCAAAAATCAGTCGGTTGTAGATACATGGTTTTACTTTCAGATTCTCTGTTCTGTTCCATTGGTCTATGTCTCCACTGTTATACTAGTACCATTCTGTTGTGGTTACTTTAGCTTTGTAGTATAATTTTAAGTCAGACCTCGGCAGAATATTTATGATTAAACCCCAAAGGAAAATATAGCAACAATAAAAATAAATAAGTGACATTTAATTAAATTTAAAAAGCTTCTGCATGGAAAAGGGAATAACATAGTGAATAGACAACCTACAGAATGGGAGAAAATGTTCATAAACTATACATGTGACAAAGAACTGATATCCAGAATCCACAAACAACTCAAACCAGTCATCAAGAAAGAAAAAAAAAAATCAGAAAATAGGCAAAAGAAACAACAGAAGTTTTTTGAAAGAAGATAAACAAATGACCAACAAACATATTTAAAAATGCTGAACATCACTAGTTATCAGAGAAATGCAAATTAAAACCAAAATGAGACATAACCTTACTCCTGTTAGACTGACTTGTATTTAAAAGTCCAAACACAATAGGAGCTGGCACAAGGGCAGAGAAAAAAGAACACTGAAACACCATTGAATAACAGTATGGAGATTCTTTAAGAACTGAAAGACCTACAATTTGATATAGCAGTCCTACTTCTGGGTATCTACCCAAAGGAAATGAAGTCATTTTATCAAAAAGACACCTGCATTCAAACGTCTGTCATAGCACAATTCACAATTGCAAAGTTGTGAAATCAACCTAAATGCTGTTTAATTCGTGAATAGATTAACAAAAAGTCATACACACAAAGACACACACACCTGGAGTACTACTCAGACATAGAAAGGAATGAAATAATACCATGTGCAGTAACGTGGAGGGAACTGGAGACCATTATCCTAAGTGAAGTAGCTCAGGAATGCAAAACCAAACACCACATGTTCTCACTAATAAGTGGAAACTAACAGACCAGTGCACAGGCACAAAGCAATATAAAGGACATGAGAAACCAAGAAGTGGGGAGGGCAATAGGACAGGTGTGGCATAAAAACTTGCTTATAAGGTACATTGAATGCTATTCTGGTGATGGGCACACCAAAATCCCTGATTTAAGCATTATGTAGCTATCTATGTAATAAAAACACTGTACCTCCATAATTAGTATTTTTAAATAAATTAAATTTATTTAATACTACAGCATCTATAAGTGCATAGTTGTTATTTTTCCTTAAGCGTATTCTTTAAAATATGTATAATTGTGTATTCTAATAATTATGAAAATTAATATTTAGATTTGTGACATATGTAATGATAATATGAATAACAATAATACCATTCAGCAGAAGAAAAGTAAATAGAGCTATATAAGAATAGCATCTCTGTATTACATTAGAATTAAGGTATTGTTATTCTGAAGTAGATTCTGAAAAAGTAAAAAATGTATGTTAAAACTGCTAAAGAAATAATTTCAAATCTACATATAGTAAAACAAACTCACATGTCAGAAGAATACACTTAATGCAAAAGCATGGAGTAAAAAAGGCAAGGCCTTTCAGACTGGATAAAAAGGAAAAAAATATGCAAAAAAAAAAAAAGATCCAATCATATGCTGCACACAGAAGGCACTCTCCAGACTTGAAGACACAAAGAGACTGAGAGAAACAAAGTGGAAAATAATATACCACACAAACAATAACCATAAGAAACCTGAAGTGGCCATGCTAATATCACTGAAAATAGATACGAAAACAAAAAGTGTGACTAGATAACAAAAGAGACATTTCATAACAATGAAAGACTCAATCAGAAAGATGTAACTATCAAGATAGACATACATGCACCTAAAATAGACCCCCAAATACATAAAAGTCAAACTAACAGAAACAAAGAATGAAGTGAGAAGCAGACTATGTCACAATAGAAGACTTCAAAGCTATGGGTTCAGTGATGCCCAGACAGCTAGGCAGAATTTCAACATGGTAACCGTGTAACCTATGAGACCTAAAACTACAGAAGTCTCCAACCAACAACTGAAGAGTATCTGTTCTTCTCAAGTGTACATAAAACTTACTTTAGGATAGATCACATTTATGCTATAAAACAAAGCTAAATAAATTTTAAATAATTTTATAATAAAAAATGTTCTCTGATCACAGTGGAATGAAATTATTAACCATAAATAGAAAAGAAAATGGGAAAACCGAACATGAGGACATTAAATAGCATGTGCACATATAAAAATGCATTAGACAAGAATAAATACAAATTATAAAGTATATTTACATGGGTAAAAAGAATATACAATATATAATTTGTATGGTGCAACTAAAGCAATATTTGGAAATGCACAGCTATAAATTCTACACTATAAAAAAGAAGCATTTAAAATCAATGATCTAACTTTCCACCTTAAGATTCTGGGGAAAAAGGGAGAACAAATTTAACCTAAAGTAACCTTCAATAGGAAAATAACAAAGATTAGCGTGGAAATCAGCAAAATAGATAACAGAAAAACAATGAACAATTTCAAAAATACTAAAAGATAATTCTTTGTAATGATAATAAATGGATCATCTGTAAAGTGATTAAAGTCTCAAATATTTATAAAATCAGGACAAAAATAAAAAGAGATGAGAATTAATACTATAAATAAAGGTGGTGACATTATGGAAATAAAAATGATTATAAAGGAATATTATGAACAATGGTATGTCAATACATTACATAACTCAATTGAAATGGAAAAATTACCAGAATGGTACACATTACAAATCTGACTCAAGAAGAAATAGAAAATGTAAATAGACCTGTAACAAAGAGCATACATGTAATTAAATCAAAAACTACTCACAAGGCAAATCCATACATGTAATTAAGTCAAAAACTACTCACAAGGCTTCACTGATTAATTACACCCAAATTTAATGAAGAATTAATACTAGTTCTTTAGAAACTCTTCAAACAATAAAAAAGGTGGAAACACTTTCCATATGATTGTACAAGATCAATTATTACCCCAATACCAATATTAGACAAAAATTTCACAAGAATAGAACATAATATACCAATGACTCTTGTGAATATTGATGCAAAAATCTTCATTGAGGTACTAAAAAGCTAAATCTAACAATATATAACAAGAATTATATACCATGTCCAAGTGGATTTATTTCATGAGAGCAAGTTTGTTTAAAAACCAAAAATGAATTAATATAATATACCATATGAAGAAAATAAAAACCAAAATCTACATGACCATCACATTAGATGGAGAAAAACCACTTGACAAACTCCAACAGTTTTACATTATAAGAAGACTCAAGAAAGTAAAAATAGAAGAAAACTCAGTTTTTGTTTTAAAAAAGAAATAAAACTTTCTATATCTGCAGACATTCTCTATATAAAAAATCCTAAGGAAATAACTATAAATTATTAAATTAATAATCAAGTTCAGCAAGCATGCAGGATACATTATATTCCATATAATTGCAATAAAAAAATTGAAAATAAAATTAAGAAAATAAATGAACTTACAATAGCATAAAAAGAACAAAATAATTAGAAACAATCTTTTTGCTGGGTCTTTATTCAATCTTTTTAGAAACAACTTTACTGCTTTTGTTTATAAAGCAGTCAATCAAACACACATTATTTAACAACAAGCGATTTTTCTGTAATACATATACATTAAGGGGAAAATAGAGAAAAATAACCAAATGACTTATTTTAATAAGCATGATACTTAAAAATAACCATCAAAACGTGTCATAGATATAAATACTGCTGGCAAAAACAACATGGTTAATGACTCAGTTTAGCCCAGCCATGGAACTAAGTGGTCAACAGTGAGTGCCTTAAAAAAAGAACCGTAATACTTCCTTAATCTTGGATGGCAGAATACTCAGAAACAAAACATGCATCGTTCCCACTAAACCATCTTGCTTAACATTTATCAAAAGGTTAAAACAGGACACAATTCTAGGAAACTTCACCTCTGCTGGAGTGGAAAGTCTAGACTTAATAATAAAAGTAATCATTTAATGAAACATTTACACTGAAATATACTTTAAAATTTTATTTTACAGACAATACTTTGGGGATTAATTTAAAACACATGTTGTTCGCTGATCTGCTTGCAGGGGCTGGAACAGCGCCCATCACCAGCTCAGCAGCAGCTCTCCTAGGCAGTGGATGTGTAATTTATAAAATAAAAATTTACCACATTCCTACATAAAATAATAGACTTTTTGGCAAAGACAAAGACTCATTAATTTTAATCTATCTGGCTACATCATGGTAAAACTCACCAAAAAACCCCATAGTAATTTAAGAACCAGGCATTGAGCTGGGGACAGTGGCTCACACCTGTAATCCTAGCACTCTGGGAGGCTGAGGCGGGTGAACTGCTTGAGCTCAGAAGTTCGAGACTAGCCTTAGCAAGAGCAAGGCCCTGTCTCTAAAACTACATGGGCGTTGTGGCAGCGTCTGTAGTCCCAGCTGAGGGAGGGACTAATCAGGAGGCTGAGGTAAGAGAATCACTTGACCTCTAAGAGTTTGAGGTAGGTATGAGCTTTGACACCACAGCACTCTACTGAATTTAGAAACAATCTTAATAAAATAACTGCTAACTTATACTTTGAAGCTACAAAACATTGTTGAAAGAAATTAATGAGCATTTGAATGAAGATAAATCCTTTTTTATTCATGACTAAGATTAATATTTTTAAAGTGTCCCCCAAGTTTATCTATAGAGTCAATGGAATCCCTTTTAGAATTTACATAGTTTTAAAGAAATTGACAAGCTGATTATAAAATTCATGTGAAATATCTAAGAATATCTCAGAAGAGCCGTAAGTATCTTGAATTCTCCTAAATCTACTTGAAAAAGAACACAGTTGAAAGACTCACCTGTCATATATGTGCAACAGAGTCAACCTCATGGACTTAGTTACTTCAATCTAAATCAGGCATCCTCAAGCTTTTTAAATAGGGGGCCAGTTCACTGTCCCTCAGACCATTGGAGGGCCAGACTATAGTTTAAAAAAAAAAAAAAAAAACTATGAACAAATTCCTATGCACGCTGCACATATCTTATTTTGAAGTAAAAAAACAAAACAGGAACAAATATAATCACACCGCCTCATGTGGCCCGCGGGCCACAGTTTGAGGACCCCTGATCTGAATCTTTAGTCTTAACAATCATGTTTCTGATACATGGTGTTATTAGCAAATGTTTTTGTTCTCCCCCTATCCCCCCCCCCCCCCGCCCCGCCTCTCTCATTTTTTCCCATTTGCTCAGCCACAGTTTCGAGGAATAAGACCCAGGTCATTGGTGCTTTGTGTATATGAGTTAACAAAATGTTGGGGGGCTAGTGGGGGTTCTGTGACATGTCCATGCTGCCTCCGTGGTTTAGACTGAGAACTGTCTGCCTAAATTGTGTTAAATACAGTTGCTTTGTCTTGCTCAGAGGCAGAATATTCCGGGAACTCTGAAACAATAGGGGTGAGACGAAGATCCTGTTGGAGATTGTAATAGAGAAACTGATTTCTCTGCAGCCTTATTTTATAGGTTTATTAAGCACATCTATGACCTGTTGGACTTAACACATGACAGTTAAAATCTAGAATCTATTACTAGGTAAAGGAGTTTAAATATAAGCGATCATGAAGTAGACATCGGGTCACATTAAAAATTAAGGTAACATAAATTTGTAATACACATATACCTAAAATGGAAGAAACATCTAGGAATAGTCTTTCAAGCTTCAGTTTAAAGACACATTTCTGGGGCTGATACCTTGTTCTACCAATTGTCTACTGGAAGAACAGTGTCTTCCCTGCTCTGCCTCAGCTGTCACCTCTCTACAATTTTGGTAATGACTATAACCATATTATTTAGCCATTGTGAGTAACACATATGAACATTATGTAGAGTATCTGGGAAATAGAACGTAATTAAAAGTTCTCATTTTTATTTTTATAGTTTCAGTTTTGATCCATTCACATAAAATAAAAAGAACTTTTGGAGCTATAGCAAACTTTTAGATTAAAGGACAGGTATACACAAATAAAAATATTTTAAACGCTTATTTTAAATTTGTAGAAGGATTAGAAATGAAAGAAAAGAAGACCACGTATTACAGAACAGAGAAAAATTTTCAAATTAAATGAACATCCGTGAGAAGAGATTCAGCATAGCACGCTAGGACTACAAGCCATTGGCTGAAAATCCCAATACTCAGAATATCTCAATCCTTAATGTAGATTAAAAAAATTATAGTGACTCTTTCTGGTTCTCTTCTTCCAACATCAAAGTGTAAGGATTAAAATTGTCAAGAAATAGTAACATTTGGGGAAGTAGGCCAGAGAGAGGGTGAGGTACTACAAAATGAAACTAGGGTAGGTGTGAGGGTGAAGGGGCAGAGGAGAGCTCTCAGCAGTGGCACCCAGGAAAACAACATGGGCACTGCAGAAATGCAGTTGAGTAGCACAGGGGACAAACTCAAGGCACTTTCCAAAAAATAGAGAAAGAAGGAGCAAAGCTATCAAAACAACAGAAAGGAGGGCAGGTACCGAGGTCAGAGGACAGGGTTCCAGTTTGAGAACCAACGTTAGCAATGAGAAAACAAGGACTTGAGAGAGTGCAATTCATCCAGCGGACTGAAAACAAATACAGATATCCATATAATCATTTAGTACAGGTGTGAAAAGAAAAAGAGGTAATTAGAAACCAGTAGGGTTTAATATTGGGTCATTCTCAAGCATGTTAATCCTCCAACAATATGCTGTGAAAACAAACAATGAAGACAGAAAATTCTTCATCTGCTGGATGCATTAGAGCTTCTTTCACCCTCTTTTTAAAGGACAGTTGAGGAGTCTAAGATGTGACCAAAATAATACTGGTTATTTCAAATTAAAGGCCCTTGGGGATCAGCAGGAACAAAAGAGGCTTGCCTCTGATATTACCTTATCTGTCCAAAGAACAGACCTGCACAGGAGGGACACAACTGCCTTCAGTCCCCTCCACAAAACTTCATTAACCAGGGAAGAGTAAAGCTCATATCGCAGAGAAAGAGATGGACAGTTAGATACCACACTTACAGCCCAGACAGATCTTGTTCCAACCTATTGTCTTTTCTCCAGTCTCATTAAATTCCATGAAGAATCATTTACTAACCTTTATGAGTACATTCACCCCCCTCACCCCCAAATAATCTCTGGTCCCTGAAATTGTCACCTCCTCCCATATCCCTTTGCCTTATGAAAAAGGGTACGTAAACATCTGGACACAGTGGGTTCTGGGGTAATCACTCACCTATGGTTTTTCCCCCTGTGCATATTAAATATATTTGTATGCATTTATCTCCGATTAATCTTTCTATTGAAAGTTCATTTTTAGTGACTTTCCAAGGGTGGAGGTAAAGATTCCCCCTACACCTCTCCCATCATGTCAACATTTCCTCCTATCCTCATACCCCATTGTTCTCTGGGGCTGTCAATTTGCTTCTAAGTTTCCATCATGCTATTGATACATATGGAATATCCATGTACGTGGAACATATTTTTTCAAATGTATAGCTCATCCTTTTTTGGTTGATTTTTGGAAGCAAATTTAACATGCTTTGACATCTAATTTTATTTACCGTAGCAGACTTTTTGTTCAGACTGTCAATGTCAGCTTTTTCTGATCCATCTAAATCTCTCAGAGCTGAATGAAATTTATCACCTAAAATAAATGTAAATTAATATGTAGCTGGACATAATTCCATGGAACTATGCACAGAATGTTTTCACAATTATAGAATTGGACATTTAATAAATCTGTTCTAAAATGTTTTATAAAACTGCTACAGAAATCCATGAAGAAGCTATAATTTTATTGCTTGGAATGTAATATCTTTTAGTTGACACTGACACAAAACTGTAGGGGAGGAAAAAGTAATTTTCTCTCTGCCCTCGTGAGTTCATAGCTAGAACCTCTATAACAAAAGATTAACACAATGAAAGAAAGGTTTATTTACATGTATGTCTCATGTATACGTGAGAGAAACTCAGGGACGGAGTAATTCTTCAAGTGGTGGCTCAGAATTCTCACTTTAATATACATCTTCATCAAAGAATAACACATTTTTAGGCAAGTTATATGACCAAGAAAAAAAAAGGACTTCCAAACCCATACAGCCTGGGAAGGCAAATCTAGGGTGGATAAACATTGGTTAAGTGCAAAGATTCATCTGGGGCCGATGGAGTCTAAAGTCACCTCTGTTAATAAACGTTTGTCCTTCCTGGAAGAGAGGGGAGGAGGGACATGTTTACCTTTGTAAATTTATCCTCTGCCCTTAGGAAAATAGGCACAGAGAACTTCACTTACATCTGTTTTTCTCAATTGCCTTCAGCTCAAAATAATCCTTATGCCAAACTGGCATATTTTGGGGTGGCATATTCTGCCACCCTTCAAAACAATTAATATGTATTTGTGCAAGGCAAATGGATTTGATGCAGACACACACACACACACACATTCATAATGCACAAAGTAATGTAATGAACAAAACTAATTGAACCATGGCTAATATCACCAAAATGATACAACAAACTGAGAGATTTTGTTTCTCCTTTTCTTCAATGTGGGATCCCCATGTGCTTCTAAACTAATACAATTACATCTTCTTTAATATAGAGATTAGTCCTGGATTCCATTTATATGAAAGCAATATATTTTATTTCTAAAATTATTAATCGGATTTCTCTATTATGAATGAAAGCTGCTCTAATTATCTTCCAGAGGTGTTCTTGATAGGACTTTCTGAAAAAGAACCATATTCATCATCTAGTTGGAAATTGCTTAGGCTGAAAGAAAGCTATCTTTTATAACTCTAAGCGCATAATTTATGCCTAACGTTTTAGTAGTTGCTATGGAGACTTCAGAATCGGTTTCACATGTTAAATATAGTGTTCTTTTACTTGTACTTAATTTGCATTTAAAAGACCTAATGTCTATCATTTCTCCACCAGCACCCTTGGTGATAGAAGCTGTTAGGTGCTTTATCTGACCTCTTTAGTATAGTGCACAGTTTTTTCCTACCAAACCTGATTTCAGTACTCACATAAAATAAATTTCCTAAATTACTTAGAAGTTTCCATTTTTATTTTCTTTTTAAAATAGTAAGTTATTTACAACATTAACACAAGTAAAGCATTATTATTGACCAACTATCCAATGATTTCATTTTAATTTCAATCCTATTATAACAAATGCCATTATTATGCAGGCAAATTGATACAGTTGAGTGATACCACACCTGAAGGAGGACAGAGCTTCTCCCTTCATGTGGTTAACTCTGTGTGTTCTTACCGAGCTCTACTGTCAGTTTATTCACTGATAAAATGAGACTAATGCTCATTGTGTGAAGCCCACAAGCTTTTGTGAATATTGCAAACTGAGTACAAGAAAGCATGCCCCTTAATGGAAATGGAAAGGTAATGCATAAATGTTACCTGTTATACACTTCCCACAGGCTCAGGTACAATGAGGCAGATAGAAACATTAAAAAAAAAAAAAAAAGTGGAAGCCAGACAAAACAACTAAAGGACTCTGGCATTGCAAGTCCACTAGCCCCTGGTTTACACTAATGACAGCTATTCAAGCTGCCCTCTGAGAATGTGCTTCCGCATAAAAGCGTTTCATTTTATTCCAGCACACTTATGACTTTAAGCTCTAAGACACTGGGACCTCTTGCTGCGTTTTAAAATGCCTTATATTTATGCCATACAGAAAAGGGCAATAAGAGATTTTCAACCAAAGCATATGCCCTTTAACTTGAATAATACATGCAATAATAATATAATAAAAAGGATGGTATAGCTATTTGAAAGTCGCAAAGATTTGCTCCTGACGCTTAAGAAAGATTGTAGCACATTTTGCAAACTCTTTGTGATTTTACTTTCTCCTTTGAATTGGTCACCATATGAGGAATTAAAAGAAAAACGATACATCTCTGTTGAGTAAGATTTATCTGCAGAAATGATGATCCGTCCTAATGTCTCTTCCAGATACATTGTCCCCAATTTAAAAGAGAGGAAATAAAATTGCTACAACTATCGCTGGGTGCTGGCTTCTGTAGGAGCTAGAACGCAAAAGAGAATATTTGTTGTTGCCGCTACTATTGTTTCCTCATAAATAGCAATAAACAGCTTATTTCTTTGGGGAGCCTACTTGGAGGAAAATTTAGGATATGCAAAAATGTCTGTCCAGAGGAAATAGTGATCTGGGTTACTGGGGAAATTTAGAGCTAGAATAATAAATATATGTAAAAGGATCTGCATTTAAGTGATAACTGAAGTCTGGAAGTATCAGCAATTGCACAGAAATGGTGTTCAGAATAAAAAGTGAGATGTCCAAGAAAGAAACTTTGTAAACTATCAACATTTAAGACAAGGTGACACGGAGGTGTTCCTGACAGCGGGGAGGGGTAGGTAGTTGGTGAAATCTGACTCAAGTTCCATCTTCCAGGCTTGGTGGAGGCTGTGTGTGTCTTTCTAAATCTTTTTATTTATTTTATTTATTTTATTTTATTTTTTGGAAGAGACAGAGTCTCACTTTACCACCTTTGGTAGAGTGCCATGGCGTCACACAGCTCACAGCAACCTCCAGCTCTTGGGCTTTGGTGATTCTCTTGCCTCAGCCTCCCGAGTAGCTGGGACTACAGGCGCCGCCACAACGCCCGGCTATTTTTTTGTTGCAGTTTGGCCGGGGCTGGGTTTGAACCCGCCACCCTCGGTATATGGGGCCGGCGCCCTACTCACTGAGCCACAGGCGCCACCCAATTAGATGCCATAAGGATTATCAGCATCCCTGTATGAAAAGATGGGAAAGGAAAGAAAATACATAATAGCAATGGTGGGAGAGAAAGAAAAAGATACGAGACCCCCTGAGAAGGCAAGGGAGGGCTTGTAAAGAGAAACCTAGGAATGTTTCCACGCACTCTCTGAATCATTGTCTAATGTTTTCTGTTCACATATGGAAATGAGTCTGATTACCAAAGTTAATTGAGTACTAGTCACCACTGAATAAACTCTTAGATAAGCACAATTATTGCTCAAATATTTGGCTCTGCTAGGTAAATTTAAATCTTAAATAGTCAAACTTGTGTTTTTATTCATTGAAACCATCAAAGAAAAAAAAATGGGAAAGGGCAGTAACTTGGGTATGTTTTAACTAAGGATCTGATGATGACAACTCTTAGATCCAAAATAATGTTCTGTTTTTATCCCAGCCAAAACATTCCTCCTGGCAGCCTTTGCCCTGCTGACCCTGAGAGCAGCAGCCCATTTGCATCCTATTAGTTTTGCAGTGAGGCTTTGAGTGCTGTGCATAGAAGCTTGGTTTCAAACAAACATTTCTATTTATCACAACATCAAGATGCATGAACCGATTAAAGCAGTTTTAAAACAGTGGCAATTATACTATGATTATTCTTTAATATTTGACAATAAGTTACCATAAAATGCTGGAGTTTCAGTGCAAAATACAACAGAATAAGGACGCTGTATCTCTCAATGAGTATGAGAAAGAACAGAAGTGATGCAAGAGTCAGGCGTTTTCGGATTCAAAGGAAATAGAATGGCGTTAATCAAGGAAAAGGCTACAATCTAAAGTACCACCCACCCACGTGGCTACGAGGCAGCTGTCTCTCTCCTTTACTCTCCTTGGACAAGTCTAAACCCAGGTCAAAATGCCGGCAGTCGGCACAGCAGCCTGTTCAGTGCAGAAGCGGAGAGGGAAGCCCTAGTGCTCAGAGGCAGAGTCAACCACCCTGCTGTTTTCTTTTTTTTTCTTGATTTGTCTATGAGCATTGTGCCCAAAGGATCCTGTCACAGAAGCAGCCATGGGAACCCACAGGGCACCATCGTCTGATGAAGCCATATCTTCCTCTCAAATCAGAAAATTCTGGCTTCATTGATTTTTCTTTCCCTCTCTGTCCTTCAGTCCCTCGTCTGTGGTTGCAGGCACAGTCACGGTGATGTGCAGCTCAGGGGACGGAAGCCAGCTCCTGGGCAGAGAATCCAAGAGCACTGGGAAACTCTGGGAGATGGTGGGGAAGGAGGAACTCAGGAAAACAACCCAGGAAAGGTGCTTATCACCTCCTGGGCTTCCCATAAGCTGCTCAGGGGGAGATTAGTTCTTATTCATCTTCCCTAATAAATTTAGACCTGAAATAAAAGATAGTTCTCAAGAGCAGGCTAGACAGAGTGGCAGGCAGGTGGGACAGACCAAACTGACACTTGCAAAGTAGAAACTGAAATGACATGGGAGCCAGAGACCACAGAACGCAGTTTGCAACTTGAAACCCCCAAATAAGTTGATTACTGCCTGGAAAAAAAAAAAAAAAAAAAACACTTGATGTTCTCTGTAGGCTTTAAAGAAGATTCGTAGCATAATATTAAAATATTCAATATGCCATCAAAAAGTGTTCCTCACATAAAGAAAAAGGATTATGTCAACTTACATAGACAAGATGTTCAACAAATACCAGTGACAAGATGACACAGATATGAGAATTATCTGACGAAGACTAAAGCAGCTGTCACAAAAATGCTCAAAGAAGCCTTTGCAAATAATTTTGAAACAAATGAAAAAAAAGAAAAAGCCTCAGAAAAGAAATGAATTATATAAAGATGTGACCAGGTGTGGTGGTGCATGCCTGAGGTCTCAGCTACGTGGGAGGCTACGGCAGGAGGACTGTTTGAACGTAGTGGTCTCAGCTACGTGGGAGGCTACGGCAGGAGGACTGTTTGAACGTAGTGGTCTCAGCTACATGGGAGGCTACGGCAGGAGGACTGTTTGAATTTAGTAGTTTAAGATTACAAGATTGGTCTGGGCAATTTAGTAAGACACCATCTGTAAAACAAAAAGTTGTAAAGATGAAGCCAGGCCAGCATGGTGGCTCACACCTGTGATCTCAGAACTCTGGGAAGCTGAGGTAGGTGAATTGCTTGAGCTGAGGAATTCAAGACCAGCCTGGGCACCAGGGAGACTCCCTCTCTACTAGAATTAGAAAACCTAGCTGGGCACTGTGGCAGACACCTCTAGATCCAGTTACTCGGGAGCTGAGGATCTTTTGAGCTCAGGGATTTAAGGTTGCTGTGAACTATGACGCCACAGCCCTCTACCCAGGGCTACAGAGGGAGACCGTCTGAAAGTAAACAAACAAACAAAAAGATGAACTAAATAGAAAATTTAAATGCAGAACTGAAAATTACAGTAAGAAGGAAAATGAAGGAGGGAGAAGAGCGGGGGAAGAGGGAGGAAGGAGGAGGGGACCCCTGATTTGTTGACAGCGTGGGCACAATGCAAAGGTGGGGACAACAGAGGAAGAGTCTACAAAGGGAAGGCAGAGCAACCGAAATAATCCAATCTCAACCACAGAAAGAAAAATATTAAAAAATGTTAATAGCGCCCCAAGGACTTGTTGCACAAAAACAGAACTCATGTCCCCAGAGGGGCGCTCATCACCACACCCTTCCATGTGAGGCTGCTGCACCTGTCACTCGTCAGGAACACTAGGCAAGAGAGCGCTGAAGCCCCCCCTGGGTGCCATGTCCTCCCTCCCCGCTTAGCAATAGAGAGCAGTGGAGATTTAATTCACAAAGAAGAGCTTAGTTGGCGTGTTTTATTTTTGAATATGGCATCTTTGCCATATGACAGTTAGGAAGTTACTTTCCAGCCGATCTCATTACGTAAAATCTCCTCTCGTTGTAAGGTTATAAAATTCTTTATTATAGCACTGAAACCAACACATGTCCATTACATCTTCATGATTATAACTTTTTCCTGTTTTTGCTCATAAAACTGAGTGGGTAAACATAAGAAAGAACTAAAGCGTACTACAAAACTGAGCGTGAAACTAAGAATAATAAAGGCTGAGCTAGGAGGCCTCCCCAGGCTGAGTGGGGAAGGCAGAGAGTATCTTGTTAGTGGCACAAAAAGTGGCATAAAGTGTCTAAGGGAGTTTTTTTCCCTCTTTTTTTTTTTCCTTCCTTTAAAAAAATCAGTGCAGTGCATCACATAAAACTTCATCTCAGACCCCCAGGAAATTCTCTATCAGTAGATGTTTATAGTTAATGTTGGTGTTGGCCTGGACCCCAGCTGGCCCTCCAGCCCAGGGAGTCAGTGCTTTGATATAGGACTGAGTGAGCCCCTTGGAAGTCCTTCCAACCCTTTCATACCACTATCAAAGCAAAGCTATTTTAATAATAGTATTCACACGTTATTGCCTTTTTCATCCTCATACTCTCATGAGAATACCATTGAGATTTCCAAAGGCTCTGTAATGCATTAGATCGCAACAGATTGAATTCCAAAGCAGATATGAGACTCCAGCTCCCTGAATATAAGCCAGAAACTAAAGGTATTAAGCAATACCACCTGTCCAAAGACAAAATTACAACAAGTTTAGCTTAAAGATTCTAGTCGGCTTCATTGTGATTCTGAAATTGAGGCAAAACTTTATTCCATAAAATAGAATAAATGTTCCAAGGAGCAGAGGAGGGAGGTTGGCTTTCCAGTAGAAAGGACTGAAGTGCGCAGAAACAAAGAACCAAAGCAGATTGGTCATTTCAAAGTTGCTTTCCTTGTAAGGCAGCCACAAGAAGATAGAACATTAGAAAAATAAGTAATGGGTTAACATCAGGTTGCTATAGGTTAAAGATGAAAACAGAGAACGTTCTATTATCATGCCCATTGAAATTGGCATATTTGGTCAATGAGGCTGTTGATGCCTCTCTCCTGATTTCTCTGATTTACTGAGAACAGGTAACAGCTAAGTCGTGGTTGGGGACAGGGAATCTCACTGTGGGTGACTCCATGTTCAGTCCAGTCTACTGGGGCCTACTGCAAGAGTCCAAAATGATACTCTTTTATAAGTTTTGTTCAGTCTTCTCACTAATTTCCATGTTTTGCTATTTTTTTAAATGAGTACCCTTACACATATATAATTTTGCCTATGTGTAAGTATATAAGTGTGTCTTTTTCTCTACCTCCTCGACATATAGTGTCTTATCACAATTTTGGATTTTTGCTAATGTGACAGGTAAAAATGGTACCGTGAATTCCATATGACACAGCTGGTTGCAATGACACACCTGTGGTCCCAGCTACACCAGACCCTGAGCAAGAGGACCACCCAAGCCCAGGAGTTTAGAACTAGCCCACGCAACACAGTGAGAGTCCATCTCCAAAACAAAGATTATATTACAGTAAATTTTTTCTGTTGTTTTATGGGAGGAAGGCAGAATTCCTCTCTGCTGCCCAGGCTGGAGTGGAGTAGCATGAACATAGCTCATAGAACCTCAGAATCTTTGGCTCAAACTATCCTCCCACCTCAGCCTCCTGAGCAGCTGGGACTACAAATACACACCACTACTGTTGGCTAGCTTTTATTTATTTTATTTATTATTTTTTTTTTTAGAGATCGAGTGTTGCTATATTGTCTGGGCTGGCCTCCAACTCCCAGCCTTAATGATCCTCCTGTCTCAGCCTCCCAAAGTGGTGGTGAGAGAGGATACCTGGAAAAAGTGAGTTCCAAGAAAATAGAGATCTTCTCAAGGAGACCCCCATGATACACCTCTGAGGTCCTCCCCCACCACCACCCCCCAGGGTGACTCAGTTCTTAGGAATTTGCTGACTTAAATTCCTGAGATCTGCAAACTTCTGCTTCTGTGAAAGCTTGCAGTTCTGCAAAGCTGGAGCCATTTCTCCAGCTTGATTCAAACTGACCAATGAGAAAAGTACCCATGGGCCGGAACTTTTTAACTAGGGCTAAACAGGAGAAGATAGAACCAGTCCAGGAGCCCTGCTATTTTGAATTCTTCTCTGCCTTCTCTCTGCCAGCTGAAATAAAGCCTTTCTTCTTTTTTTTTTTTTGTTTTTGGCCGGGGCTAGGCTTGAACCCACCACCTCCGGCATATGGGACCGGCGCCCTACTCCTTGAGCCACAGGCGCCTCCAAGCCTTTCTTCTTTTAAACATAGTGTTTGGGTGCTCTTTCTCTCCCCTGGGCCTTGTCTTCCTGCAACCCTGGAACTACTGGTGTAGGCCCCTGTGCCTGGCCTACAGAATAATTTTAATTGTAATTTCTCTTATTGGGCGACAAAGGATATTTCTTGTGGTTAAGGGTGATTTATATTTCCTTTTCTGTTAACTGTTTCCTATCTTTTGTCCATTATGCCACTGAATTATTCATTTTAATCTTTTTTTTAACAGTATTATTCTTCTCATGAATGTCTTTGTTTTTGAAACTATGGGAGTTTTTTTTACAATTATGGTAATTAAATTAACTTGAAATGGGTTTAAAGGAATTGATGAATAGAAAGTTTGAAATATCTTAGTATTGATTTCTTTTTGTTCCATATCAAATTTTAAGATTGCAATAGATCCTGAGACAGAGAAGTCTGAGAATCACTGCAGTTGAGGGAGAAACCCAAGCTCCAAGATTTCCATTGAAAGATGTAGGAATCACAATGTTATTGGCCAAAACCAGAACCCCTGAGCAAGAGGAGACTTGAGAAAAATAAAGGTTTTACTGAAAATGTTGTCTCATGGGGCTGAGTTCAGGAAGTTACTACACTAATGAAATGGTTTTGGAACATATCAGCACAGAACAAATATCAATAATTACAGCTCAGGTAACCCACAGACATCACGATGAGCAAGAATGGTAGGGCACTAAACACGAAACTTTCCCAATAGCAAGATATCTATTTTGGAGGCTGAGAAGAGAAAGGGACTTGTAAATATGTGGCCAGAGATACCCTGATAGGGAAGTTTTATTTATTATAATAATAATTTCATTACTTAATGAATAATTTCATTGACCCCAAGCCAAATCACATTTTGTTGGTATAAGACCTATAAAGTCAACATTCATGCTTATAGCAATGATCTTATCAGACTTTCCATTTCTTTTTAATTTTGTGATTTTACCTCTGTTTTTCATCAAGTTTCTTTCTTTCTTTCTTTCTTTTTTTTTTAAAGACACAGTCTCACTTTGTTGCCCCTGGTCGAGTGCCTTAACATCATAGCTCACAGCAACCTCAAACTCTTGGGCTCAAGCAATTCCCTTGCTTTGGCCTCCTGTGTAGCTGGGACTACAGATGGCTGCCACAATGCTACTGACTATTTTTAAAGACAGGGTCTAACACAGGCTGGTCCGGAACTCATTAGCTCAGGCAATCCATCTGCCTCAGCCTCACGGAGTACTCATGAGAGAGGATACCTGGGAAGGGCGAGTTGTAGGAGAACAGAGGTCTTCTCAAGGAGACCCCCAGGATTCACCTGCTGAGTCCTCTCCATGGACTTAGCTCTTTGGAATTTGTAGACTTAACTTTCTGGGACCTGGAAATTTCCACTTCTATGAAGTCTTGTAGTTCTGTGGAGGCTGGAACAGCTTCTCCCACTTGATTCAAACTGACCAATGAGAGAGGTACCTGTGGGTTGGAACTTTTTGATGGGGGATAAAAAGGTAAAGACCAAGCCATTTGGGGAGCTCAGCCATTTTGAATTCTTCTATGCTTTTGGCTCCCCAGGTTTAAATAAAGCCCTTCCTCTTATAAACATGGTGTTTGGGTGCTCTTTCTCTCCACTGGGCCTCGTCTTCCTGCAACACTAGGATTATAGGTGTGAGACACCACACCTGGCTTCATCAATTTTCTTCTGCAAGTTTCAGAGCTACACTACTTCAAAGATGGCATGTGAAATGGGTTAACATTTCAATTTTAAAAGAAATTACTCTCTGTATTATTTGGCTTCAGTATTCCTGAAGAATGGAAATGGGGTTTTGGATGTATCAGCAGGAAGCTCTCAAAACTGCACCAATTACCTTGCAATTGTGTATCTAGAATAACTGATGCTGCACCTCTGCCTTCCACCAGCACCATAGAAAAGTCAAAGGCATTTGGGACCAGAAAAATCTGAAGGTTCAGTTTTTACTTTTTTACTACAAGGCATTACAGTCCAATTTGATGGGATTTTGAGTATTTTATGTCCCAAAGTGATATAAGGAGCAAAATGTGGGGAACTGGCCAATGCCATCATCTGATTCAGTGATTAATATGTATAACTTAATTCTACTTTGCTGAAGAACAGATTTTTTTCAGCCATTACTAAAGGTATTCTTTCTTTATCATTTATAAAGAGTTAAGGACTCTTCCACTTAATCCTCAGAGGTCTCTTTACCTCTTGTGCAAAGGACACAGAGTCTAGTCTGTGTGAGGAGGGCCTTTCTCTCCTACTTTGTTTGTCCTCTTTATGCTGATTGATATGCTAATATAAGCGCCAATTATAGATCAGTGTTCACATGCTGTACATGAGGATGGGGGAATCGAAATGTTAATGTGATAACATTCGTCTGTCTTGCTTTGGTTAAAAAAGGTGAAAAATTGCAGATGAAAATAACCCACTGACAAAAATAGGAGCACTTCCTGTTTACAGCAGTTTTGTTTGTTGATTTCAAGTCATGGTTTCTGTTCCTCATTCCAGACATCCTTCTTTGGGTTTATTGCCTTTTTTATTTGCTTGAGAGGAGATTTTCTAAAGTCGTGACATGTACCCTTTTCCCTACAGATGTTTTATAATTCTGGGAAATGGTGTTTCATAATGATAAATCTCTTCAATTGGAGGAAGTCTTCATCACAAAAGAAACATCCAGGAAATGTGGGGCGCACTAACACACCACGAGGCGAAACGCATGACAGATTTTGCCTGAATGGAGCGGTATCTAGACTTTTGAGTAATGGTGCTGTCCCTTTCTGAATTAATACATGAACTTGGACAGAGTGAGAAAACAAAACAAATGGTGGAGGGAAATACTCAGTGACTCGATATGCTCCCAGAAAGATCCACATATATGTGGTACTACACACATGTAATGTATTCTAAGAGGAATGAGTCCGGAGATTTCCAGAGTACCAAAAACACTACGTATGTGTTTGGAATTCTTGGGTCGGGAGTCCTGGTTCCTCGAACTCAATTGACCTGGTTTGATGACTTGGCTGAACTGGAAAGTTCAACGGGGAATTGAGAGCAAAAGTGGGTGGAAACTGAAAATAAAACTGCCACAGCCCAGGCAATGTGGACAGAAAGAAAAAGTAACCTGCACACGTTTCGGTGTACCAGAGAAAGTTTATTGAGGAAGAAAGGGAAAGTTTGGAGCACTTTCAAAGAGAGCTGGAAGTAGGTCCCTCTCCTGATGGAGGAGAGGTGGGAGACATGCAGACACAACGCCTGCAGGGTATAAATGCCCCTTTCTGGAAGTTGGCAGCAACTCTTTCACTGGCCTCTCTGCACCTCCGGGGCACTATTGCTCTTTTCTATTGGTCATTGGTAACCTAGGTTTCCTCACACCCACATTCTTTTCCCTTTATTTGACAAGAGCTTTTGAGTGGTGAATGTCCCTCTGGGCCCTCCAGACTTCCTCGCTCAGCAGGCCAGGCTTCCCTCCCATGCCCCTGAAGCCCCTTCTTAGTGCCCCATCTCAGGAATGAATTACAGTCATATGGGGTATAATGATGTTTCAGTCAATAAAGAACCACCCATTCAACAGTAATTCCATAAGATTAAACACCATTTTCAGGTACCTTTTCCAGGTTTACATATGTGTAGACACATAAACCCTACCATCATGTCACAACTGTCTCCTGTATGCAGTGCAGTCTCAGGCTATAGCCTAGGAGCAATAAATGGGCTAAGCCGCATAGCCCGGGGGTGTAGGAGGCTGTGCCAGTTGACTTATGTAAGTATACTCTGCCATGATCACACAATGACAAAATCACCTGTGTGAACTAAAATAAAATCTTAAGGGTCCCCCCATGGCTTACTGACTGGACCTCCTCTTGGCCATGGGATCCCCTGAAACTGAGTTGCTCCCCATGAGAAAGGAGATCAGACAAGCTTCCTCAGGCCCCCCTGCCTTCTTAGAGATGTACTTTGTGACTCACTAACAGTCCTAAGTCTATGCGAGACACACCTGCAGGTCCTCAAGACACAGAGCAAACCACTTGAGTCTGGTTATATGTCAGTTTGTTTCTGATTAACAGACCCTTAATTCAAGCATTCCTTTTTGTTGACTCCTGACCTTTTAGACAGAGCCAAATTCAGCCAATTGTCAGCTGAAGAATCTTTAAACCAATCTATAACCTATGCGACCCACCTTAAGGTGCCTCACCTTTTTTGGCCAGCCCAATGCAAGCCTTCCTTGTATTGATTTATGACTTTACCTATAATTTCTGTCTCCCTGAAGTGAATAAACTGTAACCCCACCACAACAGGTCCACATGCTCAAGGCTTATTGGGTGTGGCTCTGGGTCATGGTCCTCAAATTTGGCTCAGAATATACCTCTTTAAATTATTCTACAGAGTATGGCTCATTTTCCATCTATACCTAACAATGAGTTTCTCAGAGAATCTCTCTCTCCTTGAGCACTGCATGATTGTGATTCAATTCTAAGCTAGTATGTGACAAGTGTAGATTACTCAAAAAATGCCTGGGTCTTTTGTGAATACATTAAATATATACATACTTACAACTTTAAACCAAAAATAGGCAGGAAATTTTCATCTAGAGTGTGAAAAGACTTCATAAGATTTTAAAACCTCTGTGGAATTCCAGTTTAAATTTAGTACTATATTTTTTGGTATGTCAATATCAAAGATCTCATCTTCACAAATAAATCTAGTTTAAGGAAAAAAAATTAAAAGGTCAATGCTCCATGGAAATTTAAAGAGAATAGGAAAAAATTACTCCTGCCTGGGACACCCTCACAGGTGTTCATATCTGGTATATATCAGTCACTAGGTTGATGCTGAGAGGTGACATTTAAATTACTCTACACAATTGGGACTTTAATATCTCAGATTTATATTATTTTACTCAAAACATTATTGAGAACATATCACAATATCGATAAATTTCTTTAAAAACATGATTTTGATGGTGGCATAATATTAATTATATAATACATGTATATTTAAAAATGATTTTCCACATTCGGAATATTTGACCTAATAAAAATGCTTTGAGTCACATTCTTAAAAAAACAAAAAGTAAAAGAGAAGCCATTTCTTTATATCTTATTATGTTCTTAGCAAAAAAAAAAAAAGAAAATTGCTAAGTAAAGTTTAAAAATACATTAAAGTTCTTGATGTGAGGTTAAAATAAAGGTTAAAAATACATTAAATCTCTAGATGGGATGTACCAAATTACTCATTTTACTTATTTTATAACATAATGCATGCTTAACCGCACCAGGTATACTTGGAAATCATATTCTGAAATTAGGTCAAGTAGGTCAGTATTCATTTTACTCAATTTTTCTGTATTCTTATTGATTGTTTTGCCTGATTGTTTTAGCAGTTACTAATAGAGATATTAAAATTCTCCACAATGATCATATTATATTTCCCTTTTTATTCTGTCAATATTGTTTTATTTCATTTGAGACTATATTATATACTTAGATTTAGAATTATACAATTCTTCTGGTTATATTGTGCCTCTTTGTCTGTTTCTGCTTCACTTTTATTTACCTTAAGACCTAGCATTGGGCTTCTCTTCCTTCAGGCGCTCCACACTTCAGTTGTGGTTGTCTCTGTTAGGAGAATCTCCTTCCGAAATCCGACTCAAGTTTCTGAGCCTCTCAGACACGGCAGTCAGAGGAGGCCGTTGCTTCAAAGCAAAAAGAGATTGTCACTGTGCTTCACTACAGCCTTCCCGTCTCTCCTAGATTCTGAGCCTTTAATTCCATATTTTCTCAGAAACCACTTTATCCACCTTTTCAAGTTGTTTTTAGCAGGAGGGGATCTTAGACAAAATAATCCATTTTGTCATTGCTAGAAGCAGAACTCTGGCTTGAATCAACTTATAGCAATATGTTGAGTAATGCTGCTAATTCAGTGTCCAATTTATTATTAGGCTGAGCTCCAAAATTTCACTTTTTATCATTAATGTATACTTTTTTAAGCAATAATGTAATAAATACTGATTAGCATCTTAAGCCAATGCATAGAGCACATTTAACCCTCCACCCTTGAGCTATGTAATACTAATCATGGTCCCATTTAAATCCACCTCTTTTTCCTGTGTGAGGTTATGCCATAGATTTTGTGATAAGAAGGGATCTCAGTGAGTATGGAAACATTCATAGATTTAGACTCTGTCCTCTGCCCTAGCTGTTCTCTGGGATTAAGCTTTGGTTATTTAGGAAGCTCTCCCTTCCCTGTGCCAGTGGGAAGATGGGAGTCTGGTTTCTTCTTGCGAGTGGCTGCATGTTGTTGAGCCCCAACATGCTGGATGGTCACTGAGAGGGCACTGCTGTTGTCTCTCCAGCCAGGGTGATGTGTTCTCGCCTGTGACCGGTGTCAGAGATTCCATCATCTGCTCCAGTTCCAAAACAATGCAAAACTAATGTAAAACTCCAGGGGTTCAGAAGGTGAGCTGGGCAAGACCTCTCTGGTTTCATCTCTCACCTCAGCCTAAGTACACACTGTCCCGCTCTAAGACTTGAGCCTAAGGAAGGAAGTCTGGAAACTCTCCTTGACCACAAGATTTCCCTCAAGAACTTACTACTTGAAGGGTGGTGTAAAGATCAGCCGTCTCCAAATCACAGGCAAGGTAGTAAGAAATGCAGAATGTTGGACCACAACCTGGAGTGACTATCAAAAGTAGATGTTCAATAAGACCCTCAGTGAGCACAGAGGGATAGTTAAGAGATGTAAGTCACATCCTGAATTCCCTACAGACTTGGTTATTGTCATTTTTGTGGCCAATTTGTAAGATCTGGGTTTTGTGTCTTAAAAGAATCTCTCTGACTTCATGGTCTTGTCAGCATGTGAGAACCTGAGCTGCAAAACCTCCCAGGGTTTCAGCTGGGAGATCAGTATCTGTCAGGGTTCTCTAGGAAAGGCAGCACCATGAGGCTATATACATGCATATATGGATAAAGGGATTATTTGAGAGATACTGGTGAGGCAGCTTCAACATCTGTGGAGCAGCCTGCCAGGACAATACAGCGATGCTGCCGACCACAGGCAGAATTTCTTCCCTCAAAGAAGCCTCGGCCCCCACAAGGCCCCCCAGCTTCATGGGTCAGGTGCATCATGTTTCCAGAAGAAGGTCCCTTACTGTGATTGTCCCATCTACAAAATGCCTTCATGACAATACCTCCATTAGCAATTAGGAGAACTGGTGACTATAGCTGTTCCCACAACACATCAAAATACTCACAGCATCTTTCATCTCTGAGGCAAATGGATGTCTCTGGAAAAATACGTGTGGCAGTGGAAGTCAGGCATCAAAATTACAAAAATGGAAACGGGGTCAGTAAGTCAACATTGTATCTGTATGTACTGCCCAACAGAAAACTATTAAGCTACAAGACAAATGAATGAATAGTCATACATAAGGGAAAGCGCAATGTTAACGGTGATCAACAACAGAGCCTGTTAAGTCAAATATTCAAGGTGCTAATTGTCGCTGTGCTCTACTCTGATGGGCAGGGATAGCTGTCAGGTTCATCAGGGAAAGGGATGGTTCAAGTCCTGCTCTTCTGGCTCGTAGAGGGTATTTCTTTCAGGGAGAGTAACTGCCTTCCCTGGTCTTTCATGTAACTGGAATCCATATGCTGTTTCACCACACACAGGCCAATTAATGTGACTTAATTACTTATATATTTACAAAGTAGTTGTGGTGCATGTGTGTGAGAGAGACAGACAGACGGAGACAGAGATAGGTAGGGAAAGAGACTTCAAGAGAGAGAAAGGAGGGAGATTTGTTTTCGTAAAGTTTGCACACACTGGATTTTAGTCTTTTGAGTACCTAATAAATATTTGTGCCATCTTTTGTTGGGATGTGATTAATTTTTGCTGCTTTAATACTTTCATGTCTCTTTCATAACCAAAATGTTCCTCTGAACACATTCACATACATCCAAGTTTATCAGTATAAATTTCCCCAGGGTATTCTAATAGATTAATATTAAACATCAATACAATGGAAACTCTGTGAGACCACTCAAAGGACTGTAACCAGCTGGTCAACATACAGAGGTGGTCAACATAAAGGATCAGGCCTCCTGTACTGATATGTAGAGGTGGTGCATGTCTGGTCTATGATACTAGGTCAACTTAAGGAGATGGTCACTGTAGGGAGGCGGCCAATTATGGAGGTTCTACTGTATTTAATGACAATGTTTTAATATTGTCTGGTGATCACCAATAAAACCTGCATAGCAGAATCGTGCAATCCCCCTGAGAATATGTGATACATAGACACGGGGTAAAAAAACAAAAACTATGTAAAAAAAAAAAAAAAAGAAATAGAAGAAAAAATTACATACAAGGTCAGACAATTAGGTTCACAACTCATCCTAGAAAAAGTGCTACAGACCTCATTGCTGAATATCACTATGGTCACTTTCAAAGTACTCCCCTTGGAAGCCGTGTGCCCACACCAGCACTTAGTCTGCCCTAAAAGGAATTTTGGAACTCTTTTTCTGCATTGGCCATCAGAGCTGTCATCGTACAAAGTCGGACAATTAAATTCACTAACTCATATGAGAAAAAGTGCTCATATATACATAAAAATTAAGCAATATTCATGTAAAATTGGAATATAAGAAAATTTTTAATATACAAGGTGGAGAACATTTATGAAGATTGGCAAATACTATAGTTTTGGGATGTGTAGGGAAGTTTATTTGAACTTTCAAGAGGAGTTGGAATATTTGGTGGGTTGTTTCCACTGAAGAAGTTAAGGCAATTTCACTCCAGAATATACCAATTGGTCTTTATACCAAGGAATATTTGGAAAACATGATATTTGCCAAATATTCCTTGGTATAAAGAATATTTTTAATTAAAGGCCATTCATGACCAGAAAGCTTTGGAAGTGGCCTTTCCTCTATCTACATAAAACCTGAGTAATTTGATTTAGAATCAGAAGGGGCTGCTGACTTCTTTATTGCACACTAATAGATCTGGCCTTGAGGTTATTTGAAGTATGAGACCCGTCTCTCAGGTTAATCTACAAATCAATCTGTTTCCAGCCATCATCACACATCTCCTCCCAGCAACCACTTGCTGCACATGTCCTTTCCACACTCTCCCCCTTCCCTTCTAAAAGGCATCTTTAAAAGTCTCTGACCATTACTGAGACTTTGAGTCATCATTCTTGTGATTCCCCCCAATCAACATGGTATTTAGAAGTAAACCTTTCTCTTATTAATCTACCGTAATTGTGAGTTGATCTTTTGCAAACCAACCAAAGGGAAAAAGGCAGGTTTTGCCAGCAATCCCTACAGTGTATGTAGATGACAGGATCTCAAAGCCATCTGCTTTGTGGCTCTGAAAGCCACAGCAGGAGGATTTGAACCCCTACACCAGCCAGCATGTGGTGAGATATTTTACTTACCAGTTGGGCTGCCAGTCTTCCTCTCTGTGGGCTGTGGTTCAGCGCATCGGGTAAAAGATCTTTGTCCTTTCTATATTTAAGATTAATAAGAGAAAAGTTTTTGTTGGTAACTAATCTTGTAAACAACTCTGGTAGTGGTATTTTTTTTTTTTTTTTGGTATTTTGTGGTGTATAAATATTCAAATTGTTTGATTCCAACTTCTCTCAGAAATGGATTCTAATCACTGTTGCTGTTATTGCTTGTTTTTATTTTGTTGCTTGTCTTTATGTGTCATTTTGTCTAAAGAGGGTGACCATAGGATGGAACTTGGGTCTAGCTCCCCACTAGCCCGAAGTTCAAACCAGCCCTGCCTACTAGCCAGTTACACAGTTCTGGCTAGTCCAGTGTCTTTTAAGATGAACTTTGTTTCAGGTCTCTGAAGCAAAAAACCATATGAGGTTTCCTTCTTGTCCTCGTTTATGTCTCTGAGCTTGACTTTGGGACTGAGGGGAAATTCTCTCCTCAGTCTCCCTGCCATTTGGAGGACATGTTTCATCAGGAACATGTCAGGTGGCCAGGGAGTCTAAAACATGTAAGATTCTCATCAGCACACTGTGTATACCAAATGTGTCAAACTCTGAGGAGTGAGGTTTGGTCATTGTCTATTCTATCATAAGCCTATGTCTGAAAGTGAATTTTTAGAAATCTTAGAATTGATCTTTTCTATGAAGAGACATTGGCCCTTATAAAGAAACATTGATTGAGTCACTTTTAAAACAAATATACCATTGTAATTAATGGCCAAAAATAAATCCTTTAAATTGAAAGACTTCTGAATTTTCTTAAAACATTCAGAGATCTTTTTTTTATTTTATTTTTATTTATTTTTTGTAGAGACAGAGTCTCACTGTACCGCCCTCGGGTAGAGTGCCGTGGCATCACACGGCTCACAGCAACCTCTAACTCTTGGGCTTACGCGATTCTCTTGCCTCAGCCTCCCGAGCAGCCGGGACTACAGGTGCCCGCCACAACGCCCGGCTATTTTTTTGTTGCAGTTTGGCCGGGGCTGGGTTTGAACCCGCCACCCTCGGCATATGGGGCCAGTGCCCTCCTCACTGAGCCACAGGCGCTGCCCCAGAGATCTTTTATTTGGAATAATTATGTTATGTGATATAGAAATTAGATTAAAGGAAAAACACATAATGTTATGCTAGCCCTAAATATTCTCCTGACAAAATTAAAGAACAATTGTCTGATTTAAAACAAACAAATGAACAAACAAAATCTTTTAAACACTGCCCTGTAAGAACAATGATAGACAAGTTTATTGAAATTCCATGTTTTCATCTCAAAAACCCTAAGTTTGATCCTAGAGCAGAAAATAAACCAGTTGTAGTTTGAGATTTATAACTTATATCATTCATTAGTTCTTTTCCCTTCTATACACAACATTTACTTTCCTATATTCTATAGAGATAAATGAGATTTTTAATATTTATGTATAAATAATTAACTGAAAAGCTAAGCCCCTAGAAAATATGACTGAACAAAATTATAACTTATATCTTGTTCATAACTTTTGTAAATCTTGTAACAACTGTTCTTCACCTTTTAAAAATCATCTTACATCTTTAAGTATGTAATAACCTTAGTTAAAGCATATTAATTTTACTTACAAGACAAAAGTTAAGCTATATGTCTTCAATAAAGTTTACTCCATTCATCGTCGCTCCTTTCTACTCTTTCCTCTCTGTAAATCATGGAATTTTGGCTAATCAAACATGGCCAGCTGTTCAAACTACATTTAAGTAAAGAAAATACTGAGCTGTAGCCAATCCAACTGTTTTTATACCTCACTTTCTCTTTTCTGTCCATACATTTTCTCAACCGTCTTTCTAAAATATATTATTTAAAAACTGAGTCTTTGTCAAAAAATAAGATTCTTGCCCTTAGCCGAGTAAAAATTAACTTCATAATAAACTGTGATCCTATTTTGTAAAAGGTAGTTTGTTGAATGTAAAAATAAATTAAACAGAAGGAAAAATGATATTGCATATAAAAAAAAAAAAAACTTCTGTGATAAATTTTATCCTAAAACAGAATGGTTATTTAAGTAAATGAATGACAGGACAAATAAGGTTTTAAATGTTTATAAATTGTTTATACAGATTAAATAAGTCTCATAAAAAGAAATTTATAAAAAAAATTTACATGTGATCCAGTTGACTATGTATTACCTTTAAAATCTTTTGACTTGTAATCCTATTTAAACAAATGTATTAAGCATTGATATTTCACAAACCTTTTAAAATAAAATCTCTAAATTTAGTCTTTTTAAAATGTTAAAACTAATGAAAATCTGGGAAACATATTACTTATTTAGTATGTTAAAAATATATTAAGATATTGTCAAATATAAAATGATGTTAACTTACTATAGATTATGTTTATATGTACATTCTAATATTATAACATATTAGTCTTAGTATGTTATAAATAATAATTTTAATTCATCTCAGAAAATATTTTTATAACTGACTAAACCTGAAATTTATCCTTCAAAGAAAATAGTAGAAGAAAGCTGACAAGTTCTCTTGAATTCAAATTTCTGATAACTTTGAAAATTAAATACCATCAGACTAAAAGCAAACTTCCAGGACTTTAACTGGATAACTAACATTTCCCTAAATATTACTAACCTCCCTTCAAACAGAAGGGAAATCCATTGCAAGGAACAAAACTGATTTATTATGGCTTTATTTTTTCTCTCTCCTTGATTACTCCAGAATTTGAAAAACATTTTTAAGTATTCAAATATGATAATACAGTTATTTACATAAGTTCAATAAAAATCTACAATGAAAGACACTGGTTATTTTACCAAGGCTTTGAAAAAAATAACATTTTCAGAGGTGTCCAGACTACATTGAAGAATTAAGGTTGACTTTATAAAGCCAATAAGAAAAAAAAAAAAAAAAAAACATTAAAAAGACTGGCCAAATATATCACCAGTAACATTTCCTGATCTACAATGAATATAAAATGTCACTTTCTAACAAGTCTAAGAATCACAATTTACTTTAAGACCTCAAG
The DNA here is from genome assembly GCF_027406575.1 of Nycticebus coucang. NCBI lineage: Eukaryota > Metazoa > Chordata > Mammalia > Primates > Lorisidae > Nycticebus > Nycticebus coucang. The sequence continues at coordinate 3,623,426 of NC_069790.1, forward strand.
AGAAGAGGAATTTACCCAAGGCATACAAGTATCTAATGACATGGATGAAACCTGGGCTCGTAAATTCTAACCCATGATTCCTTATAAAAGATTCCAACAAAGCCAATTTTAAAAGAAAAAAAAAAGACCTAGATGGCTAATAATTATTTTTACTATACTTTATGCAAATAATCAAACTCAATATACTTAAAGTCTAGTATATTTTGACAATTAAATTAATTCTGCTATAATTTATTTTTAATAAAATGAAATATTAGAAAGTGAAAAATAATTACCAAAAAAAAAAAAAACTAAGGCCTTCCTATATGAGATTCCAGCCTTGACTGCAATGCCAGATCATAAAATGAGACATAGCTGTTTAACTAAAATGATGTGTTAGACTAGCCAAAAAATATAGAATTATATATGGTAGTTATATCTATACGGAAGCCTTAAGGCTCAACAAAGGTCACCTGTTGTCTACACTGAAAAAAAAAATTGTGCAATATTAAATGCTATCTGCTGTGTCTATATCGATACCTCAGGAAAAATTAAAATCTGAGTACTCACTTAAATTTCCCAGAATATTGAATCAGTTCTATAGGAACTCGTAAAACTAAATGTTATCTGAAGAACTGTGCTAAGAACTATAAATAGGAATGCTAATGCTCTCATTGTATGAACCTTAGCCTCAAAATCCAAAAATCATATATATTTGTAGGTGACTGCTAAATCATTTCATTCTCTTACCCTGAACCCAGCCTTGACTTCATCCCTGTCAATGTAAGAAAGGCAGAAACCCACAAATATATGCAAGGTGATTAAGGTCGTACGAAAAACAGATGTAAGCCCTGGGGATTTCTATGAAAGACTGTGTGAAACAATCAAACTGACCAAACCATTGTATGAAGCCACAAAGGGGGGGAATGGGCCAACTGAGTAGAAATATGACCAACCAAAGGCCTTTAAGAGGCTAAAGGAAAAACTACAAACAGCCCTGGTGCTAGACCTCTCTGACCTGACCAAATCCTTTGAATTGTATGTATCAAAAAGAAATACAACAGCTAAGAAAATGCTCCCCCAAAATATAAAATCCTGGGCAAAAACAGTTTCTTATCTCTCTAAGCAATGGATGAGGGTCTCAAAATGATGGCCCCTGTGCCTAAAAACACTTACAGACACTGCCATGCTAGTGCAAGAGGCTGATAAGTTGACTTTTAGATAAAACTCAAGAGTCTAGGTACCATACAGAGTGGTCCCTCCTATGAACTTCGAAGGGCACCATTGATTCACCGACTCATACCTTGCTAAATATCAAATATCACAGTTTTCTATGTAAAAATCTGAGGTTAGTTCTAGAAGTATGTATATGAAGCCTACACTTAGGATAGAAGAAAAAAATAAATTTAAAAAAACTTCTGGGGAAACACTTCTACATTCCCCTGTTGGCCACCCTTGCCAAGAAAGTCAGCCAGCATTGTGTGACCAACACAATGCTGAACAGAAACCATCCCTGCCACCTGAAATTCCGTCCTCCAGGAAAGCGCTTTTTGAACTATACTGAGTTGTCCAGTTGTAGAGGAAACTGGTACTTACTAGTTTTGATCTGCATGTACTCGGGTTAGGTAGAAGCCTTCCCCACCAGGCCTGAAGTGGTAAAAATGTTGCCCAGAGAAATCATACCATGGTTTAGGTTGTCACTCCAGATTAGATCTAATAATGAACCAGCCTCCATAATGGAGGTAGTGCAAATAACAGTGACTATAACCCAAAAACAACATGTGATATGTAAGGTCTCAAAGGTCAAAGGAAATGAAACACATGAACAAAACCATAAAAACAGAAATGGGTAAACTCTGCCAGGAAGCAAAACTTAATTGGGTACAGGCCTTGCCACTAGGCTTATTCAATATTAAATATACCCCTTCAAAAAATTAAGATACTCACCTTATAAAATAATGTATAACTTCCACCAATCCTCTATAATTTAGCAGGAACTCCTAAAAGAACTGATAGAAACTGAATTTAACAGGAAGTTAGAAGCCCTGGAAAAAAAATCAAAGAAGATCTCCACTTTGGTAATTAACCACGTCCATTTATGTACACCCTTTCTCTACAAAGGATCAAGTTTAAATCAAGGATTAGAACCCGGTTCCCCTCAAACCAAGGTAGAAGAGACCCTCTTCTGTCATCCTAACCACACCCACAATAGCCAAGGTAAAAAGAAACCCCACCTAAATCCATTACAACAGGCTAAAAAGAACTTCGCTGCCCGCCTCCCCTATGGGAAAGAAAAACAGATCCAGACAACCCCTGCAACGTAACTTTTAAGGCAGTCAGCATGCCCTGCTCCAGCCACATACTGGGGGTTGGCTGGGCAACCCAGGTCTGAAGCCTGAGGAAATTCCTTGTGAGACTTACCTTAATTAGAATGTGATCTGTACACCCACACTATTAAGATAGAACTCTTTTTATAACTTTTATGAATGCAAAGACACCCACAAGAGAACTTACACTCATAATCTAATACAATACTCAAAATGCGACACAAACAAAAGTGAAAACGCTTATGTATATTACAATCCCACAGAACCTCCCATCACGGTACAATTAAGACCTGGGTAAAATAACTAAGAGGAGTCACAGTCCCTAACATCTGAATGCTGGTCCAGACCAGGGAAATAAGAAAGCCTAGCCAAGTGACTCTAAAATATAAATATACATCTCTTAATCAAATTAACAAAACAATATCCTTCATTAAATTAACAAAACAAAACAATTCTATGGAACTAACTTATTCCCAAGAATGGAAGACTAGTTTAATGAAATATAAAGAATGTACTTAAATTTATTCTTTTCTACTTATTCCTTCTCATCCTAGCTTATATTCTTTTATCTCTTTCAAACATCTTATTATTAGATTACTAACCTGCTCTCTCTTTCCATGGTTACCAAATCAACATTTAATGTGTAAAACTTCTAGGGAAGTTCCAGACAAAGGGAATGGAGGAGTTAAGGAAATTTCACCACAAAATATTATTCCTTGGCATAAAGAACATTTTGATTTAAAGTCCATTCATGATCAGAATGCATTGGAAGAAGCCTTTCCTTTATCTACATAGAACCTGATTTAGAATCAGAAGGGGCTGCCGACTTCCTTATTACATACTAATAGACCTGGCCTTGAGGTTATTTGAAGTATGAGAACTGTCTCTCAGGTTAATCTATAAATCTATTTCTAGCCATCTGCACACATCCCCCTAGCAACCACTTGCCTCACATACCCTTTCCACACTCTCCCCCTTCCCTCCTCAAAGGCATCTTTAAAAGTCTCTGACCATCACTGAGACTTTGGGTAATCATTCTTGTGATTCCCCCCCATGCACAGGATATTTAGAAATAAACCTTTCTCTTATTAATCTACCATAATTGTGAGTTGATCTTTCAGCGAACCAACCAAAGGGGAAAGGCAGGTTTTGTCCATGATCCGTATACCACGTACCTGTCCTTTTATCATGTTCTTCCAGCACATTTATTTTATCATTAATTATCCTTATGAAGTAAAGTTCAGGAAGAGAAAAATATTTAACCGTAAGTGAGGACAGAGCCCAGTTTCCCACCCAGATGCCTGGTGCTGGTGTAGCTTTCATTTCTCCTTTTCCTAAGGAATCTTACAGGACAGAAGATGGAGAACAAGGATCAAACAGCAAATTTCCTTTTAAATCTCCTGAGCATCTTTTAAAAGATATGTGCATTTTATATTCTTCTTCACTGAACATTCATGTTGTTACAATAAAAGTATGACATTTTCAATTAGCATGAGAATGTGGAAGGCTCAGCTTGACCTGGAACAGCTCCTCAAAGCCAGGTATTAATAGTACAGATGCAGGGTCCACCCTTTATCACCTGCACCAGAGAAGGAGAAAAAATAGTGCAGTGATGAAAAACAACACCACCATAGAATTTATAAGATGAGACGATACACTTGTCTCTTTGAAATGGCCAGGAAGTCAATTCTTTTTTCATTCATATCACACAACCATCCAATCATACATCAGATGTCTTGGTCTGTTCAGGCTACTGTGATAAAATATGTGGTTTATGCTGAAAGTTTAGAGACAGACCATGTTGTGGTCCATTATTTCACTTCCAAAAAACACAGTTGACAACGTCCTTTCTGATTCCCCCAAGAGTTTCAACTTGCTCAGCTCATCGGGGTTTCCGGGAAGGCTGCCTTTGTTTCTGTCTGGATAGGTTTTACGCTTCTTGATTTTTGTGTATCTCAAAACTTTTGTAATGACCCATGTACTACAGAATTGGTGCCTTATAAACAACAGAAATTTACTTCTCAGTTTTGGAGGCTAGAAGTCCAAGACAAAGGAGCTGGCTGCTTCCAGGTCTGGTAAAGGTCTGTTTCTTGGTCTCCGACAGAAATTTCTGGCTGTGTCTCACAGGGTGGGAGAGGTGGACAGGCACCCCCGCCCTCAGGCCTCTTTTATGAGGACACTAGTCCCACTCATGAGGGCTGAGTTCTCACGACTCCTCATATCCTAAGGCCTCCTCCCATAATACTCCTGCACTGGGGAGTAAGTCTCAGCATGGGGATTCTGGGGAGACACACATGTTCAGATCACAGCAGGTGCGGACGAACTCAGTTCCAGATTCAAAGCAGGCACAGAAGGATGTAATAAACCATCGACTCCATACAGTGAGCTTATTTTAAAGAGAAACTCAAATGCTAGGACCAGAATTTGGGATTTTATATGTAAACTAATAAAAACCCTTATGGAAGCTTAAATAGGATACAAAGATACAAAATGTCTTAGGAACATGAGTTTGGCAGTGAGTTTGAGAGTGGAGTATTTTTTGAGAATCTGGGTGGGACTAGCGGATTGGGAACATGTTGTCATAGCAGGCGAGGAACAGCGTGGAGATTTCCTGAAAGGTGAACACCACCATCTCCCTAGCCCAGTCTCCCTTTATCCCTGTGTAGAACGGCACCAGGACTACATTCTTAAGCCTCCTTCCCTCAGCGTGAACATCCCTGGGAACCCAGAGAAATCTTCCCCTTTCACGACTCCTTTTCCTTGCTCTTTCTCCCTTCCTGGCCCCTGGAACAGCAGAGTCAAGAGCGGCTCTGGAACCCATCTGATGAGGGCGGCCGGGGGCTTTGTCTGTGTTCCTGAAACCTGGCGTGGAGAGGTGCAGCCAAACCTCCCTGCCTCCGCCCCACCTGCCTCCCCTGCTTCAACAGAAGAAAGTGGATGTTGCCTTGAGCCACTGTGCTCTGTGGTCTGTTCCATTTCAGCAGTTTCGTCCTTCCCATCTGTGCAAAGAAGTGTCCCTCCAATGCTGAGGAGAGGAAGGGTTTTAGGGACAGAAAGAAACGCGCAGGATTAAAAACAATAAAATTGCCACTTATTGAGCACCCAGTGAGCCCCAGAACATTTGTACATGCTTTCTCATATTCCAGAAACAAGAGCTGCATGAAGTGGCTACTAATGCCTATTTTATCAGTAAGAAAAATGAGACGCTGAGAGTTAACCACCTTCTAATCAAGGTAACTTGCTTGATGTAACTCTATTGTAAAGGACTTGAAAGATACCCACCTTTCCCAAATCGTGTTTCCATCTTCCAAAAACACCTGTGAGATGGAGAGTAGCTGCAGTCTCTCCCTCAAAAAGCATCCACACCTGGGTTGTTCAGAAAAATCTAAAACTTTCAGACTAGGACATTTGTTGGATGTTAAGAGAGTGATTCTTATCTCGGATAGTTTTAATTGGTAATCATGTTATATTTCCTGGTTTTACATTATAGAAATAGCGAGGTTGCTTTGAGTTGAAAGAAAAAGCACAGGTCTTAAAGCAAGGCCTTGGATGCACTTATTAACTTGCTAGCTTTTTAGTGGAGCACTTTATCTGCAACTTTAATAGCATTGTGCTTGCAGGAGCCCTTTATGGATGGTAAATAGGTTTTCCCTTAAAGATCACAGCCCTATATAATTTCAGAAGCAGAAGGAAACTCAGAGGTCACAAGGCCCAGCCCCTTCATTTTATGCTGCTGAAGGAGAAACCCAGAAATCGAAAGGAACTTACCAGGGGAGGCGACATAAAGCTGGCAGGGGAAAAGCAGGGACACCCATTCCTAATGTTCCCTGAGAACCTTTTTCCCTCAGGCCATTGACCCCTTCCATGTGGCCCAATTACAAATGGCACATCAGAAAAAGAAGCCAGGTCACCATATCCTGCATGACACAACCAGGAAACTGGCTTTTCTAATGAGAAGATTTTTTAAAAATTCTTTTAGTTGAAAAGCAACCCATTCCCACTTTCCCACAAAGCTTTTTAGATCCCTTCCTACTCCCCACCTCGCCCTACCCAGCTGTGCTGATTGGGTATAGCTCTGCTTTTCTCAGCATGTCAAACTAGGAATGATGGTGTACCCCTGACGTCAGTACCAGGAAGAGAGAAAGGGACAGAATAGCAGAGAGAGAGAGAGAGAGAGAGAGCGCAAGACCGGGTCAGACAGAGAAGAGAAAGAGACAGATGGAAAATGACTGTGCTGCCCTGGTTGAATGTCAGGACCATCCCGGCCTTCCTTAACATAGGCTGGAAAGGTTCTAGAGCAGGGGTGTCCAACCCATGGTCTGTGGGCCACCTGCAGCCCAGAATGGCTATGAATGTGGCCCAACATGAAATTGTAAACTTATGCAGAACATTTTGAGTTTTATTTGGAGATTTTTTGTGTGACTGGATTGCATGGTTCTCAAGCATGAACTTTGTAGACAGTAACATCATGTCACAATGCCACATAAAATAAAATAGCATACGTACACACCAACTATTTGTACACAAGCGTGACTTCAGTTTTATGTGGTGTGTGGCTTCAGTGTGTTCTCTTTTGAGTGCAGACAATTGAATTGACACCATCAAATGGGACATGTGCTCATGGTGACTTGGCAAGGCAGTGATTATTAATAATATTTTAACCTCAATATTGATGGGTGCAGTGGTTCACGCCTGTAATCCTAGCACTCTGGGAAGCTGAGGGAGAAGGATCCACTGAACTCAGGAGTTCAAGACCAGACTGAGTAAGAGTAAGACCCTGTCTCTACTAAAAAAAGAAAAAAAAATAGCCACGCACAGTGTTGGGAGTGTGTAGTCCAAGCTATTCCAGAGGCTGAAGCAAGAGGATCACTAGAGCCCAAGAGTTTGAGATTGCTGTGAGCTCGGACACCACTGTACTCTATTCGGGGTGACAGAGTGAGATTCTGTTCCCCCTCATACACACAAAATAATAATGTTAAAAATAATAGTAATATCTCAACCTCCCATTACAATGTTAGGCATCTTCTGTTATCTAGGAGTCAGATAGGATTCTTACTAGATTATTAGGGTATTTCCTCACCTTGGCAGTGCCTCAGACATCACCCACCATGATTTATAATCTGCCCTCTGCCTCACTCCGCATTGGCAGCCAAGGTGGGGAAGAGCCCAAAGCTTGCTTTCTGTTTCCATGTCAATTCGTTTTTATACTAAAAATAAATATAGTCCCTTATCTATTATTATTTTCTAATCTCAACATGGTTTCTACAACATCTCAAAAGAAAAAAGAACCCGCAAAAAGAAAAATTACAAATGAAGGAAGATTGCTCAGTTAAAAGTGGACGGATGACTGCTTTACTGCGGAGGCAAATAGTGAGGCACTCGGCCTCATCTGTAGGGAATTGATGCATGTTTTCAAAGACTATAATTAAAAAATATCCAAAACCGTGCTTCCATATTTGAAGAGTAAGGATTGTGTCATAAGGACAAAACAGCAGAACTGAAAACATTTCTATCTTCTCAAGAAAAATATGTTTTAAAGTTACAACTAAGACAGATTCCCATAAATGTTTTTCCTATATTGATGCTGAGTTTGTTATGCAACTTATAGAGAGCATGATAGATATAATTTGCCCTGAACAAAAGAGGCATATTTCTAAAATCAGTTTGTCTCACCAGACTACAGCCCGGCAAATTGAAAAAAAATCTATGGAAAGAAGTTTGAAGAGTAAACATGCAAATTTTAAATCTTAGACTGTGGCAATGGATGACAGCACTTATACTATAAATTCGTACGATTCGACTTGCTATTTTGATTAGAGGTTTGGTGACAAATATAATGTCACTGAAAAAAATGGCTTCCTTTTTAATTTCAGGTTAATATTAGGGTACATACAAATAGGTGACACATTTGCCTTTGTAAGGTGAAGTCCAAGTCTGAGTTGTAGTTGAGCCCTTCACCCAGGAGTTTGCCATGTACCCCTACATTGCACCCAACAGGCGGGAACGTACCCAGTCTCCGCCTCCATCTCAACTTTGTGTTTTTCTCTCCTGCAGGTCTGTAGTTGATCTACTATTTTCCAAATTGTAAATAAGATGCTTGCTTTTCCATTCTTGAGAGATAAATACAAAGGAGCAGAGTCTCCACCCTTTGACAGTTGGATAGTATTCCATACTCGACATACACCACGTTGTCTCATCCATTTACGGGTTGATGGGCACTTGGGTTGTTTTCATGTCTTTCCAATTATGAATTGAGCTGCTGTAACCATTCAAGTGTAAATATGCTCATGGTAAAATATTTTTTCTTCTGGTTAGATACCTAGTAACGGGATCACAGGATCAAATGGAAGGTCTCCTTTTAATTCTTTGAGGATTCTCCATGCTTCTTTCCAAAAAGGCTGGACTAGTTTGCAATCCCACCAGCAGTGCATCAGAATCTGCACTGGGCTGGGGTCAGGTGATATCTCAAAAGTGGTTTTCATTTGCATTTCTCTGATGATTAGGAACAATGAGCATTTTTTCATGTGATTGTTGGCCGTTAGTCTGTCTTCTTGGGAAAAGTTTCTGTTTATGTCACTTGCCCATTGATTAATGGGGTTGTTTGCTTTTCTTCTTGATTTGCTTGAGAATAAATAACTTTTTTAGTGCCATTAAAAAAATGCAACTAAATGAAGAGATTTATGCAGAGCAGTAAAATATGTGCTAAAGCCATTTTCTTCGTCTATTGTTAACATAGCTGATATAGTTACTGATGGTAGCCCAGTGATGGTAGGTAAAGAAGAGGGACTTCTAAACTTAACTGAAGGCACTTTAATCGCTGCCCCAAATGCATGCTTGATGAAGTATCACAGCATAGAACATTAAGAAAACATATACACAAAGGCTTTAAAAACGGATAATGTTGTGCAAATCATCATTGAGATAGTTAATTTCAGAAGAGCCAAGGGATTGAATCATTGATTCCAGGAACTCCTTAAAAGTACTGATGCTGGGCCAGGAGGAGTGACCCACACCTGTAATCCTAGTGCTTTAGGAGACTGAGGTGGGTGGATTGCTCAGATTAGGAATTTGAGATCAGCCTGAGCAAGAGTGAAACCCCGTCTCTTCTAATATTAGAAAAACTAGCTGGGCATTGAGGCAGACACCTGTAGTCTCAACTACCTGGGAGACTTAAATTTTTCTTAAGGGATTTTGACTTCCTTTTCATGACAGAGATTTTCTTTTATTATGGTGCATTTTTTTAGGACTCTGTATCAATATTATGCTGACTTCAAAAAATGACTTGGGAAATATTTTCCATTTTAAATTTGGGAGATTGCTTAATGTTCTTTTGTAAACATTTTCTTCCTTACATACTTTTTATAGACAATTGGAATTTACTACGAATGCCATCTGAGCCCATTGTTTTTTGTGTAAAGTTTTTAATTAAAAATTAAATTCTACATTGGTAGTCAATTTCTAGTGTTTTCGGCATTGATTTTGGTATATTTATTTGCACATTAGTTCGGGCTTCTCACCTAAATAAATACATTTGTCATTTATTTCCAAGAAATTATTCACATTATTTTTCTATTATATATTTTTTATTATCAACAATATAATAAACTGTGTTTGTTTTAATAGGACTTACAAGTTTCCCTACTTTCCTAGTTTTTTAATAAGGATTTATTAATTTTTTATCCAGAATTTTAAAGAAATAATTTTTATTTTAATTAATTATATGTTTTATTTTATTATTTTTGCTTTTATTTTTTATGTGTTATTGTTTCTTACATTCCTTTGATTTTACCTGCTCCATGTATGCTTACCTCATTGATTTTTTTAACTTTTCTCCACATTTAAGTTCAGATTTGTCAATAATTTGGCCAAAAAGAGACCCACTTTTTATCAGTTACCAGGTGAGATTTGAAATATTTTTCACTATGAATTAGGATTTCAGTATTTATCATTAAAATCCATGGGTTGTTGTTATTATTGTCATGTATATTTTGAGGCTAGGTTAATTATATACAAAATGAAAATATTAAATATCGCACTTAAAATAGAAACTACTATTACTGTCAAACATTTCAGCTTATTTCTAGTAATGAGTTTGTCTTCTGCTGTGATCGTTCCCCTCTTTTTTTCTCAAATTTTCTTTGTCTTTGTATTTCACCAGATTTCACGGAACTAGCATGAGGTTAAAATTTTTGAGGGTAACAACTGTTGTTTTTTATATGGAGTATTTGATCACTTACGTTCAGTATAACAACTGATATATTCAAATATAAGTCTAGACCAAAAATCACATTATAAGAAAGATACTTGTATCAGAATGTTTATTGCAGCCCAATTCATGACTGCTAAGTCATGGAAAAAGCCCAGGTGCCCATCGATCCACGAATGGATTAATAAATTACAGTATATGTACACCATGGAATATTATGCAGACTTAAAGAAAGATGGAGACTTTACCTCTTTCGTGTTTACATGGATGGAGCTGGAACATATTCTTCATAGTAAAGTATCTCGAAATGGAAGAAAAAGTATCCAATGTACTCAGCCCTACTATGAAACTAATTTATGGCTTTCCTATGAAAGCTATAACCCAGTTATAACCTAAGCATATGGGGAAAAGGGAGAGGGAGGGGAGGGATGGGGGAGGATGGGAGGAGGGAGGGTGATTGGTGGGATTACACCTGTGGTGCATCTTATAAGGGTACATGTGAAAGTTACTAAATGTAGAATATAAATGTCTTAACACAATAACTAAGAAAATGCCAGGAAGGCTATGTTAACCAGTGTGATGAAAATATGTAAAATGGTCTATAAAACCAGTGTATGGTGCCCCATGATCGCATTAATGTACACAGCTATGATTTAATAACAAAAAAAAGAAGAAAAAAAATTTAAGTCTCCATCTTCCCAAATGATCTGTGGGTCTTTTAGCCTCCTATTTTGCTCTTTAGGGGGAAAATTACGTATGTATTTTATTATTCCATTTCCCCCACCATTTACCTTGTTTCTTCTTTATTATTCAAAATTTTAAAAGCAGTTTTAGTTTCACAGCGACATTGAGATAAAGACACGGAGATGCCTCACACGCGTGCCGCCCTCCCCATTATCAACATTCCCTGTCAGACAGCACAGCTGCTGAAACTGATGAGCCTGTGTTGATCTGTCACTGTTGTCCAAACTCCACAGTTCACATTAGGGTTTGCTGTTGACAATACACATCCTAAGAGTTTGGAGACATCAGTGAGGACACATATCCACTGTTAGAATGTCCTACAGGGCAGTTACCCCTCCCTAAAAATCCTCTGTTCTCCACATATTTGTCCTTCTCTCTATCTAACCTCCGGCTACCCGAATGCTTTTACTGTTTCTATAGTTTTGCCTTTTCCAGAATGTCAAGATGGAATTGTGCAGTGTATAGCCCTCTTAGATTGGCTTATTTCACTTAATCATATATATTTAAAAATTTTCCATGTTTTTCATGGCTTGGTGGCTTATTCTATCATCTGGATACACCACAGTTTATCTTGGTGGCTTCCAAGTTTGGGAAGTATTGCATGTTTTCGTACAGACTTAACGTTTCAACTCCTTTGGATAAATAATGAGTGTGGTGTTGGATCCTAGGGTAAGAGGATGTTAAGTTTTGTAAGTAACTACCCAAGGTGCAAATCCAAAACTACAAAACTAGACAATAACAAAGGGAGCAATTTAAATGGTGGCTGAGGGGCTTTGGATCCCCATCAGCAATGAATGAGAGCCCCTGTTACTGCACATTCTCCTTGTCAGCATTTGGGGGTGTCAGAGTTCTCAGTAGGAGTGGACTGGTGGTCATTATTGCTTTATTTTGCATTTCCCTAAGGACATGTGGTGTGGAGCATCTTTTCGTATGTTCATTTGCCATCTGTGTATCTTCCTTAGTGATATGTCTTTGGCCTATTTTTTTTTTTATCCTTTGTTCTCTTTCTTTCTTTCTTTCTTTTTCTTTCTTTTCTTTCTTTCTTTTGGCACATAGTCTCACTCTGCTGCCCTGGGTAGAGTGCCATCAGGTCATAGCTCACAGCAAGCCCAAACTCTTGGGCTCAAGTGATCCCTTGACTCAGCCTCCCGAGTAGCTGGGACTACAGGCACCCACAGCAGAGCCTAGCTAGTTTTTCTATTTTTTAGTAGAGACAGGGTCTCACTCTTGCTCAGGCTGCTCTTGAACTCCTGAGCTCAAGCTGTCCACCTGCCTCAGCCTCCCAGAGTGCTAGGATTACAGGCTTGAGCTATCGCACCCAGCTTTATCATTTGTTTTCTTACTGTTAAGTTTTAAGTGGTTTTCTTTTTTGTATATTTTGGATAATAGTTATTTATCAGATATGTCTTTTGGAATATTTTCTCCCAGTCTGTGGCTTCTCTTTTCATTATCTTTTCAGTATTTTTTGCAGAGCAGAAATTTTTAATTTTAAGGAAGTCTAGCTTGTCAATTCTTTCTCTCAACAATAAAGATTGTGTCTTTGTTGTTATATCTAAAAAATTATCACCAAATCCAAGGTCACGTAAATTGTCCCCTTTGTTATTGTCTAGTTTCATAGTTTTGGATTTGCATCAAAAATCTCTGTGATCAGCTCAGCACCTGTAGCACAGTGGTTACGGTGCTGGCCACATACGGTGCTGGCGGGTTCCAACCAAGCCTGGGCCAGCTAAACAACAATGACAACTGCAACAAAAAAATAGCCAGGCATTGTGGCAGGCACCCAGCTACTTGGGAGGCTGAGGAAAAAGAAACGCTTAAGCCCAAGGGTTGGAGGTTGCTGTGAGCTGTGACGCTACAGCACTCAACCAAGGGTCACATAGTGAGACTCTGCCTCAAAAAAAAAAAAAAAAAATCTGTGATCCTTTTTGATTTAATGTTGTGAAGGATGTAAAGTCTATGACCATATTTATAATTTTGCATGTGACTGTCTAGTTGTTCCAGTATAATTCATTGAATGGTTGATGCTTTGCTATATTGCCTTGCTTTAGGTCCTTGATCAAGCATATACATACATGGGTCTATTTCTCATGTCCCTGTTTAGTTCCATTGATCTATCTTTCTATGCCTTTACTAATGCCAACATGTTTTGATTACTTTAGCTTCATACTAAGTCTTAAAATCTGATAGTGTCAGCCCTCCAACTTTGTTCTTCCTCTTCAATATTACATGTTTGCATTTCTTGAGAATCTGTTATTTGTGCCTATTTTTCTTTTTATTAATACACCTGGAAATTTTTTCTTGATGATAGAAGGTCTGAGTGATAGTTGCCATCCTCCAGTAAAGTGATATTTTTGCTTCTTCTTCTTTTTTTTTTTTATTAAATCATAGCTATGTACATTAATGCGATCATGGGCACCATACTATTTTTGCTTCTTACAAGTCATTACTACATAATAATATTACTTGAATGTGGCTAGTTATTGGGCTAGTCTAAAGATAGATTCCATTTTTATGACGATGGACCTACATTTGGTGTCTATAATATTTATTCCTATAGTGAGCTCCTTCAAGAGCCCAAAATCTGTAACTAGAGCTTTTATCAGACCTATCCCTCCTGCACATTCTTACAATTTAATATTTTCTTTCCCAAGAGACTGGTACATTCTTTCTGAGTGTCTCTTCCTCCTGAACACTGCTTTCTGATATCCTTTTAAGCCTTACTACTCTTTTTAACTAACCACAAATTTCTTGAGGGATAAACTGGCAAGGGATATTGGACTCACCTAAGTACATTTCCTTTCTCTGAAAGACTCCAGCCCACTCATGCTAGCTGCATTGGTAAATCTAAAATATTATTCTGGGTACTTTAAAATCTATTTTGGTGCTGGTTTTCAGAGGAAGGTTTCGTCTGATATAAGTTATTGTTTAAGATCTGGAAGCATATTTTACACCACTTTAAACAGTATTCTCATTACCAATGTGGATAGATGAGAAATGAATATATTTTAAGATCATCTAATTATCTTGTGAGTAACATAATTATATTGTACTGAATTTGTGAGTATGCTAAAAAGTTGACATTGGCTAAATGTACACAGTTTAAATGAAAGTCAAAGAATTTTCACTTCTGGAAAGTGGAAAAATCAGTGATAATAAAGCATTATTTTCCCACAGCAGTGAAAACAAGCAAAATAGTTCATAAAATTATAATGTTTTGGACCTCACAGAGAGCTGAAGTTTCAAGGTTGTCTAAACAGCCAAAATGGTGACAAGTACCACATTTCAGGAAACATGTTACTCAAAACATGGTACTCTTGAAACATGGTACTCAAAATAATTTAAAACCCTTGGCATAGCACCATAAAAATAAAGAAATATCAGCCATATATGTATGTGAATAAGAAAAGTCAAGCTGTGATTTTAACACGTCTTTAAAGGGTGAATATGAACTCCCATGAGAGTTCAAGATCTCTGGATGTTCTAGACACAAAAGGTGTCCACATCTGCCCACCAACTCCTTTCATCAGGCCTTCCTGAACATACAGGAGAAAGATTATGGGCAAAGTAGGACTGGAAGAAGACTCCTCTGTGGTGCAGACCTGCCAGACCCTAGTTGGGGGGATGGGAATAAGAGAAACATCTCTTCCGTTGGCATGTTTCCCATATCAATACAAGGAGACAATTGCCTCCCTAACACTTTAGTTTTGGTATCTGTTTTCTGTCTTGTTTTGTTACTCAAGTTTCACTCCATCATTGCTAGTATACAGGATAAGATTGCTTTTTTTTGTTTGTTTGTTTGGTTGGTTGTTTTTTTTAATGTACTTATTATTAAATCATAGCTGTGTACATTAATGTGATCATGGGGCACCATACACTGGTTTTATAAATAGTTTGACACATTTTCATCACACTGGTTAACATAGCCTTCCTGGCATTTTCTTAGTTATTGTGTTAAGACATTTATATTCTACATTTAGTAACTTTCACATGTACCCCTGTAAGATGCACCATAGGTGTAATCCCACCAATCACCCTCCCTCCACCCATCCTCCCCCTCCCTCCCCTCCCTTTCACCCTTCCCCATATTCTTAGGTTATAATTGGGTTATAGCTTTCCTGTGAAAGCCATAAATTAGTTTCATAGTAGGGCTGAGTACACTGGATACTTTTTCTTCCATTCTTGAGATACTTTACGAAGAAGAATATGTTCCAGCTCCATCCATGTAAATATGAAAGAGGTAAAGTTTGCTTTTTGTATATCAACCTTGTAACCTGTGACCTTGCAAACCTCATATCAATTATTGGATGGTTTTTGTTTGGTGGAATCTTTGGGATTCTCTACATAGACAAGTCATCTGTGAATCTAGACAGTCTTATGTCTTCTTTATGGTTATGTTGGTTCTAACAACAAGACCATTGGACACCTGCTTTATGTCTGGTTCTTACATCTCCATTTGATCCTTTCTTATACTTTCCATTTTTCAGCTGAAGTAACTTATTTGATCATGTTGTCGAAACTGTTTATAAAAGCCTTTTAATGCATTAATCATAGTTCCCTGTCTGATAGTTTTAACGTTCTCTGGTCAGTCCAGTTCTGCTTTGTGTTTTGTTGCTGAAGACTATGCCATTTCTTGCCTATTTCTGTACTTTATGATTTCTGTTGAAATCCACTCACAATGTGGAGGACTCAGACAAACACTTGTTCTGCTTCAGAACGACTACTCATGTCCTTCTGCTGGGGCTTTGCTGTGTGGGTTAGGTTCATCTACTTGCAGTTTGTCATTGCCGTGGTTACCCCCATGCACCAGAGGCTCCAAGTCCCTCTGGGGAGAAGCAGCGTTTATAGTCTGGGATATTCACCATAGAGGTCCCACAGTGTCTGGCTTTGGTCCTCCCCATGAGCTGCTCCCACAGAGAATCTGTTTCTTGCTGCTCTCCTAGGTAGGTTCTGCTGTTGGTTGCACTCAATACTTGTAATTGTGGTCATTGAGGTGAAAAAGGAACATTTTCTCATGCTCTGATGAAACCTCAGGCTTACAAGTAGACATTGTCAACCTGGATCTCCAGGTCTGGGCTTCACAAGTTTGTGTCTCTTTCATGGCTATAATACTGGGCATGGGACTTGTTCTTACCACTGAGCTAGGAGTCGAGCTTTCCGCCCTCCCTCTTCCCCCTCACAGTAGGTTTCCACTATTTCCTTAGCCAGTGTGTTCTCATAAGACTCTGTTCCCTTCCTCTGGCAGAGAAAGGCTTTTGTGCCTCTGGTGAGATGAAATCATGTGTCTGGGTGAAATTTTTGCAGTGGCTGCTGCTATGCTCTTTCCAAGGATTCCCCACAGGGAATTTCCAGGTTTACCTCTGAACCTCTATGGTGAATGTGACCTTGGAAAATCCTGCAAGAAAGAACAAAGCCATCTGGTCAACGGGGGCTTACATATGTCCCGTCTACCTGACGCTAAATATTAACATGAGCTAAAAGTTCCGGTTGGGTCTCCCTGTGCCATTTGATCGTGTCTTCCTGGAACAGAAGTGCCCAGGTCCTATTTCTCTCTCCAAAACTCTCTCTCTATAGGTTTCAGGTTACTTGTTTATTCTTGGATGTTAGTTTTCTGAGGGGTCCAAGAAATGAGGCTAATTTGCAGTTTATCTACTTTTTTGTTTGTTGTAAAGGTGGAAATGACAAAGATCTAGTCATGACCAGGCTGTAGCTAGACTCCCCAAGGCCCATTTTCAAAAAGCCCTTCATGGTGACCTATAAAGACTTGAATGAAAACTAACATAACTTCCAACAGCTTAAGGCCACATCCCCAGGATGGCTCCAGCTTTCTTAAAGTGCCTGAAGGATGCCACAAGCATTTACCGTTCACCCCAGGCAACACCTAAAGCCAAGGCCACAGTTTCCCAACCTCCATGGAAGGGCAGGCAGCTGATTCTGGTGAGCACCAGTCAGCACCCAGATGGGCTGCACACACGTCCAACCTTCTTGCCTTGTGTAGTTTTTTACTTCCCTGACGCTCCTGAGCCCCCACCTGCCCTTTCTTCATGCCTGTTCTCCCTTTAAACACCCATTCATGTCTCAACAGATCCAAGTGTTCAGTTCATACTGTTCTTCCCCACATGGCCATGGCACAGTACTGATCAGATTTGCCCCTGATGCTGTGGTGTCAGCCTGTACCTCTGACGGGAGCAGCAGTTTTTTCAGCTTTCTGTAACCCCCAGCTGAAACCAAAAATCTGTATTGTAACTCTGGTTTATTTACGTGTAAATTCAGTGCTTTTCCTGTTTGTTAGTTAATCTTGCATTTCAATTCAAATATTCTTTACTATCCACTCAATTATAGTAGCAGAGAACACTTGATAAATCACATATGTCACCAGCATAGCCCCAAGTCTTAAGAGATCTGCTTGCTGAGAGCATCTAACTGACGCAGAGATAATAAGCAAGTCCAAAAGGGACTAAATGTGATTTTTTGTCTTCTGAGTATATACCTAGTAGAGGAATTATAGGATTGAATGGCAGCTCTATTTTTAGATCTCTAAGTGTTCTGCAAACATCTTTCCAAAAGGAGTGTATTAATTTGCATTCCCACCAGCAGTGTAGAAGTGTTCCCTTTTTTCCATATCCATGCCAACATCTCTGATCTTGGGATTTTGTGATATGGGCTAATCTTACTGGAGTCAGATGGTATCTCAAGGTAGTTTTGATTTGCATTTCTCTGATGATTAAAGATGATGAGCATTTTTTCATGTGTCTGTAGGCTGTGCGCTTGTCTTCTTCAGAGAATTTTCTCTTCAAGTCCCTTGCCCAGCCTGCGATGGGATCACTTGTTCCACTTGTTCTTTTCTTGCTTATACGTTTGAGTTCTCTGTGGATTCTTGTTATTAAACCTTTGTCGGAGACATAACCTGCAAATATCCAGAAGACCAAAAATCACATTATAATGAAGATATTTGTATCACAATGTTTATTGCAGCCCAATTCATAATTGCTAAGTCATGGAAAAAGCCCAAGTGCCCATCAATCCACGAATGGATTAATAAATTATGGTATATGTACACCATAGAATATTATGCAGCCTTAAAGAAAGATGGAGACTTTACCTCTTACATGTTTACATGGATGGAGCTGGAACATATTCTTCATAGTAAATTATCTCAAGAATGGAAGAAAAAGTATCGAATGTACTCAGCCCTACTATGAAACTAATTTATGGCTTTCATATGAAAGCTATAACCCAGTTATAACCTAAGCATATGGGGAAGAGGGAGAGGAAGGGGAGGGAGGGGGGAGGGTGGGTGGAGGGAGGGTGATTGGTGGGATTACACCTACGGTGCATCTTACAAGGGTACATGTGAAAGTTACTAAATGTAGAATATAAATGTCTTAACACAATAACTAAGGAAACGCCAGGAAGGCTATGTTAACCAGTGTGATGAAAAGAACTTCTGGGGGCAAGACATGATTGCAAGAGGGACTTTACCTACCAAATGCAATCAGTGTAACCTGGCTTATTGTATCCTCAATGAATCCCCAACAATAAAAAAAAAAGAAAGAAAATATGTCAAATGGTCTATAAAACCAGTGTATGATGCCCCATGATTGCATTAATGTATACAGCTATGATTTAATAATAATAATAAAAATAAAGAAATAAATACAAAAAAAGAAAAGGAACTAAAGCCTTGAACGACTTCATCTCACTCTGTGATGTGAGGCTTCCTAACGCTTCAACAGAGTGGAAGCTGAAAGTCATCCTTTAATATCATTCATTTTCTAACTAATACAGAAATGAGAAGCTTTATCCTTCCTGAACATAAAAGACGGTGACTTTTATTTTATTTCCAAGATCCATCTAGTTCAGCTCTCCCATCACCGCAGAAGGGTTATACCTCTCTGCATATTTACTGAGAGCCTAGACTTGTGTTTCTCACATCTGAGTGACTCTCAAAAGTGCAGTGGTTGATGAAGCAAAATGCCAGTTTCAGTGACTGGCAAATATAAAGCAAAATGCTTTCAAGGAAGTCAGCTGAAATGCTTGGATTCTCAACACGATCACTCGAAGGTTGGAAATATAAAGTTAATAAAAGCACAGTGGAGGGTGGTCTGCCATGCACTTTGTTTTATTTCATCTGAGTAGAGCCTGTCCTGTGGAATTACAATAAAGTATCACGCTTCTTCCATGATACATTCCAATTTACATGAGTTTATAACAGCGCTGAGAGTTCAAGATGGGCTTCAATTTCCAAGGCAGCATAAGCCCAGAAGCGAGATTTAAAATGGCTTGTCTTTGTTATAGAATTCAAAGGAGAGAAAAAATGGAATAGAATTATTCTTAACTGCATCCTTTTTTTCTGATAAAATATATTCCTATAACTAAAAATATGGGCTGGCACATTGAATGCAGTATTGCAAGTCATTTTCACATATTCTGTGCTGCAGGGCCCTGGAATATGGTGTTAAAATAATAGCTTGTATAATAATAAAACTCAGAATAGCCGAAACACTGTCAATGGAAAGAATCTTACTTTCCTCTCAATCCACTAGCATAAAATAGCTCATGAAAAAAATATGATAAGGTGATATATTGTAAATAATGTATTTGCAGTTTAAAAAAAAAATCTATGTATGGCTATTACAGATAAGTGACATAAATACTGTCTTAGAGTAAAACACTAAGATTGAAGAAAGAAGGTTTAATTCTAAGAGCAATACTATTCTGCCATAAACTGAAACACAGCTCTAAATCTCCGGTGCCTGCCTGCAATGGGAATTAAACTCTATGCAAGGGCTCTGATAGGCAGACTCTGAACATTTTGGTAATTTAGGCAAATCCACAGAGAAAAAGGAAGTCAACCAAAATCTATTTCTTACGTGGAATTCAAATTACTTTAAAGGCAATGTTACAAATATTTCTGATTGTTGAGTTCATAATCACTCATTTAGGAATGGACTTGGTGTGTGAAATAATTACAAATATTAACAATTTCTCCTATTTATTTATCTCATTTACGAGAGGCCAACTCCTGCAGGTCTGACTGTCACCTCTGCATCTGCCTTTCAAAGACACATGCTGGGTGAATGTGCAAATATACCGAGACCGCCAGCGTTTCCCCACTCATTTAGGTTGGAGCCCAGCCTGCTTTCCTTTGCACCTTCTCTGAATTATTTCTCACATACCTGTAATATATGTTAGAAGAATCCTGCTGATAATTTTCAGCCCTGAATGAAATACAGGCATACCTTGTTTTGTTGTGTTTCGCTTTATAAAACTTGGAAGGTGTTATGTTTTTGACAAATTAAAGGTGTATGGTGGCTCCGAGTCTGTGTAAGAGCCATCTTCTGACAGTATGACTCACTTGGTGTCTCAGCGGGACATTTTGGCAATTTTTGAAACATTTCAACAATGTTTCCTGGTTATTGTATCTATTATAGTGATCTGTGATCGATGAGCAGTGATCTTTGATATTACCCTTGTAACTGGGGGTGCCATGAACCACACACCTGAAGACGGTGAACTTAATCGGTTAGTGCTGTGTGTTCTGACTGCTCCCCCTACTAGGTAGCTCCCCACCTCTCTCTTGGCCCTCAGGCCTCCTTGTTCCCCAAGACTTGACGATATTGAAATTAGGCCAATTAATAATCGTCTTACGTCAGTCAGCCAGGCTGTGAACACCAAGAAAAAGGTCTTAACAGAAATGAAAAGGGCTCCCTCCATGAGCACGTGAGACTTAGGATATGAGTGTCCTGGATAAATCAGACCAGCTACAACATTAGCTTAAGCCAGAGCCTAAGCTCGAGCACAGCCCAGCTCTTTAATTCTGTGAAGGCCTGGAGAGGTGAAGAAGCTGCAGGATAAAGTTGGAGCCAGTAGATGTTGGTTCCTGAGGTTTAAGGAAGGAAGCCTTTTTTTTTTATTTATTGTTAAATCATAGCTGTGTACATTAGTGCAATGAAGGGGTACAATGTGCTGGTTTCATATACAATCTGAAATATTCTCATCAAACTGTTCAACGTAGCCTTCATGGCATTTTCTTAGTTATTGTGTGTAGACATTTGTATTCTGCATTTAGTAAGTTTCACCTATATCCATTCTAAGATGCACCGTAGGTGTGGCCCCACCCTCCCTCCACCCTAACCTCCCCCCTCCCTTCCCCTTCCTTGGCCCTTTCCCCATATTCTTGTGCTATAGTTGGGTTACAGCCTTCATGTGCCTTTTTTAAAAATGTTATGGATTAAGTGGTTACAAGTGCAGTTTAGCCTCTGGACATGTTCTGTAGTGGCGGAGTCTGGATTTTCTGTGCAGCCATCACCTGGTTGGTGTATGTAGGACCCTGGAGGCAGCTTCCCAGCCCTCAACCCGCAGTCCTGTACACCTGCATCTCCGAAGTCCACTGCTCAACTCCCTCTGTCCCATGTACAAAATATTTAGCTCCCAGTTACAAATGAGAACATGTGGCATTTGACTCTCTGCTTCTTAGTTATTTAACTTCACTTGAGACACTGCATTTGGAATTGGACGGCCTCCAGTTCCATCTTTGTTGCTGCAGAAACAAGATCTCATTTGTTAAGTACATGCACACGTAGTGCGCACATGTAGTGTGCACACGCACTGCTTTTCTTACCCAGTCACCCCCCGATGGACACTCAGGTTGCTCCTTATCTGTGTCACTGTGACCAGTGCTGCATGTGTATACGTGCTGTTTTGGTATACGTGCAATCCTCGGGTTAAGAATGACCCAACTTAACAGCGTTTCATGCTTACAGATGGCCTCCCTACCATCCCTAGAAGTATAATTTATAATTCAAGAGTTAAATTAGTAACTGGGGACTGGTTTCCTCTGCATGTAAACAAACCTGCAGAGTGGGTAAACCTGGGGTAAGTGGCTCATGAGTGCAGCATCTGGGCTAGTGGCCAGCCACACTGTCCCCACAATAATTTACACACGGCATCACTTCTCTCTTCACTTTTTAATTCAATTTTGTGAGTTTGTGTTTACAGTTATGACCATGCCTCCAAAGGAAAGGTCCAGGTGAACCTGCCGTGAAGAGAAAGATGACTGCAGGGAAAATGAGAGTAGAAATAATTAAACATTCTGAGCCAGGCCAGATGTCAGTACCATTCATTGGTAAAGCAATGGGCTTTACTTGATTAAAGGTGGGAACAATTATAAAGTATAAAGTGAGGATACTGGAACTGGTGAAAGGCACACTCCAATGAAAACAACGACTCTTACTGTGCAGTAGAGTGGGTTGATTATTGAAATGAAAGGTTTTAATGATTTGGTTAGAAGATCAAAATAAGCCCAACATTCCTGTTAGCCTAGTGTCCACGCAGCATGAGGTGAATGTTAGCCTTTCATATTCTTTTCTGAAATTTCTCCTGTTACCTACTTAACACTTTTATGTGTTTGTTTTATGTTCTTTTTTTAAATTGAAAGACAGAGGACAGAGCACAGTATTTTCTGTAACTTATTACAGCTCAGATATATTTTATTATTGCAGTACATGCTATATTATTAATACCCACATATAAGCCATTATGTATTGTTATTATCATTAATGTATATACGCTGTTCATTCAGCGATCTGAGTTACGTACAAAACAAGCCAAAAGATGTTGTCAGGGGTGTCTCTCTTCTGTACCCTGAGACCATACATAATACTTTTTTCCCTTTGGGTATATACGCAGTCATGGGATTGCTGGGATTAAATCGTAGATCTATTTTTAGTTCTTTGAGAAATTTCTGCACTGCTTTCCATAGAGGTTGCCATGGAACTTCTAATTTACATGACCACCAAGGATGTGTAAATGTTGCCTTTTATCTGCATACTCAACAGCATATGTTGTTTTTTGACTTTATAATAATGGCCATTCTGACTGGTATAAGACGATGTCTCTTTGTGGTTTTGATTTTCATTTTTCTGATGATTAGTGATGTTGAGGCTTTTTTCATATATTCGTCAACTGCTTGTATGTCTTCTTTTGAGGTTTTGTGGGATGCATAGTTTGCAAATATTTTCTTCCATTTTGTAGATTTTCTATTTATTCTTTTGTTGTTGTTCTGTTTTGTTTTGAGGCCGAGTCTCACTCTGTCACCCTTGGTAGAGAGCCGAGGCATCAGTCTAGTTCACAGCAACCCCAAGCTCCTGGGCTCAAGCGATCCTTCTGCCTCAGCCTCCTGAGTAGCTAGAACTACAGGCGCCCACCACAACGCAGACTAGTTTTTCTACATTTAGTAGAGATAGGGTCTTGCTCTTGCTCTGGCTGCTCTCCAACACCTGAGCTCAAGCTGTCCTCCCACTGTTGCCTCCCAGATTGCTGGGTTACAGGTGTGAGCCATCATGCCTGGCTGATTGTCTATTTAATTTGTTGATTAATAAGGCTTAATAACACTAAAAGCTTATGCTCAGTGAAAGAAATAATAATCAACAGGGTATAAGCGTTTAGTGTTATTAAGTCTAATTTGCCTATTTTTCCTTTTATTACCTGTGCTTTTGAAGTCTTAGTCATGAATCCTTTGGCTAGGCCAATGTCTAGAAAAGGTTTTCCTAGGTTTTCTTGTATAATTTTTATAGTTTTGAGTCTTACATCTATTTTGAGTTAATTTTTATATTTATAGGGAGACAAGGGACCATTTTAAGTCTTCTCCATATGGCTATCCAAGTTTTACAGCATCATTTATTTAATAGAATGTCTTTTCCCTAGCCTATGTCCAAGATCAGTTGGTTGTACGTGTATGATCCTCTTTTTGGGTTCTCTGTTCTATTCCATTGATCTATGTGTCTGTTTTTATATCTGTACCACACTGTTTTGGTTGTTATAGCCTCACGGTATGCAATATGAGGTCAGGTAACATGATATCTCCAGCTTTGTTCTTTTTGTGTTGAATTGCTTTGCCTATTTGGGTTGTCTTGGTTCCATATAAATTTCAGAATTTTTTTCTAATTCTGTGAAAAATGATATTTTGATAAAAACTGAATTAACTCTCTAGATAGCCTTGGACAGTACTGTCATTGTAACTGTATTGATTCTTCCAATCCTCGAGCATGGAAAGCTTTTCCTTTTGTTTGTGTCATTTAATTTCTTTCATCAGTTTTTTAGTTTTCCTTTTAGAGATCCTTCACCGCCTTTGTTAAATACATACCTAGGGGTTTCTGTTTGTCTGTTTGTTTTGTTTTGTTCTGGGTTTTTTTTGTAGCTGTTGGAAACAGGATTGAGTTCCTAATTTAGTGCTTAACCTGATTACTATTGATATATAGAAATGGTAGTGATTTTTGGACATTGATTTTGTCATTTGAGACTTTGCCGAATTTATTTATCTAATTTAGGATCCTTTTGGAGGAGTCGTTAGAGTTTTCTAGGTATAAAATTATAAAATCAGCAAACAGAGATAACTTGAATTTCTTTTTCCAGTTCGGATGCCCTTTATTTCTTTCTTTTGGCTGATTGTTCTGGCCAGGACTTCCAGCACCATGTTGAATAGGAGTGGTGAATGTGGGCATCCGTGTCTGGTTCTAGGTCTGAGAGGAAATGTTTTCAGCTTTCCCCATTCAGTATAATGTTGGCAGTGGGTTTGTCATGAATGGATTCTATTATTTTGAGGACTGTTCCTTCTATGCCTTTTTTTTTTTTTGAGGATTTTTATGATGGGGGATGTAGACTTTTCTCAAACACTTTTTCTATCTCTATTGAGATGATCCAATTGTTTTGTCTTTTATTTTGTTTATGTGGCAAGTCACATTTATTGATTTTCACGTCTTGAAACTTCCCTGCATCCCTGAAATAAAACCCACTTCCTTGTGGTGTCTTGTCTTGCTCTCATGTGTCAATTTGGTGTGCTAGCTTGTTTACTCTTACAGGGATCCTGTTCTTGCCTGGCTTGCTAGTATTTTATTATGGTTTTTACATCTCTGGTCATAAGGGATATTGGTCTGTGGTTTTCTTTTTTCATTGTTTTTCTTGCCTGACTTGATATTGGCTTTGTGAAACAAGTTAGGGAGGATTCTCCCCTCAGTTTTTGGAACAGTTTCAAGGGTTCATACCAGATCTTTGTACATCTTGTAGAATTCAGCTTTGAATCTTTCCATTCCTGGGGGATCTTTCTTGGAAGATTTTTATTATTGAGTCAATCTCATTACTCACTATTGGCCTGTTCAGGATTTCTATTTCTTCCTGGGTCTGTCTTAGGAAATAGTATGTTTGCAGGAATTTATTCGTTTCCTCTAGGTTTCCTGATCTGTGGGGGTAGAGAAGTTCAGAGGAGTCTCTGACTTCTGTGTTTCTGTGGTATCTGTCATAATGTCTCCTTATCCATTTCTGATTGTTTTTATTTTAACATTGTCTCTTCTTTTCTTGGTTAATCTATCTAAAGGTCTATAAATTTGTTTATTGTCAAAGAACCAACTTTTCATTTTGTTGATGATTTCTGTCATTTTTGTCTCCATTTTGTTCAGTTCTGCTCTGATTTTTTGTTATTTCTGTTCTTCAGATCAGCTAGCTTGGGTTTTTTTTTTAAGTTTTTTTTATGTGCTAGATTGGGTTATTAATTTGTGATCTTTCTTTTTTTTTTTTTTTTTCTTTTTAGAGACAGAGTCTCACTTTATCACCCTGGGTAGAGTGCTGTGGCGTCACAACTCACAGCAACCTCCATCTCTTGGGCTTAGGTGAGTCTCTTGCCTCAGCCTCCTGAGTAGCTGGGACTACAGGCGCCCGCCACAACACCCGGCTATTTTTTGTTGCAGTTTGGCTGGGGCCAGGTTTGAACCCACCACCCTCAGTATTTGGGGCCAGTGCCCTACTCACTGAGCCACAGGCGCCGCCCTGGGTCTTCTTTTTTTCCCACTGAAGATGTGGTTATATAGCACAGTGTGTAGGGTCATTTGATTTGGATTCTGGGTTCATTCAGTGGCAAAGCTGCCATACGAGCTCCTTGATTAACGATAGCCTTTGGGTGGTGGCTTCGTAAATGCTTGTTGAAGCAGATATATGCAGGACATGTGCTCAGGCCCACGGCCTCCCGTGGCGTGGGATGACTGAGACCTCAGAAGCTTGTCTTGCCTGGCTGTGCGCTTCTGGAAGCTGATTATTGTACGGGGTTGTGCGGTTCAACTGCAGGCTGCAGGGAGCACCTCTGAGAGGAGCCTGGTGCTGCAGAAACCGGGCGCACCTCCATCTGTGCCCACCGAGAAGCCCTCTGCAGCTTCCAGGTGTGCACTGTTAGGGGCAGGGGCAGTGGGGATACCCCAATGCACCCCCAATGGAGAGCATAAACAAGACCCCCAGCAGGAGTCAGGGGGAGCCCCTGTGGAAATGTGCCAGGTCCCCGCAGGGGTCAGTGCTCCAGGCCCACCGCCGGGGCGGGCAGGAACATGCCCCACTTCCCCATCATACCCTGTCCCAACCCTCAGGGCACTCGGATTCGACAGGCACCGTGTGTATCCCCGGGCTGCTACAGCCAACACCACCATGTCTGGAGCTGAAGCTCTTCCCTCAGCTGGGTTCAGTTTCGAGGCTGTCCTGCTCTCCAGTGAACACATGCTGCTGCCCCGTGCAGAGGCAGGAAGCTCGCTTTGCACAAGCCGGGCCGTTGGGCACACACCAGCCGGCCGCAGCAACTGCAGCACGTGAAAGCCGTGCTCAGCAGGCTGGTGCCAACCTCCCAAAGGAGCAGCCACCCCTGTGTCCCGCTGGGAGGGGTACAGCCCTCTCTGTCCCGGGGAGAGCTTTTGTGCACAAGAAAGCATGCTCTGATCCCCTTTTTCCAAGGGGTGTCCCTTCCCTGCCCCTCCTCCCCTGGCCAGGGTAGCCGACAGGGGCGCCCAGCAATGTCACACACACTCTTTTATCTCCGGGTCACAAAGCCTTGTCTACCCACAAATCCTGAGAAACCCTGGTGTTAGCTCCTCTCCTCCCACTGCCATCCTCCAAGGGCAGAAAGTGCCCAATGCT
This sequence comes from Nycticebus coucang, assembly GCF_027406575.1. Taxonomy (NCBI): domain Eukaryota; kingdom Metazoa; phylum Chordata; class Mammalia; order Primates; family Lorisidae; genus Nycticebus; species Nycticebus coucang. The sequence continues at coordinate 3,650,630 of NC_069790.1, forward strand.
TTCCACCACAGACGCTCAGCTCTGCTTGTGGGGCACCTCCTTTGCTCCAGGATGGGGGCTCCAATCTCTGGTCCAGACCCAAAGGCCCAGGGCAGATGCTGCTGCTGGGAGCCCCAACACTGACCAGGATGAGCCCACACAGAGGACAGTGTCCTCTTGGTCCTGGGTCTGGGAAAATGTCTGAAGCTTTTCACAGGGTGCCTCACCCACAGATTCCAAGTGCTTTCCCCTGTGGTCTGGGTTGGGCAGGTCCCTGTGGAAAGGCAGGTCTCAGAGGGACACTCTGCTCTCTCACAGACTGAGACTTTGCTGTCACTTTTCTGAGCCAAATGCCACAGGCAGGCTGCTTGCACAACCTCTTTCCCCTGGCATCTGAATTGTCCTTGACTTTTTTGATAATTCCTGGTGTGTCTTCTTGAATGAAAGCTCCCTGTGTTAATTTCCATGCTATTTTGCTGTAACGCCCTATTCCATGGTTTTGTTGAAACATAAAATACAAGGGAAGCAGAAAGTGCTGATGTAAGAAGCTGCAGGAATTATCGGGCAGACCTAGCTAAGATCATTGGTGAAGATGGCTTCACTAAACAACGGATTGTCAATGTAGTATAGCCTTATAGTGATAGAAGATACCACTGAGGGCTTTCATACCTGGAAGAAGAAGCCAATGCCTGGCTTCAAAGTTTCAAAGGACAGGCTAACTCTCTTATTAGTATTAAAGCAGCTGGTGACTTTAAATTGAAGCCAGTGATTATTTACTATTTAAAAAATCTCTCGGGCCCTTCAGAATTAGGCTAAATCTACTCTTTCTATGCTCTCTAAATAGGACAGCAAAACCTGAATGGCAGCACATCTGTTTATAGTATGGTTTACTGAATATTTTAAGCCCACCGTTAAGACCTACTACTGAGGGAAAAGGGGGGGGAGGGTCCTTTCCAAATATTGCTACACATCGGGAATGTTTTGATGGACATTTACTAGGAGATTCGCGTTCTTTTCAAGCTTACCGAAACAGCATCTGTTCTTTAGCTCATGGATAAAGGAGTTATTTTGACTTTCAAGTCTTACTATTTAAGAATACACACCATAAAGATATAGCTGCCACAGATAAGGATTTCTCTTATGAATCCAGGAACTTTAAATTGAGCATCTGAAAAGGATTCACCATTGCAGATGCTGTGAAGAACATTTGTAATTCATGGAAGGAGGTCAAAATAGCAGTATTAATAGGACTTTGGATGAAGTTGATTCCAATCCTCATGGATGAATTTGAGAAGTTCAAGACATTAGTGGAGGAAATAACCACAGATGAGGTAAAATAGAACTCCACTAGCTCCATTTCTTCACTAGAAATGGAGCTATGAACATGACGGGATTGCTGCACTCTCATGATAAAGCTCAAACAACAGAGGACTTGCCTGTTACGGAAGAGTAGATAAAGAGGTTTCTTGAGAGGGAGTCAACTTCCAATGAAGATGCTGTGAACATTATAGAAAGTACAACAAAGGATTTAGAAGAGTCCATAAACTTAGTTGATACAGTAGCATCAGGGTTTGAAAGAAATGAACTCAATTTGGAAAAAATTTCCACTGTGAGTAGTAACATCACATGCTACAGAGAAAACTTTAGAAAACGAACAGTCAATGGATGTGAACAAGTCATTGTTTTCATATTTCGAGAAGTTGCCACATCCAACCAAACCTTCAGCAACCATCACAGCAGCTACCAACGAGGCAAGACTCCCTGCCAGCAAGAGGATTGTAGCTCACTGTTCATTAGCATTTTTTAGCAGCAAGAAATTTTTTAAATCGGGTTTGTACATTTTTTTAGACACAATGCTATCGCACACTTAATAGACTGTAGTACAGTCCAAACATAATTTTTAGATGCAATGGGAAACAAAAAAAAACATTGCAACTCCTTTTACTGCAATATTGCCTTGATTTCAGGGCTCTGGAACCAAACCTATAATATCTCCAAGGTATATCTCTACATAATTTTTAATTCCAGCAAAAATCAGTTATTTCATTTCATAATTCAAAAGCAGTTACTGTATGGAGATTCAGTTTGTTTAGCATAGTTAGAAAAATAAAATTCTGACAAATAGAAATCTGTATAAAGATGGTGTTTTCCTAGAAAATGAATATATCGAGTTCAGTTATTAGAAAATAAAGTAACAGTGAATAAAAAATGGGTATCTTTTCAAGGACATAGAACAAGTTCAGCAGTATTGTATATCCATATTTCCACTGCTCATCACTTAGACAAATAAATACATAACCTCTAATTGTGCATATTTAGAAAGATTTATCATCATCACTATTACTCAAATTAAATTTTGAATTATATCTGTTACCTAACAGCAAATAAAGATCCAATGAAGATGTGTCTGTTTTTAAGATTTTGAAAAGACAATTTTACTACTTGAAATTATTTTCTATTTCTAATATTATAGCATTTTTAAAACATCAAGTGACAATATTACTTCCCAGGGAGGAATCTACAGTATTTTTAAATGTTCCAAAAAGTAGACAGAACTTTTTTTTGTAGACAGAATTGTAGACAAAAGTAGACAGAATTGTTTTTCCTACAGCAATTTGTTGAAGGTACCTAAATCCTAACCGGTGTTTGTAAAACACTTTGTCTAACTAAAGTCATGAGTGTGACAAAGTGTGCTTCATTGCCATCTACGAGGAACCGGGTGAAGGAGCTGTAGCAAGAGAGTTGGGAACCCCCAGGTATCATTTCATGGCCTAAAAAACACCATTTCTTTCTGTTTCAAAATGAGTGGGTTTCCAGCTGCTTTAGGGGCCTCAGCTCCCTGGGGGCAGCTTCTACGCCCATCCCTCACCGAGACTGTAGGAGAAGGTGTTCTTCTGTCTGATTGAAGAGCCTCTCAGCTCTTTCCATATGAGCAGAGAAGAGACAAATACGAGGGACCTGAAGGCTCATCTTCTCCCCCATTGTGGGAGTTTCACAGATAGCAGGCCCTGCAGATTTGGATAATTCAAGGAAGAGGCCTGTGCCAGCAACTGGGCTTCAGAATCCATCCTCCTTTCCAGCAAGGTTACTTCTGGAGCCCTCCTCCCTCCCTTCCTCCTTCCCTCTCTTCCTTCCTCCCTCCCTCCCTTCCTTTTTTTCTTTTTTGACAGAGTCTTAACTCTTTTGCTCGGACTGTGGGGCTAGAGTCTAATGTCATTATAAGAGAGAGCTCACTGTCACCTCAAATTCCTGGGCTCAAATGATCCTCTGGCCTTAGCCTCCAAGTAGCTAGAGGCACGTGCCACTATGCCTGGCTAATTTTTCTATTTTCTTTGTAGAGACAGGGTCTCACTCTTGCTTAGACTGGTGTTGAAACCTTGCCTTCGTCCTCTTTCTAACAAGATCCCTCTTGCTTCACGGCTCTTCCAGAGTTGTGCAGTCACACAGATGTTTACTGCCCCTCACCCTACAATTATGGAGACCCCCAGTGAGGGGAGGGGATCCTTCTCATGGGAATGTTGGCCAAGGTACATGCAGACAAACTGCACTTGTCCTCAAGTGTGGAGTACTGAGATTTCAGAGAACAGTGGACAGAATGTTCCTCCTCTCCAAGTATTTTCCCTTGTCTTTATTTGCACCACAGGACGTTATGTTCCTGTCCTATTGACATGACCTTGAACCCAGCTCATAAACTTAACTTTCATATGTATATGTGTAGAAAATATTGAAACTAATTTCTATGTATAATGAATAGTTCTAGTTCTTTTTTTGATATTTAGCACTGTATTCTAAAGAAGAGAACCTGAGTGAGCAAACGAATGAGCAATTTTGTTTGTACGCACCCAGGCCCGAGATGTCTAGCCAGTGATTAATAGAGAAGGCCTTCTTCATCACTGCGTCTCTGCATCCTGAGGGAGCAATCCTCTTCCAGGAAACTTCCCTGCATGCTGGAGGACAATGACTTCCCAGTTTTGAATCTTAGTGGGGGGGGGGGGTTGGTTGAAAAATAAGATTAATGATCCCTATTTCATGTTTTTATTCCTTTGGAAAAACAATAAATAAATAGGTAAGTAGAAAAATAAATCTGTCTACATGAGCTGATATAGCGCCTGATGTAGATCTATTCATGTTTATTTTGTTACTTTGTATTATTTAATATTTGCTAATATTTGTTATTCAAAAAATTTCTGGTAGTTTGAGTTTAAAGGTATTTTAAGTGATCCCAATCCTTAAGGAAAATATTTGACATGTTTACCTACCTGCAGACACGCTCCACACAACGGCATCAAAGGCACAGAGTAATTCGGGGATTTGGCAAGATTTCATACAATTTCAATATTTAACATATTGTTTTTAAAAAGTCAGAGCCTTCATTTGGAATTTAGTCTCATTTTTCACTGATGCAAACACATATTCTTCTGGAATACAATGATAATTCACTTCCATTAATCTTAGCAGATTTGGAAGCTTCAGCCTGGCATAGCTCATGTTTCCATTCATCTGGGGAGGGCATTGTCACAGCGTTTAAGGGCCTCATTTTTAATCAGCTCTACCAGGGGACTCAAGTGCTCTTAAGACTTCATTCTCTCAAAGTCAAAATGCAGAGTCGTCTAAGGATTTAATAACACACCTATTAAAAGAATCGCCTTCTTTGTTTAGACCTATGGTCTACCTGACCCAACTTCCAGGCTCACAGAATTTTGACTCTGGATGTTTTGTGCATGACAGTTTCTCAGAGGATTGATTTTAAATTAAGACAAAGGGTGCTATAGCTGTATGTGGGGAGACTTCAGGGTCAGAAAGTACTCTGAACACTCTGTAGAATACTAAGTTTTTGCAAACTATTTGGGTAACTGAAAAAACAGTAATTTAAAACTTTATAGCCTCAATTTTCTTATTTATAAACCAAGGTCAATAAGACTGTCTCCTGAGGATGACTATGTGGCTAACTAACATCTGGTCAGGCTGGTAAAGAACTTAAAAAATTCATTGGCAAATTTGTGGTCACCTAGCTCATAAACTGCCGTTATGAACACAAATCGGAATTTTCAGGCATCAAAAGATAGACAAAAACTGAGGAATACAGCTTAGAAATTCAGACTAGAGAGACTATAACTAGCTTCAGAAAAAAATTATCTGTATCCATTATTTAAATATTGTCCTATTTTCCTTAATTACTTTCTATAAATAAATTGACGTTTGAAAAATTGAACCACTGATTTGGGACAAGAACCATAGTTTATACATCATTAGTAGTGTGTGTTTCCAAGATGAAAAACATTTCACAAGATACACACAGAAAACATTTATAATGAACCATTCTAGCCTGCTATCAGTTATGAAATATAAGATAAAAAATTAAAACCATCGCTGCAATTCTAGAAATGGATCATCAAAATCGTGCCCATAACAATACTGCTTTATGCCAGCTATCCCGGCATAACCCTGAGTCACGCCTCCATGCTCTGCTCAAAGTCTAGACAATGAATTACATATTTACATATTACTGGTGTGGGTGTGTCCCTTAGTGTGCAAACTACAGGACCAAACATACACATGTTGAAATGTGTGAGGAAAGTGACTATATTTAGTGTGCATAATTTATTTTTTATATATGCAGTAGAACCTCCAGAGCTGACCACCTCCCTACACTGGGCACCTCCTTAAACTGACCTAATGTCCACAGATTGCATGTGAACCACATGTACATATCAGTACAGTAGGCCTAGGTCCTTACATTGATCAGTGGGTTGCCGTCTCTTGGATCATCACCTTGCAGAAGCTCTACTATAGTTCAGATGATGATTCTATTTTTAATATTTATTCACATCTTTTAGTTATCATCTAATCTAATTTATTCACAATCTTTTAGTTATCATTTCAAATACTCTTCTCTGATTCCACAGTAAGTAAAGGATTCCTAGAAACACAACAAGGTTATGGTACATGAATGAATTTATAACTTTCCTGAAAGTTTAATTAATTAAATACACAGGATTGAACCACTATCATTTTATTGGGCATAATAATTTAATTCATCCTTATCTCTTTAGGACATTCAAGGATTCCTTTGATTTCTTATTATTTTTATGGTCATGGAAGACTATTTCTATCACACGTCAACCGTCTGACTAAGGAAATGTGCTAGGAGATGACAAGTTTGATAGTATGTTAAGAGATATATGATCACATTACTAGATGGTAGACTGTCGTTATTATAGTGCTGTTTTTCTCTGTTATAGTATTTTTCTTTGAGGACCCCTCTCTTCCTCCTGCACACTGCTACAGCCATGCAGTAATTCCTTTTCTTCAGCATGGTTAACCAAGATAGTAAAGGTTCAGTATTCAAAGGCCAAAGACTCAATCAAAAATTAAAAGTGGTCTTTTATAGAAGTAATCTGTGTTGTATATGATATCCTTCATCATGTGAGTGAATCCAAGTCACCCCTTTAGATGGAGGAAGATCTAGGATTTGCTGACTCAGGGTCCAGTTCAAATGTCTTTCAACAAGATGGCATTTCCACAGGAAAACAGAATTTGAAGGGAGGCGCCTGTGGCTCAAAGGAGTAGGGTGCTGGCCCCATATGCCGGAGGTGGCGGGTTCAAGCCCAGCCCTGGCCAAACACTGCAAAAAAATAAAATAAATAAATAAATAAATAAATAAGAAAACAGAATTTGAAAAAATATATGAATTGAAAAACATACAGCTAAATTTAGGCTAATTTTATAAAATTTCACCTGACAGAAATTTAAAGTTCCTAGAGGGAGTAGTATAATATGAAGATGGAAAGACAAATTGAAGATCTCTCTATTTGGAAACCCTAAATTCCATGTTATGGAGTAATTTATTTATTTTTTTTTTTTGCAAGACAGTTATATTACTATATAATAACAGCTAAATATATTGAACAGTCCTTGAGACATAAATATTTCTTTTTTTTTTTTTTTTTTGTAGAGACAGAGTCTCACTGTACCACCCTCGGGTAGAGTGCCGTGGCGTCACACGGCTCACAACAACCTCTAACTCTTGGGCTTATGCGATTCTCTTGCCTCAGCCTCCCCAGGAGCTGGGACTACAGGCGCCCGCCACAACACCTGGCTATTTTTTTGTTTTTGTTGCAGTTTGGCCAGGGCTGGGTTTGAACCCGCCACCTTCGGCATACGGGGCCGGCACCCTACTCACTGAGCCACAGGTGCCGCCAAGAGACATAAATATTTCAAATGTTTATTTCACTTCATCAAATATCATAATTCAAGTTTTGTTTAGAAGGTCGTCAAGGTAATGAAGATTGAGCTACCATAAGAGAATTACAAAGGTTAGACCTTGACAAGTGAAGAGGAATATTTTGCTGCAAGTTTACTGCTATGGTTTTAAGTTGGTATCCCCCCAAAATTCCTTACTATTTAGGATTGTAGTATTGAGCGGTACAGTCTTTGGGCAGTGATTCATTCATGAGCATCCACTCTTTTGGGTGAGATGTAGTGTCCTAATAAAAGAGGCCCAAGTGAGCTCCTTTGCTATCTTTTGCTATGTGAAGAGACAGGAACAAGGTACAATCTATGAAGGGGAGATCCCTCACCAGACACTGAATTTAATGACACCCTGATTTTGGACTCTCCAGCCTCCAAAACTGTGGGCAATAAATTTGTCTTGCTTAAAAATTACCTTGCCTAAAACATTTTGTTATAACCATCCCAAGGACTAATATAGCTACCCTATTGCAGAACTCAAGTGGAATGACAATACATGTTATAGTCCGGAAATAAAAATTTTATTAGAACAAGTGATGGACAATGGACTCTGAGACCAATTGAGTCATGCAAAAGCTGAAATTTATTTGGGTTTTAAGAAGAGCTGGAATCTGGACCTCTAATTATTACTGATGCTTTTTTTTTTTAAGCATTCTATTTTAATTTTTGCTTCTTGCAGACAAAAATGGCTTCACCTACCTGGCAGAGAACATGCCCACCATCTGTTCCTGTATTTTTCATCTTATAGCCAATAAGATGAAAATCTTTCAACCAAGAGATGCACCACAAGTTTATTTTCTTGGTCACTTCCTGAACATTCCATAGCTGGGTTTGTGTGTTCATATGATATTAGTGTGATGTGGATGCCTGATAACAATAAATGCCCATAAAGGAAGAGGGAGAGGAAAATTTAGGAAAGTAGTTTATATTGACAAATATATAGACATCCATTAAAACAACCATGGGTGTAGAAGTCACATGCACCTGTTGAGTGATCAACAAATTTTTATTATTATTTTTTTTGATATTACAGGGGTACAGATGCTTTTGAATGCTTGGATCACTTTGGTTATGCTTAATTCAGGGTTATAAGTGTGCCCCTCACCTAGGTAGTGTTCCCTGTACATGTTAGGCAGGTTTGTGAGTGGTGAGATGATCCTGGTTTGTTCTGTATGTGGCCGCCCAATTCTTCCAGCACCTGTTATTGAATAGGTCTTCTTTTCTCCAGTGCACGCTGTGGTCTGTTTTGTCAAGTTTTAATTGGCTGTGTGTGGATTGTTCCTCTGTCCTCCTTCATTAGTCTGTGTCTCTATTTTTTGTGCTAATATTATGCTGTTTTGGTCACTATAGTTTTGGTTAGTATAGATTGCTATATGAGGACGTGATGTCTGAGATTCCTGTAAGTTCTGAAATTTGTGTAAGAAAGAACACACTATAACTACTTCTAATATTTTTTCAAGCATATTCGAAATAATGCATTTTTAAATTCCTACAGGATAATTATTTGGGGTGAATTCTCTTTTACGTTTTGTTTTTAAAACCTGTCTTTTTAGGAAAATAAAAACCACTAAATTGTAAACTAAGTTTCTTCCCTCTGTTATCCACGTCTCTAAAAATACTGTCTGAATGGTTCTTGTACTGAATGAAGATCTGGATGAATAATTTATATGTGGAATTAAAAGCAAAATGCTTTTCGCTCTGCACTCTATTCTAAATGTATATCATTATTAGTAAGACAGAGCAATCGTCAACACTCTGTGCATAGTAGTGCCAAAGAAGATGAAATATTTGGGAATTTACCTAACAAAAGACGTGAAAGATCTCTATAAAGAGAACTATGAAACTCTAAGAAAAGAAATAGCTGAAAATGTTAACAAATGGAAAAACATACCATGCTCATGGCTAGGAAGAATCAACATTATCAAAATGTCTATACTACCCAAAGCAATATATAATTTCAACGCACTCCCTATTAAAGCTCCACTGTCATATTTTAAAGATCTTGAAAAAACATTACTTCGTTTTATATGGAATCAGAAAAAACCTCGAATAGCCAAGACATTACTCAGAAATAAAAACAAAACAGGAGGAATCACACTACCAGACCTCAGACTTTACTACAAATCGATAGTGATCAAAACAGCATGGTATTGGCACAAAAACAGAGAAGTAGATATCTGGAATAGAATAGAGAACCAAGAGATGAATCCAGCTACTTACCGCTATTTGATTTTTGACAAGCCAATTAAAAACATTCAGTGGGGAAAAGATTCCCTATTTAACAAATGGTGCTGGGTGAACTGGCTGGCAACCTGCAGAAGACTGAAATTGGACCCACACCTTTCACCATTAACTAAGATAGACTCTCATTGGATTAAAGATTTAAACTTAAGACATGAAACTATAAAAATACTAGAGGAGAATGCAGGGAAAACCCTTGAAGAAATTGGTCTGGGTGAGTATTTCATGAGGAGAACCCCCCGGGCAATTGAAGCAGCTTCAAAAATACACTACTGGGACTTGATCAAACTAAAAAGCTTCTGCACAGCTAAGAACACAGTAAGCAGAGCAAGCAGACAGCCCTCAGAATGGGAGAAGATATTTGCAGGGTATAACTCTGACAAAGGTTTAATAACCAGAATCCACAGAGAACTCAAACGCATCAGCAAGAAAAAAACAAGGGATCCCATTGCAGGCTGGGCAAGGGATTTGAAGAGAAACTTCTCTGAAGAAGACAGGCGCACGGCCTTCAGACATATGAAAAAATGCTCATCATCTTTAATCATCAGAGAAATGCAAATCAAAACTACTTTGAGATATCATCTAACTCCAATGAGACTAGCCTATATCACAAAATCTCAAGACCAGAGATGTTGGCGTGGATGCGGAGAAAAGGGAACACTTCTGCACTGCTGGTGGGAATGCAAATTAATACATTCCTTTTGGAAAGATATATGGAGAACACTCAGAGATCTAAAAATAGATCTGCCATTCAATCCTGTAATTCCTCTGCTGGGCATATACCCAGAAGACCAAAAATCACAACATAACAAAGATATTTGTACCAGAATGTTTATTGCAGCCCAATTCATAATAGCTAAGTCATGGAAAAAGCCCAAGTGCCCATCGATCCACGAATGGATTAATAAATTGTGGTATATGTATACCATGGAATACTATGCAGCCTTAAAGAAAGATGGAGACTTTACCTCTTTCATGTTTACATGGATGGAGCTGGAACATATTCTTCTTAGTAAAGTATCCCAAGAATGGAAGAAAAAATACCCAATGTACACAGCCCTACTATGAAACTAATTTGGGACTCTCACATGAAAGCTATAACCCAGCTACAACTTAACAATAGGGGGAAGTGGGAAAGGGGGGGGTGGGTAGAGGGAGGGGAATCGGTGGGATCACACCTGTGGTGCATATTACAGGGGTATTTGCGAAACTTGGTAAATGTAGAATGTAAATGTTTTGGCACAGTAACTGAGATAACGCCGGAAAGGCTATGTTAACCACTGTGATAAAAATGTGTCAAATGGTATATGAAGTGAGTGTATGATGCCCCATAATCATATCATTCTATACAGTTATGATTTAATAAAAAAATTAAAAAAAAAAAAACACTCTGTGCATAAGCAGGTTTTAGACTTTTAAAAATATCTTTCCAATAACCAGGATATCATTGTTTAAAACACCACCCCCACCCCAAAAAAAGTTCATGTTGATGTGAAAACTTTAAATGCAATCCAGGTCTTGAAGTTGATTAAGTGTGTTTTTCCTTCTATAACCCACACTATGCTCCCTCAATAACTATTAGCAGATGTTACTTAGTATTCACTTTTAGCAGTTCTTGTGAAAAAATGATTTTTTTAGTGTTTTCCATTTCATTGGAATTCTCACTATATATCTGCAGGAAACTGTAAACTTCTATGTCATGATAAATGATTCAGCCCATCAACGTTAAGCACTTATGCACTCAGATAAGAAACCAAGTTTGCACTTGGCTGGAGATGAGATGGACTCCCCAGCCCAGTGAGTTATGATCAACTCTCTCTCTCTATCTAAAGCCAGGACTCAGAAAGGAAATACTGACCCATAACTTCTCCTATGTCAGCCACAAATAGGAGTGGTTTCAAGATGCAATCTACATATATCCAAGTTTTCACTTTTCCTCTTTAAATATGCAGTTGAAAAACACACACTGTGTCTCTTATCACAATAACAAACAGCACCCAAAGACTGCACAAATCCCCGGCACGAGTTGAGTTGGCCTTTGAGATGCCACAAAACATACTTGGATCTAGACACGCAAAGTGTCCCTGGGGCGAGGGACCCTGGGAGCAGGATTAAAGCCCGTCACCTGGATACTGGCCCTTCCTCCCTTCTGCGTTGCTGTGGCTCAGTCAGGGTTTCACACAGAATTCTTTTCCAGTTCCTGTGTCCTAAAGTTAAGTAAGAAAGGTCAAAACTATACAGGATGTTTTAAATGATGCAGAATAAACACGATAATCAATCAATAAAATTTATTGAGAATCTACCCTGCCAGGCTGTGATAAAAGGAGCTATGACCTTCCTGGAGTTAATGGGCCAACTAGAAAGACAAGCTGAAAGCTGTGCAGTGGCCAACTGTGTAATGCAACAGTAAATGCACGGACTTTGGTTCACAGTGTTTGTCTCTGGGGCACGCTCAAGGGCTAGTCATCTGGTGTAACAGGGAGAACAGTGGGAGGCAATGCGGCCTCAGGCTCGGAGCAGCTGAGAGTTAAGGGTGGTCAGAAATCAACTAGGTGAGCTCATAGTTTGGGAAAAGGACTTCTGAGAAGGGGAACGGTATGCATGAGGTTATGAAGACAGAAAACAGCAAAAAACTCTTGGCCTTCCTAGAAAGAAAAAAATGTTGGCCTAAATTTGAATCTGCGTTATGAGCCGAAGAGGCATACAGACCAAGGACAAAGATGAAACCAATGTCATCAGCAATCAGGAAGGTTAAAAAAGAGGCCAGATTCAGAGTAAGCAAAAACAAAGATACCACGACCATAAAATCTGAACCAGGAAGAGAGGATTTGTACTGGAGTTCTAGCAATTGTATCATTTTTTTTAATGAAGAGTCTCACTATGTTGCCTTAGGTAGAGTGCTATGGCATCACAGCTCACAGCAACTTCAAACTCTTGGGCTTCAGCGATTCTCTTGCCTCAGCTTCCCAAGGAGCTGGGACTACAGGCGCCCTCCACAACACCCGGCTATTTTTTTTGTTATAGTTGTCATTATTGTTTAGCAGGCCCCGGGCTGGGTTGGAACTCACCAGCCCCAGTGCCCTAACCACTGAGTTACAGGCGCCAAGCCAATGGCATCATTTTCACATGAAATATCCCATCAGGCAGAATCATGACCACAAAGTACTCCCCAGACCTTATGTCTGCCGTGAGTTGCCTTAATTCTCTCCTTCCTTCTGCAGTCAAGCCCCTTGGAAAGCAATCTTTAGTACACAAATCAACAATATCATCCCCATGTGTTCTTAATTTTATTTTGAGTGAATAAAAATATACAAAAATATTGGAAAGAAGATGGTAAAGAGCAGAGGGGTGCATAGTTACTACGTAGTGGGATGGGTCCTGGTTGTAACTTTGTGTCCAATCTCCTTTTTCCATCTTTCTCTGTAGACTAAGGGTCAACTACACACACAGACCAGCAGTATCCTTGTTTAGGTTCGGCCTTAAAGGATCACAAGCAGAAGCAGAAAGAGTAAGCTTTTTGGACTGTCTCTCCTCCCACCTTCTAGGCTTGGGATGCTGCTGCTGATGGGATCGCCTTCTAGTCCGGGTACTACAATCCTTGGTGGTTTCCCAGTGCCTTGATTATCACGTTATAGTTTTATAGTTTGCCAAAAATCATTCAAGTTGAGGATGCCATTTGTCACCTCGTCAGGACCCTGACTGGGTTAGTCATTGGTACCAGGAGGGGTCTGAGGACAAAGACGCTTCAGAGCACTCTATGATAAAAAAAAAAAAAAAAAAAGGCGGGGTGGGGGACTATGACCTTCCTAGAGTTAATGGGACAAAATTTAACTATGTAATAGCAAGTCAGTTTATGTTTGAGAAATGCCAAGGACTGCCTGTTTGGTGGGGACAGGGCGCAACTTGGTGGCCACAGCAGAGTTCTGCTGGGTGTGCCTGAGGCATGTCATCAATCCTATGTCTAAAGTGGATGTGAAGACAGGCCTTCAGCTGGCCCTTGACAGCTTTTTGGACATCTGAATAATGAAACACAGGAAAAAATTAAAAACCTTCCACTGCAGACTTGAAGGAATCCTTTACCCCTTGCATTCTGGGGAAGACACAGCTGAGCTGGAGCTCAGGGCCTGATGGGAAGGGTGCTGTGCTCAGAAAGAGGCACGGGCAGGCCCTGGGGCCAGGGATGAAGACTAGGAAAGAGACACGGAGAAGAGTCTGAGGAACTCAAACCTAATGTCCCTGAGGGAAACAGCACTCTGCAGAAATAATTCCCAAAAGTAAGTCCTGGGACACTTGCTCACAGGAAGACTCTGAAGACCCACCAGCCTCCACCAACACCTCAAGGCCCCCGGTGAGATGTAGGACTCTTCAAGATCCAGGTAGGAAAGAGTGAGACCTTCTGAAGGGAACTGACCTGCACTCTGAAAAAGTGACAGTCTTTGGCGATCCTGTGGAGGCTGCAATCTGAGGCCAGATAGGACTGGATTAATTAAAATCAGCAGGCTCACCTTGGCTTTAGGATTTAATGTGTGAACTCAAGCACTGGATAGGGGCACTTACTTTCTGTGGTTGCGTGACTGACACTCAGACACAATGCATTCAAAATAAGCAAGGCTGAGAAGCTGACATCCCTGGCGTGCTGTAGGAAGAAGTCTGTTTCTGGAGGAGAGCATTATTTAAAAGGATTCTGTGTAAACCGGTCACCAGCCCATAAGCACACTCCTCAGGAGGGCCCATGGACCTCTGTTCATGGATGCAAAATAATTTAGAGAGGGGTTCTCCAGCATTCTTAAAAAATTGCTATGATGTGTAGCTCAGGAAAAGGAATGAGTGTGGGAACACTGCAGGGGAAATGGATTCCATAGCTATGGAGTAGCCTTCCTGGGCGGGGATTGCCAATCTGCAGTTTCCACCTCTCACAGGAGTTCACTGAGACAGAACACTCACTCGAGGTAAGGAAAGTAATTTTCCTGCCTAGACGTGTGTAAGGAAGCATAGAACAGAAGCCAGGGACTTAGGACAAGCCAGCTCTCCAAGGCTTATAAAAGATGCTCAGAGGGGATGGAGTCTGTCTGTGCACGCTGTGTTCCAGGCCACAGCTGAGGGACCCCCAGGCTTTCCATTCCAGGCTCTTATACCATGGGCACAACGTGACTCCCTGAGATAGGCCACTGCCACCTGCTCCAGGCAGTTTCCCCCCTCATCTCCGGGTTTGCATGCCCAGAACATTCCGCAAATGTTCTGAAAACAACGATTGAGAAGGTGACATATGGCCAACGTTGGTGGACTCTGGTGTTCCAGCTCCTCATGAGGTTTAGCCAGTAAGAGGTCAAGTAGGACTTTGGAGGAAGAGAGAAAGGCTGAGCTAGTGATCGTTGTCTTCTCCTAACTGTGTGACTCTGAGCTGGCTGCACGCCTGGGAAAGTGGATCCCAAGCCCCCAGTAAGGAGATCTGCAAAGCGTGCGTGAACGGCCATGTCCTCACACGCAGGATGGCAGTGCACTCTCAGTGGGATTCGTGTTGATGGGCAGGGGTGCAGAGCTACTGAGAGGGAGTGTGAATGGCTTAGAGGATTTTAAAGACCACCAGTCTCCTCCTGTTCCTTTTAGCTAAGTGACCTGCCAACCCCTCACCAACTGTGAATTCTTTGTTCTTCAAGAGAAGAGGAAGTGTCTGGGCTGGAGGAAAGCTGGCCCCATCAGAGTGCAGGTCCCACGGCAGAGACAGGAGCCCCGGGCACTCTCCCAGACAGAGTCCAGGGAAAGGGCCCTCGGAGGTCTTCCCCCTCTGCCCAGGCATGCGGGGAGTCCACCCTCCGTCTCGGAGTCAAATGCTGTAAAAATGCTTCTCTAGGTAAAACAACAAAAGGGCAAGGAGCAGAAAGCAGAAAGGGGAGTTTTCTGACACCTTCTCGGTATCATGTCACAGTGAAGCTCAGCTAGAAGGGGCCGCGCGTGCGGGATTTCAGCTGACAGAGCTTTGTTGGTTGTGCTCTAGTGTAAATGATGAGCGACAAGCCAAAGATTTCTAAATATTAGAGCAGGGGTCCTCAAACTGCAGCCCGCGGGCCACATGAAGCCGTGTGAATTGTATTTGTTCTCGTTTTGTTTTTTACTTCAAAATAAGATATGTGCAGTGTGCATAGGAATTTGTTCATAGTTTTTCTTTTTTAAACTATAGTCTGGCCCTCCAACGGTCTGAGGGACAGTGAATTGGCCCCCTGTTTAAAAAGTCTGAGGACGCCTGCATTAGAGAAAAACACCTAACATGAAAAAATCAAACAAAGAAATGTCAAAGTGGAGTATTCTTGGAAGAGACAATAACATTACATTTCATCATTAAGGTCTTCTTAATGTATAGCCACCAAACAAAATCAGGAACGTTCAGATGACATAAAACAGCCCTTGGAAATTAAAAAGTGGGAACAGAAATCAAAACCTAATTAAATAAGGGATTTGGAAGATAATGATATCTTGAAGGAAGTAGAAGGAAAAAAAAGATAAAAAGGACACAAGATACAATGAAATAATTACCCAAGAAGGCCAACCTCTGAATCTGAAGGATTTTGGAAATCTCCAGATAGAAAATCTGGAGCAAGAGAAATAAAAACAAACAAATAAATAAATGGATATCACCAATGAATTAATTCAAGGAAACTTCTAGTTACAATTACCATCTCCCTGCGTTCCTACTCAGGGGAAGAAACAGAGCCAAAGCAAAGTATACCATTAGGAAATTTCACAGTAACTATGACCAAGAGAAGATTCTGCCTGGTTTCAGAGAGAATTGAGTGAACAAATAACCAGTGACCCTCAAAGCAAGAAAACAACAGAATTGTTCTAGGAAAACTTAGAAGGGATATAATGTTTCACCTGGAATTATATCCCAAGGAAAATTGTTAAGGAGTATGCTGATAAAATGAAAATATTTTCAGATATTTAGCCACAAAAATATTATTGCAAGGGTTGCACTGTCTCTGAAGAAGGCGTGGAAAGCTAGGCTGACAGGAGGAAGAGGAGTGTGTGGGCCCAGGACGTCCTGTCCACTACAGGGGGAGGCGTCATTTCTCCATGAGGCCTCTAAAAGGACAGCTGGGCTCGGAAACACTGGGACTCAAGACAGACAAGGTTGAGAACTGCCAGAACCAAGATGCCATTGGATTATCTTTTTTTTATTTTTAGACATTTATACTGAAGTGGATTATCATAGGTAACAATCATACCTCAAGACAAAAAATTGAACATTTCCAGCATCCAGGAGCCTTCTCATTTCTCTGCAACATCACTCCTTTTGCTATGTTCTCTGAATGTAGTACACATCTTACCTTTGAACACCAGACATTCATTTTTGCTCCGTTGGATAACTATTTAAATAACCCAAAGTTCATATTCTTTGGCTTCTCACACTCAGCACTATGTTGTGAGTGGTTATTGTGCATTCATTTTAATTACTTTAATCACTCAAGTGTATGCAGGTACACTGATTTGTTTATCCATCTACTGTTGGTGAACACTCGGGTTTTTTCTTAACATGTACTGTTACACATAATGCCGCTACAGATGATTTTGCACATGTCTTTTTGGATATGTGCCTGTGTTTCTTTGGGTATGTGATTAGGCTGTCATAAGGGGAAGGTATGTGTATGTTTAACTTCATAGGTAATAATATGTTATATTCAAAAGTGGATTATAGTGATTTGTGCTCTTACCATTGGTGTATAGGAATACCCAGGGTACATATCTTTACCAACATGAATACTTGTTAATCCTTTGAATTTTAATTCTGAGATGTACGTAGCTGTTTCTCATGGTAGCTACTAACTGATGTAACTAGTATTCAAAATAGTCAAAATTAAGTCTACTGGATTACAAAGTGCAGTATCTAGTGTAGAGCTTCATATACTAATTAACACTAATGTAAAACTAGTGATGCGAAATTTCTAAATTTTTACTCTAATATTACTTATTTTTCTTTTTGTTATTAGATTATAACTGTGTACATGACTGCATTTATGTGGTACAATGTGCTGATTTTATACACAATTTGCAATGTTTACATCAAGCTAGTTATCACAGCATTCATCTCACTTATTTAATTGTTGCATTTAGACATTTATGCTCTACTATTAACATATTTGCAATATGCACTGTAGATGAGGTCTCACCGATTACCTGCCCTCCACCCATCCACCCCGCCCCTCCCCTCACTCTTCTTTTCTCCCCTTCTTTCTGGGCTATAATTATGTTTTATCTTTCAGATGAAAGTGTAGGTGATTATATATTGGCTTAATAATACTATCAAGTACATTGGATTTTTTTTTCCATTCTTGAGATACTTTACTAAGAAGGATATGATCCAGCTTCATCCATGTAAACATAAAAGAAGTAAAATCTCCATCTTTTTATGGCTGTGTAATATTCCACGGTATACATATACTGCCATTTATTAATCCATTCATGAGTCGATGGGCACTTGGGCTGCTTCTATGATTTGTCAATTATGAATTGGGCTGGAATAACATTCTTGTGCAAATGTCTTTGTTCTAAAGTGATTTCTGGATATATACCTAGTAGAGGAATTGCAGGATCAAATGGCAGGTCTACGTTTAGTTCCCTAAGTGTTCTCCAAACTTCTTTCCAGAAGGGATGTACTAGTTTGCATTCCCACCGGCAGTACAGAAGTGTTCCTTTTTCTCCACATCCATGCCAAGATTTGTAGTTTGGGGATTTTGTTATGTGTGTTAATCTTACTGGAATTAGATGATATCTCAAAGTGGTTTTGATTTGCATTTCTCTGATGATTAAAGATGATGAGCATTTTTTCATGTGTCTGTAGGCCAGGGACCTGTCTTCTTCAGAGAAGCTTCTGCTCAAGTCTTTTTCCCACAATGAAATGGGATCACTTATTCTTTTCTTATTAATAAGTTTGAATTCTCTGTGGATTCTGATTATCAAACCTTTGTCAGAAACATAACCTGCAAATATCTTCTCCCATTCTGAGGGTTGTCTTCTTGCTGTACTTACTGTGTTCTTGGCTGTGAAGAAGCTTTTTAGTTTGATCAGATCCCAGTAATGTATTTTTGGTGTTGCTTCAATTTCCTGGTGGTCCTCCTCATAAAGTATTTTCCTAGGCCATTTTCTTTAAGTGTTTCCCTTATACTCTCTCCAAGAATCTTTATAGTTTCATGTCTTAAGTTTAAATCTTTTATGCAGTGAGAGTCATTTTTGTTAATGGTGAAAGGTGTGGGTCTAGTTTTAGTCTTCTACAAGTCACCAGCCAATTCATCCAGCACCATTTGTTAAATAGTTTTAAATAGGCTTACCAAAGATCAAATGACAGTAAGTGTCTGGGTTCAGCTCTTGGTTCTCTATTCTGTTCCATACACCTACCTTTCTATTTTTGTGCCAGTACCATGCTGTTTTGATCACTATAGATTTATAGTATAGTTTGAAGGCTGGTAACATGATTCCTCCTGATCTGTTTTTATTTCTGAGTAATGTCTTCGCTATGCAAGGGTTTTTCTGTTTCCATATAAAATGAAGTACTATTTTTTCCAGATCTTTAAAGTACGACAGTGGTGCTTTGATAGGGATTGCATTAAATTTGTATATTGCTTTGGGTAGTATGGACATTTTAACAGCCATAAGCATGGCATGTTTTTCCATTTGTTAAGATCTTCAGCTATTTCTTTTCTCAGAGTTTCAAAGTTCTCTTTATAGAGATTTTTCACGTCCTTTGTTAAGTAATTCCCAAGTATTTCATCTTCTTTGGGACTACTGTAAAAGGAATAGAGTCCTTGACTGTTTTTTCAGCTTAACTATTGTTGGGACATATAAAAGCTACTGATTTGTGAGTATTGATTTTGTATCCTGAGATGCTGCTGTATTCCTCAATCACTTCTAAGAGTTTTGAAGTTGAGTCCCTGAGGTTTTCCAGGTATAAAATCATATCACCTGCAAAGAGTGAAAGTTTGATCTCCTCTGACCTTATTTGGATACCCCTTATCACCTTCTCTTGCCTGATTATAACAACTAAGGCTTTCATTACAAGGTTAAATAGCAGTGGAGACAATGGGCCTCTTTGCCTAGTTCCTGATCTGAGTGAAAATGTTTTCAATTTTACTCCATTCGGTATGATATTGGCTGTGGGTTTGCCGTAGATGGTCTCTATCAGTTTAAGAAATGTCCCTTCTATACCTATTTCCTCAAGTGTTTTGATCATGAAAGTATCCTGGATTATTATCAAAAGCTTTTTCTGCATCAATTGAGAGAATCTTATGGTCTTTGTTTTTTATTTTGTTTCTGCAATGTATTATATTTATAGATTTACATATGTTGAACCAACCTTGAGACCCTGGGATAAAACCAACTTGGTTATGGTGTTTGATGTGTTGCTCGATTCTGTTTGCTAGGATCTTATTAAATATTTTTGCATCTATATTCATAAAAAATATTGGTCTATAATTTTCTTTCCTTGTTGAGTCTTTTCTTCGTTTGGAGATCAGGGTGATATTTGCTTTGTAGAATGTGTTGGGAAGTATTCCTTCTTTTTCTATGTTTTGGAAAAGTTTATGTCATATAGATACTAGTTTCTCTTTAAAGGTTTGGTAGAATTCTGATGTGAAGCCATCTGGTCCCAGACTTTTCTTCTTTGGGAAATTTCATGTAGTTGATGCTGTTTTAGTACTTGATATAGGTCTATTCAACATTTCCAATTATTTCTGGCTGAGTCTAGGAAGGTGGAGTGCTTCCAGGTATTGGTCTATTTCCTTCAGATTTTTATATTTCTGAGAATAAAGTTTTTTATAATATGCATTAAGGAGTTTTTGAATTTCTGAGGTGTGTATTTCTATTTCCTCTTTATCATTTCTGATTGATGATTTTAGGGGATGTACTTTTCTGTTTCTGGTTAGGTTAGCCAAAGGTTTATCAGTTTTGTTAATTGTGGAGGAATGCTTGCAAAGGACAGTTACTGATTCTTATCACATTAAAAGGAAACACTGAGAAAAGGACAGTGTCTTGGCAAGACTAGAGACATTTTGTGACTTGGGGGCAGTCCGTGTTCTGGAAGGAAAAAGATCAGTCACTCACTAGTAAGTATGTGTTAAACATTGATGCTTAGTACTTCTTCATGAGGGTTGTGGGAAAAGAACACTTGAGGAGAGCACATGGCAATCCTTATACATGCAGCCCTCATATGTAATTACCTTAACTCTCCACACCTATTGTGTATGTCATTACCTTAACTCTCCACACCTGTTGCGTATAACCTTTTTAAATAGTTGGGCAGAGGGGGCTCTGGGCTACCCTGCACTTAAGTTTAGCCTTCCTCCTGCAAGCTTGTACTTCTAATCTGTGTCACACCTGGTTCTTTCAGATGGCGACTGCGACCAGGGCCTTAGGGGTCGCGACAGTTAATCTTTTCAAACAAGCAACTCTGTGATTCATTGTTCTTTTGAATGATTCTTTTGTTTTCAATTTCATTTAATTCTGCTTTAATTTTGGTTATTTCTTTTGTTTTGCTGGGTTTGGGATTGGAATGTTCTTCCTTTTCCAGTTGCTTGAGATGACCCATTAAGTTGCTGACTTATTCTCTTTCCATTCTTCTGAGGAAGGCTTGCAATGCTATAAATTTCCTTCTTAGGACTGCCTTTGTAGCATTCCATAGGTTCTGATAATTCATGTCCTCATTGTTGTTTGGCTCCAAAAATTTGGTAATTTTCTTCTTAATCTCATCTATGACCCAGCTATCATTCAGCATAAAATTGTTTAGTTTCCATTTATTGTATAAGTATGAAGATTCCTGTTGTTGTAGAGTTCAACTTTTATTCCATGATGGTCCAAGAAAATACATGGAATAATTTCTTTTCTTTTATATTTGCTGAAGTTAGACTTGTGACCTAAGATGTGATCAATTTTGGAGGATGTTCCTTGGGCTGATGAGAAGAATGTGTATTCAGTTTTATTAGGATGAAATGTTCTGTAGATGTTGAATGGTTGAATGGTTAAGTTTAAGTCTAAAAATTCTTTGCTTAATTTCTTATTGGAGAATCTATCCAACACTGCGAAAGGGGTGTTAAAATTTTCCACTGTTATAGTGCAGGCAGATATCAAATTGTTCATGTCTGTTAGTGTTTCCTTTATAAACTGAGGAGCATTCCGGTTGAGCACATACATGTTAATAATTGAAATCTCTTCATGTTGAGTGTTTCCTTTGACAAATATGAAGTGACCATCTTTATGCTTCTTTACCTTTGTTTGGTTTAAAGCCTATTGTATCTGAGAATAATATTGCAACACCTGCTTTTTTCTGAGTTCCATTTGCCTGAATTATAGATGTTCATCCCTTCACCCTGAGTCTATTTTTATCTTTGGAGGTAAGATGAGATTTATGTATGCAGCATATATCTGGTCTGAGTTTTATGTATCCAGTTAGTCAACCTGTGCCTCTTTAGAGGACAATTTAAATTATTCACATTAATTGAGAGAACCGATAAGCCTGGTAACACTTTGGGTGTCAAGTTTTTTGAATGTCCAGGGGACATTTTTAATCCTTTCACCACTGTGGAGGTTGGGTTTTCTTCAAAAATTTCTGAGTGAGTTTACTTTGATGGTGGAGCATTGTGTTGGTTATTGTGGAGGATGGGTTTGAGAATATCCTGGAGAGCTGATATAGTTAAGGCAAATTTTTTCAACATGTGTATGTTATTAAAGTATTTGATTTCTCCATCACAAATGAAACTCAGTTTAGCTGAATACAGGATCCTAGGCTGAAAGTTGTTTTGTTTTAGGAGATTGAAAGTTGATCACCGTCCTCCTCTGGCTTGGAAAGTTTTGGCTGAGAGATCTGAGGTCATTCTAATATTCTTCCCTTTGTAGGTTATGATTTTCATACATGTGGCTGCTTGCAGAATTTTCTCCTTCATATTAACTTTGGCAAATTTAATTACAATGTGTCTAGGCAATACTTTATTTGGATGAAGTCATGCTGGGGTTCTGAAACTGTCTGCTATCTGAATTCCTGTATCTCTTGCCATACTGGGGAAATTCTCTAATGTCTTGGAGTAGAGCATCAGTCAGTTCCTTTAGGATCATCCTTGTCTCCCTCAGCAATTCCTATAAGGTAAATATTTGCTCTTTTGGAGTGGTCCCACAACTCTCTCAGGGAATGATCCATTTTTGCTCTCCACTTCTCTGCCTCACTCAAAAGCTTTTTTTTCAATGTCAGAGATCCTTTCCTCTGCCTGCTCCATTCTGTTATTGAGGTATTCTACTGTATTTCTCAGATCTTTGAGGGCTGCAAATTCTGGCCTCAACGTGTCTAAATCTTTGGATATTTTGTCTTTGAATTCATTGAACTCTTAAGACAACTTTTGGATTACTCCTTGAATTTCTAGTTCCAACTTTACTTCCATTTTATTAATCTTATTTGCCATCAATATTCTGAACTCGATTTCTGACGTCTCAGCCATTTGTTTATGAATGGGATCTTTTGTCATCCCTCCTTTGTTGTTCCTTGGAGAAGTTGATTTACTCTGATTATTCATGTTTCTAGACTTTTTCTGCTGATTCCTCCTCGTGATTATTTTTCTCAGTTTGGCTAGAGAAGCTGGTAAGGTGGAATTGGATTGAGTGCTCCTGGAGTTGTAATTAACTAGCCCTTTACCAAAGAACTGGGACTAGTGACTGTGGCTTATCCTCTATAGCTTTACAAAGGTCCTATTCAGTCCTGCAGCCTGAGATTCTGGGGACCTGGTTGGTGTGATGGGGTTAGGTGGCTTTGTCTTGCATTCAGCTTGTCTCTAACCAATCCTATTGAATCAGTGGCTTTGAGCTGAAATATCAGCTGGGGAGAAATACAAGCAACTAAGAACCCCCCTTTCCCCCCACTCCCACAATAGACAACAACTGGAAGAGGAGAATCAGACCCTCCCACAACAACACAACCAGGGCTCAACTTTGGAGGGTCCAGAGTAAACAACCCAGGTCAAGAGTTCCAAACCAATTATCCAGTCAGCACAATCCCTGAACAAGTGGGAGAGTTCAAAAGGTCTCCAGCATCCAGACTGCAGGGGTCCACTGTCAACTCAAGTGTAACTTGCTCCAGTGCTCAGTGGAGGCAGAAAGGTCTATCCAGCACAAAAGTTAATCTTGGGGGTTGGAACTTCCTTCCCCACCATGCACCTGAGCCACACCCAGTCACTGGTAACCCTGCAGGGTTGTGACCCATTTCCCTCCAATGCTCAATTATACCAGGGATTTGTGCCTGTCTGAGTCAAAGGGGAGTCAATGCCTCTACGGCTGGGCCAATACACTCTGTGACCTGCATGCAGGAGGAGCTCAAGCCTGATTCTCTCTGGTGTTCACTGGGAACTGGAGAGTATTCCACCTGCCTCTGTTCCAAGCTGGGGGTTACCACTGTAGCACATGATTCTCTCCCTCAGATACTGCACTTCTACCCTGGTCACACTCCTCTAGAACCCCTGTGGGATAAGATCTGACTCCCTCTGGTGGTCCACAGAATTGGGGAGGTGTCTCTCCCAAATTTGACTCCTGTGGGAGTGTGCCATGATGGATCAGGTGTGCCACTGACAAGGGTCCTTGGAGCTGCCACCACAGTCAGGGGTCATGCCATTGGTTGGGGGTGCTGCCATGGGTTGGAGGTGCAGCCCCTGCAGGTCAGAGGTGCAGCTATGCAGATCCTCGTGCTATGCACTTTCATGGCAAGGGGCAAATCCCCCTCCCCTTGTGACTCCCTGCTTCTACTAGAGTTATAGTTTCAGTGAAGCTGTGCCACAGCCCATGAGATGCTCAGCTCTAGCTAGAAACTGCCAGACACTCAGGGTTCTGCAGGAGGTAGGCTTCCAGACCACCAGGAGAGTGGGGAAGGGTGGATTGGGAGTTCAGGAAGGTGGGTGAAATATTTGCTCAACTTTTATTCAGGGCAAGAGACTACCCAGCTTGCAGCAGGATCTCTCTGGAGAAGCTGGTCCCAGCCTTGAGCCACTTTCTCTCATGAGGTGAAATGAGAGGTCTTCTGTTCATTGCTCACTTATAGGGACCCCACAGATAGCCACTCTCTTGGGGGAATGGACAGCCTCTCATCCTCTTTGGGGTGGGTTTTGTAACTGAAATTTGTTAACCTCAGCAGGGATGACGTAAACTTACTAATCTTCTCTTTCAGCTCACCTCCCACCCTTCAGCTTTATTGGGTTGGTTATGGCCACTATTTCTCCCTCTGGACGGGAGCTTCAGTTGAAAGCTGGCTCCAGTCGGCCATCTTGCCTCCTCCCCCTACTCTTATATTTCCACTAAAAGATTCATATGTAAATATCAAACATATTGTCAAATATTCTTTTATTTTCTTTAAATTCCTACTATATAGGCATAGTTTATGCAAATATGTTTTTAGGAAAGAATTCACTCCAGGCAGGAAGAAAGGAAGGCAAGAAGAAGAAGAAGAAAGTAAAGAAGGAAAGGAGAGAAAGAGAGAGAAAGAGAGATTAAAAAAGGATCTTTTCATTGTTGAGAGACCCACTGTGCCCTTTCTATCTTAACAAAAAACAAAAATTTCTGACAGGAGTAATGAAATGATGTAAATTTTGTTTGTGGCTACATAAAATAAAATGATGTAAATTTTGTTTGTGGCTACAATTAGAACTTTAAATCAACAAAGTCTAGAAAAATGAAGTACAGTAGAACCTCCATAGCTGACCGCCTGTCTACACTGACCACCTCCTCAAGTCGGCCTAATTTTCATAGATGAGACATGTACTACATGTGTGTACCAGCTCAGCAGGCCTTGGTCCTTGTGTGGCCACCTCTGTATGTTGACCAGTTTGTTGCAATTCCTTGGGTGGTCATTGCCGCGGACCGCCAGTCGAATGAGTCTCAGTCCGAGGGCTTTTAGGGTGAACGTTACAGGTGGATTGAAAGGTCGACGCAGGGTGATTTGACAGACTACTACACACCACGAGTGATGAAGAAAGTAGCTGCAACTTTACTGAATTTTAAGAGTGTCTTTTATACATTTTTGACAAAGCATTACAAATCACAAAAGACATTTTTATGACTTGCAGGTGGTCACAAGTTCTTATCTTGTCTTACAAATGTAAGCATTCAACCATCTATCTTACACAGTGTTTTGCCCGCAAGGGGGAATAAAGGCAGCTGTGAGGTAGTTGATAAGCAGCAGTTACTTTTCAGCTTCCTTTATCTAAAGTTGAATGTGTTTTTTAACATACAACACTACTTTCTTTCATAGTTTTATTTTCATGATTATATATAGTTGTTATGATTAGAGGTGTAAATGAGTCATATAAGTGATTAGAGTGTGAAGGAAACATGAGAAATAAAAGGATATTGTATGAAAACTAAACTATATTGAAAGTGAGGTTAGGAAAGACAAGGTTAGAGATAGGGGGAAAGGGTGGGTGGATATCAGGTTGGAAACATCTTGTTTGTGGTATTTACATTCTTTTGATGCACTGTATATTTTCAAGGTTTTGCTCTTTGGAGGGAGGTGGTTTATTTTTTCAAGGTTTTTGTTCTAAAGAAGTGGTTTCATTAGTAACACCTGGTTGCTTCCCCTTATCTAGGAATGTCAAGGCTTGTAACTTCTCTTAGTTCTGTAATTGTTTTCAGTTTCTTATGATCTCTTTTAAAAACAGCTGAACATATTCTTTTATGTATAATACTTGACTACTACTATATATTTTTACTCTAATTAGTAACTATATTCTGATTCATAGTTAATTGTTTATTAAACATTAAACTACTCTATTGATTTGTGTTACATATGAAAATTAGTGAAGTAAGACATTTTTCTAAGTAAAGTTTTACTAATTAGTGAAGTCAGATGTTTTTCTAAGTAAAGTTTTACTGCAGGAGGTGTCATGTTGGAACATCCTGTTTGCCGTGCCTGCATTCTCTCGATGTACTATTTCAATTCACTGACATTTATGGTGGGGACGTGCTGTTGTACAGGCTCTCTTGGAGCCACTGAGTCCGGCACAGCCATACTTGCTGTGTTTAATTGTGGATCAGTAAGTCACTGTGTTTATTCTCAGTTTCTCAAAACAATCAGGCAATAATCAGTCATTCAACTGAACAGACAGGTTTCAGGGTAAAAGTTTCTTAGGCTTTTATGCCGCACCTCATGACTTCCTACGTTCACTAAAAGGCATGCTAGGCAACTTATGCGCTGCTGTCGCAAGCCAGGGGGACTGGGGGCAACGCTCCGAGGAGCACCCACCGCCTTACCACAGTTTTTACAACGCGGACAGAGCCATCCCGCCACGGCTTGATGCCGGGGGTGCGGCATTTCCCCCTTTTTTGTTAATGAAACGTAGTTCAAAGAGGTCTTGGCGAACAGCCTTTAAGGAGGAAAAGACACAACGAAGGAGACAAGGTAACAGTAAAACAACACAGAATATCAGGCATCCAATAATAACAATAAACACAATGTACTGAATCCAGGATAAAGGATTTAAAGATTTAAGATTGTCAGAGAGTGACTGAGCCAGAGCATCGAGAGATGTACTAGGTAGATGAGCTTCACTGATGGCAGTGATATCCTTTTGGAGGGTATGTAAGTCATGTGTAATATCATTATCCTTCCACACACCTTGCAAATGTGCCTTTGTTTTGTCCCAAGGAGTAGAAAGATTGTAAGGTAAAGGAGTAACACAGATAGCTGGAAAGGCAGAGTGACATCTAGTTTGAAGTTTATGTTGTATAAACTTTATATCTTGTCCTAAAGCTAATACTACTTCTTCTAAAATGTTGAGTTTAGCTTCAAGTTTATTATCTATACTAGCTTGAGTCATTAAGGTTAGAGTAATGTTGTTACTTAAAGAGTTAACAAAGTGAGTTGTATGAACTTCTTGAACTAGGGCGGTAGTAGCCACTGCAAAAGTAGTAACTATAGAAATTAAAGCTAAAATACCTAAAATTAATGCTGCTACAAATCTTTTAGGTCTAATTAATTCATTAACAGTGTGTAGGACTTGTAAGGCAGAATTATCATACCATGGATCATCTTGCAAGTCTACAGGTAACAGTACATAAGAAGTTTTTTTTTTTTACAATTAACATAACATTCAGCAATCTATTATTTACATGAAATATATCAGAAGAAGCAATACAATTGGTTATTTTTACAAGTTAAAAGATTTTAAAGGAAATATATAGTCAACTGGATCACATGTAAATTCTTTCACAAATTCTCTTTTATGAGTTTCATTTAACTTGCACAGACCATCTACAAACATTCTAAACTTTCTTGAACTTTTGCTCTGCCTTTTACTTTCTTACATAACTATTCTGTTTCAGGACAAAATTTATCACACAAGATTCTTTCTTTACACAATGTCATTCTCCTTTCTGTTTAATTTCTCTTACTCTCAAAAACTTACTTTCCACCAAACAGGATTCCAGTTTACCATGAAGTTACTTATTTACTCAGCTAAACTGATAATTAGAAGGTTTAAAAGACAAGAATTTTATTCGTTGACAAAGATTCAGTTTGTAAAAATATTTTTCTTATTTATATAAATTACTAGTGGCAAAGAGTCAATAATAAAGGTTTTAAACTTCACCCTTGGGATTTCGTCAGTGCTGCTGTCTGGGGGCTGTAACACTTGGGAGGCAGGCCCGCCCCACGAAGGGCAGGGGGGCCCTTAGCTTTCTTCCCCGCTGGGTCTTTTCAGCCGTCTTGGAGCCAGTGGAAATGTGCCGGGTGCCGGTGGTTTTGTTTGCTATCGGCGAGTGTACTTTCATTTTCTCTAAGCGGCGGGTGAGATCTTGCAGCAGCCGCTGGCGTCTTCTTCTGCGTTGTCTTTTCTGAATCTGAGTTAACTACTCCTGGAATAACTTTAAAGTTTTTAGTATAATTTGAACTTTTCCCAATTATAATTTCAACTGTCCCCGGCAAGAGTTGCCCTTTTACTGTAGTGGGGATTAAAGTAACACCGTCCCATTTGGATAATAAGACATTCTTTTCACTTGCTAAATTTAAACCTGCACTCCCAGGAGTGCCCCGTGAAAGGTCATGAATAGTAAATTCAGGGGCTTGAGGATTCAAAGTAGATGAGGGCTGTGTTTTACAAGCTACAGCCTGCTCTCCCTTGGGGCCTGGGCTGGGAGAATGCCCCTTTTACTAGTTTTTTGATCTCCGTACGTCCTGATCCTCAGGATCAGTGTCACCCTTGTCATTCAAGGGGGTTCCATCCTTATGAAATTTTGATTTACATTTATTTTTCCAGTGTCTGCCCTTCTTACAGCGAGGGCATAAGCCGGGTGGGTCCCCCCTCGGCTTATTGGCATGGGACTGTTTACAGTCCTTCTGCATGCGTCCTGGCTTGCCACAATTGTAGCAAGTGTTGGTAGGAGCTGTTGGCCCCTTGCCTCCTTTATTGAAGGAGTTTTTCACGTATGAGCTAAATTTCTGCCCTTGCATTGCTGCAGCATAAGCCATACCCTGGGCTATAGCTGGTGAGGCATCCATGCATGCTTCTAACTGTTTGAGCAACAGTGATGTGCCCTCAGACGGGGGGAGCATTCTGTTAATGGCTTCTTCCAGCCTTGAAATAAAGTCTTGGTACGGCTCCTCCGCACCTTGCTTAATAAGAAAATGTATAAGCTCCTCCAACCGTTTGAGGGACACATTGAACCCATTTTTAACTAACAAATGCTGTAACATGACACTGAATATACGTTTCTCTTTGATCAATGCGTGCCTCATGGTACCTGTTGATTACTCACACTTAACCGGTCAGCCTTTACCGGCGGGACTGCAGCTCCCTGGTGAGAGTCGCCTTCAATCTGAAAAGAGAGAGAAAGAAAGAAAAAGAAAGATCACCTGTCCTTCAGGTCCCTGTTCGAGGGCGCCAGCTGCCGCGGACCGCCAGTCGAATGAGTCTCAGTCCGAGGGCTTTTAGGGTGAACGTTACAGGTGGATTGAAAGGTCGACGCAGGGTGATTTGACAGACTACTACACACCACGAGTGATGAAGAAAGTAGCTGCAACTTTACTGAATTTTAAGAGTGTCTTTTATACATTTTTGACAAAGCATTACAAATCACAAAAGACATTTTTATGACTTGCAGGTGGTCACAAGTTCTTATCTTGTCTTACAAATGTAAGCATTCAACCATCTATCTTACACAGTGTTTTGCCCGCAAGGGGGAATAAAGGCAGCTGTGAGGTAGTTGATAAGCAGCAGTTACTTTTCAGCTTCCTTTATCTAAAGTTGAATGTGTTTTTTAACATACAACACTACTTTCTTTCATAGTTTTATTTTCATGATTATATATAGTTGTTATGATTAGAGGTGTAAATGAGTCATATAAGTGATTAGAGTGTGAAGGAAACATGAGAAATAAAAGGATATTGTATGAAAACTAAACTATATTGAAAGTGAGGTTAGGAAAGACAAGGTTAGAGATAGGGGGAAAGGGTGGGTGGATATCAGGTTGGAAACATCTTGTTTGTGGTATTTACATTCTTTTGATGCACTGTATATTTTCAAGGTTTTGCTCTTTGGAGGGAGGTGGTTTATTTTTTCAAGGTTTTTGTTCTAAAGAAGTGGTTTCATTAGTAACACCTGGTTGCTTCCCCTTATCTAGGAATGTCAAGGCTTGTAACTTCTCTTAGTTCTGTAATTGTTTTCAGTTTCTTATGATCTCTTTTAAAAACAGCTGAACATATTCTTTTATGTATAATACTTGACTACTACTATATATTTTTACTCTAATTAGTAACTATATTCTGATTCATAGTTAATTGTTTATTAAACATTAAACTACTCTATTGATTTGTGTTACATATGAAAATTAGTGAAGTAAGACATTTTTCTAAGTAAAGTTTTACTAATTAGTGAAGTCAGATGTTTTTCTAAGTAAAGTTTTACTGCAGGAGGTGTCATGTTGGAACATCCTGTTTGCCGTGCCTGCATTCTCTCGATGTACTATTTCAATTCACTGACATTTATGGTGGGGACGTGCTGTTGTACAGGCTCTCTTGGAGCCACTGAGTCCGGCACAGCCATACTTGCTGTGTTTAATTGTGGATCAGTAAGTCACTGTGTTTATTCTCAGTTTCTCAAAACAATCAGGCAATAATCAGTCATTCAACTGAACAGACAGGTTTCAGGGTAAAAGTTTCTTAGGCTTTTATGCCGCACCTCATGACTTCCTACGTTCACTAAAAGGCATGCTAGGCAACTTATGCGCTGCTGTCGCAAGCCAGGGGGACTGGGGGCAACGCTCCGAGGAGCACCCACCGCCTTACCACAGTTTTTACAACGCGGACAGAGCCATCCCGCCACGGCTTGATGCCGGGGGTGCGGCAGGTCATCTTACAGAAGTTCTACTGTTTTTGTTGTACAGCTTTATGAGATAATGTGTATCTATGTTAGTTAGGGTTCTCTAGAACAACAGGACTAACAGAATATATCTATCTATCCATCAGGAGGTTTATTATGAAGAATTGTCTCACATGATCATGGAGGCTGAGAAGACCCACAATCTGCCCTCTTTAGGCTGGAGGCCCAAGGGACAGCTTCCAGAACCAGGGGAGCCAGTGGTGCCAACCCAGTACCAGGGTGGAATATCTGTGTCCCAGCTGACCCAGTCAGCGGGGAGGAGCTCCCTCTTCCTCAGGCTTCTATTCTAGTCCCACCTTCCACCAATGAGCCTTCTCACACCAAGGAGGGCAATTGGTTTTACTCCTTTGCCACTTTAAAGCTTAATCTCATGCAGGAACACCCTCACAGACACTCTCAGAAGAATGTTTACCCAGATATGGAGTAGCCTGCAGCCCTGTTGACACACAGCATAAACCATCTGGTCATGTAAGAAGGTAACTCCACCACAAGTGAACCTTGTACGTGGACACCCTCCTGCTGTTACCCAGTTCCCATCCCACAGTTTTCTGTGGCTGCCACAGAGCATGATCTGCTCTGACCCCCCACCCTGTGCTGGTAGCAGGACTGTGTGTGTGTGGGGGGGGGTTCTTTTTCCATTTTTAAAATATAATGAAAATGCCAAAAATTTTTGGACGAAGTATTGTAATTATACTTTAAAAATACTTTCTTCATATCAGCACAATAAAGCAGCAGAGGTCAAAACAAAATTCCAAATAACTAGCAAGTTATGTTAGAAGATATTCATTTACACATTTCACTAGCACAGAACAGGTTAATACAAAAGTTAGATTGAATGTACCTATCAGTCTCCTAGGAAAAAATAACTATACTTTTTATAAAGGATCTCGCATAAAGAAAAATCTTTCAATATTAATTATTTACTAAGAAAATTGCTAATAATATGTAACCAGGAAAACTCAGTAAGAACTTTTATTAATAAAATTATTTATCTTATGTAAATATTGAGACATTTGGAAACAATGTGAATAGGAGACCCAATTGCTATGAGAATTGCTAGCAGTCAAATATGTCATCCTCTGCTTTAACACTGCCTTGAAAAAGGTCATGCTCCCTTCTCTAAATGCTCCCTAAGTGAGCCTGAAATCCCTGCTCCAGCAAAAATGCATTGGAATTAATTACACATCTTCTTTATTTAGCCACATGACCAACGCCAAGGTTAAGGAGGGGAGAAAGAAGAAAGTGAGAACAGCACGGTAAGAAGAAGTGAGAACAGCATGGTAACTTGTTCATGAATTTAATCTAAATTCTCTACAGCAGGAGAGGTAAAATATCTTTCAAAAAATGCATACTAAAAATAATAAATACCTAGTAAATAACTGAAAATTACAAGTTACCATGTTGGAATAAAACTATTGCCAGATCAATGTAAAAATTAACATAATTTTTTTAAAACAAAATGCATCACTGCCCAAAGCATAGAACCACTGCAGAACATGAAGTAACCTACTCTCATATTAATCCGTCATGTAAGTCGAATGATTTTGCTCAGCATTTTAAAAATTGTGAGAATAAAATCTGTCATATATATTGTACATTTTTTGCCAATAGATTTCTACATGCACGTGCACACCCATGCACACAGGCACACACACATACACACGGATACACACGTGCACACGCCCCTGCACATGCACACAGACGCACACACACAGGCACACACGTAAACACACGCACGTGTACACACACACACGCTTATTCCTTCCAGCAGTCGATGGTGTACAGAAACAAGAATGTGTTTCTCAGTTCTACTTTTGACAGACGTTTCTTTTTGTTCTATTCCTTCTTTTTCACTATCACATATATCTGAAGCACACGTGCACAGATACATTTAGGGTGTCTCTGGAAGGTGAAATTGCTGATCACAGGCCCTTGGCAGGTGTCAGCGATGCTGACAGGTCGTCTTCCAGTTGGCAAGTGCAAGTCGGCACTCCTCCCCTCCCAGCATGGAGGTTCCTGGCACTCAACTCATTACTTGGCAATTTCTGCCTTTAAAATGTTTGCCCCTATGCCACAACTAGTTGTGCCTCGTTGTGGTTTTAAATGACAATTCACTTGATATTGAAATGTTTATTATTAGGGAAGCTTTCAACATTCTAGATCCTAATGATCCTAAAAAAACAGGGTGGCCATACGTTCATGTGAAATTTCAAAATAGTGAGAAATTTAAAATTGCACACGAACTCTATGGCCACCTGTATATTATCTTCTAAAATCATTATAATTTTATAATTATAATTTTATAATCAAGTCTATAATCCATCTAAAATGGAATGCTGTGTGTGGTGTAGGAGTCGAATACCATTTTTTCACAAACGGAAACCTATTGTCCAGCTAACGTTTACTGAAATGACCCACTGCTTTTTCCACTGCTCTATTGAGCACCTCTACCACACACCAGGCATATGGAGTTCTTTAAACAGTTAAAAATTGTCTTAAAACAATACAACAAGGTGTTCAACATTGCAATTGTCATAGAAATATAAATGAAAACTACAGTCAGCTATCGTAATAGGACCACACGTGGCTAAAATTAAAAAGGCCAACAATAATAAGCATTTTAAGGATGTGGAGTAACCAAAACTGTAAGACTATAGGAAATGAAATTGACCTAACCACATAGAATTATGCAAATTTCAAAGTACATTGTTTTGGCTTTGTTCCTATAGTTGTAGAATCTGATGTATAGATTACGTCTTGATTGACCTAACAGGGAGATAATTCTCCTATTTATAAATTTGTATATTTCAAGTTTCTGCATTGTGCACCTACTTGGCTTTGGGGCTATCTCACGTTAGGGCTAGTACATGCATGTGTAATCTTGTTTTTCTTATTGCTGAACACACACTTTGTGCATAAATGCATTTATGTTGGCTGTACACGTGTGGGTAAAACTTTGAGCCCAGTATACATGCCCGCGTACGGTGCCCAAAGCCTCTCCAGGCCTGTGTCCCGTGGACCTCACTCAGACCATCTTCTCCCTGTAGGCTGGCCTTTTGGTCTGGAAATAAAAGTACTTTAAGTGAGTGCCATTTCTGTATTTTCTGAATAAAGTGAATTTTCTCTGAATATATCACTTTTTGTAAAGTATTGGACTACTTTTGCTAATTTTAAAAGACTGTATCTTCATTTGTATATGAGATTATTATCTAATGTTCTCATCAGCTTTATACATCAAAGTTATGTTGGATTCCAATTTAGTTCAAAGTGCTTTAATTTTCTCTATTCTTTAGAAGAATTGGCAAAATATTAGTGCTACTCATTCTTAAATATCTAGTAGATGTTGTCATTGGGCTTACATTGGCTTGGTAATTTCTTTGAAAGCTGTTTAAAATAAGATTGAATAATTTTAATATAAACTGCTCAGATTTTCTATTTTTCTTTTGGGTTTTAGTTTGGTAAATTGTATCTTTATACAAAGCTGCAATTTTCTCTAATTTTTAACTTATTTGCCCAAACTTGCTGTATATCCTTTTATTCTCCTTAAAATATCTATAGTCTAGTGTGGTATTCCCTTTTAAGTAAATGTTGGTCATATTTATCTTTGTAAGTTTACTTGTTTATTTCTCTAGAGTTTTATTCACTAATCACAATAGTCTGAATCAATTATTAAATAGTATATGGAACATTTTTTTGAATTCTTTCAATTACTCTACGTTTATTGGCTTGCATTTTTCTGTGAAGAAAACATTTTTCCTTATTGCTGCTTTCTGAAACAAAATGCTCCATACTCACATTATATTTTTTCTGCCTGAAACCTAAAATCTGTGAGTGGTCTGAGTTCCTTTTAAATGGAAACATATCTGCCAGCTAACATTTGATTATTCTCCATCGTTGTTTCTAAGCCATCCTGGTGGGTAGAGCTGAGAAATATATTTAGAATTCATGTATTCATAATTTCACCTTGAATCAAAATCTTAAGCAATTCTAATTTTTCTCATATGCCCCCTTTCTACACTTGTTTTCCTTTCTCCCATAGAGAAAACACTGAATACAAAAAACATCCAGAACTTTACTCCTTTGCTCCAATCTATAATTCATACAAATGGTTTTAGCATTATGATTCCTACAAAAATTACAACAAGCCTATTATGTAAACATCACAATGTTTTGTAGGTTTGGGAGTCGTTTGTTATTTTTTTTTTTCTCTGTCTCTTTTCCTTTTCAGAATTTTTGTACATATACTTTATTTAGCCATATCATTTCTAGAGTAAATTTAAGTAGCCCTAGAAAGAAAAGTTCACAGTTTTTACATGATTACACCATGCTGTCCTTCCTATAGGCACATTTTTATTTCTCTTCCTTATCTAATTTTGCTTTATAAGTAATGTCATGAAATGTTTAATAAATTAATGAGAGCTGGTGGTCTTACATCGCTCCCAGGTTCAGGAGCTGCATGTTCAGCACGTTACATTTAAGTCTGATAGTAGCTTTCATTTTCTTCATAGATGCCATAACAAATTATCACAAATTTAGTAGCTTTAAAAGTGTATTGTTTTGAAGTTATCTAGCTCAGAATCCTAAAGCACAGGTTTCACTGGGCAAAATCCATGTGTGGGCAGAGCTCTGGCTCTTTCTGCAGGCTCCAGGGGTGGGACTGTTTCTTGCTCATTTGTAGTATTGGCAGAATTCACAAAGATTTTCTGATTTTAAGGGATTGTCTGATTAAAGTTAGGCCCACTCAGATAATCCAGGATAATCTCACAGCATCAAGGTCCTTGGCTTTAACACCATTTGCAAATTCCTTTCTTCCAGATAAAGTAACATACGCAGGTTTGGAGGATTAGTCCAGCAGGGCATGGCAATCTGAGGTGCTTTTCTTGTACATAATATTCATACAATGCTCCTATCAAACTCAGAAAATTAAATTCTATCTATAGTTTATAAAAAAAAATTGTTTTAAATGAATGATGAATTTTGTCAATTTTTTTTTTGAGATGACGATACATTTTCTTTTCCTTTATTCTTTTAATGTGGGTTACACGACTTTTCAAACACTAAAAATAAACTTGTCATTGCTGGACTAAGCACCACTTTGTCATGATATGCTATTCTTTTTCATATGCTACTAGACGTGAATTGCTAATATTTTAAGATTTTGTATGTCAGTGTTCATAAGATATACTGTTCTATAATTTTCTATTCTTGTAGTATCTTAGTCTGGTTTTGGTATCAGAATTATGCTCCTATTATAAAAGGAGTGAACAAACATGTCCTCCTCCTCCACTCTTTCCTGGAATATTTTGTGTTGAATTGGTATTATTTCTATTTTAATTGTCTTATAGTTCACCATGAAAGTTATCTAAGCCTGGAGTTTTCATTATGTAATAATATTAATTTAATTTTTAAAATAAATATAAAAATATTTGTAATTTCTATTTTTATTCTGATTTGTTCTACTGTGCTCTTTAGCAAATATGTTTTGCTGAAAATTTTGTTTAAGCCCTGCTGGCTTAATCCCCCAAGCCTGTGAATGTTACTTCATTGGGAAGAAAGGAATTTGGAAGTGATATTAAAGCTAATGACCTTGATGTGGTGAGATTATCCTGGATTATCTGAGGGGCCTAATTTTAATCATACAATCCCTTAAAATCAGAAAATTGTTTCTGAAATCATCCCATTTACTTTTAAATAATTGTTCATAATGTTCCCTTATTATTTTAATGTCTGAGATATATGGTAATAGAGCTAGTATATTTCTATACTAATTTTGGTAACTTTTTAAAATCTTACTTCACTTAGCTAGGAGTGTATATATTTTATTAATCTTCAAAAATGTTTTAATTAATTTTGTATATTATTCTCCTATTTCAATAATTTCTTATTTTCATTTAAATATTATTTTACTTCTTTTTACTTTGGAATTATTTCTTCCTCTTTTCCTAACTTTTAAAGAAAGAAATGTGTATTATTGTTTAAAAACATTTATTCCTTTCAAAATTTCAGATTTTCATGAAGTTCAACCATATCACCTAGAATAAAGTATATGAAACTGTTCATTTGTAAGGAAAGAAAAGATTCCCTCTACATTTCATAGTTCTTAGTGGGGATGAACACTGTAACAATAGACAGATTAACAAGAGAAAAATAAATATAAGTTTAATAACATGTATTCCTCATATATACATGGAAGGTATTCAAGAAATGAGGATATCTCAAAAAGGTGGCATTAAAATCAGGCATTAATGTCATCTTCCCCAGAAAGAAAGAAGGATGTCAGGGAGCAGGGGTTAGAAAGAGAGACAACCAGGAAAAGCCTGGATTTCCACATTTATTTTCAAAGAGTTATCTAAATTAATGTAATATTTAAATCAACATTCCCCTTCATGGAATCCCTTAGTGGATTATTTTTCATTTGTCATTCTGACATTTTTATATTTTATATTTCTTTTATTTTTGCTTCCTTATGTACTAAGTAGTTTATCAATGTTTTTGAAAATTTGAGAATTAACATTATAGTTTATTGTATAGTCCTGCCCATTTTCTCTTCTTTTCCTTATTAGTTTTTGATTTTACATTTGTTATTTCCTTTATTTTTTATTTTACTTTTGTCTTTTGCTCCCATTGCTTTTTCTTTCATTTTTTTTTTTTAATTGTTGGGGATTCATTGAGGGTACAATAAGCCAAGTTACACTGATTGTATTTTTTAGGTAAAGTCCCTCTTGTAATCGTGTCTTGCCCCCAGAAATTGTGGCACACACCAAGGCCCCACCCCTCTCCCTCTTTCACTCTCTCTGCTCTTCTTTTCCACACCTCTCCTTCCTTTTTTCTCTCTCTGCTGTCCCCTTCCTCCACCCCCACCGTGTGACCTTAATTGTCGTTAATTGTCCTCATATCAAAATTGAGTACATAGGATTCATCCTTGTCCATTCTTGTGATGCTTTACTAAGAATAATGTCTTCCACTTCCATCCATGTTAATATGAAGGATGTAAAGTCTCTGTTTTTGTTTTTTTTTAATAGCTGAATAGTATTCCATGGTATACATATACCACAGCTTGTTAATCCTTTCTTGGGTTGGTGGGCATTTAGGCTGTTTCCACATTTGGGCAATTGTAAATTGAGCTGCAATAAATAGTCTAGTACAATTGTCCTTATGATAAAAGGATTTTTTCCCTTCTGGGTAGATGCCCAGTGA
The DNA here is from genome assembly GCF_027406575.1 of Nycticebus coucang. NCBI lineage: Eukaryota > Metazoa > Chordata > Mammalia > Primates > Lorisidae > Nycticebus > Nycticebus coucang. The sequence goes on from NC_069790.1 coordinate 3,688,681, forward strand.
TGAGATTGCAGGATCAAATGGGAGATCTAGCTTGAGTGCTTTGAGGTTTCTCCATACTTCTTTCCAGAAAGGTCGTACTAGTTTGCAGTCCCACCAGCAGTGTAAAAGTGTTCCCTTCTCTCAATTGAGCCTTTTATTCCTTTAATTTATCTATATTGTGGTGTCTCAGACTATTCATTTTCTTCTGAAGCTGCTTTATTATCTTAAAGAGACAAAATTATTATTGTTAAGAAAATATGTAAATTTGAATTTTATACCATCCAAGAAGAAAAAGTTGATTAGTAGAGTTGTAAAATTTTCAAATACATGTAACAGTTTTCTTGATTATCTTATTACTTTCTGATTTTACAACGTGGGATAACTATTTTTTCTACCCCAGTAGAATTCAGTGAGGCTTTCTGCATAAAAAAATTGTGGCTTTCAAAAAAAAATTTTATAATGGCAACTGGAGAATAATGAGGGTCATAAATTTGGAAAAAGAGAGCTTTATTTCTCATAAGGTGTTACTGCTTTGCAGCACCTTATGTTGCAAGGCTGGCCATCTTTCAGGTTGGGAAGCATAGCGTCCAGTTAGAAACCAAAAATAGGCACTTAGTGGAAGAAGTAAAGTGAAAAGGAGTTTGCCCTAGTCAAATATACATATTTGATAAACTATAAGAAGAGTCATAAATATTTATGAAAGAAACATGCACATGTAATTGACCTTCACATCCTTTCATAAGTCACATGTATACAAAATGGTAGAATTGGCATGATTCAAAGGTAGTTTTTGGCATTCTGACCTCAAAGGTTTGTGAAGCAGAACACCTAAAATCCTCCACTGTTCATCCTCCATAGATTGGCCAGAACCACTCTATGGGCAGTTGTCCATTTTCAGGAAGGGATGCTGGCCAGAGGGAGATGAAACTGAAAAAAGGGAGGAGCAGCATAGGTGGCTGGTAGAAGTCAGCAGTGGAGCAAGTTTTTCCAAAGTGCAGGGTTCTGTTGAAGACTTAGGGGAGAAGAGCACCTAATGGTGGTTAGCAAGGGAGAGGGTATAATGAGGTGTGTCTGATCTCTTGTCTCCTCATGCCTGGCAACTGTTTTTAAGGTTTCTCTGGAGCCCTCTTGGCAAAGAGGGGTTTATTTAGTTGGTTAGAGACTTGCAATTTTATTTGTAATTCTCAGTGTGTTCTATTTAATTTTAAACTATTCTTTGGGGGAGAAACAGTGTGTGTTTACTATTATCAAGATGATATCACACACACATTCGCTAGATCCTTCTCACATATTTTCATTTTTATGTCTTTTATATTTTGGTTATTTACTGGCTTGTGTTTTAGAATGAAAGTCCAGTTTCACTGTGTGTATTTTTCTTTGTACCATCTATTACCTCTGCTTATATAATAGATGCTGTGTTATCTGATACATAGATATTCATGAATGCTTTATCTTCGATGCGAGTTATGGTTTTAATAAATGGTATAGTCCTCATAGTTATAAAGGCTATATACAACAAATCTTTAGCCAACTTCATATTTAATTGGGAAAAATTGAAAGCATTTCTGCTTAGAACTGGAACCATACAAATTTTCCCACTTTCACATTTATTCAACATAGTACTGGAAGTCCCAGCCAGAGCCATTAGACAAGAAAAGGCAATCAAGGGGATCTACATGGTGAAAGAAGGGATCAAACCATTGCTCATTGCTGATGATATGATCCTATATCTAGAAAACCTCACAAACTTTTGAGGTCAAAATGTCAAAAGATTCAATTAATAGACTCCTGGAATTGGTAAATAAATTCAGCAAAATTTCAGGTTACAAAATCAATGTACATAAATCAGTAGCTTTCATATATGCCAACAATCAAGCTGAGACTCAAATCAAAAATGCAATACCTTTCATAGGAGCAACAAAGAACTTAAAATACCTAGAAATACACTTAACAAAGGAGGTAAAAATACCTCTATCAGGAGAATTATGAAACTCTGGGGAAAGAAACTATAGAGGATATAAACAGATTTTGCTTATGGATTGGCAGAATCTACATTGTTAAAATGTCTGTACTACCCAAAGTGATTTACAGATTGGTTACAATACCTATTAAAATATCAATGCCATTTTTTGAAGATCTAAAAAAAAATAGTTCTATGCTTCATATGAACCCAGAAAAGACCCTGAATTGCCATATGTAATAAGAACAAGGTGGAAGGGATGACTTTATCAGACTTCAAGCTATACTCCAAGGCTATAGTAACCAAAACAGGATGGTACTGGCACAAAAACAGGGGCATAGATCTATGGATCAGAACGTAGAGCATAAGAGATGAAATAATCCTTACATTCTCATCTGATTTTTGACAAAACACATACAAACATGCACCAGCAAAAAGAATTCTTGTTCAATAAATGGTGCTGGGAAAACTGGATAGCCACATGTAAAAGATTAAAATAGGATCCTTACCTCTCACCACTCAGAAAAATTAATTCACAATGGATAAAAGACTTAAACCTAAGGCAGGAAACTACATGAATCTTAGAAGAAAATGTTGGAAAAACTCTTACAGACATTGATCTAGGCAAAGAAAGAATTGCTGAGGAAGACCCCAAAAGCAATCACAGTTAACAACAAAAATAAATAAGTTGGACCTGATCAAATTTAAAAAGCTGCATAGCCACAGACACACTCCAAAAAGCAAGAAGACAACTCACAGAATGAGAGGAAATATTCACATGCTATAAATCTAATAAAGAACTGGCAACCAGAATCCACACAGAACTCAAGCAAATCAATAAGAAACAGCCAAACAACCTCATTAAAAAGTGGGTGAATGACCGAAACAAAACTTTTCAAAAGAAAATAGCCTCTTGGTCAATAAACTTATGGAAAAATGGTAAACATTTCTAATTAATAGGGAAAAACAAATCAAAACCACAAGGAGATAACACCTAACTCCAGTCAGAATGGTACATCTTAAGAAGACCCCAAACAACAGATGCTGGTGTGGATGTGGAGAGAAAGGAAACTTATACATTGTGGGACTGAAAGCAAGTGAAGCTTCTATGGAAAATTGTATGAAGATCTCTCAAAGAACTTAAAGTAGATTTATCATTTGATATAGCACTCTCATTGCTGGGTATATACTCAAAGGAGTGAAAGGTCATTTTACTGGGCATGAAAAGGATAGCCACACTTCACAGAAGCACAATTCACAATTTGAAGACATGGAAACAACCTAAGTGCCCACCAATACATGACTGGCTTAATAAATTATGCTATGTGTATACCATGTAGTACTATTCAGTCATAAAAAGAATGGTGATCTTCTATCTTTTGTGACACCCTGGATGGAACAGGAAACCATTCTTCTAAGTGAAACATCACAAGAATAGAGAAACAAATATATATGCTCAAGAGCAAGTTGGAACTAGTTGATCAACTCTTTATCTATATTGAAATAAATCTTGTGGAAAAATCAAGCTGGGGGAGGGTATTAAGGGTATGAGATAAATTCATACAAATTGGGTATTGTGTAAACTATCCAGGTCATTGGCAATATGTACAAAAAAACAAAATATGTAACAAAACCTGGATGTGCCATAATATTCTGAAATTTAAAGAAGAAAAAAAAGTAAAAAAGAAAAGAAATGGAAGAATTGTCTTTGGACTTTAACATTTTATTCTGGCTTCCACATTTCTGATATCTGGATTACATCAAATATTTTCCCTTTTTTTTTTTGCATTCACTTTTATACTTTATCCATCTTAATTTAGTTTTTCTAAGTCAGTTTATGTGGGGTGGGTCTTTTGTAGCTATTAATTACATCAAATTGTGTTTGTTTGGGGTTTTTTTGAGCCAATTTTGATATATTTTTGCTCATGTGAATTAAGTAAATTAACATTTAGGAAGATAAGTGATATGATTAGCATTGACTATCTCATAATATGTTAGATCTCAAATCTACTGTGTATCTGATTATATTCATTGTAATTTTTCCTTTATGTGGTTTTGTTTGTTTGTTTATACTCATAATTCTCTTTGTTGTCTATATATGATAACTGTAGAATAAAGGGGATAAACTTCCCCTTCACCCTCTAAAGCTTCGCTGAGAGGGAACTTAGAAAAGACAGATTAATAGGAGAAACAAAAATCTATTTAATGTGCATAAGAGAAAGTCTCAGTAAAGCTATTACCCAATGACTTAGTGAAGTATGGAAACGTCCATATCTTTCGTAAGGAAAAAGGAGATGGAGGTGCAGTGGTAGATTATTCTCAGGAAAAATGTGTCCAGATAACCATGGCCTGCGACAGGTTCCTCAGAGCCTAGGTAAGGTGGCAGGCAGGTAAGGGACACAACCCCCTGTGAGCCGAGGTTGTCTCAGTATCCAGGTAATTCCTCCCAGGCACTCTCTGTAGCTACCATTAGAGGAAAAGAGGAACTGTCTGTCTGGATGAGCTCAATCTCCCAGTCTCTCTTCCTTTCCAGTGGTTGATTTTTCCTGGCTATTTAATGAGATTCCTAGAGAGAAGATCTTTACAAAACTGCATTTATTTTGAAAAGAAGCCTTCTTAGTCAGATAAGGAAATTCCAGAGGCGGTGCTCTAGAAATGAAAAGGGTTGGAGAGAAAGAGTGTGGGCGAAGGCCAGAGAGAGACTGCCTCTAAAGCCTTTTATTTTTCTTTAATTTGTAGATGAGGTGCCCCACTAAAGCTTTATATATTTTTTCTAAATGATGTGCCCCAATAAAGCTTTATATTTTTTTCTAAGTGGAAGCCATTAATAACATCTTTTGATTATGTACTGATCATTCACTTAACTTTTTTAAATTTCTGCTTTTTGTTTAATCATCTTTAAATAATATTCTTTGGGTATCATTTATATCCTATTGTAAATTAACAAGCTTATCAATGTTCCTCTGATTTTAAGTTGTTATTTCTACTTAACAAAATTATATAACAGTTATATACTAGTTTCCACACTAGACCTGCTTGCATTAAATCTTAGATTTACAACTGAATCTAATCAGTCCATAATGCCAGCCGTCTCTCAGTTGTCTCTTGGTGGAGGAAGCATGCTTCTGTTGAGTTCTTCAGGAAGTTCTGTAGAAAGTGCTTTCCTGGCATTAGGGAAATGCAAATTAAACTGTAATGAAATACCAGTACTCATATATAAGAATTGATTAAAAAAAAAAAAAAAACACTGGAACTACTGAGCTCTTGCAAATGGAAAATTGGAAAATGGTAGAGCTGCTTTGGAACAAACTTCAGCAGTTTCATAGAAAATGAAACTCACACTTACTATAAAACCCAGAGGATCACAGTCCTAACCACTCACAAAAGAGAAACAAAAATGCATGTTGAGAGAGAATAGCATGTGGTTCTCAGTTTGGTATTCAATTTCCATATAAAATTACAATTTGTTTTTCAATTCTAATTAATTTAAATCAATCAGGAAAATAACATTTCTTTAGTGAGAGGTTTAGAGGTGGAATCAAGTGAGGGTCTGCAAGAAGGAGAGGAGGCCAGTCCAGGGATTAAGGAGAGGCTTCATTAGAAACAGCAGAGTGGAGTCTAACCAGGAGTCAGGTCCCAGGTCCCAGCTTCAAGAGACTTTCATGGGTGCAGTTGGAATTTGGGTGGAGGTTACGAGGTGAGATAACTCATCTTTTCTGCCTAATGAATGATGCTGTGTCAGGGACTGATCTTAGAATTGCTCCCTTTCCACAGAAGTGTTAATTTTGCACCAGGGCCTTATTTCTACGGGCATCCAGGACCAGGGTGGGAGATTGCTCATTCTGATGTTTCTTAGGAACACTGGCCTTGCAGCATTCCAGTAGCATGGGGAGCATTCCAGGCTGCTGTGACCACTCCACTTGGTCTCTGATCTGCTTTCTGTCACCAGCTGTCCTCTCAGAATGGCTGTACTCTTCTCAGGGTCCTGAGGATTTACAGGGTTCGCTGTGGTCCTGCAGTTTGATATCTGGCCTGCTTTCTCTCACTACTGGTCTCAAATTCTCACTACATGGTCTCAAATTCTAGGCATTTCTTTTTAGCTTTCCATTTCTTTAGTATTTTGAGCAACATTTTTAGACTTCAATTAAATTAATATTACAAGGGCAGCGCCTGTGGCTCAAAGGGGTAGGGCGCTGGCCCCATATGCTGGAGGTGGTGGGTTCAAACCTAGCCCCAGCCAGAAACTGCAAAAAAAAAAAAAAAAAAAAATTAATATTACAAGTTAAAGGAGAAATCAAACTTATATGTATATTACAAGATACAAAAAGCTCATGTGATGTTCTTGCCAAGTTCCAATATAAAGCAAATCATTAGAAGCCTTGAAAAACTGGAAAGATTTGGCAAAATCACTGTCCTGCGATCTTTACAACTGTCGTGATGAGGCAATCATATATGTGTGTACACTTGAAGTCATCCATCATATCCTTGCTCTAGAATGGCTGAATATAAAAGGCAAGATAGAGATTATCTTCTAAAATCACACCGTGGGAGGTGGAGCATGATGGCTAATGGGAAAGATGTTTAGCTCACCTCTCCTGGAACACCAGGTGAGAGTGAGTGGGTTAGATCATTCCTAACATGGACTATTGGTGTGGAGTGGCAGTCCAGGGTGTGCAGTGAGGTGTGGATTACTGGACTTGGAGTGTAATCTGGAGCTGCAGAGACTGTCAGGAAAGTATCTGTGCCGCGGCTACGGCAGCAGCAACCAGGGTCCCGTAAAGGACTACAATTCCCAGTTCATGGGGAAACTAGGTGTTGTGTGGAAAGATTGGTGAAGTGGACTCCTGAGCAGAATTTGGTGGCCAGAGTGGGGTGCCATCTGGAGCAACACCACCACAGTTAGGTGGAGGGAGAGACATTCAGATGGGAAAGATCCTGGATAGGAAGTAGCCATTGTTTTAAAATCTGGGAGATGGCGGTAGCCACAGGCACCTTTCCACCTGGGCCTGGCCCGGCAATTTGAGTCTCACTGGTAGGCAGTCGTCCTACACTCAAAACAGTGCCAGGATATCCTACACTTCACAGGAACTATTGCAGGGAGAATTTGTGAAACCTGCCTGTGAAGATTTTTTTTGAGATTGGCGGAATCAGCAGTTTGGCAGGGTTTAAGCACCAAGCAGGTAACCAGGCAACCACCAGAAACAATCTAAGCTGGGAAAAAGGTATAAGCCTGGAACTACTCATGGTGCCACCTGGTGTCCAGAAAGTATATTGCAACATAAATATATTCCTACTAAAGTTGATCCCTATGGCATACATATAGTCATATGTTTATATATATGTGTATATTTATATATATAAATAATTTTTTGTTGGTGGTGAATTTTTTCTTTGCTCATTCTTTTTGCTTTTTTGCATTTTTTCCTTTTTTCTTTCTTGTAGGAGTTACTGTTAATTTTTTATTATTTTTTTTCTCTACTTCCCTTCTTCTTACAGTTGCTAAGAGTGCTTTCAGTTTCTTTCTTTCTTTCTTTTTATTGTATATTTGTTTGTCCAACTGTTTTTTTGTTTGTGTGTCTGGTTGCTTTTTTGTTTGTTGTTTGTTCATTTTGTTTCAATGTGCTTTGAGTTTTGCTAAATCCTCAGGTTGGCTATTTTCCCTAACTCAAATTTTTACATTAAACAAGACCAAGGGGGTGTGGGGGATGATGGCTGACTGGAGCCAGCTTTCAACAGAAGCTCCCATCCAGAGGGAGAGATAACAGCCAGAAAGAACCCAACAAAGCTGAAGGGTGGGAGCAAGCTGAGATAAGAGATTGATAATTGCACGTCTTATCTGCTGAGGCAAGATGTGACTCCAAGGAAATAAATTTCAGGTACAGAGCTTATCCCAAAGAGGACACATGTCTGTCCCCTCCCCCATGAGAATTGCTTGCTTGCTGTGGGATCTCTACTAGTGAGCAGTGAACTGAAGTTCTCTTTTCTCACCCCATAGGAGCAAGTTGCTGGAAGCTGGGACTCCTCCAGAGAGTCCCTGCTGTGAGCCTGGGCATTCTTTTGTCTGGCATGAAGGTTGAACAAATATTTTCCCTGCCACTTTGAACTTCCAGTCCACCCTTTACCCCTTGCTTGGTGGTCTAGAAGCACAACCCCTGCAGAGACCAGAATGTCCACGGTTCTTTGTAAGGACTGGTCATTGCATGAACTGCAACAGTGCAGCTATGCTGTAACTGTGAATCTGGCAACAGTGCAGAAAGGCATGGGGGAAGGTGTCTGGCCTGGCTCTGAGAAAGTGCAACTCAGCAGCAGGCGGAGGCTTGGGTCTCCACACAAGGGGTGGAGACTCGGAAACTGCTGAGGCTCAGGAACCAGAGTGGAGACACCTCCCACCCAGCATCAGCATTAGTAGAGTGATCTCTCCATGGTCAAATTTTGGAGAGACTCTCCCCAGTTCTGTGGACTGCAAGAGGGAGCAAGGGCTTGCATTGCAGGAATACCAGAGGAGCAGAGTGGCCAGAGCAGAGGCATGGCCTCTGAGGGTGAAAAACATTTGCTGGTTTGTTAACCTCTGGTTTGGAATAGGCTCAGGTGGGACACTTCCCAGTTTCCATTGAGCACCCAAGGTAGTCAGACTTCAGCTCCCCCAGCCAGCAGGTGGCAGAGTATGGTCACCTGACTGACAAGGCTTTGACTTCCCTCTGACTCTGGCAGGCCCAAATCCCTGGAATATGCTCATTGGAAGGAACTGGGACACAGCCACGTGGGCCAACCAGTGCCTGGTATGAAGGAGGTGCAAGGTGGAGAAGGAGGCACCAGCCCCCCTGGATTATTTTGCTGGGTGGGCCTTTCTGAGTCCAGAGAGCACCAGAGTGAGTTACACTTGAGCTGCCAGTTGACCCCCACTATCTAGTTGCTGGAGACTTTTTGAACTCTCCCATTTGATCTGTGTTTGTGTTGACCAGAACAATTGGTTTGGAACCCTTGACCTGGGCCAATTGCCCAGGGATCCACCACGGTTGTATCCTGGTTGCATTGTTGTGGGAGTGTGGGATTCCCCTCTTTGTTGCCTGTGGGGGGGTGATGTATCTTAGTTCCTTATATATCTCCACAGCTGAGATTTCAGCCCAAAACCACTCGTACACTAGGATTGGACAAAGACTAGCTGAATTCAGGACAGAGCCATCTAGCCCCATCACACCAAGCTAACCCCCAGAGTTTTAAGCTGTAGTACTGAATGGGACCTTTGCAAAGCTCCATGGGAAAAGCCACAATCACCAGTCCCAGTTCTTTGGTAAAGGGGTGGTCAATTACAACTCCTGTAGCCCTCAATTCAATTTCACCTGGCCAGCTTCTCTAGCCAACAGTGAAAAATAATTATGGGGCATAAACAGTGGGAAAACTCTGGTAACATGAATAATCATAATAGATCAATTCTCCCATGGAATGACAAAGAAGATACAACAGAAGATCCCATTCATAAAGAAATGATTGAGATGTCAGAAATCAAATTCAGAATTTGGATTGCTAATAAGATTAACAGAATGGACCTAAAGTTGGAATTAGAAATTCAAGGAGTAATTCAAAAGTTGTCTCAAGAATTCAAAGACAAAGTCACCAAAGATTTTGACACATTGAGGCAAGAACTTGCACCCCTCAAAGATCTGAGAAATATGGTAGAATCTCTCAAAAACAGAATGGAGCAGGCAGAAGACAGGATCTCTGACATTGAAGACAAGGCTTTTAAATGCTCCCAAATGCTCAAAGAGGAAGAGAAGTGGAGAGCAAAAATGGATCATTCCCTGAGAGCATTGTGGGACCACTCCAAAAGGTTCCACATTTACCTTATAGGAATCCCAGAAGGAGAAGAGAATGTTCCAAAAGGCACAGATACTCTACCCAAGCATGGTAAAAGATACTGAAATTCAGATAGCAGACAGTTTAAGAAACCCAGCATGACTCAATCAGACATGAACAATTTAATGTCTTCCAGTACCATGATGGTTGGAAATTTTAACACCCATTTGGCAGTGTTGAATAGAACCTCCAATAAGAAACTAAGCAAAGAAAGTTTAGACTTACTTCACCATACAACAATTAAATTTAACAGACATCTACAGAACATTTCATCCTAACAAAACTGAATACACATTCTTCTCATCAGCCCATGGCACATACTCCAAAATTGATCACATCTTAGGCCACGAGTCTAACCTCAGTAAATTTAAAAGTATAGAAATTATTCTTGTATTTTCTCAGATTATCACAGAATAAAAGTTGAACTCACCCATAACAGGAATCTGCATACTCGTACAAAGACATGGAAACTAAATAACCTTATGCTGAATGATAGCTGGGTCATAGATGAGATTAAGAAGGAAATTGCCAAATTTTTGGAACAAAATAACAATGAAGACACAAATTATCAGAACCTGTGGAATTTCACAAAGGCAGTACTAAGAGGAAATTTATAGTGTTGCAAACCTTCCTCAAGAGAACAGAAAGAGAGAAAATCAATAACTTAATGGGACATCTCAAGCAACTGAAAAAGGAAGAACATTCCAAACCCAAATACCACAGAAGAAAAGAGATAAATAAAATTAGAGCAGAATTAAATAAAATCAAATACAAAAGAATTATTCAAAAAATCAATGAATCAAAAAGTTATTTTTTAAAAAAATTCATTGAAAAAAAATTGACAAACCTTTGGCCAACCTAAACAAAAATAGAAAATTAAAATCCCTAATATCATCAATCAGAAATTAAATAACAACTGACACCTCAGAAATTCAAAGAATCCTTAATGAATACTACAAAAAACTCTATTCTCAGAAACATGAAGATCTGAAAGAAATTGACCAATACTTCAAAGCACATCACCTTCTTAGACTTAGCCAGAAAGAATTAGAAATACTGAACAGACCTATATCAAGTACTGAAATAGCATCAACTATATGAAATCTCCCCAGAAGGAAAAGTCCAGGACCAGATGGCTTCACATCAGAATTCTACCAAACCTTTAAAGAGGAACTAGTACCTATATTACCTAACCTTTTCCAAAACAAAGAAAAAGAAGGAATAATTCCTAACATATTCTATGAAGCAAATATCACCCTGATCCCCAAACTAGGAAAAGACCCAACAAGAAAAGAAAATTATACACCAATATTATTAATGAATATAGATGCAAAAATATTCAATAAGATCCTAGCAAACAGAATCCAACAACACATCAGAAGAATTATACACCATGACCAAGTGGGTTTTATCCCAGGGTCTCAAGGTTGGTTCCATATTTGTAAATCTATAAATAGAATACATCACATAAACAAACATACAAACAAAAGAACATATGATTCTCTCAATAGATACAGAAAAAGCTTTTAATACCATCCAGCATCCTTTCATGATCAGGACACTTAAGAAAATAGGTATAGAAGGGACATTTCTTAAACTGATAGACACCATATACAGCAAACTCACAGCGAATATCATATTGAATATTGAGTGAAATTGAAGTAAAATTGGAGTAAAATTGAAAACAGTACCACTCGGATCAGGAACCAGACAAGGTTGCCCATTGTCTCCACTGCTTTTTAACATTGTATGGAAGTTTTAACCATAGCAATCGGGCAAGAGAAGGCAATCAAGGGTATACAAATAGGGCCAGAGGAGATCAAATTTTCACTCTTCACATATGATGATTTTATACATGGAAAACCTCAGGGACTCAACTACAAAACTCTTAGAAGTAATCAAGGAATACAGTAGTGTCTCAGGATACAAAATCAATACTCACAAATCAGTAGCTTTTATATATACCAATAACAGTCAAGCTGAAAAAACAGTCAAGGATTCAATTCCTTTTATGGTAGTGCCAAAGAAGATAAAGTATTTGGGAATTCACCTAACAAAGGATGTGAAAGATCTCCATAAAGAGAATTTCTGAGAAAAGAAATAGCTGAAGATGTTAACAAATGGAAAAATATACCATGCTCATGGCTGGGAAGACACAACATTGTTAGAATGTCCGTATTACCCAAAGCAATATACAAATTTAATGCAATCCCTATCAAAGCACCACTGTCATACTTTAAAGATCTGGAAAAAATAGTACATCATTTTATGTGGAATCAGAAAAAAACCTTGAATAGCCAAGACATTACTCAGAAATAAAAATAAATCAGGAAGAATCATGCTACCAGACTTCAATCTATCCTTTAAATCTATAGTTAACAAAACAGCATGGGACTGGCACGAAAATAGAGAGGTAGATGTATGGAACAGAATTGATAACCAAGAGGTGAACCCAGACACATATCATCATTTGATCTTTGATAAGCCTATCAAAAATATAAATTGGGGGAAAGATTCCCTATTTAACAAATGGTGCTGAGTGAATTGGCCGGCGACTTGTAGAAGACTGAAACTGGGCCCACACTTTTCACCATTAACAAAAATGACTCTCGCTGGATAAAAGAGTTAATCTTTTGAATATCCTTTGAGAGAGTGCAGGGGAAACACTTAAAGATATAGTCCTAGGAGAATACTTTATGAGGAGGACCCCCCCACCCTGGGTAATTGAAGCAACACTAAAAATACATTACTGGAATCTGAACAAACTAAACAGCTTCTGCACAGCCAAGAACACAGTAAGTAAAGCAAGCAAATGGTCCTCAGAATGGGAGAAGATATTTGCAGGTTATGTTTCTGACAAAGGTTTGATAACCAGAATCCACAGAGAACTCAAACTTATTAATAATAAAATAATAAGTGATCCCATTTCATTGTGGGCAAGAGACTTGAACAGAAGTTTTTGTGAAGAAGATAGGTGTCTGGCCTACAAACACATGAAAAAATGCTCATCATCTTTAATCATCGGAGATATCACTTTGAGATATCATCTAACTCCAGTAAGGGTGGCTCACAGAATAAAAACCCAAAACTACAGATTTTGGCATGGATGTGGAGAAAAGGGAACACTTCTGCACTGTTGGTGGGAATGCAAGCTATTATGTCCCTTTTGGAAAGAAGTATGAAGACTACTCAGGGACCCAAAAGTAGACCTGCCATTCAATCCTGCAATTCCTTTACTAGGAGTATATCCAAAAGACCAAAAATCACTTTTTAACAAAAATATTTTCACCAGATTGTTCATTGCAGCTCAATTCATAATAGCCAAGTCATGTAAGAAGCCCAAGTGCCCATCGACCCATGAATGGATTAATAAACTGTGGTATATACCATGGAATATTATGCAGCCTGAAAAAAGATGGAGACTTTACTTCTTTTATGTTTATATGGATGGAGCTGGAACATATCCTACTTAGTAAAGTATCTCAAGACTGGAGGAAAAAGTATCCAATGTACTCAGTACTATTATTAAAACAATTTACAATCACTCACACTTTCATATGAAGAATAGATCACAACTGTGGCTCAGGATGAAGGAGGGAGGGGAGCTAAAGGGGAGGGAATAGGTCAGATGGAGGGAGGGTGAATGGTGGGACCACACCTATGGTCCATATTGCAAGGGTACATGTCAGATCTATTAAATATAGAGTATAAATGTCTCTATATTTATGAGACTATAAAACACAATAATTAAGTAAATGAGGTGAGGGATATATTAACCAGTATGATGTAAGTATTACAAATTGTGTATGAAATCAGCACACTATACCCCATAAATGCATTAATGTATAAATGATCTACCTCTTTATGATTTAATAAAAGAAATAAAATTTAAAAAAATAAAATAACACTGCATTGTGCATCCTACATCAACCCTTTACGTTTATTACTCAAAGAACCCTCTGGAAATATCTGGATCACCCAAGAAAATTCTTCCAGTAACAATAATTTGCCAACTGGAGTCTTTACCTAAATACATTTATAAGGCAGAGTCAGTAGTTTATTGGAAACATAGCACCATGAAGATTTCCAGCTTTTTCACAAATTTCTAACATTAGCATCAATTAATTAGACACTGACCATCTAAAAACTCCCCAACAAAAATCATCTTCATGCAGCCACAGACCTGGACAAACCGCAAACTAATTTCTTATCTGTGTCAAAGAGGGATCCAATATCTGGTTAGCTCTCCAACTATGGGGAAAAAAAGAAACAAACTGAAATATACAACAGGAAATTGCAAAAGATTATGTCAGTACAGAAACTCTTACTGCAATGATAATCATTTTCATATAAATATAAAAATAAATCTAGAGCTTCTTTTTGTTCTAGGTCTAGGAGGGTTCAAATTTATATAATACTCAACAGGGAAAAATAGTAATTTATTTCTCAAGAACATCGAGACGCCTGTGTTATCATTTACAGATCATTTATACATTAATGATAGATCATTATACATTAACATTATACACTAACATTATAGATCATTTATACATTAACATGAGCCAAAAGTTCCCGAGGCATAGGAAAAATGCACAAATTCGATCTTCTGGTAGAAAGGATAAATGAATAATTGAAACTGAAAGGCAGTTGACAATGGTGGTAGGTGGTACATCATTCTTGTTATTGGTGGTACATCATTCTTGTTATTGGTGGTACATCATTCTTGATATTCTTTTAATATTACCAAAAATTTTTAAATCACAAAACAAGGATTGGCCCCCATTTTTCCAAAAATGTTTCATTTCATCAATTTTTTTCTGAAAATAGTTTTCTAAAGCTAAGGGCTAGGTAGGTAAATATTGAGTTATTATTACAAGTGATCCATCAGTTAATAGCTGAAGTCAATGTGGGTTTCTCCTAAGTACTATGACACAGTTGATATAAGTCTATTGACCTCCAAAGGGAAGGACTCTTTCACCTAGAGGAAAAGTTAATTTGAATGTACTTTCTGAAAAATTTTATCTCAAGTTAAAAATACATTTTTACCTCTAATCAATATTTCTCCTTTATTAAAGTCAGAAAAGTATAAAAAATACACACACAAATTTTAAATTGCATATTAGGAAAAGGAAAAAATTACCTTTCCTTGTTGATGACAAATAATATTTCAAGGATTAAAACAGATTTCTTTTACAACTATTTGAACATTTATTTAGCTTTTATTATTTAAAATAAACACCCATGTACCTTTTACTCCATTTTTTAACAGTTAAGTAATTTAAACCAAATTACCAGTGTTGTTTACCTGCTTTTGTATTACACTGATCATATTACTAGCACCCTGGTCATCTGAATATTAATTAGAAATTTTATTTAAGAAAGGAACTCTGTCCTTTGCCTGTATTGGCGACATTGGTTTTGTCCCTCTACTGTATGCATTGTTTTTGGTGAATCTCTTGAGCTGTAAGATGCAGACATCAAAACCCTCCATGTCAGTACTAAAGAATGCAATGCAATATTAAATGCAGGAAATTTAACATCAATACAGTACTCTTATTTAGCATACAATCCGGTCCTATTTTGCAGTTGTTCCAAAATTGTCTTTTTTTCAATCCATGTTTAAAATATTTTTAAAACCCAGCTGCTCGGGAGGCTGAGGCAAGAGAATCGCGTAAGCCCAAGAGTTAGAGGTTGCTGTGAGACGTGTGACGCCATGGCACTCTACCCGAGGGTGGTACAGTGAGACTCTGTCTCTACAAAAAAAAAAAATATATATATATATTTATATATATATATATATATTAATTAGGGAAATAAGTCCATGGTCAGGATAGCAAATGTTTCTTTCCAATTCCAGTTGTTAAATCTGCCCTTGCCCCATTGCAAGACACTGAAAAAACTGCAGGAAAGTGGAGGTTCTTATGTTTCTGAGCTTGGAGACAGGAGCTGTCCAGTATGTCCATTTTAGTACCTGCTGAAGGGCTGGTCATTATTAATTCCTTAATTCAATATAGGTTGTGTTGGTGAAATCACATATACCTTCCCATCACCTTTTCCTGCTGAAATAAAGGAAGAGGAGTTTCCAACAGATGAAGCAGACGACAGTGGGACCAAGACTCTTCATCAGCACTCACCTCATGAGTTGTCAGCACATGTGTCTTCTGACACCGGATGGAATGATGACACAGATGATGTTTGTTTTTTAGAAGCCACTGAGGATGCTGAATTAGTTGATGCTGCAGAGAACAGTCTTCTCAGTTACAATAGTATGATGAAATTCCTGATGAACTTATTATAGAAGTATTAGAAGATTAGCTAATTAACTATGAACATGTAAATAACCAGGCTAATAATTCACCTGAAGTCTTTGAGGTTTGAGTAAATAGACAATTATATTTATTGTTATGCTGTTTATATCAAGTTGTATTACTTTAACTTTTCATTTAAGTAAACGAGTTCAACTGAAAATTAACTTTGGTGTACTTAAATTCATTAGAAATCTTATTAATTAATCAAAATTAGTTTTCGTTCATGAATCAACTTAAATTTATAAGTTTATGTATAGGTTAAAACCCTTCTGTGTGAGGCTGAGTGGACAGATGTCAGCATTTTAAACTTTGTTACTCAAGACTGACCAGATTATTATGGCCTTTAAAGCTGTGAGACACTCAATTCACAGTCATTTAATTGGGACAAATATATTAAATTCTGGTGACTACACCGTACTGGTACCTCATACGGGCACACTTTGGGAGACTAGTCTTCTCATTCCTGGTCAAGGAACTTCTCTAATTGATGGTTGATATTTTGCAGATGAGTTTCAGCTCCCAAAATGGTTCTTGCATTAAATAACAGAGCTGGAAGGTTGGATGAGTCATATGTTTCCTTTACTTTGATTCTTTCTCTTGAACATCCAAATAGTCTCGATAGAGCTGTTTTAAATTAGATAAGAAATATGCTGCACTTCTAAGGGAAGACTTTCTCTCCTTTGGCTCAGAATATCTTGTTTGTATGTAGTTGTCTCAGCTCTGGCTTTAACCAAAGCAGTTCATCCTGGACTTCAACCAAACACTGCCTTTTTTTTTTTTTTTTTTTCAATATCTGAAATCATCATTCTGATTAGTTCTTCTTTAATATAAAAATAAAATTTGTTGATGGCTTCCTTACAGATTTTGGATCCTATTGTTCATACTCTAGGAGGGTTTTCTCCAGTGCAGGCAAAACAATATCCAACTCCACGATGTCACTGGTTTTCTTTCCTTCTAGACACCAAATACGTACAACATCAGAAGTACCTGAGTCTGTAGCTTCACTTGTTGGTCTCTCCCTTTTGCCATAAGACATATTCCCTTTTTCCTGAGTTTTTTGCTGACTTTCTGTTGCCAGCGTCTCTCTTTCAGCAGAAGGCTTGGCACTAAGGCGTCCTGTCCTTACAGAAGGGACTGATTCTGCTGGTTTCTCTGAAATTCTGAAGATGCTGCAGTTGAGCCTCATGTTGCTGTGTGCTTGTTTTCCCTGCTGATTTAACTTTTCTTCTTATCCCACTTTCTTCAGTGATTTCAGACTTATCCCTGATGGGCCTGAGTTTTCTTCTTGGCTTTTTTGCACTAATTTTCATAGATTTGCTTTCACTTGCTTCACTTTGGGAAGTGTTCAAACATCTTGCTTCTTATCCTGGAGGAGTCAAAGGGATGGGTAATCTGCAGTGTTTGGAGAATTCTTCCTCATCAGCATATATAGCTGTGCTGTGTAAAGGCAGATCAAAGGTCTCATGAAGTTCTTCGTCTTTCTCAATTTCATCCAGCCTGCCAATCTTTGAGCTTCCAGAATTATCAGGAGAATCAAACACATCAGGAGGCTTGCACTTTTGATCACTTTCATCTTTCATGGAATGTGTTCTTCTAAAGTGTTCTTTGAATATCTTTCACCTGCATGCCCCGGGCACCTCTGGATTAAAACAAATTTTTAAAAGCCAGCCTTTTATTATAAAGTAAAATGCATGCCATGTAGAAAATTCAGAGAGTAGAAAAGCTAAACTAAATAATCCTACCATCTGGAGATAACTAAGGGAAATATTTTATTTTGTTAGGACATGTGTACCTATCTTGAGAAATTAAGATAAGAAAAAACTTTAGCTCTGTTGCCTCCTCCCATTCATGACTTCTTTCCCTTCCAATTTATTGTCAAGTTATTTCTTAGACATATTAATCTTTACAATATAGGCTCTTCTTTGAGAAATTGAATGTTTACCCACCCACTCCTTGCTCCCTTCGCCAAAAGAGAGCTGTGCTTTCCTCCATGGAGGGGGCCGTGGCCCAACAAAGCTGAGGGTTTCAGAAGATTTAACTTGATATACTGTGTTTAAGGAGTTCTGATATGTTTACATGGTCTAGAATTCAGGGGTCCTCAAACTCCAGCTAAGGCGGTGTGATTGTATTTGTTCCCTTTTTTTTTTTTTTTTTAACTTCAAAATAAGATATGTGCAGTGTGCGTAGGAATTTGTTCATATATTTTTTTTAAACTACAGTCTGGCCCACCAACGATCTGAGGGACAGTGAACTGGCCCCCTGTTTAAAAAGTTTGAGGACCTCTGATCTAGATTAAAGAGGAAAAAATGATTTCTGTGGTTAAGGAAAAAAAAAAGATATTAGCAGTGGGGGTGGGGGGAGCCAATTTAGAATCCAAACTCCTAACAAGTATATGTGCAGAATGAGGATGGAAAGAGACATTTTCAGTCAAATATACTGTAAAATGTTTGTGACCCACAGACCTGGCTTAAAATAAAGAAGGACTAAGGAGTGTTTTCTGGCAGAAGGAAGAAGATCCTGGTGAAAAGTTCAAAAGGCAGAAAAAAACAGACAGCAACAAAGTGCATAAATATTTGTTGGCCCCTTAGCCTTGGACATGAATTTCTGATCTCCTGTTTCAGCACTCCTTCCAGGATTTTTATTGGTCACTTGTCCCCAAATACTCAGAAACACAAGAGTATACCTTCTAACTTCTTCTGTGTGAGAAAATCCTCATTTAGTTTTGCTCTGAGGCTTGAGAACTGTCAACCTGTATTTCCTTAGGACATGTGGATGTTCTATTAGTGTTATCAGCTCAGGCAATAATAGCAATTTCTTTAGCGCTTAAATTATTCCTCTCCAAGGCTGCTACTATGAGGTCACATGATTGATTTTCCTATTTTACAGAATATTGTTGTAACACGCCAAGTGATGGGAGGATTTTCAAAGTCTCTCTGTGGTATGAGATGCATAGTTCGTACTGGAAAATACAGGAATCGAATTTCTAAGCAGCTGTCAGCTAGATAAAATCATCTGTCAGAGTACTCCTAAATAATAGCAATGCATATCTCTAATATGTATCAACCCTATTTCGTGCCAAATACTGATTCGCTGCCATTGGACCCTCACACATTCTGAAATTAGACAGAAAGCTTCCATTTCAAAGGTGGAGACTCTTTCAGAAATATGCTATTTTCTACTTTCTTCCAGATGCACTCTTTTTCATCAAATGTATGACTGAATGGTGTCAAAAATAAGTTCTCCTCTATGCAAAGTAGAAAAAGTTATAGTATTTAATGTGAAATTTGCCATTTTAAAGAATCATTATCTTGTTATTTGTGCTGATCTTAGTGCTTAATCATTTTACCATGCACCTCACCAGTGATGATAAATAAGGAAAACAAACTGCTCCTATTGGACATGATTTTAATTTTATTACTCCATGGCCCTTCTCCCCTTTCAGCACAAAGGCTGAAGTGATTACCACTGATGCCTTGGACGTAAACATCGACTTACTAGACATCATCTAAATTGATTTGTCTGCTTATGTTGGTTGCTCATCAAAAAATAATGACTTCCTTTTGCTAATAATAACTTAATTTATCATTATAAAAATTATAATGTTTAAACTATGGTCAATTTCCCTGCCATACCAAATAAACCAAAGACTTTATTCTTGCCAACAAACACCTGTTAAAGCTCCTTTTTCCCACCGCGTATTTGGAAGTCATTTCTGTCGAGGATGTGTTTAGATTCTTTAAAAATAATTTTCTTTGTCCCATGTATGTAGAAGCTTCCATTTCCACTAGAGGGACTACAGAAAAACACATACAAGGAAAATTGATTATTTTTGTTACAAAGGAGAATCTGCATACTGTTATATGTATATGTCACATGTTATTTATACTGTTATAAATGAAAGATAGATGTATTTATAAAAATATATAAATTTTCAGAGTTAACAACATCCATGTATAATGTATAATACTATCTCTTAGGGCCTCCAAACATCATTTTCCTAAGTAGCAGGAGGATTTCGACTTTTCACATGTGTTTAGTCAGCATATACTAATGAAAAATTGAGATGACCATATATTTAGGTTTTACAATTCTTTATAATGCTTTAGTTCACAACAGCCTGTATAAAGGTGTGTATTTCCTAATTGCCATTATAGAATATGCTCCATTCTAGTCTGGATTCTTGATATTGAAGTAATTTACAGTATTTTATATGTACATACATGTCTGTGTGTCTGGAATACATACTTCTCACCATTGGTATTTCAGACATGAAACTAACATCCACCGAAGGTTAGAGGGCTGTTTCAATGAACCACAATCCATAAACATAGTTCTTATGTCTATGTTCTTATTCAAAAATAATGAATATTTATTGAATATCCATGTCTATGTTCTTATTCAAAAATCAAGAAATAGAAATATCTATTTTTTTTTCTTTTGGCTTGTTTTTGCAAGATTATTGCTTCTTTGATTTGGTACTTTACTGAATTTGGGTTTGGTGTCATGTCCTTATCTTCTGTAGAGAAACATGTTAGGAAATATCTACCCACATAAAACCCGTATCTATTCAGGGGCACTGCTTTGAATGCTGCCTACTGTGTCTCAATTTGCCTCTTTTATGAGGACTCCAGGGAATAATTTTCCTTCGAGTTTCTGTGTTTCATTCCCAAGAAAATGGTTTGTTCTTCTCTTGAGAACATATTTTATTTGCTCTTCCATCTATAACAATTACATAAAGCCTTAAGATATTCTTCACCTTAATACCCTCTACCATAAATTTCTCTCAAATTTTCAGCCTCATAACATACTCTAGTTATTTCTGTAAGTTTCATCACATCTACTTTTTTGTTCAAAATTCTGTCGTGTAGATGAATAAACATAGTAAAATACACTATCAGCCCCATTTTGCTGTTGAGATAACAAAGCCCTAGAAAAGTCACTGAAAATCTCCTGCTAGTTGGGCTGCTATAATTAAAACTCAATTTAGATTCTACAGTGCTAGCAACAGCAGCAGCAAAAACAATGGACAACCTGCAAATCACAACATGTCCTGGAACTGGCAGAGAGCTAGGGTCCCGAGGCAATCAAGCATCCTATTATTCAAGAAAAAGCAGGGCTGCAGAGTGAAAAACCCAAGGCTTAGCACAGGAGAAAATAGTAGTTACCATATATGTGGGTGAAAAGAGAGCAGCTAAAATTACAATGAGTTACTAAAGACTGCTTACTAGCATGAAAGGTAAGAAACTCCAGAAACTGAGACACAAAGTTCATAGTCACTCTAAGGCTCTCTCCATTGGTCCTTCCCTGGATGATCACAAGAAAAACAGGGGACAGGGATGGGATCCAGAGAAAGTCCACTGCAAGGATCAGTCACCTCCCGTTGGAAAAGCACCCCCTGTTGCTGCCCCCTTCTCCCTATAGACAAATGAATTAAGCATGGACAGGAGAAGAGGCAAACTGTCATGCCTAAAACCCCAGTAAAGGTCTGCTGTTGATGGGCGAAGGTAAAGAAAAAAAATCACTTCACCCCTAGGGAAGGAATAGGAAATAGTTCTGCACCCCTGTACCTGTAACAATACCACTGGAGGTTTATACAAGTAAGAGAAAGCAGTCAACTCTCCCACAGAAGACTGACCAAAAATACCTGGCAATGCTCACTTGCCACTGAGAAGAGGGGAAGAAATGATAAAGAAACATCACCTTCAAGGAGCAGGCACACAAGGATTTTGTTTCCTTCAAATGATACTTTTCCTGAACCTATGGTGGGCTGAGACAACCAAGGATCCTCCTGCCTTCCATAAGAGGCCATCCAGCAGAGATTAAGAAGTACCAACAGACTCATGATTTGTAGTCTGACACGTAAAGAATTTGGAGATTACCACTGTCATCCTCACAACAAGAAACAAAAACGCTGAGCAAACTGAAAACCACCAACTCTGCTTAGGTACATCAGAGAACTGAGGTCACAGGAAAGACAGCTTCCCTGGATACAGGAGAATCAGGTATATACAGAGAGGAACACTGCACTAGAACAGAAGCTCATGAACAGAAGCAAAATCTGTCAGAAACGTCAACTATTATTCATAAATTTCTAGAGGCTCAGTGTGGAGGAGTTGAAAATTAAAAAGTCCGTGTGATCCACCAAGATGTAGCTCAGCAGATGAATGAACAAGCTGGTATATCCATGCAAGGGAATAGCATCAGAAATAAAAATATGTTATTAGACTATGAATAGTCATGGAAAAATCTCAAAAGCATATTGCTAATCAAAGGAAGCAAACAAAAGGCTAAATGCAATCTAGCTCCAAATACATGTTATTGTAGAAAAGGCAAAACTATAAAGACAGTAAATCATGTCCACAGTTGCCAAGGGTTTTTGGTGAGGGAGGGAAGAATGACCAGGAGGCGCACAGGAGACTTGCAGGCAAGGCAGCTTCTATGATTCTGTAATGGTAGTTACAGGGCACTGTAGAAAGCACCAACAAAGAGTGAACTGATGTATCAATGTTCATGCATCAATTGTAACAAATGTCATTGATCTAGTGAAAGGGAAACTGAATGTATTTGTAGAGTGTGTACGTGGTATATGTGTGTGTGTGCACATGTGCCCGTGTGCATGGATATGTGCACATGTGCAGAAATGCACATTGGGGTATTTAGGAAGTCTCTATGCTTCCTGTTCAGTTTTTGTGTATACCTAAAACTGTTCTAAAAATAAAATTTATTTATTCAAAAATAAAAGGTAACAGTCTACTACTGGTGTCAGGGCAAGAGAGTGAATACTCCTTCTTTGTCACAGACTTACAAGGAAAGATAGAAGCTGAGGATGAAACACAAACATTGTGGACCCTCTCTGGCCCTCAATCTAAGCACAAAATTTTGAAGAAATACAGGGAACCTGTAGTGCAAGAAATATAACCATAGCAACAACAGATTCTTAACCCATCTCAAAAACTGACTAGACTCAGACACACATAGACACACACACACACACAAGAACACACTTAACCTACTATTTTGACATAAGAAATGTGTTCCCATTTCCAAGTGAAAATACTGTATATGTTATTCTCTTATACACATGATGCCTGGCATTCAGAGTTAAATATTATCTCTCACACACACACATACACACACATGAATAAGCAAAAACATCCCATTGTCAAGAGAAAAGGTAATGAGAACAACCAGATTCAGAGATCACTCAGGAAAGGAATTTTTAAATCTATGAATAATTTGCCAAAATATCTGGTGGAAACATTGGAAAACATACATAAAATGGGGAATTTCAAGATATAAGTAAGAACTATGAAAATAATCAAATTGAAATGTTAGAAATAAAAACAATGTCAAAGATGAAGACTTTCTTTCCCAGACGTATTAGTAGATTCAGAATATCTGAAAAATATAGTGAATTTGAAAATAGGACAATAGAAATTACTCAAACTGAAACACAAAAAGAAAAAAGATAATTTTGTTCTAAAAGAGAATTTAAGAGTGGTGGGCAATACAAAACAGGGATTCCAAATATGGAATTCCATATTTGGAATTCCAGAGGTAGAAGAGAGAGGCACAGAAGAAAGAATGTCTGTGAATTTTCTTAAAAAATATTGAAAGTGGAAGACATTATTCTTAGTAAAGCATCACAAGAAGGGAGAAGCAGGAATCCTATGTACTCAATTTTGATATGAGGACAATTAATGACAATTAAGGTTATGGGGGGGAAGCAGAAAGAGGGACGGAGGGAGGGGGGTGGGGCCTTGGTGTGTGTCACACTTTATGGGGGCAAGACATGATTGCAAGAGGGACTTTACCTAACAATTGCAATCAGTGTAACCTGGCTTATTGTACCCTCAATGAATCCCCAAAAATAAAAAAATATATATATATATTGAAAGATCTCAAATCACTGATCAGATAATCCCAAGAGGGGTGAAAAGTCTGTGTGTGGTGTATAAACAGAGCTGCAACACAAAGATAAAGTTTCTGGAGACAGCTTGAGAAATAAGAGGCATTACAGAGATAAGGAATACACTGTATGACTAGTCATAAACTGTGTAATGCCCACAGTTCTATATTCAGTAAAAATATATTTCAAAACTGAAGGCAGAATAATATTCTCTCTCCATCTCCCCCCAACCCAAATTGACAGTATTTCCTAGAAATATAAACTAAAAGAAATACTAAAGGATCTTCTTTATGCAGGAGCTCAAGACAGCGGTCATGAACTTAGATTTAACCACTAGAAATGAACAGCTTCAGAAATAGTAAATACAAATTTAATTAAATGTGCGTGTTTTTTACTTTCCATTTATTTAAAAGATAAGCTAGTGTTTAGAAAAAAATTACTACAATTTTTTGAGTAGTTTATAAAACATATTTTAACACGTGACAATTATTCACTTATACACATAATGCCTGGCTGTCACTCCAAGTTAAATATTATCTACTTACATTATACATTAAGTAGTATAATATTTTTTTGTTTTTGCAGTTTTTTGCCGGGGCTGGGTTTGAACCTGCCACCTCTGGTATATGGGGCCGGCGCCCTACCCCTTTGAGCCACCGGCGCCGCCCAGTAGTATAATATTTTTGAAATTGGATGATGGTAAATTTAAGATTCATATTATAAACCCTAGAGTATCACTTAAAAACAAAAAGGGTGGTGGCTATTAAGCTATAGTGGAAAAAAAAAATTGAATCACAGAAGGATTGTTCAGCTGAGCTCTCCTAGAACAACTGGGGATAAAGAGAGAACTCAGCCATACTGGTGTGGGGACATAGTCACAGCTCAGGGGGCACAGCAAGGAGTTTGTGAGCTGGATACAGCATATGACCCAGAGTGGTGGAAATCTGATGAATTAGGCAACTGATTGTGACTGGCTGGAATCAGCTGGCCCCCCTCTGAGGGTCAGTAAGGGAGGAAGCCTTTCCAGAGTGGTGGAAATCTGATGAATTAGGCAGCTGATTGTGACTGGCTGGGATCAGCTGGCCCCCCTCTGAGGGTCAGTAAGGGAGGAAGCCTTTCAGGAGTTTTTAGTTGTTAAAGAAAGCTGTGCATTGAGTGGAAAGCTTGGAAGAATGGGCAGGCTATTTGCCATAGGTTTAGTGGTTGGCAGGGCAGCCATGCTGAGAAGGTCTCTATGGCCAAGGTGGTGCCATTGTGGAAAGATTGTGAGAAGGTCTTAGCAGGGTTCTAAGGCACAACCATCTTAACTCCGCCTACTGGTATCAGAACTCTGCTCTTACGACAGGCTGAGAGACTCTCGCATCCCATGGAAACTGCAGTTAGGGGACAGTGTGAGACCTGCCCCTGAAGGATTCCTATGAGCTTTAAAATCTCAACCCAGCAGGGTCTGAATGCTGAGGAAACAATCAGGAAATCACCTATGGCAACTAAGTTTGGAGTAAGGATCGCAGAAGTTGCTAGCTATATTCTCTGCCTCCTAAAAATCCACAGCACCACCTGGTGTCCTGGAGATATATTGCAACATATTGTCATCAAAAGCAAAGACTTCTGTTTGAAACAAAGGAAGCAGTGAGAAGGAAAAAGGAGGACCAGGAGGTGAACAAGAAGGAAGAATGCATAAGGAAGAACAAATAGAAAAATTCAGGCAACATGAAAACCAAAACAGAGAAACTCTCCCAAGGGACCATGAGGTAGCTACTGCAGAAGACTCCACCTATAAAGAATTAATGGACATCACAGAAAGGGAATTTAAAATATGGTTGATAAAAACAATAAAAGGAATGGATGAGAAAGTGGAAAGACAGAATCAAAAGTCGAATGAGAGATATGGAGAATATAGAAAGGATACCAGGGAGCTTAAGGAAATGAAGGCGAAAATCAGGGAATGTAAACATGTGTAGAAAGTATCAAAAACAGGTTAGACCATGGAGAAGAAAGAACCTCAGAGCTACAGGATAAAGTTTTTGAGTTAACCCAAGTAGTAAAGAGGCAGAAAAGAAGAGAGAGAAAGCAGAACAGGCACTTAGAGAACTACGAGACTCCATAAAGCATTCAAACATATGAATAATAGGGATTCTGCAAGAAGCCAGGAGTAAGCACCAACTGACCTACAGAGGCAGAACCACTAGGATGACATCTGGCTTTTCAACTGAAATCTTCCAAGCCAGAAGAGCATGGTCACCCACCTTCAACACTCTTAAACAAAACAATTTTCAGCCTAATATTCTGTATCCTGATAAACTAAGCTTAAAAATTATGGAGAAATAAATCTTTTGTGGATATACAAACACCGAAGAAATTTGTCACAAAATGACTAGCTCTATAGGAACTACTTACACCTATTCTCAATACTGACCATACAATGGACCACCACCAAAGTAAACACCCACAAGCTAAAGGTCAAACTTAGCTTCCACAATAGCACAAAAGATAAAACTACACAATGGACTTTCACAAAATAAGATGAATATAACTCCACCATACTTAACAATTCTCTCAATAAATGTCAATGGACTGAATTCACCACTAACAAGGCACAAGCCATCCATATGATGTCTCCAGGAGACACATCTAGCCTTGAAGGACAAATCAAGACTCAGGGTAAAGGGATGGAAACAGTATTTGGAGCAAAGAGAAATCAGAAGAAGGAATGGTTGCAATCTTATTTTCAGATACAAGTGAATTTAAAGCAACTAAAGTTAAGAAAGACAAACATGGACACTTTATACTGGTTAAAGGAACAATTTAACAGGAAGACATTTCAATTTTAAATATTTATGCACACAACTTAAATGCTCACGGATTAGTGAAACTAGACCTTGATGGGTCTGAACAATATGATATACCATAACACCATAATAACTGAGGACTTTAACACCCCTCTGTCAGAACTGGACAAATCCTCTAAACCAGTGGTTCTCAACCTTCCTAATGCCTCCTAATGCTGTGACCCTTTAATACAGTTCCTCATGTTGTGGTGACGCCCAACCATAAAATTATTTTTGTTGTTACTTCATAATTGTAATTTTGCTACTGTTACAAATTATAATGTAAATATCTGATATGCAGGATGTATTTTCATTGTTATAAAGGGGTCGCAATCCACAGGTTGAGAACCACTGCTCTAAACAGAAGCTAAACTAAGATACAAAGACTCAAACATGACCCTAGAACAAATGGATTAATAGACATATACAGAACACACCATCCCACAGCTAAAGAATATACATTTTTCTTATTATTCCATGGGATGTACCCCAAAATAAACTACATCCTAGAATACAAATCAAACCTTAGCATTATTGAAAGAACAGAAATTATACCCTGTATCTTCTCAGGTCACAAGGCAATAAAGATGGAACTCCAACAAAAACATTCATCCTCACACAAAGACTTGGAAATGAAACAATCTTATGCTGAATGATAGTTGTGTTCAGGAAGAGACAAAAGGGGAAATAATTAAATTTCTGAAGCATACCAACAAACAAGACATAAGTTACCAAAACCTGTAGGATATAGCAAAAGCAATATTAAGAAGGAAATTTATCTCATTAGATGCCTACATTCAAAAAACACAGAGTGTCAACAAACTCATGTATGATCTTACAGAACTTTAAAAAGAAAAACAATCCAATCCCAAACCTAGCAGAAGAAAAGAAATATCCAAAATTAAATCAGCGATTAATGAAATCAAAAACAAAAGAATCATTCAATAAATTAATGAAACACAAAATTGGTTTTTTGACAAAAATAAATAAAATTGATAAACCTTTGGCCAGATTAACTAGAAACACAAAAATAAAATTTCTAATAACCTCAATCAGAAATGATAAAGAGGAAATAATAACAGATGCCACAGAGATACAAAAGATCATCTCTGAGTACTACAAGGAACTCTATGGCCAGAAATTCAACAGTGTGGAGGAAATGGATCAATACCTGAAATCACACCCTCTCCCTAGACTTACCCAGGAAGAAGTAGCTCTCTCCAACAGGTCAATTTTGAGAACTAAGATCACAGAAATAATTTTTTAAAAATCCAAACAAAACAATGCCATGGTTAAGATGGCTTTACACCAGAATTCTATCAAACCTTCAAAGAAGAGTTTATACCCATACTGCAAAAATTATTCCACAAAATTGAGAAGGAAGAAATCTTCCCAAACAAGTTCTACCAAGCAAACATCACCCTTATAATAAAACCAGGAAAAGACTCAACTAAAAAGGAGAATTTCAGGCTAATTTCACTAATTAATACAGAAGCAAAAGTTCTCAATAAAATCCTACCCAATACATTACAGCTACACATTAAAAAAATCATTCATCACAATCAAGTAGGTTTCATCTCAAGGATTCAAGGCTGGTTTAACATACGCAAGTCCATAAACATAATTTACCATGTCAACAGAAGCAAAAACAAAGACCATACAATCTTCTCAATAGATGCAGAAAAAAACATTTGATAAAAATTCAGCATCCTTTTCTAATTAGAACATTAAGAATATAGGCATAGGTGACACATTTCTGAGTCTGATCAAAGCCATCTATGACAAACCCACAGCTAATATTATACTGAATGAAGTAAAATGAACAGCTTTTCCACTTAGAACTGGAACCAGACAAGGATGTCCTCTATCACCACTACTATTCAACATAGTGCTGGAAGTTCTAGACAATACAATCAGGCAAGAGAAGGAAATAAAGGGCATCCAAATGGGAGCAAAAGAGGTCAAACTCTCCCTCTTTGTCAAGGATATGATCTTATACTTAAGAGATCCCTGAAGACTCACCCACAAGACTCCTGGAAGTGATGAAAAATACAGCAATGTCTCAGGATGTGAAATCAATGTCCATAGATCAGTAACCTTTTATACACCGATAACAACCAAAATGAGAGGTTAATCAAGGACACAATTCCCTTCACAGTAGTTTCAAAAAAAGGAAATACCAAGGAATATATATAGCAAAAGAGGTGAAGGACCGCTACAAAGAAAATTATGAAACCCTAACCATACCATATTAAAAAATGGAAGAACATACCATTCTCATGGCTGGGAAAAATCAACGTTAAAATGCCTATATTTCCCAAAGCAATCTACAGATTCAATGCAATTCCCATTAAAATACCAAGATCATACTTTCAGTATATGGAAAAAATAATTCTTCATTTTGTATGAAACCATAAGAAACCCTGCATAGCCAAGGCAATACTTAGTAATAAAAACAAAGCCAGGGTGTCACCCTATCAGACTTTCAGCTACACTACAAGGCCATAGTGATCAAAACAGCATGGTATTGGCACAAAAATAGAGACATTGACATATGAAACTGAATAGAAAGCCATGAGATGAAACTAATCTCTTACAGCAACCTGATCTTTGAAAACTAAACAAGAACTTACACTGGGAAAAAGAATCCCTATTCCAAAAATGGTGTTGGGAAAACTGGATAACCACGTGCAAAATACTGAAACTGGACCCACATCTCTCACAACTTAAAAAAATTGATTCAAGATGGATAAAAGATTTAAATCTAAGGCATGAAACAATAAAAATCCTCAAAGAAAGTATGGGGAAAACACTTGAAGATATCAGCCTGGGGAAAGATTTTATGAAGAAGACTTCCATGGCAATTGCAACAACAACAAAAACAAACAAATGGGACTTAATTAAACTTAAAAGCTTCTGCACAGCTAAGAAAACCACAATCAAAGCAAACAGACTACCTTCAGAATGGGAAAAGACATTTTCATATTATGAATCAGACAAAAGCTTGATAAGTAGGATCTAGAGAGAGCTCAAATTAATCAACAAAAAGGCCCAACAATCCCATGTATCACTGGGCAAGAGACATGAATAGAACCTTCTCTAAAAAGACAGATGAATGGCTAAAAAACATGAAAAAAAAATGCTCATCATCCCTGATTATGAGAGAAGTGCAAATCAAAACTACCCTGAGATATCACCTAAGTGAGAATGGTCCACATCACAAAGTCTCAAAGCTACAGATGCTGGCGTGGATGTGGATAGAAGGGAACACTTTTACCTTGCTGGTGGAACTGCAAACTAATACAACCTTTTTGGAAGAAAGTATGGAGAATCCTCAACGAACTCAATCTAGACCTCCCATTTGATCCTGCAATCTCATTACTAGGCATCTATCCAGAAGGAAAAAAATTCTTTTATCACAAGAACATTTGCACTAGACTGTTTATCATAGCTCAATTTATAATCAACAAAATATGGAAACAGCCTAAATGCCCACCAATCCAGGACTAATAAACTGTGGTATATGTATAGCATGGAATATTATTCAGCCATTAAAAAGATGAAGACTTTACATCTTTTGTACTAACCTGGATGGAGGTGGAACACACGCTTCTTAGTAAAGCATCACAAGAATAGAGAAGCAAGAATCCAATGTACTCTATCCTAATATGAAGGCAGAAGATGAGCTAATACAAGGGGAAGGTAGGGGAATGAGCAAGTGGGGAGAGAGAAGAATGGAGCAGGGTTGGGGGTGGTGGTCAGGTATCTGGCACACCTCTTGGGGTGGAACACAATTATAA
Source organism: Nycticebus coucang (assembly GCF_027406575.1). NCBI lineage: Eukaryota > Metazoa > Chordata > Mammalia > Primates > Lorisidae > Nycticebus > Nycticebus coucang. The sequence continues at coordinate 3,719,319 of NC_069790.1, forward strand.
GAGGGACTTTATCTAACAAATGCAATTGGTGTAACCTAATTCTCTGTACCCTCAATGAATCCCAAACAATTAAAATAAATAAATGAATAAATTGAATCACAAAATATTCAATTAATTCAAAAGCAGACAGAAAAAGAGAAAAAACGGAATAGATAAAAATTAAACAAAGAGCTAAAAGATGTAGATTTATATGCAACCATATTAATAATCACCTTAGACATAAATTATGCAAACACTCAAGAAACGACAGATTATTTTTATATCAAGTAAAAATACAATATCAAACTATATACAGTTACAAGAAACCTTCTTTAAAATGTCAAAAGTCTTAAGAAAACGCCATTGAAAAGGTACATTATGCTAACCTAACCAAAAGAATGCTGAGGCAGCTGGACTTCAGAACAGGAAATGCACTAGGGATAAAAGAAAAAAAACGAAGAAAGGACAGACATGCTCCACAATGTGAAAGGTAAGAATTTATCAAGGAGGCCACAATACTAAATACATGTCACATAACAACAGAACATCAAAATACATGAAGCAAAAAGTTACAAAACAGAAAAAATATTTAGACCAGTCCAAAATAAAACCTGAAGATTTCAACACTGTTTTCTCAGTCATCTGCAGGACAAATTGGCAAGAAAACAGAATACAACCTGAATCACTATGTCAACCAACACTCGGCTCAACACCAGTGGGATACCTATTCTTTTCATGGGCATGCACCAAGATAAATCTCAGCTTAAAAATAAAAAACTTTTAAAAACTTAAACTTTGGGGGCAGCGCCTGTGGCTCAAAGGGGTAGGGTGCCCACCCCGTAAGCCAGAGGTGGTGGGTTCAAACCCAGCCTCAGAAAAAAAAAAAAAAAAAACTTAAACTTTGGTATTGATATATCACATTTTTTGTGACCACAATGAAATTAAAATATAAATTACTAACAGAAAAGACATTTGAAAAATACTCAAATATTTCAAAATTAAACAACATAATTTGAAATAATTCTTATTAACTATACAAAAGTCAGCACACAAACATTGACAGTAATGTTATTCATAATCTTCAAACAGTGGGAAAATTCCCATCCACAGATGAATGAATAAAGTAACTGGCATATCTGGACAATGGTACGCTATTCAGCAATAAAAATATCTGTAGTGATAACGTTGCAGCAACAAGGGTAGATCTCAAGGCATCCTGATGCGTGCAAAGAATCCAGACTCAAAAAGCTACCCCCTGAAAGATTCCAGCTCTATTTCAGTTTGGCAGAGACAATATGCTAGGGTCAGAAAACCAGCAAGTGACTGGGTGGAGAGAGGGAACTGCTTGCAATAAGAACAAGGGGACATTTTGGGTTCTAACATGTATAGTTTTGTTGTGGTGGTGTTTGTATCTCTATATGAATTTGCCAACATTCACAAGATTATGCACCAGAAAGGCCGAATTCATGGAACACGAAGGATCATACTATAAAGGATAAATACACGCAAATTATATCTTAATAATCCAACATAAAAGAGCAGAATAAAATGTAGCTTCTTTCTGTCTGCCATGCCGTGCAATAGGCGAAGTCTTTTATATCCAGGAAATATAAAAATCACTTTTGCAGTTGATTTTGAGAGATGGTGGCTCTTCCAGTCACTGGATATGTGAATAGATAGAGATGAGGAGATTAACAGCCTTGTCTGTTCTAGATGAAAATTATTTTTTATTTTTTCCTTTTGAAGGTGCAGTGCTGCTAAGGAAAGGCAGAGGGTATCTATGCAATGAATAAAATCAGCTGAGCCAGATAACTGACTTTTTTTTCTTCTATTTGGAAATGTTGCCAAAGTGTCAGTGAGTGTTTTATTTTTAGAAAGATAATCAAGAATTTCAATTTTAAGAGCATATTCACAATACATTTTAGATTCCTTTCCAAAACCCACAATCTATCCCTTATATATATTATCATCACAGTGTGTATTTTATAAGCATGTGCATGGATAATAAATGTCTTGAAATTATAATTATCTTCCATGGTGAATTCAATTTTGTTTGATCTCTCCTTCCTTGCTGTGTCTTATAAGGGCAAAATTAAACAAAGTCCATGAGTCAGTTACCAAAACAGTTCATAAAATATTTTTAAATATGAACTCTTTGAAGATGCTCATATTCCACATTTAATATGATTTTAAGTCCATTGTTGGATTTTTTATCTGTTTCATAAAAATTATTAAAGTTACAAATGTTGTCATTCTTCTAGTTACACAACATCAAAAATGCATCTAGAGTCAAGGGAATCTCTAGTCTAAAAGTAGGGGTGCTTTCACATTCACCGCCCAGGATCAACAGCACAACTGTTAGAGGTCCACAGGACAGCAGGCATGGTAGCCAAGTAACATTACATTTTAATTAAGCAAGTCATGGTGTAGTAATTATTAGGGTATTGCTCTATAAACGTATACTTTCTCTATATATCTTTACAGGACGTGTCTACTAAGGCACAGTTATTCCTTATAAGAGTAATGTTTACTTTCAATGATCTCATTTCACTTGAACATTGAGAAAAACTGCCAAACATTTTATATTTCTAATTTTATAGGAATTACTAACCCATTTGAAGTGAACAAATATGAATTTTATTTTATTTATTTTTTTTTTTTATTAAATCATAGCTGTGTACATTGATATGATCATGGGGCACCATACACTAGCTTCATAAACCGTTTGACACATTTTTATCACAATGGTTAACATAGCCTTCCTGGCATTTTCTTAATTATTGTGCTAAGACATTTACATTCCACATTTACTAAGTTTTGCATATAACCTTGTAAGATGCACCAGAGGTGTAATCCCACCAATCCCCCTCCCTCTACTCACCTGCCCCCTCCCTCCCCTCCCTTTCCCCCTCCCCCTATTCTTAGGTTGTAACTGGGTTATAGCTTTCATGTGAAAGCCCTAAATTAGTTTCATAGTAGGGCTGAGTACATTGGGTACTTTTTCTTCCATTCTTGAGATACTTTACTAAGAAGAATATGTTCCAGCTCCATCCATGTAAACATGAAAGAGGTAAAGTCTCCATCTTTCTTTAAGGATGCATAATATTCCATGGTGTACATATACCACAATTTGTTAATCCATTCATGGATTGATGGGCACTTGGGCTTTTTCCATGACTTAGCAATTATGAATAGGGCTGCAATAAATATTCTGGTACAAATATCTTTGTTATGATGTGATTTTTGGTTCTCTGGGTATATGCCCAGCAGAGGAATTACAGGATTGAATGGCAGATCTATTTTTAGATCTCTAAGTGTTCTCCATATCTCTTTCCAAAAGGAATGCATTAATTTGCATTCCCACCAGCAGTGTAAAAGTGTTCCCTTTTCTCCAAATCCATGCCAACATCTCTGGTCTTGAGATTTTGTGATATAGGCTAGTCTCACTGGAGTTAGATGATATCTCAAAGTAGTTTTGATTTGCATTTCTCTGATGATTAAAGATGGTGAGCATTTTTTCATATGTCTGAAGGCCGTGCGCCTGTCTTCTTCAGAGAAGTTTATCTTCAAATCCCTTGCCCAGCCTGCGATGGGATCCCTTGTGCTATTCTTGCTAATGCGTTTGAGTTCTCTGTGGATTCTGGTTATTAAACCTTTGCCAGAGACATAACCTGCAAATATCTTCTCCCATTCTGTGGGCTGTTTACTTGCTTTACTTAATGTGTTCTTGGCTGTGCAGAAGCTTTTTAGTTTGATCAAGTCCCATTAGTGTATTTTTGAAGCTGCTTCAATTGCCTGGGGAGTCTTCCTCATAAAATACTCACCCAGACCGATTTCTTCAAGGGTTTTCCCTGCACTCTCCTCTAGTATTTTTATACTTTCATGTCTTAAGTTTAAATCTTTTATCCAGTGAGAGTCTATCTTAGTTAATGGTGAAAGATGTGGGTCCAGTTTCAGTCTTCTGCAGGTTGCCAGCCAGTTCATCCAGCACCATTTGTTAAATAGAGAATCTTTTCCCCACTGAATGTTTTTAATTGGCTTGTCAAAGATTAAATAACGGTAAGTAGCTGGATTCATCTCTTAGTTCTCTATTCTATTCCAGACATCTACTTCTCTGTTTTTGTGCCAATACCATGCTGTTTTGATCACTATCGATTTGTAGTAAAGTCTGAGGTCTGGTAGTGTGATTCCTCCTGCTTTGTTTTTATTTCTGAGTAATGTCTTGGCTATTTGAGTTTTTTTCTGATTCCATATAAAATGAAGTATTGTTTTTTCAAGATCTTTAAAGCATGACAGTGGAGCTTTAATAGGGATTGCGTTGAAATTATATATTGCTTTGGTAGTATGGACATTTTAACAATGTTGATTCTTCCCAGCCATGAGCATGGTATGCTTTTCCATTTGTTAACATTTTCAGCTATTTCTTTTCTCAGAGTTTCATAGTTCTCTTTATAGAGATCTTTCACGTCCTTTGTTAGATAAATTCCCAAATATTTCATCTTCTTTGGCGCTACTGTGAATGGGATGGAGTCCTTAACTGTTTTTTCAACTTGACTATTGTTGGTATATATAAAGGCTACCGATTTATGAATGTTGATTTTGTAACCTGAGACGCTGCTGTATTCCTTGATCACTTCTAAGAGTTTTGTAGTAGAGTCCCTAGTGTTTTCCAGATATACTGAACAAATATGAATTTTAAAGAAAAACCTTTACAGGGTATTTTTTAAAACTTGACAATGTGTTTCTGTATCAGAATATTACATTTTCAATTTACTGGAAATTTTTAATAGGACATTGTGCAAACCATAGGGAAAAATATGTTTACTTGTATTTCACAATGAGAATTAACAATTTTTTAATTTTATTCCTATGTGTGTGTTTGTGTGTATGAGTGTGTGTGTATGGTGTTCACATAACTGATATTTTTCTTAAAAGTCTTCATTTATTTTGTATGATTTATAAAATGTTAGTATATCATAGTATAGTATGTAGAAAAATCATACTAAAATGAATTATTTCAGTTTTTTGAGGAGTGCACTTATGTAATAATCAATTTGGGATACATTTAGGCAGAAATTAAATTTTCTATTAAAAGTATTATGGTGAGAACGATCTTTACAGTTTGAATTTTATTAGCATTTTAATTTTTAGGATGAAATTCTAAAAGTGAGACTTCCAGGTCAATATTCAAGAATACCTTTAAGGATCTTAATACACATTGCCAAATTTTCTGAAATGTTACTATCAATGTGAGAATGCTTGTGTTATTCTATCTTGTCAGAATTTACTATTTTTATTTAAGGTTAAATTTTATATCCCAAAGATATTTCTAATTATATGTAGAGTGCATACTTTATTATACATTAAAATTTTTTTATATTCTAGAACTTGTAAATTATTATCACTTATTTAATGTCAAACTATAGTCTTAACACATCTCTTACCAAATGAAAGAATTTTATAATATAAGAAACATTAAGATAGGTTACATCAGGTATATTAACACATGAATGTCTTACTTGCCTTATAAATAGTGTACTAGGTACTATTTTTATTATTTTGTTTATTTTCTGACTATAAAACTAAGTTATATTTATGTAAAAATTAAAGCATGTTAAAATCCATATTGCTATAACACAAGATTGCTAATATTTATATACAATCATAATTATATGTACCCAAATTTATTGCTATACTTTTAATATTGGAAATAGATTACTATAATTTTATACATGTACTTCTCATTTCCTCTCATTTAAAGCCCTTTTTGTTATTTTCATGCATTTATTTTAATAGCTGTCATATATCCCAAAATATGAAAATTTTATTATTTCACCACTGCTATATTCTTGAAAAGTTAATGATTTCCTCCAATTTCATATTGAAAAAAACACCTTGTTGTATTCTTTCTTTGCTTTGTCCCTGGAATTCATCCCATATTGGGACTTTTGGCTCAATAAATATATAATTTAGCAAATCTAGTTGCTAAATATCACTATTTTTGCTTTTTTAAAATTTTTTATGAAATCATAACTGCGTCCATTAAGGCACTTATAAGGTACAATGTGCTGATTTAATATACAATGTGGAATGCTTACATGTAACTGATTAACATAACCATCTTTAAAGAAATTACAAATATTTACATACCCACAAGTGCTCTGAGATATCTCCCTAGTGATTATCATTCTAAATGTTCATATGTACATGTGTGCATACATTCACATGTACTAATGCACACACGTACACACGTTTATACATAAGCACCTCTATATACAGGTGCACACACATATGTACATGCATTTACATACATGCACACACAGACATATGTAATACAGATAGAAGGACATATATAAAACAATGAAAATTAGATTTAAATTTTGGCAGTTTGCTGTATAAAATATTTCACCATTCCTATAGCTGAGATCATATGTTTTTTGCATTTCTATCGCCTTATTTCTTATTTTTTTATAAAATAGTTTATGAAGTTTATTTGTTCCCAATATAAAAAAATTACTAAATAAACATCTACAACAGCAAGGAAGAAACTCTAAGGAGAGGGAAGAATAGGATTTCCAGAGTTGCCACATTATGATCTTCAAAATATCTAATTTCCAACGGAAAATGATGACACGTGTAAAGGAAAAAGAAGGCATGACCCATTTATAGAAGAAATGAACAGAAACTGTCCCTGAGGAAGCAGAAATCTAAGACTTACTAGACATAACCTTTAAAGAGAAAGAGAGAGAAAAAGATACAATACTTGGAGAAATAATAGTTGAAAACTTTCCATTGATGAATCCTACCAATCTTTCTCAAATTCTTCCAAGAAGTGGAAGAGGAAGAAAATCTTTTTAACTTTTTCCGTGTGGCCAGTATTAGCCTGATACAAAAGCTAGACAAAGATACCACAGGAAAACTTACAAATATAGATACAGAAAACCTTAGCATTATACTAGCAAACCAAATCCATTAGCACATCCAAAGGATTATACACCAGCTTGAAGTGGACTTATTCAATGTAAGCATGTAAGTATCAATAAAAAACACCACAGTAATAGAATCACAGGGAAAATAACCACACATGGTCATCCCAATGTGGTTTGACACAGAACAAAACATTTCACAAAATACAACACTTCTACATGATAAAAACCCTCAGAAAAGTAGAAGTAGAAGGGACTTCCTTAACATGATAAAAGGCATTCAAGAAAAACTGACATCTAACATTATATTCAGTGGTGAAGGTCTGAAGGCTTTCTGCCTAAGATCGTTACAAAACAGTTGGCAATGAAATGCCAGCTTTCACACCTGTTATTTGATATTATGCTGTAAGTTCTAGCCAGAGCATTTAGATAAGAAAAAAAATAAATAAATGTCCTCTAAATTGGAAAAGAGGAATTAAAGCTATCTCTATAAACAGATCACATGATCTGGGGATCGTGCCATCTAGAAAGTCCCAAAGAGCCCACAAAAATAACTACTAGATGGGTGGCGCCTGTGGCTCAGTGGGTAGGGCACCAGTCCCATACACCGAGGGTGGCAGGTTCAAACCCAGGCCTGGCCAAACTGCAACAAAAAAATAGCCGGGCATTGTGGCGGGCGCCTGTGGTCCCAGCTACTCGGAAGGCTGAGGCAAGAGAATCACCCAAGCCCAGGAGCTGGAGGTTGCTGTGAGATGTGGGATGCTATGGCACTCTACCTAGATTGATAAAGTGAGACTCTGTCTCTACAAAAAAAATATATATATATACTAGCTCTACTATATTAAATCCAGCAAAGTTGCAGGGTACGAGGTCAACATGCAAAAATCAGTTGTATTTCTATACAACAAGCAGTAAGGAACAATCCGTAAAGAAAATTTAAAAAACAGTTGAATTTTCAATGGCATCCGAAAGCATAAATATCTAAGTATAAATGTAGCTAAAGAAGTGAAAGACTTGCATACTGAAAGCTACAAAGCCTTGCTGAAAAAAATTAAAGAAGCCTTAAATGAATGGAAAGACAACCTGTGTTCGTGGTTTGGAAAACTTAGTATCATTAAGACTGTAATACTGCCCAAAGAAATCCATAGTTTCAATGCAAGACTTAAAAAAAATTTCACTGGTGGTGCCCATAGCTCAGTGGGTAGGGCACTGGCCACATACACCAATGCTGGCAGGTTTGAATGCAGCCCAGACCTGCTGAAACAACAATGACAACTGCAACAACAACAACAAAAAAAATAGCTGGACGTTGTGGTAGGCGCCTGTAGTCCCAGCTACTTGGGAGGCTGAGGCAAAGAGAATCACTTAAGCCCAAGAGTTTGAGGTTGCTGTGAGCTGTGACTCCACAGCACTCTACCCAGGGCCACAGCTTGAGACTCTGTCTCAAAAAACACATTTATTTTTTCATTGGCCTTTTTGCAGATTTGTGAAAGCTGATCCCCAAATTCACATGGCATGCAAGAGGCCCTAAGTACCCTCAACAATCTTGAAAAAGAAGAACTAAGTTGGAGAATTCACACTTCTCAATTTTAAAACTTTTTATAAAGCAATGGTGATCAAGACAGTGTGGTACTGGTATAAGATAGACATATAGACCAATGAAATATTATTGGGAAATAAGAAATTAATTCATTCATCTATGGCCAATTAATTTTGTATGAGAATGCCAAGATCATTCAACAGGGGAGGAATAATCTCTTCAATAAATACAACTGGGACAACTGGTTATCACATGCAAAAGAACGGCATTGGTCCCCAACTCACACCTTATGCATAATACAAAATGTAACTCAAAATGAATCAATAACTAAATATAATAGCTAGAAACCATAAATATTTTATCAAAAACCATAAGATGACCTTCATGACTTTGAATTTGGTAATGCATGCTTAGCTATCACACCAAAAGCATGAACAACAAAAGAAAAAAAACATTATTGAATTTATTTTATTTTATTTTATTATTAAATCATAGCTGTGTACATTAATGCAATCATGGGGCACCATACACTGGTTTTATAGACCATTTGATATATTTTCATCACACTGGTTAACATAGCCTTCCTGGCGTTTTCTTAGTTATTGTGTTAAGACATTTACAGTCTACATTTACTAAGTTTCACATGTACCCTTGTAAGATGCACCATAGGTGTAATCCCACCAATCACCCTCCCTCCACCTATTCTCCCCCTCCCTCCCCTCCCTTTCCCGCTTCCCCATATTCTTAGATTATAACTGGGTTATAGCTTTCCTATGAAAGCCATAAATTAGTTTCATAGTAGGGCTGAGTACATTGGATACTTTTTCTTCCATTCTTGAGATACTTTACTAAGATTATGTTCCAGCTCCATCCATGTAAACATGAAAGAGGTAAAGTCTCCATCTTTCTTTAAGGCTGCATAATATTCCATGGTGTACATATACCACAATTTATTCATCCATTCATGGATCAATGGGCACTTGGGCTTTTTCCATGACTTAGCAATTATGAATTTGGCTGCAATAAACATTCTGGTACAAATATGGTTATTATAATGTGACTTTTGATCTTCTGGGTATATACCTAGTAGAGGAATTATAGGATTGAATGGCAGATCTATTTTTAGATCTCTAAGTGTTCTCCAAACATCTTCCCAAAAGATTATTGCCTTATTTCTTCTAACAATTGCAAATTTTATAGCTTTTATCCATTTTGTCCTACAAGGCTCTGATGTAATGAATTCTAATAACTTCTTAATATAGTGAAGAAATTAACTCTTTCTCTGCCTTACAAGATGTAATTTTCCCATAGTTGTTTGAGATTTGGGTAATTCTATATTTTTACATATCAAAAGAATTAATGTTTTGTTGTTTTTCCCTTTAGTCGGTGCTTTTAAGAGTTATTTCCTGAGATTAAGTTCTAATAATTACTACATTTTATTTTATTATTGTTTCATGTGGGTCTAATTTTATTCTATTATTTCACAACAATATTCAAATATCAGTTGGGAATTTCATTTACAAATTTAATAGAAATGTAAATGAAAGAGAGCATGCGTACATAACTGCACCCTTCCTAAGAGTGTAGCTTGATGCCCCAGCACATGTGAACACGCAGACCTGTACAAGCAGCACTGATGTCAAGAAAAGCGTTGTGATTGAACACCGTTAGTGGTACTGGTTCCTCTTCCGTCAACCCTCCCCCAAATGGTAACCATGACCCTCACATTTAACAGCGAGGGCAGGTTTCCTTGCTTCTACGAAGCATAATAATGAAATTATACAGTATGTTTGCAGCTGGATTTGTGAAAATAATATTCAAAGATATGGTTACCTTTTGTTGTCTGCAGCTTTTGACAATGGAAACAGTGTTCCTGGAGCATGGTTGTTCCATCGAGAAACAGAAGCTGGACTACTGTGGGTTATGTAAGCCTAAGAATGGAATCCCTGAGTCAGAGTATGCTCATGTTTAGCTTTAGTAGGTAATTGGAACAGTTTCCCAGGCCCAAGAATGGAATCCATGAGTCAGAGTATGCTCATGTTTAACTGTAATAGGTAATTGGAACAGTTTCCCAGAGTAGATACCCAGAATGACACCTCTCCCACAGTGAGTGAGTGAGTGTTCCAGAGTTTCTACATCCATTTTTTTTTTATTAAATCATAGCTGTGTACATTAATGTGATCATGGGGCACCATACACTAGTTTCATAGACCGTTTGACATATTTTAATCATCCATTTTTTTATTATTATTAAATCATAGCTGTGTACATTAATGCGATCATGAGGCACCATACACTGGTTTTATAGACCGTTTGACACATTTTCATCACACTGGTTAACATAGCCTTCCTGGCATTTTCTTATTGTGTTAAAACATTTATATTCTACATTTACTAAGTCTCACATGTACCCTTGTAAGGTGCACCATAGGTGTAATCCCACCAATCACCCTCCCTCCATCCATCCTCCCCCCTCCCTCTCCCCCATATGCTTAGGTTATAACTGGGTTATAGCTTTCATATGAAAGCCATAATTAGTTTCCTAGTAGGGCTGAGTACATTGGATACTTTTTCTTCCATTCTTGAGATACTTTACTAAGAAGAATATGTTCCAGCTCCATCCATGTAAACATGAAAGAGTTAAAGTCTCCATCTTCCTTTAAGGCTGAATAATATTCCATGGTGTACATATACCACTATTTATTAATCCATTCGTGGATCAATGGGCACTTGGGCTTTTTTCCATGACTTAGCAATTATGAATTTGGCCGCGATAAACATTCTGGTACAAATATCTTCATTATAATGTGATTTTTGGTCTTCTGGGTATATACCTAGTAGAGGAATTATAGGATTGAATGGCAGATCTATTTTTAGATCTCTAAGTGTTCTCCAAACATCTTTCCAAAGGGAATATATTAATTTGCATTCCCACCAGCAGTGTAGAAGTGTTCCCTTTTCTTCGACGCCAACATCTCTGGTCTTGGGATTTTGTGATATGGGCTAAACTTACTGGAGTTGATATCTCAAAGTAGTTTTGATTTGCATTTCCCTGATGATTACAGATGATGAGCATTTTTTCATATGTCTGTAGGCCATGCACCTGTTTTCTTCAGAGCAGTTTCTCTTCAAGTCCTTTGCCTAGCCTGCAATGGGATCACTTGTTCTTTTCTTGCTTAAATGTTTGAGTTATCTGTGGATTCTTTTTATTAAACCTTTGTCAGAGACATAACCTGCAAATATCTTCTCCCATTCTGAGGGCTGTTTGCTTGCTTTACTTACTGTGTTCTTGGCTGTGCAGAAGCTTTTTAGTTTGATCAGGTCCCAGTAGTGTATTTTTGAAGCTGCTTCAATTGCCCAGGGGGGTCCTCCTCATAAAATACTCGCCCAGACCAATTTCTTCAAGGGTTGTCCCTGCACTCTCTTCTAGTATTTTTATACTTTCGTGTCTTAAGTTTAAATCTTTAACCCAGTGAGAGTTCATCTTAGTTAATGATGAAAGGTTTGGGTCCAGTTTCAGTCTTCTACAGGTTGCCAACCAGTTCACGCAGCACCATTTGTTAAATAGGGAATCTTTTCCCCAATGAATGTTTTTAATTGGCTTGTCAAAGATAAAATAACAGTAAGTAGCTGGATTCATCTCTTTCTTCTCTATTCTGTTCCAGACATCTACCTCTCTGTTTTTGTGCCAGTATCATGCTGTTTTGATCACTGTTGATTTAGAGTATAGTCTGAGGTCTGGTAGCATAATTCCTCCACCTTGTTTTTATTTCTGAGTAATGTTTTGGCTATTCAAGATTTTTTCTGATGCCATATAAAACAAAGTATTAATTTTTCAAGATCTTTAACGTATGACAGTGGAGCTTTAATAGGGATTGCATTAAAATTGTATATTGCTTTGGGTTGCATGGACATTTTAACAATGTTAATACTTCCCAGCCATGAGCATGGTATGTTTTACCATTTGTTAACATTTTCAGATATTTCTTTTCTTAGAGTTTCATAGTTCTCTTTATAGAGATCTTTCACGTCCATTGTTAGATAAACTCCCAAATATTTCATCTTCTTTGGCACTACTGGAAATGGAATAGAGTCCTTAACTGTTTTTTCAGCTGACTATTGTTGGTATATATAGTCTACCGATTTATGAATGTTGATTTTTAACCTGAGATGCTGCTGTATTCCTTGATCACTTCTAAGAGTTTTGTAGTAGAATCCCTGGTGTTTTCCAGGATACAATCATATCATCTGTGAAGAGTGAAAGTTTGATCTCTTCTGACCCGATACGGATACCCTTGATTGCCTTTTCTTCCCTAATTGTGGTGGCTAAAACTTCCATTACAATGTTAAAGAGCAGTGGAGACAATGGGCAGCCTTGTCTGGTTACTGATCTGAGTGGAAATGATTTCAATTTAACTCCATTCAAAACAATATTGGCTGTGGGTTTCCTGTAGATGGCCTCTATCAGTTTAAGGAATGTCCCTTCTATACCAATTTTCTAAGTGGTCTGATCATGAAGGGATGCTGGATATTATCAAAAGCTTTTTCTGCATCAATTGAGAGAATCGTATGGTCTTTGATTTTTAATTTGCTTATGTGCTGAATTATACTTATAGATTTACGTATATTGAACAAGCCTTGAGACCCTGGGATAAAACCGACTTGGTCATGATGTATAATTTTTTTGATGCGTTGCTGGTTTCTGTTTGTTAGGCTCTTGTTGAATATTTTTGCATCTACATTCATTAGTGATATTGGTCTATAATTTTCTTTTCTTGTTGGGTCTTTTCCTGGTTTGGGGATCAGGGTGATGTTTGCTTCATAGAATGTGTTTGGTAGTGTTCCTTCTTTTTCTACATCTTTGAACAGGTTGAATACTATAGGTACTGATTCCTCTTTAAAGGTTTGGTAGAATTCTGACGTGAAGCCATCTGGTCCCGGGGTTTTCTTTTTAGAAAAGAAAAAAAAGAAAAAAGAAAAGAAAAGAAAAAAAAGAAAAAAGAAAAAAACAGAAAAAATCTTTAGGGAGATTTTGTATGGTTGATCCTATTTCAGAACTTGGTATTGGCCTGTTCAACATTTCTACTTGATTCTGGCTAAGTCTTGGAAGGTGACGTGCTACTTAGTATTGGTCAATTTCCTTAAGGTTTTCATATTTCTGAGAATAAAGTTTCTTGTATATTCATTAAGTATTTTTTGAATTTCTGAGGAGTCTGTTGTTATTTCATCTTTGTCATTTCTGATTGATGAGATTAGAGATTTTACTTTTTTTTCCTGATTAGGTTAGCCAAAGGTTTATCTATTTTATTGACCTTTTCAAAAAATCAACTTTTTGATTTATTGATGTGTTGTATAATTCTTTTGTTTTCAATTTCATTTAATTCTGCTCTAATTTTGGTTAATTCTTTTCTCCTACTGGGTTTGGGGTTGGAATGTCCTTCCTTTTCCAGTTGCTTGATATGTCCCATTAAGTTGTTAACTTCCTCTCTTTCCGTTCTCTTGAGGAAGGCTTGCAGTGCTATAAATTTCCCTCATATAACTGCTTTTATGGTATCCCAGAGGTTCAGATAATTTGTGTCTTCATTGTCATTTTGTTCCAAAAAGTTGACAATTTCCTTCTTAATCTCATCTATGACCCAGCTATCATTCAGCATAAGGTTATTTAACTTCCATGTTTTTGTATGAGTATGCAGATTCCTGTTGTTACTGAGTTCAACTTTTATTCCATGGTGGTCCGAGAAGATGCAAGGAATAATTTCTATTCCTTTAAATTTACTGAGGTAAGACTTGTGACGTAAGATGTGATTGATTTTGGAGTATGTTCCATGGGCTGATGAGAAGTATGTGTATTCAGTTTGTTGGGATGAAATGTTCTGTAGATGTCTGCTAAATCCAAATGTTTGGTGGTTAGATTTAAATCTAAAATTTATTTGCTTAGCTTCTTATTGGAGGATCTATTCAACACTGCCAAAGGAGTGTTGAAATCTCTAATCTCTCAAAGGAGCTGGAGGAAATCAAGTTGCTCATGTCTGTTAGAGTTTCTCTTATAAATTGAGGTGCATTCTGGTTGGGTGCATAAATATTAATAATTGAAATCCCATTATATTGAGAATTACCCTTAACAAATATGAAGTGACCATTCTTATCCTTCCTTACTTTTGTTGGTTTAAAGCCTATCATGTATGCAAATAGAATTGCAACACCTGCTTATTTCTGATTACCATTTGCCTGAAATATGGATGACTATCCTTTCACCCTGAGTCTATATTTATCTTTTAAGGTATGATGTGATTCTTGTATGCAACAAATATCTGGCCTGAGTTTTTGTATCCAGTCAGCCAACTTGTGCCTCTTTAGAGGACAGTTTAAGCCATTTGCATTAATGGGGAATACTGATAAGTCTGGTAAAAATTTGGGAATCAAGTTTTTCGAAAGTCCAGTGGACATTTTTAATCCTTTTGCCACTGTGGAAGTTGGAGTTTGATCAAAAGTCTCTGAGTGAGTTTGCTTTTGTGATAGAGGATAGGGCTGCTCATTATGGAGGATAGGTCTGAGAATATTCTGAAGAGCTGGTTTGGTTATGGCAAATTTCTTCAACATACCAATTTCATTGAAGTATTTAATTTCTCCATCATAAATGAAACTCAGTTTAGTTGGATACAGGTACCGGTGTTGACAATTCTTTTGCTTTAGGAGATTAAAAGTCAATGACCACCCTCTCCTGGCTTGAAAAGTTTCAGCAGAGAGATCTGCAGTCATTCTAATATTCTTCCCTTTGTAGATAATGGATTTCTTACATCTGGCTGCTTTCAGAATTTTCTCTTTCATATTAACTTTAGTGAAGTTAATTATGATATGCCTAGGGGATATCTTATTTGGATTGAGTCATGCTGGGGTTCTGAAACTGTCTGCTATCTGAATTTTAGAATCTCTTGGCATGTCTGGAAACTTCTCTTTCATAATTTTATGGAGAAGGGCCTCTGTGCCTTGCGAGGCCACTTTCAGGGATTCCAATGAGGCAGATATTAGCCTTCTTTGAATTATCCCAGAGCTCTCTGAGAGAATGATTCATTTTTGCTCTCCATTTCTCTTCCTCTTTGAGAGTTTGGAAGCATTCAAGACTTTGTCTTCAATGTCAGAAATCCTTTCTTCTGCTTGCTCCACTCTGTTACTGAGGGATTCTACTGTATTTTTCAATCTTTGAGGGCTGCAAATTCTTGCTTCAGTGCATCAAAATCTTTGGTGGTTTTGTCTTTAACTTAATTAAATTCTTGAGACAACTTTTGAATTGCTCCTCGAATTTCTAATCCCAAATTTTCCTCCATTCTATTAATCTTCTTTGCAATCCAAATTCTGAATTCGATTTCTAGCATCTTGGCCAGCTGTTTATGAATGGGATCTTCTGTTACATCTGCCATATCTTTCCTTGGGGGGTGGTTGATCTATTCTGATTATTCATGTTACCAGAGTTTTTCTGCAGATTCCACCCCATGATTATTTTACACTACTTGATTTTCCCCCCGCAGCTTTGTCAAGGACCCGTACAGTGCTATGGCCTGAGAAACTGGGGACCTGTTTTGTGTGGTGGGGCTAAGTGGTTCTTTTTTTTTTTTTTTTTTTTTTTTTTAATTTTTTTTATTAAATCATAAGTGTATACAATGATATGATTATGGGGCATCATACACTCACTTCATAAACCATTTGACACATTTTTATCCCAGTGGTTAACATAGCCTTTCCGGCGTTATCTCAGTTACTGTGCCAAAACATTTATATTCTACATTTACCAAGTTTCGCAAATACCCCTGTAATATGCACCACAGGTGTGATCCCACCGATTCCCCTCCCTCTACCCACCCCCCCCTTTCCCACTTCCCCCTATTGTTAAGTTGTAGCTGGGTTATAGCTTTCATGTGAGAGTCCCAAATTAGTTTCATAGTAGGGCTGTGTACATTGGGTATTTTTTCTTCCATTCTTGGGATACTTTACTAAGAAGAATATGTTCCAGCTCCATCCATGTAAACATGAAAGAGGTAAAGTCTCCATCTTTCTTTAAGGCTGCATAGTATTCCATGGTATACATATACCACAATTTATTAATCCATTCGTGGATCGATGGGCACTTCGGCTTTTTCCAGTAGATATCTGGAACAGAATAGAGAACCAAGAGATGAATCCAGCTACTTACCGCTATTTGATTTTTGACAAGCCAATTAAAAACATTCAGTGGGGAAAAGATTCCCTATTTAACAAATGGTGCTGGGTGAACTGGCTGGCAACCTGCAGAAGACTGAAATTGGACCCACACCTTTCACCATTAACTAAGATAGACTCTCATTGGATTAAAGATTTAAACTTAAGACATGAAACTATAAAAATACTAGAGGAGAATGCAGGGAAAACCCTTGAAGAAATTGGTCTGGGTGAGTATTTCATGAGGAGAACCCCCCGGGCAATTGAGGCTAAGTGGTTCTGTCTTGTTTTGACCTGGTCTCTGTCCTACCCTAGTGAAACACTTACTCTGGGTTGAAGTCTCAGCTGTGGAGAAATACCAGCATTTAAAGTCACCCTGCCCCTCACAGGCAACAATTGGAAAAGGAAAATCAAACCTTCCTACAACCACACACCCAGGGCACCACTTGAATAGTCCTCAGGGGACAGGCTCAGTTCAAAAGGTCCAGATCAATTGTCTCAGTCAGCACCTGTCTCAGGTGGGAGAGTATAAAAGGTCTCTGGCAACTGGATCACAGGGGTCTGGTGACAACTCAGATATGGCTTGCTCTAATGCTCCGTGAAGTCAGGAGGAGCCACCCAGCAAATAGATTAGTCTTCCCCACCTTGCACCCCTGTCACACCCAGTCACTAATAGCCCTGCAGGGCTGTGACCCAGTTGCCTCTAATGAACAGATACTCCAGGGTGTTGCACCTGCCTGAATCACAAGGAAATCTATTTCTGCTCAGCCAGCCCACTGTGCTCTGCCTCTATCCAGCAGGGGGAGGTGAGACCTGACAACCTTGGGTGCTTGATGGAGGCTAGGGGGTGGTCACTCAGTTCCAGCTCCATCCCTGATTGACATTACTGACAGAACAGAATGGAACATTTTTGTGGGAATTTGTTTCTGTCCCTGCTAAATTTCCCTGCAGAAGAGAAGCTGTTTTGAGTTCCCAGAGCCTGCACCTCAGATCCTGTCTTTGCTCCTGCAGGTTTGTATTCAGTTAGCTGTCAGTTCTAGCCTCCTGCCTTCATTTGTCTATAAGCTGACAATTCCCTGAGGACCGGGTGCGTCTTAGGCTCAGTAAAGTGGTCCTCTGGGTCAGCCCTGTCCTGGGAACTTCCTGGCTCTCTGTGTGCATTTCTAGTCCCCGCGTTCCTCCCAGGCTGGTACCACCTCAGGCAAACTCTTTATTCATGGGGCCTGCGTTTCTGTTCCAGATCTGTTCTTCAGGTTGCCGCCTGAGAAGATGCCTGGCCTCCTCTGGTTGCCCAGGGAGACAGGGGGTGTGGCTTCGGAATATCCAGGAGTGACCCGTATTGTTGCCAAAAATGGCTACTGCTCTGTGCCTTGGGACACTGCTGTTCCAGTGTGGTTCCCTCTCAGTCGACCGTCCTCTCCTCACTCCTGTGCCACAGAATCAGCACTGACCAGATGCAGTCTAGGCCCTGTCCACACCCCTCAAGAAATCATCCAAGAATATAGACTCCTGGGGGACAGGCCTCCAGACCTCAGAGTGAGAGTGGAGGGGAGTGCTGGGAGCTCAGAATTGCAGGTAGAGAATATATACAGTTTTATATAGTTTTATGCCTGGCAGGAGAATGCCCTGGCACCCTAGTAGGGGAGGTAGGTCCAGTTTTTAGAGGATCTCTCCCATGGAGTGTAGTGGGAGGACCTTTGAACTCATTTGTTTGTGGGGTACTCAGAGCCATTCTCATGGGGGAGGGGACTCCTGTCCCCTTGGTGATGGATTTTGTACCTTTTGTTTGTATCCTTGGGGTCATAGCTCGCCTCTGCTTACAACAGAGTATTTCTGTTTTTCTTTATCTGAAATTATCTTTATTTTGTTATTATTTCTGTAAAACTTTTTTCTGAGTGTAGGATTTTACATTGGCATGTAAATTCATCTGTTACTCTAAAGATGCCCTTCCATTGCCTTCAACATTAATTTTCTTGATCTTTTCCTTGTCAAGAAATTAAAGGTAGCATGTCTTCAACTACAGTAGGGACTCTACCTAACAAATGCAAACATTGTAACCTAATTGATTGTACCCTGATCTTACTCTGAAATAAAAAAATAAGACAAAGTGTCTTTATTTCTCTGGTTGCTTTTATGATTTTCCTTTTGTCTTTTTTTTTTTTCATCCACCTTATTATGATATGTCCCAGGGTAGTTGCCTATGCAATTATCTTATTTGGTACACAGATATTACTTATTTCATAGGTAGATATCTTTTCATATTTTTGTAAAATTCTGTTATTATACTAATTTAAATATTATTTCTTTCCCATTCTTTCTCCTTTTGTATATGAGTCTCCAATTAAGTTTAAGTTAGAAATTTCTTATAAATTCTACATAGCTTGAATTGTATTTTCTGTATGTTTTATTCTGAGTACCACACCTCAGTTTGAATACTTTTTCATTTGTTTGTTTTGGGTTGGGGGGGGCTTTTTTGAATACTTTTTATTGAATTTTCATTTCACTTTAAAACACCTGCCTTCTTTTATATATGATTTTCTGCTAAAATTGTCTAATGATTCTTTAATTTCAAATATGCTATCAGTCTTCAATTCCCATTTGATCTTTTGATTGTATAGATTTCCAAGTACCTATAAAATTCTCCATTTAATCGTTTTCCACATATTTTTGCCTATTTTTATGATTTTATTAATTCTAATTCTAATTATAGTTTTAATAAAATAATATTTCATAGTTAATATCAATTTTGGGAAAACCTATGGAGTATTTCCATGGATTTTTTTTTCTTTTACTAAGTTTTAAATAAATGCTAGACACCATGTGTAAAAAATAGTGATCATTCGGATGAAATTATTTTTCTCTAGCAAGGATTTGCTCTTCCCTTCCTGGTGAGAAAGAACTCTATCTATTTCCCTTAATATTACTGCATTGAGACTGGAATAAATGGAGGCATGGTATAACCCTAGTTAGATTAGTCAGCACTGGCCCTGTGGAAATTCTAACTGACAGCCTTTCCATGGCTCTCTCCTTTCACAACTTGGTCACCACTTTTAGTCTTGCAGAATCTCCAAAGATCTCTGATCTTCTAGAACACCAGCTTTCTGTGTAGGTCACCCATTGAGAGACTCCATTTAACAGTATTCAGCAAGCACCCTGGGTGTGCAGTGAACATCCAATTGTGTCAGGCTCTGCTGGCTTCACGCCCTCCTTTCCCACCTCCCTGTCTTGCTCACCTCAAATACTGATGAAGGCCCACAGCAAAATGGGCTGTCCAAGGCCACTGGCGCTCCGAGCCCTGACTCTGTAGGCTCCAAGGCCCTGGCACCCCGGCTGAAGTGGCTCTCCACTGAGTTCTCACACTTCATTGCTCTATTGAACCCACTGTACTCATTGTGTTAATCATCATTGTATATAGACAGCCCCACCCAATATGAAGATAAAGTTAATGTTTTAAATTTAAACCTTTATTTAAATACACAAAGTTTAGTTTTGATTCATGTCAAGTACATCTGGTTGTATGGTAGGTGTTCTTTTCCCCAAAAGTTATCTGATTTATCTTTCCAATATCATTTACTAAATAAACAATGATTTCCAGCTCTCGAGCAAACACTTTGAAGGGGAAATTTCAGGGTTATCATTTTCATATTTAGTAGATGACATGAAGCTTTTTACAAAGTGATGTATATTCTGGTTTCTCTTCAGATCGCATACATCTTTCGCCTTTTACAAAGTGATGTTACCAATTTACTTTCATATCAGCAGGGTAGGAGTGGTCCTGTTGATCCACATTTTTACAAATACTTGAAAAATTACAGTCATGTAGGTGACCGCACAGAGACATCAGATTGCTGTTTTATTTGCTTTTCTCTGGTTAGAAAATATTTTAGCACATTTTCTTACAGTTATTACATTTTGGTTCTCTAATTTGGGAGATGGCCACCCGGGCGTGTTGTGTGACTGTCCTGTTTGACCTTGTGACTTTCCTTCTTAATTTGTAGGCGTTGTTTCTGTGTGTTCTTTGCGTGATTTGCTTCTAAGATGATGTGCTGCAACCATTTTGTAACATCATGCTGCTTTCATTTCCATAATCTGTGCGAGGTCTGTAAGACCTGAAGTGATCACTTCTTTTTAATTTCTTATCTTGCTTATTTGTATTGACTCTTTCTTTCCCCTCGTGATTAGTGTATTTTCTTATTAATTTTATTGATCTTTCCAAGTTCTAGCTCTGTTTTTAATATTGTATTTCTATTTTTTCTTGCTTTCTGTATCACTAACTTCTGCACTATTTTTCTTTTAATTTTTTCTTTTGGTTTTATTTACATTTTCTAGTATCTCTAGGTATAAGCATAAATAATTCACTGGAGACCTTTTCTTTTTTCAAATATCAGAATTTAATGCTATACTTTTTGGTCCAAGGTGTATTTTAAGTACAGTTCACAAATTTTAATATTATTTCACTTTTCTTTACTTAAAATGTTAAAATTTATTTTATGATGTTTTTATTTAGCCCATAAATTATTCTAAAGTATGCTAGTATGCTAATCAATATCCTAATATCTGGGGAATTTTCCTGGATGAGTTGAGCTTTTATAACATTCTATCTTGAAAGCTATTGGGATTTTAGATATAACTCCTTTCAAAAAAAATTATTCTGGTAGTTTCTAGTGCCTGTGTGTTATCACAGTTTACCATGCATTGATATTTTACTGCTCCACATACAGGGCAAGTGCTGTCCAGTTGTGTCTGCCTGTTCACCCTCCACAGGGCTTTTTGTTCTTATCACTGTATATACAACAGCTACGTGTGATATCAAAGATGCTCCGAAAGCAAAATTTACAAAAAAGTAAAATTATAAACTTTTTTTACAGTGAGATGGCCAACACTTGTAGAATATTTTGTAAATATTTATAAAAATTTATAACAAATATTTTGTAAATAAATGTATACTTAGCTACAATTTCCCATTTTCTTATGTATGGTGACTTTAAGGGTGACTTTTCAGACACCCTGCACACTCCATAGTGCAGAGTTACTAATTTATCTTTAAACAGTTAATTTTCATGTAGAGTATTTAAGAAATATCAAAGTAAGACTGTTCTTCTTTCAACATGTTTACAACATTCACTGTACTTTATTCCTTTATGTAGTTCTAAATTTTCAAAAGTTATCATTTTCTCTAACTCAAGAATTCAACTTAAATTTTTCTATAAGGAAGATATCTTGGATCAATACTTTAATTTTTGTGTGTCTAAAACTATCTTTACAGAATTTTCATTTCCAAAGGCTATCACATCTTATGTAAAGAAATTCTGGTTGTACATGGTTTTCTTTTTCTACTTTATTTTTAAAGATATTCTTCTATTATTTTCCAAATTATATTGTTTTTTGATGAGAAATTAGTAGGTTTCTTTTTTAAATTGCTGCTTCTCTGTGGGTAATTATCTTTTGTCTTGCTATGGTGAGTCCAAGTATGGTTTGGGTTGCCTTTATCCAGAATGAGATTTAAAAAGCCTTTTGGATCTATGTGATATTTTTATATGATTTGGAAAGAAATTCAACTACTGTTTATGCTAATATTTTTCTACCCTAGTCTCTCTCTCTCCCTCTCCCCTCTTTCTGGGTCTCAACTTGCATATACTATAGAACTTCTGTAAGTTGACCACACAGGGACTGTAACTAACTGTTCAACATACACAGGTGGTCAACATAAGGAACCAGGCCTACTGTACTGATATGCACTTGTGGTGCATGTCCAGTCTGTGAAGATTAGGTCCACCTAAGGGGGTGGTTGATGTAGGGAGGTGGTCAGCTACGGAGGTTCTACTTTATCTTTGATATTGATATCATGAATATCTTAGGCATTTTTTCATTGTTCTTTCTTCATCTTTATGCTAATCTTTCCTTTTTTTACTCTTAACAATTTTTTTTTTTTTTTGCAGTTTTTGGCCAGGGCTGGATTTGAACCCACCACCTCTGGAATATGGGGCCAGCACCCTACTCCTTTGAGCCACAGGCCTCCCCCTACTCTTAACAACTTTTTACTAAATCACAACTGAGTACATTAATGAATTTATGGGGTACAATGTGCTGATTTTATACACAATTTGGAATGCTTACTCAAACTGGTTAACGTAGCCTTCACCTTGCTTACTTAATAGTTGTGTTAAGACATTTATACTCTACTCTTAAGAGATTTGCCATGTGCCCTTGCAACATGCATCATAGGTGAGATCCCACCGCTTTATTGGCGGTTTTCAATATGCTCGTAAGCCAACTAGAGGAATTTTTAATATATTTTCAGTTCCAGAATTTCTATGTTGTTTTCATAGTTTTCATTTTTTGCTAATGTCTCACTCTCATCATTCATTATGTCCAACTATTGCTGTATTTCCTTAGATAATAATGCAGTATCTGTTTAAAAATAATTCCCTGCCAATTTCAACATCTCTGTCATTTCCAAGTTCCTTTCTATTGATAGGTTCCTAGTTATGTAATAAATTGGTTCTATATTTTTGGTACAATGTGTTAAAGAATCTAGATTTTTATTATATACTTTAAAAACCGTGGATCTCTTTTCTCTTAGAAGGCAATTAAATTCCACTAACCTATTTGAGATGTATCTGTACGCTTTGGTAGCAGATGTTTACACAGTCTCCACTTGGACCTATTCGGTTGAATACTCAGGTGTTCCCAGCACCTCACCTCTGCTGTGGCTACAGGAAGCTCTTCTCCTTCTCTACAGTTTCCTGCCTTTAGGGCTTCTGTTCAGCCACAAATCCCTGGTGGCTGTGCTCTTCCAAGCATCAGCACAGCCTTAGTACGTATGTAGCCAAAGACTTCAGGGTAACGCAAATGTTTGGAACTCTTTCTGCACAAATGCCAGCTGCCCCCTTTCCCAAAACTCTCATTTCTGCCTCCTCACCTGCACCTGGCTTACCATTTTCTCCTTCTATAGTCTGGAAATTGCCTCTAGGCATACAGCCACCTTGCTATGTTGTTTGTTTCCCATTTCAGAGATCACATTATCTAACACCTAAGAGGAGTTGTTTCACGTAATCTTAGTTGTTGAAGAGAGAGGGTTAGTCTGGTAGCACGTATTCCATGATGGCCAGAATCAGATATATTTCTCATCAGTTATTAATATCAGTGTTTTTTAATGTTGGGTCCTAAAGCCCAAATGTGAAGGGATGAGCACTTTTCTTCTATTCTCTGGAAGAACGAATGCAATACTACTATTATTTAAAGAGTTAGTAGAATTCATTGTTAAAATGAGTTTGGGATTTTCTTGGTGGGTACTTTTTGATTATAAATTTGATTTCTTTCATTGCTTTCAGTGGTTGAGGGGACTATTAAGTAATTGAAAACAAAATTGCAAGGGCCCTGAAAAAATTGTTTTCTTCAAAAAAAATGTTTAACTTGAGACTTTCACAAATCCTGACATCCATTGCTTCAAAGCTCTTTGCATTGTGAGGCAAATTCTCTGTTCTCGGGCAAGCTATCATCTTTGTGTGGAACAAAAGACATGCACAGGCATGAACTGAGGACGTAAAGCACCCACGCAGTCTTTCTAAAATATACTTGAAATGTTTCAGCAGCTTGAGAGAGGAATGAACCTTCCCAACCAGTGTTTCTATAGAAAGAAGGAATGAAAACAGGCAATATGTCATGAAAATTGTACACGAAGGAGCAAGCTACGTGAAAAGTGAAAGAACAATCTGTAAAATAACGTGATGCAGTTAACAGCATATTTATTCTCGTTTATTATTATATAATGATTGCACATGAATCAAAGATTAAGATTAGATCTAAATGGTGATAAGATGTATCAAAAACAATGCGACATGAAAGTTACATAAAAGACATGGGCATTGACTCTTCCCATGGCAAATGACACAAATTCAACTCAAACAAACTTAGGTGAAAAGGCATTACATGTTAAGCAAAGTTTATGGGAAGCCATTGATTTGGACCAGCCTTCTGCACTGAGTCCCAGCCATCCAGTCCAATCCAGAATGGGGGGACTTTTGCCAAATGCCGCATAATCAAAATTTAATTAAATGTTTTCATATGAACTAGTTTCCCCAAAATGGAGGTGGCAGTCAACCTGACTCAGCACAATACAGAAGCTGCTTCTGTTTTAACCCCAAATGGCAAGTAACTTTGAAACAACCCATCTGCCTCTCACCCACTGCTTCTGCTTTCCTCAGCCGTTTCCTATCCACAAAGCCAACTTCCTACCACTCAGCTCATGGGAATTGTATTTTATAGACTATATGAGATCTACATAGCCAACTAACTAACAGTAGACATCTAAACATTTCATGCGTGTGTGTGTGTGTGTGTGTGTGTGACAGAGAGAGAGAGAGGGATTGAGAGAGAGAGAGAGAGATCCCCACATGTTTAAATTTAGGTCTAAAACTATGTTGAAAGCAGAACATATCCAAGCATATCTTACAGCTTCCGGAAATTTTTTTCAGTTTTTCGTTGAATCCAAATAACTTCAATAATAATAACAAAGTTTGCAAATTCTAGACTATGTGCCTTGAGAAAAAAATGAGAAGACTTGTAGATAGTGTTATTTTAAAAACATGAGTTTTTCCCACCTTCGTTAGATGTCATAGTTTTTAGGTGTCTCACTCAACTAAGAAGGAGACATGGGGTGTGGAGCAGCTGAGCTTGGTTATGATAAAGACAGGGAGATGGAGGAAACAGTGACCAGGAAGGGCTGGAATGGAGATTAAAAGCACAGGCCAAGGTAGTTGTGATAGACCTGAATGCGTAATTAAAGAAAATGCATTGCTACTTTAGTTACTGAACAAAAAGAGAGAACAATAAAATTTAAAATTTCTTCTTTAGGCAGTGAATAATGGAAACAGGCAAAGTCTGCTTTAATATGTTACATGAGACAAAAGAACAGAAGCTTTATTATTTGGGTTTAGTGCACACCGCTCTTCAGGTTTCCTTTGCAGGGAAATCCTTCAATATCCTGTTTGCTTCAGTTCTGTATAATTAACTCTGGTATTATCAACCAAACTCTAAAAGTAAAAATGTCTAGAAATGTAGCCTAAATCTCAACTTGAGGTCACAAGTAGCTTTCTTTCACAGCTTCGGGATGTGTATCTCGTGATCAAGTACACCTGAGGTCTTAAAGTTCTTGCAAGTGAATTGTAAGTGAACAGGACGGACTAACAGCGTACCTGGAAGCCGTAACTCTTTGTTAAGTGACCCTGTATAGCAACATTAACTTAAATGTACTATAAATTTAAACCGTTTCTTTTTTGATAAGTTTATAGCAGGATTACTGTAAACAATTTCTGCGCAGACCTTGAGCTCTGAGGCTGATTTACACTTACGTTTTCTGTGCATTGAACCTCCTCTCCACGCTACATTCTCACTTTTTCCTGGGAAATTCACGTTATTCCAAGGCTTTTACTCACACCTGCATGTACATAAAATATAAGAAATTTTTTTCAGCTATTGGACAATGATTTTTTTTTTCATTTTATCTTTACGTCATAAAATTATCTTATGATTAGGTTGGTGCTTTACTTGTTGATTTTAAAGCTGTAAGAATAAGAGAAAAAGCTGCCAGCACTAATCATGTCTAGAACCATCATTCCTTTTCCTTTTTGTTTGTCCACAATCACTTTTCTCCTTTTTTTGTGGTAAAATTATTTTTAATACTTAGTTCGAGTATCTTGTTATCAGGTAACGATATCATAAACATTCAACAAACTGGCAAGGTGAGAAACTGGGAAATAAACATGTCTAGATACTCATGGCAATAAACTGAGTTGAAATTACTTTTCACAAGAGGAAGAGCCACTCTAAGGACAAAGCATATTTTTCCTTTCAAGGATGAAGAATATGTGCAAGGAGGAAGGGTCACGAGTCAATGTGCCTGTTCATTGAAAAAGGAAGATAGAAAAATATTCAATGATAAAGTCCAAGAGATCTAATAAGATCTAAAGGCAAAATGCAAAATATATAAAGTGCTTTTCCTCAATGTGTGGGAGTTTTAAAATTGTTTAACCATCAATTTTTTTTTTTCATTTTTTATTATTTTTTGTAGAGACAGTCTCACTTTATGGCCCTCGGTAGAGTGCCGTGGCCTCACACAGCTCACAGCAATCTCCAACTCCTGGGCTTAAGCGATTCTCTTGCCTCAGCCTCCCGAGTAGCTGGGACTACAGGCGCCCGCCACAATTTTTTTTTTTTAAAGAAAAGTTCATTTCCTGTTCTTTTTAGCTATTCAACAAAGTTGTCAAATATTGTACAATGGATTTCCATTATGGAACAAAACAAACATCTGTCCTCTGTCCAGAGGATATAGGATCAAGTCCACCTGAAAGCTGTGGGTTGTGTGGTCTACGCTTTTAAATGAACGCGAATGGACAGTTGAGCGGGTGTTCTTCATTGAATGTTGTCACTTCGGTGCTATTCTGTTTCATTTACCCATTTCTGCTAGAATTTATTTTGGTTTTCACAGCCATTTCAAAACTTCATTATATACCTCGCACCCAACGCTGGCCTTTTCTTCATCAATAGATGACACTGTTTGCTAATTTAGACAGCTGGAATTGATAAGTGACCACTGTATAAATCTCTCTTACGTGAGATATGGTGACAACACAACATTAATTATTAGTGTTATTTTGTGTCACTGATGATTTCGTTGTGTTATTAATGACACTGTTATTCCTAACATTCTCTATTTCTGTGGAAACCCATGAGTGAGGAACCAGCTCAAGGGACAAGTAACTAGTTCCCTGAAGAGGAAATTGCATCCTCAGCACTCAACCTGCCCAGATTAAACGTCGGTCCTTCCTGCCTTAAATTGCATCAGTTTATCCTCAATGCCACCCTAACAAATCCTTGCTCTGAGGAATAATATGGCACCTTTGGAATATAACACCAAGGTAGACTCATTCAGAGTTTTCCTTCTAGATAGATGGGTATTCCCCAGAAATCCACATAAAATTTGCATTAATTTGGTTTGCTGAAAAACATACATTGAACCATTAAAATTAAAACCAGCATATTAGCTTTATGAAACAGAGACAATCCAAAGACAGAAATAAATACACTAAAAAATAAAGTTAAATAGACAGTAAATATAAATTATCACAAAAATTTGCAAAGGGAAGATTAATATTTGTATCTTAATTATTAAGATTTATGGTTTCCATTTCTTTATGTAAGTATATGTAGAGGTAGATTCAGAAAATGAAAAAGTAATCAAAGATGCTAGAAAAATACACAATTGACTGATAGATCCTCAGACTCGGATGGGTCGCATAGTTGAATGTTTACAAAAGTATTAACTACCAGATTTCAGCAATTCTAATATTTCTGTGCTTCAACACTTTGACAGCATTGACATAGTGATTCAACTTTCAGTGAATACCATGTAATAGCCTTATTCTTTCTCAGGGGTGAATAAAATAATTATGTATTTTATAATCAAGATATCTTGATTTTGCTGAAGAATGGCATATATAAAAGCAGGTAATGCCTTATCTGATCTTGGGCAAGAAAGAATTTCTAAGCAATATAGAAAATTCTCTAATAGCATAACAAAGCCATAATCCATAAAGAAAAAAGCTATATTGGATAAAAATGCAAAAAGTGTATTAAAAGTCAAACAACAAGGGGGGAAAATGTTGCAATGTAAGTGACGGAGGTTCTAAATAGTATTTTTTAATTTAACATAATTTCATACTTAAAAAGTTAGAAGACTAGTATAGAAAATTTCAGAATTCCCTTTATACAGATCTTTCATTTTTTTATTAATATTAAATCATAGCTGTGTACATTAATGTGATCACGGGGCACCATACACTCGTT
Source organism: Nycticebus coucang (assembly GCF_027406575.1). Classification (NCBI taxonomy): domain Eukaryota; kingdom Metazoa; phylum Chordata; class Mammalia; order Primates; family Lorisidae; genus Nycticebus; species Nycticebus coucang. Next base: position 3,747,804 of record NC_069790.1, read on the forward strand.
TTATAGACCGTTTGACACATTTTCTTTTTTTTTTTATTTTTTTTTTTTTTTGTAGAGACAGAGTCTCACTGTACCGCCCTCGGGTAGAGTGCCGTGGCGTCACACGGCTCACAGCAACCTCTTAACTCTTGGGCTTACGCGATTCTCTTGCCTCAGCCTCCCGAGCAGCTGGGACTACAGGCGCCCGCCACAACGCCCGGCTATTTTTTGGTTGCAGTTTGGCCGGGGCTGGGTTTGAACCCGCCACCCTCAGCATATGGGGCTGGCGCCCTACTCACATAGCCTTTTTTAGTTATTGTGTTAAGACATTTACAGTCTACATTCACTACGTTTCACATGTGCCCTTGTAAGATGCACTGTAGGTGTAATCCCACCAATCACCCTCCCTCTGCCCATCCTCCTCCCTCCCTCCCCTTCGTCTCCCCATTCCCCATATTCTTAGGTTATAACTGGGTTATAGCTTTCATATGAAAGCCAAAAATTAGTTTCATAGTAGGGCTGAGTACATTGGATACTTTTTCTTCCATTCTTGAGATACTTTACTAAAAAGAATATGTTCCAGCTCCATCCATGTAAACATGAAAGAGGTAAAGTCTCCATCTTTCTTTAAGGCTGCATAATATTCCATGGTGTACATGTACTACAATTTATTAATCCATTCGTGGATCGATGGGCACTTGGGCATTTTCCATGACTTAGCAATTGTGAATTGGGCTGCAATAAACATTCTGGTGCAAATATCTTTGTTGTAATGTGATTTTTGGTCTTCTGGGTATATACCTAGAAGAGGGATTATGGGATTGAATGCAGGTCTATTTTTAGATCTCTAAGTGTTCTCCAAACATCTTTCCAAAAGGAATGTATTAATTTGCGTTCCCACCAGCAGTGTAGAAGTGTTCCCTTTTCTCCATATACAGATCTTTCAAATATCAATCTTCCCACATTTGCTTTAGTCTTACCTCTTTCCATAGAAATATAGATACGTAGACAGATGAATATGATGATGATAGACAGCAGACATACATATAAGACATATATGTACCCTTTGGGAATAAATTTGCAGAGAAAATATCCCTTAATCAATAAATTATCCAGGATATTCTCATACATAATCATAGAACAATACTAAAAATAAGAAAATTAAAATTGATACAAAACTATTAATTTATAGACATTATTAAAAGGCAATAATTTTCTCAATAGGAATAAATCCCAGATGATGAGTTGCATTTGGGTATTATGCTTCTTTCATTTACTTTCACCTGAAATATTTCTTTAATTTTACTTTGTCTTCAATGATTTTTATTTTTTCTGAGTATAGGTATATTATTTATTAAAATCTCCCTTAATTTGAATTTGTCAAGTGTTTCCTCACTATTAAACAAACATCATTCATTTTTGTCAGAAATATCCCAGAATTGGTGATGTGTTTTCCTCGTCACCTTCCATCAGAAATCAGATGAGAATATCAGCGCAGAATATCAATGAGCCTTGATACTGGTGATGTCAGCCACTTGATTAGATTGTGTCTGTCATATTTCTAGAGTATTGAAAACTACTGTTTTTCATTTTGTAATAGATAAGTATCTTGCATGTAGGTATTTTGAGAATATGTAAATATTAGATATGTAATATGTGATTATGTCAATAATAGATAAGTATCTAGTATCTTGTATGTAAGTATTTTGAGAATATGTAAATATTCTGTTGCTCATAGCAAATATTCTGTTGCTCAGGGCACAATTTCCCCCTACGATCTATTTATAACTATTAGTTGATATTGGTGACTTTTACTTCCACATAACAACAGAGGATTGTAAAGACCTACCAGCTGCTAGAAAGACTCCAATTCCAAACTGCAGGAAAAAGAGGGTTCAGATAGAAGACTGTCTCCCCGCCTCCCAAGGTGCGTCAGGAAGGCTGCAGGCAGGCATGCGTGTGAAGGAGGCAGCTGACACACTGTGTTGGATCAGGAGGGATCAGGAGAGCAGCTTCCCAACAGGAGTAGTCCTGAAACTGAGTCGTACATTGCATGGAGGAAGAAACTTAAATACAAAGCCCACAGAAGAAAAGACTAGAAGAAACATGGGAGGGTGTTTTCCAAGTTTTGAAAATAAATAATTACGGGTATGTACCATCACTGCAGGGAAAATTGCAGAGTAGAAGTTAAACCAATTTATGGGAATTAAAGGTAAATTTAATTTGAGAGGGCAAACTTTAAACAAATAAAATGCCCACAAAATGCAGAGAAATACCATGAAGGAAAATTGCTTCCCAACAGGTATTTCAACTAAATGCTGAATATAGTTGGAATTTTAATCAGCCAGCTGTTAAAGACCTTCCAAACTGCCCAGTGTTACAGTTTGAGAAAACTACCTCTATAAAGAGTGTGTCTTTGGGAGCAAGAGGACATGGTGGTAGAGCTGTGAGAACTTGAAAAAGTCATTAAACTTCTCTAACCCCAGTAAACTCCTCTGTAAAATGTGCATGCAATTTTCATCTTGGTATTAAATTCCTGATATTAGTGTGAGATGCTCTGCCCCGTAGTGGACCTGACGCGTGGTGGGTGAGCATTGAGTGCTGACTGATTTCTTTCCTCTTCCTCTCACTTGATGTTACAGAATTTATATCAAGACCCATTTGGGGAATGAATTGAAAGTGTGTAGTAAGATATATGGTAATAATAATGAAATTATTATTTCATGCACAACACTTAATGGTTTTGCAAAAAAAAAAAAAAAGAAAAAACGACTGAAAAATTCTAAATCTTGGATTCTAGTCTAATCCCTGTCCCTGGTTGATACATTCTCCCTGTAACCCCATTCACTCATTGCACAATGGAGATATATGCTCCCCACCAACACTTATTCCAATGTTATGTTATTATATTCATAAAACTGTAAGTGAAACTGTAAAGTTAGGTTTAGGAGAAAAACGTTTTACATACTTTCTTTTTTTTTGAGTAGTTTCTCTATTTCAGTTGGTGGAAACATTTTCTTTCAATGAGAGTATGCCATTCCACCAATTGGTTGGAAACATTTCTTTCCGTGTGAGATGTGACTGATTTTCAGATTTGAGCATGTGGGATAATTATCAACTGTTGAGTCACCTTTATGGCCTCACACCTCATTCTTAGGTGGCAGCTTACATGACACTCCAAATACCCACACTGACAGTGTTCTTAAGTGAAGGCGAATAGTCCTCACCAGCAGCCTTCACAGGGCATGGAACGAAATTTCTAATCACACAATTCTTACCCAATATATCCTCTTTTTGCTTAGAGCATTCACTTTAATAAACCCCTAAACCTGCAACAGTTACAGAGTATAGTATAGTAATTGAAAAGATTCACAAGGCTTCACAGAGGGAACTAACATAAAGATTCAATAAAGACAAGGGATACAGTGTGGTCAGAAAAAAAATCACTCAGGCAAGTATTATATGTCTAAGAGAATTGCGAGCACCTCCTACCCCAACCAAAGGGTCTTAGAAACACAGAATGTGCTTTAGGGTGACTGACTCACTTGCTTTTCCTGAGACATCCCCAGTTATAGTGCTTAAAGTTCTGCATTCTAGGAATCTCTTGAGTCCAGGTAACCTGTGGTGACTAGTCACCCCAGTTAAGTTTGCCTTCAGACTCTGAACCATCAAGACATGCCTGGGGACTGTCAGGTTCAAGGAATCCCAGGCAAGAGTTTCCCAGGGGGCTTCAGTATCCCACTGGTCTTGCAGCAGGGTCAGGTGGGGTAACCTGGTGCAAACCCCCAGCAGATCATTTCTTTAAAAAATGTAGGGATACTAACCTAGAGTGTTTCCAGGAAAGTCATAAATTTTAACAAGCCCATTCTAATTTACTACACAGCCCATTTCATTCCTATTTTGGGCAATGATCAGTATCAGACTTTTAAGAATCTCAGTAAAGGGGCAGAGCCTATGGCTCAAAGAGTAAGGCGCCAGCCCCATATACCAGAGGTGGTGGGTTCAAACCCAGCCCCTGCCAAAAAAAAAAAAGAAAGAATCTCAGTAAAAAGGATAGAGCCATTCATTCCAGATATAAGACAACCTGATCTTTGCACTATTAAATTCTTCTCAGCATCTAAGAAATTTAGAGTTGTGGAGAGACTTCAGAATAAGCAGCTTGTAGTGAGCAGTAGTTAACATGATCCTCAAAATTCCTACTCCCTGGCACTCGCATCCAAATATAATCACCTCCCCTTGAGTGCAGATAGAGCAAATGGATATGATGAAATATCACTCCCGTCATTGGGTGACTAACCAGCTAACTGTGGGTTAATCAAACAGGAGATTATTCTGGTTGGGCCTGACTTTCCCAGAGAGCTCTTTAGAAACATGTGAATGTGAATCTCCGACAACTGCTCCCCTGCTGGCCTTAGAGGGAAGGTAGCAAGCCCTGTTGAGAGGGGCAGCTCCAGGGCAGGGACCCTCAGCAGCCTCTAGAAGTAAACAGTGGTCCCTGGCTGTAAGCTGACAATAAAATAGAGGCTCCAGTCACATAGCTACAGGGGATGACTCTGCCAACAGCCACTGAGTCTGGGAGCTGAGGAGTCCAACATTTTGCCATGACACTCTGAAATCAACTTGCAGGGGCTAAATTTCTCCACTCTTTAAAATTCAGATAGTCAGTCTTGATACTCAAAAGCCAATTTATTTGTGAGTAAGATGACTGGCCACACTGCTGGAAAGGAATTTCAATAGATGACTCTCAGTGGACTGTGGAATGGACTGAAAGTAATGCAACATTTGAAAGGTCATGATCTTTCTGCCTCATCTAAAGACATCACAGGAACACGAAGAGGATTAAAATCACACTGAAAGCATTGTTTACCAATCATTAATGACCAAATGGAATTTCACTTCCTTTGTTCTTACAGCTATTTTCTAAGTGAATGGACATGTACTTTAGTAAATGGGTTTAGCTTTTCACAGATAGAGAAATAAGAGGATTTCTATTTAATCCTTTTTCTAAAAAGCTAATGCTGAAACGAAACCTCTTCAGCCATTGTATTTTAAGTACAATGCATAGCTTTACAATGCTTATAATTCTACTCATGTGTATAACAAAGGAGGTCATTAGCATGCCCAAAGTTCCTGAACTGATAGAGGTCAATCTTATTATTGTGTACATGTCAATGGCATATATTTCTCTGAAAAAGATTCATTATTACTTAGACTATCAATGTTGAAATTATCAAAGATTTAATTTTCCGTGCTAAATTCAATTTTATTAAGAAAATTATTATTGTAGGCATACATATATGACATCAATATCCAAAATGAAATATAATAAAACTCCGGGCTTGTTAAAATTTATGGAAAATAATACTACTTGAGGCCTCAGTTCAAATCAGAGAACAGAAGGAAAGTAAAAAGAAAAAATATATATGTCCCCTCCCTTCTGTTTTGAGTGGAGTGAGCCTGTGAAATTCCCTCCATCCCACTATTCCAATAATTATTCTACAGTTTCCTTCCTTCCTTCACTCATCTCTTCCTTTTTAAGCCAGCTTGGCCACAGAGTCCAGCATCATAAATTGTCTTGCCTCTTTGATTCTAATTTGTATCCTTATTATAAGATAGAATAAAGTCAACCAATGGAGAAAGTAATAGTGATAACAACCTCTCCTAATAAGTCTATTCCTTATAGCCCTTGTTCTGTCCGCTTCATTCATTCCCAGGAGAGGGTGAACCAAACAACATCATCACCTCATTGGAACTAAATCAGATTTCCAACAATCATAATGAAAACCTCCCAACTGGGTCTGTTATAACATGATTCTTTGCAGTCTTATCAATCAATATTTCTTTTCTTTAATTTCAGATTAATGTGGGGGTATAAACAGTTAAATTCCATACTTTGCTTTTGTAAGGTTAAAGAATGATTTGCAGGGTGTCCCACACCCAGGTAGTGTGCCATATATCTCTGCAATGTACCCACTGGGTGGGAATTTACAGCACCCCTTCCCCACTCTCCTCATTCCCATTGCTTGAATTTCTTTGAGTTTTTCTCTCATGAGCATATAGGTGTTGATCTACTCGTTCCAATTTAATACATGAGATATTTGTTTTTCCATTCTTCCAATACTTCACTTAGAAGAATAAGCTCTGACTCTACCAATTTATTGGAAAAAATACATAATCTTTTTTTATGGCTGAATAGTATACCAGGGTTTACATACACTACAATTTATTAATCCATTTCTGTGTTGCTTGAGTTGTTCCCTCATCTTTGGAATTGTGGATTTTGCTACCATGAACACTTGAGTCCAAATGCCTTTATTCCAGTAGGTAAATACTTGGTAATGGGATTAAAAGATCAAGTGGTAAGTCTGCATTCAGCTCTTTGAGGGATCTCCAACCTGCCTCCCTGCTGGGCACCTACCTGGCGAAAGTTATTCAGGAAAACCTAATAACCTTAGACCCACACAGGATGGAAAATGAAAGACACAAAACAGTGGGATCAGGAGAGCTTTTCCTCAATAGGAACAAGCAATCTCAGCTTTATTGCACATCTTTTATATACAGTAGCTTGAAGGCATGATCTTGTCATAATTGCATAACTTGACTAAAAACAGCCTAAGAGCAAAATAGCATTCTCATCAGTCTATGCTGACCAAAGGGGCATGGCTCCATTCTAATCTGGTTCAGGAACCAGCAATAACAGGAAACTGCTGGGGCCAGGTTTGCATTCAGTCTTTGCCTTGAGTGCAGTTCCTCAAACTGGGGGTCCTTGCCTCCCAGGAGGCTGGCTCCAAACACCTCCCAATGAGGCTGCACCAGTCTGGTATCACCAACATCTGTTGTTTGGTGAGACAACAGTGTTTAAGTGTCCCTTTCCTTATGCGTCCACATCAGCATCTGTTGTTTGGTGACTTCATGATGTAAGCCCTTCTCTCTGGGGTTGCATAATATCTCAGTGTGAATTTGATTTGCATGTCTTTGCATTAAAAATGATGAACCTTTTTTCATGTGTTTGTTGGTCATTAGAATATCTTTGTGAAAAAAGTTCCTGTTCATGTCTCTTGCCCACTTTTTAATGGAGTGTTTTGTGTTTTTTTTTTTTTGTTGTTGTTGTTGTTGTTGTTGCTGATTTGGTGTAAGTTGTGTCTAGATTCTGGCTATTAGCCCTTTGGCAGATGGGTAGAATGCAAATATCTTCTCCATTCTGTATGTTATTTTTTTCCTTTGTTCTTTGTGGCTATCGCTGTGCAGAAGCTCTAACTTTATTGGGTCGCATTTATTTATTTTGATTGTTTCTTTTCTTTTCTTTTTATTGAAGACCCCAATTGCCAATGGGATCTCCTTATGGAAGAATCTATATGCTTTCCACAGACTGATAGCTTTAAGAGTTTTCCCACACTTCTAGAATTTTTATAGTTTCATGTTTTCAATTTAAATTTTTATACATTGTGAGTTGACTTTTGTAAATTAAGAGGGGTCCTGTTTCAACCTTTGACATGTAGCTAGCCAGTTATCTTAGCTCCATTTATTTAATATGAAATATTTTCCCCAGTATATGCTTTTGTTTGCTTCTTCAAAGATCAGATACCCTGTTTCCCCCAAAATAAGACAGTGTCTTATTTTAAAGTGTGCTCCCAAAGATGCGCTAGGTCTTATTTTCAGGGGACATCTCATCTTTCCTGTAAGTAGGTCTTATTTTTGGAGGATGTCTTATTTTCAGGGAAACAGGGTAGTGATACGAGGGTGGTTTCAGCAATATCATCCTTTCTTGATCACTATTGAGTTGTAGTATAGTCTGAAATCCAATAAAGTGATCCCACCAGATTTGTACTTATTATATGGAATTGTGTTGGCTATTAGCATTTTTCCTAATTTGAATCAAAATGCAAAACTATTTTTTTCCAGATCTGTAAAGTATGACATTGATATCTTAATGGGAATTGTACTGCATCTGTAAATCGCTTTGGGTAGTATAGACATTTTAACGTTGTTGAATCTTCTAAGCCATGCACATGATGTGCTCTTCCATTAGTTGACATCCTCTGCAATTTCTTTTCTCAGAGTTTTGTAGTTTTTTTTATGAAGAGATCCTTCATATCCTTTGTTAAATATATTCCAAAATATTTCATTGATACAGAGTATTGTATCTTTGACTTGATCCTTCGCATGGCTGTTGGTGGCATATATGAAGGCTACTGATTTGCATATATTAATTTTATATCCTGAGACATAGCTATTTGTGTTTATCAGTTCCAAGATTCTCTTGGTTGGGTCCTTGAAATTTTTCTTGGTATAAGACCATGTAATCCATAAGGAGCAATAGTTTGATCTCCTCTGTCCCCATTTGATTCTCTTTGATATTCCTTTCTTGTCTGATTGCTTTGGCAAGGATTTCCAGCACTATGTTGAACAGTAGTGGTGATAGTTGACAACCTTGCCAGGTTCCAATTCTAAGTGGAAATACTTTCAGTTTTTCTCTATTCAATATGATATTAGCTGTGGGTTTATTGTAGATGGTTTCTATCAATTTTAGGAATGTCCAATCTATGCCAATTTTCTTAAGTGTTTTTATCAAAAAGCGGTGTTGAATTTTGTCAAATGCTTTTTCTACATTTATTGAGAGGACCATGTGGTTTTTGTTTTTACTTCTGTTCATGTAGTGATTTAAATTTTTAGATTTCCATATGTTGAACCAGCCATGCAATTCCTGGGATCAGCCCACTTTGTCATGACAAACTTTTTTTTTTTTTTATGTGTAGCTGAATTCTGTTTGCTAAGATTTTATTGCGTATTTTTGCATCCATATTCATTAAAGATATTGGTCTGTAGTTTTTTTTGTTGTTGTTACATCCTTTCATAGCCCTGGTATCAGGTGATATCTGCTTCATAGAAGAATTTGGGGAGGGTTCTCTTCCTTCTCAATGTTTTGGATTAGATTATGCAGTATAAGTACAAGCTCTTTGTTGAGGGTTTGATAGAATTCTGGTGTAAAACCATTCAGTCCAGAACTTTTATTGTTGAAAGATTATTTATTCTTTCAATTTTGGAGCTGGATACAGGTCTATTCAAGTGTTCTATTTCTTCCTTGTTGAGTCTAGGGAGGTAGTGTAATTCCATTAATTTGTTCATTTCTTCCACATTTCAAAATTCTGGGCATATAGTGATTTTCATAGTATTCAGTGATGATATTTTGTATTTCCATTGTATCTATCTTTATTTCCCTTTTTCATTTCTAATTAAGGTTATTAGAGATCTTACTTTTTGTTTCTGAATAATCTGGCCAAAGGCTTGTAAATTTTGTATATCTTTTCAAAGAATAAAATTTTTGTTTCTTTAATCTTCTAAAGGATTATTTTGTTCCAATTTCATTTAGTTCTGATCTGATTGTGGTTATTTCTTTTCTTCTACTGGGTTTGGAGTTGCATTGCTCTGCTTTTTCTAGTTCCTTGAGATGATTCATTAGATTGTTGATTTGAAGTCTTTCTGATCTCTGGACATGGGCATTAAGGCAATCAATTTTCTTTCATGACTGCTTCTGCAGTATCCCACAGATTTTGGTAGATTCTGGACTCAGGATCATTTTGTTTGATGAAGCTAATGATTTTATTTCTTACCTCCTCCTTGACCCAGCAGTCATTCAGCAATAGGTGGTTAAGTTTCCATGACTTTATAAGGGGATAAGTGTTTCTGCTAATATTGAGTTCTATTTTTATTTCACTGTGGTCTGTGAAGATACAAAATATAATTTCTATTTTTTTAATTGTTGAGATTTTGTTTGTGTCTTATGATATTATTGATCTTAGATAATGATCCATGAGCTGATGAAAAGGGCATATATTCAGTAGCACTGAGGTGAAATGTTATGTAGGTGTCTCTTAAGACTATTTGTTCTAGAGTCATGTTTAAGTCCAATATTTCTTTGTTTAGTTCTGGTTGGCAGATCTGTCTAGTTCTATCAATGGGGAATCAAAGGCCCCTGCCATTATGCTGTTATTGCTAATCATATTGTTCAGACCAAATAGACCAAATCTGGGAGTGTTTAAGTTGAGTGCATAAATATTTAGGATTGATAGAAATTCTTGTTGAATTGTTCCCTTTCCATCTTTGTCCTTTTTCACTTTTGTTGATTTAAAGTCAATTATATTGGCAATAATAATTGCAACTACAACTTTCTTTTGATTTCCATTTGCATGAAATACTGTTTTCCAATCTTTAATCCTGAGTCTTGATTTGTCATTGGGGGTGGGAAGGAGGGCAAATGCATTTCCTGAATGCAACATATACATGGCCTGTATTTTTAAGAGCCTGTGTCTCTTCTGTGAGAAATTTAAGCCATACAGATTTCTTGAGAGAATTAATACATTGGATGGATTTGTTTTTGTTATTGTGTGGGACTCTGTGGTAACTACAATTTGTCCTTTAGTTTTCAGGTGTCTTTACTTTGCTGGAGGTCAACCTTGGTGGCATGACTATACTGTGGGTCTGAGTACTTCCTACAGAGTAGGACTTGTAGTGGCAAATTTTTTCTTTCTTTCTTTCTTTTTTAATTCTTCTCACATCTCTGGTCTCTCTCTCTCTCTCTCTCTCTCTCTCTCTCTCTCTCTCTCTCTCTCTCTCTTTCTCTCTCTCTCTCTCTCTCTTTTCCTTTTAAGTCATATACACATAGATCATGAATACATTTGTGCATTTGTGGAGTAAAATATGTTGTTTTTTTTATACAATTTGGAGTGCTTACATCAAACTAATTAATATAGCTTTCTCATTTACTTATTGTGTTAAGACATTTATATTCTATACTTGATATATTTGACTTGTACTGTTGCAATATGCTCCCTAGGTGTGGTCCCACTGTTTACCCTACCTCTATCAAACCTTTCCCCTTCCCTTCCTTCCCCCTCCAGTTCTCTCCTTCATCCTGGGCTACAGTTGTGATTGATCTTTCATAAGAAAGTGTAAGTAATTATAAATTGGTTTCATAAAAGTACAGAGTACATTGGATACTTTTTCTTCCATTCTTGAGAAACTTTACTAAGAAGAATACAGTCAACTACCATCCTTGTAAACAGAAAAAGTCTCCATCTTTTTTAACACTGCATAGTGTTCCATGGTACAGATATACCACAATTTATTAATCCATTCATGGATTGATGGGCACTTGGGCTTCTTCCATGACTTGGCAATTATGAATTGAGCTGCAATGAACAATCTGGTGCAAGTATCTTTGTTACAACCGGATATTGGTCTTTTAAATAGACACCTAGTAGAGGAATTGTAGGATCAAATGGCAGGTCTACTTTTAGATCCCTGAGTGTTCTCCAAACTTCTTTTCAGAAGGAACATATTAGCTTGCATTCCTACCAGAAGTGTTCCTTTTTCTCCACATCCGTGTCAACATCTGTAGTTTTGTGATTTTGTGGTATGGGCTACTCTTATTGGAGTTAGATAATATCTCAAAGTGGTTTTGTTTTGCATTTCTCTGATGATTAAAGATTATGAGTATTGTTTCATGTATCTGTACATCATGTGCCTGTCTTCTTCAAAGAAGCTTCTGTTCAAGTCTCTTGTCCACAATGAAATGGGATCACTTGTTCTTTTCTTATTGATAAGTTTAAGTTCTCTGTGGATTCTGGTTATCAGGCCTTTGTAAGAAACATAACCTGCAAATATCTGCTCCCATTCTGAGGGCTGTCTACATGCTTTACGATCAGGTTCCAGTAATGTACTTTTGCTATTGCTTCAATTGCTGGGGGGGGGGGGGGTTCTCCTCATAAATCATTCTCCTAGGCCAATTTCTTCAAGTGTTTCCCTTGCACTCTCTCTAAGAATCTTTATAGTTTCATGTCATAAGTTTAAGACTTTTACCTAGTGAAAATCAATTTTTGTTAGAGGTGAAAGGTATGGGTCCAGTTTCAGTCTTCTACAAGTCACCAGCCAATTCATCCAGCACCATTTGTTAAATAGGGAATCTTTCTCCCAATTGATATTTTTGATAGGCTTATCAAAGATCAAATTATGATAGGTGTCTGGGTTCATCTCTTGGTTCTCAATTCTGTTCCATACATCAACCTCTATTTTTTTGTGCCAGTACCATGCTGTTTTGATCACTATAGATTTATAATATAGTCTGAAATCTGGTAGCGTGATTCCTCCTGATTTGTTTTTATTTCTGAGCAAGGCCTTGGCTATTCAAGTTTTTTCTGTTTCCATATAAAATAAAATATTAATTTTTCCAGATTTTTAAAGTATGACAGAGGTGCTTTAATAGGGATTGCATTAAATCTATAGATTGCTTTTGGTAGTATGGACATTTTAACCATGTTGATTCTTCCCAGCCATGAGCATGGTATGTTTTTCCATTTGTTAACATCTTCAGCTATTTCTTTTCTCAGAGTTTCCTAGTTCTCTTTATAGAGATCTTTCACATCCTTTATTAGGTACACTTTCAGATATTTCATCTTCTTTGGCACTACTGTAAAAGGAATAGAATCCTTGACTGTTTTTTCAGCTCGACTATTTTTGGTATATATAAATGTTACTGATTTGTGAGTATTGATTTTGTATCCTGAGACACTGGTTTATTCCTTGATCACTTCTAAGAGTTTTGTGGTAGAATCCCTGGTGTTTCCCAGGTATACAATTATATCTCCGAAGAGTGAGAGTTTGATCTCCACTGAACCTATCTGGATACACGTGATCGCTTGCTCTTGCCTGATTGCAATGGCTAGGACTTCCATTACAGTGTTGAAAAGCAGTAGAGACAGTAGTCATCCATGCCTAGTTCCTTATCTGAGTGGAAATGTTTTCAATTTTACTCCATTCAATACAATATTGGCTGTGGGTTTGCTATAGATGGCCTCTATCAGTTTAAGAAATATCCTTTCTATTCCTATTTTCTTAAATGTTCTGATCATGAAAGGATGCTGATACTATCAAAAGCTTTTTATGCATCAATTGAGAGAATCATATGGTCTTTGTTTTTTTTATTTTGTTTATGTAATGTGTTATATTTATAGATTTATTTTTATTAAACCAGCCTTGAGACCCTGGGATAAAACCCACTTGGTCATGGTGAATAATTTATTTGATGTGTTGCTGGATTTTGTTTGCTAGGATGTTATTGAATATTTTTGCATTGATATTCATTAGAGATATTGGACTATAATTTTCTTTCCTTGTTGGGTCTTTTCCTAGTTTGGGGATCAGGGTGATATTTGCTTCATAGAATGTGTTGGGAAGTATTCCTTCTTTTTCTATGTTTTGGAAAAGGTTAAGTAATATAGGTACTAGCTCCTCTTTAAAGTTTTTGTAGAATCTGATGTGAGGCCATCTGGTCCTGGACTTTTCTTTTTGGGGAGATTTCGTATAGTTGATGCTATTTCAGAATTTAATATAGGCTTGTTCAAAATTTCCACTTCTTTCTGGCTAAGTTTAGGAAGGTGGCATGCTTCCAAGTATTGGTCAACTTCTTTCAGATGTTCATATTTCTGAGAATAGAGTTTTTAGTAATATTCATTAAGGATTTTTTGACTTTCTGAGGAGTCTGTTGTTATTTTGTATCTATCATTTCTGATTGATGAAATTAGGGATTTTACTCTTTAATTTCTGGTTAGGTTAGCCAAAGGTTTATCTATTTTATTGACCTCTTCAAAAAACCAACTTTTTGATTCCTTGATCTTGTTGTATAATTCTTTTTTTTTTCAATTTCATTTAATTCTGCTCTAATTTTGGTTATTTCTTTTCTTCTGCTGGGTTTGGGGTTGGAATATTCTTCCTTTTCCAGTTTCTTGAGATGTCCCATTAAGTTGTTGACTTCCTCTCTTTCCGTTCTCTTGAGGAAGCCTTTGAATGCTATAAATTTCCCTCTTAAGACTGCCTTTGTGGTATCCTAGAGTATCTGGTAAATCATGTCTTCATTATCATTTTATTCTAAAATTTTGGTTATTTCCTCCTTAATCTCATCTATGACCCAGGTATTATTCAACATAAGATTATTTAGTTTCCATGTTTTTGTATGAGTATTCAGGTTCCTGTTGATACTGAGTTCAACTTTTATTCCATGATGGTCCAAGAATATACAATGAATAATTTCTATTCTTTTAAAATTGCTGAGGTTAGACTTGTAACCTAAGATGTGATCAATTTTGGAGGATGTTCCGTGAGCTGATGAGAAGAATGTGCATTCAGTTTTGTTAGAATGAAATGTTTTTTTGATGTCTGTTAAATCCCATTGTTGAATGTTTAAGATTAAGTCTAAAATTTCCTTGCTTAGTTTCTTATTGGAGGATCTATCCAACATTGCCAAGGGGTGTAAAAATCTCTGAATGTTATGGTGCTGGAGGATATCAAGTTGCTCATGTCTGTTCAGCTCTCTCTTATAAATTGAGGTGCATTCTGGTTGGGTGCATAAATGCTAATAATTGAAATCTCTTCTTCTTGAGTGTTACTCTTAACAAATATGAAGTACCCATCCTTATCATTCCTTACTTTTGTTGGTTTAAAGCCTATTGTATTTGTGAATAAAATCACAACACCTGATTTTTTCTGATTTCCATTTGCTTGAAATATAGATGACCATCCCTTCACCCTGAGTCTATATTTATCTTTTAAGGTCAGATGAAATTCTTGTATGCAGCAGATACCTGGCCTGAGTTTGTGTCCATTCAGCCAACCTGTGCCTCTTCAGAGGACAATTTAAGCCATTCACATTAATTGAGATATTGATAAGCCTGGTTGTATTTGGGGTGTCAAGTTGTTTGAAAGTCCAGTGGACACTTTTTTTTTTTTTTTTTTTGGCTGGGGCTGGGTTTGAACCCGCCACCTCTGGTATATTGGGCTGGTGCCCTACTCCTTTGAGCCACAGGTGTCACCCCCAGTGGAAATTTTTAATCCTTTCTTCACTGTGGAAGTTGGGTTTTGATCAAAAGCTTCTAAGTGAGTTTACTTTGTTGGTAGAGCATTGTGCTGGTCATTGTGGAGGATGGGTGTGAGAATATCCTGGAGAGCTGGTTTAGTTATGGCATTTTCTTTAGCATTTGAATATCATTAATTATTTCATTTCTCCATCATAAATGAAACTCAGTTTGGCTGGATACAGGATCCTGGGTTGAAAGTTGTTTTGTTTTAGGACGTTGAAGTTTGATGACCATCCTCTTCACACTTGAAGAGTTTCACCTGAGAGATTTGGAGTCATTCTAATATTCCTCCCCTTGTAAGTTATGGTTTTCTTACATCTGGCTGCTTGCAGAATTTTTTCCTTCATATTAACTTTGGTGACGTTAAATATAATGTGTCTGGGAGATGCTTTATTTGGATTGAGTGATGCTGGGGTTCTGAAACTGTCTGCTATCTGAATTTCAGTATCTCTTGCCATGTTTGGGAGGTTCTCCTCAATTATCTCATGGAGTAGAGCATCTGTGCCTTTTGGAAGAAGCTCATCACCTTCAGGAATTATTATAAGGCAAATGTTTGCTTTTTTGGAGTTGTTCCACGTCTCTGTGAGAGAATGATCTGTTTTTGCTCTCCACTTCTCTTCTTCTTTGAGCATTTGGGAGCATTCAAATGCTTTGTATTCAATGTCAGAGATCCTTTCTTCTGCCTGCTCCATTCTGTTACTGAGAGATTCTACTGTATTTCTCATATGTTAGAGGGCTGCAAATTCTTTCCTCAATGTGTCAAAATATTTGATGGTTTTGTCTTTGAAGTCATTGAATTCTTGAGACAACTTTTGAATTATTCCTAGAATTTCTAACTCCAACTTTCCTTCTATTCTGTTAATCTTATTTGCCATCCAAATTCTAAACATGATTTCTGACGTCTCATCCATTTGTTTATGAATGGTATCTTCTGGTGTGTCTGCTTTGTCTTTCCTTGGGGGAGTTGATCTACTCTGAATATTCATGTTGCCGGAGTTTTCTGCTGATTCATCCCCAGGATTATTTTTCGCCATTTGGCTAGATGAGCAGGTAAGGTTAAATTGAATTGGAGGCTCCTGGAGTAATGATTATCCAGCTCTTTGCCAAAGATCTGGGAGTGCTGACTGCAGCTTTTCCCCTACAGCTTTGCAAAGGACCCATACAGTACTACAGCCAGAGACTCTGGTGACCTGCTAGGTATAGTGGGGCTTGGTGGCTCTGTCTTGTATTCAGCTGGTCTCTGTCCAATCCTAATGAATCAGTGACTCTGGGTTAATTTCTCAGCTGTGGAGAAATACAAGCCAGTAATATACCCTTCCCCCCACAGGCAACAACTGGAAGAGGAAAATCAAACCTTCCCACTACAACACAACCAGAGTACCACCTGTGAGGGTACTAAGGTGATTGGCCCAGGTCAAGAGTTCCAAACCAATTGTGCCAGTCACCACCAACTCTCAAATGGGAGAGTTCAAAATGTCTCCAGCAACTAAATAGCAATGGTCCACTGCAGCTCAAGTGTAGCTCACACTGGTGCTCCATGGAGTCAGAAAGGCCCACCCAGTAGAAGAGTTTGACCAGTGGAGCTAGTACCTCCTTCACACCCAGTCACTGATAACCCCATGGTGCTGTGGCCCAGTTCCCTCCAATAAGCAAATGTGCCAGGGCTTTGCACCTGCCAGAGTCAAAAGAAAGTCAGTGCCTCCTCAGCCCGGCCACCACCCTCTTCCACAAGCCAGCAGGGGGAATTGAAGCCTGCCTGCCTCAGGTACTCAATGACAACTGGGGAGTGTTCCACCTGAGTTCAGTCCAAACCTGAGGATAAAAAGTCAGCAAATATTTTTCTCTCTCAGCCACCACGCCTTTGCCCCAGCTGCTATGCCTCTCTGGTATTCCTGTAAGGCAAGGTCTGGCTCCCTTTGGCAGTCCTCAGAGTTGGGGTGGTGTCTCTCCAAAATTTGACCCCCGTGGGATCTCTCTACTATCTCTGATGTTTCATGGGAGGTGTCTCTGTGCAGCTCCAAGGCGGTTCCCATGGATGGGACAGTGGCTAGGGCAGCAGCAGCAGCAGCTTGGACAGCTAGCATGCCTCTACCTGCTGCTGATTTTCACTTTCACAGATCCAATCCCATTAGCCTCTCCCTTTTGTCTGTCTGCACTACTCAGCAAATTTTTTCAGTGTTTGCTTATCAGTAAAAGATTTTATTTCTCAGAAAAATATGCAACTTAATTTTGTGGGATATAGAATCCTAGATTGGCAGTTGTTTGGTTTGAGAAGATTAGAGGTAAGTGTCCCATCCCTTCTCACTTGTAGTCACTGAGAAATGTGTTGTTCATATTTCAATGGTTTACCCCTGTAGGTCAGATGTTGCTTATGCCTGGCTACCTGCAGAATTTTCTTTTTCATTTTTACTTTGTCCAGCTTAATTACAATGTGTCTAGGAGATATTCTATTTGAATTGACTTGTACTAGGGTTTGATATCCATCTAGCGATTATATATGTGGATCTTTGGTGATGCTTGGAATATTTTCAGTTATACTATCATCAACTAGAGCTTCCATGCTTTTGAAAGTCTCTTCTTCACTTTCAGGGATACCTATAATTTTTATGTTTGTGTGCTTCATGTAGTCCCATAAGTAATTTCCCTGAATTTTCTCTCTTCTTGCCTTTTTTTTTTTAAATCATAGCTATGTACAGTAATGCAATTATAGGGTACAATGTGCTGGTTTTATTAACAATTTGAAATACTTACAATAAACTGGTTAACATTGCCTTCACTGCACTTTCTTAATTATTGTGTTAAGAGGTTTATACTCTACACTTAGTAGATTTGACATGTACCCTTGTAAAATGCACCTTGCATAGGCATCTTTTTTCTTGCCTCCTTAAATGAGTTAGGTTAGCTCAAGAGCCTTGGCTTTAAGCTCTGAGATTCTTTCTTCTTCATGATTTAATCTAATGTTGAAATTTTTTATTATATTTGAAACTCCCTGAATAATTCTTTCAACACTTTAAGCTCCATTATATTCTTTCTAATTTTGCAAAGATCTTTGGTGATTTTGTCTTTACTTTTGTTAATTTCTTGGAATACTTTTTGGACTTCTTTTTCTGGTTTTCCACGTTTCCTTCAATTCTCTTTATCATAGTTGCCATCCATAATCTGAATTCCATTTCTGTTATTTCCACAATTTCTTTATATTTGGAATCTTGTTTAGTAGCTCCATTGTGATCCCTTTGGGGAATTGATTTGATTTGGTTCTTCATGTTGCAAGAGATTTTTTTTTGCTAGTTTCTCCTCATATATGGTTTCTTCTTTTTTATTTCTCTCTACTTTCTTCTCTCTTTTTCCTCATTCCCACTAGTTTGTGGGATTAATGTGACAGGTATAAACAGCACTGTCTTGCACTCCCACCACCAATCAACCTTTCAGTGCCACTAAGGCAACCTACCTTGATAAAATTCTATTTTGCCATGATAGACATGAATTAGCTGCATACCCTTATTTTTTATAGAAGGCTGTCACCACTCAAGGCTGGAATGCCATAGTCAGTTAGACCTAAAGTGCTCTGCAGCACAGTTTCTGACCATGGGGCCATGGTCCATGACAGAACTACAGAGTAGTTCATTTTGAAAAGATTGTCTATGTAAATATACCTCTACTATAATTATCCCAATGTCTGTCTATTAGATGTATGTTTTTATTATTTCTCTTTCTTACTTATTTTGCTTTGGGTTATAAGAATTGTGATCTGTTTAGTAAGTGGAAACTAAAGAAAGCTGTTTAAAATTTATTCAGTTATAAACTTTTGACAAGTCTGCAAAGTATTATACTATAAATTATTTCATAATTATTCCAATATAAAGTCTTCTGGCTTGTTATAAAACACAGGGACTACTTTTTCCTTCTGCATGCTTTAGTCTTTTATCACCTTTATCAATTGTAATAACTGAAGTGATCTGACCATTCTCTTCTCATTCCCTCACATATTTTTGTTGTTGTTGTTATTTTTGTTGCTCTTGCTAGACGTCATATATTTGGGTACATTAGCTCCACAGGATGGGATCTTCAATAAGAGAGCCTCTTTCACAAATGATTTCCTGAACTTTCTGTTCCTCTCTGCCTTGCATTCAATGCTTATTTTATTTTATCTGTGGTAATTTTGCTTCCAGCACAATCTCTGTTTTGTACAGTTTTTTCTTGGTTAAATTTATGTTTCTGCCTCTTTAATTTCATGCACAAAAATAACATTAAAATGTTATTTTCATTTTTTATGGAAATAAACTCTGAAATGAAAATTGTACTTTAGATTTAGAAGTTCAAAGATAAGCCCTACTTTACTCTCAATATTAATGTAAAGATTATAAATTAATCACCTTCACATCCTAAGTAAGGATTAATCTAGTAAGATAACACTATACTGCTATACTATTGTGATGTAGATTTTGATGAGTGTAGGAGGACTGAGTTCAAAAGACCTGGAGGCTATGGGGAATCAGGTTGGCATGAGAAACTATTTATGAGTATAGAAAACTAAAATAGTGAAGAAAGCAGTGTTACTCAGCTTCCTAAAACAAAATCCCCATTATCATTTGTTTAGCATCCCCAAAGGTTATGTTATCAAATATCAGCCTTTCTTTGAGCCATAGTAACAGGAGAGTAGTAGGTACTTAAAGCGTGCACAGCAGGAAAATAGATGAACATGTGAATTAATATGGTAAAAGTAATGTTTTGTTTAAAAAGAGAAAAAAATCACTGAAAAATAGAAAAAAAGGAGAAGAATATAATCACACAAGCTCAGCAATTTCTCCTTTTCTCTATTCATGTCATGATATCTTCAGTAGTTCCTGATTTACAGAATAGTTAGAGCCATTTTCCTTTAACTCACCAGGGTTTGCTATAGTTGTGAGTAAATGTAAGTGCTTAACTTACTTTATAATCATAGCACTTTATATTACATAACATTTTAAAGTTTATCTGGTGCTTTACAAAATGCATTATCTCATTTGAATTCATCTCTGTGAGTAGCTGCACATTGCCTAGAAGAATGTCAGCACACCTTAACCAACATTTTAAACCAAAAATGGTCACATTGAATGATGAATATCATATTGGCTCTTAATTTTTTTAATGGTTAGAAAAACACTTTGTGTTCACATTTAAGCTTATAGGCAGAAAAGTCGTATCTAGAAAATGCACTCACCAGATAAATAAGCTATTGCTCTGCTTAAATCTGTCATTAGTTGTTTCAAATAAAGGATAGATTTCTACTCTGTTCAGAAAACTGAAAACCTTGTTGAGGCTGGAAAATTAGATTATGATTTTAAATGATGGAGAAAAGGCCTTGCGCTCCCTACCCTCATTGCAAACCCCATGAGTCATGTGGGAGGTGGATCTGAGTGCCATCCTCTCAGATGAGGTGGCTGGCAATGGGGACGGCTCATCCTAACGCAGGCAATAGGGGTCCCTTGAGGGTAGAGAACCCAGCCACAGAACCAACCTGTGCTCACCATGCCCCCTGCTTCTAAACAACGTCAGTACTAATCCATTCGTGGATCGATGGGCACTTGGGCTTTTTCCATGACTTAGCAATTATGAATTGGGCTGCAATAAACATTCTGGTACAAATATCTTTGTTATGTTGTGATTTTTGGTCTTCTGGGTATATGCCCAGCAGAGGAATTACAGGATTGAATGGCAGATCTATTTTTAGATCTCTGAGTGTTCTCCATATATCTTTCCAAAAGGAATGTATTAATTTGCATTCCCACTAGCAGTGCAGAAGTGTTCCCTTTTCTCCACATCCACGCCAACATCTCTGGTATTGAAGATTAATAAATTGTGGTATATGTACACCATGGAATATTATGCAGCCTTAAAGAAAGATGGAGACTTTACCTCTTTCATGTTTACATGGATGGAGCTGGAACATATTCTTCTTAGTAAAGTATCTCAAGAACGGAAGAAAAAGTACCCAATGTACTCAGCCCTACTATGAAACTAATTTGGGGCTCTCACATGAAAGCTATAACCCAGTTACAACCTAACAATAGGGGGAAGTGGGAAAGGGAAGGGAGGGAGGGGGGTGGTGGATAGAGGGAGAGGGATCGGTGGGATCATACCTGTGGTGCATCTTACAGGGGTATTTGCGAAACTTGGTAAATGTAGAATGTAAATGTTTTGGCACAGTAACTGAGATAATGCCAGGAAGGCTATGTTAACCATTGTGATGAAAATGTGTCAAATGGTCTATGAAGTGAGTGTATGATGCCCCATGATCATATCAATGTACAGTTATGATTTATTAAAAAAAAAAAAACAGAAAAAAAAATAAACAACATCAGTACTAAGAAACTCCTCCCCACTCAGACAAACCACAGCACCCAATTCCTACCTCACAGCACACCTGACCAGAGTTGAGACATGGAAAGTTCAAAATAAGAATTCTAAAAACGTGGAGAGTTGTCCTGGTCAATGCCACCCTATCAGAGTCCCAGAGGTCTACAACATTCCGCTTCTTAGTTGGCATCAATGATGATTTCCAATAAGAATGGAAACTCCCATATTCACAATACATATCATAATTAGGTACCAGGAGAAGAAACGAGGCTTTAAGCTCACCTAAATAATTAACTAATTATTCCAATAATAAACATACTAGGATATGACAGGTTATCTTTTTCATGAAGAATAAAATGATTTCAAATGTCATGCTTCGGATATTTGAGTCTCAAGTCCCCTATTAATCATCACAGTAAACTGATTTGTTACAGGTATTAATTCAATCCTGTCTTTTGCTTTCATATCATTAATACCACTAACGTAAAGTGGGTCATTACAGAATGTATTATCAGTGTAAAATTTCTGCAAAGATTATAGAGATTTGTTTTGATAAGAGCAAAATAAGTCAAGAATGATGGTCAATGCTCATCTCAAGTGATTAACAATCAATCTTTGTAGCTGGAAAGAATGCCATATTATCATCCTTGGACTATCTTTTGGAGAAAATAGGTTTACCTGGAAGTGTTTTCTCAGAGTCCAAGTCTGGGTCCTTCCTTCTCAATGCCCTGATCCCTCCCAGGCAACTTCTGTCATTTGCTGCCTTAAAAAATGTAGCACACTCAGAGCTTTTTCAGATGTCTTTGAAATCAAGGGTAATGCTTTCTGATTTATTTTCCTCTTTTCCCCTTGAATAGCATTTAAGTGCTGCAGGACTTAAGTAGTGCATGATTTTGCCTGGTGAATTTTAGAATATATGAAATTAATTTTATAAAACATGGTTTTAGTATGTCTAACTCCTCTATTTTAGCTGCAATTTTAAGCACATAAGAATGAAAATGAATTACTGATGACAGAGCAATTATTCCAACTCTTATCATTCAAATTAAGCTGAGATAAAAATAATTCTGTTGCAATGAAATAAATAAATCGGTAACATGTGTAGGGAGGATCTGGGCGGAAACTTCTTTTGTATTTTTAGTTTTACATGCATGAATTCAATTTTCTCCTTATAGTTACAAAAAGATAAGGATGAGGAGAAGAAACTGCTATTTGCTGAATCTCGTTATGTTCTAGGCTCAGCTGTCAAGTGGACCTTCTCATTGATCCCTAAACTGAAATAAAAGTCTTCTCTAAATACCACAGGGCTTTTGTTAAGTAGTTGAAGTAGATATCCTATACCTGCCTTTGTCTGTTTTGTGCTGCTATAACAGATACTACATACTGAGTAGTTTAAAAAGAAAAATGAATTATCATTTACAGTTCTGGAAGCTAGGACATTCACTATCACAATGCTGGTGTCTGGCAAGACCTTCTTGCTGTATCCTCCCATGGCAGAAGATGAGAGATTGGGAGAGGATGAAAGAAAGCAAGATGGAACCTAACTTGCCTTTGATACAAACCCACTCTCAAGAAAAAAAATCCACTCTCAACACAACAACATAAGTCCATCCATGACTTACTCATCTCTTAAAGATGCCACTTCTCAACACTGTCCCATTGAGGATTATGTTTCCAAAAATGACCTTTCAGAAATACCTTCAAACCATAGCACATCCTTGTGATGCTGTTGCAGCATTAGAAAGTGAGACTATTCTAGGTTTCCACATAATCAATCCAAACATTCCTTTCATTGAGATAATCTGGCCATTCTGTCTTCCTTGAAGGAAGACTTACACATCGGGTCTTCCTTTCAGAAAAGATTTAACTACTCTGCAAATCCCAGCAAAGCCTGCACTGGAGGAAAGTCTACCCACTTTTCACATCATGCTTCAATTTTATTCTTCCATATAATCCTCTGGAAGGATGTTAGGGTGGCAGTGTTCATTTTCTAAAATCCATAGAGGATGGTGTTGCTTACACAGATTAGAAGAAAAACGTGACTCAGAAACAAAGCCAGGATATGAACAATCTAGCAACAATCTATCAGAGGCAACAGTGGCTTTTGAGTCTATGTGCATGGATCCTATGAAGGCCTAATGACCTCACTTCACAACCCTAGAGATCACTGATGCAGACCTCAAGGGTGAGGATTCCTAGTACATAGCTTGTCACTTTCATTTTGTTTGGACAGTCTTTCCTTATGAGTCTTGGAAACCCTAAAATTATGACCAGTTTTTAGGGAACATTCAAGACACTGAAAATTTTCCAACATACAGTCAGCAGTATTTGATTAGTAGGCAACTTCAGTCTTTCTTTCCTTTATGAGTAGTAGTTAGGTGGAGGTTGGACTCACTGAGTCCATCACTTACACATGGTCACTGGTTAGTCTTGTCCAGAGCAAACCATGCCAGGTCTCCCTGAGGGCCAGCTACTCTAGAAGTGGTCAGCTTGTATCAAGCTGCATTTGCACCAGGATTAAACATGGCACCCATGTACATCAGTCCTCCACATCTTTCTCCACCTCTGAGCACCATGACCTGCAAATTTCCCCCAGAATTTCATTTCCAGATATTACTTAAAATTTCCATAACAATTGCATAGGCTAAAGGAATACCTCCAAAGAACTAAACTTGTAGGTGTTGCCACAGGGATTGGATCAGAGGAGGGTAGCCGGGGAGAAGCTCTAAGTCCCACACAACAGTGCAACACCACCTCCCTCTGCTGTGCCTGTCACATTTCTCTTCATAGCCCACCCATGACTGCTCTGGCCCCTGTGCGGCCAGTGGGCTCCACTCGTGTACTTTTCCTTTTCATGCTCTGTCTCCCCCAGGACCAGCTGCTTTTCTTGGTGGGAGGGGGACCGACTGTGTAGTTTCTGAGCCCCCGGCCATGTGGTTCTCACCTTCATACCACAACCTTCTCCCCTTGATTGCACTCTGGGGCAAGTCTCCCCGGAACAGGAAGCAGACCTCTGCCCTTTGACAAACAAGCATGTTGTGCTGTAACTCTCTCAAATGCAAGGCGGTGCCTTTGAACTCCAAATTACGGGCTTCTCACATCCAGTGTGTTTCACAACTGTCACTGTTAGTCATTGAGGAAATTTCCAGGGTGAGCCAGACACTGCCACAGGTAGTGAGGATGACTGAGGGTGGGGGAGATGGAGATGAATATACAAACATAAAAATAGATGATGTCCTATAACATTTTTTTTTAAAAGTGATTTTCCAAAATACATCCAATGCTTCACAGAGACAGGGCGGGAGTGGAGGGACTGCTGCAGGTGGAGAGACAGAAGGCAGCAGGACTCGGGCCTGGTGGGCAGCAGCAGGACAGGGCGGCTGAGTCAGAGGGACCAGTAGTGGCAGATGCGGGACACAGGCAGGCGGGCCGAGCATGCCGGAAGGAGGGTAGGCTTCCTTCTCACTGCAAAGGACCCACTGCCTTTAAGCTGCAAACAACTTGATCTGATTTTCCCTTTAATGTCTTACACAATAACTAAGAAAATGCCAGGAAGGCTATGCTAACCAGTGTGATGAAAATGTGTCAAACGGTCTATAAAACCAGTGTATGGTGCCCCATGACCACATTAATGTACACAGCTATGATTTAATAAAAAAAAATTGAAAAAATAAAAATAAAATAAAACATCCCCCTGGCTTTCCTGAGATACTTTACTAAGAAGAATATTTTCCAGCTCCATCCATGTAAACATAGAAGAGGTAAAGTCTCCATCTTTTTTTAATGCTGCATAGTATTAGGTTCGATAGAGGGAGGGCTAATGGTGGGACCACAGGAGCATATTGCAAGGGTACAAGTCAAATCTATGAAGTACTGAACACAAATGTCTTAACACTGATTAAGTAAATGAGGTGAAAGATATGTTAATTAGTAGGATATAAGCACTCTATTTGTACAAATAATCAACACATGGAGTCCCACAAGGGCATGAATGTAATCATGATCTATGTATATATGACTTAAAAAAATAAAATAAAATAAAATAAAAGATCCCCCTGGCTTCAATGTAAAGAATGGATTAAAGGGAAGCCAGGAAACCCAGCTTTAGTTAGGAAACGGGACATATGAGGATGACAGTGGCCTGGCTACTGTCCCCAGCAACAGGTGTGAGTGCTGAAGCAAGACCACATGCAAGCATCCAGGAACACCCTTCCTACTCATCACAGCCCCTCCTTCCAGTTTCTGGCAGGAGATGCCTTGGACAC
Source organism: Nycticebus coucang (assembly GCF_027406575.1). NCBI lineage: Eukaryota > Metazoa > Chordata > Mammalia > Primates > Lorisidae > Nycticebus > Nycticebus coucang. The sequence goes on from NC_069790.1 coordinate 3,773,293, forward strand.
AGCAGCCCTGGGCACCAAGCTCCATGCGTACCCCTCACCTCCTGGAATATGATGTTCACACCCATCACACTGCACAAGCACTGGAGGTTCCTGGAGTGGGACCTAGAAAGAGAGGGACAGATGTCTCCATGGGGCAGCTTCTGAGTACCCTTGTGGCGGCACTCAGCCTTGCCTACCCATGTCTAGATCCAGACAAGGGCAGCAGCAATCGAGGCGGCGTATTTTGCAGCATATCCATCTGCTGTGCTGAGGCTCGAACACCCACCAGAAAGTAAGTTGCTGAATGGCAATGGGGAAGGGGAGGACTCAGGGCTCCAAAGAGCCCTGCCCCTGCGTTCCAGAAAACTGACAGACGTGCACAGACGTCTGGGACAAGTGCACTTGACTATTTCATGACGTTAAAATATTCTCTGAACATTGTTTCCGAGTTAGGAAACTTGCTCAGAGACTTAATGGAATCTCTATCATCAGCCAAAACTACCAAAAATATATATTTTCTCCTTAATTCACATAGCAAAAGTTGGACATAAACCTTGTTGCCTCTATTTTTGTAGATGAAGTAAGTGATAATAAAAAAAGATTAAGTACAGACGAATTTATGATTTAGGACAGAGCTTTCAAGGTACATAGCCCACCCTTATAGCCCTCTGAGGCCTCCAAAGAGCTAAGAAATCATGCAAACCTCCCCTGACCCTGACCCATGTTCTAAATCAGAAGCCAGAGACCGCAGGAATAATGCCAAGGCCGGGAGTTGAGAATATAACTTCTCTCTCTCTGGTCTTACCGAGCAGGGTAACAGACATAAAGTTCCTTCCCCATTTCTCTGTAAGTCCCCCAATAGAACGTCCACAGAGTGTGGCTTCTTCTTAATTTATTCTCTTTGTGTGGGAACTGGTTGCTGTCATATGGTGGCATTTCAGGGAGAATAAGTAAAGGTCCGCTCTGCATCCCACAGGGGCTGGATGTGAGGGCAAGGTTAGACATAGAGGTTAAAGTATGTGTGTTACTGGAGGAAAAAGCATATTTTTACATTCCCTTTTTCTACTCTGCAAACAGATGGCTGGAACCTTCTATGAGTGCCGGCAAGAAACAGCTGGCAAATCAAAACATACTGCAAGTGGTTAGAAGTGCTTATGAGCATTTGGAAGAAACAACACTTTTGAAAGAGGGGAAAAGTTCAACCCATACTTAACATGCAGAGATGAGCTTGAAGCCGGAAACAGGAATGCAGAAGGGACGGAGCAGGGAGGCAGGATCCTGCCTGGTGGTGACCGTGGTGCATCAAAAGAAAAGTGATTCAGGGAAAGTGAGGAAGAGAGTAGGAGAGAAAGAGACCGATAGACGAACAGGGAGGGACAGCCGTAGATCAGAAAGAAAAGGGAAGAGCCAGGAAAACAGGCAGTAAGGGCAAGAGGAGAGAGGGGATTGGGGTGGGGGGTTGAGGGGAGAGCCCTTTCATCCTCAAATCCCCGCGTTCTCCTGCTTTCTCATGGCTCCCCTTTGAGCATTTAAACTCCAGCACTTGAAAGCTATAATCCAGTTATAACCTAAAAATATGGGGAAGGGGGAGAGGGAGGAGGGAGGGGGGAGGATGCGCGGAGGGAGGGTGATTGGTGGGATTACACCTGCGGTGCATCTTACAAGGGTACATGTGAAACTTACTAAATGTGGAATATAAATGTCTTAACACAATAACTAAGAAAATGCCAGGAAGGTTATGTTAACCAGTGTGATGAAAATGTGTCAAATGGTCTATAAAACCAGTGTATGGTGCCCCATGATCACATTAATGTACACAGCTATGATTTAATAAAAAAAAATTTTAAAATAAAAAAAACAAATTCAGCACTTGTTCCTAACAGCTCTCTTTCTTCAGCACAGGGAAAGAGCTGGGTGTTGACAAGCAAGACAGATGGCAATTGTCCCCAAACCCTTTCTGAAGTGGGGTGATTTCCTGGTCTGAAGTAGAAGCAAACTTGTGGAAAACCTGCCAGGCCCTCTAGGACCCACAGGAGGCTCACGGGCAGGTATTTAATGGCAGAAGGGTGCTCTTATTACTCACAAGTAAAGAATACAAATTACCCCAAACATGACAAGATGGAGGGACCAGCGTCAGGGACCAGCATCTGATACACCTGCCATCCTTGGACCAGGCTGTGTGTGGCCATGGGAAGGGCACTTATATCCTGGGGGCCTGAGCTGCCTCATTTGGAATACGGGGATAATACCTCATAGTCTTGACACGGAAATTAAAGGGGATGAACATGCAAATCATCAACAAAATATCCTGCACACGTGGGGGTGTTCAGTCATTTTCAAAGAATGAATATTTTACTGACAGCCTCAGAGAACAGGCATGAACCATGACAGTGAACCAACCTGTACTTGCTTACTTGACGGCTGCCATATGTGGCCACTAGTATATCAGTTAGTTTTTCTTTTCCTATTTCTATATAAAGAATTTTTTTTCTTCAATATATTCAGAATATGAAAGTTATGGGAATCATGGATTTCTAAGAGGGTAGGTCAAACATCTAAAATACTTACATTGTAATAAGAACATCACTACTTTCAATATTTTGATGAGATTATCTAAGACAGACTAGATAATTCAAATATCTAAGACACCTGGAAACAGATGCAACAGTCTGTGAATAAAAACAGCACTGTGTACAAAAACAGTGTAAAATAATTCAACAAATACATGAGATGATCTGGGCTCTACATAGTGGTCAGGTAAACCTGAGATTAACATTTAGGCTTTTGAATATAGTCATTTATAAAACAAGCAGTGAGTGAATTTAAGATTTCTTCCATGTATGGGAGGCCTTGCTACCAGTAGGCCCTCATGCTTCTTTGCTAAGTGTATAAAGGAGAATTTGCTATCTCTCCCGTCATTGGACAATGTCATCCTTGACTCTTTTCTCTTCCAAACATGTCCAAACTGCCTGCTGTGGGAGGCTTTCCCATGTGGCTCTCTCCAAAACTCCTCTAGTCAAACTGGAGAATGTCCTATATCCCACTTTCTTCTGACCTCGTAAAAGTTATTTGGACTCTGTCCCATTGCTTAAATTTTCTTTAAATAAGTCCTATTAAGATTACAGGTAAGACAAAATGTGAGTATCCAAGGAAGGAATAATTTCAGGGCAGGTCTGAACGAGCCTGATCCTCCTCTATGGAGTGTGGGCCCAGCCAAGGAGCTTGGGGGTCAGTGGCTGACTCCTCTTACCAACACTCTGTCTCCTCTGTAGCTTCTGAAAGGAAAATGGTTGGGGGTCGGGTGGGGAGAGTCTCTGCGTTCTCAAGACCCAGCATCTAATTATGAAAATTAATGTATGTGATTCTCAGCTGTCTAGTTCAACTTTTGTCACTCTACATCAAATAGACATGTGTGCATGTAAATATATAATATATACATATATATGTTTTTATAACTTTATTTTACATAGGTATGTATTTTTATGTGTATTTTTATTTCTATATAAAATACAGATATTTATTTATTTCATGGGTAGAAGGCTACCCTTTATATCAAATTAAACTTCTTTCACTCTGCTTGTCATTGCTGGTCCCAGTTCTGTCCTGGGAGAAGCCCTTCTAATTCATCTTACACTGTGATACACATCACATGTGCTATAAACTCCCCTGGGGTGGAATTGCCATGACTGTTCACAATGGGACAGAAATGGCTGCATACTTCAGCTGCTATATTAAGAGGTGGAGCAATATATGCACTATTCCTAGCACAATAGCTCATTTTATTCTCTTTTAAAAAGTGTACTCACTTATCTATCCTCTATTCATTAACATGCATCTATTCATGGCCTTCTATAGGCCAGGTACCACACCAGGTGTGAAGGAGGGCCAAGTGATCAAAGCAAACAAGCAAACAAACTCGTCTTTGGGAAAGTGAAAGAGATACTTAACGTACAGTATTGATTCTGCTTGACTTTACAAAAGACATAAATGGTTTGTGTGGATAAATCTCTCAGCTGTGTTTAAGCTGTGTGGAGCAACGTTCTTTGTTTCCTCTTCCTGCATAACAATTGGTTCAGATGCTGAGCACATCTATCATGTTCTCATCTGCCTTTGTAAATTTTCTAAATTTATCTTGACCAGCTTTGCAGATCTATCACTTTATTGGTTGGTGACCTTGCAACACACATGTCAGAGGCAAAAATGAAGTTTATGTGAAACTGAAAGATTTGGAGAAAAAAGGAAATCAAATGTCTGGAGTTCTCGGGAAGCTGAAGAAGAGATCTGGGAATCAGAGTAGGAAAAGAGAAAGGCCAGTGGGTCATGTGGAGTGAGTTGAATACGGGAGTTAAAGACTTTTGCTATGGGCCAGCTCTGGACAGCAGTGAGGCTGCTCTCTGATGGGGGCTGAGGTACCAAAACGGGGAATTTGAGGATCTGGGGGGCTGAGGTGTCTCTCACCTGGGACACCTAAGTAACAAGAGGTGATGCAAGACTTGGGAGAGATAAAAATGGGACTTTAGGGGATAGCATTGTTGACAGATGGGGGAAACCATTTGTTAGTGGAGCGTGTACATGGATGACGTGACGTTTCACCTCTTGACTGAAACAGTGATGGGCTAGGAAAGGTGCTGGGGAAGTAGGATTCTCATTTCTTGAAAATTATTCTATTATCACTGGACCTTGGGGTGTAAACAGCCTACCATCTTGGGAACTTCAGAAATTAAAGTTGTCTGGATGGGCAGGGGAGAGATTGTGTTTCTTGAAGACAGAGAATTAGTGAGTAGACAGTGAAGAGTTTGAAGTGGCAGCGAAATGGCTCTCAGACATTTTCCTGTGCTACAACAGTGACAGGGACACATGCAGTGTGTGGTGCCCATGTCTGGCAGGAAGGATGGAAAGAGGAGACATACCAGGTGGGGTTGTTTCAGGAGCATATGTGATTGCGAATCCAGCTCCTCCCCACTTTCCCAGGCATTTATCCTCGACAAGGATGCTATCTGAAGAATCAGTGATGTTGGACAAATTGTTTACACTAATATGGGGGTTACAAATGGCTTCATGCAAAGGAAAAGGAAGTAAACGAGCCATCAAAGATGGTCTGGGCAAAGGATAATGGTAGAGAAATAAGGCATGCACCTTGAAAGGTCTCAGTGAGTCCAAGTTCTGCTATGACAATTTCACACAAAATCTCAGTAGACTCAGCATTACAGAGCTTCAATGACTAAAAATGTTATGGTAGCATTATTTCTGTGAAGTGCATGAGAGACATTTTTGTATTATGTTTTAACTTTGGGGTTTTTAAAAATATATACTATATTTTAACTTCTGAAACCTTATAAAAGTCAAAGAGAATTTGGTTTTTTTGTTGTTTTATTATCAGTTCAATAGATTTAGGGGGTATGAATGATTTTTGTGGCATAAACATATTGTATAATGCTGAAGTCAGGGCTTTTGTGTACCCATCACTAGAATGAGGTACATTGTACCCAGAGGGTAACTTTTTATCTTTCACTCCTCCACCCTCTCCCCTTCTTGGTTGACAATTGTTACACCACTTTATGGCCATGTATATCTGTCATTCAGATCCCACTTATAAATGATGATATGTGGTGTCTGTTTTAACGTTCCAGAGATACTTCACTTAGGATAACGGCCTCCAGTTCCATCCAAGTTGCTGTGAAAGACATTATCACAATCCTTTTTATGGCCTGGTGGTACTCCATGGTATACATGCACCAGATTTTCTTTATCTTTATTGTGCTATAATGAACATTTAGGTGCAGATGTCTTTGATATAATGACTTATTTTCCTTTGAGTAGATAAACAACCAGTAGTAGGACTGCTGGATCAAATGGCACATCTACTTTTAGTTCTTGGAGGAAGCTCCGTACTGTTTTCCAGAGTTTATACCAGCTCATATTCCCACCAATGGTGTAGAAGCATTTTCTTTTCCTTACATCTGTCCCAGCATCTATTGTTTGCTCTCTTATTAGCAATGCCCATTCTGACAGGGGTAAGGGGTTATCTCATTATTGTTTTAATTTGCATTTCCCTGATGTTGATGCATTTTGCACAGTGATTTTTGAGGATTTTTTCTTCTGTTTCAGCCATTTGTATACCTTCATCTGGAAAAAAAAAATCTGTTCATTTCTTTTGCCCACTTTTTGATGGGGTTACTTTTTTTTTCTGATTTGAGTTCTTTGTAGATTCTAGATATTAGTCCTTTGTCAGATATACAGTTTGCAAATATTGTCTCCCCATTTTTAGTTTAAATGAGTCCAATTTATCTGTTTTTGTTGTTGCTATATTTGTTTCAGGGATCTTAGTCATAAGTTCATCGCTTAGGCCAATATCAAGACATGTTTTTGTGTGTTTTCTTCTTAAATAGCTATGGTTTCAATGGTTTTACATTTAAGTCTTCAATCCATTTTCACTTAATTTTTGTATATGCTGACAGATAGGGTTCCTGTTTTAATTCCCTGCCTGTGACTATCCAGTTTCCCCAGCACCATTTATTGAATTGGGTGTATTTCCCGAGTGTATTTTTTTTATCTATATTATCCAAAAAATGGTTACTTGAAGGTAAATGGTTTCATTTCCAGATTCTCTGTTCTATTCTGTTGGTCTCTGGGTCCTTCTGTCAGTACCATGCTCTAGTTTAGTTACATCAATTAACCTTCATCCCAAGAACCATGAGCTTAATGTGGGGCTTTTTTTTTTTTCTCCTTCCCTAAACATGAAGCCAAAGAATTTGAGATCAAATGTCATTATTTCATCCTGCTTTGGGTTCTAGGGATTCAGAATCCTGGAGCAATTCTCAGAATCATTTATAATTTTGTTCCATGTTTTTATTTCCTGTTACTTTGCTGGGATTGGATTCTACTAGCTACCTTGACCAGAAACAGGCTAGTAGTGATAAGTTGCTAGTAGTTCAATACCACCAATTCCAAATAGATTGTGCCTAGCAAGCTTCTAAGCTGTTTAGCTCAAGAAGCCACAAGGAAAGTAACTGAAAACTATTCTACATTGACAAATTCCTGCCCAGGGCTGTAAAAGTCAGCAACTTTTCTGTTTTGAACATATACTCTGCCCACTCATTTTAATCTTTCTACACCCATGATTAGTTTCAAAGACAGAATGCCTTCACTGCCTCAATAATCTCCATTTAACCTTCCCGTGTGCTATCAGATGTCATGGCTGTAGGCCTGCTCTGACCACTTTATTTGGGAGCACATCTGACATATCAGGGCAGGGCAGACTGAGGCTTTACCTCCAGCACCCTGGACTGTGTCACAGTGTCTGCCTGGAAGACAAAAGGGGACAACTTCAGACCCACTTTTAACTTCTGTTATTTGTTCCAAGAAAACATTTTTCAGGTATTTTTCTTCATGCATATCTGCCAACCTAACCTTATTTCTCTTTGAATTCCATTTCCTTAACTGTTCTTCAAATAGTCCAAATTCAATAGACATTTCTGTCATTGATCTGAGGTGTAGAAAAACCATGAAGATAAGATTCAGACAAACAAATGCTCACATTACAATGTGGTCATGGCTGTGACGGCCTTGGGTCTGCAAGTCAAAACTACAGGTGGGAGGATCCTGTCAGTACTGGTAATGGCCCTATAACCTCAGGCATAGCAAAGCCTTTCAGAACTTAGTGTCTTTTCTGAAAAATGGTGGGGGGTGATGTTACTTAACTTTTTTTCTGGGCCATGTGTGAGATGGACACACAGCATCTAGGGTAATCTAAACATACGCTCCTTAGAAACCATCTCATCTTAATTCCTTCAGTTGGCTACGTATCTTTCATTGGCAATTTCATCAGCTTCCTACTTTCAGATTACACACTGTAAATCTACATATTTTGCCAGCTTCTCCTTCCAACTTGCATATCTTTGTAGACTGTTCTCTGCTTTCCTGTCACACCCAAATTTCTGTCATCAATCAGGGTCACCTATGAGATTCACATTGTAAAGCAAAAGGCAGCTAGACCCCTCAGCCTTCCTCTCATTGTCCCCATTAGCAGCATGTTACACAGTTGATGGTTTTTCCTACTGGAAATATTTGCTTCTCTTGACAAATGGGACACTGCCCTTTTTGTTTTCCTCCTCCTATTTTACTGGGCATTTATTCTCATTTTCTTGACTCATTGCCTTGAGCCATCTAATGTATGAGGATCAGCATTGTCTGGGCCTGTTTCCCTGCCTTTTTCCCTTTTCTGAGTATACCCAGTCCTGTAATATCTCTTCAGTATTTGCATCCTCCTCCACCAGTCACAAACTCTTTCACAAGTTACACTTCTTATTTCTGAATTTGTATATAGAATTTCCATTTGCCTGTGTATGAGATGTCTCAAAACTAATGTGTATAAAACAAAACTCTGGACATTACCCCATACTACCTACTCTTTAAAAGACCATAGACTATTTATAAGAGGTAATTTCATTCTATAGTTACTGATGTCTAACACGTTAGACCTCCTGACTTATTTTTATACCCCACATCCAATCAGGAAATCCTGTTGAATTTCTATTTCTGAAACATGGCAAGACCCAGTTATTTCTGCAATACCCCCACTCCACTTAGTCCAAGCTATATTCTTCTCCCACACTGTTAACTGGGTTTCCTGGCTTTATTCTTGCTTTCACACCCACTGTATCCTGGCCTGTTCTCCACTCTTTAGCCAAAAGAGTCTTCAAATTACAAAGCAGGTGATGGCCTTCATCTGCACAAAACCTCCCATGATAGTTATTAGAAAATCCAAATCCCCATGTGGAATAAGGCCTCCACTCTGTCAACGCACTGTCCCTTCACCTCCACCATCACCCTGCTTGGTCACACCCTCACCTTGCTGAGTGGAGTTCTCAACAAATGTTGGAGCGCTCAACAAATCTCACAACCACGAAAGTTGAAATTGCTTTTTCCTGTCCCTGGAGTTTTCCTCCCATAGACAGCCATCTGGCCTGACCCCTCTCTTTTACATCTCCACTCACATCTTACCTATCAGAGAGACTTTCTTGAATGGAATTCCCAAAATGCATCATTCTTTGTCCCTTCACACAGCTTAACTTTATTATCAGGTCTGATCACCATCACATCATATATATATGATTTTTCATGCAATGTACAAGAGAAGAATCATTCCCTCCTTCACTCACTGAAGTTGAAGCCACCAAAATAGCACATGGTAGTATAAAATACTAATATAATAAACCCAAGGCTTCTAAATGTATCACTGTGGTTTATTTTACATTATAATATTATGGGAAAAGGTCATGAGGATATTTTTATCTGAGCCATGGAAAGGTTCAACAGTTTCTACATGACAAAGTACTTGGAATAGCTATTAAACATAAACATGCATTAATTTTCCTTTCATAAAATCCTTTTTTTCCTAAACTGTCTCTCTTTTGATCACACCGTATGTAGCACATATTTTAAAATTTTAAAATCCTGTTTTAATCTGTGTCTTCAAGTTATGTAAAATGTGAGAAACAAATTTCATTTTGAAAAGAGTTATTTGGAAATGCTTTCATTGTATGTGATTTTGTTGCCAAAAATTATATGTGAAATCTACAAAAATATGGATATTTTCACACTAAATAACTTAAAGCAGAACTTATATGTGTTATATGTGAAATTATATGTGAAAAAAATTATATGTGAAAATTATATGTGAAATCTACAAAAATATGGATATTTTCACACTAAATAACTTAAAGCAGAACTTTCTAACTTGTTTAAAATTCTCCTAACTAAAACAAAATTAAGATTTTATTGCCTGCTAAAATTGTTAAAAATATTTTGATTAGGTTGCAACTAGTTGGCCTCAGAACATAATTTACCAGCTAAATTTTATCACCATCTGCATAATTGATGAATGAGATTAAAAATATATCTTATGTCTGTGGAAGTATTGGACTTTATTGAATTAAGAAATAACAAAGTGAAAGATTTGTAACAGATTTAGAGATGTTAAAATGTAAAACAAGTAATACTACGCATCTTATAGTAAACATAAGGTAGTACACGGAGTCAGCCACACAGGCCTGCTGTGTGCACCTGTGTGTCTTTGTGAGGTTCCGGTGGATGTGACGGCCACCAATTTTAATCAATGGAATAGAGCAACTTTAGAATGAAACCTTCAGTTTGCTATATCACAACATGTTTAAGCAAGATTTTAAAGTATAAGAAGATACATTTGGTCATGCTGTGCTAGAATATAATAATAATAGTGCTAATGAGAGAACTAATCGATTCTGTACAATTAGGGAGTACAATATATTTTAAAATATTTTGAAATATTGTTCATTTTTCTTTTGTAAAACATTCTGTTTTGTTAATTTCTGTAAATCATGTAATAAATTATTATACGCAGGCATAATTTTAAGCATTGGGGAAATATGTTGGAAAAGATTTTTATCAGTGCAGTTCCTCAACTAAGAGCTATTCTGCATTCATGGGTCTACCCGCTTAGGTCCGCACACAGGAGTGTGTTGGTTGTCTGTCCCTCTCCAGCTGTGGGTTTGGAAACCCCCTGAATAGAGTGTACCATGACCTTGCTCTGACCTGTCCTTCTGGCATGGAATGTTTCTTTTCTTCTTATATTAGATCTATTTCTTTCTTTAAAAAGAAAACCAGTGCCGGCACCACCACAGAGTGTCCCGTCCACCCCGGCTTCCCTCCTCACGCAGGGTCATCCGGCTGCCTGTCTGGGCACATGTGCTCCTCACTCAGGCAGGACAGTGCTCACGGCCGAGCTGCCTCTAATCCCCCAACGTACCCAGCTCATGGGTCTTAAAATGCCACTCAGTGCATAAGAAGAAAAAACACGAAAATAACAGAACGAGAAATTCTGTTTATTTAACTTCCTGACATCCAGGAACTGGATTATGCGACTCTCATATCCACTCATCAGTTTAATCCTCAATCATTCCTGGTAAAGAAATATACTCTGAGAAATTGAACAAACGTGTGATTAAAGGATTACTAAATGTCAGAGTCAAAAAGCAAAATCTTACCAGTGTTCTTCTGTGTTTCGTGCCACTTCACAAGCGATAGGAATTAATAGATAATATGTGCTTAGTTCTGATATTTGGTCATGTACATTTTATTGGAAGCTGAGATGAGGTATCTAATTTCCACATGTTTACAAATACTTTGACTTAACTATAATGATATACAGGGCACTTATGTTTTGATAAAAATAGAATATAAATTTGTCATCCAGTTTAACAAGTCTAAAACATATAAAAATATATTATTATTATTACTTTTTTTTGTAGAGACAGAGTCTCACTTTACCGCCTTCGGTAGAGTGCCATGATGTCACAGGACTCACAGCAACTTCTAACGCTTGGGCTTCCGCGATCCTCCTGCTCAGCCTCAGCTGGGACTACAGGAGCCCGCCACAATGCCTGGGTATTTTTTGGTTGCAGTTCAGCCGGGGCTGGGTTTGAACCTGCCACCCTCAGTATATGGGGCTGGCGCCCTACTCACTGAGCCACTGGTGCCACCCAAAAATGTGTTTTTTTTTTTAAAAAACACACAATCATCTTCTGAGATATTTCTTTCTAGTCGTTTATTTGTTCATTTATTTACTTTTAAGAGGCAGGATTTCACTCTATCTACCAGTCTGGAGTGCATGGTGCAATCACAGCTCACTGTAACCTTGAACTCCTGTGCTCAAGCCATATACTCCCACCTCAGGCTTGTGAGTAGCTAAGACTACAGGTGCAGGATAACACGCTTAATGTCTTTAAATTTTTTATAGGGAGGAGGGTCTCACTATGTTGCCCAGGATGATCTTGAACTCCTGACCTCGAGCAATCCTCCCTCCTATCCCTTTTTTCAGAAAGCTTAGAGAGAAATAGGAAGACGAGTAAGTAACCCAATAATGCCTTATCAAGTATAGACACGATCATAGCAGGATGATGGGGCGTGAAGAGACATTGCTTTAAGCTGCAAAGTTGGGGTGATTCACAGGAGCTAAGGGATGAGACCAGCACACAGAAGACAACAGGACAGGACCTTGCATCAGTGCACACAGGTGGACTGGGCCTGCTCCCCGACAGAAGCCCCAGAGCCTGAGTGACAGGGCCTAGCAGAGGGGAGAGCGGGGAGCAGAAGAGGTCAGAGCATAAAGAACACTGGATGCCACTCCTAAAAATGTTGACTATGTCCCCCTGGGTAAATAAAGTGGCTGACGAATGCAAAGAATGAGAATTCTTTGTGTGCAATCACCTTCATTTGAACTTGGGATATGGAAAGGAGCCGAAATAATTCACAGGCATGACATCCCAGACCCGAGGCAGCAGAAGTGTTGATATAGAGAGTCAGCATCATTGACTCTGTGGTCAATAAGTTACATATTATTGTTTATAGGAGAGAAAGCTTAAAAAAAAATGACCTGGTGTGGTAGCTCACACCTGCAATCTTAGCACTTTCAGGGGCTGAGGCAGGTGGATTGCTTGAGCTCAGGAGTTGGAGACCAGCCTGAGCAAGAATGAGATCCCATCTCTACTAAAAATAGGAAAACTAGCCACTAGCTGGGCATTGTTGTGGGTGCCTGTAGTCCCAGCAACTCGGGAGGCTGAGGCAGGAGGATCTCTTGAGCCCAAGAATCTGAGGTTTCTGTGAGCTATGATGATGCCATGGCACTCTACCCAGGGCAAGTGAGAGTCTGTCTCAAAAAAATAATAGGAATGAAGGAAGGAAAGAAGGAAGGGAGGAAGAGAAAGAGAAAAAAAGCTAGCCTTGAGATGGAGTGGATGGGGTGGAAAGAAACAGGTTGAAGAAAAATTTGGACATGGTGACATTGCAGTGCTCAGGGAGCATTCAGGTGGAGACTCGGAACTAAAGTGTGATTTGGGGGACCACACCTAGTAAAGAAATCAGAGCTGGACATACATGGATTACTAATTTGGGATCATAATTGCTGAATTGTTTTCAAGAATGGTGATTGATTGTACTTAGTTTTTCATATAATTTAGCACAACTTACTCTGCATATCTCATAGGGGCCCACGTGTGCCCTTCTGCTCCCGTGATGATGGGCATGTTCATCCCAGGCTTCATTTGCTGCTTTCTCAGTCTTCGCCAGGATTCATTCTCCCCGCTGACTCAGCCTGGCAAGCACATCTCCCTGAGTAATTTCCAATGACCTCGTTCCTTCTGTTCTCCTGGCCCAACGAGGCAGCCCCATGGTCAGGAGCAAATCCACGGCTTATCCTTTTTCCTGGTCTTTTCTTCTAGAAGAGTTTCTTGTCAGGTTTCAAAAATTGACATTAATAATGTAAACTTTTCTTTTCTCTCTCTCTCTCTCTCTTTTAAAGGTGCTTTCTTTTGAGTTTATCCAACTTGTTTCTGAATTCCATCCCTTATCACGTACAGGGCAGGCAGAGAACAAGGAGGGAGGTGTCAGTCTGGACAGCGCCGGCATTCACTGGAACCTTCTGCTACAGAGAGCTGGACTTTAATTTTTACTTAACTCCAACCCAATTACACCTCCAATGTGGAGCAGTCGACTTGGGAATTCTGGCTCAGACTGCCACAGTGGAGCTCCCTGACACAGACCCCGGCAGTGCTGATCCTTACACCTTTCAGGCTCAAAGGTTTACCCAACTTGACTCAGGAAAGGACAGGAACCAATCCCCTCTGTCTTACATTTCATCTTTGGACCACACCAAAATAATCATTTATTTCACTCTTCAGCTTATCAATAATTAGTAATTCCCTTCATGTTATGTGTATAAAAAAGATAATGATGTTATACAAATCAAAACAGAGCTGTACCCTTCAATGCTATTCTGATTAAAAATTTCCCTTTGGGAGAGCAAGGGGGAGGGAGGGGAAGACACAGCTTTCTGTGGTCCTTGAGAGGAAACTGGTCAGTTCAAATTCAATCTAAGAAACCTGAAAAGTAAAAGCTAAATTTAAAGAAGTGATTTAAAAGCAGGTAAGCTTCAATGGAAATACTGGTTTTCATTTTGCAAAACACATAACTACAAATTTTCCTACCTAAAAAGTGCATTTATTTGCATTTGAGAATTAAAAATTTCATAAAAAAAAATTAAAAATTATCAGTTGGTCCAACAACCTATCTTGTGATCACAACGCTTCCCCACACAGCAAAGTATTATTATTGCCTACCATATACATTTCATGCTGGAAATTTAATACTTGTAAGACCAGTAGATGAAACGTTTGACTCTTAGAAATGTCCTCCTTCTCCTCAGCTTAAATTTATGCATGAATATGCCACGTGTTAGTCTTATTTCTGTCTCCTTATAAACACAACATAATTTTGTGAAATTCTAATATGATATCATGCATTAAAAACTGCTCAGGGCGGCGCCTCTGGCTCAGTAAATAGAGCGCCAGCCTCATGTACCGAGGGTGGCAGGTTCAAACCCAGCCCCAGCCAAACTGCAACAAAAAAATAGCCAGGCTTTGTGGCAGGCACCTGTAGTGCTAGCTACTTGGAGGCTGAGGCAAGAGAATCACCTAAGTCCAAGAGCTGGAGGTTGCTGTGAGCTGTGATGTCACAGCACTATACCAAGGGCGACAAAGTGAGACTCTGTCTCCAAAAAAAAAAAAAAAAAAACTAATTTCATGGGACATGCCCGTGGCTCAAGGAGTAGAGTGCTGGCCCCATATACTGGGTGGGGGGTGGGGGGCAGGTTCAAACCTAGCCCCAGCCAAAACTGCAAAAAAGAAACAAACAAACAAAAAAAAAAAACTGCTCAAAAAAAAAAAAAGTGTAAATGTAAAAATGTGATGATGTTTTCTTTCCATCAATTCTATCACATTTTATTATGTTCTTTTAAGAGACAAATAATCTTGACCTTTAAGAATGGCACCCAGAAGATATCCAGTTATTATGAGAATGCCTAGAAAAACACCGAGGTCTATTAGATACAAATAAAACACACAGCAAAATAAGCAAATGAAGATACAATTCAGAGCTGAGCAAGAGAAAGGCAGGTGGTAAATGAATGAGGGGAAGATGGTAGGTGGGCCGCAGATTGAATTTTCAATGAAACCTGCAGCCAGCTAGTAATTATTTTTCCATGATGAAGTGAAGTGAACGGGGAGACTTTTTGAAAGCCTGTCTCAATACGATGAGGCTGGGTAAGACTTAATTTATAGTAATATTACTTAAATATCCTTATTAATATGCACTAATCTTTTAAAAGCGCTTTATATATGTTAACTCGTTTAATCTTCACACTGATGTCACAGGCAGGTACTGTTATTATTGCCTTTTATAGATGAGGGGAATGAGACACTTAGATGTTAATAACTTGTTCAAGGTTACACAGCAGGTGAATGACAAGGTGGGGTCTCAAGCCCTGACATTCTTCCTTAGAAAGTCATGGTTTTAATTGCGATGAGTTAGTAAGACTGAATTTTGGAGTAAGAAGCTGTTGCAATATGTTGATACGTATAACTGGGAACCATGTTGTCTGCTCTTGAAGTCTAAAGACAGCAATTTTTTAAAAATCTGATCAAAACCCTTATAAGATTAGGCTAGGCTGAGTTCATAGTAAGGGTAATGGTATAATTTATAGCCCCAAACTGGGAATTTTTGAGGACAAATAGAGCATATTGAAAATCACATTAGCAGTACCAAGAACTTTTCATAGCAAATCAAGATAAATGACTGTAAAACATTTTCCCATAACTCATACATTGTATAGCAAGATCCCTCAAATAAACTAAAGTTTTAGATGTTAAGAAGAATTAGGCTTAAGGGGCAGATGTATTTTTCATCAGTGGAGATTTCCCCATCAATTATCTCATGCAAAAGAGTAACACTTAACCCAATCTACACATTTGAAAATGGGCTTATCACATGGAAATTCAGCAGGCTGGCAGCAGCCCTTCAATGGGCTCCCATCAGCACCCGGACATCTCCTGAAGCAGAGTTTTAGTTGTTTTTAGACGTTACCGTGGCTGTATCCTGGGATCATTTATCTTCCATACTCTAACTTGTCATTTGAACATCCATCCACATATCCCTTCACATCCAATTTGAGTTTTGTCTCCTGCTAGAGTCATGGGAGCTCTGCTTCGCCAAGCAGAGTTTTTCTCATTTTATAATATAAATGGCAAAGCCATCTGCCCCATTTTTTCTCCTAACAATGGTTATCAGATAGTAGGAACATCATTAAAGTCATCTGATGGTGTGTTTTAAGTCACTAATGTAACATAGTAATAAAAAACACTATTCAAGATAAGCTTCTGTAGATTTGTGGATGCTTCATAAAAATAAAGAATAGGGGAAATTTAGAATGATTCGTCTGCAAGTCAAAGGTCAAGAAAAACCGCTGTTCTCCCATATTTTCCTTTTGAAGACTGTCAGAAGTGTATTCTGGTCAGATCGTCAGGGGGTTCTCATGGTTTCATGTCCTTTCCAGCTTTATTTCATTGTATTCAAGAGAATCCATTTTAAAAAGCACACGTTAGAGCTGACTGCATCTCAGCACCACACTCTGCTGCAGAAGAGTAGAGTCCCCCGTGGTAAGCTGGAATCTGCAGGAAGAAAGGCACGCAACGAACGTCCTCGCATGGATGACACTGACTTTTCTGCTTAGTATATGCCGATGTCCAATGTCAAGGATACAGTCAGTACAGGGACAACAATGGATTCTTGTTACATACCTTTTGGATACCATTACGTACTTCAACAGGTATATAACTTGAAAATATTTCCTTCATATCTACAGCTTATCTTTTTATACTTTAAACTATGTCTTTCACAGAGAATACATTTTTAATTTGGGACAGCTTGAGTGAATTTTGGTAAGATTTTCTTTCTCTTTTTTTTTTTTTTTTTTTGGTTGGTTGAGACAGAGTCTCACTCTGTTGCCCCAGGCTAGGGTGCCAAGGCACCAGCCTAGCTCACAGCAACCTCAAACTCCTGGACTTAAGCAATCGTCCTGCCTCAGCCTCCTGACTGGCTGAAATTACAGACAGTTGCCACAATGCCAGGCTAATTTTGGTAGATTTTTAGTGATTGGCTTGTGTCACCAAAGTTGCCATATGTATGCGGGCAGAGGTGCTCGAGTGTTCCATCAGATCCTCTTGATAATCTGCTAGCTCTGCAGTGACATTCCACCCTGTCCCTCCTGAAACTAGTAATTTTTGCCTTCTCTATTTTTTGTCAGTCTTGCTAACAAATCGATTTTATTGATGATTTCAGAGAACTGTGTTGCTTTCACAGATTTTCTGCACCCTCCATCTCCCAGAGAAGGCGTCTTCCCTAAACGGGCCACCTCTGACTTTCTGACAGTATTGAATTCTAGTTGGAGATGAAGGGTTTGGAGCTGGGCATAGAAAGTAGTTGATTCATCTCCTAATTTAGTGACTTCAAAATCTGATGTCTTCCCACAGTCTGCCTGCTGGTGTTTATTTTTTAGTATTTGGGGAATTCCTCCAGGCTGCATGCTCTCTGCATTGTATAGTTGCATTCATTGGAAGACCAAGGATGAAGCATGCTCATTCCATTCCAGCCAAAACGGGAACAGGGACTATTTTCATATCTATTTTCTGCTATAAATGCTAAGCTTCATGCTAATGACTAAGCAACAAGAAGAATCTCACACCAAGCCCTGTGTCACTAGCTGTCTTTGGCTTTGTGCAGAAAGAACAAGAAAATAAAAACTTATGAAGAGAATCTAAAGACTTAACCTTCAATTTCTCTGGTTCAAATAGAACCAGAGGATCACTAATGGCCCTGGTGCCTGTGCACACATACGCCCAGGCTATTGTCCTCACCCGGAGCTGCTGCACTCAAGCAGGTTTCAGATCTCCAGGCCCGTTCCCAGAACCTTCTAGAAGGAAGAACAAGGAAAAAAATACATGCTCATACACAAAGACTCGAATGTATGTAAAGGCCATAAGTTTATCTGTCAAAGCCATGACTTCATCCCCAATCTCACAAAGCCCAGCCAATTCCAATTAAACACCGTACAATTTATTCTCATCTTCCCCTTTCCAACTGTGGAAACTCTCGATAACCTAATCATTTGCTCGGTGCTAACAATTGCAAATCAATACAACCATGAGAAACAAGCACAGGAGTTCAAAATGAGTGAAGTTTTCTTGTTCTCTAACCCCAGGGAATAAATGTTTTTCAAAAGTTATTTGGGTTAATTCCTCTTTCATTGCTATTCATTTGAAATAAAACTATATCCATGATTTTCTGTTTATATTCCATTTGGTTTCTGATTTTTTTATTTTTTTGCTTTGTTTCAGATGATATTCTTGTGTTTGTTGTTATTTTGCTTCGTTCATCTGAAGTGTGAACCTGGCTCCAAAAGTCAAAACTCTACAAAAAGTGTGCTCAGAGAACTATATCCCATCTTTACCAACTATTTCCACCCATCCACTGTAGACAAACAATCCTTACAGCATCCGTTTACCTTTCCTGTATTGCTTTTTTGTAACGATAAGTGTGTGCACACCACTTAACAACCTATCATGAAAATCATTCCTTTAGAGCTATTCCTTGATCTTTATTACATCTGTGTTGTGTTTCACTGGCAGATAAACTATAGTTACACATTTTCCTGTGTTGATGGGCATTTATATGTTGGTTCCAATACTTTCCATGCAAAAGCAAAATGTATGGTGCCCCATGATCATATTGATGTACACAGCTATGATTTAATAAAAATAAATAAATAAATAAATTTTATTTGATGTAATCAACTTTTTAAATTTTTTATTATACCTGGCTTTAAATCATAATTAGATATATTTTTTATCTACAGATTCTTGCTTATTTGTATAGTATCACACAAAGGCTTACTAGTATATGGGGACTGAAAACTAAGGTCACAAACTTGCCACCATGCACTTGTGCTGGCAGCACTGTCCTCACAACTCAGTAAGGTCTCAGGACCCTGGCTCAGCAGTTCTCACAACTGGGTCTGTGTCATCCTGTAGTGGCTTTGCCGAGCGGCTTTCATTATTGTCGTGGCATGGTTTGGGGGGCCTTAGCAAGAATGTCGGAGCTTGAATTAGAGCAATGAACAAACATTTGTAAATGTATTGTTAAACTTGGCAGGAGTGTCATGAAATCAGGGGCCCGTTAATCCAAGATTATGGGGATAATGCCATGAAGAAAACAGCAGTGTACAAATGGATTAAACATTTTTCTGAAGGGAAAGAAAGCATCACTGATATAGGGAGGTCAGAGCAGCCAGTATTGAAGAGAACTGATACAAATATTGAAAAATTTTTCGAATTTTGTGGCAAAATCATCAGCTGAGTGTGACACTCATACCAGACCAAGTAAACATTGATAGAGAAACAGTTAAGAAAATCCTAACTGAAAACTTTGCCACGATAAAGGTGTGGCTCTTTCATCATGACAAGGCACCAGCACTGCCTATGAGGGAGCTGTTAGCCAGCAAACAAATAATTGTATTGGAACATCCTCCCTACTCACCTGATCTGGCCCCCAAGGACTTACTTATTTATATAAAGATAAAGGAAATATTGAAAGGAAGACATTTGATGACATTCAGGACATCAAGGAAAATACAATAACAACTTTGATGACCATTCTAGAAAAAGAATTCCAAAATTTCTTTGAACTCTAGGCACTGGCATTAGTGCGTAGCTTCCCAAGGGGAGTACTTCAAAAGTGAACCTAATGATATTGACCACAACGAGGTATGTAGCACTTTTTCTAGAATGAGTTTTTGAACTTAATTGTCAGACATTATATGTACTGGAATTGTGTTATATTTATGACTAAACTAAGTTAGAGATAAGCTACATGAATAATTATAATAGCTTACAAAAAATGTAACTGAAAATAAATGCAAAGAAAATTGAACAATCAGCCAGACATGGCAACATGCGACTACTGTCCCCGGTACTAGGGAGATTGAGGCAGGAGGATAACTTAAGCCTAGGAGCTCAAATCCAGTCCAGGTAATGTAACAAGATGCCATTTCTATTAAAAAGAAAGAAATAAACAAAGATAATGAGTTTACACATAATAAATAAGGCTATATATTATAACTTAACAAAATTTTAGTTATAATAACTTAATTGAATAACGAAAATGTATATAACATAAATTCCTCAATTAGAAGAATAAAATTGTTTTTAATGACCAACAAAAAAGCAAAAGGGAGCCTTAAATTTAAGAGAAAAAGATTCAGCCTTGGTGAGCTCTTTTGATATCAAGCATATTTTTAGTACCTTTTCCTGTAGAATATAAAAAATACACAACATATTTTCTGGTAGAAAAGAGAAAATCCTAAGCAATAATAATGTATAAGTGATTCTCAAACTAGCTTGACTTCAATAAACCCACTGAAGAACTCTCCAGAATCAATGCTACGGGATCAAGTTACTTGGTACAGCCTGCAAAATCATAGAGGGGGAAGTCCTTATCCTCCATTTGGCTTTTACTCACTCAGGGAAATGCTTATTAAGCTATTTATGCCAAATCTTTCTCTTGAGTTCAGAAAATTATTAACTGGTTTGTTCTGACAATAAAGAGAATGAAATTCAATTTTGTTTAATCTCTTAGCTTCAATTTTACAGTTAGAATTGTTTTATTCATGGCATATAACCTTATAAAAATAAATTTAAGTTGTTCAAATGAGCAAATAGTCTAGCAAGATATGCTGAAAACTGCCAATTTGCAAAAATGCTTCGCCATGGTAAAGTTTATTTCGCAACTTGTATCAAGTGGAGATTATTTCCCTGAAGGAAGTAGTATCGTCAATGCAAGCCAGTTGTGTAGAGACACTGTGCTTCTTTCCAGAAAGCTGACACAAACGGTCATTTCAGAAGTGTCCTGCCCTTAACATGATTGATAATTTTAGAAATGTTAAGTACTTCTGATTACCAGATGCACATAGATTAGCAAAGGCATGGAAGTGTCTACACAAGTCCCGAAGGTGTCACCCCAGTTCATAAACATAATGTATTATTTTTGTCATGAAGTCAATACTAAGTTTAGAAATTTCTACTTCGATTGTATTATTTGTTTGCTAAATGTCTTCATAGACTCTTTATATATTTTTTGATAAATGACTAAAAAGAAATCCAAAAGACTAAATGAGTTCACAGTACCAGTGCATTTATCAATTTTTTTTTATTGAGCCTTAGTGACTTTGCTATGTTTATAATTAAAAAAAATTGTTGTTTTCATTTGTACTAAGATCTATAACTCTACAACCAGCTGTGTTATTTGAAGGAGACACAAAATCAATCTTTCTGCAAAGTTTGACCTTTATTAGTTTGACATTAGCAGCAGGTGAAATAAATACTCATGCATTATTTCACTAACTTCTTTCTTATTCAATCAGTGAAATTTCCAGGGCTTTCACATTGTCAACCTCTATCACTGTCTAGGTAAATCCATGAGAACCCACCTACTTGGTTTCAAACATTCTTAAGTTTTGCATTTTGTTCTTTCTGAGGCTCCATGTGACATTTGGGGAGAGTTTAATTTCAGAATTTGTATTTCCAAACATTTACACATAATGAATAGATTTCATTTACTTATTCATTTATTAAATGCACTTTTCAAATCAGATGCAGGGTGTTACCTGAGTTTTTATTCTCTTTGTGTGGGAAATTTTACAATAACCACTGTTTAAGCAGTCCTTAAACTTCCCCTCACATGCTTATATGAAGATTCAGACATTAATTTACTAGATTCAGTAAGTGATATTTTCAACTCACTCTTCTCTTTTGGTATTTAAAAAATGATCCAGTATCCAAACAGTAGTTTATATAGAGTTTAAATTTATACAGGGCTCTCAATTCATAATTTCTATATGTACATATTTTAGCAATTGGCCTTTTGAGAATTCCACAGGTAAGCTGCTGATGTGTGGCACCAAAGAATACAGCAAGGTATAAAAACCTTACCACTCAGGAATGCATACTTGTAACACCAGAGTTCACTTTAACCATACTTGCTAATACCTATGGCAGAAATTTCCATAATTAGAGATGAGTAAATGAAGGTCCAAATTTGTTAAAACAATTTTGTTAATAGTCACACCACTGGAGAGCAACAGTTTGTTCTGAATTCAGAACTGACTTCACAAACATGATTAGGCTTTCATGTTTTGGGAGAACATTTCTTATTCCCAGGTTAATGTGGTTAAGGAAGAGTAATAATAAGCTTATCTGTGTAGGCAAAAATTGTACAGTCCTCAAAGAAAAAAGAAGTAGTTACCATTTCTGCTGCCATATTTTTTTAAAAAGTACTTTATAGATCTAAGAAGAAAGAAAGAAAGAAAGAAAGAAAGAAAGAAAGAAAGAAAGAAAGAAAGAAAGAAAGAAAGAAAGAAAGAAAGAAAGAAAGAAAGAAAGAAATACGCACTAATATTAAGCTAACTCTGAAGACTAATTTGCACGTAATTGTAATGTAGGTTCCCGTGTTTCAGAAAAACAGATAAGAATGTGCACCAGCTCTTCCTAGCAGCAAAAGTATTCTGAGACTTTTCCCTGGTCGCCTTTTTCTCATTTCCCCCTAAGACACAGTTGGAACTACAAAATTCTTTTTACTGCTGCTGTAGTATGTGGAGAAAAGACAGATTATCTGAGACGTGTGGGGAAGGAGGGAGCATTTGCTACAGGCAGCTGGTAAGTCTGGGCTGCTGTGCTCTGGCTAATTGGGTCCTTCCCTGAGTTCCCTCCAGTCCTGAAGATGTCGACTTGGCTCCCTCTGAGATTGCAGAGTAATGAGCATCCCCCAGGTGCTTGCAACTGGGCTTCCAAGAACTTTCCATTTTGTTTTCTACTCCATTTTTTTTTTGAGGGGGGGAGCTCTGACTATTGTGGTGTCATAGGGATTTATCTTGGATACTGGTTTATTTTCAAGGTTTATTTCTTTATAAGAAAGGGCATTTGGATTCTGGAAATGCAGGCAGAGAGCTTCATATTCTGAACACAGGTGCCCAGGCTGACCTCATAGTGCTTGGACACCCACATCAGAACCAAAACAAGCCAGTTCAGTATCACAGGGAAACATATTGATTTTATTAGGGGAGCACATAACTGTATTATTTGATTAGAACAACTGTCAAAATCTTGCCCCATTCCTGTATCCTTCAAAATAACTTTGGTCCTTCCAGTTTTGCTTCAAGATGAAGCTCTAATGGCATTTGTTGCTGTAATTCATGCTCACTCCCCTTGCCTGAATCATGATGGCATTAATAGTTCCACATCGGCACAAAACATGCACACACAGAGTTATCAATTTCATCACGGAAAGAAAGAACATTATAAACTGAAAGCAGAAAATAAAATAGGGAAATGTGGGAAGATGGCTGACTAGAAGCAGCTTTCACCAGCGGCTCATGCCCAAAGGGAGAGATATTGGACTGAAGTGGATGGAAGCCGACTGAGGGGAGCTCTGCACTGAGAGGACTGCATGAGGCACACATCACCCAGGCTGAACCCAGTGGCAGAAACAAGAAAGTGGAAGAAAAACAACAGGCATGAGCCCAGCTCTCAGAAGAAGGGAGATCCCTCCCCCCACATGGGAGTTCCACAGTGGGCGACCACTTAGCCAGCAAACTAGGTTCAAAAGTCTCCTCACCTTATCCCACAGGAGAGCAGTTGCTAAGTCCCAGGCCTTCATTATTGGGGTCCCACCTCTAGGCTCCATTCTGTCTGGCACAAAAGACCAAATATTTTTTCTGCAATCCTGAGCATCCAGATCACCCTTCCCCCACCCTTGTGCTTGGAAGAACTTCCCCCTTGTAGAGTCCGAAGTGTTTGACAAGCTCGCTGGGAAACTGGAGAAGTCTGCCAGCCGCCAAGCTGCAGCATGAGAACAGTTGCATGGCAGTCCAAGCTTTTGTAGGGAGAGGCCAAACTACCATGTCCAGCTCCTCAGAAATTTTCAGGCAGCTTTTTTCCCTGCCCTTCAGGACAACTTCTGAGCTCCACTGGGTGGGCAGGGCCAGTGCTTAAAGGTCTTTGACTTGTGACTAAACTTTGAACCTGCCCCCTCCACTAGGTACAGCTCTCTGAGCTTAATTAAATGGGCAGGCAGGTGTCTAAGTGACTTTGAACTGAACTTTTGACCTCTGGCCTCTACCAGGCAGGGCTTTCCGAGCCCAGTTGGGTGGGAAGGCTGAGGTTTAAGGGACTTTGAACTGAACTTTGGGATTAGTTCTTTCCACCAAGTGGGGCTCTCTGAACTCAATTGGGTGGGCTGTGCCTGGTTCCTGAGAGTCTCTGATCTGAACTTTAGATCTGCACCCCCTGCTGGGCGGCAGCCCTCTAAGTTTGACTGGGCAGG
The DNA here is from genome assembly GCF_027406575.1 of Nycticebus coucang. Taxonomy (NCBI): domain Eukaryota; kingdom Metazoa; phylum Chordata; class Mammalia; order Primates; family Lorisidae; genus Nycticebus; species Nycticebus coucang. The sequence goes on from NC_069790.1 coordinate 3,797,572, forward strand.
TGGTGCCTGGTGCCTGAGCAACTTTGTCTGAGCTCTGGGCTTACTGCTGTCCACAGAGATGCAGCCCTCATTGCTCGATTGGCTGGATGGTGCCCAGCTCATAAGCATCTCTCCTGAACTTTGGGCCAGCAATGTCAGCTAGGCAGTCTCATGAGCTTGATTTGATTGGGTGGAGCCAGCACTGACAGAGTGACTTTGATTTGAAATCTGGGCCAGTACTGCCTACTGATCCTTGTCTCCCTGGTGACACTGTCTGGGGCTGTGGATTCACCACTTGTCTACCTTTATTAGAGCAGCAGTGGCCCTGCAATGGTGAGGAGTGGACTCATCAGGGACCACCTATCAATTCAACTAAAAAAGTACAATTAACATATTAAAAAGGAAAAAAAGAGGAAGAAGCTGAAAATATTCACGAGGAGGAATCAGCCCAAGAACTCTGGCAACATGAAAACTCAGAGCAGATCAACGCCTTCTAGGGATGTCAAAGAAAATACAAGAGAATTCCATCCACAGAGAAATTGCTGAAATGTCAGAAATAGAATTTAGAATGTGAATGGCAAATAAGATAATTGGAATGGAGGAAAAGAAGGAAACAGAGAACCAAAAAACAGTTCAGAAGTTGTCTCAAGAAATTAATGAATTCAAAGACAAATTCATCAAGGATATGGACATAATGAGGAAAGATATAGCAAAGCTTAAAGAATTGAAAAAGGTATTTGAAGAGCTTCAAAATACAGTAGAGTCTCTCAGAAATAGAGTTGAGCACTACAAAGAAAAAAGCTCAGATAAAGAAGATGAGACTTTTGAACTGTCCCAAGCATTCCAAGAAGCAGATAAGTGGAGAACAGAATATTACCTGAAAGGGTTAAGGGATCATTCCAAGAAAGCAAACATCACAGTTATAGGGATTCCTGAAGGAGAATAGGATGGTCCTAAAGGCACAAATTCTCTGCTCCAAGACATTATGGCAGAGAATTTCCTAAGTATTGCAAGAGACACAGAAATTCAGATAGTAGATAGTTTCAGAACCCCAGCAAAACTTAATCCAAACAAAGCATCACCTAGACACTTTGTAATTAATTTTGTCAATGTTAATAAAAGAGAATCTGCAAATAGCCAGGTATAAGGAAAATATTACTTACAAAGGGAAAAGTATAAGGATGACTACAGAGCTTTCAGCCAAAACTTATCAAGTCAGAAAAGGATGGTCATTGACCTTCAACCTACTTAAACAAAACAATTTCCAGCCCAGAGTCCTATACCCTGCTAAAATGAGTTTCATTTGTGATGGAGAAATTAAATATTTCCTTGACATCCATATGCTGAGGAAATTTGCCATGACTCAACCAGCTCTACAGGAAATACTTAGATACATTCTTCATAACAATCAAAAGGAGGGTACACCACAAAAGTAAATCTACCCAGAAATTAAAGAACAAAGCCTCGCTTCCACAACGGTGAGGGGTATAAAATTAAGCTCTGGACTTCTGAAAAACAAGATGACCAAAACTCTCTTAATTCTCTTAATTAATGTGAATGGTCTGAACTCTCCTTTAAAGAGGCATAGGCTGGCTGATTGGATACAAAAACTCAGGCCAGATATCTGTTGCCTACAAGAAACTCACCTTTATCACAAAAAATATAACAAGATTCAGGGTGGCATTCAAACCAACAAAAATAATGAAAGACAAAGTTTCAAAAAAATAAAAATTATCCCCTATATTTTCTCAGACCATCATGGAACAAAAGTTGAACTCAACAGCAACAGAAATCTTCATACTCAAACAAAATTATGAAAATTAAATAATTTTATGCTGAATGATAGCTGGGTCATAGATGAAATCAAGAAGGAGATCATTAGATTTCTGGAACAAAATGATAATGAAGACACAAACTACCAAAACCTGTGGGATACTGCAAAGGCAGTCCTTAGAGGAAAATTTATAGCATTAGATGCCTTCATCAAGAAAACAGAAAGAGAGCAAGTCAGCAACCTAATGGGCCATCTCAAGCAACTGGAAAAGGAAGAACAAGCTAATCCTAAACCCAGCAGAAGAAAAGAAATAACCAAAATTAGAGCAGAACTAAATGAAATTGAAAACAGAAGAATTATTCAGAAGATCAGCAAAATAAAAGTTGGTTCTTTGAAAAGATTAATAAAATTAATAAACCCTTGGCTAGACTAACCAGAAACAGAAAAACAAGATCTCTAGTAACTGCAATCAGAAATGATAAAGAGGAAATAACAACAGATGCCACAGAAATACAAAATATTGTCAACAATTACTACAAAAATTTCTATTCTCAGAAATATGGAAATGTAGAGGAGATGGACCAATATCTGGAAGCACAATACCTTTCGAAACTCAGCCAGAAAAAATTAGAATCTTGAATAGACCAATATCAAGTACTGAAATAGCATCAATTATACAAAATCTTCCAGAAAAGAAAAGCCCTGGACCACATGGTTTCATAGCAGAAGTCTATCAAACCTTCAAATGGAACTACTTTCTATAATGCATAAACTTTTCCAAAACATATAGAACAAAGGAATCCTCCCCAACACATTCTTTGAAGTAAATATCACCCTGATCCCCAAACCAGCAAAAGACCCAACAAAAAAGGAAACTATAGACCAATATCATTAATGAATATCAATGCAAAAATATTCAACAACATATTAGCAAACAGAATGCAACAACACATTGAAAAGGTTATACACCATGATCAAGTGGGTTTTATCCCAGAGATACAAGGTTGGTTCATCATATGCAAATCTATAACTATAATATACCACACAAATAGAATCAAAAACAGACAGTATGATTCTTTCAGTTGATGCAGAAAAGGCTTTTGACAATATCCAGCATCCTTTTATGATTAAAAGCACTCAAGAAAATAGGCTTAGAAGAATATTTCTTAAGCTGATAGAGGCTATCTACAGAAAACCCACAACCAATATATCGAATGGAGTAAAACTGAAAGCACTCAAATCTGGAACCAGATAAGGATGCTCACTGTCTCCACTTCTATTTAACATAGTGTTGGAAGTCCTAATCATTGCAATCATGCAAGACAAGGAGATCAAAGGAATCCAAATGTGGGCAGAGGAGGTGAAACTCTCCCACTTTGCAAATGACATGATTTTATACCTGGAAAACCCCAGGCACTCAGCTACAAAGCTTTTGGAAGTGATCAAGAAATATAGCAGTATCTCAGGTTATAAAATCATTACCCACAAATCAGTAGCCTTCGTATATGCCAACAATTGTCAAGCTGAGAACAAAATCAAAGACTCTATTCCTTTTACAATAGCACCAAAGAAGACAAAATACCTGGGAATATATCTAACAAAAGACATGAAAAATCTCTATAAAGAGAATTATGAAACTTTGAGAGAGGAAATAGCAGAAGATGTCAACAAATGGAAGAACATACCCTGCTCGTGGCTGGGAAGAATCACATTGTTAAAATGTCCATACTACCCAAAGCAATCTATAGATTTAACGCAAACCCCATCAAAGCACCAATGTGATACTTTCAAGATCTTGAAAAAATAGTATTTGCTTCAAATGGACCAGAAAAAAAATCCTGAATAGCAAATACAGTTCTTACAAATAACGACAAATCTGGAGGCATCACATTACCAGACTTCAGGTTATATTATAAGGGTATAGTGATCAAAACAGCATGGTACTGGCACAAAAATAGACACAGGTCTATGGAACAGGACAGAGAATCTAGAGATGAACCCAGCCACATATCACCATTTAATCTTTGATAAGCCTAACAAAAACATACAATGGGGAAAAGAATCCTTATTTAGAAAATGGTGCTGGGAGAACAGGTTATCCACATGCAGAACACTGAAACTGGACCCACATCTCCCACAATTGACAAAAATTGATTCTTGTTGGATAAAAGATTCAAATTTAAGACACAATACAATAAAAATTCCACAGAGAGTCTGGGGAAAACACTTGATAATGCCCTCGGAAAAAACATTATGAGGAAAACCTCCCTAGCAGTTATAGTAACATCAAAAATAAATAACTGGGACTTGATAAGTTAAAAAGCTTTATCACAAACAGAGCAAACAGACATCTCTCGGAATGGAAGAAGACTTTTGCATGTTATGAATCTGACAAAGGCCTGATAACTAGAATCTATAAAGAACTCAAATTAAACAATAAGAAAAGTACAAACAAAGTGACAAGATGGCGGACTGAAGCCAGCTTTCAACAAAGGCTCCCATCCAAAAGGAGAGTTAAGGGACAGTAATTTAGTAAGTATCCTGGTGGACTTGAGCCTCACCAAGAGAGAAGGCTGAAGAGCACACATCAACACCGCTGAGGCAAGTTGTGATCACAAGGACGCAAACAAAAGGTACAAAATCCACCACCTAGCGGACGGGAGTCCCCCTCCCCCATGAGACCGGCTCAAGAGCCCCACAATTGAACAAGCGGGCAGAAATTAAAGGCCCTCCCACTACACTCCACGGGAGAGACATTCTAAAAACTGGACCTACCTCCCCTACTGGGGTGCCGTGGTGTTCTCCTGCCGGGCATAAAACTGAATAAAACTTTGGGAATCCTTTGCCGGTAACCCTGAAACCCCGGTGCTCCCCTCCCGCCCACTAAGGTCTGGAGGCCTGTCCCCCAGGACTTCGGATCCTTGGGTGATTTCTCAAGGGGAGTGGACAGTCCCCGAGTTGCAACTGGTCAGCATTGACTCTGAGGCGCGCAAGTGAGGAGAGGGCACCGGGCTGAGGGGGAGTCATGCCTCACAGCACTTCCCTGCGGTGCAGTGCAGCAACCCTCCCCGGGCACAAGACTGAATAAGACTCTAGCTTCCCCGCTGAGAGCTGAGAGTCCCTACTCTCACTCAGGGTCTGAGGGCCTATCCCCCCGGAGTTTGGATCCTTGGGTGATTTCTCGAAGGGAGGGCACAGTGCCTGAGCTGCGTCAGGTCAGTGCTGACTCTGGGATACGTGAGCGAGGAGAGGGCACTCTGCTGAGGGGAAATCAAGCCTTGGCGGCACTTCCCTGCGGTGCAGTGCAGGAGCCCTCCCTGGACCGTAGTATTGCGTAAAACTGAATGAAACTCTAGCTTCCCACCCCCACTCCCAATCGGGGTCTGGGGGCCCATCCCCCAAGAGTTCTGATTCTTGGGGGATCTCTTGAGGGGTGTGGACCCAACACAAACTGCGGCCGCTCAGTGCTGACTCTGGGGTGCGGGACAGAGGAGAAAAGGGTCGCCTGAGTGCCCACACCAGAGCAGCAGTTCCCTGGAGGTAGATCAACAGCCGTTTTTTCTTTAACGGCAGAATGCTCACTTCTGGATATTCTGAGGCCACACCCCCTGTCTCCCTGGACAACCAGAGGAGGCCACCGGTGACACGGCTCACAAACCCGGGAAGCTTCCAGGGCGGGGCGACCCAGAGAGGTGTTCAGACGCAATTCTCCTGCAGCAGAGACGTTTGAACTCAAAACAGCCCGTCTTCTGTAGGTGACGACAGGAACAGAGACAGAACCTCACAAAGTTGTCTGTTCTGTTCTATTCTGTTAGCAGCATCCATCAGGGATGGGGCTAAGCCTGAGTGAACACCTCCTTCCCATCACCTGCATCAAACACTCAAAGATGTCAGGCCCCATCTCCTCCTGCTAGATAGCAGCAGTCTGCGGGGGCCTGGCAGACTTTCTTGCGATTCAGGCAGGTGCAAACCCCTGGAGTGTCTGTTCACTGCAGGCAACTGGGTTAGCCATCTGCAGAGATACCAGTGACTGGATCCGACGGAGGGGCAAAGTGGGGAAGGAGACGTCAACGTTCCCAGACTGCTCTGTTTGCTGGGTGGCTCCTCCTGACTCCACGCTGCACTGGGGTGAGCCATGTCAGAGGAGTCACCAGGCCCCTGTGATCCAGTTCCCAGAGACCTCTTGAATCCTTCCACCCGAGACAAGTGCCGATTGAGACAGTTGATTCGGACCTTTTGAACTGGGCTAATAGACTGAGGACTTTTCAGGCAGTGCCCTGGGTGTACGATTGTAGGAAGGTTTGATTCTCCTTTTCCAACTGGGGCCAGAGGTGGGCAGGCGGGGTGACTTAATTGCTGATTTTTCCACACAGCTGAGACTTCAAGCCAGAGTAGAAGTTGCAATAGGATTGAACAGAAACCAGCTGAAAACAAGACAGAACCACTTTGCTCCACCACACCAGACAGGGCCCCAGTTTCTCAGGCCACAACACTGTACGGGCCCTCGATAAAACCCCAGGGGAAAAACCAAAGGGAGTAAACCATGGGGCGGAATCAGCGGAAAAACTCTGGTAACATGAATAACCAGAATAGATCAACCCCCCCAAGAAAAGATACGGCAGATGTGATTGAAGATCCCATTCATAAACAACTGGCTGAGATGTCAGAAGTCGAATTCAGAATTTGGTTTGCAGACAAGATTAATAAAATAGAATTAGGAATTCGAGGAGAAATTCAAAAATTGTCTCAAGAATTTAACGAATTTAAAGACAAAAACACCAAAGACTTAGACACACTGAAACAAGAACTTACAGCCCTCAAAGATATGAAAAATACAGTAGAATCCCTCAGTAACAGAATGGAGCAAGCAGAAGAAAGGATTTCTGACATTGAAGATAAAGTCTTCGAACGCTCCCAGTCTCTCAAAGAGGAAGAGAAATGGAGAGCAAAAATGGATCACTCACTCAGAGAACTCTCAGATAATTCGGAAAAAAACAACATAAGGGTTATAGGAATTTCGGAGAACAATGAAGTGGCTGCCAAGGGCACAGAGGCCCTTCTACATGAAATTATGAAAGAAAATTTTCCAGACATGCCTAGAGAATCTGAAATTCAGATAGCAGACAGCTTCAGAACCCCAGCACGATTCAACCCCAATAAGCCATCTCCCAGACATAGCATAATTAGCTTCACTAAAGTTAACATGAAAGAGAAGATTCTCAAAGCAGCCCGGCGAAAGAAAACTATAACGTACAAAGGTAAGAATATTAGAATAACTGCAGATCTCTCTGCTGAAACTTTTCAAGCCAGAAGAGGCTGGTCATCAACTTTTAATCTCCTAAAGCAAAAAAACTTTCAACCCAGGATCTTGTATCCAGCTAAACTGAGTTTCATCTATGATGGAGAAATTAAATACTTCAATGACATTCATATGTTGAAAAAATTTGCCATAAGTAAACCAGCTCTTCAGGATGTTCTCAGACCTATCCTCCACAATGACCAACCCAATCCTATACCACAAAAGTAAACTCACTCAGAAACTTCGGATCAAACTCCAACTTCCACACTGGCAAAAGGATTAAAAATGTCCACTGGACCTTTGAAAAACTCGATACCCAAAATTCCACCAGACTTATCAATACTCTCCATCAATGTGAATGGCTTAAACTGTCCTCTAAAGAGGCATAGGTTAGCTGACTGGATACAAAAACTCAAGCCAGATATTTGTTGCATACAAGAGTCACATCTCAACTTAAAAGACAAATACAGACTCAGGGTGAAAGGATGGTCATCCATATTTCAGGCAAATGGTAATCAGAAAAAAGCAGGTGTTGCAATTTTATTTGCAGATACAGTAGGCTTTAAACCATCAAAAGTAAGGAAGGACAAGAATGGTCACTTCATATTTGTTAAGGGTAATACTCAATATGACGAGATCTCAATTATTAATATCTATGCACCCAACCAGAATGCACCTCAATTTATAAGAGAAACTCTAACAGACATGAGTAACTTGATTTCCTCCAGCTCCATAATCGTTGGAGATTTCAACACTCCCTTGGCAGTGTTGGATCGATCCTCCAGAAAGAAGCTGAGCAAAGAAATCTTAGATTTAAACCTAATCATCCAATATTTAGATTTAGCAGACATCTACAGAACATTTCATCCCAACAAAACTGAATACACATACTTCTCATCAGCCCACGGAACTTACTCCAAAATTGATCACATTTTAGGTCACAAGTCTAACCTCAGTAAATTTAAAGGAATAGAAATTATTCCATGCATCTTCTCGGACCATCATGGAATAAAACTTGAATTGAGTAACAACAGGAATCTGCATACCCATACAAAAACATGGAACTTAAATAACCTTATGCTGAATGATAGCTGGGTCAGAGATGAGATTAAGAAAGAAATCGCCAATTTTTTGGAACAAAACGACAATGAAGACACAAACTATCAGAACCTCTGGGACACTGCAAAGGCAGTTCTAAGAGGGAAATTTATAACACTGCAAGCCTTCCTCAAGAGAACGGAAAGAGAGGAAGTTAACAACTTAATGGGACATCTCACGCAACTGGAAAAGGAAGAACATTCCAACCCCAAACCCAGTAGAAGAAAAGAAATAACCAAAATTAGAGCAGAATTAAATGAAATTGAAAACAAAAGAATAATACAACAGATCAATAAATCAAAAAGCTGGTTTTTTGAAAAGGTCAATCAAATAGATAAACCTCTGGCCAACCTAATCAGGAAAAAAAGAGTAAAATCTCTAATATCATCAATCAGAAACAACAAAGACGAAATAACCACAGACTCATCAGAAATCAAAAAAATCCTTAATGACTATTACAAGAAACTTTATTCTCAGAAATATGAAAATCTGAAGGAAATAGACCGATACTTGGAAGCACGCCACCTTCCAAGACTTAACCAGAATCAAGTGGAAATGTTGAACAGACCCATATCAAGTTCAGAAATAGCATCAACTATACAAAACCTCCGTAAAAAGAAAAGCCCGGGACCAGATGGTTTCACGTCAGAATTCTACCAAACCTTTAAAGAGGAATTAGTACCTATATTACTCAACCTGTTCCAAAATGTAGAAAAAGAAGGAAGACTACCCAACACGTTCTATGAAGCAAACATCACCCTGATCCCCAAACCAGGAAAAGACCCAAGAAGAAAAGAAAATTATAGACCAATATCACTAATGAATATAGATGCAAAAATATTCAACAAGATCCTAACAAACAGAATCCAGCAACACATCAAACAAATTATACATCATGACCAAGTCGGTTTTATCCCAGGGTCTCAAGGCTGGTTCAATATACATAAATCTATAAATGTAATTCAGCACATAAACAAATTAAAAAACAAAGACCATATGATTCTCTCAATTGATGCAGAAAAAGCTTTTGATAATATCCAGCATCCCTTCATGATCAGAACACTCAAGAAAATTGGTCTAGAAGGGACTTTTCTTAAACTGATAGAGGCTATCTACAGCAAACCCACAGCCAATATCATATTGAATAGAGTTAAATTGGAATCATTTCCACTCAGATCAGGAACCAGACAAGGCTGCCCATTGTCTCCATTGCTTTTCAACATTGTAATGGAAGTTTTAGCCACCGCAATTAGGGAAGAAAAGGCGATCAAGGGTATCCATATAGGGTCAGAAGAGATCAAACTCTCGCTCTTCGCAGATGATATGATTGTGTATCTGGAAAACACTAGGGACTCTACTACAAAACTCCTAGAAGTGATCAAGGAATACAGCAGCGTCTCAGGTTACAAAATCAACATTCATAAATCGGTAGCCTTTATATACACCAACAACAGTCAAATTGAAAAAGCAGTTAAGGACTCTATCCCATTCACAGTAGTGCCAAAGAAGATGAAATATTTGGGAATTTACCTAACAAAAGATGTGAAAGATCTCTATAAAGAGAACTATGAAACTCTAAGAAAAGAAATAGCTGAAAATGTTAACAAATGGAAAAACATACCGTGCTCATGGCTAGGAAGAATCAACATTATCAAAATGTCCATACTACCCAAAGCAATATATCATTTCAACGCACTCCCTATTAAAGCTCCACTGTCATATTTTAAAGATCTTGAAAAAACATTACTTCGTTTTATATGGAATCAGAAAAAACCTCGAATAGCCAAGACATTACTCAGAAATAAAAACAAAACAGGAGGAATCACACTACCAGACCTCAGACTTTACTACAAATCGATAGTGATCAAAACAGCATGGTATTGGCACAAAAACAGAGAAGTAGATATCTGGAACAGAATAGAGAACCAAGAGATGAATCCAGCTACTTACCGCTATTTGATTTTTGACAAGCCAATTAAAAACATTCAGTGGGGAAAAGATTCCCTATTTAACAAATGGTGCTGGCTGAACTGGCTGGCAACCTGCAGAAGACTGAAATTGGACCCACACCTTTCACCATTAACTAAGATAGACTCTCATTGGATTAAAGATTTAAACTTAAGACATGAAACTATAAAAATACTAGAGGAGAATGCAGGGAAAACCCTTGAAGAAATTGGTCTGGGTGAGTATTTCATGAGGAGAACCCCCCAGGCAATTGAAGCAGCTTCAAAAATACACTACTGGGACTTGATCAAACTAAAAAGCTTCTGCACAGCTAAGAACACAGTAAGCAGAGCAAGCAGACAGCCCTCAGAATGGGAGAAGATATTTGCAGGTTATGTCTCTGACAAAGGTTTAATAACCAGAATCCACAGAGAACTCAAACGCATCAGCAAGAAAAAAAACAAGGGATCCCATCGCAGGCTGGGCAAGGGATTTGAAGAGAAACTTCTCTGAAGAAGACAGGCGCATGGCCTTCAGACATATGAAAAAATGCTCATCATCTTTAATCATCAGAGAAATGCAAATCAAAACTACTTTGAGATATCATCTAACTCCAATGAGACTAGCCTATATCACAAAATCTCAAGACCAGAGATGTTGGCGTGGATGCGGAGAAAAGGGAACACTTCTGCACTGCTGGTGGGAATGCAAATTAATACATTCCTTTTGGAAAGATATATGGAGAACACTCAGAGATCTAAAAATAGATCTGCCATTCAATCCTGTAATTCCTCTGCTGGGCATATACCCAGAAGACCAAAAATCACAACATAACAAAGATATTTGTACCAGAATGTTTATTGCAGCCCAATTCATAATAGCTAAGTCATGGAAAAAGCCCAAGTGCCCATCGATCCACGAATGGATTAATAAATTGTGGTATATGTATACCATGGAATACTATGCAGCCTTAAAGAAAGATGGAGACTTTACCTCTTTCATGTTTACATGGATGGAGCTGGAACATATCCTTCTTAGTAAAGTATCCCAAGAGTGGAAGAAAAAATACCCAATGTACACAGCCCTACTATGAAACTAATTTGGGACTCTCACATGAAAGCTATAACCCAGCTACAACTTAACAACAGGGGGAAGTGGGAAAGAGGGGGGGTGGGTAGAGGGAGGGGAATTGGTGGGATCACACCTGTGGTGCATATTACAGGGGTATTTGCGAAACTTGGTAAATGTAGAATGTAAATGTTTTGGCACAGTAACTGAGATAACGCCGGAAAGGCTATGTTAACCACTGTGATAAAAATGTGTCAAATGGTCTATGAAGCGAGTGTATGATGCCCCATGATCATATCAATGTATACAGTTATGATTTAATAAAAAAAAAAGAAAAAAAGAAAAGTACAAACAACCTTCTCTATAAGTGGGTAAGAGATTTGAACAGAAACTTCTCCCAGGATGACTGCTGAATGGCCAACAAACACATGAAAAATTCCTCATCTTTACTCATCAGAGAATTGCAAATCAAAACCACTCTAAGATATCACCTAACCCCAGCAAGATTATCCCACATCACCACACGTTTCTAGTGCTGGCATGGATGTGGAGAGAAGGGAACACTTCTACACTGCTGGTGGGATTGCAAACTGATGCAGCCCTTTTGGAGAGAAGTATGGAGAATCCTCAAAGATCTAAAAGTAGACCTTGCATTTGACCCTGCAATCTCATTACTAGCTATCTACCCAGAATAACAAAAAACATCTTACCACAAGGACATTTGCACTAGAAGGTTTATTGTGGCTCAATTCATAATTGTCAAGTAGTGGAAGCAACCAAGTGCCCATCAAACCATGAATGGATCAACAGACTGTGGTATATGTACACGATGGAATAGTATTCAGCCATTAAAAAAGATGGAGACTTTACATCTTTTACATTTACCTAGATGGAGCTGAAATACATTCTCCTTAGTAATGCATCATAGCAATGGAAAAATAAATATCCAATGTACTGCATACTAATATGAAATCGATATATAAATAATTACATGTTCCTAAGAGAAATAAAACACTATAATAGTCTAGTTCGGAGGTAGTGGGAAGCAAAAGGGGTGTGGGGAGAGGATGTATGGCAGGGGGAGGGAGGACATGAGATGGGATCTCAGCTAATGTGCACATTGTGAGGGTGTATAACACGCCCCCTGGGTGAGGGGCTCTTCCACTAATGTAACTTTACCCTGGAAGTGAGTACAGTATAACCTAAATATAGTACCCTTATATTAATTTGAATAAAGTTTTTTAAAAAAGAAAATAAATAACATGAAAATAATTTGTATTTTCTGTAGAACTTTCTTGTTCTATGGCAGCACTTTATTATTTGTCAGAGTAGCAACCAGGGCAGAGTGTCACCGCTGTGGGCCCTAGTGACCATGAGGGGAATTCCTCCTCACTGCTGTCACCAGCGTTTGCTTCCTGACCCTCCCTGCCTGTGTTCATCATCATCAAACATCAGCAGGGTTCCTGGGTGCCCCAGAGAAGGAGCTGAATAAATCCCTAGGGAATGTGTAAGTGTGTGACCCTCTAACACCTTCATAATATTCAGAGAAGTTCTGCACCATGATTCATCTAAAGATTCTACAGTGCTAGGGAGTTTCTCCACTGTGGGACTATGGTGACATGTGTGACCTGTGCACATTCTGTGCAGGATGTGTTCACAAAGGGACCATCCTTTCCTGCATTCTCGTGGAGAGGCTCCTGTCCTCCTTTGGGCAGATCTCCCCTGGTGCCATCACTTCCCACCTCCTCTCCTCAGTGGGCCTTAACCTGGAAGGCAGGGGAGAAAGGGGGCAGGGACAGAAACACAACTGATTTTCTCTCTTTCCCTTGACATTTTGCTCTAACTCTCCCTCCCCACCCACTGAAGGTCCTGGCCCTCTGTGATGAAAGAAGGAAGGGACAGCCTGAGGTCTTACTTCACAGGGTGGGTTGCAATTTGCTATGGGTTTCCTCTGATCTTGGAGAATGTCACAGGCCCTGGGTGATTCCCACTGTGCCCACCTGGCTGCAGGTCTCATCTCCAGACTAGACGTCTACACAGGACCCTGTCCCAGAGCCATTGCTAGCCTGCTGCCTCCAGCCTCTGAGATACAGAAGTCTCCTGACCCAGTAGGAATTCTTCTTAGGCCCTGCCATTTCTGAGATGTAGCAAATACAAATATAGGATGTGCTCCTGAATTGGAATTTCAGATAAAGAGTGAATTGTTTCTAGTGTTGGGTGCGTACAACACAAGATGTCTCCTGACCAAACTGTAGTCCATCTCTTCCCAACGAGTCCCCACTTTGAGACTTCCACGTGTCTCTGGCTTTACCCAGAACCTCCACCCTCAATATTCTGTTTTTTTAACTTCTTAATGTTTTTACTTTTTTGATTTCAGAATATTATAGGGGTACACACATTTTGGTTATTTAATTCACTTTGTACATTTTAATTCAAAGTTATAAGTGTGCCCTTCACCCAGAATGTGTGCACTTTATCAGTTATGTGTGGATTTACCCAACTCCTCCTCCTCAGACAGTTGTTGAAATGCTGAAGCAGTCTTTCTTCAGAACTGTTGATTCTTCAGTCCCTCCTACCCAATTTCAGTGGAGTTTTCCCTCATTTATGCACATGTAAGTGTAGTATCGAGTACATGTGGTGTGTGTTTTTTTTTCCATTCTTGCAATACTTCACTTGGGATAATGGTCTCCAGTACTATCTAGGTTGTCATAAATATACTAGATTGCTACCTTTTTTTTAATTTCAGGTTAGTGTGAGGGTACAAACACCCAAGCCACAATATTAGAATTCATTAGGCAGAGTCCCTCTTGTAGGTCATTACTTTTTTATGGCTGAGCACTACTCCACGGTATACATAGATCACATTTTATTAATCCACTCATGTATTGGGGAGCACCTGAGTTGTTTCCACATCTTTGCAATTGTGAATTGTGCTGCTATAAACATGTATTTTTTCCCTTTGGGTAAATACCTAGTAATGGGATTGCTGGATTGGCCTGGAGAAAGAATTTATAAAGAAGACACCAAAAGCAACCACAGCCACAACAAAAATAAACAAATGGGACCTGATCAGTAAATAGACAACCTACAGAATGGGAGAAATACTTGCATGCTATACATCTGATAAAGGACTGATACCCAGAATCTACAAAGAACTCAAGCAAATTAACAACAAAATATCAAACAATTCTGTTAAAAAGTGGACAAACAACATGAATTTCAAATGAAGATAGTTTCGTGTCCATGAAACTAATGAGAAAATGCTCTACATCTCCATTCATCAGGGAAGTGGAAATCAAAACCATCAACTCCAGTGAGAATGGCTCACATCATAAAGTCCCAAAACAACAAGTGCTGTTTTGGATGCAGAGAGACAGGAATAGCATTGGTGAGGGTGAAAATTAGTGCAACCTCTATATAAAGTCACCTGGAGACACCGCAGTGAACTTCAAGTAGACCCATCCCCAATAATCTGACCTCCCTGGGATACGTGATCAGGTTCTTCATCCTCCACCACCCCCAGGTCGTGTCCAGTCACACTGGCCCACTGCGAGCATGAATCCTACTGGTCGGTTTAGCCAGAATGTCCCTCACCCTGCCCCCAAAATCCCTGCTTTTCCTTGTTATGTCCTGAGCTGAGTCCAATCTGTTTACCCTACTGAAAAATCCCATTGCAGTAGTCTCTACACTGATCTCACGGTTCTGAAGAAAGTCTGCCTCAGCATTTTAACAACTGCCAGAATATTTTTTTTTTTTTTACTTTAACAGCATACTCAAATATTCCAGGTTAACGGGGTCCTACATTTTGTCTGCAACCCTAGTTCCCCTCCGGATGAGAAAACACTATTTGTAGGAGTGTGGTTACTTCCCCTATTCAACTACCAGGGGCTGCCTCAATCCATCTCTCCCTGGAAATTGGTTTTTGCGCTACTTGGCAGCCTCTGCTCAACCTAGCAGGATTCCAAGTCTCTTGGAAGCCCCTGACCCTGAGTTTCAGGTGAGGGGAAATACCACCCAGGCATGCCCACACATTGCAGGGGAGGCTGGAACTAACCACACGGTAACAACCCTTCTCCCCCCAAAATTCTCTCTAATTTCCAATAATTATCAAGGAAACTATTGAGTCAAGGGTCATGACTCATCCACATTTTTTCCCAAGTCCTGCCTAGCTTATCTAGAGCCTCACTAAAAAACACGAGTGTTTGCTGCCTGATGTTACTTCTTAGCTTTTTCTGGTCTTGGACATGGATCCTAATGACAAAGTCCTATGGCTAACATTCTGGAACATGCACCAAGTTGATTTCCTTATTTGTATCATTTCTTTTCTTTTTTTATTTTTTTTTATTAAATCATAGCTGTGTTACATTGATATGATCATGGGGCACCATACACTAGTTTCATAGACCGTTTGACACATTATTATCACACTGGTTAATATAGCCTTCCTGGCATTTTCTTAATTATTGTGCTAAGACATTTACATTCCACATTTACTAAGTTTCGCATATAACCTTGTAAGATGCACCACAGGTGTAATCCCACCAATCCCGCTCCCTCTACCCACCTCCCCCCTCCCTCCCCTCCCTTTCCCCCTTCCCCCTATTCTTAGGTTGTAACTGGGTTATAGCTTTCATGTGAAAGCCCTAAATTAGTTTCATAGTAGGGCTGAGTACATTGGGTACTTTTTCTTCCATTCTTGAGATACTTTACTAAGAAGAATATATTCCAGCTCATTTCTCTGGGAAAGAAGTTGAATGCCATGATTGCCCAAATATTCAAGAACATTCTGATGACTCATAAACCCACTGTATCTCATTTCACTGCCTCTATTTTCTCCAGCCCCTCACAGCTGTGCTTTTTTCTTCTTCCAAACCAATAAGCCAGAGCTGTATAACAGCCTGGTACCTGAGGACATTACAAATTTGGGTATTGCAAGGGCTGACCAGCCTCCACTGAGCACGTTCACACAAGGCGCTTATTTGAAGGCAAGCGCTACCACACAGCATTCCAGTGGCCCTGACTCAACACACTGAGCTCTGTCCCTGGGCCCAGGAACCAAGGTCTGAATCGCAGCTTTTACAGAGCTCAAGTTCCAGCAGGGTTCTGTGCCTCCCTGTCCAAGTAGACTGCCAGCTGAACAATTATGCAGATAAAAAACAAAAATTAAATGGCCTCAAAGACTTCCAGGGGAGTTTTGACTTTAAATAGCACATTATAAACCCTACTGCCTTTATCATGGCCCAGGGTCAAAACAAGACACCCAGTGTCCCCAGAGATAACACTGGACTTTTCTTTCAAGCTGTAACTTTGTTTCTACATAGCACTTCCCAAAGGTCAATTAATATTGAGTTTGCAAGTTCGGGGTTCGTTCAGTAAAAGAAAGACCTAGTTCTGGTTCCCCTCTCTGCACTCACACCACTCAGCCCTTTACTACTGACACCAAGCTACACGGCAGAAAAGAGAAGCACTCTCCTGCTGGGCTCTCCCTCAGCTCGGAACACTTCTGCTGGCCAAGTTTACATTTTCTCCCACACCATCCAAGTCCCCAGCACTATCTGGGCATCTTATAATCACGTTCAGTTCTGACTCTGCCTGCCTGGAGACAGTATCAGACTCCACAGATGACCTCCCCACCTCAGACCCCCTTCAAACGTCTGTCCAGGCCTCTGGCAGTTTGGACCAAATGGCTACAAATCCTGGGTTTCCATGCCCCCTTCCTCACATTTGATCTTTTGCTAGAATGACTCACAAAACCTAGAGAAACACTTCTATTGACAGTTTCTCACATTTGGAAGGATATGATGAAGAGGTACACTGGCCAGGTCTTCCAGAGCCCCAGGAGCTGTCTCAGCAGAGTTGGGATGCACCTCCCTCCTGACACTTAAATGTGTTCACCTACCAAGAAATTTTCAGACCCTAGCATTCAGGGATTATTCCAGAGGCATACTTACTTTTGGCATGATTGCGATGGGCTCGATGTCTCTCAATCCTGGGGGATCATGGCTTGGTCTTTTTAGGGACCAGATCTATCCAGAACCCTATCAAGGCTTCCTCATTAGAATGAAAGACCCTTTTATCATCCCAGGATTTCCAAGGGTTTTGGAGCTCTGGGTCAGGACCTGGGGTCAAAGAGCAAATACTAGAATAACAGGTGCTCCCAGTACCCTTATGGCTCAGGAGATTATGAGAGTTTCAGGAGCTAGATGCCAGGAAATGGGAATGAAGATCAAATATATTTCTGGTTATGTCACAATACCACAGGCATGAATTCTGTGTCTTTTTGGAATAGAGACTGACGTGCATTGTCCTGAGTGTTTTCCAAGCAAGTACTGGCTGATTAGGTGTTGCCCGGAGAAACTCCAAAAAGAATGGCCCCTTCCTCTCCTTACCTTTCGGTCCCTCCGCCCTCTATCAAGGGTTTATGATCAAGCCTGTGCCCAGCAAGCTTCTTGGATGAATATGCTGCTCTTTGTCGTCCTCAATTCCCTGAATAGGGGTCAGATTCCAAAGCTGAACGGCTCTCGTGCCTCCTCCCGGCTTCTCCATTCAAGCCTCACGAGAGACCTGTTTCAGCCGTGCCGTGTTTCTGGATGAAATGTCTCCCATGGAATATCTCAGCTTTTAGGAATTTGGAAGACAATGAACAGAGTATTTGGGGGGAATTCATATCAATAAAGTAGAAAACTTTTGATTATATAAAATATTTCAATTTTTCAGGAAAATCATTACAATCATTTTAAATTTTTATTTTGAGAAGTTACACAACAAAGTCCTAAACAGGAACATGTACACAGATTTACAATGGGGGATAAAGAAAATATTATATTTCTGAGGAATAAGAGAGCTGTCCTACCTTACTGTATATTCGACTTTTCTTTCAGCCACAGTAGAAAAGGAAAACCTAAAACTTGACATAGTGCTCATTCCAGGTAGAAGATGCCACGTTAATTCATCATAAACATGAAATTCTTTGTAACTCTAACTGCTGAAATTGTCTGGCAATTTACATGGAAGGTACTAGTACAAAGTCCTTCACGATACTTTTTCTAAGCTACATAGAAGCCATTTTTGCTGGACTGTTTTTTGAGCAATTCTAGATAAAATGCAAAAGTGTATTGTTAAAGCGTAACTCAGTAATGTCTCTTTAATGGGAGGCTAATTATGTGGCCCAACATGATGGCTTGCCAATAATCTAACTTAATCAAAGGATAAAATTTAGAATATAGGATAGAAGAGAGTTTGAAACTTTATTAGACTATCTCCTAAATCGCACTAATGTCTATTAGATAAAAAAAAATTTATGTTCATTTTTAGTAAACAGAACCTCACATGGTCTTTTCTGTCCAATCCAGGATAGCATTCAAGAAAGTTATATTTATAGATACATGTCATGTCTGTACAGACACTCTTATAAAGTTATACAGATACACTTGAATTGCATGACAAACTTTATAATATGCATATTTTTCCATTTTTCAAAATGATATCTCTAAAAATATAATAAAACAATGCAAGGGATATCACAGGTATTTATTGTGATCTGAAGAAATGCAATGTACAAATACTCTGGGGACACAAGAGAAAAAGCAGTAAATTAAACTGGGATAGGCAGTAAGCCTTTCATGGCATTATCACATTTGAACGAGATCTTGGAGAAAGAGGATTACAGGCATACCTCCTTTTATTGTGTTTCACTTTATTGTACTTCACAAGTATTACAATTTTTACAAATTGAAGGTCTGTGGAACCCAGTGTCCAGCAAGCCTATGGGCACCACTTTTCCAGCAGTATGTGCCCACTTCCTGTCTCTATGTAAGCATTTTTTAGCAATAAAGTATTTTTTTACTAAGGTATGCACATTGTTTTTTAGACATAATGGTATTGCCTATTTAATAGACTATAGTATAAACATAACATTGATATGCTGGGAAACCAAACAATTTACATGACTCTCTTTATTGCAATATTCACTTCATTGCTGTGGTCTGGAAAGGAAACCACACTATCTCCAAGATATGCCCAAATGTTGACTGGTGCAGAAAGGGAAGACAGCATTTCACAGAGAGCAGAGCCTGTGAGTGGGCACAGAGGCCGAGGATGTGGGCAGCACAGGGAGCGGGGCCTGTGAGTGGGCACGGAGGCCGAGGGTGTGGGCAGCACAGGGAGCAGAGCCTATGAGTGGGCATGGAGGCCGAGGCTGTGGGCAGCACAGCCTCAATAGGGAGCAGCTGGAAGGCACATGGAGACCACTGAGGAGGTACAGCAGGGGCAGGAGAGTTGACTGTGTTCTCCAGACTAACAGGATTATGTCAGTGAATGGAAAGCCCTAATCTATCATGTGACCATGGATTTTTTTTGTTTGTTGAGACCAGGGCTCACTCAGTTGCCTGGGCCTGAGTACAGTGACATCCACATAGCCCACTGCAGCCTCAAACTCCTGGTGCTATTGATCCTCCTGTCCTAGCCTCCCAAGTAGATGAGACTACGGACCTGCACCACCATGCCTGGCTAAGTTTTACATTTCTTGTAGAGACCAGGGTCTCACTATGGTTCTAACTGGTTTTGAACTCCTATCCTCAAGTGATTCACGGTGCCTGGCCGTGACCATGGATTTAAAGAGAATAGCAGCAGTGAAGGCTGGGTTAAAGTTGTCAGGCCATGGAAGACGACCGGTCGGCCTTGGTGACCGCACCCCTCCCCCCCTCATCCTCCTACTGTCGCTTGTCTTCCTCTCCTGCCATGTTTGGGCCACCAGCTTCCAGTCTCTGCCACCATGTTGGTTACCAGCTGTTTCAGGGTTGACTCCTCCTTTTCCCCTCCCCGCATTTCTCCCCCCATGAGTCCACTCTCTTCTCTCTCCCTCTTGGTGCTCCTGACCGTGTCCATCAGGGCTTGACTTTCGCTATACTCTCCAGCCAATACCAAGGCTCATTTAAACCCGGAAACCCAAGTAGCCCAACCACTTTCAAAATCTCAGTGATGCAATGCCATTGAAAACCAAAGTCATCTTTATTTTCTTTAAGGTTGAATCCTACTTAGAGCTACAAACTGTAAGCAGAAGACAAGAACTTAGAAGTCTGTGGGTGAAACAGCTTTACTTTACCCACTTAGAAAGTGAGGCCCAGAGAGGCAGGGCATTATTTCTCAAAGTAATATGACTACTACTGGAAGCCTCGTCAGACTGAAGTCTTCTTACCTGCTGGTAAAGACATTTCTATTACAATCAGGTTTACTAGGTTTTTCAGAGAGTTTTGGAGTTGAGTCAGTTTGGATAACTGACTATCATCCTGTAAGCTGCGTATGTAGACATAGCTGTGTATTTTTCCTTTGACGCTTCTGGAAAACACTGACCATAGATATGTCTGCATGTGAATGCCATTGAAAAGCACCCAACGTGCGTTATTTTCTCCTTCCAGCTATCTCTTCAACTCTGCTTAAGTTAGTGGCCTCCATGTGCTGAGCCTGATTCACCGCTATGTTAACTTCATTTAGCAACTGATAGATGGATTACCACCAAAATAACAAAACAGTAAACTTTTATTTGTCTCCCCAACATTCACAACGTTTGGCCGTGGAGTTAATTGAAGGAGAGATCATTATTTTATGCATTTTTGCAGAAACAATAGAAGGCTATTGAATGGTTCACACAAAGGATCTCTAACGGCTGTAGAGCGTGTTGTGAAAGTGATGCTTACCCAGGGCTGCAGATGGTTCTAAATGACAGGCTTTTAGTTTATCATTTGGAGTAACTATGACAAGAAGACTACAAAGCTATTTTTGTGTTAAAGCAGTTGCACGCATCAGTAAGTGAAGAATTGAAACTTTAGAGCATATTGATTTTAAAATGCACAGTGACCCATACGCCAATGAATTAGACAATGAGGCCAATCTGTGTTGGTAACAAACATGCTCACTTGGAAGAATAGTACGTGACAGAGAATGAGAATCTCTTTAACAGTAAATAGAAATAAAAGTTGCAGCTTAAATTTTGGCTCAAAGATTTGGAAGCCATTTTTAAGGCTAAAGTCATTGAGCTCTCTGTTGAACTTGGATTTGTCTGCACACAATTCGTGAAAGAATTCCTGTCTTTCTGATTCCTGCATTCACTGTACCTGTGGTCCCCTCACACAACTGGATCCAACTGTGCCAATGATGAAATCTTTCTGCAAAACACAACTCTGCAGACTGTGACCATGGCCCTTTCTCACATCAATTTGCTTTTGGTGTTTATCTGACAATTATTGGATCTGCTGTCTTAGCTAAGGGTGGAAATCCTCAAGCTACCATGTACTTTTTACCTTGCCTTCAAAACCAGGACACCTGGCATCTAACACACTAGAAATTATCTTGCATGACACCAAAAGAAGAAAAAAATGCACACACACTTTCATAGCAAGTGACTGTTTTTGTTTTCTTTAGTAGTATGACTGTACTGTTCTTAGTAATACTAATAAAATGGTGGAAAGAAACATTTTCACATGAAACAATATGATTCTATTCAAGAATGTTTGACAAATTGACTATTTTCACTTAACACTATTTGGTTGGCCTCTCAACTTCATTCTCAAATATCAAAATAGGAGAAACAAAACATTCAAAAAGATACAACTGGATCCTTAAAACAACATAACAATAAGAATAAAATTATGGCTAGAAATATGGAATAAGTCATGCCTTTCCATTGGTTTTAATTATTCCCTGCTTATTTGAGCTTATAGAACTAAATTAAAACTAAAAAGAGCAGGTAATTCTGTAGAAAGTAATAGCTTGAAGCAATCTGTGTGATTACTGATGTTTTTAAAGCCATGATCCTCATAGTTGAGGCCACGTGTATAGATGTTCGGTGGCAGAAGGCATTTTTCTTATTCCAGGCAAAAGCCACAATAAGTTCTCTTAAGCAGAACCATCAGGAAGCAAAGAAGGAAAGACAAGAAAGTCCACAAGATCCACACACTCGGAAAGGAGGTTCTGGTAGATTCAGAGGAGAGGCATAACTTCCAACTCTGAAGTCACCCTGATGTTTCATGGACAAATACGGAGGTCTGGCTCAGACTGCTTGTCAGTGAAGAAAATAACTGTGGTGTTTATCAGCGCAGCTGCACCAGGGCACAGATCTGGGATAGATATTGTACAGAGAACCTCCAATGCCTCCTAGGACCTAGTGAAGGCCCTTCCACAAGAAAGGTTTCTCACAGATTAAGAATAAAAAAATCACATCATCCATGGGGAAAAAGCTTACAAACTTGGATGATTTTCATAAGTAAACGAAAGCCAACAGATTGGCATCAGTGGGTGTTGTCCTTCTGGATGGATTGGAAATCCTGATCTCTTGGGGGTGGCTTGAAACACTGTGGCCTTTTTGGCTCAGGTGCTACCCCACACACACGCAAGTTACCCGCCTACATCATCATTTTAGCAATCATTGTCTAGGAGTCATAAGAATGAGCTTCCCAAGAAAAAACATTAATCTGCGTTTTATAGGACTCTCAGTTTTTGGAATTTCTGAAATCTGAAATCTTAAATCTTCCCTTTTGTATACAGTTGGCCCTTCACATCCATGGGTTCTGTGTTTGTGAATTCAACCAACTGCAGATCAAAAATTTCCCCCCCAAAAAATGAAGGGTCGTGTCTGTACTGAACCTGTGTAAATAATTCAGTATAATAACTATTTACAAGTACATAGCATTTCCATTGTATTAAGTATTGTAAGTGATCCAGAGATGATTTAAAGTATGGGATGTGTGTAAGTTACATGCTAATACTCTCCCATTTCACGTAAGGGACTCAAGCACCTGTGGACTTTGGTCTCTGCAGGGGTCCCAGGGATTCCAAGGGTGACCAGATTCCCGCCGACCCTTGCCTTCTGTTCTTTCTCTGCC
The DNA here is from genome assembly GCF_027406575.1 of Nycticebus coucang. NCBI lineage: Eukaryota > Metazoa > Chordata > Mammalia > Primates > Lorisidae > Nycticebus > Nycticebus coucang. Next base: position 3,820,616 of record NC_069790.1, read on the forward strand.
CTTCTCTTCATTCCCTTTGTGGTTCAGTTTATATAGTGAAAAACAAATGCTGTTTTCCATCATTTTAGACACAGCTGACTATTTTTTGCTCTCTCTACAAATAAGTATGGTCACATGTCTGAGTCCTCCTCCCTGTGAATGGACACAGGGAATATGGGCTACTTCCAGGTCTGTCTCTAAGCATCTTCCATGGCTTTCCTCTTTTCATCAGTTCAGGGCAAATGAGGACACTCAGGTAACTTTGGAGCCACAGGATGGAAGTATCCTGAGGCCTCCACACCCAACCAGAGCAGAGGCAAGCACTGCTGTGCAGGAACATTCACCTGGATGGCACGTAGGAAATGAATAGAGATGCTAAGTTTTGATGGCTAATCAGTTATTGCAACTTTCCCATTCTGCTCTAACTAATCCAGGCTCTTTTGCTCAGCTATACTATTCTATCCGTTGACATCCTTATTCTCTACCTTTTTTTTCTTTCTATAAATGTTCACATTGAATTTTCTGAAACGTGTTAGGTAACGTAACTTCTTTAACTCATACCTCATCATCTAACTTTATTTGAAAGATATTTCTGTATCTTCTAACCATTTAATTAAATTTGAATCTATTTTGACTGGGGCGTATTCATTAGCTGTCTTACTGATGTATTTTTTCTCATTCTTTGACTTGCTGAGTTTTCTTTTACTTTTTTTGCAAATACAATCAACAACAAAGTATACCTCCTGATGCAAAATAACTTTGAAAGAGGAAAACTATCCGTTTCATTTTATCCAGAGGATACTACCCTAAATTTGTCATTGATTTACACCCTCTTATTTATTGCTAAATACAAATGTAATTAAAACATTTATGCGATGACATGAGTAAAGGTCTCCTAAAGTCTTCACAAACTTTCCACTCAATGAGGACCAACTTCACTCTGATGTTTGAACTTCTGACCAATAAAATGGCACGGGCAGCCTCACCTCTGTCACTGGACAGTGATTGGCTTGGAGGCACGGGGGCCTCTTCTCATGCAGGAGATCTCTGAGCACCACTCACGGTGACACAGCATCTTACACAGAGATTATCAGTAAACCAACATGAAGCCATTGTATACAAGTTCACACTATTATTACTGACGCTGTAAGTATCTGTGGCAGTCACAGAGAGCATGATAATTAATTAGCAAGCCCTTTTCCTTTGGGACACAAGGTAACCCACGTGCCTCCTGTGTACCCTGAGGATTATTGTCACAGATTTTGCTGCTGGAGAGCACATCCTGGCTAACCACAGAACTGCTGGTCTTGTCCTGGGTCTGCCCACTTTGGGGGGCACAGAGATTGGAGGAGGCCAGTGAAACAAGCCATGTTGAAATCGGTTGCTAACTCTGGAGCTTGAAATTGGTATCGTAAATAAAAATAAAAGATCTGAAAATTGCAACCCAAGTTGTCGCCTCCATTTACTCTCTTCTATACCTTGAGTACCTTTGAGTTAAAGGACATCGCAGATTAAGTTCTGTGTGATGGGACTACACTGAGGACACGTCCTCCTCTAATGAATGTCTGCCCTTGAGCAGACTTTCCCTTGCAGCCCTGACACCTCATCACCTCTCCACCCTGTGGCTCACAGACGTTGCTTCCCCATCTCAGAAGAGGGAGTTGCTCGGCTGAGGAAACCACGGAGGGAGAAGTCAGAGACCAGGGAACCCAGAGATCAGAGGCAGCCCCTTTGGCACGTTAATTTTTCATGCAAGACAGGAGTCTCGCTAAAAGAGGGATCAAGCTGCTGAAGGACTTCACTTTGTGGATGGAAATTGACAGGAGATGAAAAGGACAAGATCAGACAACAGGGCAGTGTAAGAAGTTCAAGGAACCTACAAAACAAATGGTAGAACTAATAGGAGTTCAGCAAAGATACAGGATAAAATCATGAAAGTGTCTAAATCAATCTGATTTCTTTGTAATAATAACAAAGAGGATACCAGAATTAAAGATGCAATACCATTTAAAGTTACTCCACATAAAATCCAAAGACTTGCTTTCTGTAAGATCGCAGTTTCTCAGCTGTGAAGCAAACCCCAGCACAGGGGCTCAGCCCCGGCTCAGACACTTACAGTGTGTTGAGTTTGGGCCAGTTTCCTTTGCCTTCAATAAACATATTGAAAATGGAGATAAAAGTGTTGGTGTAAGAGTTTTTGAAAAGAACAAATCACTCAATAGTTGTAACACAGCTAGATGAGGGTCTGGCACATCATGCTCCCTAATATTATTTATTTGAAACAATTCCCTTGCCTTGGGGCAAGGCACAACCAAATAACTACTAACAAATGACCAGGAATTCACAGTCAGTGGCATCAGCTCATTTCCTAACCCAGAGGCTTCCCTTCTCTCCTATCTTTTATAGAGGTCTCCCCATTCTTCAAGGCTCTGCCAAGCTATCAAGACTCCATGAACCAGATGGCCCAGTCCACCAAATTTTCTCAGGGGTGTCCAAACATTCAGCTTCTCTGGGCCATATTGGAAGAAGAGCTATCTCGGGCCACACAGTAAATATGCAAATATGAACAAAAGCTGATGAGCAAAAAACAAAGTTCTGTGCATAATTTTTGTGGCAAACACTTTGGAGGTAAAAAAAAAAAAAAAAAAAAAAAAAAAGTCCTCACATGATAGTCTTCTTTATGCAGTGGTTTGTTCAGAGTCTTCTAAAATCATGGAGCAGATCCCAAGTTTATGATCACTAATAAAGAAAACATACATATCTAAATGATAAAGTATCTTTTGGGGGAATTTTTATTATAAAAATAAAAAACAAAGTGAGCAACACAAAATGAGTGGGATATTTGACATTGTATTTGAGAAACTAATACATTCATATCTAGTTTGATGGATGTAGTTGCAATTCTCAGTGAGTTCCCAGATATTTTGGTTCTAATTTTACTGTTCATGTGCTTTATTTTTGAAAATAGTTGTTCACAAATGTAGGTGCTGCCAAAAAGCATGGCATGAATAAGGCGTGATTGTTAAGCAAGCATATCACGGGTCTCTGAGAAAATAAGACCTGCAAAAGTCCAATAAAAAGACCCAATCAAAATTTACTTTCAGTTGAATGTCAAGTTACAGCTGTCTACATTTCATTTGAAAACTGGCAGGTAACATGTTGACTGAGAATGGATTTGCAAATGCACCAAAATATTGATTATTTTCTCAGAAATCTTGAAATTTGTTTCCAAATTCTTGTATCATATCAAAAAGCAAAGTGGGATATTTTTTGCTGCTCATAGGTAGGACTATGTTCAGCTAAAGTGTGAAAATGTATAAAATTATTCACCTTAATTTGAACTTGCCATAATTTAAGTTTCACTTGGATCAGTTATGGTTTGAAACATTGTATTGAAAAGTTGGTTTTCATCTTTAAGATGTGTGTTTAACTCATTTAAATGAACTATTAAATCTACTAAAAATACTAAATCTGTAAGACAGTTTTCATCGTCAAGTTCTGGCACAAATTTGGTTTTTGACACTATAAATGATATACCAGGTCACAAGTCATAAAATCTTTTTTCTTGGCCTTGACTTAGCCATCTTATTTCCAAAAAGTAAATAGTCAATGTTAATACTTCTAAGAAATTTCTTAAATTGGTGATGATGCAATCCCCTGACTCTTGTGAAATTCACAGTCTTGATGACAATTTGCATGACATTATCTATTTTTAAAGCTTTTGCACATAAATTTTCTTGATGTACTGTGCAATAATATTTCACAAAATTTGAGTTTGGGGCAGCAACTGCATCATCACCTACTAATTTAAAAGTCCTTCTCTTTGACCTGCCATTGCTGGGGCACCATCCGTAACTAGGACAGATATATTGACAAGGGACAAAGGAAATTGCTTTAACATATTTTTCACTGCTTTGTATAAGTAAATCTCTTGATTTAGTTGTGTCTCTGAATGGCATAATACAAGCCCTTTCCTTGGTGGTGTTGTATTTGTCATCCATCCTTCCAATAAAAATGGCAAGTTGATCCACATTTATAGCATCAGTCTGTCATCTATCCCCAAAGCATAAAATCTAAAATTAGCAGCTTCACCCTCCAAACTTCTTTCAATATATTGTCCAGTTTCTTCAATTCACCTGGCTGTAGTCTGGTGAGACAAACTGATTTTTAAAATATCCCTGTTTTCTACAGGGTAAATTATATCTGCCATGCTTTTGATACATGGCTTAATAAACTCAACATCAATAAATGGTTTTGATTTTTTTCTTGTTTTTGCTGTTAAGTATGCTACCACATAAGAAGTTTTCACAATGGAATCTAAGTTGTAACTTTTTAAAATAATTTTTGTTGAGTAGACAGATTTTTATCGGTTCCACTATTTCGTCCTTATGACACATCCTTCACAGGCATCGAATTTGGCTGTATGTTTTTTCACAGGATGCAGAGTATAGTCTTTGAAAACTTGCCCAACTTCCCTCCAAAGTAAGCAGAATGCCTTCCTATTTGCTTCAACAAATGTAGTCGTTGGTCTACTTTTCATTCAATAATCCTTCTTCACCTGTAATTTTTCTTTTTGTGTCTGTGTTCTGTTTTCTTTTGAGACGCAGTAGAAGCTATGCTAGGACTAAAAATTAATAATAGCAGGGGTCTATATTTACTTTTATTATGAAAATTAATTGATAGGCAAATAGAAAGCAAGGTTTGGGCCATTGCACATCTCATCCCAGTGGTGTGCAAGGTGAGGCAGAGGGGTGGTTATGAAGTGCAGCTGGTGATGTGTGAGGTAAGGCAGAGGTCTGGAAGTACCTTAATAACAAGCTAAGAATGCCTACCTGACTCCTAAATAACATCAAAATGCCTCACATTGCAATGGTAGGTTGAGACATTATTGAAAATGGCAGCCTGGCCAAGTCACCACGAGCACAAGTAACGCCTGATGGTGTCAAGCCACACATGGCCCTGAACTGAAGCCACACCTGCTCACAAATAGCAGGAGCACGTGCACTTTCCTTTTATGACATTACACTGTTGTCTACAAAATTCACGTTCAAGAACAGTGTAGCTGAGTTCCGCCAAAAAAAAAAATCACAAAAACTCAATGTTTTAAGTAAGTCTATGATTTTTCTTGGGCCCCATGCTGTCCGCCCCTGTCCTGTCCTTCATCATCTCAACCTCTCCATGGATTGGCCACTCCATAAAGATATTTGGAGCAAACCACTTGCCAGAGTTAGGCGTCTATGCACGAAGGACATAGTACCTGTCATCAAGAATTGTTTGGGAAATACAGAAAAGAAAAAATATACAAAGCACCATGATACATCAACCAGAAAAGTGCTGGACAATGTGATATGGAAACCAAGGGAACGTGAGTTGGGGAGCCGGCCCCGCGCTCCACCAGGAGGGAAGCAGTGCGCTTTGCGCAGCCCTGAAAGTGCAGGTGCCTGCTCTGGGGGCTACTGAAATGTGCCACTCCAGGAAATACCTCTTGGAAATCTGAATCACCTTGATCTAGCAGCCGTGGGGAACCAGAAGGTGAGGGAAATCTACAAAGCAGGGGTCCAAGGCTTCCTTTGGGAAAGAAAACGCACCTGCGCTGATGGGCCCTCCATGGCAGGAAGAGGAGGACACCTAACAAGTCTCAACAGGGGAGACGACATGGACGAAGTCCTCCTGGAGGATCTAACTCGCTCACCTGGTCAACTCACTGCTTGCCACGCTTGCCCCAAAGCCCCAGACCCCTTTCCTTTGGTTGGTATTTCCGGCCGGTTCTAATTGCCCTCACCAAGTCACTCTTGGGCGAGTTCTCCTGTGGATCCCACGCACGACACCAGCGAGGAAAGGCTGTTGGCCTCTCTTGTTAATCTGCTCTAATGTACAGGGCCTCAGCTGGAGGAGGGCAAAATGGGCTGAGTAAGAGAGTTTTGTTCTCCCCCACACACTCAATGTTTAATATTATCATTTTAAACTCAATTAGAAGAAAAAATAATTTTCAAAAAAACTTAAAGAAAGTAATGTACTCATAAAATAACTATTATTCAAGATCTATGTGCCACGGTCTTCCTATGTTGGGTCATGACTGCAAGGGGGTTGCGATGGGTTTACAAAGCCAAACAATTCAAGCACAGGTTATCTCATCATTTGGCACAATTAAACACAATTAAATTAATTTTCCTCAATTGTAATGGAGTTAATTGAGAAAAAGTCCATAATTAACTCTATTAACACCTAGAGCCTGGATTACATTCCTGCCTAAACTGTCCTTAGATGAATCACTCTGAGGGCTGTAGTCTTGATTCTCCTGCCAGAAGGATTTTGGCAACATCACACGCTCTGTCCAGTTAGGCAGAATAAGCTTCTACCCAACCTGAAAAGATATCTACTATACAAGTTCAGGCATCAAAGTGAAATCAAGTTGTCAATCATCAGAAAGGCAGTTCAACTGAGTGCCAAGTCCAAGAACACTGAAACAGTTCACAGCACTTCTTTGAAGAGGAGAGCAAGATGGTGGCCGAGTAACAGCTTCCTTGCATCTGGGCACCATGAGTCCGGGGAGATAGGACTCCAGGCATCTCTGGCTGGTGGGATCTGCCTATCATCACCCCTGTGAGGATACAGAGAGAGACTTCTGGACCCAAACAGGAGGACTAAAACAGTAGAAAACTGGCACGAGAACTTAAAGAGCAAGAGGAAGTGAAAGGAAAATTAGGGCAAGGAAACAGATAAAAGAAATCACTCATGAGGAAGAATCAGCAGAAAACTCCTGGCAACATGAAGAACCAGTCCAGAACAACCCCGCCAAGGGACCATGAGGTAGCTACTGCAGAGGATTCCACCTATACAGAAATGTTAGGAATGACAGAAAGGGAATTTAGAATACACATGATGAAAACAATGAAAGAAATGATGGAAACAATGAAGGAAACTGCTAATAAAGTGGAAAACAACCAAAAGGAAATCCAAAAACAGAATCAAATAAGAGATGAATGATATGAAGAATATAAAAAGGATATAGCAGAGCTGAAGGAACTGAAACAGTCAATCAGGGAACTTAAAGATGCAATGGAAAGTATCAGCAACAGGTTAGACCATGCAGAAGAAAGAATTTCAGAGGTAGAAGATAAAATTCTTGAGATAACTCAGATAGTAAAAGAGGCAGAAAAGAAGAGAGAGAAAGCAGAACGTTCACTGTCAGAATTATGGGACTTTATGAAGTGTTCCAACATACGAGTTAAAGGAATCCCAGAAGGGGAAGAAGAATGCCCCAGAGGAATGGAAGCCATACTAGAGAATATTATAAAAGAAAATTTCCCAAATATCACCAAACATTCTGACATACTGCTTTCAGAGGGATATCGGACCCCAGGTCGCCTCAACTCTAACCGAGCTTCTCCAAGACACGTTGTGATGAACCTGCCCAAAGTCAAGACAAAAGAAAAGATTCTGCAAGCTGCCAGGAGTAAGCACCAGTTGACCTACAGGGGCAAATCCATCAGAGTGACCTCAGACTTCTCTAATGAAACTTTCCAAGCAAGAAGATAATGGTCATCTACCTTTAATCTATTTAAACAGAACAATTTTCAGCCCACAATTCTGTACCCTGCTAAGCTAAGCTTTAAAATTGATGGAGAAATCAAATCATTTACGGATATACAAATATTGAGGAAATTTGCCACAACAAGACCAGCTCTACAGGAAATACTTCAACCTGTTCTGCACACTGACCACCACAATGGATCAGCAGCAAAGTAAGAACTCAGAAATTAAAGGACAGAACCTAACCTCCACACTGATGCAAAAGATAAAACTAAGCAATGGACTTTCACAAAATAAGACGAATAGAATACTACCACACTTATCAATTATCTCCATAAATGTTAATGGCTTGAATTCCCCACTGAAGAGACATAGATTGGCTGACTGGATTAAAAAACACAAGCCATCCATTTGCTGTCTGCAAGAAACACACCTGGCTTCAAAAGACAAATTAAAGCTCCGAGTCAAGGGTTGGAAGATAATTTTTCAGGCAAACGGAATTCAGAAGAAAAGAGGAGTTGCAATCTTATTTTCAGATTCATGTGGATTTAAAGCAACTAAAGTCAAAAAAGACAAACATGGTCACTTTATATTGGTCAAGGGAAAAATACAACAAGAAGACGTTTCAATTCTAAATATTTATGCACCCAATTTAAATGCTCCCAGATTCTTGAAACAGACCTTACTCAGTCTGAGCAATATGATATCTGATAATACCATAATAACAGGAGACTTTAACACTCCTCTTACAGAGCTGGACAGATCCTCTAAACAGAAATTACTTTGATAGGAATGGCATTGAATAGGTGGATTGCTTTGGGAAGTATAGACATTTTAACAATGTTGATTCTTCCAAGCCATGAGCATGGTATGTTCTTCCATTTGTTAATATCCACTGCTATTTCATTTCTGAGGAGTTCATAGTTTTCTTTATAGAGGTCCTTCACCTCCTTCGTTAGGTATATTCCTAGGTATTTCATTTTCTTTGAAACTATGGTGAAGGGAGTTGTGTCCTTAATTAGCTTCTCATCTTGACTGTTATTGGTGTATACAAAGGCTACTGACTTGTGGACATTGATTTTATATCCTGAAACATTACTGTATTTTTTGATGACTTCTAGGAGTCTTGTGGTTGAGTCTTTGGGGTTCTCTAAGTATAAGATCATGTCGTCAGCAAAGAGGGAGAGTTTGACCTCCTCTGCTCCCATTTGGATTCCCTTTATTTCCTTGTCTTGCCTAATTGTATTGGCTAGAACTTCCAACACTATGTTGAATAGTAAAGGTGACAGAGGACAACCTTGTCTGGTTCCAGTTCTAAGAGGAAAAGCTTTCAGTTTTACTCCATTCAGTAAAATATTGGCTGTGGGTTTGTCATAGATAGCTTCAATCAGTTTTAGAAATGTGCCACCTATGCCTATACTCTTCAGTGTTCTAATTAGAAAAGGATGCTAATTAGAAAAATGTGCAAATAGTGTCAAATCTATTTTATCACAGAACACCATTCTTTGGGGACTACCAAATACTTGTTATAAGAATTATGTCATTTCAGATATGTATTTGAAGAAAACACAGAAAAATGAGTAATATTGGTGCGTATGAAAAATCTGCATATGCTAATTTCTTGGAGAACAATGAAATTGTTTCTCAAAAGCAAATGACATTTAAGACAGGGCTGTCAGACCCTCAGCTGAGTCTGTGACACTGTGTAAGGTATTTCTGAGGGTCACCTTTACCTGGTTCCTCTTCCTCTAGGCATATGAAAACTACACTTCCTGCTGCCCTTCTGTGAATTGATAAGATCAAATGACAAATTCTGGCCACTCCGCTGTGAGGGCAAATGGCACACTTCACTTCCAGGCTGTGGAGTTAATTGCTGACCTCAGATCTACTGTCCATCTACTTCCCTGTCTCCATGTCTTAGGAAGCCGCATGGTCTGCATGATGCGGCTACAAAGTGGACACCAGCGAGCTTGTGGGACAGAGTCTCCTTCTGTCCTCAGCCTTTGCCTGCCTCCAATAAAGCTATCTTTTATGGAGAAAAAAATGGCATTGTGTTTAACAACTGAGATTTCAGGCTTGCAACTGAAGCATAACAAATCATTTTGACTTCTATAACTATTAACATAAAACTCTTCAATAATTGTTAAATCATTTTCATAATAATATAATTATTTCCCTCAAATTAAAGGAGAATCTTTTGTACAAATTATAAAATTTTCAAATATTAAGAAATAGTTATGAGAACAAAATGAGCTATACAATCTCATTCTCATGGCAGCCTAGGAATTAGATATTTTTTTCTCTAATCTTACAGTTGAGAAAATTTATGTATAGTCATGTTAAGAGAGATTTGCAAAAGTTCACATGGCTAATTAGCAATAAAGTAATGATTCAAACCTGTACTTCCATTTGTTTTTTCATATTCTGCACACTGTATCCTAGGCAAGAAGCTCTACAGAAAAAAAAATCCTCTAACTGGAGATTTCTTCACTTTATTCTTAAGTATCTTTAAACATAAAAGAGCATTAAATATATATCTTCCTGAATTTTTAAATATTTAAGTTTTATAACTTAAAATTTTTAAACAGGTTAGGATTTTTCTTAAGTACCTTTGTAAGTGTATGTAAATATAGATAAATACATTCATCCAAAAATACATTCATTGAATGTATTCATGAATGAATGTATTCACGAATACATTCATTCACAAAAGCTTGATAACTAGGATCTATAGAGAACTCAAATTAATCCACATGAAAAAAGCCAACAATCCCATATATAAATGGGCAAGAGACATGAATAGAACTTTCTCTAAAGATGACAGACGAATGGCTAACAAACACATGAAAAAATGTTCATCATCTCTCTATATGAGAGAAATGCAAATCAAAACAACCCTGAGATATCATCTAACCCCGGTGAGAATGGCCCACATCACAAAATCTCAAAACTGCAGATGCTGGTGTGGATGTGGAGAGAAGGGAACACTTTTACACTGCTGATGGGACTGCAAACTAGTACAACCTTTCTGGAAGGAAGTATGGAGAAACCTCAAAGCACTCAAGCTAGACCTCCCATTTGATCCTGCAATCCCATTACTGGGCACCTACCCAGAAGGAAAAAAATCCTTTTATCATAAGGACACTTGCACTAGACTGTTTATTGCAGCTCAATTTACAATCGCCAAAATGTGGAAACAGCTTAAATGCCCACCAACCCAGGAATGGATTAACAAGCTGTGGTATATGTATACCATGGAATACTATTCAGCCATTAAAAAAAATGGAGACTTTACATCCTTCGTATTAACCTGGATGGAAGTGGAAGACATTATTCTTAGTAAAGCATCACAAGAATGGAGAAGGATGAATCCTATGTACTCAATTTTGATATGAGGACAATTAATGACAATTAAGGTTATGGGGGGGGGAAGCAGAAAGAGGGATGGAGGGAGGGGGGTGGGGCCTTGGTGTGTGTCACACTTTATGGGGACAAGACATGATTGCAAGAGGGACTTTACCTAACAATTGCCATCAGTGTAACCTGGCTTATTGTACCCTCAATGAATACCCAACAATAAAAAAAAAAAAAAGCATTGCAAAAAAAAAAAAGAAAATGTATTTCTGCTGTGGTTTGTTTGAGATTTTGAATTCTTCAAAATGTCTCTATGATTCATCTGTCAGGTGGGATCATATAAAATGCCTGATATTCCAATTACACAAACTGTTTCATCTAACTTATTAGAAAGACCCTGATTTCTGGGTGAGAGAACTCTGCATTCGAATCCTAGCTGTATCATGCCTAGTCACGGAATTTGGGGCAAATGTCTTGGCATCTTTGAGCCTCACCTTTCTATGCTCTATAACAAGATAGAAATACACACTTGAAACATAGCTTTTAGAATTAAAAATCACATTTTTTTCTTTTTCCTAATAAAATCACTTACACCATGCCTGTCTCAAGGAAGAGAAGTATAAACTGTGAATTAGGCTTCAAACTTGAAGAAGATTCTGGCCCATGGGAGCATTCTTGGAATGTATCCCTCTCACGAGGATATATGTAATGGATGTCTACATATTTTTTTCAATTACAAATTATTACACAGACACGCACATACATATATATATATATTTTAACTTCTGTTTAATATGAGGGTATAAGCGATTAGGTTATAGTATTTGCTTTTGTTAGGTAGAGTCCGTCTTGTAGTTTTGTCCCACACTCAAAGGTGCACCAATACCCTTACCTTATGCCCATTAAGTGGGAGCACACCAATCCCCTCTCTCCTCCCCTTCCCCCCTCCCTCATTCCCTTTCCTTTGACTTGAATTGACTTGAGTTTTTCTCTTAAGTAGGCATGTATTAGTTAGGCTACTGGTTTCACATTAATATTGAGTACATTGGCTATTTACTCTTCTATTCTTATAATATTTTATTAAGATGAATGTGTTTCAATTCCATTCAGGTTAATACAAAGATGTAAAGTCTCCATCTTTTTAATGGCTGAATAGTATTCCATGGTGTACCCATACCACAGCTTATTAATCCATTCCTGGGTTGGTGGGCATTTAGGTTGTGTCCACATCTTGGCAATTGTAAATTGAGCTGTGATAAACAATCCAGTGTAAATGTCTTTATGATAAAATGATTTTTTTTTTCTTCAGGGTAGATGGCTAGTAAATGGGAATGCAAGATCAAATGGGAGGTCTAATTTGAGTTCTTTAAGGATTCCCCACACTTCCTTCCAAAGAGGCTATATTAGTTTCAGCCTCACCAACAGTGTAAGAGTGTTCCCTTCTCTCCACCTTCACGCCAGCATCTGCAGCTTTGAGACTTGGTGGTGTGGGCCATTCTCACTGGGGTTAGGTGATATCTCAGAGTGGTTTTGATCTGCATTTCTCTGATGATCAGAGACTATGAGCATTTATTAATATATTTGTTAGCCAATGGTCTGTCTTCCTCAGAGAAGTTTCTGTTCGTGTCTCTTGACCAGTGGTAGATGGGATTGTTTGCTCTCTTTTTGTTGTTATTGATTAATTTGAGTTCTCTATTGATGCTAGTTATTGACCCTCTGTCAGATTCAAACCTGGAAGCATCTTTTCCCATTCTGAAGGTCATCTGTTTGCTCTAACCGTTGTGTCCTCAGCTGTGCAGAGGCTTCTCAGCTTAAGTCCCATTCATTTATTTGTGTTGTGATGGTGCTGGCCGCTGAAGTCTTTGTCATAAAATATTTTCCCAGGTGAATATTTTCAAGAATTTTTCCTACACTTTCTTCTAAGATTTTTATAGTTCGTGTCTTAGATTTAAATCTTTTGTCCATCTTGAGTCAATTTTTCTAAGTGGTGAGAGGAGCAGGTCCAGTTTCAGTGTTTTACACGTGGTTATCCAGTTCTCCCAGCACCATTTATTGAATAGAAATTCTTTTTCCCAGTGTATGTTCTTGTTTGGTTTTTCAAAGATCAGATGGTGGTAAGAGACACAGCAGAGGGAGTCCATGTGCGTTACCATGGGAGCTCCTCCGTCTAGAGACTCCTAAGTGCTCCCATTTGTTCCCTTTTCCTGATACGCTCTTTCTATAGGCAGAGTAAAGATCCTGATAGCACCAATCCCTGCACTTGCTCCTGACCTGTGTCGCACAGGGGTGCACAGTTTCCAGTTGGCCCCTCACCCTTTTCCATAGCGTGATGAAGTCTGTGGTGCAAGGTTATTTTAAGCTTTCCAGTTCCCCTCCCCAGCACTGAGAATACTAACTGCAAAAGTGATGAGGCTGTGGCTTTCTTGTTCTATCTTCCGGGGCCATTTTCCTCATTCTGGCTTGTCCTACACAGGCCTTCCTTCACTCCCTTCACGTTTTCACAGGTAATTGTAAAAAAAAAAAGTAAATCTCAGCTATGCCTTGGTATATTTTTAAGGAAATGAGAACAAATGGTGATTAAATGGTGACTGATTTTCATTTCCTGTAGGTTAGGAGGTAATTATGACAAGAGAGTATTTCTGAACAATGAGACTAAAGGGACAGAGAAAAAGAAATTGCTTATTTATTTTAAAGTTCATAGAAGAATTAGCTTCCTGTTAAGTGCTTGTTCATAACTCCTGTTATTGTTCAGATATTGAACTTGTATTTCAAATGTAAAATGTAATGGAAGTTGTTCTAAAAAAATAATTCCCATTCTCCACCTTTTTCTATTATTCTAATCCAAATCCTTTCTGTGTGCCACAGATAGGGAGTTTCCACTTTCAGATGGCTGCTTTTTTGTGTTTAGGAGATTATATGTGAATACTAAATTTTATCTGAGCTCTGAGCTAACAATACATATAAAAATAGCATATTAGAATAGTTCCGAATTTAGAAAAAGCATATAATTGTGCTTCCATTTTCTTCTGGTATTATTCAAATTGCTGTATTTAATAGACAAAGTAATAAATTTTTAGTTGAGCTTTTACATTTCAGCAAATCTGGAGAATTAAATTTAGAGACTGATGATAACACATCAAACCCAGACTTGAAAACCCATCGTTCTTCACAAAGCTTCCCTCTGAGCCCTGGCATGGCTTCCCATGGCTGTTTAGCACTTCAGAGCAAGTTTACAAGGCTCAGACCAAACCAGGGCCAAGAACCTGCAAAAAGATCCATGAGTAATTGGGAATCTGGTTTTGTCTGGTAGTTTCTGTAATCCTGGGTCATTCTGGGGTATGATGTGGCCAAAATACCTTTTGGTACAAATCAAGAACACTAAACCCTATTTTCCGGTACGTTTTCTTTTTAAAAAACTACCTCTTTATTTGTTTATTACAACTACATTCAAAATCCTCTCTTTTACTTCCTATATTATAAAAACTCATGATTACAGCATACCCTTTATTAGACAACAAAACAAAAAGCAAATAAACAAAAAGTAGAGCTTAGAAGAAATGTGTTCTATTGGCAGAAAAAAAGCTCTGAAATGCGATAAAGAATTTTAAACAAAACTTACAGAGGTTTGCTAAAGGCCATGAATAAATGACCTAAAAGTAAGTCTAGTGGAATTCCTTATGAATTTTAATTTGTTAATTGTGCAACTATGCAATTGTCTTAGTATTTCAAATGTTAACAATACTTGGCTTTATAAAGAAATGGTTTCCACGCCTGCCCTACACACAGCAAGCTCTCTGGAAATGCTAGTTGAATGTTGGCTAGATTTGATTTAGGAGAGATCAGCCAGAAGTAAATAGATTTTCAATGAAACAGTAATTTCTTGCCAGGAAAGAGATGATTGAAAGAGGAGGCCTGCAGGAACCCTGTGGCCACACCACCCCCACTCTCTGTGCACTGCGGCTCAGAGCCAGCTGGGCACGATAAAAGCTGCCACGATGCACTTTCTTTACCTGGTTCCAGTATGAGGTAGTTACACTTGAGGATCCCTAATACCACAGAAATCAAAAAATAAATTTTATTTAAAAAAAATTTTAGACTGATGCAAAAAGTACTTTGCTGCACTCACTCAAAGCAAAACAAAACATAATGCTTCTGACTTGAAAAACATCCAGGCTTTTCTTTGGAGGCATTCTTTAAGAAAACTTTCGGTTATTAATCCTGAAGATGCCTCTGCCTGGGGTAGTGTAGCCTTGCAGTTAAGATCTTGGGCTTGATTTCACCTTCTGGTTCTGCCTTTTAAGGGTGTTTAACTTGGGGAATACGAGTTAACCTCTCTGGGCTGGTTTCCTGAACTTTAAGATGGGTTTTTGCCAAGACCTAAGGGTGTTCCTCAGTTAGTGCTTAACAGAGTTCTTGGCATACGGTAAGAATTCAAGAAATACCTTTTACCATTTCTTCTGAGTTAATATTTCCATTAAATTATTAATGTATCCATAAAACTATTCTTCCTCTTGCTTTTGGATTCTATTAGAGTAGATACAATTATTGTATTCTCTCTTTCCCATCAACAGTCCACTTTCAAATGTTTTAATAATCTCCCTTATAGAAGTAATATTTTGAAAATGTTTCACATGCAGTCAGATTAAACAATTATTAGGCCGCATATTCCTCCTGTGTGCCCTACAGTCATTTTCATGCACAACCTTTTCTGTGTGTTTTTGGAATTTACTGGTGAAGCCAGAAAAGCAGCCTTCAAGATGGAGGCTGAAAAGTTAAACTGCGGCAGTACGGCTGACCCAGTGCACTCAGCCCACACGCTCTCCCACACCCCACCACTACCCAGCTCAGTTTTCTCCATGATTGTGGGGATGTTTGTCTCAGGAGAATCTGAGGAGATAGATACAGATAGACAATAGATGTTGTGACGATATTGGTCAAGGTTAAGTCAATCATATGATGTTTTCTGTGATGAATCTCTGACATATTTTGTGAAAACAAAAATCACCTTTCTTTTTAAAGGTTGTTTAAACATTTTGCACCCGTTAGAAGGGAGACTCCTTTCATGTTACTTCCTATCAGATAAAGTTAACATTTTCTAGGTTGGTTTGTTATACTTTATTATAAAAGTTATTAAACTTATAAATGAGACAGAACAGAATTGAGAAGCTAGGTTCACTTTTCTAGTTTGGTGGACCTGTCCTGTCTCTGCATATTGGCTGACAGTGATCTGTGGCCTGACCCTCTTCCTCCGGTAGCACTGTGGTCTAGTTCTCTATAAGCTTATACTTCATTTTTAAACTTTTTTCAACATTCGATGAGAGAGTAAAATACATAAAAAGCTCTTTTAGTTTTCAAAGGATTGACTTTTAACAAATTTATTTTATTTCTTAGATTTCTTGAAATGTTATAAAAAAATTAGTTTTTCCTGGAAATTTTGTAATGTCTTCTTACAGTTCTGAAGCATTTTGGCTTTATATTATGATGTCCTGATAGAAAACTTTTTGTAACTGTGATGTTGTCATTTCAACTCACCTTTTCAAATATTGGATGATTTACAAAATGTCTTGGCACAATAACGGAGAAAATGCCAGGAAGGCTATGCTAACCAGTGTGAGGAAAATGTGTCAAACGGTCTATGAAACTAGTGTATGGTGCCCCATGATCACATTAATGTACACAGCTATGATTTAATAAAAAATAAAAATAAATAAAATAAAATATTGGATGATTCCTTTTATCACGATAATGGTCCTTTTCCTTTATTCTTTCTAGCTGTTATTAATACACATCTGGTAGCTTTTCCTATTTTTTGTGTGTATTTTTCATTGACATACTTTATTTTCGAGACTTTCTTTTTGGTTTTCTTGTACTTTTGTAATGTGAGTATCAGACATTGATTTTCTTTTTAAAATTCAGCCAAGAAGTTGCTACCTTTAGTGGGTGAGCGTGACACGTCCGTGGTGATTTTCAGAACTGTGTATCTTCTGTCATGTTCTATTCTGTTTTCACATTTGTGCTTCTCTGATATCTCCTTGTTTTATTTTTTTTTTGTTACTCAGTGTAATATGGTTCATATTTTGGTTAATTTTATTCTCCATGGTTAGGAAATTATGTTTTGTAAATGTGCATCAAAAATGTTTGAAACTGTGTTTCTTTGATGATCAAATTAAGCCCCATCTCGAGAATCTGGCTGCACTAATTAGTTCTATTTTTTTTTTTTAATTATTGTTGGGCATTCATTGAGGGTACAATAAGCCGGGTTACACTGGTTGCATGTGTTAGGTAAAGTCCCTCTTGCAATCATGTCTTGCCCCCAGAAGGTGTGGCACACACCAAGGCCCCACCCCTCTGGTCATCTCACTTGGTGAGTTTTGAAGTGTTCCACGTTTTTTACAAAAGAGAGAGAGAAGGAAGGGAAGAAAAGTCCCAAGCCTCACTCTACCCTTGTTGTTCCAGTTGCATCTTTGGGCCCCCAGCCTTTTTTGCAGGGCCCCCTGCTCCCGTCGAATGCAGTCAGCCGCCTGCACACTGTCCTCTAGCCAAGCAGCCTGGGCTCCTGAACTTAAGAGGCACCGCTGGTTCCTGGCCTCAGGTCACAGACGATCTGGGGCTCAGTAGGCACTCCTGGCTGCTTACTGAAGTCCTTCCAGCAGCAGAAGGCTTCACTGCTGGAGATTGTCTCTGTGTCCCTCACATTCCCATCTGGTGCTGGCTCAATCTGATCTTTGGATAAGTCACCCTTTGAGACTCATTTTATCATGTTCTTCTCTTTTCACTCTATGTTTTTCCTTAAATACTATTATACAGGTGCTTCCAGTGGTTTAGAAATTCATCTAGTGTTAATAGCTACCAACATCACATGTGCCTCTGGACATGTCCTTTGCACTCCACGCACTTGGGTCTCAAGACCTGAAAGGCCTCAGATGTGCCATAGGCTTTTCAAACTAAACATCTAAAACCGAACTCCCGACTTTCCTCTGCTAACCATCATTTCCTCTAGTTTTCTCTTCATTAGTAAATGTCACTACTTAGTTGCCTAAACACACACACACAACACAAAACAACAACAACAAAAAAAAAACCCTAAGAGTTATTCATGGCAACTTTCTCCCCTTTATTTATTCATAAATCCATCACCAATTTGCCTGATGACTCTAAGAAGCATTGTAAACCTGTGTGCTTCTCCCCGCGTGCAAACGTCCTGCCACCTTCCGCCTGGCTCCCCCTGGCCCCCCTTGGATCCACAGGTGGTACCAGTTTCCACAATTCTTCAGCTCTCGGAGGAAATCCCACCTGCTCATGACGGCTGTTCCTGACCACTCCAACCCAAGGGGACCTTCCGTGACTGTCACAAAGCCCTGTGCATTTTTTCTCTTGTACTATTCACAGCCTATAAACATTTTCCTACTGGTTTATTTATTTATTGTATATGTTCTTCCTAGCTTATAAAGCCTGTAAATGCAAAGACCTTGTCCACATTTTTGTGTATTGAACACAGAGCTTCATGCGTGGTTTGTACATAATTAAGTTTTTAGAAAGTTTTTGACCTTCCCACAAACATTCTTCACCTCCCAAACTCCCTTTTATCCTGCAGGCAGAGTGGTTGTTGAAGGAACAAGCGGGATCTCAGCGGGAACCACCCTGGCTGTGGTTATGCCACTATACTTTGGACTTCCGTACTTTGGGGATCTTTGGAGCTGGAGATAAAGGTACCAGCAGTTTCCATGACCTCCCGGCCTGTGGGGACCTTTCTCATCTTCCCATCCCAAATGCATGGCATTTTGAATTTATCTTTCAAAATGATCACCCCAGTTCTTATTCTGTAATGCTTGTGTTACTTGTGTATTAACATTCTTCCTCCAGAGGAGGAGCTGGCTGAGGAAGGGACCTCATTAATCCTGTGGTCACTGTTTCTACCACACTGAGCTCTGAGCCAGATTTGGGACACCAAGTGTGATGGTTGAATTCTTTTTTTTTTTTTTTTCTGTAATTATCTTTTTATTTTGGGTAAAAACCCATAGTCATTTTGGGGAGCTATAATTAAGATTTAACAGCATTATAATTCTAATGAATAACTTAAATATCCTTGTGAGATAAATATAATAATATTTTATGGGTATTTTGGAACCCGACGTATTAAGACTACAAATCACACTAGCCTACATCTATCACCAATGACTCATACTGTTTCTATCTAATGAATTGACCATTACATTTCCAAAGTTCTAAAATGGCCAACAGACCATAGAAAGATAATTCTTTAGGCTCCTGCTTGAAACCAACAGCTTCAGCAAACTGCTGGCCTTGATTCAGGGCCAAGTGATGATTGAATTCTTAATAGAACATCATGTAAAGTGTTCTTCTGAAGGTAAAGTTTAATTTTTTTAAAATGAGCTTTTATTGCACTCACCTGTGGATTTCTTTGCTGTCGGCAACTTCAGCCTGCTCTCATCACTTACGTTTTTACCTCAAACGATTATCTTTGGTGTTTCTTTTGGATTGTACTAGTGGGTCTCATCCCGGTGAATTTTGGTTTTTCATAATGAGAAATACTATGTAACTTGGTGTCTCTAAAATGTTCAATGAAGCAACGTAAGTTCTTATGCACAGATCAAGGCACAGGCTGCAGACCTCCAGGTACATGGGACCCCTACTCATTTCCATCTTCCAAGTGCATCTGCCATTTGACAGCTGTTCACCAGCACATGAAAACCGTCCTCCTTCTGTGTTTTAGGTCCAGAATATAACGTATTCCATGTTATATGTTAGGTCTGGAAACACTGTTTAAAACCACTAAATGCAAAAGTGTTTCCTTGAGCAGAGGTGCGATTTCTATATTCCAATAAGTGAACTGTCAATAACCACAACAAACTATTGTGGGGCCGTAGTTAAGGCATTCACATTTTCTAGTTCTCAGTTTCTTCAGCTATTAAACAAGATGCAATCTTGGAGTGCTCTTCCAATGAGTTCTGCCTGTGTTTCAGTCAAATATCATATTAACAACTCCACTTAACATTTATCTCACTCATGTATTCTTGGTATTTTCCTTGACAATTTCCATAATCACTGTGCTAAGCAACCTCTCAGATGGCTGTAAGATCTCCTCCACACCCGGCTGCAAACCCATGATAATCCTTTCTCAATTGAGCTCAAGCTGAACCTAGTAACCTTCCTCTAGTGGAAAACAGTGTGACATATGGGACATCACTGTTAAGATGAGCTTATGAAAAGAATGCTGCTCCCACCTGGGCACTCTCTCCTCTCCTTTCTCTGATGAAGCCCAGTTGCCCTGCTTACAACTGTCCCATTGGGCAGCCCACATCTAAGAGAACTGAAGAGGCCTCTTTGATACCAGCAGCCCAAAGCAGTCGAGTGACTGAATCCTGCGAAGCCACCTCGGGGAGCCCTGCTGAGTCTTCAGATGCCAACCAACACCCGCAGCACATCTGCAGCCTTGAGAGAAACCTGGGGCCAGAGGACTCCAGGGAATGCACCACGATTCCTACCCCAGAGGACGCTACACAGTTTGAAGCTTTAAGCTGCCAAGGTTGGGAGCAGATCATTATACAGCAGTAGATAACTCACACCATCAATTTTATTGGAGTGAAAAAAAAAAATGACCTGAGTCTGTCCCATTCAGGGATCTCATTCCAGGAGCAAATTCCGAGGTGAAGGAAGGCGACACACAGACAAGGCGCACGTATTCTTTGCTCTGGACTTTCAGTGATCTCAACTAGAAGACCCTTTTCCCTTACCAAGTGCTGCTCAGAATTTTTTCTTGAGAGAGAATCTCACTCTGTGTCCCTGAGTAGAGTGCCATGGCGTCATAGCTCGCAGCATCCCCAAACTCTTGGGCTCAAGTGATCCTCTTACTTCAGCCTTCCCAGTAGCCAGGACTACAGACACTCACTGCGATGCCTGGCTAATTTTTCTATTTTTAGTAGAAATGAGGTCTCGCTGCTGCTCAGGCTGGTCTCTTGAGCTCAAGGGATCCACCTAAGTGGACCTCCCAAAATGCTAGGATTACAGGTGTGAGCCACCACACCTGGCTGGGTGCAAATAACTTCTGAGTCAGCATTTTAAATGTCTCCACACAGAACATGTAGAGCTGCTTCATTCATCCTTCATGTGCTGTACGCACACTGTGCCGCCGGCTGGAAATCCAGTGGGGGCTTCACTCGAATCACAGCAGCAGACTGGGGGTAATAGCAGTAAAAATATTGTAGATGCCAAAGAACAAGAAAAAAAGGGTCACTAACACCATCTTGGGGAGGCTAATTCACAGAAGGATTTTAAGAGGAACAGGAGTCAGTGAAACAGAGTCTTGGAGAAGGCAGAACCTTGGCCATGTTGCTCTAGGCTGAGAGAGACTCATATGCATGGCCTATTCTGGGAACTGCAGACTGTTCAGACGTGATGAAGCAGTCCACGAGAAAAAAGAGGAAACTGAGATGTGCTGAAACAGAGGGGTAGTTGATGTAAAATATATTGTGCCTGCATTGGCTCTGGTCTGCAGTCGTCATGAAGGACTCTACTGCTACCTGAGTGGACTCATCAGAAAGGCAAAGAAGACAGCTCAAAGGATCAGAGCCAGAGAGTGGACCTAACAGGTGAACACTTCAGGATGACTCCTGTGGGGGTGTGGGAAGGCTCTCCTGAAAGGTGCCCAGCCGCTCCGGGACCAGTGAAGGCAGTGGCTACAGCTCAGTCTAGCAGACTGGGAGGCAGAACACAGAACTCAGACATCAGCTAAGGGATGGATGAAAGGTGGCTGGCCAGAAGTTGTCATGTGAGGAGAAAACTGCAGAAAGAAAGTATTAGTAAAAAGATAATAATTTGACAAAGGAAAGTAGGTATTCAAAGTCTCAATGAGACAGACAAAGGGTTATGGTGGGAACAAATGAATGAGGGTGCCAAGGCTGGAAGGTCGTGAGTAGAGCCTGACCCTTGGTGATTTCCTTAAAGTTCAATAGATACATATGTAAACAAAATTAACGTTTTAATATGTTAAGGTTTCATAATACTGGATTGCCTGTAATTTCATGTATTTCCTACACACAAAAGTAGTAAGAAACCAGGCTTCTGTCATGTACACTTTCCATAGTTCTAGATGCTGGTTTGATTCATTCTCAAATTCTGAGATGTCATCCTGTAACCTAAGAGCAGTTTGGCAAACAACTAGCCTTTCTTTTTTTTGTTGTTGTTGTTAAATCATAGCTGTGTACATTAGTGCAATCAAGGGGTACAGTGTGCTGGTTTCATATACAATCTGAAATATTCTCATCAAACTGTTCAATGTAGCCTTCATGGCATTTTCTTAGTTATTGTATGTAGACATTTGTATTCTGCCTTTAGTAAGTTTCGCCTGTACCCATTCTAAGATGCACTGTAGGTGTGGCCCCACCCATTACCCTCCCTCCACCCTAACCTCCCCTTTCAGTGTCAATGTTGGACCCACGTCCTGTGCATGGTAAGTACCCGCTGAAGGTTGGCCCAAATTTTACTGATTGTTATGTCATTATCTGTACCTAACTACCCAAATCTTTCTCCCTTTTCAGAAATTCCTCTATTGTTAGTCCATTCAAATCAATATTCATTAGGCAAAATAAAAAATAAACATCTGATTTACATCCCTTGTTTGACTGACACCATTTTTTGGTTGCCCAGCCATGCATCTATTTCACACCTGGATTTTGTCTCACTGCCTAACTTTCTTTGCCATTCAGCTTCCCAGTTCAGGCCCTATGAATTGTCCCTGATCATACTGCAGTAATCCCTCTCTCATGCAGTAAAGGTTCCTCACCAAAAATTGGAAAAGGGAGAAGGGTAGATTTTCTATTCTCAAATAAAGGTGGAAACTTCTGGATTACTCAGTTAACTGAATCATTTTTTAATGTTCATTTTGAATTTACAGGAGATGTTCAAAAGTAGGCTTTCCAAACACTTTCTAGGTCATCTTTTCCAACAAGGTTCGCAGGGGGCATATGCCCAGGAATATTTACTTGAAAAACTATGTGTTAAATTTAGGCCTGGCTCCATTTCTTTCTCACACCTGGGTGCCAGTTATCACCCTTCTAAAAAAACAACCCTATAGTTTCTTATTTCCCATAGGAAAATGTCTGTTCTTTAGTAGGACATCCACAAGTCAACACGGCCTTTCCCTTATCTTGAAGTTGCCGCTACAGAACCTAGCCTGGCCACCACAGACGACATTCAAATGCCAACTTTTTACACCATTCCTGTCTACAGTGTCTTAACTGCTGGCCTCTGAGCACACACGTCCACACGTAAGTCATCTATTCCTCAGTCAGGTCAATTTTGTACCACCTCATTAAAATAATTCAAAGTTGGGCGACACCTATGGCTCAAAGGAGTAGGGCTCTGGCCCCATATATTGGAGGGGATGGGTTCAAACCCAGCCCCAGCCAAAAAAAAAGTGCAAATAATAATAATAATAATAATGCAAAGTTTTTATCAAAGGCTACCAAGCCCTTAAATGTTTCTGACTGTCTTTGCAGAGGCAAAATTTTTCCCAGCACTTAACTTTTACCAGCACAAATCCCCTTCTCATCTCAGAACCCTCCACTCTGCAGCTTTACCTGAGTTTATTCCTCACCCTTGTGTCCTCACGTCACCTAAAACGTAGCCTCTGTGAGGGGCCCGCCCTGCCGACCTTATTCAAATAGCTTCCTCTTTTATCCTCTGGTCTGAAATGCTTACTTTACCTGAATTCTCGATTCACATGATATTTTATTGTTTGATTTATTTTCTCTCCCACAAGAAAATAAGCTCTATCCAGACATAAACTTGGATGCTTGGGTCCCTTCTGATTATGTTTTGAAATGAAATAATGAATCTATGATTCAAGAAACTACAAATTAGAAATAGTAGAAGCCACTCTCCTATAGTTTCCCCTCACTGTTGGGGTATAGAAATAGATAACAATATACAGAGATATGACAGAATGCATGCTGAATATTTGAGGACGTTCTTGCTATTTGGACTCTATTAAATCTTCCCCTTGTAACAATATTTCAATTCATTTCTAGTAATTTCACCCCACTTTAGTTGGGTAGGACTCTCTATCCAGATTGCCGATGCTCCTCAAGCCTAGAAGTGCACGTCTGATACAAATGGTCTGACTGGGCCTCCTTTCAACATTCCACTGTCACAATGTCTGGAAGGAAGACTGGAAACGCTATGACCTCACTCATTCCAGAGAGGGCAACTCTTGAAGTGGCCTGGCTTCTAACCTGCTTGATTTTTCAGCTGTGATTGAAACATGTGACTTTATCATCTATTAACCTAACCAGAGAAAGTTTTGTGTTTCTTTGTAAAGGAATGATGCTTCTGTTTGATTATATATTACTGTGATACATATCATGATTGTGGATGTCTTTCTAGCCAAGGAGCTGTAAAGGCTGTGTTTATCCCCGAGGGCACCTCTGTTTCTTTCTACACAGAAGCCATGTTGTATTGAGCCATATAGTATCCTATATTTGAGCCATATAATAGGACCTTAGTAATTTTGTGAAAGAACTCTGTCAAAGAAACCCCCAGTCACACATTCATCATTTATCTACATTTAGGATAAAAAGGAAAGTTAATCCAGAGGGAATCTTTTAATCATTTTGATTAAAATAAGAAGCATAAATCTAAAATATTTTGAAACAAATTTAGTATCATTTATTTAGAAAGTAGTAACGTGCCTTCAATTTAAATGCTCCTCGGTTGTGATGGGGTTATGCTCTGGTAAACCCATTGTAAGCTAAAAATATCTTTAAGTTGAAAATACACTTAACACATCTAACTTACTGAATATCATAGGTTAAGCTGCCCTACCTTAAATGTGCATAGAACACTTACATTAGCCTAGAGTTGGGCACAATAATCTAACACAAAGTCTGTTTTATAATAAAGTGTAGAATATCTCATGGAATTTATTAAATACTGTACATTACATGGAAACTATGACCATTTTGCACCATTACAAAGTCAAAAAATCTTTAAGTTAAATCATCCTAAATTGGCACCATCTGTATTTCCAAACAGATATGCTGACAATTGTATTTTGAAATCTAAATTTCAGTAAACATCACATTTTCTTTCCTAATCATAAGTCCTAAAATGGAAATTTTTACCTATGGAGGCATGATAATTGCCTAAGCCCGAGAGCTGGAGGTTGCCATGAGCTGTGACACCACGGCACTCTACGGAGGGTGAAAAAATGAAACTCTGTCTCTAAAAAATAAATA
Organism: Nycticebus coucang; assembly: GCF_027406575.1. Classification (NCBI taxonomy): domain Eukaryota; kingdom Metazoa; phylum Chordata; class Mammalia; order Primates; family Lorisidae; genus Nycticebus; species Nycticebus coucang. The sequence continues at coordinate 3,845,737 of NC_069790.1, forward strand.
AATAATAATAAAAAAAATTAGAACATTCACAAGATACATCATAGGAGTAGATGATAAATTAAGTTATGTTGTCCAAATATTATATTTTGAGAAAAATTTCACACTTAGGGACTGTATCACTTAGGTGAGTTACTTAGATCTCTAAGCTTGAGCTTCCTTGGCTATAAGTATGTTCAGTAATAGCACATACCCCAATAAATGGTGGTGTAGATTAAATAAAATATAATTGAAGTGAATCATTGACACATAATCAGGAAAAGTTTATTAATAGTAACTTTAAGCACCCAGAGTACACAATACAGCATGCTCAATTCATGACTATTCTATAATTAAACACTTTTTTGAGGAATATGGAATATCTGTTTTTCAAACATCAATGGTATAGATGTCTAGTATACAGAAAGCTTTTAGTGTCCTTTGGGACCTTAGAAAAAATTGCTCAATTCCATATTGCATTTGTCTTGCTTCCTTCTTGGTAGTTCCAGATCCATGAATTAATGATGAAATTAAACTTGGCTTATATTTTACTTTTATGTGGTTCAAGAAGTTATGAAGCATCAAAAGTATGCAAAACAAGATACGAGATTGTTTAAAATACTGTGTCACCCAGATAAAAATTATGTTCCATTATTCTGTAATCTTAAAAACATAATCATCGTTTAGTATAAAGCCTGTCCGTTCAAAATGGTCCAAGCTATTATTATACAACGGTGGAAGGCTGACACCACAGCATCTATTTTGTAGGCCAAGTGCTATTTCCGGTACTAACAGACTTAAGTTTCTATTTCCCTGCAAATGCTAGGCCTAAGTTTCTATTTCCCTGCTAATGCCAGGCCTCTTCTCGTAAATCACGTGAGCAAAACTTGGAAGCTTGCCGTTTGGAACTTATCTCCACCAAGGCCAGGTTGCTTGGATACCTGGTGACGTAAACCTCCTCCTTCACCTACCCTTATATACCCTGGAAGAACTTTGCAATAAATGAGACTTGATCAGACACCTGTCTTGTCTCCATTCTTCGCGCCCCTTGCCCCTTTTTCATTCTCACCCCCTCCTCCAGGTATTCTTGTCAACTGACCCGCGGGCCGGGTCACGTGGTGCCCAACCAGGGACCTGGATATGAGGGAAAATGGTGAAGAAGCTACTGGAGGCAGCCAGCCGGCTCAGAGAAACATCGGGACCTGGCCATGCAGTAGCCTGCTGCGCTGGAACGAGGATCTCGCTGAGTAGTAGCAATCATGGGGCAAGAAGTCAGTCAGCATGAGTTATTTGTGGAACAGTTAAGAGATGCACTCAGGACACCAGGAGTAAAGGTCAAAATTAAACAGCTATTTCAATTTTTTGACTTCTTAAAAGAAGTCTGTCCTTGGTTTCCTCAAGAAGGAACCATAGATGAGAAAAGATGGAAAAGAGTAGGTGATGCTTTAAATGATTTTTATCAGGTATTTGGACCTGAAAAAATACCAGTCACTGCTTTCTTGTACTGGAATCTCATTAATGATATTATTAGCTATCGTAGTGTTTGTCTCGCAGTTGCGGATGTCATAAGAAAGGGAGAAGAACTGTTACATCACCACAAAGAAAAGGATATTAAATCCCAAGATTTAATCCGTCCCAGGATTTTGGGGCTGCTGGAGGCACTCCTCCTAGCAGTCAGCTTAATGAGCAAGAGGATCTTATCTCACTAGAGAGTGATGAGGAATCAAACAAAGAGGAATCAGGCATTCCCAGCCCTCTATAAATTACCGGAAAAACAGACAAAAAAGGGCTAGGAAATTTATCTTAAGGGCTATTGACATTCCTGCACACCATGCAGATAAGATCACTTGGAAAAGTGACGAGCCTGTATGGGTTGATCAATGGCCCCTCTCAAAAGAAAAATTAGAAGCCGCTCAGCAGTTAGAGCAGGAACAACTAAAAGCTGGGCATATAGAAGACAGCAACTCCCCATGGAACACTCCAATCTTTGTCATAAAAAAGAAATCAGGGCGATGGAGACTATTACAAGATTTGAGAGCTATAAACTCCACCATGGTCCTCATGGGGGCGTTGCAACCAGGTTTACCTACTCCTGTGGCCATCCCTCTTGGTTACTATAAAATTATCATTGATCTTAAAGACTGTTTTTTCACTATACCACTCCATCCATTAGATCAAAAAAGATTTGCATTCAGTCTCCCCTCTATCAACTTCAAGGAACCTATGAAAAGATTCCAATGGAAAGTTTTACCACAGGGCATGGCCAACAGCCCCACCTTATGCCAAAAATTTGTTGCTGCAGCTATTCAGGAAACTAGGCTTCGCTGGAACTCCATGTACATCATTCATTATATGGATGATATTCTTATTGCTGGACAGAATGCTCAGCAAGTTTTACTATGTTACAGTGATTTATCATCCTCCCTCATAAACCAGGGACTTCAAATAGCCCCGGAAAAAGTTCAGCTAAAAGATCTCTACCTTTATCTTGGTTTCCACCTAACTGGACCCAGAATTACTAATACTCAAGCTGCCCTCAGATTAGACAAATTCAAAACACTAAATGATTTTCAAAAGCTCTTAGGGGATATAAACTGGCTTAGACCTTACTTAAAACTAACCACAGGGGATTTAAAACCTTTATTTGCTATTTTACAAGGCGATAGCAACCCCAGTTCTCCTAGAACATTAACAGAAGAAAGCCGTTAGGCTTTAGCATTAGTACAACAAGCTATTCATTCACAATTTGTTACAACCATAGATTACACTCAGCCCCTGAGTTACATCATTTGTAAAACTTCTCTTACACCCACAGCAGTATTTTGGCAAACTGCCCCCATAATGTGGATCCACTTACCTGCTTCTCCCACGAAAGTTATTTATCCCTATTATCAGGCTGTCGCGGATATCATCATTATGGGAAGGGAAAATAGTAAAAAATACTTTGGTAAAGAACCAGATATCATTATACAGCCTTATTCTCAGGCACAAATTAATTGGTTATTTCAAACTACAGAACATTGGCCTATTGCTTGTGCTTCTTATTCAGGTAAACTTGACAATCATTATCCACCCAATAAATTATTACAATTTATTAGTACACATGACTTTGTATTTCCCACAAGAACCTCCAATTCCCCATTGCCCAATGCCTTATTAGTTTTCACAGATGGCTCCTCTTCTGGTCATGCAGCTTACACCTTTAATACAGAGATTGTGCAATTTCAGGTAAAATCAAATTCTGCACAAATTGTAGAACTTCAAGCAGTTATCGCAGTTTTCTCCGCATTTCCCAATCGAGCTTTGAATATTTATACTGATAGTGCTTATTTAGCTCATTCAGTTCCCTTATTAGAGACAGCAGCGCAAATCAAACATGTATCAGAAACTGCTACCTTTTTCTTGCAACTCCAAAATCTTATACACCAAAGGACCCTTCCCTTTTTCACTGGACACCTTAGAGCTCATTCCAATTTACCTGGCCCCCTAACTGATGGTAATCGCAGAGCAGACAAAGCCACTCACTTAGTCTGTACTGCCCAAACCACCACAGAGCCTGATCGGATCGCATTAGCCTCCGCTGCTCACCAATTACATCATCTAAACTCTCACACCCTTAGACTCATGTTTCAAATTACCCGAGAACAAGCCCACCACATCGTAAAGCAATGCCCTTCTTGTGTAATTCTATTCCCTACTCCCCATCTAGGAGTAAATCCTCGAGGTCTCATGCCCAATGCCATCTGGCAAATGGATGTTACTCACCTACTTGAATTTGGAAAACTCAAGTATGTTCATGTAACCATAGATACCTTCAGTGGATTTATTTATGCCACTGGCCAGTCAGGGGAGGCCGGCAAACATGTCATTGCCCATGTACTAGGCACCATGGCTGTACTAGGCACCCCTAAACAAATTAAAACTGATAATGGTCCAGGATACACAGGACATGCATTTAACACCTTCTTTAAACACCTCGGTATCAAATACATTACTGGTATACTGTTTAACCCACAGAGGCAGGGCATAGTAGAATGTGCCCACTTATCTCTTAAAAACACTCTAGAAAAAATAAAGAAGGGGGAATGGTACCCTGTTAAGGGGTCCCCAAGAAATCTCTTATCCCATTCATTACTCATTTTTAATTTTTTCACACTGGACCAAGACGGCCCATCTGCAGCAGACCGCTTCTGGCACCCAGATACTAAACGGGATTTTGCCACTGCCATATGGAAAGATCCATTAGATAATAAATGGCATGGCCCCGATCCAGTTTTAATTTGGGGTAGAGGTGCCGTATGCATATATTCACAGGAGATAGAAGCAGCACGATGGTTACCTGAACGACTGGTCAAACAAGTAGATAACATCATCACCTCTAAATCCAGGGAGCAAGAGACCCCCTGAGAAGGCTTTCTTTCCTTTTCTTTGCAGGTAATTATGAGCACCTGGATATGGCTACTGCTGGGAATCTCTCTCCTGATACAAAAAAATGAAGGTGGTTTTGGTAATCCCCATGAGGCTCGGCACTCTTAGAAAAATTAACTGGTACTCCTTGTGAGTGCTGTGGTGGCACCTGGAATGGTGAGACAGCCCCTCTCCTAAATGTAGATTGTGGTGATAAATCAGCATACTTAGTAATGAGACAAGGTGTCTGTGGAACATAGGCATGGGTCTGTAGCAAAAAGGCTAAAATTATCCCCACCTCTAATAACAAGCCTGGACCATGCCCTTGTATAGAATTCCATCCATCCGTACATAATACCTGTTATGAGCAGGTTCAACTATGCACTGGTACAGATAATAATACCTATTTTACAGCAATCTTGACCAGACATTTTTCGGGGACATTTGGAGGCAAGTGGGACACAGTCCCTCAGGTCCAGGGGACCTCAAATAAATATGCCCAATCTGGCTGTCCCAGTACAGTAGGAAAAACAGTTTGCTATAATAAGACTCCACCTGTGCACGTCTCTGATGGAGGTGGACCCCAAGATCAGGTGAGACAGAATATAGTCCAAAAGAAACTGGAAAACATTGTAAACCACATGTCTCCTAAATTTAACTACCATCCAATAGCTTTACCCAAAAATAGGGATGCAAATCTAGACCCCCAAACCCTGAAAATGCTAGACAGCACACATAGGTTACTTAATCAATCCGACCCTTCTTTGGCTCAAAATTGCTGGTTATGCCTTCATTTAGGACTATCTATGCCTATTGCTATCAATGTTAATTCCATTGAATTATCATCTAATAACTGCATGCCCATCATGCCTTTACCAGTACAACATGTCTTTTCTGATGCACCCTGTATTGTCTCCCCTTATAGAGACGACAGTTATGCTATTGATATTGGCATACTCTCTTTGACCAATTGCACTGACATCATCAATATTACTTATTCCCTGTGCTCCCAATGATATGGTATTTGTTTGTGGCAATAACTTGGCATATACCATTCTGCTCACTAATTGGACAGGATTATGTACTATCGCCCTTTTACTACCCGATATAGATATAGTCAATGGAAATGAATCTTTACCTATACCATCCTTTGATTAGATATCTGGCCGTTCTAGAAGGGCTATCCAATTTCTCCCTCTCTTGGCCACTCTGAGAATCACTGCTGGCATGGCCACTGGTACCGCTGGTACGGGCATTGCTGTACATAAATATACTGAACTATCTCAACTTATGGCAGAAGATCAACAAGCCCTATCAGGCACAGTTAAAGATCTTCAAGATCAATTAGATTCCTTAGCTGAAGTAGTACTACAGAATAGAAGAGGTTTAGATCTTCTAACAGCTAACCAAGGAGGCATCTGCTTAGCATTACAGGAAAAATGCTGCTTTTATGCAAATAAATCAGGAATTGTTTGAGACAAAATAAAGAAATTACAAGATAATCTAGAGGAAAGAAAAAGAAAAATTATGGACAACCCATTTTGGAGCAGGCTAGAAGACTTTCTGCCTTATCTCCTTCCATTTTTAGGGCCCCTCCTTGGCTTACTAATATTACTGTCGCTAGGACCTTTTCTTTTTAACAAAGTCATGGCCTTTATAAAACAACAAATTGATGCTATTAAAATGCAGCCCCTCCAGATTCATTATCACAGACTTGCTATGGAAGATGAATGCGTAACCATAACTACTTAGGGGACTGGCTAGTCCAGGACGGGTAATGAGGACCCTTATCTCAGACTTTGCTTATCCTACCAACCTAAGACAGGAGCCCGGTCAGATAGCTACCGTGTATCCCATGACGGGTAAGGAGGATCAGCTGAGATGGTAAGGCGATCCCAACCTAACACAGACACAGTCACCCTGCCCTCTCGGTCAAGAGCTGGCAAAACTTTAAAGGTAATATGTACATTTAAAAATATTATAAAAAAGGGGGACCTGTGGAAGGCTGACACGACAGCATCTATTTTGTAGGCCAAGTGCTATTTCCGGTACAAACAGACTTAAGTTTCTATTTCCCTGCAAATGCTAGGCCTAAGTTTCTATTTCCCTGCAAACGCCAGGCCTCTTCTGGTAAATCACGTGAGCGAAACTTGGAAGCTTGCCATTTGGAACTTATCTCCACCAAGGCCAGGAACTTATCTCCACCAAGGCCAGGTTGCTTGGATACCTGGTGATGTAAACCTCCTCCTTCACCTACCCTTATATACCCTGGAAGAACTTTGCAATAAACGAGACTTGATCAGACTCCTGTCTTGTCTCCATTCTTCGCATCCCTTGCTCCTTCCCATTCTCACCCCCTCCTCCAGGTATCCCTGTCGACTGACCCGCGGGCCAGGTCATACAACAGAACATGACATTAGACAGGGGCATGGCTAGTCTTGAATGTTTGGCAATCATTTTGTATAATCATGCCTTAAAATTTATCCTCAAAATTTTTCAGATGTTTTAGGCAATCCCAAGTTGCATTTTCCTAAAAATATAAGTAGATTATAAAAAAAGTGATACCTCAAAATTCTTCTTTATCTAAACACTTCATTTTTTAGATAGAAATATCATAGTTTCATTGTACTGCTTTGATTATATGTTTTCTGAGATGCTTTTAACTACGTATTATTAGCAATTGTGAAAATATGGTATTAAATGGCTGCCTTTTTGGCTAAGTCTCAGGATGTTTTTTTCTGAGACAGAGTCTCAGTCTGTTGTCTGGGCTAGAGTACAGTAGCATCATCATAGCTCACTATAGCCTCAAACTTCTGAGCTCAGGTAATCTTCCTGCCTCAGTCTCCCAAGTAGCTAGGACTACAGGTGCATACCACCATGCCCAGCTAACTTTTATCCTTCATTTTTTTTTTTTTTTTTTGTGGAAACACGGTCTCACTATATTGCTCTGGCTGGTCTCAAACTCCTGGCTTCAAGGAATCCTCTTGCCTGAGCTTCTCAACCTGCTGGAAGGTTGGATTACAGGTGCAAGCCACTGAACCCAGCTGGAAGTCTGACAAGTTTATGACTCTAATAACTATAGCCATGTTTCCTATTGAGAACCCTACCATCAACTCACAATCACCTCTATATATGTCAAATTAATCACTTATCCTTCATCTGTGCCCTCTACACCCTCCTTGATCAATGAGACAACTGCTTCCTGAGATGTTCTGTCCTGAAAACTTCAAAATCTGGCATTTGTATTTAAATCAAATTTTCTCATATTACCCAGGTATAGTATCCTTTAAAATTACTTCTTGTCTAGAAATTGCTGTAATGCTGTTGATTTCCAGAAGCCCAGATTTTTAAAGAGTATCTTAGATTATTATTACAGATTCCAGCTTTTTCTACTTCCAATATTTTGCATTTACCAGGCACCATTCACCTGCTTGTCTTCTGCTCTGAATCACCCCTAGTACCCATTCCATCATGATTGCTGTAGATCCAGAATCTAAGTGCATTCATCTAGGGGCCCTCTTCTTTTCTTCCCCTCCACAGCACCTGGCCCCAAAGAAGATGGACATTCCCAGGATTCACACAGGGACTGAGCCCCCTGGCCCATCCTCTCATAAAGTTCTAGTGACACTTTTCCTTCCACCCTGAACAATTAAACCCAACCTTCTCTGAGAAGCTTTTGTGCAGTCCTTCCAACTCACGTTCTTCTATTGCTCTACTTACCTAGAAATATTTATTAAGTGAATTATGGAAAAGCATTTTTGGCACAGATCTAAAATCCTTAAGATGATTTGAACTTTTATATGACCTTGAATAAGCACATCAATAACTCAGTGGATTTCTCGTGGTCTTCATTTGTATGCATATATCTCTATTTTCTTCACAACCAAAACTGTTAGGGGTGATAAGGAGCTTTGTGTGCACTGTAAAGTTCTGTTATAAATAGACTTTCATAGCTTATTTTTAAAATAAAAGACTATATTATTAACAATAATACACTAATAAATTAGATAACTCAGACGTAGATAAATTTCTAGACACATAAAACCTACCAAGATTGAATCATGGAGAAACAGAAAATCCAAATAGTCCAATAACAAGTAGGGATAGTGAATCAGTAATAAAATGCCTCCCATTAAAGACAATCTTAGGAGTGGATAGCTTAATTGATGAATTCTATCAAACTTAAGAAAACTAATATGAGTATTTCTTAAACCTTTCTGAAAGCACGGAAGAGGAAGAAATATTTCCACACCATTTTATGAAGCTAACGTTATGCTGGAAACCAAAGCCAGACAAGTATAGAACATGTATAATCAAAAGAAAACTACAGGCTAATAACCCAGATAAACATAGATATAAAATCCTCAACAAAATACTAGTATACCAAATTCAACAACACATTTAAAAAATTATTGACCATGACCGAATGGAATTTACCATAGGGGTGCAAGGATGGTTCAATATATGCAAATCTATAAACGTGAGACATCCTATTAACAGAATGAAGGACAAAAATCATATTCTTATCTCAACCAGATACAGAGAAAGAATTTGACAAAATTCAACATCCTTTCATAATAAAAAGTCCCAACAAAGTCCATAGAGAAGAAATGTACCTCAATATGATAAAGTCTTTTTATGACAAATCCACAGTTAATATTATACTCACTAAGAAAGAGTTGAAAGTTTTTTTTCTCTAAGATCAGGGACAAAACCAGGATATTCAGCTACTCTCATCACTTCCATTTATCATTTTACTAAAAGGTCTAGACAGAGTCAGAAAGCGGAAAAAAGAAAAGATCCAAATTGAAAGGGAAGAAGTTAACTTGTCCCTATTTGCAGATGACATAATCTCACATATAGAAACCCTAAAGAATCTGCAAAAAAAAAAGTGTTTAGTACTCATAAATCAATTCAGTAAACTTGTAGAATGCAAAAGCAACAGATAAAACAAGTAGCATGTCTATGTTGTAAGAGCAACCTCCCTGAAAAACAAATTAAGAAAACAATCTTGTTTACAATTGCTACCAAAAGTTAAGTATTTGGAAACAAATTTAGGCAAGGATAAAAAGTTTCTCTACACTTAAGATTATAAAACATTGATGAAAGAAATTGAAGAAAATATAAATAAATGGGAAGCCATTCCATGTGCATGTATTGGACTAAATAATATTGCTTAATTGCTCAGACTACTCAAAATGATCTAAGTACTCAGTGCAACGCTTACACAAATTTCAACAACATCTTTTGTGGAACTAAGAAAAATAATCCTAAAATTTGTATGGAATTACAAAAGACCCCAACTAGCCAAAAGTGATCTTGAGTAAAAAGCACAAAACTGAGATATCACACTCCCTGAATTAAAAATATATCATAAACTGTTGGTAACCAAAACATCATGATACTGGTCTAATACTATATAGATAGACCAATGGAGCAGAATAGACAGTGCAAAAATAAATCTACATGTTTATAGTTGAACAGTTTTTGGCAAAAGTGCAAAGAATATACGACGGGGAAAGAACAATGCCTCCAAAAAATGGTGCTGGTAAAACTGGACATTCACATGCAGAACAATGAAATTAAACCTTTAAGTCACATCATAGACAGAAATTATCTCAAAATGAATTAAAGACAAACGTAAGACCTGTAAAACTAATACTTTATTGTTTTCTAATGGAAAAGACCATTGGTCTGGGCAGTGATTTTTGGATATAAACGCAAAAACATAAGCAACAAAAGAAAAAATAAAGAAATGGAATTGCATCAAAGTACAAAGCTCTGCACAGTAAAGGAAAAAATCCACGAGATGAAGAGACAACGTATGGAATGAGAGAAAATACATGAGCACTGTTATAAGAGGCTAATATCCAAATACACCAGGAACTCAAACAACTCAATTACAAAAAAGTAAATAACCTTATTTTAAAAAATGGACAAAGGATTCAATAGACATTTCTCAGTAGCGAAATGCATACAAATAGCCAACAAGAATCTAAAGGCTGCCTAACCTCACTAATCATCAGAGAAATGCAAATTAAAACCACTGTGAGACATCACTTCACACCCATTAAAACAACTATTGCCATAGCAATAAATGATAACAAATGCTGTCATGTTGTTGAGAACGTGGAGAAAAGTGAGCCCTTATACACTGTTGGTGAAAATGTAAATAAGTACAGCTGTTATGGGAATAGTATGGAGGTTCCTCAAAAGCTTAAACATAGAACTAATTTATGATCCAATAATGCTCCTACTAAGCATGCATTTAAAGAACATGAAATCAGTACGTTGAAGAAATACCCGCACTCCCATGTTCATTGCAGCACATGAATATTTGTGATAGTAAGGATGGGAACCGCTGCAAGTGTCCACCAGCAGATGAATATATAAATACAATGTGGTCTATATACAGGATGGAACACCACTCATCTGTAAAAAGGAAGGAAACTCATTCGTGACAACACAATGAACCTCAAGGACATGATGTTAAGTGAAATCAGGCACAGAAAAACAAACGCTGCATGATCTCAATTATATGCCGGATGTAAAAAGTCGGCCTCATTCTAATGGGGAGTAGAATGGCTTCTATCTGGGGGCAGGAACACTGGGCGTAGAGGTTGGGTAGAGATCACTCAAAAGATGCAAAATTTCAGTTCGGTAAGAGGGACGAATTCAAATGACTGAATAAACAACATGATAATTATAGCTAATAGCAATGTATTATATTCTTTTTTTTTGTGGTTGTGTCTCAATAAAACTTTATTTACAAAAACAGGCAACTGGCTAATGGGCCATAGTTTCACCAACCTTTGATTCTTAAAAAATGCTAAGAATATAGAATTTCGGTGTTCTTCCCACAAATATTAACGATATGAGGAAATGTATACATTAATTTGGTCTATTGAGCCATTCCACAACTTACACATATTTCACAACATCATGTTGTACACATAAATATATGTGATTGTATTAGTTAAATTAAAAACATAAAATGAATGCAAAAAAAGTTCTGAATTTTAAATGAGAGTTAGATATCAGTGCTTTATGACTAAAAGAGATGATGCTATGATTAGTATATCATAGTATAGTAATCATAGTAATCATAGCAATCATTCCAGACAAGGAAAGAGAAGCAGAGAGTTCTTTTTAACTTCTAAATCAAGAAATTTTATTTTTGCTTAAAGACAGTGCACAGATTCAAATTTGAAATTTTCAAAAGTAACTTCCAGAAATGTTGAAAATTAATACAGCCAATGTATAATAACCACACTCGTCTGTAATCCGATTGTCCAGTTTTGGACCAAAGTTGTTTACATAGTAAACCAAACACAAAGAAAAATCAAGAAAACTTAGAAACTTAAATCTTTTATTGCTGTTTTCTATTTTTAAGATACATGCTTATATGTTTTCTATCCCTGTTTCTGTACTCCAGATTGCTACATAGACTGCTCACCATTTCATGAATAAATTAGTACATAATTTGTGTATTTTTGACCTCTCCCCTCAAAAAAGACATAATTAGATTTTTCATTAATTGCAGCCATGTGTCTGAGAGTTTATGAGGTTTTAGTTGTCTTCATTCCTTTGCTTTACACCTGCAGAGGGGAACGTGTACACCATGTTGTTCTACACCATAACATTTTAACTGATGGTCTTCATCCATCATATTAATAGTCCAATTAAGAGTGCACTGCATGCTGGGGTTCTACCTGACTCTCCTCCCTGGCAAACACAGACAGTATTTCCAACTAGATTCCTGGTATTTGAGATCATCAAGGAAACCAAGATATGAAGTTCCTGCTCCACTGTTCACAACACTAAATATATGTGTCAAGCAGCAAGATGTGCTTCCTGTAATTCATATCAGTAGTTCATCTTGCACAGGTCGATGGCAAAGATGTCCTCGAAGTGTACGTGAAACCAATTCATCTCTACAGATAATTACAGCCTATCAAAGACGTGACATTTTCCAGCGTGCCCAGACCTTTCACAGGGCTTGTGATAGTCAGTTGATTAAAATACTATTATTTGTCTACACAATCTCTTTCAAGGTAAAATGTTTCACATTATTAAGCAATAGAGTGGTCTTCACAGAGCTAAAGCTTAATCTAAGTAATGAGCAACATTAATCAAGGCCCAACAGGACTAATCAGGCTTCAGATAACTCTACCATCTAAAACGTTTGCTAATGAGTGTTTCAAGTGGAAAGGAACGATTTTATTCAGGAGTATCCCCTGGAGACATTAACTCTCCCAGAAAGACCACAGCCGCAGCCTTTCATAATTACCTATGAAAACTTCTTCAACAATGATCAGAAATTGAATATATTTGCATAATGGGCGATGTCAGCACCCCGTGGTTTTCTGAATAATGTGTTGCTTGTCAAACTTCATCCTAGGTTAGCATAATGTTTTTCTCTGGCCACTGAAGGAGGCTGAGGCTATTTTGCATTACTTCTCTGTGTTGAGAACTGGGCAAACAAAGAGAAAGGATGAGCTTCCAAATAGATAAAATTTTGAGAGCAGTAGAGGGAGGGTAAGACACAATGCGAGGTGGAGGAGTGTGCCCTAATTTACTTATTCTCTTGTTTGTTTTCCCACAACACAGCCCCAAAAGTGACCACATCCCAGTCTCTGGGTCCTGTGATTATGTTATACAGCAGAAGAGGCTCTTTGCAGTTATAATTCAGATAAAAATCGTTAGATGGAAAGATTGCACATGTACTTATGCAGTGATGGGCACCCCCAAATGAGAGAGACTGCAGCAAAGGTGAGAGCTCATATTATGGAACAGGAAAGGAGCCGGGCCACTAACCAGAAGAATCATAGGCGTAAGCCGGAGGTCCCGGCTCACCTCCTCTGGTGCACTCTGGACTGACCGTTTCTAGCTCTGTGTATAACGACCTATTTTAACCTCACTAATGCCTACACAGACATACATGTGCTTTTAGATTCATTGACCAAGAGCACAGGAGTGCAAACATGCCTCCTGTGGACCAAGGAAGGCATTTTTACCTCAAGATAGCTCACGTATGCTCTGTAAATACATTCATGCACATTAGAAAAATGAAAGTACGTACAGATAAAAGACATTCAGTCTTGCAGAAAATGTGTTTGACATTCTTAGGGTTTAACAATTTCTGGTAACATCCCACTGTCCACCAGGAATATTTAGCCCTCCCTGCCCCAGGAAAGGACTGCAGAGCTTAGAGGATTAAGGAGAGTAACTTCTCAGGAGCACCCTCCCACAGTGTAATCTCTTCCCCAACTTCTGCTCTCAGCAACCCTTCCTGGCCTAATCAACATTCAGTGCTTGACTTAACCTTCAGCATTTTTCCTGCTCCCTAACTGTTTCCACTAAGATGCCTCCTTGGCAGAAAATTTCTAAACAATCCTAATGTCTTTTTGTTTCTAACACCAAGTGCAGACACTCACGATCTCTCTGTGACCCTTGATTGCTTTGCTGATTTTGCAAATAGCATAATTAAATTAGGATGCTATTTAGGGAAGCTTACTAGTGACTGCAGCTGACTGCCCCACTTTGACATTATTTTAGCCCTTCCTTTCAAAATGTATTTCTGGAGCCTCCGCCTGTTATCAGCATCAGAGAGAATCAAGGGTAAGAACAGGGCTTCAATTTCCCCTGGCCCAGGACCTCAGGTTCCCCACATAGGATGGATGAAGCGTAAGCAGACTCATAAGACACAGGCCACAGAAATGGGAATGGTGTTAATTGGTGTCTCACTAGAAATGTAGCTACCCAGGGTCTCAGGACCCTCAAATGACTAATTAGTATGAGCACTCCCTCCATGGGACCAACTCATATGCAGCATGGAGGTTGTTGAGCCAGATTTAAATGGATATGGTGTTAAGTTGTATAGTAATAAAGGTTAATATTACCAAATACGTTATATCCATTTGCTCCAAGGGGTAAACATGCTGAGCTAAATGGATCCACATAGATCAGCCGGGCACCCACCTCCCTCCTCAGCATCCTCCATGTGCAGGACATAGCTGCTGGGTAGTCTGGGGCAGAGGAACACTCCACCTGCAAGTCCTTACTAGATCTTGATTCCGCTTGTTCCCATTCACCTAAGAGGATGTGCTATTGTATTTTAAAAAATCACAGTTAAAAGACTGCATGTGGAAAGTATTGGTGGCATTTATTTAAGACTCAGAATCTCAGACAACTTTGCTCTATTTATACATTTTTCAAAACACATTTTACCACACCCTCCCCCTCTGTGGACTGCTGTGCCTTTGAGAGAGTCCTCTGGTCAGCTCGGAATTGGAGTTCAAATTATACAAAGCCAATAGAAATGCGTATTTCAAGTGCTAAGTACAGATTTGTTATTGTGTTTCAAGTGCTAAGTACAGATGTGTTATTTTGTCTAAATTGAATTGGCCACCAATACCCCAAATTCTAACATTGTTAAGCACTTGCTTAATTTTAAGCGGAACAGCCATTGAAATGAAATATGTTGGGAAAACGAAATCAAGAAAGTGAGCATAAACAGCACTAGACATTTCTGGATTTCAGTAATAAAATGTATATGCCCTTTGAAATATTTCCTAGGGAAGGAAGCAAAATTAAATGTCACCGGGGTTTTTCATATTTTTGATGTTTTCTGTGAATTGATTTTGTTGCTAAAGTTTTCCTGCACTTTGTAAGTTAGTATTTATAATCTTAACAAAGTAACTGTTCTAACACTCTAAACCCATGATATTTTCTTCTCACTTTTATTAACTGCATGGATAATATTCTAAAAATAATAAATGAAATAATATGAAAGAAATGTAGCTACTAGAAATACAACTCTTGATTTTTTTTCCAAGTACATGTGATTCGAAACAAACATTAGGAAGTAAATTTTTATTATACTTTCTGCCTTTAATATTATATCAGAAACATTTTATTCTGTTGTACTATTATTACATGCCTAATATATTTTTCATAAAATCTTAAATATTCCAAACTATTCTATCGTATTTATGTTCCATAATACGCTCACCCAGTGCCCTGTTTTTGGACATGTCTTTTACTACCTCATTCTCATTTCATGAACAATGTTACAAAGCCTATGTGTTTGCTACATAGTTTTAAATTCTGAGTGACATTCTTCCCCTACACTCTTGGAGGAGAATGATTTTGGAAACAAATTGATACGGTTTTATGTTGTCTCACTTTACAAACATGTCAATGTGGACATTCTCCTGCAGCAATCCTGATTGCATTTTTTCACTATTTTCCACCCTTGGATTCAGACCTATCAGACTCTGCACCTTTCTAAGGATGAGGGACAGATTCCAATAGCAAGGCGGGCAAAGGGTCACGGTTAGGTCTCAGCTCCGACCCCTACAGCCTGTGCTTTAAAACTTTCTTTCGTAAAGGCTGCTCTGAGAAGATGAAACACATTCCCTTGAGTCTGAGATTCTGGGGGTGGGAGTATGTCTTCTGAAAATACAGACATTCACTCCTGGAACCTTCTGCAAAGACTCAGATTTTGTGTTAGGGAATGAAGAGTGGCAGGCTTCAGCCTGAAGGTGAGAAGGGGACTTCCTCCCATCCTACTGTGAGGCTCCCGAGCTTCAGGCTCTGACCTTCATTACAGTTCTTGGGAGGGTCCCTGCTCTGGAGATGGGGTTGGTCTACAGCACAGAGGTGCATAGCTCTGTCCGGCGCAGGGAAGACCCTGGAGATGGACCTGGTCATGGCCTCCAGGAGTAGCCTCTGACAGTAGGTGCAAGCCAAAAACATACAGGCAGGAGGGACAGTGTCCAGGACAGCAGGAGTCTGGAGCAGCCTCAGGCTTGAGGCCTACGGTGCTGCAGTGGCCACAGGTTCTCACGAGCCAGCAGACACGGGTCTGAAAACCTCCTTGGTCCCCACACTCTGATGGGCTGGTGGCATTCGGAGGGGTTAGAAACAAACAGACACGGAAAGACATGCAGACGTAAAAATCATTCATTGTTACTTTAACCTTCCCTGTTTTCTTGTGGGTTTAAAGGAGCCTTCCGTTATCACAGAGAGGTTGGGCTCAGAGCTCACTGTTTTCTCTGTGCACGGCCTTACAAATCCAGTCGCGTATTTCTCTTCTACAAAACAGAATGATGCATTTCTTTTTGACTCATTGTGAGAATTAAAAATGGGGGGGGGGGGGTTGATGATGTTACCGATGACAACAACATCTATTATATTGTGTCAAACAGTGAGCTCAGCTCTTCCCACACCTCTGCGCCTTCCCATGTGGTGCTGTCACAGGACACGCTGTTAGCCCTTTTTTGCAAGTAAGGAGACCAAAATTCAGAGACCGTGGAGTGAGGCTTTGCAGTGCAGAGGGACCCTCCAGTACAGGCAGCCAGGAGCTGCCCAGAACACAGACGCTGCCTTCTCTTCTGGGCTGTGAACTGTAGACATTCTCTGTCCTGCGCTATTTTATTTTATGCACTATGTCTTATTAGGTTGTAAAATTTTGTATAGTAGAGGTATTAAACTGCTTTAATCTTTTACTCGATACTATACTCTTTCAGTATTTAGTGATTTTATTTTCTACTTTAGTTCTATTATTTGTATGCTTTTTGCTGTTATTGTTCTGAGACACTCTCACTCTGTTGCCCAGGCTAGAGAGCTGTGGCGTCAGCCTGACTCACCACAACCTCAAACTCCTGGGTTCAAGCCATCCTCCTGCCTCAGCCTCCTGAGTAGCTGAAACTATAGGTTCCCATCACAACGCCCAGCTAGTTTTCCTATTTTTAGTAGAGATGGGGTCTCACTCTTGATCAGGCTGGTCAAACCCCGGAGCTAAAGGGATCCTTCCTCCTCGGCCTCCTACAGTGCAGGAATTACAGGTGCTCAACCACCACGCCTGGCTCTATTTATCTTCACCTTTATAGTATGTTTTAATGTTTGTTTGCAATTTATTATCTATAACTTTAAAACAGAAATGCCATCCTTTCGCATATTAAAGGGCTTATTCTCTTGAACCAAATTGCAAAGCCATTTTCCCAAGTAAAATAAACATTTCCTTCACTTTAGTTTATAACATCTACTTTGTCATATTATAAATCCAGAGAGGGAGATGTAATAGTATAAAATTTTTGCTATTGGTATTTATGTCATTGATCCATCTGCTGCGTTATTCTTGTCTGTTAATGTCACACTGAGTAAACTATTATTTTATAAAGTGTTTTCAAATCCAGATGAGTTGATAGCATTTTGTAATTAATTTATATATGTTACACAGAGAAAGAGAGAGATGTATAATTATCTTATTCTTTTTTTCCTAACAGATTTATAGTCATTTAATTGGTTACAAAATACAGCCTCCTAGAGTCTGTTCATACACATATGTGTATTACACATAATATGTATATAATTATTTTTGTTTTCATCATTATATTTTTATTTAATGCTTTCATTAGTGTGGTATGCATCTTTATTTATTAAAATTATCTTCATAATAACCAAATTAAGCTTTGTTTTTTTCCTGTACGAGCAACATACGTCTCTTATATTTACTTCTAAATGTTAATTGTTTGTATTTATTTCAATAATGAATTCCTTTCCCTCTTTTCATCAGTTAGCCAGTGGTATTGATGCAGTTATACTTCAGCCCTCCTGTTTTTAATTTCCTGGCCTTCTCTCCCTCAAGGTCCCATTCCACGGAGGGAATCCAGCAGAGCCTGATCTCACTGAAGGGTAGCTTCAAAATCAGGGAATGAAGCAAAAAGAGGAGACAGTCCAGATCAGTCTCAAATATCCTCTAATAACACATAAGGAGGGGACACCCGATTGTGTAGACTCGTCTCAGTCTGAGCAGCTGGTCGTCCCTCAGCCAGGTCACCACTGCACCTGACCGTTGAGCTGGTTACCTCGGAGATGGCTCCTGGGTCTTCCTTTCCCTGAGATGAGTGAATAGCAGTTTGGTGGGAGGGAGGATGCTCGGGGGATCTCCGATGAGTGGGGGGCTCCTCCTTCTGTAGACCCATTGATCCCCCTGGCTTCAGCCCCAACTCACCTCTTCTTCTGGACCTCGCGGCCAGCTGACTCTATTTCCTGTGTTTCAGGAATATACTTACTTCTCTCAGCAGGTGACGGCCCCTCTTCTCTCTTCGCAGCTGTGTGCTTGCCCCTTTTTACACCTTCCTGAGAAGTTATGGGGTTTCAGGGAGAGAGCAGAACACCACATGCCATGTCCTGTGGGAATGAACCAATGACTCTTGCCTCCTTCCACCCTTCTTTCCTGGCTTCTCCAGATCTTTCTCTCCTTTGCTCATCCATCTCTCACTCTGCCATTAATGCTCTCTCTCATTTCAACTTCCCTGTGATTCCTTTCCCAGTGAAAAGTTTCTTAACATCCCATGACATGGTGTCCTAGAGGCAGCATTTTATTAAAATAAAGTAAATAAGTAAAATATCTTATAAAATAAAGTAAATAAGTAAAATATCTTGCATAAAAATTAGCTTCGTTATTCCACTTTAAAACACCTTGTCTTCCAGTGTTTAAGACATTATGTGTAAAATGGAAATACAGTCAGATTGTCAAAAATAAAAAATAATGATGGGAAGGCAGCACTTGGGGAAATGCTTAACCTGCAGAGCGCCGT
Organism: Nycticebus coucang; assembly: GCF_027406575.1. Lineage (NCBI taxonomy): Eukaryota > Metazoa > Chordata > Mammalia > Primates > Lorisidae > Nycticebus > Nycticebus coucang. The sequence continues at coordinate 3,864,729 of NC_069790.1, forward strand.
GTCAGCGCGCCCAGCAAAGAGCACCGCGGAGCCCACGTGGGAGACCAGCTGGGTGTGTCTGTTGCTCTTTGCAGTGAGGACACGCCCTGTGGGGGAACTTGGGCACATTTTAGTAGGAAGAGTTCAGAAACAGTTGTTAAAGCATTTTGGCTGTGGCAGGTGATTTCTGAGGAGGGTTAGGAAAACAGGGCTGTGCTCTGGGTTGGCTGCTGTCAAGGAGCAGGGGTTGGCCGGTGAGTGGGTGTAGCAATGGCCTTATCCAGGAGAGAGGAAGACCAGACCAAAGCCAAAGGCATGACTGGAAATAAGCAACCTTCACATGTGTCAGTTACAACGGGGCTACCTGATTTTCAGTAACTGTTTTATTGGCTTGGACCATGCTTGTGTTTTAGCCATGTTAGACAGGACTGCAGCCTGGCCATCATAAAATGACCTTGTCTCACCTGGATGTTCTGTAAAACGTGTATGTTGAGTGGGAAACTCTAGACCCTAACTGTGAGCTGAGAACGCCAGTAGTACGCAGCACACTTGACGAGTCTCACTCCATTCCAAATTCTTCATTCGTACCTCTTCGTTAAAATGTTTGAAGGTGATATCAAAAATGGTTTTCATTTTTGTCACATTTTAAGTTCTAAAAAGACTAGAACTTGTCCCTTGTGTTTAAGGGACAGTACAAAGCAGTGGACTAGTGGACTAGTATAATAATACTGTAAAGGTGAGTGGGGAATAGTAAAGAAATAAATCTTGGCATAATAACAACTGCACAACATGAAAGTCTAATAATGACATACCAAAATTCTGAATATGTAGGCAATTATTTTCTCTGTGAGTTTATCCGGGGGTTCATATTACAAATAACCCTTAACATCCCTCTCGGTTTCCTGTTAGTAATAACAGGTTTCCTGTGTCCCTGGCATTTGAAGGGGCCTGTCACCTAGCACTTTCACAATGGCACTCCCATTTTGCTGAGCCAAAATTCAATCTCAGTATTCTGGCCGCAAATTGCACCTTGCTAATTGCACATATAGCCATGCAGAGAAAGATACAAACACCAAACTAAAACCTGTAAATAATCTCCTGAAAAAGTTTAATCCCACAGGAAATGGATCTCTCACTTTATAACTTTACAGCTGGCAGAAGACATATGTACCACCTATAACATTTTATTGCCTTCCAAATAATTAATGCACTTGAAATAACGTCATAAAGTTATTAGTAACTTCAAATTCCCCCCAATAATCTTTCAACTCCTCTAGTATTGATCACCAACGATACAGTGCCATTAGAATTTTAAAGTCAATATTTTGAACAGTCTAAATTGATATCAGAAAAGTTAACAAAAAAAAATACAGTTATGGATTTTTTTCCCCTAAAGCTACTCTTGTTCTCATTAGAGGAGAAATGTCTTTCATATGGAAGTCACCCCCCAAAAAATCCTGCCAGCCTAACACAGTATCATTTACAATGACCTGAGAAAGATGTAGCCCCCAAATCAGGCAGAAGTTACAAGGTTTCTGGGTCTCCCTGGGCAGCTTTCTCTGTTACTTTGAACAATGTTTCAAATAAAACAGAACCACTATTGTGCAATCACCTGAAGTCACAAAACTATGATTTACATGAGATTACAAGTATAACAGAAAGGGTTGGGCTCAGAAAAACCTGGATTTCATCCTGCAAGTTTTCTCAGTTTTGCTTTTGGTTTTTCATAGATGGGTAAGTTTTGGCATAAAAAATGATTTTCAGAAGCACAAGTTTCTGCATTTGTAACAGTTTAATATTGTGCATCCTACAAAGTTATTGTAACATTTAGATGAGGTTGAGTCTACAAAGCGCCTAGAGAATGTGCTGGTACCCACTGGACGCTGTCCTTCTGGTCTCCGCTTGTTATTTTTATTACTTGCATCAGCTCCTCCATTTCAGTCTGTTTGTGCTGCTATAAAGGGACCAGGTAATTTATAAAGAAAAGTGATTCATTTGTGTCACGGTCCTGCAGGCTGTACCTGCAGCACTGTACCAGCACCTGCTTCTGGTGAGGACCTCAGGAACCTTCCTCATGGCAGACGGCAGCAAGGGGAGGAGGCGAGAGAGGAAGGAAGGGGCTGGAGGGACTGGCGCCAGGCTCTTTTAAATAATCAGTTTGGGGGAAATTAATGGAACAAAAGCTGACTCGTTACAGTGAGGACAGCACCAAGCCACTCAGGAGGGATCCTCTCCCAGCATCCCAAACACTGGGCATCAAGTTTCACTGTGAGATTTAAGCAGGACAAACATCCAAACTGCATCCTCCTTTATTTCTGTTTGTCATCACCAGCAGCAGCACCGTCCTGTACCTGCCGGTCATGTTTTATTCTGGTCCAAGCCCCACACTGAACACAGAGGATGATCACACTGACACTGACAACATGAAACTGCTGTGAAGTGGACGCGCGCCACATGAGGGTCAGCATCAGAACAGTTACGCATTTCACATTAAGATCCACAGCTTAAGAATTCCTTCCCTGTGATGTCTTAATGCTGGGTTATCCCAGAACTCCAGCATGGACCCTTTTCTGCTAACTCTATCGACACTCACCCCGTTCCCCATCTGCACATCAACAGCATGTGTGTCTGTGAATATATCCCGGCCCAAACACCCCCTCAACTTCAGATTCATGTCACGCAACACCTCCTTGAAATATCTAATATCTGTCTCAAATGAAGTAAACACTGGGATTCCCCAAATCTCCAAAATTCATTCTACTCTTCAGTTTCCCTTGTTTGGGTTAGTGGCATTTCAATCCTCAGATCAGGTCAAAAAAAATTGAAATATCCCTAACTCCACTCATACCCCAAACAATCTGTCCAAAAATACTACCGCTTTAATATTGAAAAGGTACATAGTCTGGGACACTCCCGCCAGAGTCTGAGTCTCTCTTCCAAGCCATCCGGAATCTTGTCCAGACAACCGCAGCACTCACCACTGGAATCTCTGCACCCTCTGCCTCCTTCCACAGCCTCTTTCCAGTGCGGGAGCCTGTGCTCCTGCTTCCAAAAGCAGATCAATACATTCTCTCTCTGTTTATAGCCTGTCTGCGGCTTCTCATTTCAGACAGACAGCAGAGACATTCACCCTTTGTAAGACAAGTTGTCTAAAAAGCTTTAAGTTTCTCCCAGCCCTTCCCAAATTCTGACACTTCACCTATTTTTCCACCTCTGGATCGGATTTGCTCTGCTGGCCTCATGCCTGTGTCTAAAGCCACAGATACGTCCCCAGCCCAGGCCCTCAGCATGTGCTGTCTAGGCTCTTCTCTTTCTGAGTATCTTGTTTTCCTTTTTCTTTTGGCCTTTGTTCAAATACCCCTTTCTCAATAATGATTTTCACGACCACTATATTTAACATCAGCAACACATGTCAGCGTTCCCTGGACTTTATTTTTCCATAGCACATATTGCCTTTTAATATTTTCTATAAGTTATGTATAATATGTATATACTCTCTCTCTGCCTTACTTGACTGTAAAAACCACGAAGTTTATAGCAGCACAAACAGACTGAAATGGAGGAGCTGATGCAAGTAATAAAAATAACAAGCGGAGACCAGAAGGACAGTGTCCAGTGGGTACCAGCACATTCTCAAGGCGCTTTGTAGACTCAACCTCATCTAAATGTTACAATAACTTTGTAGGATGCACAATATTAAACTGTTACAGAACAGTGCCTGAAAATTAATAAATATGTTTTAAATAAAGGGAGAGAGGTGTGTACCAGTCACTAGCTGAGACGGGGCTGTGGGTGTCATAGGTAGTGCAGCCATTGCAGCAATCTGAGGATGAGGCAGATTAGTGTGTGCTCTGGAGAGAAGACTCCGAGGGCTGTGCAGAAAATAAAGGAATGTGAATGAAAACCAGAAGCAGGGAATGTAGATGTCGTACATTTGCAATCATCCAAATGAGGATGTGACCTAAGTACAAAAGTGTCACACCAGGAATAAGTTTGACAGGCACTATTCAGATATTATTTAAATGATTTGTTAAGTGGTTGGAAATAAAATACAAACAGGATGGAGGAGATCTAATCATGGAATAGTTTCAAATCTTAAAGATGTTGAAGTTAGTATTGCCGTTAACAATATGATAAGCAACAAATTTATTAATTTATTGAGGAATCAAAGAAAACACCATAGATATGGAGATAACATCAATATTAGGCAGTGATTTTACATAAGAAGTGGTTTTACCCTTCAGGAGCATATAAAAATATCTGGAGACGTTTTGGGGTACCACATCTGGGGATGACAGGGGAGAGCCACTGAAACACACTGTGCTAAAATCCACGCACCATCCATCTACCTCCTACGATATTCCACAGAGAATTACATGGTCCAAACTGTTAACAGCACCAAGGTTGAGAAACCCCTGGCATTAGGCATTCTGAATTTGGGATACCTGCTATACATTCATATAAAATCATTCACAAATCAATTCTAGAATTCAGAAGAGATGCTCTTTCCAGTAATATAGTTCAAGATTCATTGACTATGTGTTTCTGATGGTAGTTGTGAGAAAAGTTCAATCATCAGGAAAATAGCATTTGAGTAAGAAGCCAAACACAACTTTAGCAAGTGTATTTATACCTGGAGGATTATAGAAAACAAGTCGGGTGCAAGGAGAGAAAATTCATATGAAATAGGGGAGAGAGGTGGGATAATAGTTTGAGGCAGAAAAGAATTAAGGAAGGGCGGCACCTGTGGCTCAAAGGAGTAGGGCGCCGGTCCCACATACTCTGGGTGGCAGGTTCAAACCTGGCCCGCTCCATAAAACAAACAAACAAAAAAAGAATTAAGGAAGACTTTTGACATGCTCAGAAAATTTTTGTTTGTTTCTTTGTTGGAGAAATGAGACTGCAACAAAGCAGGCTGCCACGCACAGTTTCCTGGCACAGAAGCAACTCTCCAAGAGGGGAGACCTGAGCCAGTGAAGTTGGGGGGGCACTGCTTTAATGTAGGAGGCAGGAACAGAAGTCATGTCCCCTGGGAGACACCGTGGGCAGGGACACGAGACTCCCTGATGTGGGAGGGGTCCCCCCTCTGTGCTTTTTGTCTCCTCAATCTCCTTGGCCCCCTTCCTCTTCTGTAAATGGCAGCAACTCAGGGGCAAGTCTGCGGCAGGATCAACTGGGATCTTGGCCACAGATCACCCATTTCCTCCAAGTCCCTTCCCAAATCTTCCCCTTCCAGGCTCGGCATCATTTCATTTTCCTCAGGTTTTCAGGGAGGTTTGGCAGATCACAGCTGCTGGTGAGAGATTACGGGATGAAAGCGAGGAAGTAGAGGGTCTTTCTTCCCCGTGGGTCTATGGCCATACCACCCTGATGGCACCCAGTTGTGGAAGCTAAGCAGAGTGGGGTCTGGTTTGTATGTGGATGGGACACTGCCTGGGAATATGGGTGCAATAAGCTTGGGGCTCCTGGTGGTCTAATAGTTTTGGTGCTCAGTCTGTCTGTCTCTCCCCCATGGCCTATTTGCCTAGAGGAGTCCCTTCCACAGCTCCAGCATCTGCTGTAAACTCCCCTCTCCCTTTCTGACCTGTGCTACAGCCATGTGGCTGTACCCCATGCTGGTCCCTCACTGCCCTGGAGCCTGGGCTGCAGTGACCTGGGGTCGTCTCAGCCTCAGCCCTACCCAGGCCCTGCACAGGCCTCCCGCAGCCTCAGTGTGGGCCCTGTGGGCTGCCCTCCTCTCAGTCTGCTGCTGAGGCAGACAGACAAACTAACCCTTTATTTTCCTGAGGTCTCGGGTGTCTGGTGACCCTCACCAATCCTGCAAGTGAATGATAAAGTAATGCCAAATATATGCTTCTGGGCATACAGAGTTGGAAATATTAACAGTAAGTCCAGGCAAGGATGTATTTCACTGAGGGCTCGGTACACATCTGATCAACAGCAGCTGATGAATTGGTCCCTGAGCTGCCCATGCTTTATATTTAATATTTTCTGCTAGATGGGAGCCAACAAATCATTTAAATCCAGAGACAATGGTTCCCAGGATAGACTCATGACAATCATCTCTCTTGCGTTATTATATAGAAAGTTTCACAAACAATATTTTCCTGCTACTACAAGTTTTCAATACCTGAGAGGATGTTTCTTACAAGAGCACTCAGTGAAATCTGAGGTCAGGACCTGAGTCCTGCCGGGAAAGTTGTCTCGCTCACCTGTGGCTTCATCTGTCTGGGCGTGTCAGTTTCTGATGCTCAAACTGGGTACAGTGAGGTCTTCAGAAAAGGCAGAAAAGGCGGAATTTCAAACATCCTTTATGCTATTTTTAAGAATCTTATCTAAGTACCTGGAATAGCAGTATAGCTGGTTTGTCAATAAAAGAACCATATGGAGGCTTAGCCAATTTTCTCAAAGCCATTAATCTCATGTAGTCTAATTCATTCATTGCTAGATTCTTAAAATGTAAACTGCTACAATAATATCTGTGAGAAAAAAGGCTTGATTCTTGCATCAAAGGAAATAATGAATGAAGAGGTTTTCCTTAGGGCGTGCTCCCTGAACATTGGCTTTCTCCAGCCCTTGGCTCAGATGTGCCACAACATTTACACAGGAGAGAGCTCTCCTGGCACACGGAGGTGCCAGCTGCTTCACAGCGTGGACTCACCTGAGCCATTTAATAGTCTTTTCACTTTTCAGAAAACCCTGAGAGGGTACATGGGATGGAGTAAAGTAAAAATTCTCAGTGAAGATAAAGAGTGAATGAATGTTCTTTTTTTTTCTCTTTTGATTCTCCCAATTTGGTAGAAACACCCAGAGATTAGAAGTCTGATGCCTTAGGCATTATGAGGGGCTAAATGTTGGCTTCCCCCTAAAATTCCCAGGTTGTAATCCTATCCTCCAATGCAATGGGCTGAGGAGGTGATTAGGTCAGGAGAAGGAGCCCTCAGGAATAGGATTCATGCCCTTATAAAAACGAGGCCCCAGAGGGACCCTCATCCCTTCTCCCATGAGGACCCAGCAGGGGAGATACATCTATGAACCAGACACCAAATGTGTCAGTACCCTGACCTTGGACTACACAGTTTCCAGACTGTGAGAATAAGTGCGTGTTGTTCAAACCACCCAGGCTACCGTGGACTAGGACAGATTTTCTTTCAATGCTCAGTACCCTCTGGTCTAGTTCCTTACAATGAGCAGACGTTTAATCTCTCTGAATCTATTATCCCATCTATAAAAAATACCAATGATAAGAGGTTCCTACCTCAGTCACTTGCAGTGAGAATCAAATAACATACACAAAAAATATTTCGTTACATGCATGGTTTTCAAAATTGGTGAACAATCAATAAAAGTTTATGATACTTTAGACTTGTGTTTTGGAAGAGAGAGATTTTCCCCAAAGCATCTATCTGTACAGTTCTATTATCTGCTGGACTCAGGCAAACCCATATTCAGGCAACCCTGATGTCCTGTATTTCTGTGTTCGTCCCCTCCACCCATCACCATGCTGATTATGCAGGGTGGCCAATTACCCAGTGATGGTTCAGGAGTTTTGAAAAACAGATTTAAAGATTACGAAACAACGTTGTTAGCTGACTATCACCAAGGAGACGATTATACGGCATCAGGCATCACAATTAGAGTCTACTTGAAGAGGAGGAATAAAAGCGTTTTCACTCTGCCCTTGCCAACACTTGATTTCAGCATCTGTGATTTTCCATTACAGTAGATTAAATGAAAAAGAAAAAAAAAATACCCCTGATGAGGTCATGGCAGGTATTTGTGATTGCAGGTCTTAGTGAATGTGCCATTAATTGGAAAAAGAAAATGACCCTGAAACCACTTGGGGTGGGGGATGGTTTCATGTTTCTTTTGATGGGACATCGTGGGAGTCGAGAGAGCAAAGGCCCCCACATCATGGGGGGTGTGGGAGGACTCTGGTTCCGTTGCCACCAACAGTGGCAGTGTCAAGGTCTTTGTCAAAGACAAAGAACACCAAAATTTAGGAATAGAATGGTCTTTAAAAGTATACATGCCAATCCCCATCCTGACCCCCACAACACTCAATGAAACACACGTAGAGAAGGGGTCTCAACATGCCACCAGCCAGCAGGACACATCCCCTGTCACAGGCTTGCTGGTGACATGGCATTTCTCTTTGCAGGACACCTACAGGAAAGGATGGCTTTTGTTTCAGAAGAGCTGACTCAAAACAATCCTCTCTGTCAGTAATTAGATAATGGAATTCATGGGCTTCTAAGGACACCTGGAGTTTGTAAAAAGGCGGCACCTTGGTCTCCTCTTGTGTCTGACAGCAGGGCAAGCCAGGGCTGCACCGAGCTCCTTCCGACTTTCTGTTCACTTATGCTTCCCGGTCCATAAATTGGTGCCGACCTCACCAGGCTGGCAGGAAACGGCAAATGCAGGCATGAGCTTTGAATAAATGCAGACTTAACCCCCCTCCCCACGTCTCTACCCCCTGCTGTCTCCCTGCACCACCCACCCTTCCATCCCATCCTGCACTTGACTTGAAATGAGGGACCCATCCTGTCCTTCAGTCCTGAGTGCATACTGAACGTGCGCTGCTGCCTTTGGGGGACTGTTCAATGAAGCATCCTGTGAGGAGGTGAGGTTACAACGCTCATGGCTGGTTATGATTAAACCTACTTAAAGAGAACATTGTTTTGCAGTGGAAGATTCTAAAATCTTGTGATGGTAGAACACAGACAAACTGAAACATCTGCTCGCCACACTACATCATGCTCATAAAGCCACCCTTTCTCCTATAAAGACCATGATCTAGGAAGGCCCCCGATATTCCTTGTTTGTGTAACCCCCCCCCTCCTCTCACTCCCTCTTCCCCTGGCTCAGTCTCTTTTGCTTGTGTCGATAACAGAAAGTATAATTTTTAAGGCCATAAAGGGACCACTGTTGCACTCATGTTATTGTTTATGCCAACGGAGTGTTTCATTTTGTAAATAAACATATGCCCTTGAATTTTACCTCTCAGTATAGCTTTAAATGTAATGTCATTCTTTCTTATCACAGAAAATGATGGTGGTCTAAAGTTTTCAAGGGGGATTTTTTCCCCTTGGGTGCTTTTGCTTCTTCCAGAAGAGGGTGTTCAGCTTTAGAACAGCTAAATTTGCTGTTATTTTGACAAACAACTGTACTGAATATTGGATCGATTCAGAAACACAGACTCCCCCAAACCCAGTGTTGGGCTAAACAATGGTCCATATGGTGAGACTGACCCGTCTGAAGCACAGCATAATAGTTTGTGGACAGCCAGATGCGTTGGGCCAGTTCAAGGCAATGAATGCCAAGGGAAGTGCCAAACTCCTTTGAATTGTTAGTAAAGCAAGTGCCATGTTTCCAGTGGTCTTTGATAAGCTGAATTAATGTTGCAATGATGCTCAGCCTCTAGGGACTTTACCGTTACGCCTATGAAACAGAGAGAAATAACTGAATCTCCCGCTATGCATTTTAATATCTGCTCTTTGACATTAGAACTAATTCACAGTGCTAATTAATATCTATAATGAACAGGTTACAGCTAGACCACAAAGATGGCCAGTTGTGTTTTGTTTCACCTTGACTTTGGGTTTCTTTAGGTTTCTCCCTCCCGTGCCCTGGTTAAAGATCAGCCACAGCATCTTCAGCTCTGTGGGATCTCACTCAGCTAGAAACTGCAGGCTGCAGGGGCTCAGGAAGGCGCCCTCGCTGTGAGGGGCTGGCCCCGCAGCGTCAGCAGTGGAGGGATTCCCTCTGCAGAGAGTGGTGGCCAGGCCTCGCTCCTAGGAGGAGGTGACATTGGCAGCTTCTTCACACTTCTCAGACTGTCTCTATCCAGCAGCAACTGGCAAGAAACATAGAAAAGTGAAAGAATTACATTTCTCCCTCTTTGCTCCCCTTACCTTGACCACCCGCTTCCTCCAGGCACCCCCGAGTGCTTTCTTTCTTTCTTTCTTATTTTGTTTGAATTCAGGTTATTATGGGGATACTTACATTTTTGCCACATAATATGCTTTTGTAAGGTTAAGCTCAGAGTTGCAGGTGTAACCTCATCCCCCGTGTGCAGTAGGCCCCTGCAACGTGCCCACTCCGTGTGAATTTATTCACCCCCTTCTCGCCCTTCGCCCTACTTGAATTTCATTGAATTTTGCTTCCCTATGAGCACATGATCAACTAGTCACAATTTGGTTTTGAGAACAGGGGGTGTTCATTTTGCCATTCTTGAGATACTTCACTTAGGAGAAGAATGGTCTCTATTTCCATCCAGGTTGTTGTGGAAAATAACCAGATCTCCATTTTTTATGGCTGAATAATATCCCAGGGTATACATGTGCCATATTTTATTCATCCATTCGTGTGCTGATGGGCACTTGGGTTGTTTCCACATCTTTGCAATTATGAATTGTGCTGGTATAAACATTTGAGCATAAGCATCTTTGTAATAACATGTGTTTTTTTCAGCTGGGTGCAGTGGCTCACGCCCATAATCCTAGCGCTCTGGGAAGCTAGGCGGGAGGATCGTCTGAGCTCAGTACTTCAATACCAGCTTGAGTAAGAGTGAGACCCATCTCTACTAAAAATAGAAAAACTAGCCAGGAAAACCAGCCAAGGGTTGTGATGGGTGCTGTAGTCCCAGCTACTTAAGAAGCTGAGGCAAGGGGATTGCTCAAACCTAGGCATTTGAGGTTGCTGTGAGCTATAATGCCACAGCACTCACCCAGGGTGACAGAGTGAGACTTTGTCTCAAAAAAAGAGTCTTTTTTTTTTTCCTTTGTGTAAATGCCTAGTAGTGGGATTGCAGGACCAAATGGTAGGTCTCCTTTTAGTCCTTTCAGGGTGTCCACTGCTTCCCACCCTGGTCAGACTCCTTTTCAGCCCCACCCGCAGTGTAGGAGTTTCCCTTCTCTCCACATCCATACCAGCATCTGTTGCTTTGGGGGCTTTAGGATGTGGGCCATTCTCACTGGGATTAGGTGATATCTCAGTGTGGTTTAGATTCGCATTTCCCTGATCATTCGAGGGGAGGAGTATTTTTTTCATGTGTTTGTTGGCTATTGGTTTATCTACATAAGAAAACTTTCTGTTTGTGTCTCTTGCCTAATTTTTAATGAGGTTGTTTGATCTTTTCCTACTGAGTTGTTGGAGTTCTTTGTGGATTGTGGGTATCAGCTTCTTGTCAGAGGTCTAGTATGCAAATATCTTCTCCCATTCTGTACATCGACTGTTTGCTGTTGTGTCCTGGGCTGTACAGAAATTTTTTAACTTGATCATCTCCCATTTATTTTTGTCATTGCTGCAACTGCCAATGGGGTATTCTTATGGAAGAATTTATATTCTTTCCCTAGGCAGATACCATTAAGAGTTTTTCTCGTACGTTCTTCTAGCATTTTTAAAGTTTCTTGTCCTAGATTTAAATCTTTTGTCCTTTCTGAGTTAATTTTTATGAGTGGTGAGAGAGGCAGGCCCTGTCTTTTCCAGGTGGTTATCCTGTCTCAGTACCACTTTTTGAAGAGGGATTCTTTATGCTTCTGTTTGCTTTGTCAAAGATGAGATGGCAATTTGGGGATGCTTTCATTTCTGGATTCTCTGTTCAGTTCTAAAGGTCAGTATCTCTGTCTTTAAGCCAGCACTCTGAGGGTTTTGAGCCCTTCCTTCCTTAACCTTGGTGAACACTCCTCTCTGCCATTCTATAGTCTTGGAATAAAAACTGCATGATCTCAAGGCAACTCATGGGCAACACCTGCTCCTGTTTATGCTGGTCTTTCAACTGCTCTATAGTGGCAAAAGTCCTCTCAATAAAGATTTGAGAGAAAATATATGAAAAAGCATGTATAATAAAATTATCAGAGGGAACATTAAGAAAACATTATTTTAAAAGAGGTGAACATAAATATAATGGAAACTCTTTCCCATGTTCACTAACAAAGGCTTTCATAAACAGATAAATGTGATACACATTAGCAAATAACTTCTTATTTTCCTGTTTTTCTTCTTGTTTTTTCACCTGTCAGAAAACTGGTCCACACATAGGAAAATGCACAGATTATATTTCTGATTTTGGAGAGACTTTGAAAATATATGTAAAATGTTATCCTCATTTCTATTTGTGTTAGCTGTTAGTTTAGCCTTTGAATGACCTGATTTTGTTCCCAGAGCAATACCACGGTTATCAGGGTTTTGATCATAATAATAAAGCACACAGGAGACACGGGAAGCTAAAGTAATCCAATTCTACATCAGGAATGTTTTCTGCAACAACAGCTCAGATATATAGTGTAAGGTCAGGGAACGTGTCCAGACGAGCATCTTTGTGCCAGACCCAGACTCCACCGTACGCGTGCTCTTTGCAATTTCAACTTTTACAATGTTGAAAACCTTCATTGTCTGTGAAATAGCAAGTGAGATCAGCAGCTAATGACCAATTACCCATTTCAAAGAATAGTGTGTGGCTCATGTCTGAAAATCTCTTGAGAGGTACAAAGCCCTTTTTGAGAAATCTGTCTTCAGGTGTGAGCACCACCAACGCTGCTAATTTTTTTATTCTTCGAGGGGTATTCATTAGCACTAATAAGGTCTGAGCATTGACTGATTTTGTCAAAGGTAGTTCACTATTAGATTTCTCCATGAATTAATTGTAATCACCTTTATCTTGAACTTCAAGTATATAATTTGGACACAAGTGTTTTCATCTGAAACCTTGCATTTTCAGGTTATAAAAATCACAAACTTCTGAGTTCCCAAGTGCAGAGGTGCCAGTGCTCCAGGTCCTGAGAAGCTAAACCAAAATCTACTCATGTATGGATTAGACAAGAGACATAAAGAATCCCACTCCCCTGGGCAGTGCCTGTGTCTCAACAGAGTAGGGCACCAGCCCCACATGCCGGACTTGGTGGGTTCAAATCCAGCCCCAGCCAAAAACTGCAAAAAAAAAAAAAAAAAAAGAATCCCACTCCCACAGCTCTTCTTAGAATGAGGCAAGAAGGAGTGTGGAATAAAATTACTGTGCAAACTCAGAATTACCAGAGAAGTGGGAGAAATACTAAAATTTATGAAATCTTAGAATTGTAAACAAGCTTGGAGAAACCCAAGTCACTAATTCTCTAATTCATTGTGGGATCAAATGACTTTGTTTCTGTTTTATGTATTTATATTTTAATCCAGTCCTACAATTGCAAAGCTCTGAGTTCTGCTAAATACTCCTGAGAGTAAAAATTCTCTAGCTGGAAACACAACTCGGTAGGCACCTTCACTGCAGCCCAGTGAGATCTGAGCAAAGTACCCACTAGCCTTTGCCTGGGCTCCTAATAAACTGATATTAAGTGGTGGATTGGTCCTTTTGTAAGTAGAATAATCATTCCCTTGGTTGTATGGCCCCCTCCCCCAACAAAATTGCTCAGTTTCTATTTGTATGTACAAAGTTTTGCATGGACAGGTGTAGTTTGAGGACTAACATTTTCTGTAGACACTTTGAGCATTAGTATAAATATATTCTTTTTGAAAACAAGGCACAGAGAGATTACCCAACTGACCATGGCTGTGCAGCAGTTAGTTCTTGGCAGGGCACAGTCCCAGTAGAGAGTGCGTACATGCCACACCATGTCTGAACAGGTTATTTCATTCAATATTTTTTGTTTGTTTGTTTGTAGAGACAGAGTCTCACTGTACCACCCTCGGGTAGAGTGCCGTGGCATCACATGGCTCACAGCAACCTCTAACTTTGGGCTTACGCGATTCTCTTGCCTCAGCCTCCCGAGCAGCTGGGACTACAGGCGCCTGCCACAACACCCGGCTATTTTTTTGTTGCAGTTTGGCCGGGGCTGGGTTTGAACCCGCCACCCTCGGCATATGGGGCCGGTGCCCTACTCACTGAGCCACAGGCGCCGCCCAATTTCATTCAATATTTAAGACGATCCTATGAGTCATGGTTGTGAAAATGAGAATCACCTTCTGATGGCACAGACTTAATAAAAGGTTAAGCGTTAAACATTTGTTTAAGCCTCACTGCAGAAAGTGGCAGCCAAGACAGGTCTTGGAACCCAAATCCTATGCTTACCAATCACAAATGAAATAAGAAAAGAGAAGGCTGGGCATGGTGGCTCATGCCTCTAATATTACCACTCTGGAAGGCTGAGGCAGGTGAATCTTCTGAGCTCAGGAGTTCGAGACTAGCCTGAGCAAGGGTGAGACCCTGTTTCTACCCTGTTTCCCCGAAAATAAGACATCCTCCGAAAATAAGACCTACTTACAGGAAAGATAAGACGTCCCCTGAAAATAAGACCTAGAGCATCTTTGGGAGCACACCTTAAAATAAGACACTGTCTTATTTTCGGGAAAACGGGGTGCTAACAATAGAAAAACTAGCCAGGTAATGTGTCAGGTGCCCAGAGTCCCAGCTACTTGGAGGGTGAGGAAGGAAGTTCACTTGAGCCCAAGAGTTTGAGGTTGCTGTGACCTAGGATGACACCAAAGCACTAGACCTAGAGCAGGGGTCCACAAACTCCACATGAGGTGGTGTGATTGTATTTGTTTTTTGTATTTTGTTTTTTTTACTTCAAAATAAGATATGTGCAGTGTGCATAGGAATTTGTTCATAGTTTTTTCTTAAACTATTGTCCGGCCCTCCAATGGTCTGAGAGACAGTGAACTGGCCCCTGTTGAAAAATTTTGAGGACACCTGAGAGCAACTGAATGAGTGAGACTACTTCTAAAAGAAAAAAGAAGGAGGAAAAGAGAATCATGTGTTTATTATTAGATTTTCTTTGTGATTTTACCCACTTATTGTTCATTAAGTGAATGAATTTATCTCTTGACGAGCAGCAAATTAGACAAAATTAACAGAGAGGCATGACTCACGTCTATTCTCACAGTTTCTGGACTTCTGTGGGCTCCTGCATGGCCAGTCATGGGGGGAGGGAAGCCCCATGCAAGGAGCTCACAGACCGTTGAAAGATGAGGGAGGAGCAGGGAGGCCAGGGAGGACAGGAGGACAGGAGGACAGGGAGGACAGGAGGACAGGAGGACAGGGAGGAGTGGTCTGCAAGAAGGAAGCAGGACTCCAAGAGCCTAAAAATGTGCAGCCCAGGTATTTCCTGTCCTCCCCGGCCCCAGGCGGAGTCCTCTAAATAGAAGGCACAGGAGGGAAGTGGTGGCCCTGTCAGTGCCGCCACACAGCTAGGACGGTTTCTAGGAGCTGGTTTTTCCTGTGAAAGCTGCTGGGAGATCATGGAGAAAGGCTTGAGAGAACAGGGTGCTGGGAACTGCAGGATAATGAGTGGCTTCGGAGTGCAGCAGAGCAGAGCAGGATGTGCAAAGACGTGCCCAGATGTCCTCCTGAAAAGCCCAAGAGCTGCTTTTGACTCATGTCCGCCCCCCACTCCCCACAGCAAGGCTTCCAGGATGAGAGGGCGGCGCCTGTCAAGTGAGCCTGGTCCCAGGGGCCCTCCAGCTCCCTGTCAGCCCCAGACCTCCACAGTGCAGCTGGGAAGCAGCTTCTCATTAGGGACAGTCCTACTGAACAGGCTGAAACTGTATCTAAAAGTTTTATACTTTTTAATCTTATTTTCATTTAGAGTTTCTTTTTAATCTGAAGCAATTATCCTCCAAGAATTGTATAGCATGTGCCTTAAGAGAAACCCTTGACATTGGAAGTTCTTTCTAATTCTTCTTTAAGTAATTTGACTTCACTCAGATTCACAAGAACAGTCAGAGTCTAAGGAAGATGAAAGAAACCTCTATCTAGAAACATGGAAGAAACAAATGAGAGAAAAATTCCAGAAGTCAAGACTTTCTCTCTCTCTCTCACACACACACACACACAACCCAAGAGAACAAAGTAATTGTAAAAGTGGTGTCCAAAGAACACAAAATTTTCTCTGAGATAAAAGGCATTTCTCTTCTGCTCTCTTTTAAAAATAAGAACAAAACCCAGAGAAGAAAACCTGACAGAAGCTTTCATTATTTATTTAGAAATGTTCAGACACTTTAATTTTCAACGTTCATAGATTTTTTCTTTAGAAAATACAAAAAAAAGTTATGTAAAAATTACATAACTTTTTTTCTTCCATACAAATGATTTGTTCTCTCCTGACATTGTTAATAATTCTGAAGTGAACCATCTTGTGCTTTAGAAATATCATCTTACAGGTTAGAATCGGTTCATAAATCTTTGCCCTTCCAAACCCTTTTTTCTTGTTAAAACCCTGCTTCCCCTTTCACACCAGCCATCCTAAGCTGAATCCTAAAGCACAGAAGCCTCATTTAATTATGTTCATTGAATTCCAGTAAGTCGACTTTCACTGATTTTTACTCCCATTTTTCAAAGCTCAGCTGCGCAGGCAGAGGGCTGGACACCCGATAACCAGGGAGATAAATTAGGGCTGCCCATAAGTCTTCACTCGGAGTCTGGGGTACAGACTTACCTGTTCCCACGGAAGCCCCCCAATCTTTCCCTCGCTCGGCACATTCACAGGCCCCGGTAGATGCCCCTCCTGTTCATAAATTCCAGCAGAGACTCTGACTGAGGTGGGGAGACCCGCCGGCCGCTGCTGTCCCCAGACCACCAGCCCGCACTGTCCTGCCCAGCTCGTAGCGCCCTGGGTCTCCGAAATCCCGCCGAGCTTCTCTTAAAGGCGGGAACTGAAATAGACCAATGGAGATGGATTCCAGAACAAAAATGGGGGTTCCTGGGCATCCCCTGAAAGATCCAGGGAGGGTCTCAGCGACCGTAGAGTCACCGCGTTCTGCTTGTCGCGCTTCTCCGGGGGGAGCGCCGCGCGGACACCTCCCGTGTGCGCACAGGCACCCGCGCATCAAATCCGAGACCCCGCAAACCCACCCAGCTGCGGTCTCAGCTGCCACCGTCCCCTCTGCCTCTACTTCACGGATGGTCAGCGCCGTGGCCCCTCCGGGGCGTCTGTCCCCACAGCGGGTCCCGGCCTGGTATTCCTGGTCACGCTCCCCTTGCCCGGCCTCTGCGACTCTTTACTCCTCCCCCAGCTCAGAGCTCAGACCTCGGCTCTAAGGGCTGTCTCTTACAGGGAGGAGTCCCGGGCCTTCCTCTTCACCCCCATATGCCCCCTGCGGGTTTCCGAGCTGGCACGCTGTCCTCGCTCATCAGCGAGTGGCTGGACCTCCAGGAAGCAGCTCTACCCTTACCCCGGGGTTGCCAGGCCGGGCTCACTGTGCGGTTCTGCCCAACCTCAGAGCCGAAATGCTGTTCTCTAGTGTCAGTCACTGAAACAAAAATTTCCATTCATTTTTTTCCCACTGGCTTAATGATTACTGACTTCCTGAAGTGTGAGTTTGAATTTGTGGATGGTAGACTTTTACCTGTGCGCCACCCTCCTGAGCAGCCACTCCCTTCCTGGGGCTAGGTCCCTCCCTTCCTTAAATGGCTGCAGTTTGTGGCTTTGGTTCCTCTCTCTTTTGGAAGGGACTGGGTTTTATCCGCGTGTGTCCCCTGAACTGCACCCAGGGAATGAGGCGGGATTGTCCAGCACCCATCACATCACTGTTAATGATTTGTAGAACTGTGCAACTCTGCTGCTAAAGAGTGTGGAACACGTGTTAGATATGTCCCCAGATAACCACATGTAGGTGAGCATCCCCAGAGGGCACAGCGAGCCTGGGCCTCTCCTGACACTGAGACTCAATGCGACACACTCTTCATCTACAGAGGCCGTGATGTGGAAAAGTTCCTTCAAACTTCCCAATGATGGTGGGGAGTGGGAGAAGAAATTAGCTTCTTTAATTGATCTTCCAATAATGAGCCAGTATTTTTTATTTGGCTGGAATAATTATAAGGTGTGTCTTTTTTTTTTTTTCTTTGCAACTTTTGGGCGCGGCTGGGTTTGAACCTGCCATCTCTGGCATATGGGGCCGGGCCCTACTCTGTTGAGCCACAGGTGCCACCCCATAAGGTGTTTCTCTTAACACTGTTTTGCTGATAAGCAAGTGCACGCTCTGAGTGGTGATTACTTGTCAGAGTCCTGTGGCGTCCCATTCCCCTAAGCCAGGTTTCCACCTGACTCAGGCCAGATCTACCCTGTAAGGACACGAGCCATGTCAGACCCTTGGGGGTGAGGGGTGAAGCTGTGTGCTCAGTTATCACAGGCCTCAGATCTGCAGTCTGAGGTTCGTGTGAATATGAGATTCAGAGACCTTGGCAGTCTGAACCTTGCCTTCCCCTTCCAGTTCCCCTCACCCAGGTGATCTGATTTCTACATTACCAGAAGACACAGCAGAAATGTGAAGTTCAGGGAGATTTTTCTCTTTATTGTAGCTGAGTTAGCCTATGATGTGTTAGTTTGGATGAGCTCAATTGAAAAACAATTGGTTGCTTTCGAAGTGGCTGCACTCAAAGCATAAAAATAGACCTAACTTAGGAATCTGTCATCAAACTTTATTTTGAAATGCTGGGGGGAGGGGGTGTACACATGCATGTAATAACAGAAAGATAACACATGATCATGAGTGAATCCACGAAATCCCCAAAATCTTTTGAGTTTCCTTCTCCCCCTTGAATTTTGGGTTGCTTAAAGGACAATCTGTTTTCCACTGCACTTCAACCCTCAGAACATTATGTTGTATTAAATGTGTTGCATAAACAAAAAAGGTTTACCAGACTTTTCCACTAGCAAAGTAACTTCGTAAAACTGAAAGCGTTGTCATCTTTCTTATAAAATCCATGTCATCTTCAGGCAGTTCACAGGGGAGAGTTAAGCAGTCACCCCGAGTGTTGTAAACATGTGTCACCTGTAAGAAAGACTTGGACCCCACTTTAGGTGTAAATCAAATGGTGATTTATTACACCTGCGCAGGTGGGCTGTGGCCCAAAGGCGAACGGCCCCGAAGAGAAAAGCAGGCTATCTTTTATACCCTTTTTGTGCTATATGGCAAGCCAAGCAAAAACAGAAGCAGAATGTGACGGTTAGCTCACGGGTGGGGTTACAGTGACAGTGTGGCGATTGGCACAAGGGCGGGGTTACAGCAAGTCAGGGGTTTGGCACTGATTACAGAAAGTCAGGGGGTTGCAGCTGGCATGGGGACAAACTTGGCATGGGGAAAACTTGGGGAACGCAGTACCTTGGGAACTTCACGTAGGTAACTTATTTCACCATTGTTTCGCCATAGCTAGGGGGTTGGGGGAACTGGGAGAACTTCCCTGTTCTATGGGGGTAAGCTTTCCCATTGTTTTACCTGTTGCTAGGAGTTCTTGGGAACTCAAGGAACTTCCTTGTTCTATTCTGAAACCTGTTTGAGGAATTAACCCAAGGGTGGGGATTGAAACGTGTGGGGACTCAGGCTGAGACTGTTAGGGGCCTTTAGGGGTCCCTTTGCTGGGTATGACACCGAGGAGATAGTTCTTTGTCTCCATAGGATTGAAAGCAACTTCCTATTCTGCAGAAGTGGCAGTGTCTATATACAAGAAGTCATCTGTAAACAAAATGTCCCCTATGAAATGGGGACATTTTCAGGCACCTTATAACCTTGAAAATGTCATTATCCAAGAAAGAAGTTGATGTGATTGCTTCTCTCTCGGTAGCTCAGAGAAAAGGAAGCGAGGAGAAGGCTTTTGTGGGAAGACGATGTTACCAGAGCATCCTCAGTGATGAAGAATCATGCTTACAACACCCCTGCATTGCAGAGATTCGTTCCACATCCATTAAAAGCAGCAGCTGGAAGGATTGAGACATGTCTGAGAAAGCCTGAGCTGGGTGAGGTCTGATCGCTGGACACCCAGCTTCAAAGCTACCAGAGTGGTGATCAAAACTGTCAATCTCTGGGATCTACCATAGCCGACTGAGGATGGAATAGAAATGAACAAGCTCCTAAACTGCCTCTTGTGATCAGTGGAGTTTGGGGACCCCAGTGTCTTGTCCTCAGTCTTGGCACCTGTGGAGAGAGAAGGTGGGGATGTCAGTAAGGACTCCAGCCGGGGTGGGGGGAACAGTGGTGCTGGAGCTCAGGAGACCCTGTGTGTCCTTCCCTGCCTAGAGATTAGGCCATGGGGACTCTGACTGCTGCAGAAAGGATGAGCTCACAGTGGACAGAAGGGCCACAGCCGGAACAATGCTCAGAGGAAAAAGGAGAGAGAGCAGGTGGCTGGTGCACCTTCAGCAGGAGGGCGAGTCCCCCTCTCCTCACTGGGAGGAGCAGGAAGGCCCCAGCCAGAGGTTGGGGAGTCAGGGAATAGCGCCCAGGGGGAGTCCATGACTTCTGTTTCCTCCATCAAATTAGAGACAAGACCATCTATAGAAGGGGGAAGTTCTGAGGTGGACACTTTGTACGAAAGCTGACTACAGATAACCAGCAAGATTGCTCCACAGACCCACAGGACTCCTGGACACACCTGGGTCCAGCGGCCTCATGAGCAGGGCATCCGGGAAGCTTTGGAGATGGAGGAAGCTGGTGGCCTGGGACTCTGTCATGAGGACTTTTTAGTTAGAAGTGACAGGAAATGAAATCGGTAAGACATAGACTGACACTTGACAGTGGCACCCCCCAAAGTTTCTGGAGTGTTTTTTCCATATTTTATTCCCTTTTATTTAATTGATTTTATTATTTTTACTTAGCTTCCATTTGAAGAGGAGCTTACTGCATATTTTAGTCAGACTCCAAGCCAAAGAGTAATGTGTTTGAAGGATCCTGACTAGCTAAAGCCATTAGTCACTGATAGTTTTTCTCATTGGCATTCAAGTATTTCTCTTTGTTAAATAAAACAAAAACATTAAAGCACAATGCTTCAAGAACATTTTAATGTTTCTTATGGAATAGAAGAATCATTATCAATCTTTTGAAAGCATTAACATAAAAATGCTATGACTAAAGTTACATAGAAAGAATATTCTACCATCTGCCTGGTGCGTCTGGTAGCAATTTTGGATGAGAAAGTAAAACACAAACAGATAATAAGCTGACTGCAGTAATCCCTGGCAGAGTTCAGGGCAAAAAACCAACCACGTGTTTAGAAAAGTCCGGGATGAAAAATGACCCTATTACTTTTACATCCATGCTGTGCACCTGATGAGCCAATTTTAATTAAAAACAGACACAATGATATTTTTAAAGAATGAAATGAATTTTCAGCAACTACAATGTTTACAGAGACCGTAGAGAAGAATTGAGAAATAGGACAATCTACTGTCTAGCAAACTCTTGTCTTTGTTTATGCTCTATTGAGATTGCCCAATAGAGTGAAAGGGGTAAAAATTAAAGCAATTAAAAATTATATGTTTGATAATTCCTGCTTTTTGAACAGATGTCATATGATTCATTAGAAAGGAAATAGTCACATATCATTTATAGATGCTAGACGGTATCTTCAATTCCACTAAAGTAAACAACAACTAATAACATGTTCTTTCAACTACAGTAAGAGTCCAAGAAGTCCCTTATTGGAGTGGTCCCCTTACGCCCCACGCACGTCTCTCTGAAACACCGACAGTCCACCTGCAGACTCACCTGTGGTGGAGGCTCCCTGCCTCCCTTATCTCTGCTCCCACCTGCCCCATTGCCTCTTGGGGATTCTTGATGCATTTTGCCTTTAGCAGTGATGTTTGGCGTCTGGTTTCTTGTGTCCCCACTCAACCACATACACACACTAATGTTCCTCTGCAGCTCACACTGTGGGACCCTGTGGAATGCACAGGCTCCCTGACTGCTGATGGTAGAAGGCGCCAGAGCATCCTGCCAGCTCCCTGCCGAAGCGCTCCTCTGGATTGGCTTTTGCAAACCCCTTAGCCACTAACTCTAAAGGAAATGTTCTACTCCTTACCTTATTTGCACTGCTTGGTGAGCCATGTGGAAGGCCCCCTTTCTCCTTGTTCCCCTAGATTTCATGACGACAGGTTTTTCTGGGTTTCCTTTTTCTACGGTTCTCCTTCTCAGGTTCTTACTGCTTGGTCTTCCCAAGAGTTCTGATCTTAGTTCCCTTCTATGTGCTGACAGATCCTACCTCTACCCAACACAGATTTTTCTCCTAAATTCCGGACCAACACGTCCACTGTTTCAGGTAGACGTTCTACAGAGAACTCAAACCCAACCCATCTGAGACTGACTCTGGATGCCTAGAGCCTGCCCACCCTCCCCAGCCACTCCTGCTGCTCTTGTGTTGTCAGAGACACTCTCCCAGAGCCTGCTCTGTGCCAGAAACCAGGCACTACCCGCCCCACCTGACAGGAGCCTTACGGGAGAAACTGGCCCCTAATCTCGCTTCAGTCTTCCTTCCCAGCCAGTCTCCCTTTGATTTTAATTCAGGCTCCTGACATCCCTTCTTCGGGTCTAGACAACAGTCTTCTAACTTGCTTCTAACTAGGACTTAATCACATCAAGTCCTACTTCCTCAGCCACAAAGCTAAGTAGACGGCAAAACTGATCTTGTCATTTTCTTAATTAAAACACCTCATCATGCACCAAAAAAAAAAGCTCACACAGCCTGTAAACAGAATGTGTAATGAGTCTGAGTTACCCCCAGGCGTGCACGGCCATTCTCACGGCAGAGGCATCTAATGATTAGTATGTGATACATATTTACTATGAACTTAAACTTTATAATTATTTGTTCAAAATATCTCTTTATCATATATTTTAATTAATTGAATTAAAGGCATGATGGCTACCTATACATCATACTTTTCATGTAGAAGTAGGCAAGAACCATTTGAGTGACAGAGAATTTCCCAGTTCATTAGCGTCATCTGCCCCTTCCTGCGCAGCCTCATTTCTGTACGTGCAACCTCAGAGCCCGTACTCAAGGTGCTCCAAATCACCAGAATGTCCCCAAATATGCTGACTCCTTTTTGAGGCAGATGTAAGTTTTTACAGTTGCCTTGAGTATTTTGTCCACCTCTTTCTTCCTAATTAAGACAGCCTGGTTTGATCTCATTCAGAGATTTCTTTGACCCAAGGAGTACAGCACTGCCCAGGGCCAGGGAAACAGACCGGTCATCGTGTCCCAATCCCCATAGCCCCGGTGAGCCCGTGGAGGACGTGCAGCCCTGAGTGTCCCCAGGAGCTGGGAGGGTGTCCTTGGCTCTCCAACAGGACTTGGTGCGTCTGCTGTGGAATGAAATCACAGCTGCTCATGAGGAGAGATGTTTTCACTGCCTGCCCTTCCTGCTTCCTCCATGAAGGCAGCCTCAGTGACAGGACTATAGCTGCTAAAAAGAACAGGTCAAGAGAAAGACAGAAGCATCAGTTCAAGTGTCACTGCCTCTCTCCAATGCTCAGAAACTGGCCGCTTTGAACTTCAGTTAAAAAAAAAAAAAACTACACTAATGTTTGGGGTCTGTGTAACTCGCATCCTCATGAACCTACTAATGTGCCTCGTGGCCCGCTCACCTCCACACCTGGCGGCAACATTGATCTCACCCTTCCTCCCGGGCCAAGCCTTTCCCATCACTCAGGTGTCAGCCAAGCCAGCACCATTTTCCTGAAGCCTGTTCGGTGCATCACAGCACTTCACAGAGTGGGTTGTAAAAGTCTGTTTACTAGTCCTCTCCCCAGAGGACTGTCAGCAGTAGTACTCACTGACTCTGACCTTTATACCCACTTTTCATACATTAATGGATTTCCTTTAACCAGCTGCATTAGACTCAAGCAACAGGGCACAGCAGCCTCTACCCTGAACCCCTTGATTGAGAGAACACAATTCTGGCTTTCTTTTACACCACCCCCTCCCCACAGAGAGGAGAGGATTCTCCTAGACCAAAGGACATGTCACTCAGACCCCATGCTCATCTTCTAGACCACACGCAGCAGAATTCATCGCCAGACAGGGCCCAAGCTCTGAGCCCAATTTCAGCACCTTCACAGGATTTTGCCATGTGACAGGTCATGAGGTGTGTGCTCCCCTGGGAGGGGCAGGGCTCAGGTCATGAGGTGTGTGCTCCCCTAGGAGGGGCAGGGCTCAGGTCATGAGGTGTGTGCTCCCCTGGGAGGGGCAGGGCTCAGGTCATGAGGTGTGTGCTCCCCTGGGAGGGGCAGGGCTCAGGTCATGAGGTGTGTGCTCCCCTGGGAGGGGCAGGGCTCAGGTCATGAGGTGTGTGCTCCCCTGGGAGGGGCAGGGCTCAGGTCATGAGGTGTGTGCTCCCCTAGGAGGGGCAGGGCTCAGGTCATGAGGTGTGTGCTCCCCTGGGAGGGGCAGGGCTCAGGTCATGAGGTGTGTGCTCCCCTAGGAGGGGCAGGGCTCAGGTCATGAGGTGTGTGCTCCCCTGGGAGGGGCAGGGCTCAGGTCATGAGGTGTGTGCTCCCCTAGGAGGGGCAGGGCTCAGGTCATGAGGCGTGTGCTCCCCTGGGAGGGGCAGGGCTCAGGTCATGAGGTGTGTGCTCCCCTGGGAGGGGCAGGGCTCAGGTCATGAGGTGTGTGCTCCCCTGGGAGGGGCAGGGCTCAGGCAGGGCGGGAGGCTGGGTGAGTGATGTAGGGTGGG
Source organism: Nycticebus coucang (assembly GCF_027406575.1). NCBI lineage: Eukaryota > Metazoa > Chordata > Mammalia > Primates > Lorisidae > Nycticebus > Nycticebus coucang. The sequence goes on from NC_069790.1 coordinate 3,889,148, forward strand.
TCAGGACAAAGCTTAGACACATGGGAAAGGACAGCCAGGCAGATAGGTGTGGGTGAGGCTTCTGCTGGGAAGAGAGGTAGCAGAGGGAGAAGTGACTGTCATGTTCCCTCAGGAAACTTCTTTCAGACTCGAATTCAAAGTCAATCTTGTATTTGTCAGGGTAGGACAGTGCTTCCTTCAGGCAGTGGTTGGTAGTCACGTTCACGTCTTGGGGTGTGGGATCCAGCACTCTCTCGCTGTTGTCTAAGCATGTGCAGAGGGGTCCTTGGCATTCTTAACCTCTTAATTATGTATATTGATTACTAAGTAAATGAATGGATGGATGGATACCAAAGCAGGAAACAGCGCATACCTCCGGGTAACAGTTCCCAAATCCTGCCTTCTAAATGTGAGTATGCAAGGGTGTGTGTGGGGCCGGGGAGGGGGTGTGTTTCTGTGAGTTTCTGTGTCTCTGTGTGTTGTGTGCATGTGTGAACAGTAGACACCAGCCCCTGTGGTTTGAATGTGGCTTGTGATTAGAAAAGGGGTACAGGGAAGCAGGAGAAAAGTCTGGCCCCTCGAAAAAAAGTGAAAAGGGCCCCGCAGCAAACAGTGAGTTTCAAGAAGTGACTCAGTTGATCAAGGGTGCCCTGTTCTCCAAAAATACAGTTTCCACTTGTGACACGAAGTGGAGTAACGGTCATAGAACAGCGCTCACAGCAAATGTCGCAAACATCACAAGACCAATAGGCACCACCACGCAGTTGTCAGGAAAATAGCAGGTAGCAATTATGGTTAAAAACAGAAGGAAAATGGGCGCGCATGGTGACCAACGAGAAGAAGATGAGAACTCCTTGTCACCACCTCTGTGTGGCGTCTCCTCTCACGTACAGGGGAACCTTTCCCCTCCCTGGAAAAGTCTCTGCTTTAAATAAAACTTGGTGTGTGTCCTGCCGCCCTGGACTGTCCAGGCTGCTTTGTTCTCACTCCCTCTTTCTTTACTTTCACTTCGACTCAGCTGAGCTTGCTACTTCTGCTGAGAGACCAGCTGCAGGGTCGGAGAGACCCCTGGCAAAGAGATGGAGGCAGCACACAGACCCAGGAGATGGGAGATCATCTTCAAGACACGAGTCACTAAATGGAAGAAGGACATTAACAGAGAAACGTGTAGGCGACATTTGCCTCAGTGAAAAACACTGACCATCACGCCGAAAACGGCAGAGCAGCAAAAGTAAAGGACAAAGGCTAGGTCATCACCGAGACGTGGAATGTGTTAGGAGCACATTCAAGTGACAGGAGTTAGACAATCCACAAGTGCTTTGCTCTTTGTGGGGATTTTGTCTTTGTTTTACCAGGTAGTAAGAAGTCTGGGCTGCACTGTATAGCGCTGGCCCAGCTGCTCCTGGTGGCCCACGCACCTCTCCTCCTTCCCAGGGTCTTTGGTCTTCCAGCTCACCTCCTGGCTGTGCATACCCCGAGGGAAAAGGGTGAGGAGGCCCAGCCGGCCCTGATACTCAGACAAGTGTGGCCACCCCTGCCAGGAGCCTGGCAGGGGGCAGAGCACCTGCCCCCTGGGGCTTTTCCGCTATTATTTATCCCAGAGCGATGATGAATCACCACTTGGCCTCACTCACGGACCTGCCAGGGAGGCTGCTGGCTCGGTGAAAGCTCGCTGTTACCGTTTACACCTAAGTCAAGTCACATTACTTGTGAAACAATTCGTTTCTGCAGAAATAATATTTACGGAATTACAATATTATATTTTTCAGTCTTTGTAATTGGCATATGCACAAAGCAGAGCAGATGTAATTATAGCTATAAAACGGAAGGTAAGGTTTTAAATCTCAGCAATATGAAAATAGTGTTTTAAACAAAACCCGCAGAGGGAGAAGAGGTGGGGGAGAAGACTTAGGGTAATGTTACCTTCGTCTTTCATATCAAAGAGTCAAAATATATTGTGGAAAACTGGTGGATAGAAGGTAGGCATGAATTTATCATTGAAAATGACCTTCTCTGGAGAGAGACACCTGCAGAGTCAGGCAGGAGATTAGAACTTGGTTTATTTCTGTACTCCCTCTGAACTGTGTGATCTTATTTTAATCATGAGTATATGGTCATTTTAGTATTTAATAATTTATAAATAGTTTCAAGTGGAATATTCAAAAGGAAAGATCAGGTTCTCAGCCATTGTGATGGAGCCTGTTAGACTCCCAGCGAGGCTGAGCTGAGGGAAGAAGGTGGGTTTTTGGAGTCCGAGTTATTCGTGGAGGAGGAACGCAGGAGACAGGCTTCCTTCCTCTCCCACAGCTGGGGAGGAAGAGCTCTGTTTGTTTAGAAGAGATGCACAGGAAATGAACAAATGTAAGAATGAGGGTCAGAGCTCCATTTTGTTTCTAAATAAATAAATGGCTCTAGTTTTGTCAAAGTGTTGTTTTTCTTGGCCTTTCTGTGGCTGTCACCTGGCTTCCTGGAGTTACTGAAGAATTTTAGGTAGACATATTGAGGACTTAGAAGCTTGTTTTGGCATGTGACTCAGCAGCGCCAAGGATGTGGTTGGCTTTGGACGCTGGTTACTGAATTCTGCCAGATGGATCACACTTACACACCTCACAGCCCTTTCTCCACGGTCCCCACCATTTCCCAGACTGTTTTATAAAGAATGGTGACCACGTTCATGCCTCAGCAGAGCAGGGAATACCAAAGTCACAGACTGCAACTGAAAAACAAAGCAAAAATGACAAATGCCCAAGGTCCTTGCATGTGGCAATTTCATGAGTTTTTCTTAAAACTTCTCTGTGCAATCAAAGCCTGAACTCTAAGTCTGATCTTCACCTGCTTTGTTTTCACACACACAATGTGGTTAGAAGAATAGATGATGTCATGGAAATGATAATCATTATGAAGTGATAAATAAGGTCTCAGAAATAGAACAATGGAACAAAGAAAAACTACATCAGCACTAGTTGGATCAGAAATAAAAAGGGTAAGTCTACCTACAGAACTCTCAAAACCCCCTTCAATCTTTCATCCACACTGTCCTAATGTATACATTTAAATAAATTAGCATAACCATAAGCCTGAAAGAGTCTCTTCCTAACAATACATTTTATTTATTCCCAACTTCTTGCTGAACAAATCTCTGCTAGAAAACAGGCACTGAGGGATGGGCAATACTGTTGACTCAAAAGCCATTTGAGCCACCGACTATAGGAATGTTATTATGCAGGAGATATTGCACTGGGCCAGTATTGCTCCGTGAAGTTAATCCACTGAAGTAGTTTTTGAAAGGGAAGAAAGTCATTTGTAGTTACTTAGAATGCCCGTTATAGTCCTTTGCATCACCTTTCCTGGCGTGTTGAAAATGTAATTTCCGGGATACTTGTGAAGGCACTGGCTTCATATTAAGGATGTAAACAAACTTCATGTGACCCTTCTCACCCCAAAAGGTACCTAAATGCTACTGTGTATCAGAGATATTGGGGCATCCAAAACCAATTGACATAAAAGGACAGAATACTGGTGTATTTGTCTACCAAGTAAATTACCGGAAAGGAAAATGGGAAGTTAGGTTAAGAAAAATAATCAGTTCCATCCAGGTTAATATGAAGGATGTAAAGTCTCCATTTTTTTAATAGCTGAATAGTATTCCATGGTATACGTATACCACAGCTTGTTAATCCATTCCTGAGTTGGTGGGCATTTAGGCTGTTTCCACATTTTGGCGATTGTAAATTGAAGACATTATTCTTAGTAAAGCATCACAAGAATGGAGAAGCATGAATCCTATGTACTCAATTTTGATATGAGGACAATTAATGATAATTAAGGTCATGGTGGAAGGAGGAAAAGCAGAGAGAGGGACGGAGGGAGAGGGGTGGGGCCTTGGTGTGTGCCACACCTTCTGGTGGCAAGACATGATTGCAAGAGGGACTTTACCCAACAAATGCAGTGTACAATAAGTGTAACCTGGCTTATTGTACCCTCAATGAATCCCCAACAATAAAAAAAAAATCAGACTAAAAGTGTGTGTACTTCATCTATACTCACTCAGTAGTTTCAAAATGCTTTGGATGACTCAGGGGAGCAGACCCAGTGGTTAGTTATCTTGTAGACAGTACGATAAAGTCAATTTCATATATAAATACATTCAAACGTGTCTTTATCTCTCCTTTTAAGACAGCGTGACCAGTGTGGCCTTTGTTCCCTGCTCTTGACACCTGATTGACAGGGACTGCCAGCAGAGGCTGTGGGCCGCCTTCTGAGTGCACTTTTTGTAGCATTCTGCACATTTTATTTGCTCTCTGTACCTCACAGAGAACAGAAGGAGGCCACAGCCAGGTATCAATCATTTTGAGCAAATATGTTTTCAAACTTTGTCCACTTCCTATGACTCTTCTTATTTTCTGTTGCGTGTACATATATATCCTGCATGCATTCTTTCAAAATTTTTTCATTAAAATACTTAATACAATCTAATGGTAGTCACTGAATGGCTGACTCTTTCAGTAAAATTCATCCGTTTCCAAGAAAATAGAGAGGACAGAATCCAAAAAGACATAAATTTGATCAAGAACAAGCAAGTTCGGCAACATCTCATTAAATAAGCTTCACCCCAAGGCATGTTCCTGGACATCAGACCTGGACTTAAAGAGATGACATTGTTTAACCTTCCTGTTTAGTGGATCTGAGTACCTGGGAGTTGACAGTGTGTCCGTACTGCCCAGTTCCTAAGACCCTTCATTCCCTTCTAGGTTTACAGCTGTGCTGATTCGAGGTCACGGCTGCCACTATACCCCTAACCCAACCCTACTACTTCCGTGGATTTGCCTATAAATAACCACGGTGCATGGCCGGAGGAAGCAGAAGTGTTGCTGGAAAACAAAAACAGGTAAATTAGTGCCCCAACAGCAGGGATGCCTGGAGTTTGAACATTGAGCTCATTAAAGTCTAAAAATGATTTCAATGTAATTATTTTTGGTTGCGTGCTCACAGATCAAAAAATAAGTGTAGTGAAACATGTAACTGTTTACTTTTTGGCAAAAGTCCTGCTCCTCTAACCTCAAATCTTTACCATCTTATGTAAATGAATTGACATTTTAGCATTTCACCAAAAATTACTAAAGCTTGGTGGTCAATAAACGGAAACCAGAGGCTACAAATTTACATAGCACATATTAAATTCACATCAAATTCATCAATCTTAAAAATAAAAGCTATAACATGTAACAATACATTTTATTTATTTCCCCAGCACAGAATAACTGTGTATTCTAGGGGAGAAAAAAATCCTAAAATACTTTCTATCCAACTGCTTTGCAAACCATGGAATGAACTAGGTTGGTAAGTGCCCACAAAGGCATTGCCACACAAAATCTCTTCATAAAAGATTAAGTAGCAATCTGTCCAGAGGTGAAAAGAGGGGAGGTGGAGAACGTAGAGGAGGAGGAGGAAGAGAGTCAACGCGTGAATGTACAAAATAAAAGCAATTCTAGGCAGGTCCCTGTCTATAGAGCTGCCAAGGGGTCCCCAAAAGTCCGATACCTCAACAGTCCTTGCTCAAGCATCCTCCCTCCCTGCAGGCCCTTCGCTCCCCTCTGATTTGCTCCTCAACATCTCCTGCTTCCTGGGCTCCTTTACCTCCCAGTTCAAATTGCTCATTCCCCCTCCAATTAGGCTCGAGCCCCCCATGGTGGAGGGGGAGCTCACATCAGCTGTGGCAGGTCCACAGTGTCGGGAGAAATGAGCACAAAGAAGCCCGTTGGGCTGAGAGAAACATTTCTCCTCGTCTGGGCCAGGAAGGAGGATATTGAGGAAAGGAACAGGGGCTGGGCTCAAGGTGTCAAAGGACCAGAGTTGAGATTCATAGAGCACAAATAATGTGCTATTTCTAGTTAATAAAATGCCTAGAAAAACCTGGGAGATTTGATGTCAGTTTTTATTGCTTTCTTAAGGCAATGTCCTACAAACATTGTCCATAACATCTTATCTAAGCATTTCAATTTTGCAAAGAATATCCAATGATCCCCTGACCCTTCATTCACATTGTTGGTGTCAAAGAAGACATATTACAATAATTAAATTGTCATTGTTCATGTCTAGACATATATATATATGTATGTATGTATATATGTGTGTATAAACCACCACATCTATGTTAGGAGCTATAAAAGCGGAAAAAGAAGTGATTGCTTATTACTCCTAATTTAACTTGGATAACTATGTTTTGGTTATACCAGGGTAATATTATCAGTGTATTACAAATGCCCTTTAGAAAAGGCATATTTAACCATCTTCACATCCATTTCATGATGGGCCAATGCAGGAATGATTTGCCAGAATGTTGCACCCTTGAACGGGCGTGGCCATTGCCAGCCTGGTGTGGTTGTCACATCTGTGGCCTGGCCCTCCTAAGACTCTGGCACGGCAGGTGAACAGCTCATCTCCGGAACAAATAGAGCCTGTGTCCTGCAAACTCGTCAAGGGTCCTGAGCTAGCAAGGCTTTGCAAATGCCTGTACAAAACCAGCATCTTCGCACACAACTAAGGGACTGGCAGTGGAGACCCAACTTGTGCACAAACCAGAAGCAAGCAAGATAGGAGAAGCGGGTTTCCTCTATTTTATTTTAATTGACAATTTAATTTTATTAAACATTATGTAAATATATGAAATATGAACTTAAAGAGTGGTTCCAGTGAGAACCTAGTTGAATACTTTGGATAAAAACAAGGAGCTGTTAATTGCTGAAATATTTCAGTCAAATTAGATAGACAAGTGTGAAATATGTGATGAGCAGAGAATCACACAGCTATCCAGAGGCACTGTGTGGGAAGATTGCTTCCCCGGTACATTTGGATTCTGATTCCACTGTAAAGAGCCAAAACTGGGGTCATTTATACTCATCAAGGGTTGACAAAAGAAAGCTTGCAGAGAGTGGGATAAATCTTGTAATTACAAAGCAAGGTTGGCACTTTACCAATTATTCACATTATGTCCGCTCATATTTTTAAGTTAAAATGAAGTGTCTAAGTTATGCTGATAATGCTTTTACTCCATATTTTAATAGACTTACTTCAATTAAATGAAATTACCAAATGGATAGAAATGTTTGCACTGTAATATATTCCTAGGGATTCCACAAGTCATGGAAAATATTATTTTAATGAAAGACCCTCTTATATTTGAATAATCTGAAAGGGTACTGTCACAAATGCACACAAAAAAATCATGCATTCCTACAAGCAAATCAAGCAACAGAACAAGTCAGAATTTTGGAATATGCAAGGAAGACTTGCTGGACCACTGTATCACCTATAAGCTTCTGAAAGTCTACATAAGAGAAAAACTCACACTAAAGAAAAACTGAGGCTCCAGAAGATGGCATGTGCCGGGGATCCCCACTGGAGGGGAAAACAGGTCCAGCAGAACTCGTACTTTGGGAGAACCTATACCACAGTAGAACCCATGCTTGTAGAAGAAAGCATATTGAAAGGGACTTTCTGAGCACAGAAATAGACATTATTATAATGGGCTTCATGATGGGTCCAGATAAAAGGCCAGCTGTAACAGCAGCTACCTTAATTATCAAAAACCATGACAATGGTAACAAAATTTAACTTTTTTTTGAGTAATAGATAGTGGTCAAGCAGTGTTCTATGTGTGTTACACATAATCACTCATCTCAAAATGGAAGGCCCCGATTATTATCCCCATTTTGTAGATGAGAAAACTGAGACAAAGTAGAATGAAGTAACTTGTTCAAAGTAACGGTGAATCAAAATAATGTTCAAAAACGACAATGAAGACACAAACTATCAGAACCTCGGGGACACTGCAAAGGCAGTTCTAAGAGGGAAATTTATAGCACTGCAAGCCTTCCTCAAGAGAACGGAAAGAGAGGAAGTTAACAACTTAATGGGACATCTCACGCAACTGGAAGAGGAAGAACATTCCAACCCCAAACCCAGTAGAAGAAAAGAAATAACCAAAATTAGAGCAGAATTAAATGAAATTGAAAACAAAAGAATAATACAACAGATCAATAAATCAAAAAGCTGGTTTTTTGAAAAGGTCAATAAAATAGATAAACCTCTGGCCAACCTAATCAGGAAAAAAAGAGTAAAATCTCTAATATCATCAATCAGAAACAACAAAGACGAAATAACCACAGACTCATCAGAAATCCAAAAAATCCTTCATGAATATTACAAGAAACTTTATTCTCAGAAATATGAAAATCTGAAGGAAATAGACCAATACTTGGAAGCACACCACCTTCCAAGACTTAACCAGAATCAAGTGGAAATGTTGAACAGACCCATATCAAGTTCAGAAATAGCATCAACTATACAAAACCTCCCTAAAAAGAAAAGCCCGGGACCAGATGGTTTCACGTCAGAATTCTACCAAATAAAGAGGAATTAGTACCTATATTACTCAACCTGTTCCAAAATGTAGAAAAAGAAGGAAGATTACCCAACACGTTCTATGACGCAAACATCACCCTGATCCCCAAACCAGGAAAAGACCCAACAAGAAAAGAAAATTATAGACCAATATCACTAATGAATATAGATGCAAAAATATTCAACAAGATCCTAACAAACAGAATCCAGCAACACATCAAACAAATTATACATCATGACCAACTTGGTTTTATCCCAGGGTCTCAAGGCTGGTTCAATATACGTAAATCTATAAATGTAATTCAGCACATAAACAAATTAAAAAACAAAGACCATATGATTCTCTCAATGGATGCAGAAAAAGCTTTTGATAATATCCAGCATCCCTTCATGATCAGAACACTCAAGAAAATTGGTCTAGAAGGGACTTTTCTTAAACTGATAGAGGCTATCTACAGCAAACCCACAGCCAATATCATATTGAATGGAGTTGAATTGGAATCATTTCCACTCACATCAGGAACCAGACAAGGCTGCCCATTGTCTCCATTGCTTTTCAACATTGTAATGGAAGTTTTAGCCACCACAATTAGGGAAGAAAAGGCGATCAAGGGTATCCATATAGGGTCAGAAGAGATCAAACTTTCGCTCTTCGCAGATGATATGATTGTGTATCTGGAAAACACTAGGGACTCTACTACAAAACTCCTAGAAGTGATCAAGGAATACAGCAGTGTCTCAGGTTACAAAATCAACATTCATAAATCGGTAGCCTTTATATACACCAACAACAGTCAAGTTGAAAAAGCAGTTAAGGACTCTATCCCATTCACAGTAGTGCCAAAGAAGATGAAATATTTGGGAATTTACCTAACAAAAGACGTGAAAGATCTCTATAAAGAGAACTATGAAACTCTAAGAAAAGAAATAGCTGAAAATGTTAACAAATGGAAAAGCATACCATGCTCATGGCTGGGAAGAATCAACATTATCAAAATGTCCATACTACCCAAAGCAATATATAATTTCAATGCACTCCCTATTAAAGCTCCACTGTCATATTTTAAAGATCTTGAAAAAACATTACTTCGTTTTATATGGAATCAGAAAAAACCTCGAATAGCCAAGACATTACTCAGAAATAAAAACAAAACAGGAGGAATCACACTACCAGACCTCAGACTTTACTACAAATCGATAGTGATCAAAACAGCATGGTATTGGCACAAAAACAGAGAAGTAGATATCTGGAACAGAATAGAGAACCAAGAGATGAATCCAGCTACTTACCGCTATTTGATTTTTGACAAGCCAATTAAAAACATTCAGTGGGGAAAAGATTCCCTATTTAACAAATGGTGCTGGGTGAACTGGCTGGCAACCTGCAGAAGACTGAAATTGGACCCACACCTTTCACCATTAACTAAGATAGACTTTCATTGGATTAAAGATTTAAACTTAAGACATGAAACTATAAAAATACTAGAGGAGAATGCAGGGAAAACCCTTGGAGAAATTGGTCTGGGTGAGTATTTCATGAGGAGAACCCCCTGGGCAATTGAAGCAGCTTCAAAAATACACTACTGGGACTTGATCAAACTAAAAAGCTTCTGCACAGCTAAGAACACAGTAAGCAGAGCAAGCAGACAGCCCTCAGAATGGGAGAAGATATTTGCAGGGTATATCTCTGACAAAGGTTTAATAACCAGAATCCACAGAGAACTCAAACGCATCAGCAAGAAAAAAACAAGGGATCCCATCGCAGGCTGGGCAAGGGATTTGAAGAGAAACTTCTCTGAAGAAGACAGGCGCAAGGCCTTCAGACATATGAAAAAATGCTCATCATCTTTAATCATCAGAGAAATGCAAATCAAAACTACTTTGAGATATCATCTAACTCCAATGAGACTAGCCTATATCACAAAATCTCAAGACCGGAGATGTTGGCGTGCATGCGGAGAAAAGGGAACACTTCTGCACTGCTGGTGGGAATGCAAATTAATACATTCCTTTTGGAAAGATATATGGAGAACACTCAGAGATCTAAAAATAGATCTGCCATTCAATCCTGTAATTCCTCTGCTGGGCATATACCCAGAAGACCAAAAATCACAACATAACAAAGATATTTGTACCAGAATGTTTATTGCAGCCCAATTCATAATAGCTAAGTCATGGAAAAAGCCCAAGTGCCCATCGATCCACGAATGGATTAATAAATTGTGGTATATGTATACCATGGAATACTATGCAGCCTTAAAGAAAGATGGAGACTTTACCTCTTTCATGTTTACATGGATGGAGCTGGAACATATTCTTCTTAGTAAAGTATCCCAAGAATGGAAGAAAAAGTACCCAATGTACACAGCCCTACTATGAAACTAATTTGGGACTCTCACATGAAAGCTATAACCCAGCTACAACTTAACAATAGGGGGAAGTGGGAAAGGGGGGGGTGGGTAGAGGGAGGGGGATCGGTGGGATCACATCTGTGGTGCATATTAAAGGGGTATTTGCAAAACTTGGTAAATGTAGAATGTAAATGTTTTGGCACAGTAACTGAGATAACACCAGAAAGGCTATGTTAACCACTGTGATAAAAATGTGTCAAATGTGTTTATGAAGCGAGTGTATGATGCCCCATGATCAAATCAATGTATACAGTTATGATTTAATAAAAAAAATAAAAAAAATAATGTTCAGATCTAAGATTGCAATCAAGTCATCTGACTGTCCTACATCTTACCTGAGCCCAAGAGTGGGGGACCTGCAGCTTCCAGGCCACGTGTGGCCTCCTAGGTCCTTAAGTGTAGCCTTTGACTGAACCCAAATTTTATAGAACAAATCCTTTTATTTGTATTAATACATTTTTAGTTTTTATATTTTTGTTTCATTTTTAATGAAAATATTTAACATACTGAAGGTAAAATAAATTTCAGCAAAATAATCCTCCCACACTGGCCAGCACAGTTAGAATCTTAGTAAGGCATCGGGGCTAAACTAATGCTGTTACACTCATGACTACGTCTGACTCCCCCCCACCCCCCTTACTGGTACCACTGTGGCATGAGGCAGGTTAGGGAGAGTTGATGGGCATTGAGCCCACCAGTCTGTTACCAGCTGTTGATGACATTGCACTATGCTTCTGTTTGAGGTGAATCTGTGAATAGTTGCACAGCCTGATAGTATTTTTTAATTCTGTCTGCTCAATATCCCATCACATCAAAGAAGACCATGAGAACATTGAAGGAAGAAAACATATTTCTTTAGTGAGGATTGTGAATTGCAATGTGATCTTGTTTCTGCTAAAGATAAGATGATTTGCTTGCTTTGTGATACTGCAATATCAACATGAAAGACATTCAGTTCTCATCAGCCTTATAACACTCCTGAGGACCACAAATATTTTAAATTAGAGGGAGAAGCACAAAAGGTTGTATCAAAGAAATTAAAAGATGAAAAGCAAAGACCATTCTTTTAAGCAATAAGACTCGGAAATAATACCACTGAAACAACTTATGAAGTAGCTCATATACCCAGGAAAAAAGAGAAGCCAGTTAGTGATGAAGCAATTGTGAAAGATTGCCTTGTCAAAGTTGGGGGATGCTTAGACCATGATAGTGTTTCAAAAGACAAATGACAGTGGCCTCTTTCAAAGAAAACCATAGCTGACCTTAGCATGAATTAGCCTTCAACTTAATAAAACAACTTCACGCAATAGTTCATGAGAAAATATATATTACTCAATCACTTTGGATGAATTAACTGATACTACTGACTTGGTGCAGGTTTTATACTTTATTCAGGTTATAACAGAAGATTTTCTTTCCTACAAAGAGTTATTTGCTGTGGGCATTCTTGGAGCAGAACACAGGGACTAGGTATCTTCAACAACTTTCATGATAAAGGTCATGAAGTTGGATGGCGTCTGGTCAGTTTAGTGAATGTATGGAGCATATGTGTAGACGGTCACCTTCCCTGACAGGAAAGTATACAGGGTTTATTGCACAGATTTAAAAAAATTACTAACAGATCTATATACCCTCATTTATTTGCATTGCCTCTTACATCAGCAAATCCCTGTCTTAAAGCTACATTTTAAGTACTTTGCAACAAGATGCATGCATTGATATCTTTATAGTGCAAATGTAACACTACACAGTTTTGTAAAGTGCTAACGTTGAACAATGAGGCATTGAGGGTGGATTTGCTGTTGTTATATCATTCTCAAGTCCGTTGGCTACAGCAGGGACAGGTGTTAGCCAATTTTTTTTCTCTGCAAGAACCAATAGTTAAATGTCATAAAGAATATAATCAGCAGTGTAAAATGTTGAAAGAAGATTTCTGTAGTAATGCAGCTCAAAATGACTTGAATATTTCCTTGCAAGGTAAAACTAAGTCTATACATTACATGAGGCAAAAAGAAACTATCTTTTTCCAAAACACTTCTTTTCAAAAGGAAATTTCAGATGAGCATTTACCCCAGTTAGCAGAGGTTATTTATTAGCAGGTTGATATATAGCAGAGGTTATTGATTAGCAGGTGGATACATGTGAATCCTTTGAAGAATTCACAGCTGTTGTAGACCTATTAATTGGAAAATATAATAAAAGGTTCACTGACTTTGAGAATCATAACATCACACTCAAATTAGCATTTCAGTCTCTCTCGTTGATATCACTAGGGCATCTGAAGAAACACAGATGGCATTGGTTGAGCTCTCAGTAGATGACATTTTTAAGTCATTGTTTGATGCCAAGATCAATCGAAATATGGAAAAAAATGCTGCAGAATATACGTGCCTGTAGCAACATGCCTGAAAAAATGCTTCCCTGATTTTTAACCACTTACTACTGTGATTCTACGTTCTCTGAGCTAACGCAAATCATGACGCCCTCAAGGGCATAAACGCTGGTGCCCATCTAGAGGATGCACTCAAACTGTGGGCTTCCATGCTGTGGCCAAATCCTCAAACACATTCCGACAAAATCATTAAAAGGTTTCCTTTAAAGGAAAGGTACAAATAGGTTATTTTTTGAAATTATTAACTACATTGTACTCAGATCTTTACAAAATAATGAACATTTTGAAGTAAATATAATTGAAGTTTCTTGAATGTGGTCTTATTTGATTACTGTGGCCTTGCAACAGGAAAAGTTTCTCCACCCCTGTGCTAGACCTATGATGGTGACGCTGGAGCACCTGCCGTGTGAGTCCTGTCCCCGTGTGGGGTGCTCCTCCGTCCCCTGGGCAGAGAAGGACAACAATGCAGGCTTCATGTTCCACAATGGCCCATGAGAGCTCTGAAAGGACAGGGCACAGTAGGGTTTGAAATAATGTTCCTGAAATGTCACCCTGACCATTCCCACAATTTAGAATGACCGCTGTGAGTGATATTTCTCAGCAATAAATCTATCCTCTTAGAGAGCCCAAAAAGAGCCTGTATCATGATATCTTTTTAATGTTGACAGAAAGAACATAGTTTCTTAAGAAAATCATTATAGTTTCATTGCCATCTATATAATCATTTCTTAGTGCTTAATGATTTTCTTCTTTTATTTGAGCAAAAAAAGTCAACAGAACATTGTTAGGCATTAAAATAAGGCACAAGAGAGCATACACCTATATCCAAGAACCAGAATAGAAGTATAAAAAAGAAAGGCTTCTCAGGGTGAAAGATGTCAGAAGAACAGGTAAGAAATCCATCCACTAGTAGTCCAAATGGAAATATCAAAACACCCCACTTTTAAATCTGATGTCTATTGATTCTTCTGAAAAAACTGCTGAAACAAATCTTCACTGAGAAGCCTGTTCATATGATAGCTTCTGAGTCCATGTCAGAGTAAATAGCCAGACTACACAGATGCACCACACCCTTGCTGTGTTTCCACCATGTTTCAGTTGTGCATCAGAAAAATAATTTTATAGAATGAAGTCTATAAATGAGCTGTATGTGGAAATTGACCAAAGGTTCAAAATATCCCCTGCTGAGCTGAGCATGGAAGCCTTAAGGAGGGACTGTAAATACCTAACATCTTCCCACTCCATCCACTGAATAGTAGGCCTAATCATTCAACATTTGATTATATCAAGTATTGTGATAACTGCTATTTTTTTGTCAATAACCCTAAATCAGTATGCTGGGTGGCTATAAAAAACACATTAAGTGGTCCCTGAATGACAAACGTTTTGAAGATGTTGGCTCACAGACTTGGGGAGATAAGGGTGATATGGCTCAGCCCATTGCTGAGCCTGGAAGTTCCTCCTCACCCCAGCACAGGTCCATTTAGCTACACAGGCACTCCTGCTGGAGTAGGAGACTGGAGAACAGGGCTGAGACTGAACACAGGTGCGTGAAGGTCTGGTGCTTGAACTTTGGCTAATTACAATATCATTGCATTGTGGTTATAGTTCCTCTACCCTTAAAGTCACCATGACAGTCTCAAAACAATCATATAACTATGAACATGGGAGGAGACACAATTCTAGGAATCACTATCCAAACCTTAGTAAACGCCAGACCCCTGACCTTGAATCTCCCTCCCCTCGATTAGGGAGACCCAGACGATGCACAACCTGGTCTTCTCAGTCCACCAGCTCTCCTGAGACTGCCCGTGCACCTCCCTGAACATCTACTTTGCCTTTTATTAAAGGCTTTGCTTGTATGGCTTACATGGTACATTTTGAAATTCTTTTCCTGACAAAGACCAAGAGCTTGGAAAATTCCCCACTTGGAGGCCAGTAACACTTCCTTATATGAATCATGGAAGAGGAGGAAAGTAATCCCTGGAAGAGGAGAAATGGCAGAGAGGATGTAGACGCTGGCTCTCGTGCCTTCCAGAATCCCCTGACACAGAGACCGTGTTTTAGGAATCATAGCTGAGCGTGTGACTATGACCAAGAATGACCCTGGGTGAGGGGTTATGCTACTGTGAAGATCAGCTATGGCCTTCATGGCATGTCCAGGAGGGGCTGAACATGATGCATCCAGTGAAGTGGCCCGGACACAAAGTGCCTGCCATAGACATAACACCGGCTAGAACTGGAGCCCTCCGGGTCCCCATTCACTGATCCAGTTTTGAAGTTCAAATGCAGGGCTGGCTCCTTTGGAGTAAGTAACCCTTAGGATTCATGAAATAATCCAGGTGTTCCATGAGAATAAGAAATGGATATTCCAGCAAATGAAACATAGGGAAGCTCAAGCAGCTAAATAAAATATTTTTAAAGGACCAGAGACCCATTTGTAAACTAAAGTTCATCAACTCTGTCACAGATAAATTCTGTGGACACACAATTAGCAACAATGTAGCAGAACCCGTTTGTACAAGCTCCCATGGTGTGTCGTGTCCCAATTTCACATTCAATAATGTCGTATGGATGTTTAAAATCACCTGTGCTAGGACTCTTTACACAGAGGAAGTTGCCAAATGTTACAAAGCAAACTTTACCCCTAAGAAACTGGTTGCACAAATACAAATGACTTGCCCCGCCCTCAGTGCATCCTCTCACCCGCCCCCCCGCCCTCCCTTTCTCACATAGACACACACACGCGCACACACACACACATATACCTACATGCACACACACACACGCACACACACACATACACCTACATGCACACACACACACGCACACACACAGGCAAGCACGCACTCTGCCTTTTATAATTGTAAGCCTCTGCATCCTTGACTTGAAGGCTTAGCCTATCAGATTGCCAGGTCAATATTAACCCAAGATTTTAATACTATTCACCAGATACCACCAAAGGGAGTCTGAACTATATCTTGCTTTTTAAAATTCACATTGTATTTGGGGTTATCTCGCCAAAACACGAACCCTCTCCCCACACCAGCTATGCCCCGAGGACAGCTTCTGACACCTCCAAAATTGTGTCTCCAGCTGCCCAGACTGTTCTTGCACTGACTCCTCACTAGCTCGGCAGGGCTGTGACAACCTTCCAGCTCTCGCCTGGTGTTTTCACCCTTTCTCCTGCTCCGCTGGGACGGAGGGCGAATCCCTGTCCTGCCTGGCGACTGCTGCAGCCCCGCCGTGTGCTGGAAGCAGCCTGGGTACCGATGGCACACGGGTAAAAAGTCTCTGTCCTCCTTTCTCTGGGTGACTCTATACATGACAGGAAGCAGGTTTTGTGTTGTGGTTGCTGTTCCCCCTAATCCTCAGTCAGCACATCCAGTCCGTATTCAGCCCAGAGCCTGAGGTGCTGGGGAAATGCACAGGCTGCCCTTCTAGTCCACCTTGCAGATAAAACTAATTCACAAAACAGAGCACAGAATAGTATTGTAGGTATTAAGGAAGCCCATGCTTCAATTTTGGTGTTTTATTCCTTTAAGGAAGTCCATGCTTCAATTTTGGTGTTTTATTCCTTTCAGGATGTCTTATTTTTTTTTATCTTAGTTGTCTGCGAACAGTTTCAGATAACAGTTATTTCAGAGTAATTCAACTCCCAAAAGATTGCCCATGAAATTCTGCTAATCCTCACCTGTTCATAGCTACGGACAGAATACTGTATTATTAATCAAGAGATAAGCGTTGCTATGGTGATCTGCAGAAAAGAAACTCCAGGTGGAATCTGGAGTCCTTCATGGACACTTGCCGTTTCCTGCCTTAGAACTCACCCTACCCGGCCTGCGCCAGCCTCATCCTCCCCAGGCTTGCTGACACTGCAGAGGCTTCCTTCTCAGTACAGTGCAAATCACCACTTCTCCCTTACATGCTTGTTTTGCCCATTTCTCTCTTATTGATCAGAGTATCAGCTTTCTTAAGACAGAGAACATAAATGCCTTCCCCACTTTGCATTCCTCCATTCCCAGCCCTCTGCCTGGCCAGGGAAGGCACTCAATAAACACTGGCTTAATACAGACACAGATTCACCATGCCTTGCACCATTGCCGTATTTTATTTTTTTAAAAAAAATCTATGCTCAGGGCATCGCCTGTGGCTCAGTGGGTAGGGCGCTGGCCCTATATACGGAGGGGGGCGGGTTTGAACTCGGCCCCAGCCAAACTGCAACAAAAATAATAGCTGGGCATTGTGGTGGGCGCCTGTAGTCCCACCTACGTGGGAAGCTGATGCAAGACAATCACCCAAGCCCAGGAATTGGAGGTTGCTGTGAGTTGTGATGCCAGGGCACTCTACCGAGGGTGATAAAGTGAGACTCTGTCTCTAAAAAAACAAACAAATAAAAAAGCCTATGCTCGTATTTATTATTTATATTATTTAGTAGGCATTAAGAGTTGTTACTCAACTATAATATGAAATAAAGCTTATACAGAGCTGTGGCAGAGGAATAGCAGTCGACTAAAAGAGTGAAGGAAAATTGGCTCCAGTTCTGCTTGCCCTTAAAATTCTAAATGACCTTGAGCTGCCGTCATGCATGAGAGTCAGGTTCCTCAGCTATACAATATGGATGGCCAACAAGATGCTACTCTAGGCCTCGGAATCCGGGTAAATGTTGTTCATTCTTAATAATTCTCAAAAATAACATTCCTGAATCGTTTTGGGGACAAAAAAAATGTTACCCAAACCAATAATCTGATAATTTAGCATTTCTTCTTCTCCCTTTTCTCGACTAAGATAATTAAATATGGATGATTTTCAAGTTAATAAACTAGTTGTCATTGCAGCCAATGTACTTTTAGCTCCTCTTTGTCAGAGACTTTCTTTTCCAGGACATGGAAAAGAATTAAAATGTTTGAAAAATGAGCTCCAAAAGCACATAGGAAGTTCACAAACAGGGATGAACAAGGTAGTTATTTCACACTCTGAAGTATCTCTCTCTCCTTTCTTTCTGTGTTCTGTAATAAAAATGCGTTTTTTTCCCTCAGCCCCAGGTTTCTGAAAACAAAAGAGTGAAAGTGTTTTTCCCATTTAGCTGTAACGTGCTAGAGCTGTCCTTCAGCACCTTCAAAATACTTTCATGTTTTTAATTTGTTTATTCAAGACCATAAATCAATTCACATTTGAGTTACTAAGTGCCTGTTTTTGTACCTCCTCCCTGGAGAGCAGCCCCATAGGACAGGATGACATACATTTCTGTTTGCTGGTTTGTTTCTCCTCAGTTAAGAGATACCCGCTGGGTCATGGCTGGGTCTGTATGCCGAGGCGTGGGGAAGAAGTGGGATGTCCCGGGGAGCAGATCAGCCAGGACTGGTCTGTGTACTAACAGGCTTGACTCCACCAACAGGAGAATCTTTGCCCATCAGATCTTCAAGGAAGAGTCGCTGTCTTAATTCTAAAATATTTCCTCTGCAAGCTTTACGACGATTACTTTACTTTTCCTACCAACACTATACAAAGGGTACACAGAAAACAAGAATGAGAGAGTGTGTGTGTTTATTCTCAATTTATTAATTTTTACAGTATGACAGGGTTAGGATGAAGGGTAGGTTGGAAATGTAGTCTGCAGAAAGTAGAGCCTTGGTGAGGTATTATAGATGCATTTCTATGGAGGGTCTGTAATATTTCAGCACTGACCCTAAGCAGGATTGTTGAATATTTGTGCATGGTTGGGACCGAGGTGATACCGTCTGGAAAGTGAAGTTAATTAGGAGCTTGCTCTCCTTTTTGCTTCAGAGCTAATGCATTGACCCGGGCACCACTGCGAACCTCACCAAGCACGATGCTGTGTACAACATTTTTAGGGTAAATGAAGAGAGTGAATTAAAGCACTTTGAAAATATCAATATGGCTGTGCCTTGGCAACAAGTTTAGAGCTTTTCAAACTCATCAAGGTGCTTTGAGAATATGCTGGAAGTACGGCTGTTCACAGGTTTGCACTGTGGAAATGGGCAGAAGTTTCCACTTTGAAAAATAAATCAGGATCAGGATGAAGCAGTGCAGCTTTCTAATGCTTTTAAAAGAAAGTGCACGTCTGCAGATGCTCACCCGGTCAGCCAGCCTTGTCACAGCAGGGGGCGCTGAAGGAGGCCAAGGGACATTAATCCCAAACCTGCCCAGAGCCTGGGCTGCCACGAAGGGGCAGCCAGGGGTAGGGACTGCAGGTGACAATCTCTGAGCCCTGCAGGTCCAGCCCCACATGCATCTCCAGAGGAGCCAGTGCCCCAAATGGAGGTGATGTAGGCTCCCCCCTCCTATCTGCTGGTTTATAGAGGGTGGTGCCCATGTCAAGAAATTAAACCAGGCTAGTGGTAAGGATTTAAAATGTGGGTGTGGTCGTCTTTAGTGATGTGGAACATTCTGCCCCACCCGGCCCCTCTTGGGATACAGGGAGACTTAATGATGAGCCTGGGTTTCCCTCACAGGGTGAGGCCTTGACGTGTCCCCTTTCTAAGATTCATGCTGATCTGTCCCATTTATCCTGATGTTCCCATGAGGTCCCTTTTCCTTTTCACAGAAGCATCATACGTCCTGCCCCATTAGAGGCACCCAGCCCATACACATATCCTGGCCTCTGCTCCAGGAATCAGCAGCTCCACAGTCAACTGGGGACAGCAGGTAGATCTAGTTTCTCCATACTCCGTACTATCAGCCCTTCAAGGAAGGTGCTAAAACCTGTCCCCAGCCTGGTGGTCAGCCCCAGGGAAATGGTGTTGCCCTCTGGCTTCCTGCTTCACCTCTCAACTCTCCCCGGTTCTCCCCGTGACATGTCTCCTTACTGGCTGGAGAAGCCTCTTTTCCATCCACCCCTGCGCTGCTAAACCCCTGCCCAACCCCTGCCTCTGCTCACTCTAGCTTCAGGGTAACTGAGAAGTGTTCAGATTTTGTCTGAGCCTCCAACTAGTCCAGGAATGTGGGGAAACAAGGGCAGTTTCAGTAGTTAGGTCAAGTAAAGCGCAAGATTCAGTGTCCTCATGACCAAATTGGAGAAGCAAGTGGAGGTAAATCAGGGGTCAGCAAACCATGGCTCAGGAGCCAGATGTGTCCATATGGCTTTTTTCCAAATAAAGTTTTATTGGAATACAGCCATGCTCAACTGTTTACATGTGTCCTGTGGCTGTGTCTCTGCTGCAGTGGCAGAGCTGGAGGGTTGTAACAGAGACTGTGGCCTGCAAAACCTAAAATATTCACTGTCTGACCCTTTACGGAAAAAATTTGCCAACCTCTAGGCTGGACCGAGGTCCCTCACAAAAAGACACCAAATCAGAATCTAAGGAAACCCAGCCTATACCTAGCTGTTTAGCAAATAAAGGCATGTGTGGCAAAAGCACCTTTTCAGAAACTTCTGATATGTTATGGGATATGATATTATGTGATATATATAGATACTGTACACACATGTCTATCTGTCTATCGACAAAGAAAAGAGGAACAGAGGGAAATGTCAAGTGATCTATGCAGGTAAATGTAGCTGTATAAATACAGCAGGAGAAAATAGATGGAAATGTGCCAAAATGGTAACAATTACCCATTATTGATGAACTTAATAGATTTGAATAAATATTTCAGAGGAAAGGTGGAAAGTAGGCTGTAATCATTGGTGCAAATTTTTAAATAGAAATGTCACTACATTACTAAGAAGAATATTTTCCAGCTCCATCCATATAAACATAAAAGAGATACTTAGTCAAGTATCTCAGGAATGGAAAAAATATATATATCCAATGTATTCAGTACTACTGTGAAAGCAATTTATAATCACTCACACTTGCATATGAAAAATGAAACACAACTATAGCCTAGGATGAAGGAGGGACGGGAAGGGAGAGGGGAAGGGAGGGGGGTGGGTCAACAGAGGGAGTGTTAGTAGGGGGACCACACCTATGGAGCACATTGCAAGTACAAGTTGGATCCATCAGGTGTAGAACACAAATGTCTCAATGCTGTAATTGGGTAAATGAGGTGAAGGCTATGTTGATTAGTAGGATGTAAGCACTCCAATTTGTACAAATAATCAAAACATCGAATCCCATCATGGCATACATGTATTCATGATCTATGTACAAATGACTTAATAAAAAAAAAAAAGAAAAGAAATGCCACTGCAGTTCCGAAAGTGTTTCTCAAGCTCCACTTTCTCGTTCTTTCTTCATCTTTCTGTTTCCACCTTCTTTGCTTCTTCTTTCACTCTTTTTTTTTTTTGCTTTCATTTATTTATTATTTGTTTTATTAAATCATAGCTGTATACTCAAAGAATTCTTGCCTGGACCAATGTCCTCAGGCATTTCCTCAGTGTTTTCTTTTAGTCATTTTATAGTTTCAGATCTTAGATTTAAGTCTTTCAACTATTATGATTTGATTTTTGTATGTGGTGAAACATAAGTCTCTCTGTTTATAGATATCCCATTTTCCTAGCACTATTTATTGAAGAGACTGCTCTTTCCCAACTGTATGTTCTTGTCAACTTCGTTGAAGATGAGTTCACTATAGATGTGTGAATATATTTCTGGGTTCACTATTTCATTCTATTAGTCTATGTGTCTGTTTTCATGCCAATACCATGCTGTTTTGAGTACTATAACTCTGTAGTATAATTTGATTTAAGGTAATCTTTTTCCTCCAATTTTCTTATTTTTGTTCAAAATGGCTTTGACTATTTGGGGAATTTGTGGTTTCATATACACTTTAGGATTATTTTTTCTATTTCTTTTTTTATATTGAGGGGGTAATTTTATTCTTATTTGTTTATTTTTAATTAAATCATAGCTGTGTACATTAATGAAATCACGGGGCACCATACACTGGTTTTATAGACCATTTGACATATTTTCACCACACTGGTTAATATAGCCTTCCTGGCATTTTCTTAGTTATTGTGTTAAGACATTTATATTCCACATTTAGCAAGTTTCACATGTACCCTTGTAAGATGCACCATAGGTGTGATCCCACCAATCACCCTCCCTCTTCCCTACCCTACCCTCCGTTTCCCCATATTCTTGGGCCATAATTGGGTTGTAGCTTTCATATGAAAGCTGTAAATTAGTTTCATAGTAGGGCTGAGTACATTGGGTACTTTTTCTTCCATTCTTGAGATACTTTGCTAAGAAGAATATGTCCAGCTCCATCCATGTAAACGTGAAAGAGGTAAAGTCTCCATCTTTCTTTAAGGCTGCATAATTTTTTTTTCTATTTCTATGAAATTGCATTAAATCTATAGATTTCATTGGGTAGTAAGGACATTTAATAATATGGATTCTTCCCATCCATCAGGATGGAATATCTTTCTATTTTTTATGTGTGCTCTTCAATTTCTTTCATCAGCATTTTATAGTTTTTATTATAGATATCTTTCATTTCTTTGGTTAATTTATTCCTAGGTATAATATTTTATTTTTAGGTATTGTAAATGAAATTACTTTCTTGGTGTCTTTTTCAGATTGTTTCCTGTGCATTCAGAAAGGCTACGGAATTTTGTATGTTGATTTTGTAACCTACAACTTCACTCATTTTTTTCATCAGTTCTAATAGTTTTTTTTGTGTGTGTGTAGTCTTTAGGTTTCTCTAGATATAAAATTATGCCATCTTCAAACAAGGATATTTTGACTTCTTCCTTTCCAGTTTCAATGCCTCTTCTTTCTTTCTTTTCTCTGATTTCTCTACATAGAACCACCAGTACTATGTCAAATATCAGTGGTGAAAGTGGGCATCCTAGTCTTGTTTCAGATATGAAAGAAAGGCTTCCAATTTTTCTCTAATCAATGGTGATGCTGGCTAGATATCTGCTATATATGGATTTTATTATTTTGAGGTGAGTTCCTTCTATATCTAGTTCTGAGGATTTCAATGATAAAGGGAGGTTACATTTTATAGAAAGCTTTTTAGTATCAATTGAAATGATCAGATGGTTTTTGTCTTTTGTTCTGTTGCTATGATGTAACACACTGACAGATTTGCATATCAACTAATGCAACTCAATTTTGCAAGGATTGATTTGAACCATCCTTGCATCACTGAGATGAATCTCAGTTGACTCTGATGAGTAATATTTTTAATGTGCTGTTGAGTTCAGTCTGTTAGTGTTTTGTTGAGGATTTTTACATCTATGTTCAGTAGATACGTTGGCCTACAGTTAGTTGTTGCTGTGTCTTTGCCTGGTTTTGGTATCAGGGTGTGACATGCACCATAGAATAATTTGAGTATCCATCTGCCTCCAATTTTTGGAATAGTTTTAGTAGGATTGATATTCTCCTTTGAATGGTTGGTAGAATTCAGTAATAAAGCCACTGAGCTCTTTGGTGAAAGACTTTTTATTGCTGTTTCTATCTCATTCCATGCTATTGTTTTATTCGGGTTTTGGGTTTCTTCCTGACACCATCTGGGTAGGTTGTACGTAGGAGCTTGCTTGTTCACGCCTTCTAGACTTTCCAGGGCGCTGGCGTACGGTTGCTCACAGTCGTCTCTAATGATACTTTGGATTTCTGCAGTGTCAGTTGCAGTGTTTCTTTTTTCATCTCTCATTTCATTTATTTGAGTTTCGTCTCCTTTATCTTAGTCTGGCTAAACATCTGTCAGTTTTGTTTTTCTTTTGGAAAAAAAAAAAAAAACAATTTTTTTCATAGATGGTTTTCATATTTTTAAATTTCATTTATTTCTGCTTTGATATTTTTTATTTCATTTTATTTTTAATTTATTTCTGCTTTGATATTTTTTATTTCATTTTATTTTTAATTTATTTCTGCTTTGATATTTTTTATTTCGTTTACTCTACTGATTTGGGGATTGGTTTGTTCTTTTTCTAGTTCTTTGAGATGCACCATTACATTTTTAATTTAAAGCTTTTCTACTTTTTTGATATAAGTACTTACTCTTATAAACTTTGTTTTTATTACTTCTTTTTGCTGTATCCCATAGATTTTGATATGCTGTGTTTTCATTTTCATTTGTTTTGAGAAATTTTTACAGATTTCCTTCTTAATCTTTTCATTGACCCACTGGTCATTAAGGAGCATATTGTCTAATTTCAATGTGTTCGTGTATTTGTCTACATTTTTCTTTTTATTATAGATTTCTAGTTTTATTTAATTGTTTTCAGAGGAAAATTTGGTCTGATTTCAATGTTTTGGAGTTTTTAAGACTTGTTTTGTGGCCTAATACATGATCTATCCTTGAGAATGCTCCATGAGCTGAGGAGAATAACTTGTATTCTGCAACTTTTGGGTAAAGTCTTCTTTGGGTAAATATTGATTAGATTCATTTTGTCTATAGAGCATATTAATCAATGTCTCTGTTGATTTTCTGTCTGGATGATCTGGCCAATGCCTAAAGTGGAGTATGAGGTCTTCAGTGATGGTTGTATTTGGGTCTCTCTCTTTAGTACTGATGACATTGGCTTCTGGGTGCTGCAGTGTTGGGTTCATATATATTTAAAAATTGTTATAGCTTCTTGCTAAAATGACCCCTGTATCATTGTAAAATAACACTAAATACTTTTGCCTTGAAATCTATGTTATGTTTGTCTGAGCTGGTCAAATGCTTCTTTCATGAGCCCACCTTGCAGAATTCTTCCCTGAGCCAGGGCAAAGCCCCATAACACCTTTATTGCCTCCCTCCCCACCACAGCCATGCAGATTCTCTCTTCACTCTACTGGCTGGTTCAGCACTGCCAAGGGATTGGGGAGGGTGGTGTGGGAAAAGCAAGTTTATCTTCTATGCCTTTTTCCGTAATATAACTAATGTTAAAACCAAGTAGGAGGCCAGGCACAGTGGTTCAAATCTGTAATCTCAGCACTTGGGAGGCCAAGGTGGGTGGATTGCCTCCCAAGGTGGGTAGAAGTTCCAGATCAGCCTGAGCAAGACAGAGACCCCTGTCTCTAAAATATAGCTGGGCATTGAGTCAGGAGTCTATAGTGCCAGCTATTCTGGATGCCGAGGTAAGAGAATCACTCAAGCCCAAGAATTTGAGGTAGCTGTGAGCTGTGACACCACAGCACTCTACCGAGGGCGACAAAGTTAAATTCTGTTTAATAAATAAATAAAAAAGAACAAGTAGGCTGAAACTCACCTCATTTTTGGTTCTTTTGAGGTGCTTTCTTGCAGGGATGGTTGTTGAAGTAGGTGTTCATATAGAGGGATGGGAATGATGGTTTCTGTTTGGGCATCTTGCTCTGCCCCCTCCCAAGATCAGTGCTTCTCAAATTGTGTCAAATGTTCATCTTTCCAGGCGGGGATATTGGGATCAGGCAGAGTTCATGGTAGAATAATTTTGGATTAAGGAGCACAGGAAGGTGAACCTTGAATAAAGTCTCAAAAAGTAAGTTGATTTTGGGAAAGTGTAACCATTTTTCAGAAAGCCAAATTCTGACATTGACAAATCTTATTCTTAGTTCCCAGTTTGGGGGGGCGGTATTATGCCATCAAAGGACATTAATTTGCGAGAGAAGTTAAATTGCCTTCTAAATGTGGTTACAAATTTAATGTGAAGTATCAAGGATGATAATTTCTTACGAAATACTAGAGGAATGTCAGGGTAAATTAAAACAAAAACAAAGACACTCTCAACATTATTTAACGTTTTTTCAAATGTATATCAAAGTTGGTGTCATTTTCAAATGTATATCGAATTATTATGATGATTGTAGTCCTAAACAATTCAAAAGTATACATTTGCTTTATAATTTTAAGACACATCACCAAAACCTGAGAAAAGTTAAATATAACAAAAGTCTATAAATCATCTGCCTATTAGTAATAACTGATTTAGTTATACTTCAAAAGATAACTTATTTAAAATATTAATGAAATATTTCAAAACTGGAATCCTTGAAAAATGTTTGCAAACTATTGGAGGAAAACTATGAAATTTGGATACACAGAAAGACTAACTCTATCTCTCAAGTCATGTTCACTTCTTTAATTTCCCATTGCCATCACTTCATAGGAGTTTCCATTCATTCTTTCTCCGTTTCTCTCTTTCTCTTTTCCCTATCATAGTAAATGCCTCCTATTCAGTGTCCTAGAACATTGGTTGACTAAGGTAGATAGCTCATCTACATGTGAAAATTATTAACACACGTTGAAAGCAATAACAAAAAATAGTATGAAGGAAATATTAAAATGATAGTGATTAACATTGGATGGTAGAATTATGTAAAGCATTTGAAAAGTTGTCCATTATTAGATTTTTCAAATTTCCTAAAATGAACAAGTTGTTACTCTGAAAACTAAAAAAAAATTAAAGTGCAATTAAAATTAATTTTTAAAATAAATTTGATGTGATGAGTGGATAAACAAACTGGAATGTATACACACACACAGAAGAACCGAAATTGACCACTGGAGGGACTTTAACAATCTGGTCAACATACAGAGGTGGTCAACATAAGGAACTAGGCTTACTGCACTGACAGGTACATGTGATACACAAGGAACTAGGCTTACTGCACTGATAGGTACATGTGGTACACGTTCGGTCTATGAAAATTAGGTCAACTTAAAGAAGTGGTCAGCTATGGAAGTTCTACTATACATACACACACACAATGGAATAGTATGCAGCCTTAAAAAGGATGGAAATTCTGACACCTGCTATTATATGAATGAACTTTAAGGATATCATGTTAAATGAAATAACCTACTAGCAAAAGGGCAGATACTGTGTGATCTCACTTATATGAGACATCTAACTCTGTCACATTCACAGAAATAAAAAGTCGAGTACTGGTTACCAGGACCTGGGGGTGTTGGGGTTCTGCACAGGGAAATTGTTACTTAATGAGTTATAGAGTTTCAGTTCTAGAAGATGAAAATATTCTGGAAGTCTGTTGCACAGCAATGTAAATACAGTTAAGATTCCTAAACTATACACTTAAAAAATGGCTAAGGTAGTTAATGTTGTGATATATGTTTTGAATATAATTAAAATAAACATATTTGGTGGGATTTTATATTTCAAATGCTTTATTATTGTATAATTTGATAGAACCTAAAACTTCCATCTTCCTTAAGGGTAAGTATTACGGGTTATAGGTTTGGAATTTGAGGGGGTTTTGTTAATTTCTATGACCATTCTTTCAAACTGAGTCAACAAAATTAATTATATATAATATTAATGATAATAATGTCAGTTAGTGTAAGATTTGTGCTAACTAAAATAATTGAAACATGAAATCTATTCTCAGGAATGATACCATAGTATGTTTCTTTACAACACAATATTTCCTTGGTTTTCTACCAAAAGTAGAAAGGAAAACAACATTCTACCCAACATCCAGGAGAGCAGCATTCCTGCCGCACTGTGATTGCTCTGCTCCCCCTTTGTTATTCCTTGTGGTGGGCAGGGGCCTATTTGCCTCCACCTGCTTTCTGCCTAAAGCATGCCCGCCACCTTGTAAGCACCTTAAAATATGTGTGAAAAAATACCCAATGTACACAGCCCTACTATGAAACTAATTTGGGACTCTCACATGAAAGCTATAACCCAGCTACAACTTAACAATAGGGGGAAGTGGGAAGGGGGGGTGGGTAGAGAGAGGGGAATCGGTGGGATCACACCTGTGGTGCATATTACAGGGGTATTTGCGAAACTTGGTAAATGTAGAATGTAAATGTTTTGGCACAGTAACTGAGATAACGCCGGAAAGGCTATGTTAACCACTGGGATAAAAATGTGTCAAATGGTTTATGAAGTGAGTGTATGATGCCCCATAATCATATCATTGTATACAGTTATGATTTAATAAAAAAAAAAAATATGTGTTCAGCGAATCCAAGAATGTAAACTAAGATCATCTCCCTCCCTCTACTGGGCATCAGCCACTGATTCAATGTGTCATTTTTAATGAATTCAGTCCTTACGGTGTGTACAGGTTCCTAAAGATAACATTTGCCAGAACATTTAATTGAAAATATAGATATTGTTCTGAAAAAATAAAATATTGATCTTTCACATGAGATATGGTATTATTAACTGGGGATTGGGCAGGCATCAAAGTCGAATTATCAAGAGTATTAATAAATGAGAAGTGTGTGTGTGTGTGTGTGTGTGTGAGAGAGAGAGAGAGACAGAAAGAGAGAGAGATTGTGTATGATTAAAAATTACAGGTATGGGAACATGGGAAGGTCTGGTCTAGATCCGTAATTACCATTAAAAAAGATGCATGGACCACATTTACCAGTTAATTGCCACCACTCACTCTGGCCCAGCAGGAAGGATCTTTTCTTAATTAGCTCACCAATGAAGCAGATGTTCATCATTCTGCTCCTGAGTCTTTCCCCTCACCTTGGGGAATGTATTTGTCCATGATCCTCTCCTATTAATGGATAACATCTCCTCATTTTTCTAGAATGCACCTACCATTTGCTACACTATGTACCCTGGACACTTGCTCTTAAAAAGTGCCATCCAATTACAATGCCGAGAAATAGCTACTGGGAATTCAGTAATGAGAAAAACCTTTGGGGATGAAGCTGCCAATACCTCACAGCCCTGGTACATGAAAAGCAGGATAGATCTTCTAACCAACCAGGCCAGGGTGCATGGTGGGAAATGAAAGGGAGAGAAGCAACGGGCCGGAGCCTGAAAAAGTGATGAGCAGGGATGTGGCCCTGGGTTTGCTCAACAAAACAGCTGCTGAGGTGTTTGTGCTTGAAATGGTCATTCCACAACCAAACAGAAAAATGTTTGGAGACATAGCAGGCTTTCTGAATGCATCTTTAAAAATATTTGGAACAATTTTCAACGCCATTTTTTAAATAATTAGTCTTTTATTCTCTGTTAGCATGAATCTTATTGGGTAAGGTGTAACCAGTTTGCCTTCTAATCTACATTGTCATAGGCATATACTAGAATGTGAATGTCCTTATTCCTTGGGCGGAAAGGATATTTCTCTAAAGTTCTTCTTGTTTATGTTATCACGTTTATTTTTTGTTTATTTTTTTTGCAGTTTTTGGCCAGGACTGGGCTTGAACCCGCCACCTCCGGCATATGGGGCCAGCGCCCTACTCCTTTGAGCTACAGGTGCTGCCCTATCATGTTTATTATAATTATTTACATATTATAATTGTACACTGTACCTATATAATATATTAATTATAATTGAGTGCATAAATGTATGAAATACAAAACGTTTTAATTTTAAATTCACTCATTATAATTCTCAAATTGTCATGTAGATCTGAAGTCATTTAATTTGCCCACAATCTACTCAACTATCTCTCTCCTTAAAAAAAGACATGATTGCAAGAGGGACTTTACCTAACAATTGCAACCAGTGTAACCTGGCTTATTGTACCCTCAATGAATCCCCAACAATAAAAAAAAGAAAAAAGTCCCTTTCCTTGGTTATCTATTATTTCCCCACCTCTGGCGCTGAGATTTCTGTTATGTGAACACATTCATTTCTGCTTATTTTTCTAATGGTGGTTTAAATGCTATTGCCTGAGCCCATTGTATAAACTAACGAATCTGCTGTAAAGCTTCTTACCCGGAGTTATCCTGAGTGTTTTACGAGTATGAACCCTTTTTATCCTGGTAATAGTCATCTGAGGTTGGCCTAGTGATACACCCATTTTACTGGTTAAAAAAACAAAAAATAAATAAAAAATAAAAAAAGAAGCCCCAGGCCCAGACGGCTGAGGGAAGCGTCCTGGGTCACTGCAGCCTCAGGCAGTCCAGCCGGGACTGCCCACACCCTCCACTCCGGGCACTGGTGGCTGCTGCCCAGGCATTTCCAGGTGTGTTGAGAACCAGGCTGACCCAGCTTTTCTACTTTGGGGTCCACTGATTCTCCTCAGTCTTTTTAAAATTGTTAGTAAATTTTAAGCCTTTTTAATTCTGTGAAGGCAAAAAAAAATGGAAACCTAATAAACACATGTATATGTAAAAATAAAAAGTAAAAAATAAAAATTAAGAAAATAAATAAAATATTTTTTTTTTTTAAATTTGAGGTTGGTATGAGGGTACACACCCTTAGGTTACATTGTTTGCATTTGTAAGGTAAAGTTCAAGCTTTTATTGAGTCCTTCACCCAGGAAGTGAGCCTGTCAGGTGGGAGTCCAGGCAGTTACTGGACAGCGAGCCCAGCCGCATCCCACCTGCCGGACCGAGGCACACACTGTCCAGCAGCAGGGAGAGCTGGCGACCCCCAGCCGAGGCCTCTCTGGGCGTTTCCTCGGATGAAGGGACGACCTCCTCCCATGGCAAGTCCCCTCCAGCGGCTGT
The DNA here is from genome assembly GCF_027406575.1 of Nycticebus coucang. Lineage (NCBI taxonomy): Eukaryota > Metazoa > Chordata > Mammalia > Primates > Lorisidae > Nycticebus > Nycticebus coucang. The sequence goes on from NC_069790.1 coordinate 3,919,605, forward strand.
CCATGTCCACGACCCACCCCTTGTCCAAGTTGGGGAGGACTCTGAACCGCCTCTCCAGCTCCAGAGTGGCCGGTGGGACCTGCTGGGGACTTGGCCGAGGCCGTGGTGCAGTTGGGTCCCTCCTCGTTGATCCTATTACTCTCCCCCAGCAGCGGCTCCCCGGGAACTCCGAGAACACCCCCTGCATCCTCCCTCCCAGGGAACCAGTATCAGGGAGCCAGCTGGAAAGGGAGCTTTTGCTGCAGGGCGGAGGGGTAGCCAGAGCAGGCCGGCAAGGGCTCTGCTCAAGACGCGAGGACAGCTGCTGCCTGGACCCACGGCCCCTCGCAGCTCCATCATCTCCCCCCACACCGCCCTGTCTCTCGGCCGTAAACGCGTAAACTGGCCCTGGCTGCTCTGGAGACCCGCCTCCAGGGTCTGGAGACGTGAAACGCCCCGCTGCTTTTGTGAATTTCAGGCCGTGGTCACCCCAGTTTGTTGTACACGTGCTTAACGTGCCATGGAAGCACAGAGCGACCTTCCGCTCCCACATACATACACCCCCTCTGCTTGATAGCGTAGCACCACTTAGCACCCTCACAGTGCGCAGCATAAATCACGCCCATTTAACGCAGTTAACTTCTAACTTTATCGCTGCGTCCCTGGCTGAGGAGCACGAATCGACCAGGTGGTATCATCAAATTCAGGAGAATCCTCGCGGGACAACGATGGGAAAGAAGTTTCCCCTTTAGACCCTAAACTTTGGGGAATGTGTGTTCAAATTCTATAAGTGGGCTACTGAGAGATCTTAGTGAAAGAGGCCAGTCCTCCTCCCACCTCAGATGTGTATTCAACTGAGGACACAGTGGCCCGTGCCACAACGGCCAGTGTCACCACTTGGAGTACAGAATTTCTACTTGTCCTCAGAGGACCATCACACTGGCCCGCCGGAGACTAGTCCACCAGCATCTCAGGTCAGCAGCCTCTGGATAATGAGATAGACAGATAGATAGATAATCACAAAGTGGACTCCAAGGTTAAATGTCCATAAAATAGGTCCCTTGGTCTGAAGCAATCAGAATATCATGCCTTTAAATTCAGCACTCTGCCTCCTGGTTCGGCAGAAGTTACCCTTGGCTGTGGAAGGCAAAGTTATGACAGGTGTCAATCACAGAAAAAAATCACTGGTGTCTCAAAGGTGAAGGGATCAGTGTAATCAGCCTTTCACGGAGGGCAGGCTGGTCATCCTAGGGCACAATATCAGAGACTTGGGGGTTGTCTCTGCTGACAACAAGTGGGATACCAGGCAGTAGCCCCAGCAGACTTGATGGGGCAGAGCCCGTGATGTTTGACACGCGGATCCTCCACCCCGGCCTCAGTGGCTTCTCTGCTTACTTTGACCCCACACAAGGGCTGATGGGTCACCGTGGTACCTGCTCTGAAATGGGCATTAGCAGCAGGCAAACAGATCAGCAGTTTTCTGCCTGCCTCTACAGGCTCATCCGTGTTCCTGTTTCCTAGAGATTCCAGCTAGGACAAGGTATTTCTTCTGATTCACTAGCTTGGCTTGAGTAGGTGGGAGTTTCACAAGTTCTCCTGGGCCCTCCCTATCCTAATGGCTTCACTCCCTGAGCACGAGATCTGTGCCAGCCTCTGTGTGTGTCCATCCCAGTTATTCTAGGGGAGACCATGCCTGGAAGATAACCAGGCTCACGGGCGTTTCAGATCACCCTGATATGGCCTTGGGCCAAAAGTCAATTTAACACCTAGTCCCCTTCATATCCCAATCTGATCTGAGAACTGTTACGGTGTTTTCGGTTTTCGGCATCGGTATTAGTTCACTGTGCTATCTGGGTATCCCTTCTTGACTAGTGCACAGCTACCAGGATAAATGTCTGCAGTGTGGGGCACAGTTGTCACCCACACTTGCAGAGGTGTGCAGAGCCCCTCCCCCACAGGATCAACCCTTCCCTCTAAGCAGTGGGCTCTGACTAGGAATTGACTTCAACTTGAAAACTGAAGTGAGGTCAATCATTGTTTGGCTCCCGCCAACCCCAATTAACTTGTCATTTCTTTTGTAACACAAGTGGAACATCTTAGCTAGCCCTTCTTGGACAATTTGTTCAGCTTCACCGCCCAGCCCCTTCCTGCTGTCCCTTGGGTCATCGTTCCCACTTTGCACCTGACAGTTAAGGGCAGCCATGCGGCTTCTGCCAAACCATTCCAATCCCATGCTGTCACATCCTCCTGGTGCTATGTGTGTGAAGATGGCAGTCCCCAGTAAGCTTCTGGGCACCCGCGTTACCTCAGCCAGAGAGCTCCACACAGGGGGACACCCGGCCTCGTTGTGTAAGGAACCATCTGACACTGAGGCCTCCTTTCTCCTCTGACGCCTTCCCCACGATTATGCCCAGGAAGTTAAGAAACACCCAACTCATTAGTTGCAGGCGTTCTACTTCCTGTTAGCATGGGAGGGTCAGCTGCAGGGGTTCATTTATTTCTAAGACATCAAGGTCAAAAAATTCCTCCTCTATCATCGGGGACACCGTATGTCCCCTACGTGTGCCCTCCAGTTCCCACAGGTGTGTATTGGGTGGCCCTGGGATGGTTTTCACACATGCTCTCTTCATTCCCTCCTTTCCCTGTCTCCGTTACACTGAGGTCTGACCTTGGCTTTAGGTCTACACACAATGAGGGTTTATAAGGTATATTTTGAAGATGATTTTTATTTTGCAGGTACTTTCTTCATCAACGTCTCTGCAGCCCCTCCAAATAAGGGGAGGCTTCTATTTTCTGCTTCATGAAGGATTCGAGGGAACGTGGGTCGAGATTCTCTGCTTCCCCAAATTCCAGCATGCTGTGTCTCGCTGTTCCACTCCTATATCAGGGCCCTGCTTTTGTCATAGGCGATACACTGAGCTGGAAGCCCCCTGCTTTTGAAGATTTTCCACCCTTTTAATTAAATCCTGGGCCTGGTTTTCAGCACGGTCTTCTCTGAACCTGCAGGGAGATTAAGCAGCTTGGGAAGCTGATGTCCTCCTGAAACCTGCCCTGGAGGACATCGGCTTCCCAAACACATTTGTACTGTAAGCCGGCTGACCTGACACACTTACTTCCCAAGATTTCCAAAGCAGTTAACAAAAGCCAGCTAATTTGAAAACCCTTAAAATGACATCCTTTCCTGCCCCAGGCTGTTCTCACGCCACAGCTCAAGTATAACCACAGTCTCCACCTTCTGCTGGAATCTGTCCTCAGACCTCACAAGCTAGAGATGCAGTGACAGGGGTGACCACCACTCCAGGTACTTCCAGCAATCAGGCCTGTCTTGCCAGTAGTAGTTTAAGCTATAAACTACTTACTTTGGCAAAGTGTCCTAATGACCAGGGTTTATTCTAGTTTGGGCTTCTCGTGGAGTGGAATCTGAGGCAGTTTTTTGAGTGGACCCTTTGTGTGAGGAGCACTGTGAAGGGATGGTGGGCAGCGAGGAAGGAAGGAGATCCAAGGATATTGTGTGATTTCCAGTTTTCCATTGTTTGGGGGAATTAGAGTTTGACCTGCCAGGACTGTCTGAAAAGCTGTACAAACTGTACCCGTTGGGAAAGGCCATTGTGTATAGTCTGTCTAGGCCCACTGGGCTGCAGGAAAATAGGCCGTGGGCCTGGAAAGTTCCTTTACTCCAAGGTGAAGGCCCTTCACAGATTACGTGGGAGTCATTGCCTCGTGAGGAGCACATTGCTCCATGTCCCCTTCCCTGTGCACGTATCAGTGGCCCTCAGCGGCCCTTGGCACACCCCCAGCTGTCTCTATTCCACACTCCGTGGGGAGGGGCCGGGCCCTTTCTCTGCAGCATGGAGTGGGCAGGTGCAGCCACCCTGCCTTCTGTGCCAGCTCAGACTCCTGTAGCCACGGGTGACCCGCGTGTCACAGGGGATGGCTCTTGGGCCCGTGCTCTGTCTCCCCTTTGTAAGTAAGTGCCATATCCCTTGAACCTGGCATGGGGTCTGTTCTCAGCCACCTTGAGTCATGTGCTGGTTTTTCTCTGGCTGGCCTATATTTGCCTTTTAACCCTGGCCATTGTTGAGACATAAAGACCGATGCCCGATGATGGCACTTTGACATGTGAAACTGCAGCAGCAGCCTCAAGGTCTCCCCCCACCACCTCGCAACCCACTTCCCCCGAAGCACAGGATGCGGCTGCTTCTTTGTCCACCCGGAAACTCAACCCACCAAAGGGAAACGTGCTTATGTTTGAACCTTTCTGTGAAATTTCAACCAGAGAAGATTAAAACTCATCACAAGGAAGAGACTGAAAATTAAGTACCTCACCTGGAGCCCAGAAGAGTTTTGTCCCGACCATGGTGTGTCCCATTCAGTTTTCAAAGAGAATCATGTGCAAGCTAATTTCCAGCTCCAAGGTCCATGTTGCTCCTGAAGTTCTGATGGCCCCTCTGAAGTTCCACACCCCTTGCTCCCCTCTTTCCTGTAACGTGAACATTGAAGCTTCAACCATCAGGTCCTTCTTCAAACCTCATATGTTGTTCATTACTCCCATGTTAATGCACATTAAATACATTTTTTTTTCCTTTTATCCTCTTCATCTGTCAATTGTCAAGCCATTTCAACAGACTTATACTTGAACCTTCAGAGGAAAAGTTTGGACTTCTCTGCCCGTGCTGCCCAGTGAGCAGTGAAACAGGCTCTAAGAAGGCCTTTGTCCATGGACTCCGTCATCCTTTGCCCACAGGCATCAACTCCATGGCACAAGGGGACAGCTGGTACATTCTCAGGCTGGGCTACCTGTGTTAGGATTTGGGGCTGTCTGTGCAAAGCCGGGTAACACCTGGCTGCAGTGGTTGGTGGGGTGGTGAAGTGGCACACAGAATACCAAGTAGGGTGGCGATCAGAGGATCACACTCATAAAAGTGCAGGCTGTGGACTCACCCAAGTTCCAGGCGCAGCTCATGTGACTCCGAACTTTTTAATGACATTTAATACACAGACAGCTCGGATAAGCCTGTGTTCTTGGGAAAAGCACATTTGCAGCACCGACTGGATGTCCACAGCAGTCCTCCCACTTTCATCCGACATATTTTCATGAGCCCTCTCCTCACTAGATTTCCCTGTGGGCAAAATGGCACTGACTATATAAAAGTTATTTAAGATTTAGATGGTTTCGAGTAAGACTCTGGGCCATAGGCACCCGTTTGGCTTGCCTTTATTTGCATCTAATATTGTTAAAACTGAAAAAGCAGAACATCTCCGTTTCCAGCCCAAGTCTCAGACTATCTATCTGAATATCACTTTCACTGAAAGGAAGTTATAAGGTAGAGCTTTGCATTGGCTCTAACTAATCCACTTTACTGAACAAAATTGCTTGAGATTTAGCACAGAGCTTTGCTGCGATATTCTAACGGTGAAAATCAGGTGCAGAGCAAATGAGATTAATGTCTCAGGCCGTGCCGTATATTTCCTTTGCTTCATGTGGAGCATACGGTATATTTCCTTTCTTGGTGCGACTTCAAAGAATTATCATATTTTAGAGTGAAACTAATTGTCAGAGAGAATGAAAGTTCATTTCCGCAGATGAGTTGGCTCCTCGGGCCCAGGAAGGAAGGGGTTTTCGTTTGTCTTTCTTTGCATTCCCGAGGAAAACTAGAGATGGCCATAAAGCTGTCTGCACTCACGGCTGCCCAGCTGCTTGGGCAAAACTTTATCTTCTACTGCTGACACGCACAGGATCCACGCTTCTCCGCAGCTGCATTTGTCCTGGAGAACAAAGATACGCTAATTCTTAACTTGATTGGTTTAATGATGGCATTGATGATGACAATGATGCAAGCTAATCATTAAACAAAGGTAGGAGATGTTGTGCTGGGCAAGTCAGACCATTACTTCGTACGTATGGCACTCCCCAAATACACCTGGATCAGGCATCATTAACAGCATTCTGTAAGTGAGGAAGGAGGCTCGAGGAAGCAATGATTCCTCAAAATATGAAACAAAACCCAGCCCCTTTCCTTTATTCTTTGATTCCTGGTACAGGGAAGGTACTGTACTCCACGCTGGAGAACTCCATGCCTGCACAGGGGTTGATCAGAGGGCAGAGCTAGAATGCCAGAGATGGATGGGAGATCTTAGCAATCATTCCTTCCCAGGCCCTTATTACAGAAATTAGAATTTGAAGGCTCGAGAGGGGAAGTGGCCTGCCCAAAATCTCACAAGCATTTAGAAGGAATACCCTAGCCCAATAATATTTAGTCAATACAGGTATTGCAGATGAGTGAAGTACAAGCTGGGCTGATGCCATGCTCGCGTGAACTTTTCACACCAGAATTAGGTAAATGAACAATAACTAATGCAGTATGGGTATAGAGAAGGTGAGGTCCTCTTCTGATATTTTTGTGCTTGAGACTGCGGTGCAGAGAGCAGGTTGTCATTAAATGACAATTCAATGGATTGGCAAATGATGGCAGCTGACTGGATCCCAGCCGGCCCACATCATCTCCTGATTCTCAGGGACCCCCACTCCACCACCACCAGTACCACAGGGTGATGCCCCAAAAATGTATATTCCCTTTTCTGTAGCACAATTGGAAAGTCGCTGCAGTGAGTTACCTGTGAAATAGCACAATCTACTTAACAAACATGGACCTATCACTCAAACCAATACATTGGCTGGCAAATCCTGCAGTAAGTTAGTAACGCTTTGTACATGATGCATGCAGGAAAATTCAAATCTGGTGAGCTCACATCAGAACATCAGGGAATATTGTTGGAAGACATTGAAATTTACATATGAAAGCTAGCATCAGAAACAAACTGTACCTGCTAATCCATCTGGACATACAACAGAAGATGCTGGAGTATGGGTGATGATCACTTTTTAAGCAAAGCCAGACATTCTTCAGAAACTTTCTTTCTCGTTTCCTAGATGAACGAACCTATCTGAATCAGAGTGTTTCCTTTGTATTCATTTCCGACCATGACCACAAATTCTTCTCATTTGTCTCCATAGGTTGAGATTCTGCCTTTTTTCACTCTGACATCCCTTTTTCACACATCTCTGCAGGTTGTATGGCATAGTAACCGTGGGCATTTCGAGATTTTTGATGAAATGAAAGTGTATTAAGGAAAACTAAATTTAGATTTGGAGTGGCAGATTCACATGGTCTGTAGTATATTCACTGGAGTTAGTGCCAGTAGATTAACATAGCAATGACCAAAAGAAGAAAGCTACTCTGTGTCACTGAAGACCAGGGCCAGATTGTGGCCTTTGTCACTTAGCACCAGAGGTACCTGGGTAATGGAGGAGGAAGGGGGTTGACATTGTCAGAGATGTGGACACAGCCTCTATGAAGTTGGCTCTCCATCCTCTCATCTAACCTACCCTTGATTGCTTCATGCAGGAGAAAATACTTGCAACTTATAAAACACAAAATCATATCAAAGGGCGTCCCATAAAAAACAGTGGACACCTAACCCATCATCCCTAATTCCCAACACAAAGCACCAGAGAACCGTTATTTCTTTCCGTCTTCTTTTAATGTTTGAACCCATATCTTGTTTATCAATGTCATAAAATACCTGTTAATTATATCATGAGAGTTTTGCATTTAGCTTACATAGAATATCGCCTGTCCCACTCACAATTTTCAATGATTATTGTTTAGACTCTTCAACCACATTTTTAATCCCATCAACTAGAGAAATAAGAATGCAAAAACAATGAACAAAGAATGAACACACATATGTATATGCACAGATATGTGTGTATATAGAATAGCCACAAAAGGTGTGTAAACATGAGACCCACTTCCCTCTGACCTCTTCCTCCTGGCCTTGGAAGACACAAGTCAGAGATGAAGCTTCCTGTGGGCCAGCCTTCCGTCCCCTTCTCCGTCTCTGATGGTCCACCTCCGTCACCTAAACACGTATTTTTACACTGACGAGAGTGGCGCTATTGATATTCTGTTACAGGGGCATTTCTGCCTTCCATGTCTGTCTACAGACTGGTTCTTAGTGTGGAGAACCGATTGTCATATTTTCAGCTGGCCCCATTTTCAAAGATAATTCTACAACATTTTTAGCATGTGGTCAATTTAAAGTCATCTACTCATGTTTTAATAGTACATGTGACTTAGTATAGGCACTAGTAAAAGTCGGCATTCCCAGCTTTACAGATAAAATACTAGTATTACATAAAATCTTTTACCTATATTGGTTTTTTTAGCAGATTACGTTTAAAGTTACCTCACATGTAATTTTGAATGATGGACCACAACGGCAGCCCCAGCCCCATTCTGCAAAGCGGGAGACTACCCTGGCATCACACTTGAACACATCCTAATTCACAGGGTGGCCACATCTGCAGGGACTCGCCAGAGCAGTGCTGAGAGGCCCTGCGTGTCCAGGTTGCTGACCTGTGATCAGGGACTTGGGAGAGCAGCCATCTCCCGTGTTGATTACCTGCTTCCTACAACCTCGATGTTGGTGCACTCCCCTTCCCTCCCCTCCCCTCCCCTCCTCACCCCTTTCTCTTCTCCCCTTCCCTTCCCCTCCCCATGATTACATTAATTGTACCTATTTTAAAAACTCAACTGTTACCAGAAGGGAGGAAGTTGTAAATTGCTGACACCTTCGACGGTTTGAAAACAACACGAAGCGATTTTTAAAAGAAATTTTTTTAAAAAAATAGTGACATTTAAGAGCAGTAGCAAATTATACTGTGGAAAACAGATTAAATCAAGTTTAATTTTTTTTTTCCTAAGGACTCATGCTGTTCTACTGATCTATTATTAGTAGGGTTTTCTGTTCTGAGAAAAGGTTCATCATCTTATTTGATTCATCAAAATCACAAAAAGAATCTTTTAAACGAAAGATTAGAAGCAAGGACTGGAGGAGCACAGCCATCTTTTCCTGTGAGTATGAAGGAAAATTCCGTAAGGTCAAAGGAGATATTTGAAAGATGTTTTGTACCTTGAGAAATGCTGAATTTCTCTCCACATAAAAATAAGCAATTTATTACATTCTGTAATGATATAAACTTGAATAAGCTTATTGCTGCAATAATATTATGCATGCATAATTGATGCATGCTATTTTTCACTTCACTGTACAAAACAAACTTCCTGGTGCTAAGTTGGAACATATTCCCCTTCCACCTCATTTCTAGCCACCTTCCTCCCCCCACAGGCTTCCTCCTTACTTCATCATCTTCATAGCTTACCGGCTCGTGTGGGCTTCCTACTGGCAAGGCAGGGACTCAGAGAAGCACATTCAAACTTTATTGCTAAGGATATGGTTGTCCTTAGGAAGGCCAGGATGAAAGTGGATGATGCTTTGGGAAATTATGACCTCAAAAATGTGACATTCCATCACACATACCCAGGAATTCTCAGTGAGTCATCAGGGTTATTTTTGGACAGGCCAATAGCTGAACAGGACAGGAGTCTATATGGTGATACATTATTGGCTAACACTGATTTACACATTTAGTCACTCAGGAAACTACTGTTCATTGGCTCCTCCTAGCCAAGCATGGGGCTGGGCCCTACTAAGCATGCAAATGGCACAGAAGCCTATGGACTCACCAGGGAAGCAGGTCCCAATCTGTAACTGTTGTGAAGCTGGAAACCAATTGGCTTCTTAGTGCATGTGGGAAGCACAAGGGCCCAGTCAAATTGCAAAAGCAACAATGGCAACGGGAGGCACGCTGGGCACCTGTGTTGTTATTATTTTACTCAGATATTTACACGTTTTAACTGGAGAAAAAGAGTAAGGAGAAACTATTTCCAGCTGGGAATATCAGGGAAGAATTCAGACGGAAGATTATGTGAGCTGAACTTTGAAAGGTGCAGAGATTTTTGAAATAATGAAGTGATTGAATAGGGAGTTTTGGAAAGATGGGCAATTCATGAGTAAGTCACAGGGATGAGAAGTGTATGTCACATGGAACGAACACTGAATAATCCAAAGGGTGGAAGCCTCCGGAAAGGGAACCCAGAGGGGTATTTGCACCAGGCTGGACGTGTTTGTGAATTTTGAGCTAAGAAGCTTGAATTGATGTCTGTGGATAACAGTGAGCTACTGAGAACTCTTATGTCTCCTGTGATGAATTGTCCTTATCCCCGTCAGTGAAAGCTATGCCAGGAAGGAGTGGGCTGAGCCTGCAGCTGTCAGCCCTACTATGACAGCTTCGGCTGCTGGGACTCCTCACCCCACACTGGGGACTGAGAAGCATGGGGGTGAAAAGTTCTGGCCATCTCAGCCCAGTAGGAGACACTCCTAAAGGCCATTCCATTTTTTTTTTTAATTTCAGATTAATATGAAGGTGTAGGCAATTGGTTGCATTGTTTGCATTGTTACTTAAAGTCCAAGTTGTAGTTGTAGTTGTAGTGGTGCCCCACACCCATCCCCTCCCTCCTCCCACATCCCCCCTCCCCCGTCTTGAGTGTAACTGTGGTTTTCTCTTGTGTGGGCATGTGTTAGTTCGTCTACTGGTTTCATAGTAGTATTGAGTATAATGGATATTTGCTTTTCCATTTTTGTGATACTTAATAAGAAGAACATTCTTCAACTCAATCCAGGGTAATACAAAAGACGCAAAGTCCCCATGTCTTTATGGCTAAATAGTATTTCATGGTTTACATATACCACAGTTTATTGTTTATTAATCCATTCATGGATTGATTGGGCATTCAGGTTGATTCCACATCTTGGTGATTAGAAACTGAGCTGGGATAAACATTCTGTTGCAAATGTCCTTATGGTAAAATGATTTTTTTCTTCTGGGTAGATAACCTACTAATGGGATTGTGGGATCAATGGGGAGGCCTACTTTCAGTTCTTTGGGGATTCTCCATACGTCTTTCCATAGGGCCTGTACTAATTTGCAGTCCCACCAGGAATGCAAAAGTGTTCCCTTCTCTCCACACACTCACCAGCATCTGCAGCTTTGGAACTTTGTTTTTGTTCATTTGTTTATCTTGTTTTGTTTTTGAGGCAGAGTCTCACTTTTTCACCCTCGGTAGAATGTCTTGGATTCATAGCTCACAGCAACCTCAAGCTTTTGGGCTCAAGCAATCCTCTTGCCTCAGCCTCCTGAGTAGCTGAGACTACAGGCACCTGCTACAACGTCCAGCTAGGTTTTCTATTTTTAGTAGAGATAGGATCTCACTCTCTTGATCAGGCTGGTGTCAAACTCATGAACTCAGACAATCCCCCTACCGAGGCCTCCCAGAGTACAAGGATTATAGGCATAACCCTGCATCTAACCAGCTTTGGGAATTTATGATGTGGTCTATTCTGCGGTTAGATTATATCTCAAGATGGTTCTGATTTGCATTTCTCTGGTAATTAGGGGAAAATGAGAATTTTTTCAACTGTTTGTTGGCCATTCATCTGTCTTCTTCAGAGAAAATTCTATTCATGTCTCTCGCTTAAGGGCCCTTCTAGACTATAAATTCCTGGGTCTCATATGTCCCTGTGCTGGGCCTGAGTAGCATCTTGGCTCTTCCTCTCCCTCTCCTGCCCCTCCCTGCACCTGTCCATGGCCCTGACCCTAAGGGCAACTCCTAATAGGCAACCCCACCCTGAACTCCCTCGCAGAGCCTGCTCCCAGGACATCAGACCCTCCACGAGGTGTAGAGCCGTGCAGTAGTGTGATTAGAATTGCTGCCAAGGAATATTTAAGTATTAACGTGGTAACAAGGAGCACAGCAACTAAGGACTGTAAGTGTGGAGGGTTATTTTAAGATTTTATAAATCTGGTGAGATGTAATGAGGAGACACAGGAGGGTCACACGCAAAAGTTAAGATGGAGCCGTCATGGCGTTGTGACAGATCAAACACTCAGAGGAAGCAGGGTGGAATCAGAAAGTGCTCAGAGTGAGCTGATTAAAGTGGTGAGAATGGTGAGGACGGGGTGGGAGAGCAGGTGCACCACCTGTCCGTCTCATCTCTTTGGGTGCTGAGACAGTGACAGTAGGTGGAGTCACCGCCTGAAACTTGGAGACAGAAATCAGGTAGAGACAAAAAAGAAGTTATTCTCAAAAAGGATGGGATTTGATTGTGCAGACATTGGAGCACTGTGTGTGTGAGGAAAATGCAGCTGTCTGTCTAGAGGTCTTATATTTAGGCAGCAGGAAGAGTAGGGAGAGCGGCTGGGAAGAGGAAAACAATTTTTGACAAAAGTGTCAGTAAAGGAAAAATGTTCCTAGAACTCAGTGCCCCACAGCCAAGAGGACAAATTGTACATGGCACCAGCATGAAGAGGCTGCAGAGACGTCCCTCCATGGGGAGGCCGCTGAGGGAGGACCCCGCAGACAAGTTGAGGGTTACCATGGAGCACTCAGTGGGTCCTGGGAAGGGGTTCAGACAGCAGGGGGCAAGGGCTGCTGGCTGGGAACAGGGCTTGACAATCACAGAGTGGTAGAAAGTTTGAGGGGAGATGTTTCTATGGAAGGAAGCAGAGAATTAAATTCTGCAAACCACCATTCTCCCCGGGAATTCCAGGGAAGTCTGTGAGAGAAAGAAATCCCAGCAGGCAGCCCAGACTGCCCCCCACAAGGTAAAGGCAGCATGGGAGGGGGCTCATCTGCACCCCATGGAGAGCCTGGCCAGGTGCTGCCAGTGGGCAGGGTAGGAGGAAAGGAACAGGTCAGGGAGAGTACTGGGGGTCCGTCCAAGAAATGTGGGGCAACCTCTGTTGCGTATGCAAAACTGAGGAGGGAAGGTGAAGAGTGTGGAAAGCGCAGCACTGGTGGCGGACAGCGTCCCTGGGGAGATGTCTGAGGTCACTGTAAACAAAGACTGGACCCTTTGGGACCCATAGTTTACATTCAGAATGGAATACCTGCACACTTGTGGGCAGAAGAGACAGGCCCTGTATATGGGGGAAAGAGCGAAGATCCTAAGTCAGAGAAAAGACCCAGGAGAACAAAAAAGGGAACAGACCAAGACACAAGCGGAGGATCTGACTCAGGCCAGAGGCTCCTCTTTCCTTAGAAAAGAAGGGACTGGGCCCATGGGCCTTGCAGGACGGCCCCTTGCCTTTCCCTGCACAGAGAAAGTAGGTGAGTCTACTGCCTGAGCAACAAGTGTGGTGGGGACGCAGACATGTCACCTGACTTCACACAAGGGGAACTAAAGACAAGAAAGAAAGAATGGAGCAGGGAAAGACCTTGGGCTTTGGGGTGGGTGAGCACAGGTGTGTGGAAAAGGAGGACAAAACCCCCGCCTCAGTATTAAAGCGAGCTGCTGTGAGTCAGCAAACAGCTGTGGGCTTCTCGGCGGCCTCCCCCTCCACAGAGAAACCAGCATTCTCAGGCCAATGCTCTCTGGGTCTGTCCTCAGGCCACTCGGCTGCCCACCTGACACAGACATCACTGATACACACCAGGGCTATCCAGAAAGTATCCAGCCATGTGTGTCTCTATGCTCCAAAGGAAATGGCTAAATACTTCCCAGACAGCCCTTTACACAGACAGGTGTATAGCATGGCTAGGCGTGCTTTATGTTAGGGCAGAGATTATGATTTACGTAGAATATAACCGTGTGGATAAAGCCTGTATCATCTTAATGTTACCATTTTATTTTTGTCTGAAAATATATGTAAAGATAACCACGTGGGTATAAACTGCCTTTGGATATTTTTTCTCAGAAAATTTAAACCAGTTCTACTTATGATTTTTGAGGAAATTTCATATTGTTTCCCATAATGTCTATACTTACCTGGGGTCACCCCCGTGGTGAACCAGTGTTCCCCATTCTCAGCATCTCTGCCGGAAGCTACCTTTCTCTTTTTGATAAAAGCCATTCTAACAAGTGTGAAGTGATGTCTCATTGAAAGTTGCACTTCAATGGTTGAAATGGTTGATTGGTAAAACTGAGCATTTTTCATGAACCTGTTGGCCATGGGTATCCATGTACCTTTTTGAGACATGTCTGTTCAGAACCTTTGCCCATTTTTAATGAAGCTATCTGTTTTCTTGCTCTTGTGTTTAGTTCATTATATATTTTGAATATTAACCCCGTATCAGATGTATGATTTTTAAATCTTTTTTCTACTCTGTGGACTGTCACTTCACTCTGTCAATTATTTCTTTTTTTGTGCCAAAGCTTTTTAGTCTAAAAACTAAAAATAGAACTACCATAGGATCTCAAATCCCCAATCCTGGGAATATATCAAAAAAAATTGAAATTGTTATGTCAAAGATAACTGAATTGCCATGCTCGTTGTAACATTATTTGTAATAACCAAGAATTGACCTAGGTGTTTCTAAGGGATGAATGACTAAAAACTGAAGAATGTGGTGTATATCCGTAGGGTACATATATACTATGTATCTGTAGGGTATATATATATATATATTACATATACTATATATATATATACACTATGTATACTATTCTGCCTTAAAAAGAACATTGTATGGTTTACAGCAACACTGATGAACCTAGAGGTGCTGTTAGTAAAATCAGCCAGACACAGACAGACAGAGACTTCTTGATCTCACAGAGACTTACTGATCTCACTTACATATGAAATATAAAAAAAGTCAAACTTATAGGAATAGAGAGCAGAATGGTGACCACGAGGGGCTGGGGCGGCAACATGGATGGGGAGATGTAGATCGCAGGTAAAAAGTTTCTGTTAGAAGGAATAAGTTTTGAGATACATTACACGGTATGGTTAGTACAGTTAATAATCATGTGTGTGTATCTCAAAATAGCAAAGAGTAAATTTCAAATGTCTCATCACCAAAAAATGGTAATGGGGGTGATAGATGTGCTCATTAGCTTCATTTAACCATTCCACGTATGCATTGCACAAAACACCACATCGTACTCACAATAAATGCATTCAACTATGATTAATCAATTAAAATAGTATTAATACAAACGGCTGTAAATTGCCTCGTCTTTAAGTAATACATTAATAACTAGGTTAGTTTGCTATTCCACAGATTTTGTGTCCTATTAGGGAAACACACGCATTTGATTTATACACCTAAATGTTAGCATATTTTCACTAAGCAAAATAACCAAATAAACCAAAATAAAAATCTATTTATTTTATTTTTTTACCTTGAAAGAGGCAGCTTAGGAGAATGAACCAAGAATAGGGCATGTGACGTCATGCCCAGGGTAACACCCGGGCTCATGCCTTACAGCCCCCAGGAGCCTTTCTTCTCCTCAAGCCTCGTTTCCCGTCATACCCACATGCCCAGTGGGCAGCGTGAGTCAGCCGTCTGGTCAGGAGAGCAGGTGACAAGGTAGAGCCTGGCTCAGCCAAGATCCTCACTTCTTCCCCATCCTCAGGGAGGCTGTTCCTGCCCAGTTCATGGATTTACATAACTATAATTTATCATTAAGCGAATAGGTGTAGATTCAGCAACATTAGTAAATTTAATGATTCATAGTTAGTATGTATACCTACTTGGCCATCTCTCTAAAATAAATGGCTTCTGCCAGCTCCCTGGCTGAGTCTCACACTGCACTTGGAGGTCTAAGACACACACAGCCATGTACATTTCCCAAGGGTAGATCCAGATGATTGTTCAGAACCTGAGCATATCTAAGGGACCAGCTCTCAGGTGAAGAGGGGACAGGCCCAGCAGCTCAGATGTCCCCACGAGCCTCTTTAAGGTAGTAACTGCCCCCCAGAGCCCCAAGGACCCCACTATCCTGTCTTCTAACAACACAGATCACTTTTGGCCTTCATGCTTAGCCAACTGGAGCCAGCCATGCTTACCTCATCTATGGGTCTTTATTTGTGAGATTCGTTCAGATATTGATTTAAATATGATTGTCATCGCTGTACAATATTCAAATGGAAATATGCCACAAGTGAATTACCCACCTTACTGTCGGTGGGTGCTAGGACAGTTTTTGGTTTAAATAGTGCTGTTATAGATACAAGACTCTTCATGAACATGTGGACATGTTTCCACTTTGTGAGTCTCCAGGGCTGGGAGTCAGTGAGTGTACGTTCAAGCTTTTGTAAATACTGACATGGAGTTCTCCAACAAGTTTACAAGTCCATGAGAAATACACAAAAGTTCTGGTCCTAACTGCTGTACATCCTCACCAGTACTTGGTATTTTTCATCTTTTTGTTGTTGTAAAGTTAATTCTGGTATGCATGAGTGAGTCTACATGGAGATTTAATGTATGTTTTCTTCATAACTAACGAAGTTGAGCACCTTTCTTCTACATGTCGCTGATTTGGAAAACCGACCTTGTGTCACGCCTATTCACATCTGCTGTTCATTTTTCTTATTAGGTTATCTGTCCTTTTATCAGTTTTAGTTCTTAATGTGTTCTGAATACAAACTTTTGGTAGCATTCTCTCTACCTATCATCCTTTTACTCTGCATTCTCCTGGGGGACCTCATGTTTTCAGCTGTGACAAAAGTGTGGAACCTCTTGCAAATTTTCAGCTTAGATCACATTCAGACCTTACACCTACCTATTTGTCTTAATTAAGATAAAATTTACATACAGTGAAATGCATAGATGCTAAGTGCAAAATTTGGTGATGCAACCACCAGGGTAATAAATAAAATAAAAGTATGTAGGAACCTAGAAAGTTCCTACATACTCGCTCCCTCCCTATAGGCGAACATTGTGCTTGTTATGACTACAGCGTGGATTTGCTGGTTGCAGAACTTCACACAGATTTGAATCCTATGGTAGATACTCTGAGGGGCAGTATGTTATCTTCAACATAATGCTTTTGAGCAACATATATAATATTGTGTTTTGATAGTTCATGATTTCTATTCCTAAATAGAGTTCTATTTTATGAATATACTATAACTTTTCTATCCATTCTCCTATAAATGGATATTTGGGTTATTTCTGGTTCTGGGATGCTTTGAATGAAATTGCCATTGACATTCCTATGCAAGAAATTTGTGGATAGATGATTTCTTTTCCACTTGGTCATCATATACTGACTTTTCATATTTAGTAGTATTTGATCTGCTCATTATTTCTTAAGTAATTGTTATATTTATGGTCATAAGAGATATTGTCAGTGATGTGATCAATCTTTCTAATATGGGTCAGTATTTTCCTTTCCTGTATCTTTTTAAAGTTTTGCTGCTTAGGGATAATCTGTTTACATGAAATAGTAAAGTTTTCCATTTTTCTCGATTTAAAAAAACTATGTTTGTGGATTTGTCTATCCCTCACTTTTTTTCAGTTGGTCAGTGTTCGCTTCCTGCCTTACTATTATTAGGTACATGCACAAGTGTGGTGGTTATGGTTTCCTAAAGAATTCAACTCCTTACTCATATGACATGCCCTTATTTGATCATTAACAGTGTTAATGGTTAATATCCATTTCCTAACTCTAAGAAACTGTAAATATGTTACATGTCAAAAGGGTCATTGCAAGAGCAATTAAGTTAAGGACTTCATGATAAATTGTGCTGGATTATCAGTGCAGGCTCAGTCTCGTCACAGAGTCCTTAACATTGAAGAAGCCTTTCCTGGGAGTTCAGAGTCACAGGGACATGTGACCATGGAGGGATGGTCAGAGGAGTGAAGAGGTTGTGAAGATGGAAGATTGGGCAAGGATGACCATTAGAAGGTGGAAAAGCCAAGGCAAAGAACCCTCCCCTGGAGATTGCAGGAAAGAATGACCTGCCTACAATTAATTTTACCCTGTGACAGAATATATAACTTGGAGAAAATAAATTTTTGTTGTTTTAGGCCACTAAACCTATAACAATTTGCTATAGCATCAATATAAATACAATCAATACACTACTCTGTCTGATATTAACAGAGACACACCAGGTGCAGTAGTAAAAAGCCAATACACTACTCTGATATTAATGTAGACCCAGCAGTTGCAGCAGAATAAAACCAATACCACTACTCTGTCTGATATTAACAGAAACATACCCAGTTTTTTATGCTGTTACTACGATGCCCCTCCCCCCCTTTTACCTTAAACTATCTTTGTCTCTGGGGGCGGCACCTGTGGTCAAGTGGGTAGGGCACCGGCCCCATATGCCAGAGGTGGCAGGTTCATACCCAGCCCCGGCCAAAAAAAAAAAAAAAAAAAATCTTCCAAATTTGACAAAATATCTTTGTCTCTGTATTTAAATTCTTTATATTGAAGAATTAGATCTTGCTTTCTTGGTAAAGTCTGAAAATGTCTGCCTTGGGACATTTCTTTTATTTATATTTAATGTAACTATTGATATAATTGTATATAGGTTTATTATTTTGCTGTTTTCTATTTTTCCCATTACTTCTGTACCTCTGTTTCTCTTGTTTTGCCTATTTTGAATAAATGAAATATTTTTAATATTCCATTTAGTAGTCTTCTAAAGACATTTGTCTTTTTTTTATATTTTTATAGTTACCTAGTGGTTAAAATATGCATCCTTAATTTATTATAAACTGCTTGAAGTTAATAATGCACTCGGTATGTAATATGTAAGAAGCTTGCAACAGTATGTTAGGAAACACCCCCATTCTTCCTATTGTTGTTGTTGTATATTTTACATTCATATACACTATAAACTCTACAGTAAAAAGTTATATCTTACTGTTTTCAATGGCAATTGTGTTTTTAAAAATTAAGAGGAAATAAAAAGAATGTCTTGTATTTTTTTATTTTTTTTTATCTTAACATTTATTTTTTTAACTTAATATGAGGGTACAAATTTTTAGGTTACATTGTTCCTACGTCCAAAGTTAAGTTCACGTTGTGGTTGAGCTCTTCCCCCAGGGGGTGAGCTGAACATCCTGACATCTGCCACTAGCCCTCTCTCCTCCCTCCAGCCACCCTTCCCCACTCCCACCCCTCCCTCCTCTTCTCTCCCCTGGCTAGACTATATTTGTGTTTTGTATTTCATGTGGATATGCAATTAAAATATGCAATGGGGAAAAGAATCCCTATTTAATCAATGGTCCTGGAAGAACTTGTCAGCCACACGTAGAAGACCAAACCAGGACCCACACTTCTCACCACTGACAAAATTAATTCTCGTTGGACAAAAGAGTTCAATTTAAGACATAAAACAATAAAAATTCTAGAAGAGAGTGTGGGGAAAACACTTGAAGATATTGGCCTGGGAAAAGACTTTATGAGGAAGACCTCCCATGGCAATTGCAGCAACACCAAAAATAAGTAAGTGGGATTTGATCAAGCTAAAAGAGCTTCTGCACAGCTAAGGGTACCACAACCAAGACAGCCTTCAGAATGGGAGAAGATTTTTGCATGTTAGGAATCTGACAAAGCCCTGATAACTAGAATCTACAGAGAATTCAAATTAAGCAACAAAAGAGTAAGCCCATTTATAAGTGGGCAAGAGACTTGAACAGAAACTTCTCTGAAGATGACAGACAAATGGCCAAAAAACACTGTAAAAATGTTCATCGTTGTTTTCTACCAATATTTCTAATATTTTCATTCCTGTCTGTGAAACTAAGGGTCTGGTTTCCATCTGGCGTCATGTCCCTTCAACCTAAACATGTCCTTAAATATTTCTTCAAAGACAACACTATTAGCATTGAATTCTACAGCTTTCATTGATGTGAAAATGTCTGTATTTTGCTGTTTAGAATGATTTTTTCATGGAATATACAATTCATGTATAACAATGCTTCTTATATCAGTGCTAAAAAGCTGTACTGTCGTGTTCTAGCCTCCATTGATTCTGTTGGGAATTTAGCTATTGATTATATTGTTTATTCCCTATGTAAAAGAATTTTATCCCATATGGCTTCTTTCAAGATTTTCTGTTTGTTACTGGTTTTTACAGTTTAACAATTAGTGTAATAAACAAAGGTGGGTAATTTCTTTTTGTTTTGTTTTGTTTTTACATGGGGTTTATTAAGTTCTTTGGATCTAGAAGTGGATGATTTGGCCCAATTTGAGTAAGTTTGGGTCTAAGTTCTTCAATTTTATTTTTTCTAAAAAAATGTTCTTTTTCCAAATGTATTTCCTGAATCACTTCTCTCTTTCCAGAACTCCACAAATGAGCCTGACAATTGTTTCATGGTATCACTGATGCTCAGTAATATTGTCTCATTTTTTTCTCTGTTCTTGAGATCAGATTTTTTTTTTTTTATTGGGGATTCATTGAGGGTACAATAAGCCAGGTTACACTGATTGCAATTGTTAGGTAAAGTCCCTCTTGCAATCATGTCTTGCCCCCATAAAGTGTGACACACACCAAGGCCCCACCCACCTCCCTCCTTCCGTCTTTCTGCTTCCCCCCCATAACCATAATTGTCATTAATTGTCCTCATATCAAGATTGAGTATATAGGATTCATGCTTCTCCATTCTTGTGATGCTTTACTAAGAATAATGTCTTCCACGTCCATCCAGGTTAATACGAAGGATGTAAAGTCTCCATTTTTTTAAATGGCTGAATAGTATTCCATGGTATACATATACCACAGCTTGTTAATCCATTCCTGGGTTGGTGGGCATTTAGGCTGTTTCCACATTTTGGCGATTGTAAATTGAGCTGCAATAAAAAGTCTAGTACAAGTGTCCTTATGATAAAAGGATTTCTTTCCTTCTGGGTAGATGCCCAGTAATGGGATTGCAGGATCGAATGGGAGGTCTAGCTTGAGTGCTTTGAGGTTTCTCCATATTTCCTTCCAGAAAGGTTGTACTAGTTTGCAGTCCCACCAGCAGTGTAAGAGTGTTCCCATCTCTCCAAATCCACGCCAGCATCTGCAGTTTTGAGATTTTGTGATGTGGGCCATTCTCACTGGGGTTAGATGATATCTCAGGGTTGTTTTGATTTGCATTTCTCTAATATATAGAGATGATGAACATTTTTTCATGTGTTTGTTAGCCATTTGTCTGTCGTCTTTAGAGAAAGTTCTATTCATGTCTCTTGCCCATTGATATATGGGATTGCTGGCTTTTTTCATGTGGATTAATTTGAGTTCTCTATAGATCCTAGTTATCAAGCTTTTGTCTGATTCAAAATATGCAAATATCCTTTCCCATTG
Source organism: Nycticebus coucang (assembly GCF_027406575.1). Lineage (NCBI taxonomy): Eukaryota > Metazoa > Chordata > Mammalia > Primates > Lorisidae > Nycticebus > Nycticebus coucang. The sequence continues at coordinate 3,940,579 of NC_069790.1, forward strand.
TGTAGGTTGTCTCTTTGCTTTGGTTATTGTCTCCTTAGCTGTACAGAAGCTTTTCAGTTTAATGAAGTCCCATTTGTTTATTTTTGTTGTTGTTGCAATTGCCATGGCAGTCTTCTTCATGAAGTCTTTCCCCAGGCCAATCTCTTCCAGTGTTTTTCCTATGCTTTCTTGGAGGATTTTTATTGTTTCATGCCTTAAGTTTAAGTCCTTTATCCATCTTGAATCAATTTTTGTGAGTGGGGAAAGGTGTGGGTCCAGTTTCAGTCTTTTACATGTAGTCATCCAGTTCTCCCAACACCATTTATTGAATAGGGAGTCTTTCCCCCAAGGTATGTTCTTGTTTGGTTTATCGACGATTAGGTGGTTGTAAGATGTTAGTTTCATTTCTTGGTTTTCAATTCGATTCCAAGTGTCTATGTCTCTGTTTTTGTGCCAGTACCATGCTGTCTCGAGCACTATGGCTTTGTAGTACAGACTAAGATCTGGTATGCTGATGCCCCCAGCTTTATTTTTGTTACAGAGAACTGCCTTAGCTATACGGGTTTTTTTCCGGTTCCATACAAAATGCAGAATCATTTTTTCCAAATCTTGAAAGTACGATATTGGTATTTTGATAGGAATGGCATTGAATAGGTAGATTGCTTTGGGAAGTATAGACATTTTAACAATGTTGATTCTTCCCATCCATGAGCATGGTATGTTCTTCCATTTGTTAATATCCTCTGCTATTTCCTTTCTGAGGAGTTCGTAGTTTTCTTTATAGAGGTCCTTCACCTCCTTCGTTAGGTATATTCCTAGGTATTTCATTTTCTTTGAGACTATGGTGAAAGGAGTTGTGTCCTTAATTAGCTTCTCATCTTGACTGTTATTGGTGTACACAAAGGCTACTGACTTGTGGACATTGATTTTATATCCTGAAACATTACTGTATTTTTTGATGACTTCTAGGAGTCTTGTGGTTGAGTCTTTGAGGTTCTCTAAGTATAAGATCATGTCGTCAGCAAAGAGGGAGAGTTTGACCTCCTCTGCTCCCATTTGGATTCCCTTTATTTCCTTGTCTTGCCTAATTGTATTGGCTAGAACTTCCAGCACTAGGTTGAATAGTAAAGGTGACAGAGGACAATCTTGTCTGGTTCCAGTTCTAAGAGGAAAAGCTTTCAGTTTTACTCCATTCAGTAAAATATTAGCTGTGGGTTTGTCATAGATAGCTTTAATCAGTTTTAGAAATATGCCACCTATGCCTATACTCTTCAGTGTTCTAATTCGAAAAGGATGCTGGATTTTATCAAATGCTTTTTCTGCATCTATTGAGAGGATCATGTGATCTTTATTTTTGCCTCTGTTAATACGGTGGATAACGTTTATAGAGTTGCGTATGTTAAACCAGCCCTGCATCCCTGGGATGAAGCCTACTTGATCATGATGAATGACTTTTTTGATGATAAGCTGTAATCTGTTGACTAGGATTTTGTTGAGAATTTTTGCATCTATGTTCATGAGTGAGATTGGTCTGAAATTCTCCTTTTTGTTTGGGTCTTTTCCTGGTTTTGGTATCAGGGTGATGTTTGCTTCATAGAATGTGTTGGGAAATATTCCTTCTTCCTCAATTTTTTGGAATAATTTCTGCAGTATAGGAATAAGCTCTTCCTTGAAGGTTTGATAGAATTCTGGAGTGAAGCCATCTGGACCAGGGCATTTTTTGGTTGCAAGATTTTTTATGGTTTCTTTGATCTCAGTGCTTGAAATTGGTCTGTTCAGGAGCTCTATTTATTCCTGGCTGAGTCTAGGGAGAGGGTGTGATTCCAAATATTGATCCATTTCTTTCACATTGTCAAATTTCTGGGCATAGAGTTTCTGGTAGTATTCAGAGATGATCTCTTGTATCTCTGTGGGATCAGTTGTTATTTCCCCTTTATCATTTCTGATTGAGGTTACTAGAGATTTTACTTTTCTATTCCTCGTTAGTCTGGCCAATGGTTTATCTATTTTATTTATATTTTCAAAAAACCAACTCCTTGTTTCATTAATTTTCTGAATGATTCTTTTGTTTTCAATTTCATTGATCTCTGATTTGATTTTGGATATTTCTTTTCTTCTACTGAGTTTAGGCTTAGATTGTTCTTCTTTTTCCAATTCCATAAGATCTCTTGTGAGATTGTTGATGTGCTCTCTTTCTGTTTTTCGAATGTAGGCATCTAAAGCGATGAATTTTCCTCTCAAAACTGCTTTTGCAGTATCCCACAGGTTTTGGTAGCTTGTGTCTTCATTGTTGTTATGCTCAAGGAAGTTAATGATTTCCTCTTTTATTTGTTCCTGCACCCATCTGTTATTCAACAGAAGATTGTTTAATTTCCATGCCTTTGTGTGGGGTCGAGCATTTTTGTTAGAGTTGAGTTCCACCTTTAGTGCCCTATGGTCTGAGAAGATACAAGGTAAAATTTCAATTCTTTTGATTCTGTTGATATTTGTTTTGTGTCCCAGGATATGATCAATTTTGGAGAATGTTCCATGGGGTGATGAGAAGAATGTATATTCTTTATCTTTGAGATGGAGTGTTCTATATGCGTCTATGAAGCACAGTTGTTCTAGGGTCTCATTTAAGTCTCTTATATCCTTGTTTAATTTCTGTTTAGAGGATCTGTCCAGCTCTGTAAGAGGAGTGTTAAGGTCCCCTGTTATTATGGTATTATCAGATATCATGTTGCTCAGACTGAGTAAGGTCTGTTTCAAGAATCTGGGAGCATTTAAATTGGGTGCATAGATATTTAGAATTGAAATGTCTTCTTGTTGTATTTTTCCCTTGACCAATATGAAGTGACCATCTTTGTCTTTTTTGACTTTAGTTGCTTTAAATCCACATGTATCTGAAAATAAGATTGCAACTCCTCTTTTCTTCTGAATTCCATTTGCCTGAAAAATTGTCTTCCAACCCTTGACTCGGAGCTTTAATTTGTCTTTTGAAGCCAGGTGTGTTTCTTGCAGACAGCAAATGGATGGCTTGTGTTTTTTAATCCAGTCAACCAATCTATGTCTCTTCAGTGGGGAATTCAAGCCATTAACATTTATTGAGATAATTGATAAGTGTGGTAGTATTCTATTCGTCTTATTTGGTGAGAGTCCATTGCTTAGTTTTATCTTTTGCACCAGTGTGGAGGTTTGGTTCTGTCCTTTAATTTCTGAGTTCTTACTTTGCTGCTGAGCCATTGTGGTGGTCAGTGTGCAGAACAGGTTGAAGTATTTCCTGTAGAGCTGGTCTTGTTGTGGCCAATTTCCTCAATGTTTGTATATCCGTAAATGATTTGATTTCTCCGTCAATTTTGAAGCTTAGCTTAGCAGGGTACAGAATTCTGGGCTGGAAATTGTTCTGTTTAAGTAGATTAAAGGTAGATGACCATTATCTTTTTGCTTAGAAAATTTCATTAGAGAAGTCTGCGGTAACTCTGATGGATTTGCCCCTGTAGGTCAAGTGGCGCTTACTCCTGGCAGCTTGCAGAATCTTTTCTTTTGTCTTGACTTTGGACAGGTTCATCACAATGTGTCTTGGAGAAGCTCGGTTAGAGTTGAGGCGACCAGGGGTCCGATATCCCTCTGAAAGCAGTGTGTCAGAATCTTTGGTGATATTTGGGAAATTTTCTTTTATAATATTCTCTAGTATGGCTTCCATTCTTCTGGGGCATTCTTCTTCCCTTTCTGGAATTCCTATAACTCGTATGTTGGAACGCTTCATAAAGTCCCATAATTCTGACAGTGAACGTTCTGCTTTCTCTCTCTTCTTTTCTGCCTCTTTTACTATCTGAGTTATCTCAAGAACTTTGTCTTCTACCTCTGAAATTCTTTCTTCTGCATGGTCTAACCTGTTGCTGATACTTTCCATTGCATCTTTAAGTTCCCTGATTGACTGTTTCATTTCCTTCAGCTCTGCTATATCCTTTTTATATTCTTCATATCGTTCATCTCTGATTTGATTCTGTTTTTGGATTTCCTTTTGGTTATTTTCCACTTTATTAGCAGTTTCCTTCATTGTTTCCATCATTTCTTTCATTGTTTTCAACATGTGCATTCTAAATTCCCTTTCTGTCATTCCTAACATTTCTGTATAGGTGGAATCCTCTGCAGTAGCTACCTCATGGTCCCTTGGCGGGGTTGTTCTGGACTGGTTCTTCATGTTGCCTGGAGTTTTCTGCTGATTCTTCCTCATGAGTGATTTCTTTTATCTGTTTCCTTGCCCTAATTTTCCTTTCACTTCCTCTTGCTCTTTAAGTTCTCGTGCCTGTGGACTAAGGGTTACAGGACCAGAAGGGTGAGAAGGTTTAAGAGCAAAAAAGGGATAAAAGAAAGGAGGACTGAGTGATAAGAAAAAAAAAGAAAAATAGAGAAAGGAGAGGGGGTGGGTAAAAGGAATATTGACAAAAAGAAGAGAGGCACAGAAAGAGGGAGACAGAGCAATATAGGTGTACAGTAGGGTACTTTGATACAACCTTAAAAAAAAAACCACCGTCTGGGGGTGCCCAGTTGGGTGGTTCCCTTGAGGTCAGCAGCTCTTTGCTAACCTGATCAGACACAGTACCCCACCTCCACCAAGTAGAGAGGAAAGACAAAAATGCTATAAATCAAACCAAAACAAGCAAACAGAAAACTTTACAGGATAAAATTGGCTGGAAAAAAACAAATAATAGTGGTAGAAACACTAACAAAAAATGAAGTTCTAATTATTGAAATAGGCAGCAATGGGAAATTATAATTAAACTAGAAAAATTGAGAAAGAAAAAGGATCTGTATGGAAAAGGTTGAACTTAAAAAACAAAACAACAATCAACAACATCAAAATAAACAAAAAAAAACAACCAAACACCCCCCCAGAAAAAAAAAACACGATAAAAAACAAAGCAGTATGTATATGTTATTGAATATTGTCTGGGCAACACGTGGTCTTCTGGGGTATGAGATGTTAATCACAGTTCTGATACGACTGGAGGCTGCTAGTTTCTCAAACCCCAGCAGGTAGACACCCTAAATCTCTCTTCAGCCCACTTAAAAGGCACATTGAACTTGTTCACTTACTGAGCAGAAGCTTTCTCAGGGAAGTGCTTGTTGCTGGAATCACTGCTGAAGTGGCTATCCACTTACCCTGTGTGCCAAAACTGGTCTCCCTCTGCCCCCGAGGGTTAGGGCTGCAAGGCGGCTCAGACCCCGCCCTTAGGCTACTTGGTCGCTGGGTTACCGGCTCCCACCCAATTCCAGCTCTGCGACCCTGAGGGCGGAGCTTGCCTGGCAGATCACTCACAATGTCTGCCTGTGACCCAGAGCCAAACACTATTAGCTCCGTCTGGCTCAGTGGCTCATACTGGGGCCCTAGACAAAGGCCAAAGTTCTCTGCACTCCCGTTCAGGCTCTCCCCAAGGCAGTTCAGCTGAGTGCCAAGTCCAAAGACACCAAAACAGTTCACAGGTAAGGCCTTTCTGGTTTGCAGTCTCGCTGCTACTGAACTTACAGTTGCGGGCGGGTTTAGACGGATTGAACACACGTGACCACTTGCCGGTTTTCCACTATTTTAGTCCTCCTCTTGGGGTCCAGAAGTCTCTCGCTGACTCCCTGTATCCTCTCAGGGGTGATGATAGGCAGATCCCACCAGCCAGAGATGCCTGGAGTCCTATATCCCCAGACTCACGGTGCCCAGATGCAAGGAGGCTGTTACTCGGCTGCCATGTTGCTCTGCCTCCGCAGATTTTTTTTTTTTAGGTAACAAAGAGATATTTTATTTAGGAAAAACAGAGAGGAAGTTTAGAGCACTTCCAAAGAGTTGGAAGTGGATCCCTCTCATGAAGGAAAGAAGGTGAGAGAGACCAAGATCAGATATTTTTTACTGAGTTAAGCTCACTAATCATTCTTATAGGAGTTTCCATCATGTAGTTAATTCCATTCTGTGTATTTTTCACTTCATATATAATACTTTTTGCTTCTAGATTTTCCAAGTTTTTTATACTTTCTATTTCTTTGTTAAGATTTTCCTTTTCATTCATCATTACCATCTTTTATCTTAAACCCTTTAGTATATTTATAACAGCTGCTTTAAAAGCCTTGTCTGGGGCGGTGCCTGTGGCTCAAAGGAGTAGGGTGCTAGCCCCATTTGCTGGAGGTGGTGGGTTCAAACCCAGCCCCGGCCAAAAACTGCAAATAAATAAATAAATAAATAAAAGCCTTGTCTGCTAACACTGAGATTGAGGTAATCTCAGGTTAATTTCCTGTTGACTACCTTTTTAAAAGCACACTCTTATGTAGTCCTGTGTCTCTCTTATCTAGTAATCATTTAATATGTTAATATACTCATCACTGCAATTGATACATTGGGTGTGTTATAGAGAGTTCTACTATCTTCCACTAAGACTGTAGTTTTTCTTCTTATGGGCAAGTACATTATAGGCATAGTACTTTGGAAATGTAAAGACTTGAAGTTGTTATATTTGGTTGGAATGAACCTATTTTGATGGTAAGCTCTTCTAATTTGCTCTTCTAACTCAGATTGTGACCTTTACAGCCCTTGTGATGGGCAGCAGCTGACATATTTCCTCCAACATGTCAGACTGTCAACTCACACTTCTCACTGAACTCCCCTCCACACACACAGTTCGGTGATTGGCCTGTGCATTGAGAGGAGTTTATATGGAGAATTGGAGACTTCCCTTCTTTTATTCTTTCTCTCAATAGAAATCCACTCCTCAATTTCCAGCTTCTCTGCCCAAATCTCCTTCCCCTGTAAGTCACACATGTCTCAAGCCCTACTTACTGTGGCTTTCTGCTTGAATTCTAGTTTCTTAACCTTGTCCTTAATGGAACATGGCTTCAGGGAAAGACCTACTGAATGTGGCTCGCACTCTACTCCTTCTCCTTTCAGTGTCAAATCACCTTTGTATTCTGCTTGCTTTGGTTCACTTTCAAGTACCTGTGAATACTGTCGTTGGGTTTCAAAGCATTTTGTTCAGAGTGTCTGCTGTTGCTGCTGGGGGGTCACCCCTGCTGGCTGCAGCGCTGACAGAGCTGGGCCTTCTGTACTGCATTTCCACCAGCCTCTTGAACAACATCTTCCACACGACCCATTACTCTTTACCTCACACTCCTCAAGACAGCTTTTCTCGCTCATATGCCCCCAGAATAAAAATGTACATAAATCATTTTCTCATGTGTAATTTTATCTAATTAACACATATTTATTAAGGTCCTATGGTGAGTCAAAAAGCCCCTGATATTACAAGTCAAGAACAGTTTTGAGTAGGTCGGACACACCACTGTCACCTGGGGCCTGCTTTTCCCTGACTTCATCCTTCACATTGAGCTGATCACCGAATTTTCTTGATTCAACTCCAAGAACTGTGAAGTTGGTCCACATTTTAACATCCCTACAGCATTTTAATTCTGATCATTGCTGTGTCTCAGCTGGACACTGGAAACTGTCTTCTCATTGGTCTCTTGGCCTCCAAACTCTCTTTCCCCCTTTACAAAGATTATCTTCTGTTTTTCCTGTGTCAACTTTCTAAAGACAAACTTTATCATATTGCTTCTATTTTTAAAAATTATTCAGTTACTCTCCATCATTGACTTAAGGACAAACTTAAGTAATTCGAAGACTTAAACAGTCTGGTGTGAGCTAGCCCTTGATCCCTATCTTTCTGGCCCTATTTTCGCTTCTTAAGCATACCTTATAACGTTGCATTCTAATGGTTCACCAAATGTGACATAATTTCCAATTTTTTGAGAAACATTTCTTACATCTATTGAACATTCTGTCCCCTTTTATGGGAAGGATTTAAAAAAAAAAACTGTAACAATAGTTCAATACATGATTAGCTTCCTTCAGATTTCAACCCATAATCATTCTGTTTGGAAGAACCCTATCCCTCTTCCAAGTTCGGTAACCTAGGTTCAACCAGGAGACCCAGCATGCACCACACATGTCTCTGCTGTATACTGGCACTATAATCACAGTTCCTCCTGGTCTACTTTCCAAGTCGGAAAAATATTCAGAGACCACATCACTTTGATTTCTCTTTTATCAGCAGATAATACAGGCCCAGGTCCATTCCCTAACTCATTGGAAAACCAGCATAAAAGACAAAGTTGAGTCCCCTGGACAGATACCAGTGATCCAACAACTTGCCTTGCTTTGTTCATAAAGAAGATGCAGCATTACTTTCAGGTAATATACACATTATGTTATTTATTTCTCTTTAAAGTGGCACTTTTTGTAGGGTGTTGTGTACATTTCCTTCAAGGTTATCTGCCCAGGGTTTATTGGCAAAACAAACAAAATAAAGTCTGAGGCCATGTTTCACTTCATCAGGTCGTAGCCATTGCAATCAGACTTACTGTAGGAATATCCCTGGTTGTACCATCTGAGAGGATGTAATTTGTTCATGTTAATTATTTTCTATCCACCTTCTTTTCTAGCTCAAGTGATCCTTTAAATTATACCTTTCCACTGAGGCATTAATCTTCCACTGTGTTTTATTTTAATGTTTTCTCCACACATAAACTGTGCAGAATTAAGAGCTGGGAGGAAATTTAGAAATCTTCTCACATAGAGCTTCTCAAATCTGGAGACATAAACCCTGTGGGCACACGGCTGTGTGCCAGGGTGTGGGGTCTGAAAAGCTCCATGAAAAATATCTGCAAAATGTTAAGTTTTTCCCACAGCCTTGAAGGGAGGAGGAAATCAAGTCTTTTAGTGTGCAACTAATGTGAAGAATCATTTTATATTTTAAAATATGTATATGTAATGAAGTAGAATGCTAAATTCACATTAGTGGTTGGGTTAACCGGGACATTCGTTAGAGATGTAAGTATGTGTCCGTGAACTTGGTAGCCCGCCTCCTGCCAGACATCCATTCCACAGAAGCACTGGGGAAACAGTGGTCTCAGGTTTGAAGTAGATTCACCCAATCTGTCCTCTGTATCCCATGCTCTTTGGTGGTTCAGAGCCCTTTCTTTACCCACCATGTCAAGGGCAAGCACGGGGAAATGTGTTTCTTTCTTTTCACCCTCTAATCCTGCACTAACTATCCAGGTTGCCAAGGTCACATGGGTGGGACAACATCATGTCTATGCCTTAGCAGAGAAAATTTAGGCTCAAAATTTAAAATTTTGAAGAAGGTTAAAATGTTAATGTGGTGCTAAGATCCAAACCACCCATCTTGTCCCAATGATGCACCTTTCAGGGGATGTTTCTTCGTCAGAGCTAAACTGCACAAACAGCAGCTTTTCCACCGCCAGCAAGCTGGGTGCCCTGCTCTGTGTTTGCACTGGGTTGCCAGGAGTCTCCCAGCTGGAGCCCCATGGGTCTAAATTGCTTGAAGGAAACACACTGCCTCCTCCCCTGCCCAGCAGAGCCACCACGGGCCGCCTGTGGGAATGAAAGTACCCGAGTTTTGTCCTTTTGCCCTCTCGTCAGACCTCAGAATGCCACCCAGTGACTTCTCCCTGGGTGTTTTCTCTGTACGCCACTGGATGTGATCAGCAGTAAGTCACTAGGGCTTTCGGAGAGGAAATGTGTTTAAAATAAGTGATGAAGTCGGCCATTAAAATCTGTAAAATATTCTTTGTTTTAGTTAACGCCCTAAAATGTCCTCATTTATGGATAGCTGTAGACATTTTTTATTAAATTTAGGAATTACTTCAAGTATAGCTTAATTTGCAATTACGAATCTATTTCTTTTGCTTAATATTGTGAAGCATAATAGTCTCTCCTAAACATGTGCTAATAGTTAGCTTTAGAATAGTGGTAATAGTCTGCTTAATAACCCAAGCACCAGGGAGACCGACAGTTGTGCTCTTGATGAGGATAACAAGCGCAGCTATCTCTACCCAGGCAATCCTGTATCTTCTATAAGTTGTAAAAATGTTTATACGTGCAATGAACATTTTATTTAATTTGCATGATTTAAAAAGTTCAACCTGCCCCTGAATCAGATTTTGCTGAGTCTTACTAAATGTGGAGCTTCCTCGAGGAGATGGGCTATTGCCAGGTAACTTCTCAAGCCACTCTGTGAGGAGGGTCCCATAAAAAGCAAATATTTTATGTTCTGCTTTGGTGTCTCTGAGAGAGGCACAGACAGTATACCATTTATTTCTCCAATGAGAGCTATGCAGGTCTGCCATCCAATACGCATAGCACCTTGAATCACTGGATTCTAGACAGCGTGGCCATTTCAGGGTGGAGCAGAGATGGTGGCCTGGGCCATGGATGGTTTCCTAGGCTATGCCAGTGGAATGGGGCTGTGTGACTTTGGGAGAAGGTGCTTCTTCGTCGTCATGGCTCAGTTCACTGGACCAAACAAAATCAAATTAGAAAAGAGCATGGCTGTGGAGGGGGTCTTGAACAAATCCCTGGAAACTCTAACATCTCTACTGGACCCCAGGGAAAGGGAGAAAGCACCAGACACTAACAGAGCAGCATCTAATTTTCAGGAAAGAAACCAAAGAGAGAAGGGGTCAGACAGCCCCTGAGAACGGAGAGAGCAGACAGTTGCATCAGGTGCTGGCAAGAGGTTAAGTGAACTACAGAAAGAGAAGTGATCTTTGGCTCAAGAAGGTAAAAGCCACTGTGATTTTGATGAAGATGTTCTGAGTGAAGGGAAGGGGCTTTGATAGGTAGAAGAAGCTCCCCTGGAAGATTTCCTACCAACAGAGAGTGGAGCGACCTCAGACCTAAGGGGAGCTCTCAAATCCAGAGGTCGAGAGCTCCTGAAGGTGACAGGCCTCTTGGTTTGCCCTGGGCTTCAAATGGTTCACAGCCCAACATGGGATATTTGTTTCCATGTTGGCATAAATAACAGAAACTGTGAAGGAGAAAAAGAGGAAGAGAGGAGACACAGGTACAACTCCATGGAGCCACGTCCAGAGTGAAGAAGGGGGGCGCACCGGGGACTGTCCAGCACAGTGAGCATTTACTGTGGGCCCTGAGGACTGAGAAAGCTGTTCATGTGGAGAAATGGGGGAGGGACTTCTAAGCACCGTGAGCTGAGGGTGGGCTGGGGCTGTGCAGCATGTCTGATTGTTTTTCCTCTGTGCTTTTAAGACTTGCTTGAGAAAGAATGGAGCGAGATAAAGGGGACAGGAAGACGCAGCCACATTACAAATGACTCCAGATGCCCACCTGAGGTTTTAGACATGGGAGGGCAGACCATTGAGAGGAATATTTCCTGCACCAAGATGTCAGTAAGTGTGTGTTTTTGTGCCTTCAATGTTCAGTAACCTTAACAGCATACAGTTATTGTGGTCAGGTTGTGAATTTTGAGCTTCCTAACACTGTCACTTTAAGTAGCAAGTCCGTTGTGGTGTAGGGCTCAGGCTAGGAACTGACCTCAGGCTGCACGGCTTACAATCTGGCTCCTCCTACCACCTGCATTGATTTATGAAGCAATTTTTCCATATTCTAGACGCCTTAGCTAGGACATGATCAATGCCCACAGAAATGTAACTCTTGCGATTACAACATCATTCCTTCCAAATTCCTAGGAGACATCCATTAGATCCAAGACACATTAGTGAGAAAATGAGGTTCAGGTCGTGTTGTTGTAGTGACAACAATTGGATTGGGGAAAAAATTGGAGGTCAGAGTGAAGACAATGTTGCAGGTCAGAAAAAGGAATTAGGAGAGACCTGGATAGGTAATAGGGAGCCACTCATGATTTTTAAGAATAAAGCATCAGAAGTGAAACCTGGCATTAGTGTGTAGTCCTGAAAGCATCAGCTCAGTGAGAGTTTCCTCAGTGAGCTCATGGTGAGCCCGTAGTGAGCTGAAGCCTGGATTTACAGTAAGGAAGGAAACAGTCATGATTCCAGCCCCCAGGACCTCAGGGCACATCAGGATTCAAGTTGGAAACTCTGGGGGCAGGGCCACCAACACAGGGACTTCTAAACTAGGAAAGCAGAGAGGCACGGAGGGCCTAGAGGTGACCTTTAGAATGTGAAGAAGGGACAGTGACGTAGACAGCTCCTGAGTTTAGCATGAGAATACGTGCTCTGGCACCCACCTAAGGCCTCTGCTCTTCTGCTAATTGTGACAAAAGGAAATCCCATCTGCAAAAGGCCACCTTGCTGTTAGAGCAGTAATCTCCACACATGCCGCATGCGGACAGAACGGCGTGCTTGCCTGAGGTGAGGAGCACACAGAGGGTGGGACCCTGTGCTCAGACACCAGCAGGGTCTCCGCACGTCTGCATTCCCACCAGATGGCAAGTCCAGGGGCCACGTATGGTTCTGCACAGCGCTGCTCCCTGTCTTAAACGTCCCGGCTGTCTTCTCCACACCATCCAAACTGGAGGCAGTCTAGTCTTTCCAGTTCTAAATTGGCTCTTATACCATCCTAAGCCCACTCCTGCATAGAACACCATGTCGCATCTTTCTAAGGAGAGGCTATTTCACTTGTCTTTCTCGTAGCCCTCAGCTTGCCCCCTTGTTGGAGTCTCTCTCACTACAAGAGAGTTTTGCAGAAGCTCAGACTGTCATCACAGTGGCATCTTCCTGCAAGTGCCCAGCTCAGAGTTTTCCAAACAGCGGTAGAGTTAAAAATACAAACAAAACCCCACACATGCTCATTGCCAAGACTTTGTGTTTTCTGTTATTGCTTAAATTAAAGATATACAGTAAGCTACTGAATTCACTGTATTATTAGAGATAAGGAAACTGGGCAGAAAGACATCCTATCTAAGATTATGCAAATAGAAAATAGTAGAGTCCAAATAGCCGGACTTCAAAGCAAGTGCCCCCAAGTCTGTCGGCCCCAGTGTCCTCATCCATGAAATGTTTACTGAGTCTTACGTGTCAGGTTTGGTTCCCTGCGTTTTCATGGTGCACCGGGCTATATACAGAAGGTTATTATTCTTTACAATCAGCCCCGATGTCTCGGAAGCTCAAGTTAAGAATTATTAATTTACTTCTCATGCATATTGCATTTCCCTGCATTTCCATCTTGCATTGGTTGGGCATCATCTCAGCTCCTTCTGAATCCGACTTTGGGGCAGATAAAAAGCCAGGCAGAAAGTCAAGCCCAGCAATTAAATGCTGTCACTTAGAAGGAATCACTTCCACTCATATTTCTTAGTCTAATGAATCTACAAAGCCATGCCTAACTTCAAGTGGTTGTCCATTACAGTCACCCCGTGCACTCTGGAAAGAGTAATCTCCATCAGAAATTGACGGGCAGCTACCCTGCCCGCCTCACAAGTGAAACCTCCTTCATCCTCACAACAAGGCAGCAGCGTAGGTGATGTGATCAACCCTAAATTATAGATGAGCACTCAGGGCACAGATAAGCAACCTGCAGGGTCCACACTGGGAGTAAGCGGCTCCTGGAGTCACACGCAGGTACTCTGACCCAGACTGCACACTCCTGACCCCTGCTGCACCTGCCGCCTGAGGGGTAATAAGTCTAATCTACCCCAAATGGTATTCTTGTCACTTTTAGGAGCCTATGAAAATGTTTTAATACTTGTTAAAATCAGTAGAAAAAATGAATAGAATTCAATATAAATTACGTTCTTCTTCATACCAGTTTGATCATAAAACAATGTGTATAGATGCACCTGTGTGTGTGTATATGCACATATAGCCTGAGTGTGTGAGCACACGTACTGGTGTTCTGACCTGCCAAAGTGCCCAGAGCCCATGCAATTCATAATTCATCATGAAACTTAAACAAGCAATTGCATCTTAGCATTTAGAAAAGATCTTGGGACAAAATCAGAATACTATACTTCACACTACAGTGTAGATAATTAGAACCATTATGTTTATCAACAGCCAAGTAAGATAATGCAGGTTGAATCTCACAGTCATTCAGCCACGGCTCAGCTCAGAGCTGTTTTTGCTGCTGAACTATAGGAGCCATGCCTTGGGGGTCTCAGGCTTAGAATGGGAAGAAAGAATCCAAGCTTTCCATTGCCTCTAAGATGGCCTCAAGCCTCCACCTCCTGGTGTTCTCAGCCTCAGGTAACACCCTCTAGATGTGGGCTAGAACTAGCAACATGTTTCTAAGGATTAGACAATAGCAAAAGCGATGAATGTCAATTGTCAGAGTAGTTATAAGGAGGCCATGGCTTTCATCTTAAGCTGTCCCCCGCTACTCACTTGCTCACTCTGTGGAAGGTCATTTGCCATATTGGAAATATCCTGGGCAGGGAAACACCTGACAGGAAGCCAAGGATGCCCCAGCAAACATCCTGCAAGGAAATAAGACCCTGAGTCCAACAACCAGAGATGAGTCGAATCCTGCTAATAACCTCGTAAGTGAGCTTGAAATAGAATCTTCCCCACATCAAGCCTTCGGATGAGGCCAGAGCCCTGACAACACCTCACTGAACCCTCTGAGTGCTCCTGAGTCTCAGAGGTACCCTCTAAGCATACCTGGATTCCTGAATCATGGGAACCACGAGATACTAAGTGTTGTTGCTTTAAGCCACTAAGTTTTAGAGATACTTTTTAAAGTAATAATAGATAAGTAATATAATCCCATGTTACCCGCATGGGCATCTTCAGTATCAAGTCTCAACAGAGTCCACTCCTGGAGAAAATACTTTAAATGGCAAATGAATTGTAGCTACTAGAGAAACGTGTGGAAGTGAATCTTGAGGCTTGAGTACTTGTGGGGAAGATCAGACTATCTGACAGGTTAGGGAGAATATAATGACATGTGAACTTTCACCCATGAAATTCAAAGTTCTAGCTCAGACTCCTGGAACTGATCTTACTTTACTACTAGGGATGGCTCCTTGAACTTGGACATAATCTTGACCTAAATAAAAGAGGAGGTGCTGGATGTACCTTGCCGTGGAGAATCAAGTAGAGACTGAGCTCCAAGGAGCTGAGTGATAAGAGCTACTCGTTACGATCTAAGTCTTTTAAACCTACTGAGCACACAACAGGTGGTGTAGCCACCCACTGTTTAATCAAAGCATTATAACTAGAATGAAACCCAGGAGAACGAGTAAATTTCATTAATGGTGGTCCAGATGCCCACGGCATCTACCTTTTTTTTTTTTTTGGCACTGAAACCTCTGCTTCAAATTCAGTATTTTGAGGAGATTTCCAATGCCCAACTGTCAGAGAAGGAATATATCCTGACCTAGTCCACAGATAACTTGATAACTTGACATAATAAGTTGGTGTCAGGAAAGACAAACTTCTGATATGTTATAGTCCCACTCGGTGGTAGCTCCTTGTGGGATAAAGAGAAATTCTCCCGGGACAGTGTGGACAGAGTTTTGCTTGGTCTCTGCTTCATATGGACAGAATTAGGCTGAGCTGTGGAAACACAAAGACCTGGACAGCCATTAAAGTCTTGGCTACTTGATCAGAGTTATAAAAGGAGCAAAACCCAAAGGTACATGGACGGTACAGCGGGTTAGGCAAGAAGCAAGTGCAATTTTAATGTCCCCAGTAAGGTCACCAGATGGCATTTACTACAAAGGGGCCTCTCGACAATCACAGGGACAGGATGGTTCCGCCTGTGGTGCCTTGGAGCCTTTCTCCTGGGCCAGCCCAGGGCTGCACGGTGGCAGGGACAGGGTCAGACATGAGCCCCAGGGCATGGCGCTGTGTCTGCCGCCAGCTCCCATGTGGTTACAGTGCTGTTGGCTTCCCACCTACCCAGAGCAGAGGCTGGGGCCGAGCGCCATTCTCAGATCAGACAGCCAGCCCCCTGGCCTTTGTCAACCTGAAGTGGTCGGTGTTTGTCCTTAGAGGAATCCATGCATGTCGTGGGTGCAGACGTCTGTGTGTGGTTTGCTTTTTTGCCTACAGCACCTCCCCCAACACATCTGCCTCTGTTCACTAAAGACGTCAGCACACCTTATTTTCAAAAAATAAAATAAAATAAAGGCCCAGTGTTACATTATAAGAGCCAAACTTGACATTGGCCATGGGCAGCCTTGAGCAGAGCAGCTGTGCTCGCTGCACTCTCGCTGCAGCCTCCAGCCCCTGTCCGGTCACTATGACCAGCCCTGAGTGCTGCCCACTCCCCTCAGCACAGCAGGACAGCACCTCGACCCTCTTCCTACCCTCCCTGAGGTCCTCACACACTCTTCTGCACCCACGAATGTGCCAGCCCTGGGAGCACATGGCAGGAGACCCCTCTGAGTTCAGCTCGTGGGAGATGGATGTGGATGGATAAATGTCTCCATGTTTCTCCACCTCACCCATCCTAGATGAGGTCTGACAATTAAGTTCATGAGCTTGCCGTCACATGCTTACATTGGCAGCATTGTACAAACACCTGGGTAAGCTTTCACAGCCTTGCATGCCTAAAGCACTGTCTCACAGTGGTGTCTGTGTGGGGCGGTGTCTTACCACCTGGTATTCATTATTGTTTTTGTGTGGCATACAGTGGTACAGCTCTGATAGTCGTTCCAGCAAAAGTGTTCCAGAACTGCTTTGAAACCCTGGACTAGGTACTGGCATCAACGCACATCTTCCCAAAGGGAGTACTTTGAGGGTGACCATAGTGGTGTTCAGCAGCGAGGGGTGGAGCAGTTTTCCTGGGCTGAGTTCAGGAACTTAATTGTCTTGTCCCTCATGTCTCTATCCTTCCTGCCTCTTCCCCCTTTGATTCACACCTGCTTCCATAGGATTAACCTCCTTAGTACAGAAGTACCACATGCTCCTTTGCCTCAGCCTACATTTCTGAGGAGCCAGACTGGGACGCTGTCCAGCACATCTAACCTTTGCCCTGCCATGAGTCACTCTCTATCATGTGACAGGCATTTATCCCTGGTACTTATCCAGCCTGAAATTATGGATTCAGTTCATCAGTTACAGAGACCTCGGCTAATTGGTCCTGTGCACCCTGTAGTTTCAGTGCCCAGAAATGTCCTTGACATGTTATTGGCATCCAAGAACATGTGCTGAATGAGTAAATTAATCCACCAACGATTAATACCACCCAAGATTAGGGTCAAGTAGCAGCTGTGATGCCTCACACCCTCCCAGCTTTAAGAAACCGGGCAGGTGTGATGTACAATGTTCTGGCACTCTGCTCTTAGCGCCCACCCTTCCAATTAGCTCGACTGACCCACTTCATGACCCTGACTCCTCTTCCCAGGAAGTGAGCTGCCTCTGCCCCTTGTGAGTGCTTAATTAGGAGAGAGTCTGGACGCCCTGCCAGGTCTTGCTGTCTTGATGAGAAGCTATAGGCCCTCAGAGGCTCACAGAGACTCAGGCTCAGAGGGGTAAGTTGTCACAAACTTTGGAATTGCTTCAGCACCAGATTAGCATCAATGAAGGGGGAAGGAAACTATGTTTAAACACTTTCATTTAAATAAAATTAAATATTAAGTGATCTGCCTCTAACTGATAATTAATAAACTTCTCTTTCCAGAGTGACTGTAATAATGCAACTGAAAAATCTCTACCTTTGCTTCTAAAATAAGTTATTTTCAAATAGACGAATAAGTGACAGTTATTTTGCAAGCACAGATGCCTCCTAATATCACCAGATGGTCAAATCCCCAACATCCTTCCAACACAGAAAGAATTTCCAAAGGTTTCTATTTCCAGGAAAATAGAGTGTTGACCCCTGGAAAGGAGCCTCACATGGGGCTTCCAAAGTACACTTTGTGTCAGTTCCAGCAAAGGCAGTGTGAGCGCCCGGCCCCAGAGGCCTCCTTGTGTGATAAACTGCCAGCGTCTTCCCTAGGAAACTGGGAATCTCTCTCGAGCTGCTGAGCCTTCCTTGAGAGCACTGTTCTGGCTCCTGTTTTGAGACCCAGCCTGGAGTTATGCTGGTTTAAACACTTCGCTTTGGTCATTCTGAGTACAGAATAATCCTTGGTAGAGGAGTGACAGTGCTTTACTAGCGGTAAAGTTTATTGAATCCTGGAGACAATCCTCTAGGCCTTAGGCTGGGTGCTATTATTAACACACTTCATAGATGAGCAAACTCGAGTTTAGAGGGCACCAGTAACCCTCCAAGGTCACAGTGATGGGATTCTTGGAAGCAGGATTTGAGGACACCTGAGACCTGAGTCACACACCTCCCACAGTATCAGGGTGGCCCCAGGTCAGTCTTTCCACCATTCTGAGTCTTAGCGTCTCTGAAAAAAGGGCCAGAACAAAATTACAGGAAAAGAGTGAAGATTAAACATAGCCTTGCTTTTCCAAAATCCCAAGTGCTATACAAATTTAAACTCTTCTTTCTTATGTTATAAGAAATCTTATATCTTATAATGGGAGATCAGTTTCATGGCGATTGATAATTTTTCATGGTGCTTAAGGACACAGATGGGAATCCTGGCCCTAGCGCTTCTCAGTTGTGTGACCTCTTCAAGTTTTTTTTTCTCTTTAGGCTCAGTTTCCCCGTCAGTGAAATAGGGGTATAATAGCACCTAGTTTCAGGCCTCTAGAATTGGTTTCAGGATTAAATAAACTACTAAGCACACAGCTTGTAACAGCGCCTCAGACACAATTTAATCACTGTATATGTTTCAGCTGTTATTATTTGCATGTTAATATTAAAAGCTTTTCCAAATTCTATGTAAAACAATGGAATCTTTCAGAGCCTTCCTGAAAGACATATCTAAACCTGGGAATAGAAGCAATTGTCTTCAAAATCCCAGTCCAATGCCAGCTTTTCCAAGCATCTTCACAATATTCTCGTAGCGAGTCCACATGTGAAGTGACGAGACCCTTTATCACTTGACAATCACATTCCTGCCTCTCTTCCAAAACTCACTGCAAACTGCAGCTGCCCGTTAGCCCAAGCATAGAGTAATCATTTACATCTTCCAGAAAACGTCCTGTTCCCCTCTCTATCTCTGCCGTTGCACCTGCTGCCCCTACACTTGGACTATTCTTCCTCTCAGGAGAGGCTCCCAAACAGCTCCTATGTGAAGTTCTCTCAGACGGGACCCAGCTCCACAGTGACACCTCCCTCCTGTCTTCCTCTGGATTATTGCTTTGTATTTGGACCCACCACTCTAATTTCTTGAGGAAACACATCTTATTCAGTGTTATACGTTTTTATGTTAACTATGTTCATTTCTTCGTTGTCTTTCTCTGTCACAAATGATGAGGACTGCTCTCTCTACCCCTGAACTTTCTATGTGCTAGAATCACGCTGAGGGTGTGTGGGAGGCTGGAAGGTGCACCAGCTCACAATAATTGCACATACTACCATATCAGAGTCAGATTCTATTTCTATAACAAACAATCCCCAAATAAAGTATTAATAGAAGTAGTTACTCTATTTCATAAAGCAATGTTCAGAGGTAATCTGCCCAGGGCTGTTCTGGAGGTTCCCGTGGTCATCAGAGACTCAGCCTCCCACCCCAGCTCCTGCCCCACCACAGCAAGGATCTCAAGGTGCTTCCCATGCCTGCAGGAGCGTCAGGCAGCACAACGGCCCTTCACTTAAGAGAAAGACCACGGCCTTATCCCTACTGTCATTTCTGAGAAATTTCACACATCTCCTTCTGGATCCAACCAACACAATATTTTCTCATGGCTATTTCTGAACAAAGTGACTCTGGGAAAATAGGGCCCTATTGTGTAGCAGAATAAAGGGTGGGGTCTGTTCATGGGAGAATGGACAACCAATTGGAAGGGTGCTAGCGGCCAGCCACCTGATCAGTGCCCTTGTCAGGCCATCTACCCGGTCACTACACAAATCCGACATCCAAGATTGTGAGGGGCTTGTGGACAGGAACCATGTTTACTTAGTTTCAGTGTCAACAGAGTTTAGTTCAGTGGCACCTAAGAGACATTCAACTTGCTGAAAAGGTTCTTAAAAGGATGAATAAATAATTTAATCAACAAGCAAACATGTTTGAAATTTAAAAAGACACATCTCGCAAATGCACTTTAGTAGTTTCATTCTGTTTGAGTATTTTTCAATTAATAAATCTATTATTTATTACTATTTAAAGTTTAACAAATTGCTTAACAGGAGATCTGAGAGTATTCTGACATTTCAAATTAGAGATTTTTTTTTACTTTGCAAACATTACAGGCCTATAAATTTACATTAGCGAAGTTTGCTCATTCTCTAATGTGAACGTGGCTTTTTTTTTTCTTTTCAAAGGTTAACCGTGTTTTCCAAACGTCTACTTTTTTTCCTCGCTCATATCAGATACAATATTTAAACATAGTGGCCTAATTCCTTTTCATCTTTAACTAGCATTTATTCTAATTTTGTTACTAAAAAGATTTAAACATAATATTCCCCAAAGCTAGTTCAGTTGCTTTTAAACAATATTGACTTAAAATTGTTTTGAAATTCTAAAGCTTTTACTAGGGTAACTATACTCTTTCTTTTCTAATAAAAGCATGTGCATTTTATTGAAACTTGAGGATATGAACTCAATGTGAAAGCAAGACATAGATTATTCTAAAACTTTAGGTTTTGAAAAATAGAAGTTCAGAATGCTGAATTTCAAATATATTTTGATTTGGAAATTAATAGCTGATTCACATCCCAAGACTTTTATCATCTGTGCATATTTAATTAGAAACACACTTGGAAATGTAACAAATTTCATGCATCATTAAGCACTTTAAATAATTAATAGTTGATTATTTTCTCTTTTAAGATGGCTCATTTATAATTCTGCCTCAACGATGAGATTGACCTTTAGGTTGAAATCAAGCTGGAGTGCCGTTTAGAAAACAGTTCTTCAGTAGAGAATATAATGAATGGCATTGTCAGGGTTTATGCTGTGCAAAGTGATGAAGGCTTGGCCAGTGTTACACAAACTTTAAGTGAAAAGATCAATAAGCTTTGCAAAAATGAAATATTCACATTGGTGTTTTTAGTCTCTGACCCTTGGGTCCTTTTGCTAAGCCCCTGACTGTAAGTTAGAAAACAGGCTGGATCCCACAGAGCATGCTCTTCCTCGGAGCAGGACACAGCAACCGGGACCACAGAACCAGGCTGTGGAGAGAACCACCCTCCCTGCCATGGCGTCACCAAGAGGACTAACTTGCTCTCTTCCTCCCTTGAGAGGTGAGCAGACTCTGGCAAGCTTTGAGAGTAGATTTTCATACGACGGGGTTCAGAATCTTCAGATGGTAATAACACTTCTCCGGATTAATGACAAATTTTCCAAGTCTCCAATAAAATGCCATCTAAGTGATTGTGGCTCCCTCATGTCCATAATGTAAAGAAAAGGACAAGAAAGTGAGCAGTTTCTAGTGAAATCCTACTATCACGGTGCATGTGTCGCCAAATAAGATTTTGTGCATCCCCAAACCCAAACCCACCCTCTCCTCAGCTGGGCGTTGAGCAAGGCCTTCACTTACTGTGAAAGCTAACCTCAGCACTGGGTTCTCCCAAGCCTCCAAGTCAAATCCGGACCAGGCAAGCCGGCCTCACTGGCATGAACTACAATGCAGGGATGCACCCTGGGCTGACCCCGTTGTCCAGTGAAGTCTGCAGGCGTCAAGTCAGCAGGAGTCCCTTCACTGTGGATGTGCAGCAGGGTCTTGGTGACTTTGGGTTCCCACAACCAACAAAGAAAACTGGACTGGAATTCATGCCCCCTGTGGTCAGAAAAGCTTTTTGCAGGTCAAGAAAGAAAAACTGGCTTTCAAAATTCCATGACCGTTTTTAAGTAATAAGTTCATTCAATCCTCTGAACAGTCCTTCAAGGTAAATATCAGCATTTCCAATTTCCAAAGTAGGACATGATGGTTTAGAGAGGTTTTGACTTAACAATTACAGTATTGAGCTAAGTAAGCACGCTGCAACTCCAGAGAATTTTGGAGTAATAGATGAAGAAAAAACTATAGGGCGTAAGAATTAAAGAATAAAATGATAAAATAACACATACTGGACTTCTTGTAGTAGGAAGGGGTGAAGTAGTGTAAGAAAACACGGGATGCAGGAAACACAGGCTGTAGTCTGCCCCTCGGAGAGAGGAACTTTGTCTTGTTCACAGTGGGAGTCAGAAGCGTTTGTCCACACTTCCCTGAGAACCCTGAGGTACCCTTTAACCTCTAAGTCCTGAAACACCTTTCTAATAGTGTAGATGATTCAATTTACTGTCTGTAAATCTTTTAAAGATGGTTCACTGAAAGGCTAATGGTAATATGGAGTGTGCTTCAAACTTCAGCCCTTCCTTTACTCTTTTGGACTTATTATGTACCATAGGTGAGTTCGCCTCACTCGTGAAACTGGAAAACATAGAAATCTTGGTACCACCATAGTCTTCAGGGAGGTATTGACTTTTTATGGATGTAATTATTTCATAAATGATCACAATGTTTTAAGCCTCAGAAGGATACTTCACCATGAGTTATGGTGCTTCACCGCATTAACATTTTCACAGACCTTTCCATTGCCAGAAAGTTCCAAGGAAGGGGGAGCAGGGATCCTAACAGTTAGACTGCAGGGAGTGTCGGGGAGGTCAGGTCTCGGGGAAATCTGATGTTAGAGTAGAGATTCCATGCGGTGCATGCACTTGGACTCTTTCTTAATCCCACTGAGATTTTAAAATGCAGAGAGAAAATAAAAATAGGAGGAAGCTTGTGTAAGGGCTGACATGAGGGAAGGACAGGTTAACCACCAACATATTTCTTATAATGCTGATACAGATTGGACCAAGTTGCTGTATTTTTCTGGGAAGTTTTGGGAGGAAATCTTGGTGAAAACTCACATTTGGAAAAGCAGTAGCTGGAGAGAAGATGGGTTTAGAACTCACTACACATTTCACGTGAGCCGGCTTTGTTCTCCAGAGAGCATCACCATGTGGAAACAGCTATGTGGAGTCGGGGTGCAGCTCCACCAAGGGAAATTGCAAAGGTGTGGGCAAGATTCCCTGGTACCCCCTTCCCAGCACAGCAAGTACTTTCTCTGTTAAAGGGAGGACTTTCCAATGGCAGGAACAGCCCACCCAATCAATGGCAGACGGAGGATAGAAACAGACACACTTTACACTCCAGGAAAGACCACACGAAAGAGAAAACTGGAATTTCATTCAGAAAAACTCACCAAAGGAAAGCTTACCTGCTGGCCCACACATGGCTGTACTTCTGCGTTGCTTCCTCTGGGTCTTCAGATCACTGAGCTGGAGCAGCAGGACCCAGTCCACTGAGTTCACAGTGAAAGGACGATCCCAGCCGCCCCCAGGAAAATAAAGATATGGTGCAGAAAGTATGTTCCCATATGACAGGGGGACAAATGAATTTCCCCCTATCAAATAAATAACTTTCAGAATTATGACTGGGAAAATGTTTTACTATGGTTTATATGAAAACTGTGAGTCAACAAAGGGAGATCATCATTATCATTTAGCTAATGTTGCCATAAGAAGGAAAGAGGAACTATCCCAAATTTAGTGGTTTGAAACATCTAGTATTTATTTAGTTGTTGAGTTGGTAAGAATGGTGAGACAGTGACTTGGTACTGAGGCTGTTTCTGGTTTTCTGGCACATTCTTTCATCAGGAGGTTAGCTACCTGTCGTGTGGGCTGATGACAGCCACTTGCCCTGTGGGTCTCATCATGCCCCCAACGCCAGTGGACTTTATCTTTTAGAGAGGCAGAGTTCCAAGAGAAAGTGCAAGTGTCCGAGGCCTCTCCAGCATGGGCACAGAACAGCACACACTTCCATTGTCAAAGCAGGTGACAAGGCCGGCCCAGATTCAAGGAGTGGAGAAATAGATTCCACCTTTCTCTGGGAAGAGCTGCAAGGATATATTGCAAAGGATGTGGATACAGGATGGAGTAGAAAATTGGAGCCAGCTTTGCAATCAAAATATCATGGAAATTGAAAATAACATTTGAAAAAGGATTTATTACAAGAAACAATTCATAGAAAGCATCTACTGTTATCTGACGGAATATAAAGAAAATATGCATCCTTTGGGAGCAAAAATAGATGATTAATGAGACAAGAGATTTACAAAAAAGGAGGCCAAATTAAGGAAAACAACATATAGACATTGCCGTGCCGTAACTTAATATGCCTGAGAAATGGTTTAGACTGTACCTGACAATGCAGGTAACGAAGTCTAAGGAGGCCACATCTGGAGTCTTCTCTGGAATATAGAGACAAAGGGCAGATACATATCTGCCTATAGAAATTAGAGAAGTGGTAAAAGGGAGTCCTGTCATCAGACCTACCTCTTCATGACTCCCCTACAATTGCATAATAGAAACAGAGAGAAACTGTTACAGGATTTAACAGAAGAAAATATTCGTGAACTAAGGAAATACAAGCACATTACACATAATAATTCATTAAGTATCAAACAAAATGGAATGAAAAGAACAACAAAATAAACCAATAGGGAAGAAAGCAAAAAAATAATGATTTTTAATTAAAAAATCCTAACTAACAAAAGAAAACAAATTCCATTCCTCTCACTAGACAATATAATAAGAAAACAATTAGACACGGTACCTGACTAAAGGCAGGAAGTCCATGACGAAGTTGAAGACAAGCTCCAATTTACAAAGAATAGATAGTCGCCATTCCAAAACATGACAAGGGATTAAAAAATAACAATTGCACATCCTTTTTTTTCTTTTTTTCTCTTTTTTTTTGGCTTTTTTTATTATTATTAAATCATAGCTGTGTACATTAATGCGATCATGGGGCATCACACACTGGTTTTATAGACCGTTTGACACATTTTCATCACACTGGTTAACATACCCTTCCTGGCATTTCCTGTGTTATTGTGTTAAGACATTTATATTCTACATTTACTAAGTTTCACATGTACCCTTGTAAGATGCACCGCAGGTGTAAACCCACCAATCACCCTCCCTCCACCCAGCCTCCCCCCTCCCCTACCTTTCCCCCTTCCCCCATTCTTAGATTATAACTGGGTTATAGCTTTCATATGAAATCCATAAATAAGTTTCATAGTAGGGCTGAGTATATTGGATCCTTTTTCTTCCATTCTTGAGATACTTTACTATGAAGAATATGTTCCAGCTCCATCCATGTATGAAAGAGGTAAAGTCTCCATCTTTCTTTAAGGCTGCATAATATTCCATGGTGTACATATACCACAATTTATTAATGTATTCATGGATTGATGGGCACTTGGGCTTTTTCCGTGACTTAGCAATTATGAATTGGGCTGCAATAAACATTTTGGTACAAATATCTTCGTTATAGTGTGATTTTTGGTCTTCTGGGTGTATACCTAGTAGAGGAATTATAGGATTGAATGGCAGATCTATTTTTAGATCTCTAAGTGTTCTCCAAACATCTTTCCAAAAGGAATGTGTTAATTTGCATTCCCACCAGCAGTGTAGAAGTGTTCCCTTTTGTCCACATCCATACCAACATCTCTGGTCTTGGGATTTTGTGATATGGACTAATCTTACTGGAGTTAGATGATATCTCAAAGTAGTTTTGATTTGCATTTCTCTGATGATTAAAGATGATGAGCATTTTTTCATATGTCTGTAGGCCATGAGCCTTTCTTCTTCAGAGAAGTTTCTCTTCAAGTCCCTAGCCCAGCCTGAGATGGGATCACTTGTTCTTTTCTTGCTTATACATTTGACTTCTCTGTGGATTCTGGTTATTAAACCTTTGTCAGAGACATAAACTGCAAATATCTTCTCCCATTCTGAGGGCTGTTTGCTTGCTTTACTTAATGTGTTCCTGGCTGTGCAGAAGTTTTTTAGTTTTATCAGGTCCCAGTAGTGTATTTTTGAAGCTGCTTCAATTGCCCCGGGGGTCCTCCTCATAAAATACTCGCCCAGACGGATTTCTTCAAGAGTTGTCCCTGTACCCTCTTCTAGTATTTTTATAGTTTCATGTCTTAAGTCTAAATCCTTAATCCAGTGAGAGTCTATCTTAGTTAATGGTGAAAGGTGTGGGTCCAGGTTCAGTCTTCTGCAGGTTTCAGCCAGTTCACCCAGCACCATTTGTTAAATAGGGAATCTTTTCCCCACTGAATGTTTTTAATTGGCTTGTCAAAGATCAAATAACGGTAAGTAGCTGGATTCATCTCTTGGTTCTCTATTCTGTTCCAGACATCTACTTCTCTGTTTTTGTGCCAGTACCATGCTGTTTTGATCACTATTGATTTACAGTATAGACTGAGGTCTGGTAGCGTGATTCCTCCTGCTTTGTTTTTATTTCTGAGTAATGTCTTGGCTATTCGAGGTTTTTTCTGATTCCATATAAAACTAAGTATTATTTTTTCAAGCTCTTTAAAGTATAACAGTGGAGCTTTAATAGGGATTGCATTAAAATTGTATATTGCTTTGGGTAATATGGACATTTTAACAATGTTTATTCTTCGCAGCCATGAGCATGGTATGTTTTTCCATTTGTTAACATTTTCAGGATTTTCTTTTCTTAGAGTTTCGTAGTTCTCTTTATAGACATCTTTCACGTCCTTTGTTAGATAAACTCCCAAATATTTCATCTTCTTTGGCACTACTGTGAACAGAATAGAGTCCTTAACTGTTTTTTCAGCTTGATTATTGTTGGTATATATAAAGTCTACCGATTTATGGATGTTGATTTTGTAACCTGAGATGCTGCTATATTCCATGATCACTTCTAAGTTTTGTAGTAGAATCCCTGGTGTTTCCCAGATATACGATCATATCATCTGTGAAGAGCGAAAGTTTTATCTCTTCTGACCCTATATGGATACCCTTGATCACCTTTTGTTCCTAATTGCAATGGCTAAAACTTCCACTACAGTGTTAAAGAGCAGTGGAGACAATGGGCAGCCTTGTCTGGTTCCTGATCTGAGTGGAAATGATTTCAATCTAACTCCGTTCAATATGATATTGGCTGTGGGTTTGCTGTAGATGGCCTCTATCAGTTTAAGAAATGTCCCTTCTATACCAATTTTCTTAAATGTTCTGATCATGAAGCGATGTTGGATATTATCAAAAGCTTTTTCTGCATCAATTGAGAGAATCATATGGTCTTTGTTTTTTAATTTGTTTATGTGCTGAATTATACTTATAGATTTATGTATATTAAACCAGCTTGAGACTCTGGGATAAAACTGACTTGATCATGATGTATCATTTGTTTGATGTGTTGCTGGATTCTGTTTGTTAGGATCTTGTTAATATTTTTGCATTTATATTTATTAGTGATATTGGTCTATAATTTTCTTTTCTTGTTGGGTCATCACCTTTTCAGGGTGATGTTTGCTTCATAGAACGTGTTGTGTAATATTCCTTCTTTTTCTATACTTTGGAACAGGTTGAGTATTATAGGTACTAGATCTTCTTTAAAGGCTTGGTAGAATTCTGACATGAAGCCATCTTGTCACGGGCTTTTCTTTTTAGGGAGATTTAGTATGGTTGATGCTATTTCAGAACTTGATATGGGCCTGTTCAACATTTCCACTTGATTCTGGTTAAGTCTTGGAAGGTGACGTGCTTCCAAGTATTGGTCAATTTCCTTCAGATTTTCATATTTCTGAGAATAAAGTTTCTTTTAATATTCATTAAGGATTTTTTGGATTTCTAAGGAATCTGTTGTTTCGTCTTTGTCATTTCTGATTGATGAAATTAGAGATTTTACTCTTTTTTTCCTGGTTAGATTAGCCAAAGGTTTGTCTATTTTATTGACCTTTTCAAAAAACCAACTTTTTGATTTATTGATCTGTTGTATAATCCTTTTGTTTTAAATTTCATTTAATTCTGCTGACATTTTTAATCCTTTCTCCATTGTGGAAGTTGGAGTTTGATCAAAAGTTTCTGAGTGAGTTTACTTTTGTGGTAGAGGATTGGGCTGGTCATTATGGAGGATAGATCTGAGAATATTCTGAAGAGCTGGTTTGGTTATGGCAAATTTCTTCAACATGTGAATTTCATCAAATTATTTAATTTCTCCATCAGAAGTGAAACTCAGTTTAGCTGCATACAGGATCCGGGGTTGAAAGTTATTTTGTTTTAGGAGATTAAAAGTCAATGACCACCCTCTTTTGTCTTGAAAAGTTTCAGCAGAGAAATTTGTAGTCATTCTAATATTTTTCCCTTTGTAGGTAATGATTAACTTACGTCTGGCTGTTTTCGGAATTTTCTCCTTCATATTAACTTTCGTGAAGTTAATTATGATATGCCTGGGGGGATGTCTTAATCGGGTTGAGTTGTGCTGGGGTTCTGAAACTGTCTGCTATCTGAATTTCAGAATCTCTTGGTATGTCTGGCAAATTCTCTTTCATAATTTCATGGAGAAGGGCCTCTGTGCCTTGCAAAGCTACTTCATCACTTTCAGGGAGTCCAATGAGGTGGATATTAGCCTTTTTCGAATTATCCCAGAGCTCTCCGAGAGAATGATCCATTTTTGTTCTCCATTTCTCTTCCTCTTTGAAAGTCTGGTAGTGTTCAAAAGCTTTGTCTTCAATATCAGAAATCCTTTCTTCTGCTTGCTCTACTCTGTTACTGAGGGATTCTACTGTATTTTTCATATCTTTGAGGGCTGAAATTCTTGCTTCAATGTGTCAAAATCTTTGATGGTTTTGTCTTTAAATTCGTTGAATTCTTGAGACAACTTTTGAATTTCTCCTCGAATTTCTAATTCCAACTTTTGAATTGCTCCTTGAATTTCTAATTCCAAATTTTCCTCCATTCTATTAATCTTGTTTGCAATCCAAATTCTGAATTCAATTTCTGACATCTCAGCTGTCTGTTTATGAATGGGATTTTCAGTTACATCTGCCATATCTTTCCCTGGGGGGATTGATCTACTTTGGTTATTCATGTTACCAGAGTTTTTCCACTGATTCCACCCCATGATTATTTTACACTGTTTGACTTTTCCCCTGGAGCTTTACTGAGGACCCATACAATGCTACAGCCTGAGAAACTGGGGACCTGTTTGGTGTGGTGGGGCTAAATGGCTCTGTCTTGTTTTCAGCTGGTCTCTATCTGACCCTAGTGAAACAGTTACTCTGGGTTGAAGTCTCAGCTGTGGAGAAATACCAGCAGTCACCCCGCCCTCCACAGGTAACAATTGTAAAAGGAAAATCAAACCTTCCTACAACCACACACCCAGGGCACCCTTGCATAGTCCTCAGGCAATTGGCTCAGTTCAAAAGGTCCAAATCAATTTTCTCAGTCAGAACATGTCTCAGGTAGAAGAGTTTAAAAGGTATCTGGCAACTAGATTGCAGGAGTCTGCTGACAACTCAAATATGACTTGTTCTGGTGCTCTGTGAGGTCAGGAGGACCCACCCAGCAAATAGATTAGTCTGGGAAAGTTGATGCACCTCTTTCACACCCCACCTTGTACCTCTGTCACACCCAGTCACTGATAACCCCTCAGGGCTGTGACCCAGTTGCCTCCAGTGAGCAAATACTCCAGGGGTTTGCACCTGCCTGAATCACAAGGAAATCTATGTCTCCTCAGCCAGGCCACTGCTCTCTGCCTCTATCCGGCAGGGGGACGTGAGGCCAGATAACCTCGGGGGCTTGATGGAGACTGGGGGGTGTTCACTCAGTTCCAGCCCCACCCCTGATTGATGTTACTGACTGAACAGAACAACTTTGTGGAATATTTTCTGTCCCAGCTAAATTCCCCTTCAGAAGAGAAGCTGTTTTGAGTTCACAGAACCTGCGCCTCAGGCCCTGTCTTTGCTGCCACAAAGGTTTGTATTCAGCTCGGTTAGCTGTTCGTTCTGGCCTCCTGCCCTCTTTTGTCTTGGCTGACGATCCCCTGAGGGCCAGGTGCATCTTAGGCTCAGTAAAGCACTCCCCTGGGTCAGCCCCACCCTGGGAGTTTTCTGGTCCCTGCACTCTACCTAGGCCAGTACTGCCTCAGGCAAACCCTTTACTCATGGGGCCTGTGTTTCCATCCCAGATCTTCCGCTGGTGGTTGCCAGAAGATGCCAGGCCTGCTCTGGTTGCCCAGAGAGACAGGGGGTGTGACTCCAGAATATCCAGGGGTGAGTGCTATTGTTGCCAAAAAATGGCTGCTGCTCTGCGCCTTGGGACACCGCCACTCCAGCGTGGTTTCCTCTCAGCCGACAGTCCTCTCCTCACTCCCATGCCACAGAATCAGTACTGACCAGCTTCAGTCCAGGCCCTGTCCAAGCCCCTCAAGAAATCACCCAATTATCCAGACTCCTGAGGGACAGGTCTCCAGACCTCAGAATGAGAGTGGAGGGGAGTGCTGGGAGTTCAGAATTGCAGGTAGAGAATATATACAGTTTTACACAGTTTTGTGCCTGGCAGTAGAGCACCATGGCACCCTAGTAGGGGAAGTAGGTCCAGTTTTTAGAGGTTCTCTCCTGAGGAGTAGTATGGGAGGAATTTTGAACTCTGCTCATTTGTTTATGGGGCACTCCAAGCCATCCTCATCTGGAAGGGGACTCCCATCTGCTTGGTGATGGATTTTGTACCTTTTGTTTGTATCCTTGGGGTCGCAACTCGCCTTAGCAGGATTGATGTGCATTCAACCTTCTCTCTTGGTGCAGCTCTAATCCGCCATGTTACTTGCTAAATTTCTGTCCTTAAACTCTCCCCCCAACAATTGCACATCTTTGTGTTCTCTGTTCTCTTTTACAAATCCAGCACAAGGGCAGCATCATGTTCAGTTAAAACAATTTAAATAACATAACATCTTTGAATATATATGCAAGTATCCTGATTATAATTTGAAAAGAGTTTCTGGATTATATTAAAATAATAATGTATCATGACCATGAAATAATAATTTGAGAATTATTTAATATCATTAGAAAATTAATAATATGAATTCTCATTCTAATAAAGAAAAAAAGTATATGACTATAGTGGCTAATTCTGAACATTAGCTCATAAAAGTCTGTGTTGCTACTAGCAAATCCTGTTACCAAGCTAGTCATATACTTACAAAACCTTAACATGATAAAGAAAATTATTTTAAAATAAAGCAAAAATTATAATTAATAATGGTATCGTCTATAAGTTTTAGAAAATACCAAAATGATTTCTACCATGTCTGTTGTTTAATTTGTAAACAAATAACAAAGAATAATTAAAACACAGAAATCATTTATTGGAGCTAAAACTTGGGACCCTCAGATGAAGTTGTTTTGGATACCTATCTATTGAGAAGTCAATATAAACTACAGACAGAAATATTGAAAAAGATGAAGAATTATCATTATTTGTATATTTATATTGAACATATTCTTCATCTTATGCAAGTAAAATTGCACATTATTGAAGAATATGGAAATAGACTACGTGGATAGACATATCAGGTTTCTAAATGTAATCTTTCCAAATAATAATGATTTTAAATCTCACTTAAAACTTTTTAAGTCACGTTGAGATTATTCTAGGACTTGGATGTTCTAGTTATCTGGATGAAGGAACGGGGACAAAATGAGAATTAGGTTTGGCTGATACTGAATGGATCAGGAGTAGGCACAGAATTCCAAGGTCTCATACTAAACACAAAATGACAACAGTGGCAACAAAAACATAATAGCAAAGAATAATTAAAACAATAGAATCATTTATTTAAGCTAAAAACATGGAACAATCACACAAAGCCCAATAAAGATTCCTATGTGTGTTTGTCACTCGGAGATGAAAATTTGGACAAAACATCTTTGGTCCACATATCTCCAAAGCACCCCCACATGCGAACTCAAAGTTTACTGAAACTTAAGCATCAATTTGGAAATATTAAAAGTATCGTTGAGAGACTGGGCTCACACCTGCAATCCTAGCACTCTGGGAGGCCAAGGCAGGTGGATCCCTTAAGCTGAGGAGTTTAAGATCAGCCTGAGCAAGAGCCGGATCCCATCTCTACTAAAAATAATAATAATAAATAAAAAATGAAATAAGGTCAGATAAAATTAAATTAAATTAAAAAACAAAACAAAACATCATGTGATGCTGTACATATGCAGAATGAGACTCCAGCCTACATCCCTGCAGACCTGCCTTGCCCACCACTATGGAGAAGAAGAAAGGCTGCAGGGAAGTCTCTGTGAGTAGGAAAAGAATGAGAGTCACTTTTCTTTTCTACAATAGGATAAGATTTATCAAAAAGAGCTCACTATGCAATTATACCAACATAAGTGATTTGGAGAAAGGTAACAAGGTTTCCATAAAGGGAAATGTGGTCCATTAATCTACCTAGAATCTATCTGGAAATGAGTAAATAATCACAGTGACACAAATAATTTTTTCCTTTGGCAAAAATTTCAATGGGAAAGCTATAAAATGAATTATCATCAAGGTTTGGAGCAATGTTTTATCATGACTAAGGAACTGGAAATTGAAATATGCCCCTGCCACTGGATTAATCTTCCCTCAGTATTCTATTTTATTTCTCTACTCAAAAATCAATGAATTCTTTCCACCTGGCAAATATTATATGAATTACTTAGGTATTTAATGTCCTTGATGCACTCACTCTAACTTCCCCCTTCCCTAAATTACCTCATGCTCCAGTGCAGTGCTATCCAATAGAAACATAGTGCCAGCCACATATATAAATTTTAATTTTCTAGTTGTCACATTCAAAGTAGAAAGAAACAGGTAAAAAAAAATTATAATCTTTTTGTTTAATTTAATATACATCCAAAGCATTATTGCCTCAATGTGTGACCAATACAAAATAATTCATGACATATTTTTCATTGTATTTTTGTGTGTGTTGTTCTCTACATGCAATATTTATTTTATATTTTCAGCACATCTCAATTTGGACTAGCCACATTTCAAGTATGATGAGCCACGGGTGGAAGTGGCTAGTTTCGTGGACAGCACAGGTTTAGATGAGCTAAGAGTTTGATTCTTCCTTCCTCCCACACCTTCCCTCTTCACATTCCCAGTGTCTGTAGGACACACATTCCCCATGGCTGAAGGGCAACCACCATCTTTAAAGCCTTTGGTGCAAGGATTCACTCCACATCACGTCGCCTGGGACCCCAGCTAAAATTCTTGGAGACACAGCTTGCAGAGACAGAAGGGCCTTGATGATGTGGTTCTCATACACACTCAGGAAACTGATGAGTAATTATGACCTTTTCTGAAATGCAGTCTTAGTCCCAGGATTACAGAGGGCATCATATCCTGTGTACATAACCTGGCATGCTATTTTGGAAACCAGGAACTCCATATTTTCCATCTTTGCAACTATACCCCTCGCCATCTTCTCCTCAGCACACACTATTCTGACATTGCACATGCATTTTTTTATATTTTTAATAAATATCTCTTAGAAGAATGTGGTAAGTAACAGTTTGGTCCCTCACACACTGATAAGAGGCCTGGTTTTAACAGTTTCCTGAATGTTATAGGAATGAAATACACCATGACACTCTAGTCTGAAGACCTCAGAGGTGGTGAAATATCAGGTGGATGAGGGTCAATTTCAGGAAGAAGAAAGCTGGCAGGGCTTGGTGAGTGAGCAGAAAGATGACAGATGAGCCCTCTGGGGCGAAGGTGAAGATAACGCATCTGAGAATAAAATCTACCCTATCGTAAACTGAGGGGCTCTGGGCCAGTGAGCATTTTCAAGGCCAGTGATGGAAGTAGAAATGGGCAGTCTACTGCTCAAACACAACAGGGCCACGGTTACTAAGACAGCTCCAGTGAGCCAGCAAAATTGATGGCTAGCTAGTCGAGAATTTTTCAAGTGCAATTCTACTGAGCAAAGGCTGAGTTTGAACTTATGACAGACCCTCCTAACTACAAAGATGCTAACAGAAATGGCTTGCAAGAGAAGCCAACAGTCTGAAACTGGCAATGGCTGAGGAGCCTGCTGGGGTGGGCTTGTCTCCAGAGGCCAGGGCGGTGAGCACAGACAGGGGTGCGCAGGTGGTCCAGAAAACAGCGGGAAGCAGGGCGAGTTCCTGAAGCAAGGCCATCAGGGTCCAGAAAGTGCACATTTTCCACATGGCTGTGAGGCTGAGGTTATTGGTTGGGGGGTGGGGCGGGGGGAACAGGTTGTTCAAGGCCTGGCAGACCAGTAAGAACAGGCAGTGGCCTATTCCCCCAGCCAGGTTATCATTGGAAGTGTTAGATATCAGTGAGGAAGACCAAGCACAGGTGAACAGAGAGAGTGAACTCCAAAATAATGCACAGTCACAGGAATGAGAGAGTTCAAATCACTAAGAAACCAGCATGGTCAGGAGAGGACTAGCAGAAGCCATCGCAGCCGAGGGTGGGGATGCTCTCCCTGTGCACAGGCTTTGTCTGAACGTGACCTGAAGCCGTGATTGGTGGCTCTGTGGATTTGATTACGAAGATTCAGTGTATACAGGACACAAGGAATCAAGCAAGTTAGTGACCAAGGCCATCTGCAATTAGAGTACTCCATTTCTAACCAAGGTGTAAAGTCACAGATGTAATTATAGACCAGAGCATGTGTAGATATAGGGATGGAGACAGAGATATAGAGATGATAGAGACAGATAGAGATGGAGACAGAGATAGAGAGATGATAGAGACAGAGATAGAGAGATGATAGAGACAGAGAGAGATAGAGACAGAGATATAGAGATGATAGAGATAGAGACAGACAGAGATGGAGACAGATAGAGATGGAGACAGAGATATAGAGATGATAGAGACAGAGATGGAGACAGAGATATAGAGATGATAGAGACAGATAGAGATGGAGACAGAGATATATAGATGATAGAGACAGACAGAGATGGAGACAGAGATAGAGATGATAGAGACAGAGAGAGATGGAGACAGAGATATAGAGATGATAGAAACAGATAGAGATGGAGACAGAGCTAGAGAGATGATAGACATAGAGACAGAGGTAGAGACAGATAGAGATGTGGATATACAGTAATCTCCCCATTAACTGGCACCCCTGGGGACTGGTAAATTGTGATAAACGCAATTACTGGTTGCTTGAGAGTTTGAGAGTCACAGTCACACATAGGCTTAATTCTATACCGACACTATACCATACTATACACTCTGTATTAACTTAATATTAGTATTGAAATACACTAATTAAAGAAAATTAAGACCAAAAAAAACACAAACTTTACTTACTATAACACAGTGTTACTGCATTACAAAACATCTTTGTAAATGCAATCTATAATTTTGGTTTAATGGCAGGCAATACAATTTTGAACATCAGTATGATATTTTTTAACTTCAAGTAACACATTAATGCTTAAAACCTTTACAAAGAACACATGGGAGCAGCTGGAGAGATGGGGGTAGCATGCCACCTTCCTAGACTTAGCCAGAATGAAGTGGAAATGTTGAACAGGCCTATCTCAAGGTCTGAAATGGCATCAAGTATATAAAATCTCCCCAGAAAGAAAAATCTGGGACCTGATGGCTTCACGTCAGAATTCTACCAAACCTTTAAAGAGGAACTAGTACCTGTATTACTTAACCTGTTCCAAAACATAGAAAAAGAAGGAATACTACTCAACACATTCTATGAAGCAAACATCACCTTGATCCCCAAACCAGGAAAAGACCCAACAAGAAAAGAAAATTATAGACCAATATCTCTAATGATCATTGATGAAAAAATATTCAATAAGATCCTAGCTAACAGAATCCAGCAACACAATCAAACAAATTATACACCATGACCAGGTGGGTATTATCCCAGGGTCTCAAAGCTGGTTTAATACATGTAAATCTGTAAATATAATTCATCACATAAACAAATTAAAAAACAAAGACCATATGATTCTCTCAATTGATGCAGAAAAAGCTTTTGATAATATCCAACATCGTTTCATGATCAGAATACTTAAGAAAATAGGTGTACAAGGGACATTTCTTAAACTGATAGAGGCCATATACAGCAAACCCACAGCCAATATCTTATTGAATGGAGTTAAATTGAAATCATTCCACTCAGACCAGGAACCAGACAAGATTGCCCATTGTCTCCACTGCTTTTTAACTTTGTAACGGAAGTCTTAGTCATCACAATCAGGCAAGAAAAGGTGATCAAGAGTATCCATACAGGGCCAGAGGAGATCAAACTTTCACTCTTCACAGACAATATGATTGTATATCTGGAAAACACCAGGGATTCTACTACAAAACTCTTAGAAGTAATCAAGGAATACAGCAGCATCTCAGGTTACAAAATCAACACTCATAAATCTGTAGCCTTTATATATACCAATGATAGTCAAGCTGAAAAAACAGTTAAGGACTCTATTTCTTTTAAAGTAGTGCCAAGGAAGATGAAATATTTGGGAGTTTACCTAACAAAAAATGTGAAAGATCTCTGTAAAGAGAACTATGAAACTGAGAAAAGAAATAGCTGAAGATGTTAACAAATGGAAAAACATACCACGCTCAAGGCTGGGAAGAATCAACATTGTTAAAATGTCCGTAGTACCCAAAATAAAATACAATTTTAATAAATTCCTATTAAAGCACCCTTGTCATACTTTAAAGACTGAAAAAAATAATACTTAATTTTTTTAGTCAAGACATTACTCAGAAATAAAAACAGGGGGAATCATGCTATCAGACCTCAGACTATATTATAAACAGATAATGATCAAAACAGCATGGTACTGGCACAGAAACAGAGAGGTAGATGTATGAAACGGAACTGAGAACCAAGAGATGAACCCATCCACTTACCGTTATTTGATCTTTGACAAGCTAATTAAAAACATTCCATGGGGAAAAGATTCCCTAATTAACAAATGGTGCTGGGTGACCTGGCTGGCGACCTGTACAAGACTGAAACTGGACCCACATCTTTCACCATTAAAGAAGATAGACTCTCACTGTATAAAAGATTTAAACTTAACACATGAAACTATAAAAATACTAGAAGAAAGTACAGGGAAAACACTTGAAGAAATTGGCCTGGGTGAATATTTTATGAGGAGGATCCCCCAGGCAATTGAAGCAACACCAAAAATACATTACTGGGATCTAATCAAACTAAAAAGCTTCTGCACAGCCAAGAACATAGTATGTAAAGCAAGCAGACAGCCCCCAGAATGGGAGGAGATA
This sequence comes from Nycticebus coucang, assembly GCF_027406575.1. Classification (NCBI taxonomy): domain Eukaryota; kingdom Metazoa; phylum Chordata; class Mammalia; order Primates; family Lorisidae; genus Nycticebus; species Nycticebus coucang. Next base: position 3,977,475 of record NC_069790.1, read on the forward strand.
TTTGCAGGTTATGTCTCTGACAAAGGTTTAATAACCAGAATCCATTAAACGTATTAGCAAGAAAAGAACAAGTGATCCCATCGCAGGCTGGGCAAGGGACTTGAAGAGAAACTTCTCTGAAGAAGGCAGGCGCATGGCCTACAGACATATGAAAAAATGCTCATTATCCTTAATCATCAGTGAAATGCAAATCAAAACCACTTTGAGATACCATCTAACTCCAGTAAGATTAGCCCACATCACAAAATCCCCAAACCATAGATTTTGGTGTGGATGATGAGAAAAGGGAACACTTCTGCACTGCTGGTGGGAATGCAAACTAATATGTTCCTTTTGGGAAGATGTTTAGAGATCACTTAGGGATCTAAAAATAGACTTGCCATTGCATCCTGAAATTCCTCTACTAGGTATATATCCAGAAGACCAAAAATCACTTTATAACAAAGATATTTGCTCCAGAATGTTTATTGCAGCCCAATTCATAATTGCTAAGTCACGGAAGAAGCCCAAGTGCCATTAACCCATGAATGGATTAATAAATTGTGGTATATGTACACCATGGAATATTATACAGCCTTAAAAAAGATATAGACTTTACCTCTTATGTTTACATGGATGGAGCTGGAACACATTCTTCTTAACAAAGTATTTCAAGAATGGAAAAAAAAGTATCCAATGTACTCAGACCTACTATGAAACCAATTTATAAACACCCACACTTCCATGTGAAAGCTATAACCCAACTACAGCCCAAAATGAAGGGGAAAGAGGAGGGGGAGGAGAAGGAGGATGGGTGGAGGAAGGGTAATTGGTGGGACCACACCTATGGTGCATTTTACAATGGTACGTGTTAAATCTGCTAAGTGCAAAATATAAATGTCTTAACATAATAACCAAGAAAATGAGGTGAAGGCTATGTTAACCAGTTTGATGAAAGTGTTTTAAATTGTATATAAAACCAGCACATTGTACCTCATAATTGCATTAATGTACACAGCTATGATTTAATTTAAAAAAGAAAGAAAGAAAGAGGCAGTTGCTTGTACTTGGAAATGCTGTTGGGGTCTAAGCACCCTCCAGCATGGAAAACACATTCTTTCACAATTTCCACATCACTGACTGGCTGCCCTTCTGCCCCACGCACCTACATGTGCTACTTTATATTGCTTCAGTGACATTACCTCCAAGTCTTATCACTGCTTGGAAGAACTGCTTTGTTTTTGCTTTTAATCTTTTCATTTCTGCAATACAACCTTTCATGCTTTGCCCTCTAATTTAAGACATGTGTGGTCCTTGTGAGTGTTGTGATGTTAATGAGCATTGAATTTCTTTATTGTTGAAATTGCAGTTATCACAGAGCAAGCAAATCATCTTATCATTAGCAGAAACAAGATAATATGGCAATTCCCAGTGTTCAGCAAAAAAAATCTGTTTTCTTTCTTCAGAGTTCTCTTGGTCTTCTTCGACATAATGGGCTGTTAAGCAGACAGAATTTAAAAATACTGTTTAGCTTGCAACTATTCCCAAAATACTCTTCTAACAGGAACTCAGTGCACCATTGTCAAAAGCTGATAACAGACAGGCTTGGTCAGCCCTTATAAACTCTCTCCAACCAGCCTCATGCAGCAGGGGCACCAGTCAGGCAGGGGAAGTTAGAACCATATCATGACTGTAGCAGCTGTCAATTTAGCCCTATGTTTTTTGTTTTGTTTTTGTTAATTATTATTTTTATTCTCCACTGTGGCTTTTTTTTTTTTTTTTTTTTTGCAGTTTTTGGCCGGGCTGGGTTTGAACCCACCACCTCCGGCATATGGGGCCGGTGCCCTACTCCCTTGAGGCACAGGCACCACCCAGTGGCTTTTTGTTTTTTTTTAATTACATTGTTTTTTATTTTTGAGAATTACATAAATTGTTTTTATTTTTTTATTACATCATAGCTGTGTACATTAATGCAATTATGGGGTACAATGTGCTGGCTTTATATACAATTTGAAATACTGTCATCAAACTGGTTAACATAGCCTTCACCACACTTTCTTAATTATTGTGTTAAGACATTTATACTCTACACTTAGTGGATTTGACATGTACCCTTGTAAAATGCACCATAAGTGTGGTACAACCAATTACCCTCCCTCTATTCATCTTCCCCCTTCCCCTCCCCTCCACCTCCTCTTTCCCCTTCATCTTGGGCTGTAGTTGAGTTTTAGCTTTCATATGGAAGTGTGGGTGATTATATATATGTTTCATAGTAGAGAAGAGTACATTGGATACTTTTTCTTCCATTCTTGAGATACTTTGCTAAGAAGAATATGTTCCAGCTCCATCCATGTAAACATGAAAGACACCTAAATGTCTGGGTGGCATCTGTGGCTCAAAGGAGCAGGGTGCCAGCCCCAATACCAGAGGTGTCAGTTTCAAGCCCAGCCCCAGACAAAAACTGGAAAAAAAAAAAAGAAAGAAAGAAAAAGAGGTAAGGTCTCCATCTTTCTTTAAGGCTGCATAATATTTCATGGTGTACATATACCACAATTTATTAATCCATTTGATGGGCACTTGGGCTTCTTCCATGACTTAGCAATTATGAATTGGGCTGCAATAAACATTCTGGTGCAAATATCTTTGTTATAAAGTGATTTTTGGTCTTCTGGATATATACCTAGAAGAAGAATTGCAGGATGGAACGGCAGGTCTATTTTTCAATCCCTAAGTGATCTCCAAACATCTTTCCGAAAGGAACATATTAGTCCTTACATTTTACTAATGTTCTAATTATGCTAGTCCATCTGGGAAGATTATTTCATTGAAACTTTTTTCTTTGATATTTTAAATACATTTATTTTTTAAATAAAATATAAATATAAAAGAGGAAACAAAACTATATTAATAAAAATGAAAGGATTTTTTTCTACAGCATTTGGATTCAGTCAAAAGGCCACACTTAGGGGCCTAGAAAGTCACAGATTCCCCACCCTGCTTAGTTATAGCCCAGCTGGGTAATGAATGGTAAACATTCACCTTGAGAAGAAGAATCTCCTTGCCAAAAAATCAGGTCCAGATGGAGGTATTTACAAGGTAAAGAGAAGAGTAGTTTCCTTAGAAAGAGGAGTCAGTTTTGCAGGTGAGGGAACTTGTGGTTTCTAAGGGTTCACAGTTCTCAGATTTGTCATGGCTTACCCACACTTCCAATCCAAAGGCCATAATTTCCCCAAAATAACTTGAACGCCACCTGTGCTGTATATGATGCTCCACTGAAAAGGAGGCTGCTATACTGAAGACCCAGCAGTTAGCAACCCAATGTCAGAATCATGTGTTTGCAGATCTGTTTCTTGGTGCCATTTCTGGTACCAAGTATGATTGGTAGAGGGAAGACAAAGAAGAAGAAATTAATAAGCAATTGGAACTGAACAATAAGGTAACATTTTCATGTTCAAATTGTAATGCATCATGATTTAGTGATATTTATCAGAAAATAAGAAATATTGAAAGCAGCACAGAAAACACACCATTCTTTCTATAAATAAAATTCTCAAAGCTTAATTAGAGTTAAAAAAAGAAAAATATATTATTTGACTCCAAATTAATCTATAAATTTATCATCTAATGAAATCACATTTAAAACTCAGCTGGATTTTTTTCAAGCTCTCAACAAAATTACTTTAAAATTTACCCCATAATTGCATTAATGTACACAGTTACGATTTAATAAAAAAAAGCAATATTAAGCACTGACAATAAAGATCTATGAATAGCTAAATTATTCTTGAGAAAAGTAAAAGAGAAACTTGTCATACAAGAATTTAACATACAATACAATAATAATGTTGATAATAACAGAAATGTATTATGCTGTTATACCAATTGAAATATAGGATATTTGAAAATAGAATAGCCAGCTCAGAAATGAAACATTATAACACAGATATAACTTGGTATATACTAAATAGAGCACCAATAAATCATTAATAAAAGAAAAAGATATTTGGTAACTTGTTGGGAGATACTGCTGAGCTTACACAAAAATAAATCTGGATCTTGTGCTGACTACAGGACGGACAGTATTAAAGGCTTAAAAGTGAAAGGTAACATAATTTAAGTGATGAAAATATGGAACAGCACCTTTGTGATCTAAAGGTAAAGAATTCTCTTTAAAGCAACATTAAGGAGGGAGGGTAATTGGTGGGACCACACCTATGGTGCATTTTACAAGGGTACATGTTAAATCTACTAAGTGTAGAATATAAATGTCTTAACACAATAACTAAGAAAATGCGGTGAAGGCTTTATTAACCAGTTTGATGAAAGTGTTTCAAATTGTATATAAAATCAGCACATTGTACCCCATAATTGCATTAATGTACACAGTTACAGTTTAATAAAAAAAACAATATTAAGCACTGACAAACCATTAATAACAAATAAATTACTAAAAATATACTGTATCAAAATTTAAATTACCTGTCCAACCAGAAAAAAAACAACTATGAGGTCATCTGGAAAATTATTGACTGGAGGAAAATAATTTTGAGATGTAAAAATTTGACAAAGATGAATAAAAACATAAACAAAGAAAATCTAAACCAGTACAATTCGGCAAAGACAGGAAACAGCAAAACAATAGAAGGGGGACCCCACAAAGCCAAACACCTTAGAAAGAGATGCTCACGTGTGTTAGAAATTATATAATTTCTAAAAATACAAAAAAGATACCAATCTACATTGATTAGATTGATAAAAGCAGGAAAAGTACCCAATAATCAACAGGGTTGTGTGTTCTTTTCTTGTTGATTTGCTTGAATTCTTTGTAGATTGTGGTTTTTAGTCCTTTGTCAGATTCAAAACAAGTGTTGAGTGTTCTCATGTGAATGTCATCTCCCATTCCAAAGGCCGTCTATTTGATTCACTGATTGCTTCCTTAGCTGTGCAGAAGCTTTTTAATTTGATCAGGTCCCATTTATTTATTTCTGTAGCTGCTGCAATTGCCAATGGTGTCTTCCTCGTAAATTTTTTTCCCAAGGCCAGACAGACAAATAGCCAAAAAACACGAAAAAATGGTCGTCATCTCTAATTATTAAAGAAATGCAGATCAAAACCACTTTGAGATATCACCTAAACCCAGGGAGAATTGCCCCCATCATCAGGTCCCAAAGTTGCAGATGCTGGTGTGGGTGTGGAGAGAAGGGAACTTTTACACTGTTGATCGATTGCAAACTAAGGCAGCCTTTTTGGAAAGAAATATAGTGGCTCTTTAAACAACTAAAAGTAGACCTTTCGCTTGGTCCCACAATCCCATTACTAGGCATCTACGCAGAAGAAAAAAAAATCATTTTACCATAAGAACATTTGCACTTAATGTTTATAGCAGCCCAACACACAATCACAAAGATGTGAAAACAACACAAGGGCTCACCAACTTTTGAATGGATTAATAAATTGTACCATACATATACCATGGAATACTATTGGCCATCAAAAATGGGGACTCTGCATCTTTTGTATTTATGTGGATAGATTTGGAAAACATTCTCCTAAGTGAAGCATCTTAAGAATGGAAAAGCAAGCATTCCCATGTACTCAATACTATGTGGAAACTAGTAGATCAACAACTCCAGGCCCCCAAGAGAAAAACATGATTAAGTTCATGAGCGGGGAAAGGGGATTCAGTAAGTTCCCACCTGATGGGTACAATGTGGGGGTGTATGGCACACTTCCTGGGTGAAGGGTTCTACTGAAACTAGGACTTTACCTTACAAATGCAAATAATGTAAACTAGTCCTATGGACTCTTACACGAATTCAAAATACAACTTTAGAAACTATATGTCATCTTAGAAAAAGTAATTACAGGTATTGAAGAAAAGGGGAGCAGCCATATATTTTTGGTAAGAAGATAAACTTTGCAACACTTTTGAGAGCAAGCTGGCAGCAACTGTTGAAATGATGTAGGCCTAGAACCCATGATTCCTAAGTCCCAGTCCTGAATGTACCCTCCCCCCAGAGAGATTCATGTGTCTATAAATTGTACCCATAGTACTATTTTTGGCTTCAGTATTATGAAATCAGAGGCAATAAGCAAATAAAATGTAATGTTTACTTGCTACAAAACATCATGCAACAAGTAAAGGCAATAAATTGAATCCATGTACAGCAACACTGACAACCTGAAAGGCTCCGGGATAGGTTGGGCCAAGGAGGGTAGATGGCTTGACCTCACAGGTTCGAGACCAGCCTGAACCAGAGCAAGACCCTATCTCTACAAAAAAGTCCAAAAAAAAACCTGAGGCAAGAGGACTGTGTGAGTCCAAGAGTTGAAGGTTGCTGGAGCTAGGATGTCACCAAGGCACTCTACCCAGGGCCACAATCTGGGACTCTGTCTCCAAAATAAATAAATAAATAATTTAAAAACAGAGGGAAGCATCTCTAGAGCACAACAGCATTCATAAAATTTCCAAAAACACACAGTTAGCACAGCACCATGTTCAGTCATGAAAACCATTACAGACCATAGATGCTGGGGTTTATCAGGGGCAAGTGTGTGTGTGTCCTTGTCACGCTGGATTATTCATTTCAGGGGGCAGAGGCTGACAGTAAATTAAATAATTCAGATAATGACAGAAAGTAAAAAGACTACAGGAATGTTAACGCAGGAAACACCAGAACACGCAAAGGAGATTAAGAAGCAGCAGCCAGCGAGAGGGGAGGAAGCTCAGGGTATGAGACCAGAGCTTTTGCAAACGCGGCTGCATGTGAACAGCACGAGGACCAAGTACCGGGCGTGAGGCGGTGCGCATGACGTCACTAGTAACCATAGCAACGCAGGTGTACCGGAACTGTGTGAATTAATGCCCCAGAGCAGCAAACTGTGCAGAGACAGAGGCTAAGAAAGTGTATTGAATACATTCTGCAGATACGTGCAACTCTTTCAAGAAGTTTTGCTGTTGAAAAAGCAAAGAAACAAGATGATAGCTGATGAGGACTCTGCACGCCAGAGTGAGGAACAATAAACAATAGCAGGTGCAAAATATTACCAGGGAGGGAAGAACTGATAACCGAGGCATGAGGGCGGGCGTCGGCCTCTGGGGAGGGCAGGGTGGGGGTGGGGGGATGCAGCGCAGCGCATGGCGTGGGGGCTGCAGTGTGAGAATGTTCTCCTCTCGTTTCTCTGGACTATGCAAAGCAAGGCCATCAGCTATGGCATCCAGGTTTTGGAAAGGAGTATGCAAATTTAACCCCCTTAAGCTATGAAAACTAGGATCTAGGTCTAATTATGTTCAGATAAAGTGAAAGGGTTCAGAATCTCATTTTGTCAACTCACTCCAGAACCAAGGCCTCGGGAGACAGTGAGAGCGCTTTGTCCAGACGTGACCCATGGATCCTACCTGAGTAGAGGACAGTGACCATATTTCCTATTCTGCACATACAGGGCACAGAAACATTTCTGAATCATAGCAGGAAAAAATAAAACTTTTGAAAAAGTGAAGGAAGCAGAGGGCCTTCCAACATCAGATGAGGGCACATTCAGTCACTACGTCATCTAAGAGAGCAATGTGTGCGCAGACTGGGAAATCAGAGGGTGGGGTCCAGCTCAGCATTTTTAAAATAAGTGAAGAAAGAGTAGAAAAGAGGAGACAATGAAAAAAATGAAAGTATCGGTGACTATCTCAGGGATGTAAGCTGGCTGTGTGCGTGCACCATGGGTGTATGTGTGGGCACGCGTGTGCACCATGTCAAGATACTCTGTAGAATATGAAAAGATTTTGGAATGATTTAGAATTCAGGAATTCCCTGAATTCTAGGAAAAGCAGTGTTCTAAAGAGTGCTTACACTAGGGATCAACGCAGATGCCACGTTCTCTAGAAAACTCCCTTTCTTCCCTTTTCCCAAAACGTTACTCAAGACACAAGTTTGGCTCCTGCCAATAGAAGCCGGCGGCCTTCCCTGGTGCCCCTCCTGTTACAAGTTCTGCCCTTTTCAGTTTTTGTAAGTCCTTCTGAATTTTCTTCTGAATACCATTTTATAATTTAAAAATACTGCTAGAAACATAGTATTTCAGGATTCTGGGGAAATTATGTCTTCTTGCAGATATTAGTTAATGGATTCAGCTTGCACAGGCTGTGATGAACTGAAAGAAATTGCTGTGAATGGTATTCTTTTGTCTTAACTCTAGGAAATTGTGGGCTAGTTTCATTTCTGTTGTTTCAGTTTGTTCTTGTTCCCCTTCGCTGTCTTTCAGACTGAATGGAAATATCCTTTGGGTTTGTCTGAATTGACGCAGACATATTTAGAACTAGATGTTTTAAAAATACAACAAAATGAGAGTACCTTTCAAAGACATTTTGCCATTCTAAATATTTTATCAAAGAAATGTAGCAGTTTGAACCAGAATTCCTTCCCTTTTGCAATGTGACAATATTTTATAGGGAAACATTACCTTTCACTACAGTTATACCCTCACATTTCCCATCAGGAATACTATAGAACTCTATGTCCTGAACGCCAGTTGTTATTTTCATGGCTTGGGTCTCTGCATTTATTTTCCCCTTTTTGAAAAAGGAAATGCCACAGCTATGTGTATCTCCAGCCTCCTTTGTCCATTTTAGATTACTTTTTGAAAGGACCCTGATGCATTTTATTCATTTAAACTACCCTAAAGTATGCCATGCAGATTTTATTTTTCTCTAATCTTTTAATGCTCCAGCTGACGCAAGGAACCCCACCCCATCTGGCCTGGTACAACATCCCAGCTTGGGTATGCAGAGGAGATTTTCCTGGTGCTTTCTTTGAAACCCTGTGTAAATGTCACATTGGGCTGTGCAACCTTGCCACACTCCTGGCTGACACCTATTACTGTAACCACAGCTGTCTTTGAAACAACTTTATACCCAGATACAATCTGAAACCTCCAGGGCAGCCAATTTTGCTCTCAAAATCTGGAATCATGTTCCAAGGCAAAGGAAAGGAAACAGTAGCATTAGAAAAATAAATAAAATAGAAGTTAGCTAGGTTCTTGGGGAGGCCAAAGGAAGGATTCCTTCAGGAGAGAAATGTGTTCCCAGTCCCCAGGGCTTTAGCTTACAGGAGCCGGCACCCTATCCATCGTCTATTCAAAGGCACTCTCTCCGCCTCCACTTACGTGAAAGCTGCCTTCCCCTGAGGAACAGGGCTCCGTGCAGAGGCGACAGCTCATTCTCTCAGACTGCCACCTCTGCACCTGTATGGCAGCCATGGAGCTGTGTGTTTTCCTAGTTCTATTTGTGGGAGACCACTTTTTAACTTTGCTGAAATTCCCAACAAAAGGACATACGGATACAGATTCCCTGCTCTCCCTGCACCCCCAGGGTCAGGACCCAGGGTCACAGCCTTCCCTGCCTCCCATCCTCATTCCCTCACACGCTTCATATTACCCCCACCCCCCGTCAAATATCTAGCTACATAAAGACAGGTACACGTATTGTCACAAGGTAACAGCCCCCCAAATTTAGAAGTGGCCCTAATTCCCCTTGCACCCCCTCTAGTGAGATTCCATTCCCTTATTTGACTCAGTAGCTATTTTAAATGTCTGTGATTTTCCTCTAATTTCCTTCTACCTAGTCCTTCTCTCAGTAGCAGATCCACATTTTTTATTTCAAAAAGAAAATCAAGCTCTGGAGGAAGACTGCCGCACACAGTTGCGCCCTGTACGTGCTGGCCACACACTGCACAAAGGCAACTGACCAAGAGATGGGAATTCTGTCGTGCTGAGGGACAGGGTATCCTCGGTTTGTATAATTTTCCTGATGGGAGAGGATGTCTTTGTCAGCCCGTCTGCCCAAAGGAAGTGTATTAATTAATTAATTTATTTTTAACTTACAAAATTCTGCATCAGGCATTACTTTCTCGTCATGGCTCTCCACCGCACGCACGCACATTTCTCCGTCACTCCTGCTCATCCCCATCTCATCTCTGTCCTCTGAGCAGGGGTCTCACCTCTCCCCTTGTTCCGATGTACCCCGCCCTTGTGTTCTCTGGCTCATCTCCTTCTCCCTCCTCTGGAATTCCTGTCTGGCATTTGTCCTTTTTCTCCCCTGTGTCTTCAAGCCTCCTAGCCTGGCTCGTTTCCAGAATAATCTAAGGTAAGACTGCAAGGCAACAGAAGGAATTCGTGAGGCAGGAATTTTCTGTGACACCACCCACGTTAGGGGAGTTCAAAACGAGCTGAGGTAGATAAAGTATTACATGGAAAATGAAATTTTCAATCAATGTGCTTTAAAACTTCATCAACAACATACTCATGGCATCACCCAAGTGTCTGTTGCAGTGAGTGTGGGAAAGCATGAAGCCCAGAGCAAGGACGAGCTGCACTGTCCCCAGGGCACAGGTCTGCGCTCCTCCAGAGGGACCGGCTTTGCGCTTTTAGAAGTACGAAGTACGAACTTGTCTTTGTGTTGTGCAGGATTGAGGGTCAGAAGAGTGTTACAAAAAAGTAGAGTTCAAGTTTTAAACTCAGATCACCAGTGAGTTCCTGGTCCCCCAAATCTATTGGCTTTTTCTCATTTTTCATCTGCCCCGACCTGTTGAAGTGTATGCTGTCAGTAGGGATCACTTCTCAGGAGCTGCATTCCCTGTGAGCCACCTAGAGCCCCATCCTCCACGGCCTCAGGATGGCTCTCACCTGGATCCCTATCCTCCACACCCTCAGGATGGCTCTCACCTGGAGCCCCATCCTCCACGGCCTCAGGATGGCTCTCACCTGGAGCCCTATCCGCCACACCCTCAGGATGGCTCTCACCTGGAGCCCCATCCTCCACGGCCTCAGGATGGCTCTCACCTGGAGCCCCATCCTCCACACCCTCAGGATGGCTCTCACCTGGAGCCCTATCCTCCACACCCTCAGGATGGCTCTCACGTGGAGACCCATGCTCCATGCCCTTAGGGAACCCTCCACCTGGAGCCCTATCCTCCACACCCTCAGGACAGCTCTCACCTGGAGCCCCATCCTCCACACCCTCAGGACAGCTCTCACCTGGAGCCCCATCCTCCACACCCTCAGGACAGCTCTCACCTGGAGCCCCCTGCTCCGTGCCCTCAAGATGGATCTGACCTGGAGCCCCGTGCTCCATGCCCTCAGGACAGCTTTCACCTGGACCCCCATCCTCCATGCCCTCAGGACGGCTCTCACCTGGAGCCCCCATCCTCCAAGTCATTATCCTCCCTGCCTTTCCCTCCCATGTCCCCACATGGCTGTCACCCAGGCAAGGTTCCCAGCTCACTCTGCCTGACCGTCACCACTCACCTTGAGACTCTGCTTCCCATTTTGTGTGGTAGAGTCCACTCCTACCCTGCTGTCCTGCATTCTGCTGATCCAGTTCTGAATGAAGGCCACAGTTTAATTCATGGGATCAAATTGAGCAGCTTATGCTCCAAGCAGATTTCTGCCTTGATCACATTTGGCTTTCCCTCCAGCATTCCTCTGTCAGATACAGTTGACCCTCCCAATCCACAGCTCCACATCTGGGATGTAAAGGGGCTCCAGGAATCCCCCGTGTAGATGACTGCACATCCCCTCCAGGAACCACTTTCTGTCAGGGCTTCTGCACCTGGCATTCTCTGTCTGCACCACTGGCCTCTGCTATAACTCTTTGAACACAGCTTCCCCTCAGCCCTCTCTACCCCATCAACCTCCCTGACAGAACATGCTGCCTGGGAGCTGGGTCAGCACTGGAGCCGGGCTCTCTGCAGACCAGCTAAGATCACGTGAACTTTCTGCTACCACCTGAGTGCGCATGATTCCCTCAGACATACTCTGTCTGACTCCCATAGCTCTTTACAGGCGGGGTGTCCCCTGAGAGACTGTCACCTCACAGCGGGCTATATATAGCAAAGGCCTTCATAAGGCCTCCCTCCTTCAATCCCCCTATGGAAAATCTCACTGCTGCCAAATTAGTTCCCCTGTAACATGGCTCTCATCAGGAACCATCCTGTCCAGCAAAGTGCTAAGGCCTAACTGGAAATTACCTAGCTGACACCAAGTTTCTGCTTTCTGAAACTGCTCCCCTTTCCTAATCTACATTAGTTATGAGTCCCCCTCACCCCCCAAACCATAACGACTCCTTGTGCCATAGTTGATCAGATGAAGCATAAATACACGTGCTAATCTGGGTCAGTTCTCCCCTCATGGATTTTGAGTAGGAAAAGAGAATGCTGGATTGGCAGCTGCATGGCTGAGTCTGTGGCAGGGGTGCAGGTAAGCTGGATCTGATACTGAGGGAGGCCACCAGTTCAGCAGCTCTCAAAGGACTACTTACCCTGTTTCCCCGAAAATAAGACAGTGTCTTATTTTAATGTGTGCTCCCAAAGATGCGCTAGGTCTTATTTTCAGGGGACGTCGTATCTTTCCTGTAAGTAGGTCTTATTTTCGGAGGATGTCTTATTTTCAGGGAAACGGGGTAGGAACAGCTATGGCCGGGGACTGAAATAAATGCTTTAGCCAGTTCTTGCTTAAATTTTCAAAATATGGTTTAAAAACAGGATTGGTTTTTTAATCCTCATATTGCGCCAGTTACTTAGATGCATCACCGATCCCTTATGCTAATACAGTAGGAAGCACCCACCACCCGGCTTCTGCTTGCCAAGGACCCTCCGTATGCAAGGAACTTGGGGAGCTCAGAGGAGCACCAGGCAAGCGTTTCATGCCTGTGGAGTTCACAGTGCAGAACTGCAGGAATGCGATGACCATCCGTGTTAAATTTTATTTTCTTTAGCTTCTTCGCCAAAGAAAAACAGAATGCCCCTGAGAGAAACCTGTCAGAATAAAGTTTTGTATCAGCAATCCCTACTTATCCAATGCTTTTGGAAAGCAAAACATTGGGACAAAGATAATAGAAAAATTTGTCACTGAGATTTCTGCTATTGACTGAAAACTATTCAATAATCACTACAAACATCAGAAAGATCACATCCAGTCTTAAGCTTCTACAAATTCAAATAATTCCAATTGCCAGGTTTTTCTTCCTTCTCATTCAGTGTGAATGTGTATTCACCTGGGAGCCAGTTGACGCAGAGGGTAGAAGTGTCACAAGTGAACTTACAGGACAGCCTGAGGCCTCTGACTGCTTTGTAAACTCGGAATCACTGACCCCAACTCCCAGGCCCCAGGGAGCGAGGCCCTGGATCTAAAGTACTGCATGGTGCTGGGAGACTTTGTCTTCACCAGCAAACTCTGTTTTCACTTCCAACGTTGATACTCTCAGGTTGAGTAAGAAAGGAGACATTTTCTCTCTTTTGTATTTTCCAGTTCCTTCCATCTTTAGCGTCTCTGATGACCAGGAAATTATTGTGTTCAATAAACCCAGCACTGACCTTATGTTCAGTTCAGGGCCCCAAAAGGCCTTTCATCCAGTCTCGGTCCCTGAGAGTTCATCTGCCAAGCAGACTAGCTGGCCGGGAAACTCTGTACCGGTGACTGAGCAGCACCCTGCCTGCCAAATAAACACTCAGAACACAGATGCCAAACCCTGAAGACACTGCAGAGTTTCTTTAGAGGCTCAGTCGCAGGACCCTGACAAATGCTATACCTATTTCAGAATGCAAGAGAAGGCTGCGTGCATCCTGCTAGTGACGGGTGATCACAGATGGAGCACTTAGCAGTAACGGGCACAGCTGTGGCAGAGCCAGGACAAAAGAAGAAAGAAATCGTTACATGCCAACTACGTACTTCTAATTATCTGTCTCTTTGTAATCTGAGAAATGCTATTGTATCTCTGCCTTCTAAATACTGAAAACCAAGCATATTTATTTTCATCTAGGACTTCAAGATACTCTCTCCCCTCTGATGAAAGACCCTCCCCATTCCTAGCATTATTAGTGTGTTAATAACATTACCATGTGCCTGATTTCTAGAAAGTATGTTCAAGATTGACCTCATTGTAGCCATTTCTTCTTCTAAAACTACTACTCTCTGCATAAAACAGAAACAGAGCTTTGAAAGAAGCTGTAATTTTTCCCACTGATTTTCTTTTTCCTTTTATTTGGTGCCATTATTTCTATCATTGAAGCAAAGTAGGATAGTGGGGGGGAAATCAGAAAACTGGATTTTAAGCCTAGTTATTTCATATAATATGGAAAGATATTTATTTAACTTCTCTGAGAGACAGTTTGAAAAAATATCAAATAATAGTATCAGCTTCTTTTTTTTTTTGGTTTTTGGCTGGGGCTGGGTTTGAACCCACCACCTCCAGCATATGGGACCGGCGCCCTACTCCTTGAGCCACAGGCACTGCCCAGTATCAGCTTCTTTACAAATTTAGTTTGAGGATTGCACACAAGGATGGTTATCTGTTCAGGTAACAAGTACTTAATAAGTACTTTACTTGCTATCTCTATTTCTACTAAGAATATTTTAGGAAATAGATGTGGCTTTGCCTTGGTTGAACTCCTGTTCCCCTTGGATGGACCTAAGACATGAAGCCCCCCTGGAGTGAGTGGCTGAGCTGGATGTCAGTCAGAGTGACCTCAAATACCTGCATGTAGGGAGGGCAGAAGCTGAAGTTGGCACCTTCCTGCCTGCGCTGTTTGGCCATCCTGGATTCTAAATGGAGAGAGATGCTCTAACACTGTGGCTAGCATGATAGACACACCCTTCTGAAAGTGCTGGCTCTGCTGCTTCCTGCATCATCTTGACCTTGTGGCCTCACTGCTCTGAGTGTCCATCCTCAGCCTTATTCCGTGGGAGGAACCACTGAACTTGCTGGACACTCAATCTATGTAAAAAAATTCTAACAGAGCAGCTGGCGTTTGAGTCCACATCATGTTCCTCCCAGCTTTACTTTGACTTTGCGCCCAACGAATGTTAGCTTCCCCCCATGTTTCCTACATCTGGATCTATAGATAAACTGCACACATACAACGCAGACCACACACCACACATACGGCCCGTACAACACACCGTATCCATGCAGCACACAGATGGCACATAGGCATACCACACAACACACACAAAGCAACATGCATGCACCGCACCACACACACACGCGTCACTTGTGGCACAGTCGCTGAACCAAGCTCTCTAGAAGCAAGCCTGCAGTGGTGTGCTGGTGGAATGGAGTCACTCTGTCAGACTAGGACACAGTCGTTCCCAGGACTATCTGTGTTCGTGTAAGACCCAGCCTACAAAGCCCCAAGAGGTGAGGCCTAAGCATTCAGGTTTCCCCAACGCTGCAGACTCCATCTGGCCCCTGAGCTGGGTTGACCAGTGTCCATGCATTGCACAGGATTGCACCAAGGCCCATCCGGCATACTCCTGGCATTCCAGCTTCCCCAGGTCTGGAACTTGGTCCAGGGGCCACGAGAGCCTACTGCCTTGCCAGGTATCTGGTGGTTCTTCTCAAAATTGGAGCCTTCCCAATATCCCAACTTAGGGTATATAGTCCCTCCATCCCTGACAACCTCCTGGATGATGATCTGGTCAAGTTGAGATGGTCTCTCCCTCCCAGATTCCTCACCACTCCTGCCTATAATCCCACCATAAATTCTGAGGGGTATATCTGAAATTCTCAGGTGAGAGATTCTCAGGAAAAAACTTTTTCGGAATAGATGACGTTGGAATATTTATATTGATGGAATGATCTATTTAAAATGGGGTTACTCAATGTATACTTAAGTGATGACTTCTTGGGAATACAGACTTTACTACCAGATTTATTAATAATATTTATTCATATTTAATAAATGTACTATATGCAAAGATATTATCAATATTTAATATGTTACTGTTTTTAATAAATTACTCAATATTTGCCTAAATTTCTCCATCCTCAGAAACAAGGCATGCTGCCTGAATTATAACATAGATAATTATTTCCTAAACTACTTCTCCTATTTCCTTTATTAAAAAACATAATACGTGTTTGCCAGGTACACCATAAACTTGAGAATTGAACATGAATTACCTCATTTACTCCTCACAAGAAGTACATGAAGCAAACACTATCATATCCTTATCTTACAGGTGAGAAACCTTTGCTAAATTCTTTTGTTAATCATAAGTCCCTGTACTTGGGGTATGAACCTCTTTTATTTTGAATGCCAGTAAGAAGAATTCATAATTGCCATATTCTTATGTTTTTTATAAAAGTTGATGCTCATGGGTATACAAATGATCAGGAAAACTTACCCGTATGCAAAAGTAAATTTTGCTCCTGCATCAAAAATACTTTTATTTTACACTTAAGAAAAAATGCAGACCCGTAGGGTTAGTAGAGATGCCTTGGCGCCACGCAGGGGGGAAGGGGAGCTCCGCCTCAGGTCTGCAGGTGTGAGACCAGCAGTATTTGCACCCGGGGAAGCAGCAGTGGAGGGTCCAGGGCGCTGAGCGAAGTGTGGCCAGAGGTTGAGGTCAAGCCAAGTTCACAGGCCTCTCCTGGTCCGTGGCTGGGCCCTCCAAGGATAGCACCCCTTTCCTCTGAAAGCTGACTCCGCTGGGTAGTGTGGGGCCGTGACGGTAGCTGGGAAACATCTCAAGGGAAAAGGCACTGAGGGAGGGAAGGATGACCCGCAAAGCAACTTTTTCTTTTGTTTTTTGGTTTGGAGAAAAGCATCCACATTCTGAATGAGAAAAGGGGAAACGGGAAGTGAACGAAGCTGTATAGATGGGGCTGCTGAAAGGTTTGTTTTTCTAGCTGGTACTCCAGGTACAGGAATAAATGACCTTTCACTGGCAGGCATCTCACAAAAATACAGAAAGTTTGTCCATCCGGACGCCACACCATTTGATCAACAGCTTGAAAAATGAACCCTAGGATAGTAAGGAGAAACAGCAACCAAAGAACCAAGCCAGGTGAAACAGACTTCATCTTCTAGGAGTGTAAATGAGCTGAGAGACAGCCGGGTGCTCGAGACCAGGACCAGCACGACAGCTGCCCCCAGGCCCAGGGCTGGTGGCGGTGACCACTGCGCGGCCTCCGAAGAGTCTCAGCGCAGCGCAGCGCGGGGAGGAGCAGCCTGGAGCGCCAACCCCAGCGAGGCTGGGAGGAGCGAGCGGGGTATATTTTATTCAAAGTCACAATCCTGTAGGAAAGAAAGCAAATTAGTTCCGTATGCCAAGAAATACGTGATCATGAAAATTCACGACCTGCGATTATCTCCCTCGGAAGGCGAACGCCGGGCGAGGAGCCCGTGATGAGTGGCGCGCTCCGCGTGGCGACCCAGAGACCCGCAGGGAAGCCAAACAGAGGGTCAGGCATCCCTCAGAGATAACTTCATGTGAACCCCCACAGCAGGCTCCATGCTGAACAACTCCAGGCCCTTCACCTGTTCCCCCTACTCCATTTTCATGCTAGAATTGGGAAATTTCTATGCAAAAAAAAAGGGTAACCTAAGGGCGTACAAAACAGGGAAACTTTTCACTTTGTATTTCCCTCACTCTCTCACATCTAACCAGGATGCTGATTTAAAAAAGCAAAATCACATGCTCCAGGCCTTACCCTGAGCCAGGAATGCTTTGAGCCTCCCCTGCCCCTGTGGGTGCCACAGAAACCTGTCATTATTTCAATCCACCTGTTCCGGATATGGCCCTCTCACAATGTGAGATTCACCCCCAGGAGTGCCCTGAAACACCGCATCCCTCCAGGGAAATGCAATCTAACTGCAGGCGCTGTTGGAAAGCACTGCAGAGGCTGCTTCTTAAGTCTGCCTTCCAGATGGACCGGAATATTCCCCAGAGGACTAGCAGAACCCTGGCGTTTAGAAGAGGACGTGTGGAGGAGTCTCAGGAGTGCCTGGAAGGAAACCACAAGCTTAAATTCATTTGAAAACTAAAGTGCAGTCCGTATAAATCAATACATTTGAACTTGAAGTTCAAGGTTATTCATTCAGCCAAAACCTCTTGCACATTTCAAGTTTATTTTCTTTGAGTTCAAAGAGTTCATGCATTTGAAATTTGAAAAAATAAAATAAAAAGGAAAGGTCAAACTTTACATTTTCACAAAAGGTGGCATGTCTGTGGAGTAATCATTACTTTGGGTTACCTGAGTAAATCATTTATTCAGAAGACTGTTTTTATCTACTTCCTCCTAGAATTGGTGGGAAGATTGGAATGCTTCACTGTGACCAGAATTCATAATCGTGATGCATATTGGTCCTTTCAGGGATGCTGGAATCAAGTCTGTCTTGAAATAAGTCAAATCTTAAGTCATATGCTCTATTTGATTTATCTTGACTTGTCCTTTGAAGTGAAAGGCTCGAAGACACAGGCAGAATAAATGTCTTTCTTTGATAGAGCCAAAGACTCTCCAGGCCAAGAAGCTCTCCCAGCAGCCTTCCAGAGAAATGGAAAACCACTTTCTGGGATAATCATACACGAGCATATTTCAGCTGCTGACATCTCAGCTCAGATGAGGTTATTAGAATAACAAGAACTGAAACAAGAGCCTCTCCATCGTGAGCCCAGGAGGGAGCGTTCTGGGGAGAGAGGGCCAGGGAGCAGCGCTGGGCTGGGCCGGCTCGGGGGGCCACCTGGGGGATCCACCGTAGGTCTCTAGTGAAGGCAGAGAGGGGGTGGCAGGACCATGTCCTCTGGAGCTGGACTGGCCGTTGAGTCCTGCTTGACTCTCTGTGCCTCAGTTTTCTCGCCTGTAAAATGAAGGTAAAAATTAAAGCTTTCTTGGTGGGTTTGCTTTGAGGAATAGCTTAGTCACAAAGCACCAAGAATGGTAACAGGCTCATAATAAAATGCTACCTGAAGTTTGCTGTCATCCTCCTTATCACCACCACTGCCCTCACCCTCATCGAAGCTAGTAGATACGTAATCTGACATAAATCCTTTTGAATGTTCTTATACATTAACAAGATAGTTTTACTGTGAATGTTAAAATCCAGCAAAGTCAAGTAAGTAATTCAGGACCCTGAAGGCAGCAAAAAGAAAATGATAACGAACCAAGAGGAAGAAGGTGATCTGGAAGTCAAACTGATGCAAAAGTACCATTGAGAAAAACAGATTCTTTTCCCCCACTGGAAAGACTAGGGAGTATGAGATACGTGAAAGGACCAGGGGACTCAGGGTCAGCCCCACGCTGGACAGTGGCAGAATGCTTTCCTCTCTCCTGTGCATGTTCACCTTGTAAATGACGTTCTGCCTCAAAGAATTGTTACCAACAACATAATAACAAGGAATTATTCTGAATACAAAAAACACTGTGGATGTAATTATAATAGCTAATATTTATTGTGAGCGCAAATTCCTAAGAGCCTGGTAATTTTCCATTCCCTTTCCCAGGCTCATAAATTTAACATTTGCCACCCTAAGATAAGATGGCACCGTTGGCCTCCCTGTTGGGCAGGGGAGTCCCAGGAGGTTGAAGGGTGTGTCCTTGTCCACATGGTAATGAGGAGCCCACCTGGCATCTCGATGCAAAACAGTCTGTCTCCAGGACTCAGCCACTGCACTGAAGTGCCTGAAGGGAGTTAACGAAAGTTTGAGCGAGTCACAAAAGCACGTGTTGAGTTCATGTTATGTGCCAGGCACCATCACAAGCCCTGGGGATTCAACAGTGAGGCAAGTGGCAAAGCAGTTGCCTGAGGACAGCAACCTGGAATGCAGGAGACTGCTAAGCAACAACCTGCAGAGTCAGACGGAAAAAAGGCTAAGAAGAAAAATAACGCAAGGTAAGGGAGCGAAAGAGCTCCAGACAAAGAGGTGTTCTAACAGTACTTTCTCAGCTAGACCATCTGGTAAAAGAATCATGACTTGAACTCTGGAGACCCACAGCCAAGCACCTGTTTATGTGTGTGGTGTCCAGGGGAGGGAGATAGATAGAACAGTCACAGAAGAAAGAGGCCAGGAGAGTTCAGGGAGAGGAAACAGCACATGAAGGTGCCGTGGGGTCAGGGAGGCCGGCAGAGCTGAGGTGAGTGAGCAGGGGACTGTCACTGATAGCCAGGTTCCTGAGATGTGGGCTCGGAGGCTGGTGGCCCACAATGCTGAATGCTGCAGATGTCACAATAACAGCAAGATGAAGCAGCGGGGGGCATATAGGCCTCCCTGTACAATTGATAAGGGGGTCATAAACTCAGCATCTTACATACGTGTAAAAACTAATAATTCCCTTAACAGACCACTCCCTATACCAGAAGGGAAGCCAGTTAGAGAGAAGTCTGAGTTATCAGACTTGCTCAGGACCGCTGAATCACCAGCCAGGTTAACTGAAATTATGGAGTCCTAGGTGAACACTATTCACCTACAATCCCAAGAGGAGGATTTCACTATCCAAACAACTCTAAATATGCATTAGTAAAATGAGTCTCCAAGCCCTGGTGTGATCTTAAAATAGCTTTGTATAAAAATACTGAGATAATCAGATGAGTTACAGTGTGTTAGTGATTTAAACTTTTTCCCAATTATCTATTGTGTATAGCTGTGAAGCGAGAATAGCCCATAATTTATCCAAGACCCAGAAAATGTTTCCAATACAATTGATTTACTTTCTAAATAAGAAAGGTCAGTGTCCTTGGATTCAAATATCTGAAAGTATCCATCTAATTAGATCTTTAAAAAATCTATGAGAAGAAATCATTTTGCCTACCTGTCATCTGTGTTTCGATTGTTAAACTTTTTAACAAATGAAAAGCAATTGATGAAGTTACTCAGCAAGGAAGACAAACCCGGTGCCAAATGCTGAGTCCATCACTTAGAAACAGAAGAAGAAAGTAACAGCCAACATTTGTACACCAAAAAAAAACTCAGCTGCTTTATTCAGCAAGGTCCTCTGGGACCTTTGACCTCAGCAGGTGGAATAAGTGAGTCCATCTTTGTATTTCAAGGTCTACATAATACAGAACTTTGCATCCAGTTCACATCTACTGCTACACAATTACGTCAGAGACCTGGGAAGATGTTCTCCAACACAACTGAACAGGAAAGTAAGTAAAATATCCAGGGCTGGGAGCAGGAATCGCCATAATTCCAGGGCTCTCTGACCACCTGCGTTGTGTGAGATACTTGTGGGAGGCAGTTGGGTGACGTTGTTTCCCCAACACAGAGACAGGACACTGAGGCTTTCAAGTGCCTCAGCAGCTTCCTGGTGCCTACATCAGTTCATGCTGCTGTTGTGGCTGGACGGGATGAAGGTGGGGTCTGGCTCTTCTCACCCCACTGTTCTTTCAGGACTGTCACTGCCCGCTGGGTTCAAATCCCAGTTCTATCCCTTTCAAGCAATGACCCTGGGTTTGTCAGAGAACCTCTACGTGCCACAGCCTCCTTAACTATAAAAGGGATGAGTAATGATAAGAAGCTTCCCAGAGCTGTTGGAAGAACTAGATAAATTAAAAGCGAAGTCCATCAAATTACTCCCAGCACATAAGGCATGCTGGTGAGATCATAGCTACCACGCTAAATAACCTGTGCAGATATCACCGAAGAGGCAGTAACCAACCCTTATGAATGAACAGAAGTAAAATCACTTTCCTGATGAAAGTAGTGGAGGCATCTTTGGAGAGGGAGAAATATTTGGGCTGAGCAGTAAAGGATGTGCTAAGCATGGCTGTGGTGTCTCCAGCCATTCTGGTATATGAAGGACTTGAGTGAGGCGGACAGGGAAAAATCCTCTAACTTGGCTCAACTGCAGGATTTGTGATTTCAGTGATGCTAATACAATTTGTCATGGTATGTGCCAAACTCTTTCTAACTGCTTTACATATATTACTAATTCTCCAAAAAAAAAAAAAAAAAAAAAAAAACCTATGACACAGGCACTATAATTATCTTCATTTTACACACAAAAAATTGAGTCACAGTCAGGGGAACTGGAATTCAGACCAGCACATCTGTGCTCCTCAGCTCTCTACTCAATCACCTCTGAAACAGCAAAGACAACCTGGAAATTCTTTAGAACAGCATCTTCTGATCACTGTCTGTCAAGACCCCCTTATCCAGGATAGGAAAGAAAGAATGCTGCAGCATCCCTCTGAATACTACTTGTGGGATTTTTTGAATGTTTGTTTGTGGGATTTTTGAATGTGTTCGTTTAGACTCTGGCGTGAGGGTGTGGCCCCTTCATGACCTCACTGTCTTCCATGTGGAAATCGACTCTGCGTAAAGAATGATCATTTGGAAATATTGAGTGTCTGGGTCATTGGCTCTTGTATCCTTGAATATATATTACTGAGGTTGAGTTGAATGAAGCCACTCAAAATCTCTGACTAAGCTGGAGTGAGGTTTTCATCCTCCTCCTCCTGCCCAGGCCATAGATGGGTGACCCACCAGTCCTACCTGGGCTACAAAAGTGATCCACCTTCTGGCTTTTTCTGAATTCATCCTGATGTCATTTAACTATTTCTCCTTCTTTTACGTATGTTGTAAACTAAAAGATATCTAAAGGCTTGACTAGATCAGGTTATATATATATATATATTATTATTATTATTAAACCATAGCTGTGTACATTAATGTGATCATGGGGCACCATGCACTGGTTTTATAGACTGTTTGACACATGTTCATCACACTGGTTAACATAGCCTTCCTGACATTTTCTTAGTTATTGTGTTAAAACATTTACATTCTACATTTACTAAGTTTCACATGTACCCTTGTAAGGTGCACCGCAGGTGTAATCCCAGCAATCAGGTTATATATTTTAAAAAGCATCTTTCACAGGAGGTGCTGAATTCTTCATTTATATCACATCAGGGTGCATAATAGAGTAACATGAGGTCACTAATAGTTTAGCTGACAGTAATCTCTGGTTAAGCCTCTGACAGCCAGATCTCTCCCATTGAAGTTGCACCCACAAGACCAGCAAATGATACATGAAATCATAGCGTCGCACAACGGGAATATTTTATTTCCTGACAAACTTTCAAAGAACGATATCATTACCTTTTGATGCTAACTGTCTGAATCAATTATTACATTAGGATTTATAAAATGGCCATGATTATATTCAATAATTCTTTTTATATCCTTATAAAGAGCTTTTGCTTAAAAAGGGGTCCTTTTTGGTTATCTTGAAATACTACTGTATTGAAAAAGCAATTTAATCCTCAGTTCTTTCCTTTAAGAATTTGAAAAGAAAGGAGTAAGTGTGATAATTACTTCCAATAGTGTGTATATCTTTACTTTTGTGTGTGTGGCTTTCCATTTTGTGAATATAATTATAGAATTAAGGAATATACACCGAGAGGAATAGATTTTTTTTCTCTGTAGAGAGAGAGTATCACTTTATCGCCCTCCCTAGAGTGCTATGTCATCACAGCTCACAGCAACCTCCAACCCCTGGGCTTAGTCCATTCTTTTGCCTCAGCCTCCCAAGTAGCTGGGACTACAGGCACCACCACAAAGCCCGGCTATTTTTTTGTTGCATTTTGGTCAGGGCCAGGTTCAAACCCTCTACCCTCAGTATATGGGGTTGGTGCCCTACCCACTGAGCCACAGGTGCAGCCCAGAGATAGATATTTTTATTGTATTTCCTTTAGTCACAGTCATCTTTGTTTGAGAGGGGTTATCCTAACTGTCCCAAATTTGCCTTGTACAATCTCCTTCACGCTGGGTCCTGTTTCCTTTTGTCAGTACCCCTGAAAGCATCTCCTTGCTTTGCAACCCAGAAAGATCTCTAAATTAGTAAGCAAATAAAGGAGAGAAGAGGCTTCTGTTTCCAACAAGATGAAGTGGACACAGTTTAGATAATGTCAACTAATGATAACTAAAATTCTTGGCTATTCTGTATAAAATGAACAGTATAGAAAAGAAAGCAGTATGTCCAGGATCTCGGAATCCAAGCAACTCCCTGGTGGAAGCTTCTTGGATTTTCTTTACATCTCGTATGTCCCAGACTTGGAGCTAAAGAACTTAGTAAACCAGAAATGCCAAGGAACATGAACAAAAAAGGCTTCAGTTAAAAACCTGCTCTCTCTCACCAAAGGTACAGAAAGGGGAAATATAGCAAGATAGAACACTTTTACATAATATACACAAAAACTATGGGGGAGAACTGTGGTCCCATGTGGGGCAACAAATACTACAAGACAGAATGGGACCTTAGATCTCCCCCCAGCAATAATCCTTCTCTATCCCAACAGGGCTGGTGGAGACCATGTGAAGAGCTGGAATTTCCATGCCCTTCCCCACTAGAGGAAAGCTCTGGAGAGTCTGAACTTTCACCACTATCCAACAGTAACAAGACCACACTTAGAACAGTGTGAGTGAGGACCACATGGGAACAAGGATTCCCATTCAGCAACCAGGGGAGGGCCTCCCTTCAGGTGTCCAAGGAAGCTGAAGGGGGAGCCTGAACTGCTGTGTGCACGTGGCAGTTATAACACAGTGCCCAAAAAAGCCACCTAAAACAGAAGGTTTGCATAAAAGTCAGAGACTCATGATAGAATATGAAAATGTCCGATTTCAACCAGAAATTGCTCATCACGCCAAGAAACAGAAGATCTAAAACTGATGAAAAAATTGGTGTATGCCAAGGCAAAGACGATAGAGTTATCAGAAGTGCCTGGTACAGGATTTACACAGCCATCAAAAACACGCCTCCACAATTACAAACATAATTAAGTAAATTTTAAAAATACAAAACCTATAAAAGATGCAAAGAAAAATGGAATGGAATTTTTTAAACTGAAAAATACCATAAATGTAAGAACTTGCTCAGTTAATGAATTCAACACCAGAATGGAAGGGACAGACATAAGTTTTAGTAAACTGAAAAATACAATAGAAATGACATAGTCTAAACAATAGATAAAACTATACTGTAAAAAATAAATATAAAATAAAGAGAGCTTGGAGGACCTCCATGAGTATGTTTCAAGGTTCAGTGAGTAGGGTGCCGGCCCCATATACCGAGGGTGGTGGGTTCAAACCTAGCCCTGGCCAAACTGCAACCAAAAAATAGCCGGGCGTTGTGGCGGGCGCCTGTAGTCCCAGCTGCTCGGGAGGCTGAGGCAAGAGAATTGCATAGGCCCAAGAGCTGGAGGTTGCTGTGAGTCCTGTGATGTCATGGCACTCTACTGAGGGCAGTAAAGTGAGACTCTGTCTCTACAAAAAAAAAAAAAAAAAACATGTTTTATGTTAACATGTTACAGAAGTTTTAACATTTATGTCATCTGAACCCCAGAAAAAAATGTGAGGCTTAAAAAGCACTTGGAGGAATTGTGGTAGAAAATTTACCAAATTTGGCAAAAGTTATAAACCTATAAACTCAAAAATCTGTTTAAACCTAAAACAGAATAAAACTCAAAAATATTAACACCAATGTACATATTAATGAAATTCTGGAAAATAACGACAGAGAAAACAATCTTTAATATAGTAAAAAAGAAATAGTGCTTTACTTAAATGTAGAAATGATTGACTTGACAGTGGATTTCTTATAAGAAACAATAAAGGCCAGAAGACCACAATATTTTTCAGGTGCTAAAAGAAAAGAACTTATATCCAGCAAAAAATATTCTTCAGGAATGAAGGGAAAAGCAAGGCATTCTTAGATGAAGAAAAACTAGAAACTGGGTCACTAGCAGAGCTACCCTAAAAGAAGGAAGTTCTTTACATTAAAAAGTAATTAAAAAAGAGGGACTTTAAAGGATAAAAAATAAAAAAAGATTATAGGAATCAAAAATATTGATAAATACAATTGGATTTCTTTTATTTGAGTTTTCTAAATTATGCTTAACTTTTGTAGCAAAAACATAATACCGTCTGATGTTTATAAATGCTTATAGAGAAAATATTAAAACAATTATATATGGGAGAGATATAAAGTAGGAAGATATATCTATACTTCACTTGAAGTGGTAAAACAGTGATACAATAGGCTGTAATAAGTTGTGTTTATGTAATGTTATATCTAAAGCAGTTCCTAAAAATGCTATACAAAGATTTATATTCAGAAATGCTATAGGAAAATAAAAATTCAATTCTAAGTAATGGCCAAGTGGCCCACAAAAAGGCAGTAAAAAGAAAATAGAAAAGCAAACCAAAAAAGAGAGTAAAACAGAAAACTAAACATAAAATGGAAAATCTAAGCCTTATCATATCAGTAATAACACTAAAGATAAATGATCTAAATACGCCAATTAAAAGACAAAGATTAACGGAGTGGATTACAAAATAGGAGACAATTATGTGTTGCCTTTTTGAAAATGACTTCAAAGATAGGATCAAGTTGGCTAACTAGACACATGTAGCGTGTGCTTCCTCCACAGAAGGGAACCAGAATAGTGAGCAGATTCTCACACGGCAAGCAGGTGGTCTAGGAGAAAACACGAGGAGTCACCAGGGTGGTGATGGGAAGCTTGCAAGTGGGTAAGGAGAGAGTGAAGGGCAACTTGCCCAGCCAGTGCTGGCTAACAGGGGAGCAGTAAGCTCCCCTCCTTCCCCTCCTCTCTCACATCCACACTGCCCAGGCAGCCATGGCTGTTTCTGCTCCTGACCAGCAAGAGTTCCACAGGGAATGATTAACCCAGGAAATTTGGGAGCAGCTACCCTGTGTCTGACAGAGCACCTATCACACTAGCTTCCACAAAACATGGAGCCCACTTCTTTCCCTACAAAAACCCTCGGCAAGCACTTTCATGTGCCCCCAGGACAAAAGGTCCTCTCCCCAGCTGCCTTTTTCTTCTAGGAGGAGACTGTCTGCCCTGCAAGAAGCCCTTGGCACAACCACACCTCCTCTGCCAGGGCACTTCAGCCACACCCACAGCCAGTCTGCTACAGGCCTGTACATAGGGGGCTGACTCACTACCACCACTTGTGCTGCAGCTGGAAATTTGAGCTCCTATGCATCCCTGGAAGACAGAGATGGCTGTCAATGCAGAGAGAGGGAGATGTGAGTAGCTTATGGGTCCCAAAGCTGCTTACCATTGCTAATCTTGTCAAGAAGGGTCTGCTGCTCCTGCCACAGGCTCACAGTGCATCCGCCCTTCTCTGGCCTGATCTTTCTTCTGAGGAAGGAGATCACCCCATTCCTCACTCTCACAGCCAGCACCTGAATGCAAAGAGGTCTGAGGACAAGTTTTGTACCCTGGAGGGTGTCTGGACCCCTAGGACTCAAGTTTGCTGTTCAGGGGTCTGGAAACCGAGCATTGCTGAAGCTAACCCACCACTACTGGCACCTGAACACTCCCTCCGGCATCTGAAGTCCAGTAGATCAAATTTCCCATGGTGGGTACCTCCCTGCATGAGCCAACAGGAGTGTGCCTCTCCCTCTCTGCAATGAGCAGCAGTTTCCAGCAGGGGAGAACAGGTGAACTGCAAAGTGAGCTATCTGTTTCGAGATGAGGGAAAAGGTTCCAGATGAGAAGAAAGCAGCATAAAAACTCTGGAAATATGAAAAAACAGACTCTTTCTATAGCCTGAAAGAATCATACTAGCTTTGCAGCAAATGACTCCAACCAGAAAGAAATTCTCAAACTATCAGATAATGTTATTTAAAATATGGATCACAAGCAAGCCCAAGAGATTGATAAGAAAGTTGAAAACCAACCTAAAGAAACCAAAGAAATAATTCAGAACATGAATTTAAAAATGACTAAAGGTATATGTTTTTAAAAATAGAACTTCTGGAAGTGAAAGAATTATTTAGGGAATTTCAAAATATAATGCAAAATCTTAACAATGGACTAAACAATAAGAAGAAAAAATGTCAGAATTTGAAGACAGAGCTTTTGAATCAACTTAATTAGTCAAGAATAAAGAAAATGGGGCAGTGCCTATGGCTCAGTGAGTAGGGCGCTGGCCCCATACACTGGAGGTGTACCTGGCCCCAGCCAAGAAATGCAAAAAAGAATAAAGAAAATGAATCAAGGGAAATGAAGAAAGTCTCTGAGAAATATGAGATTATATAAAATGTCCAAATGTAAGAAGCGTAGGCATCCTGAGGGAGAAGAAGGAAAATGAAAAAGCATGGAAAACTTATTTAGGGAACAAGGAAGGAAAACTTCCCTGGTCTTGCTAGAGATTTGGACATCCAGAGATTTGACCATCCAGTGTGAAGGTCAGCACACTCCTGGAAGAGTTGTTGCAAGTAGAATGCACTGAGCCATGTAGTCATAAATCTGGTTAAAGTCAGTGATGGAGAAAATCCTAGAAGCTGTGACACAAAAGCATCAAGTACTTTACAAAGGAAAACTCATCAGAATAACAGCAGACATCTCAACAGAAACCTTATATGCCAGGAGGGATTGGCGTTACACCTTTCGTCTTCTGAAAAATAATAATTATCAGTCAAGAATTTTGTATCTTGCAAAACTAAGTTTCATAAATGAAGGAGAAATAAAATATCCTTCAGATAAGCAAACTGAAAGACAGGGATGACTACTACTTTCTCCACATCAACGCAGTCCTGAAATTCCCAGCAAGAGCAGTCAGGAAAGAGAAAGAAAGGACATAAAAATCAGAAGAGAGGAGATCAAACTATCTCTGTGTTCCAGTAAAATGATCTTATACCTAGAAAACCCTAAAGATGCCTCCAAAAGTCTCCTAGAATTGATAAAGTCAGTAAATTCTCAGGTTATAAAATTAACATACACAAATCACTAGCATTTTTATATACTAATAATAGCCAAGCTAAAAATCAAATCAAAAACTCACTACCATTTACAATAGCTAGAAAGCAAATAAAATACCTGAGAATATAATTAACCGAGGAGTAAAAGATCTCTACAAGGATAACTACAGAACACTGGTGAAAGAAATAACAAATGACACAAACAAATGGAAAAACATCTCATGTTCCTGAATTAGAAGAAGCAATGTTATTAAAATATCCATTCTGCCCATTGTGACTTACAGATTTAATGAAATTTCTTTCAAAATACCAAGATCCTTTTTCACAGAATAGGAAACACATCCTAAATTTCATGTGGAATTCAAAAAGCACCTGAATAAGAGTAATCCTAAGCAAAAAGAGCAATCTGGAGGAAAGTTGATAAGAAAGTTGAAAACCAACCTAAAGAAACCAAAGAAATAATTCAGAACATGAATTTAAAAATGACTAAAGGTATATGTTTTTAAAAATAGAACTTCTGGAAGTGAAAGAGTTATTTAGGGAATTTCAAAATATAATGCAAAATCTTAACAATGGACTAAACAATAAGAAGAAAAAATGTCAGAATTTGAAGACGGAGCTTTTGAATCAACTTAATTAGTCAAGAATAAAGAAAATGGGGCAGTGCCTATGACTCAGTGAGTAGGGCACTGGCCCGATACACTGGAGGTGGTGGGTTCAAACCTGGCCCCAGCCAAGAAATGCAAAAAAGAATAAAGAAAATGAATCAAGGGAAATGTATGACTTTGAATTATACCACAAGGCTAAAGTAATCAAAATGTCAATATGCTGGTGTAAAAGTAGACACCAAGATGGATGGAATAGAGAACCCAAAAAGAAAACAATATACCTACACCAACTGATTTTCAACAGAAAACATGCACTGGGAAAGGATACCCTAGTCAATAAACGGTGCTGGGAATATTGGACAGCTGCATGCAAAAGAATGAAATTGGATCCTCTCACCACACACAAAACTTAAGATTCATTAAAGACTTAAATGTCAGAGATGACACCATAAAAATTCTAGTAAAAACCTTAGGAAAAACTTTTCTAGACATTGGCCTTGGTAAAGAGGATTATACTTGTGGGAAGGTAAATTTGTACAACCTCAGTGGGAAAATATGAAAATTCCTCAGGGAACTAAAAGTAGATCTATTATTCAATCCAGCAATCTCACTCCTGGGTGTCTACTCAAAGGGAAAGAGATTATTATGTCAAAAAGACACCTGCACTCATGTGTTTATCACAGCACAATTTACAATTACAAAGATATGGAATCAACCTAAGGACACAACAACTGATGAGAGGATAAAGAAAATGTGGTATGTATTGGGTGTCCATAAAATTTCAAACAGACAACTGTTTTAAATTGCACATGAACTTTATGGACATCCTGTTTTAATGTTTGTTTGTCTTTTCTTGCTAATTTGTTTGAGTTCCTTGAAGATTCTGGGTATCTGTCCTTTATCAGATACTAAATATAGTTATATCTAAATTATATATGTATTTTTTATATCTATAACTTTTATATATAGTTATATATCAAAAGTTATTATATATGTACACTATATATAAAATAGTTATAGATATAAAATATATATATAGTTTGTGAATTTTTTTCATATTAAGTAGGTTGTCTGTTTATGCCATTGGTTATTTCTTTTGCTGTGCAGAAACCTTTTAGTTTAATTAAGTCTTATTTTGTTTTTTGTTTTATTTGTTTTAGAGAGTCTCAGTCACACATTCTTTCCATGGATAAAATGAAATAATGTCTTTCACAGCAATTTGGATGGACCTAGAAGTCATAATCATGAGTATCTCAGGAATGGAAAAACAGATACGACATGTACTTATGTTTCAGTGGGAGCCAAGCAGTGGGCACACATGCTCATACACAGTGGTACAATGGACTTTGGAGACTTAGAAGAGGCGAGGGGGGAGGACAGTGAGGGAGCAAAAATTACCTGTCGGGTATAATGTATACTATTCAAATGGTAGATACCCTAAAAGTCCTGACTTCACCATGGTACAGTTCATCCCTGTGTCCAAAACCCACCTCTGCCCCCTTAATACAAGGTGGCCATAAATTACACACTATTTTAATTTGCATCCGAACTTTATGGCCACTCTGTATATTAAAATAAAAGAAAAAAACTAACTTAAACTATAACCACCTGGACAGGTTTTAAATAAGAGCACGAAAAAGAATATGTCAGTTAAGCATCAATCCAAGGAAACTAGATTTATTATATAGTATCAAGGAAAGTATATTTCAAAGAAAAACGTTTACAGTACAAAGTGAAGGACATGATATCATGAAACAAAGCTAATACACCAAGAAATATGTGCTGAACAGAACGATTTCCAATTGCACAAAACAAAACAAAAAGTAAAAGAAATAGAGACCAATCCACAACTATAGTGGAGACTTCAGTTTCTCTTTCTTTTTTTTTTTTATTTTTATTTTTATTTATTTATTTTGCAGTTTTGACCAGGGTCGGGTTTGAACCTGCCACCCTCCGTATATGGGACCAGCGCCCTACTCCCTGAGCCATAGGCACCACCCAGTTCCTCTTTCTTAACAAGTTCAAGAACAACTAGATAGAAAGTAAACATGAACACTGAGGAAGCCAAGGACAGTGCTGGCCAACAGAATATAGATGATTCAGCAACTAGCTAGACACATGATAGAATTTATTATAAGGTATTTCAGCAAAAAAAATATAGCGTTTATGAGAAAAGCTATCAATTACTAAATGTACTTACAAGCAGGTACGTTATTATAGTCTATTTTCTTGTATGCTTGAAAATTTTCACCAAAGTCAAAAAACAGATAAGTAATAAATGGTATTTCCTCTATAACCGATCGGTTGTTTTTATTAGGTTACCTGTCTTTGATCTTAAAACAACTGTGCGAGCCTCTCAGAAGAGTTTTAAGCGTTTTAATAAAGTAGACATGATCTCTCTTTGAGCTTTTCAATATAGAGGCCCACCGGTTCTCATTTTTCACCCTCATTCTTCTTTTCAACATTTACTTAGTGTCTATTTGGACAGGATAAAAAGGACAACAATCTTTCCTAAAGGAGCTCATAATCTAATCAGGAAGAGAACCCTGAATAAATATGCAACATGCACGGTGATAGCTGTGACACAAACTTACATACAAGGCAAAATAAACACAGGAGCAGTGCAGGGATTAACATGCTTCAATAGACAGGTGGTGCGCGGCACATGCTAAGATTGTGATGGATTTACCCAACAGCAAAACCCACCTCTGCCCCCTTAATACAAGGTGTGAACAGCAAGGTGTGAACAAGGAAGGAACAGCACCCCAAGGGAAAAGGGAAGCACATGGGAAAACATAGGCAGAGAGCCGGGACCAGAATTCGGTGAGCTTCAGACAATATTGAAATTGCTAAATGAAAGGCACAATGGCTGTAAATGAGGCAGGACTGGGAAACTTTAATCACAGCACAGAAAGTACCATCTTGGTTCACCTTTTGTTTTTCTCAGAAAGAGGCCAGCCTTCTGTTTGCATGCTGATATGACCAGCTGGTTTCAGTAACTCCTGAGACATAGGTAGCAAAGCCCTAGGAGTTTTAGGCAAGAGAATTTTAAGGTTCATAATTTCGTCTGATGAAGGGTCTTAATGTCATAACCGACCAGGAGCTTGTGGCCCTGGCTCAGTACCCACTGTTTTAGCAGGTGTTGCATTGCCTTGGGTTGCCACGAGAAACCACAACTTATTTTTCATGTATGGCACACCCCAGCTGCTGGTGCTGACTCCAGGGAGGTCACACCCTGATGGGCACATATACCCGTCCTTGTCTGTTTTTCTTCACTAGAAGAAGTCTGTTGGTGGCTCGGCACCTGTGGCTCAAACGGCAAAGGCGCCAGCAACATACACCTAAGTTGGCAGGTTTGAATCCAGCTCAGGCCCGCCAAACAACAAGGACAGCTGCAACCAAAAAGAAAAAAAAAAAAAAATTGCTGGGTGCTGTGGCAGGCGCCTATAGTCCTAGCTACTTGGGAGGCAGAGGCAGGAGAATCGCTTGAGCCTGGGAGTTGGAGGTTGCTGTGAGCTGTGATGCCACGGCACTCTACCCAGGATGATAGCTTGAGGCTCCATCTCAAAAAAAAAAAAAAAAAGAAAAGAAGTCTGTTGCACCTCAAATGATGAGTAATACAATTGTAAAACTAAAATGTTCTTGTCAATTAGTGCAAAATAGAATTCAATGGCTTTATCCTGTACATAATGGGAAAGTATAGAATTAATAAAGTAATAAAAAATGAACTTTAGAAAAACTACATTGGTTATGATGTAAAAAAAAAAAATGGTTGGAAATAGCTGAGATCGTAGCTATGTAAGTAATGAAAGATAAGGGGCAGCGCCTGTGGCTCAAAGGAGTAGGGCACTGGCCCCGTATGCTGGAGGTGGCGGGTTCAAACCCAGCCCCGGCCAAAAACTGCAAAAAAAAAAAAGAAAGATAAGGGACTTACGGCAGAGACAGTGTAAGTATAGAGAAAGCGGTGGGTTTTAAAGGCACATTGAAGGTAAAGGAGATGAGACTCAGTGGTGACGCCAAGGAGAAGCGCCTCCATGGGAGGCTTAGATGAGCAGGTGTCGCCATTGCTGTCATTTAGGTCAGAGGACCTGAGCAGATAAGGATTGGGGAGCAAAATTAAGAACTCATTTGTTATGCAGTCACTGATGAACTTATAGCAATCTGGGCTGAGACATAGAGTGCACCATTCAGGCTCAGAAAGAAGCACAGTTTACTGTCGAGTCTGAGCTAAAGACGGGAAGTATTAGGTGTGCAGGGTCAGTGACCCTGGGGTAGTGGGCTCTATGGATGAATCAAAGGCCAACGTGTGCTGTCCACAGTATTCAGGTTTGGTTGGAACATGAAAAACTAGATAAAATGAAGTACAAATCATTCCATTGTCTAAACAATTGTCAAGAAGAAAGCAGAATTCAACAAGGTGTGTTGTTTACAGCGGCAGCACAGATGCGCGGTGACTAAAAAGAAACTTAACACGAACTATGTACTAAATAGCTTTTAGGACGAACGTGATCTTATCAAGCTGCTTACACCAAGTCATATGGTGATGACAACCCCTCAAATCTCAAGGACTTGTAGAAACTACATCCCTCTCTCACACCACACGTCTTCATCTGAGGGGCCAGGCTAAGGGAGCAAACCCTGTGGGCACAATCCCGTGGCCAGGGAAAGAGGAGTTGCTGCCCCTGCTCGAATGCAGCGACACTAGCTAGGGTGACATTTCCTTGGTCATATGAAGCTGTGGAGTGTGCAAGGACTCCACAATATTTAAACAACTTTGCATTCCAACCAAAGTCACTTTTAAGTGACTCTGGTAAATTTTATAACAAAAATCAATTTATTTTTTTCTGAGACAGAGTCTCACTCTGTTGCCCTGGGCTAGAGTGCCCTGGGGTCATAGCTCACAGCAGCCCCAAACTCCTGGGTTTAGGTGATTCTCCTGCCTCAGCCTCCCAATTAGGTGGGATGACAGGGACCCAGCTAATTCCTCTATTTTGAGTAGAGACAGGGTCTCACTCTTGCTCAGGCTGGTCTTAAATTTCTGAGCTCAATCAATCCACCTGCTTTAGCCTTCCAGAGTACTAGGATTACAGGTGCGAGCCACTGCACTCAGCCAAAAAAATGATTTTCATATAGAAAAAAAAAAAACTTTACAAAAGGGAGCAAACAAAATGGATAATTATTTCCAAATTCCTAAGGCGAATCGTCACCACTGAACGGCAGTTGCCTGTCCTGTGAGACTTGTGAGCTGTCCTTCCCTATGTCCCGCCACCCCCCTGAGAAGGCAGCAGAAAAGGGTGTGTGTGCTCAGTTCACCTCGTAACCAGTACCAGCACACCTGTCATTTAGGCTTCTTTATATGTTATCATTCGCTATTGTTTTGCAATTAGCAAGTATCTTTTTCACAAGAAAAATAATGGTCTTAAAATGGCAAGAACATTATCAAAACTCCAGTAGATAGATGAATAATTATTATGAGTGGAAGCATCACAAATTAGGAAATAGAAACAATAAAGAAACACAAGGAAAATGTCCAAGAACATTTGTAATGAAGGCATAGAAATTAAAGCAACAATGAAATTCAATTTTACACCTATTAAATTAACATAAATCTAAATACATGTTTAGGACTTAATCCAAAATAAGACAACAGAATCATACTAATTCCTTCCTAATGACATTGCAAAGTGGTACAATTTTGGAAAACATAATGGGAATACATTTCAAGAGCTAAGGATAAGTTATTAATCTTTAACCCATTAATCCAACTGCGGGGTGTTTATTCCTAAGAAATAATTCAACAGAAGACATGTCCCTGGAGCTTGCATTATGTTGCCAGCACTAGCATTAATTGAAACCTCACTGTCCCATGAGCACCACTCCCTGTGAGCCCTCTTTAGTGGAGCTGCTCATTCAGTAACATTGGCTCAAGGTGAGCTGAGGAGGCACACCCATCCCTCCAGAACGCTCTGTCCTCTCCCACAAACCCAGCCTTCCATGCAGCTAATAGGGAGGAAGCAGTGCCTGGAAGACAGCCCTCAATGACTCCTCCTTGAAAGGTTTAATTGGAAACCATCCCATAGAGAAATGATCTTAATTATAAAACAATAGCACCCAGGAAGGTCATCTCTGACATAATTGGCCAAACAACCGACTTTGAAACGTAAAGGAAAATTAGCTGAATAAAACATGATTTGAAAGGTCAAGGTCATTATTATTCAGCAAGGTAGTCGCTGAGAACATATTTTCTGTTCATGTAGAAATGCAAACACACACACAAATTGGTCACAGTTCTATAGAACCAGAGAGAAACATCTGTAAATTTGAGCACTGCTATTTTGTCTTTCAATATTCCACGGAGCCTTTACCTTGCAAAACAGAAGCAGGAGTCCCATGTAGACTCCTAGGGTTCCTGCTGTGTGGGCAATACTTCTGCCCCCTGCACTCATCATTTCTGACCCTCCCATCCTGTCTGGACTCTGGACCATCCTATACATCCCACTTTTAAGCTTTTTATTAATTATAATCAAACTCCATCTTGCATGATCAATAGACGTGCATACCAAATGTCACCAGGCCCAATTTTTGAAGAAGTTACCATATCATCCACATTCTCTGTCTTTTTGTTGTTTTCTTCATCCAACCGAATGTGGCTCCTTATCTGGAATGAGCTCCCCTCTCTGCTCCTGAGGATAATTCTTCCCTCTCAATTTCATTACCTTCTACACACGCAGCAGGGCCTGGCTCGGTAAATCTCTTCCTGTTAATGGTTCCTCCCTCAGAATGCTCCATCAGCCTGCCCACAGACTGATAAATTTCATCCACTCTTTCTTCCTTTGCTTTAAATGAGCTTCTTATTTCTTCTTGTTTCCCATTTTCTCAAATGATAATAAGAAAGCAAAACAGATAACAGGTACCATTATCTGTATACAAAATGTAATTCTACTTAAGAGTGCATTGATTGTTCTCTAAAGAACTTTTTCAGGAGAAAATTATTTGAG
Organism: Nycticebus coucang; assembly: GCF_027406575.1. NCBI lineage: Eukaryota > Metazoa > Chordata > Mammalia > Primates > Lorisidae > Nycticebus > Nycticebus coucang. Next base: position 4,013,561 of record NC_069790.1, read on the forward strand.
GAGTTATTTTATAATATGTTGAAATCAAGACTAAATCTGAACAATTCATTCAGATATTGCCTTCAACAAATGCTGAAGTTTTAAAAGCTTGAAAACTCTAAACTATAATTTTGAAATGTTACATTGAAGTGTAATTTAGGCTGTTAGAAGTTCATGGGTACTAAAATAGGTTACTCTTCATTTAAAAGTAGTTTGAAGGTATTAATATTCGGGATTTTTTTTTTTGTAGAGACAGAGTCTCACTGTACCGCCCTCGGGTAGAGTGCCGTGGCGTCAACACGGCTCACAGCAACCTCCAACTCCTGGGCTTACGCGATTCTCTTGCCTCAGTCTCCCAAGTAGCTGGGACTACAGGCACCCGCCACAACGCCCGGCTATTTTTCGGTTGCAGTTTGGCCGGGGCTGGGTTTGAACCCGCCACCCTCGGCATATGGGGCCGGCGCCCTACTCACTGAGCCACAGGCGCCGCCCAGTATTTGGGATTTTTATATTTAATTGTCCACAGGTCTCTGATTTTCATAAACAACTTCTGGACTTCCTGAAATCTCTCATTTTTTCTTATTAAAACCTTTTCTTCCCATTTATTTCTCCCGGTTTTTTCCCCTGCCATCAGCTGTGGCTGTATGTCGGGATGATATCTGTTTGGTGGGCCATAGAAAACAAAAGAGAAGCCGCAATCAATAAACTTTATCACAAGGCCTGGGAAGAGATGGACCCTCTAACATGTGACACCTTGTCAATCCTTGAACAAAAGGAACAAGGAAAGGGGACAACACAAACCAGAAGGAACTAAATTTTAGCTTCTGCTCAGGGACAAATATGTGCAAAAAATTGAGGAAGAGATTTCTGTTGGTCTGCCTCAGCCGCATGCCCAGGTCTGGGTAAATGTATAAGGAGGCAGCTGCTCAGGGCATCTAAGGGCTCCAAATTTCTCACCTTCTCAAGCTTTCCCAGGCCCCCTAGAGTGCCTCCTCTGCCAGAATGGCAGTCCATCACTATGAGAGGATTATTTGGACCATAAATGATAAATTAAAGGAAATGAGTACTGTATTTTATAACCTCGTCAGTCTGGGAAGAGTTGTTCAAAGCAAAGTCAAAAAACCCCTTCATGAGAAAACACAAACACCATAAATCATAATAGCATAAAAACTGAACTTGGAGGGGGGCAATATAAATAATTCCAAATGTTTATGGAACACCACGGTTGCTTCAAGATCTATAAATATTATCAGTACCTAGATTTTCCTTGGCTCCCTTGATATATCTCATGCAACTAAGTTTATGCCACAAAACGTATTGTCATCTGTTCCTCCAAAGGCGCGGCACCCGGCTTGTGTACCAAGGCCAGAGGGAACGGCGTGCAAAGACGGGTCGGCCCAACTCAAAAGCCCTTTCCCTACTGTGGCCAGATCCTGCTTTTCACCGTCTTGGGAGGAAAAGCCATATGATGCAGGCATAGCTTCCTAGAATGCTTGTGCTGTTCGATTATAACTAATTTACATCCAGGGAATAATTTTGGTATTGAAAAAATGTATACCTGACTGTTTAAAGTAGCAGTAATTTATTTAAAATTTTCCTCTTTTTGTTCCTTTCCCTTCTCCTAATACTCCTTAATATTTTATATCATTGTGATTGGGAGTGAGTAAAATCTGAGTTTGCATTCTCCTCACACCTTTCTCATCAACTAATTTTTTTCTGGGTTTGCTCTCAAGATCTGTTTCCACAGGGCTCTGGCATCTGGAAGCCAGACTTTAGTGGTATTTTAAGGAATTTGGCTGTTTACAGCCTAAAAAACAGTTGCACATGCATTACCTCAGTTGATCTTTATTCCAACATGTGAGACAATCTGGTATCAGCATTTCCATTGAACAAGTAAGAAAACGGATTAAGGGAGGAAGTTGAATAGGGAGTGGAAATTCACAAACTCGAGTACAAGTCTAGAGCTGTTAGGTAGGAGGTTAGAAATCAGGCTGTCCTGGTTTTCATGCATAGAGCCACACGTGCAGCTAAAATAAGACAACGCAACGTCTGCCTAGTCTCTGATGCCACCTTCTCTGGGTACATTGCCTTTTTTTTAATCGGCCCCTAAAAAATGTGGTGACACCTTCTTCCATATCACATGATACAAATCAAAATGAAACAAAGCACATATATACAGGTACATAGCCCTGTGCCACACGATGCCACTTTGGTCAATATAGAATCACATATGCGACAGGGGTCTCAGGAGATTATATGGCTGATAAAACGTGGAAGCCATATGCTACTGCACCTTTCCTGTGTCTAGATACAAAAAGGCTTGCCGCTGTGTCACAATGGCCTGCAGTGCTCAGCACAGTAACATGCTATGGCCATCTGTAGCCTCCGAGCAATAGGCTGGATCACGTAGTCTAGACGTGTGGATGTCTACATCGTCTGGGTTTGTGTATGAGCTCCACAACGATGATGAAATCCCCGCGGGAGAAATGGCTCAGAGGCATCTCATTCTTCAGTGAGGCTGACTGTGCATGTGTAGAGAGGGGACGGAGAGAAACAGGTGTGCATGTGGGTGTGTGCACCCTCAGGCAAAATAAGCGCCTTCGATCATGAATGTGGGTCTGTGCACACACTGCGTGTGGATAAAATCTTCTTTGCCACCTGTTGCTGTTATAAATTAAAGATTCGAGGAGTTGAGGTTTGCTCAATGCCACAGGCTTTGGACTACAGTGTTATTTTGCTTCCTCTCTTTTCTGAAATTTCCCCCTCTGCATTTATTATTGCACCGAAATGGAGCAGATTAAGATAGCAAAATCTCCAGACACTATTCTGCAGCTTCATAAATAACAGAGTACAGCTGCCTGGGCTTTGTCCCTGTGAGGGAGGGAAAATAACAGTCTTGAGATAAAAGTACGTAGAGCTGTTAATCACTTTCTAATATTGCATGCTCAGAATTATTGATGAGCTGTCTGAAGCCAGACCCACAGGCCTGGGGTTTCATTTTTGCATATTAGCAGAATAACAATAGCCATTCGAATCTGGGGGTGCAGTGTGACTGGGGAGCCCACCCTCCTTTCCTTGTGTGCATAAAGTGCCATTTTAATCTCATCTTCCAGAGAATCATGTCTGTGGACTCCTCCAGCTTTTGAATTTTTCTTGGAAAAATTCAAGTATGATTTTCTTCTGCAGTTTCTCAGAAATATTCCAGGGAGGGTTAATATGAACAAGCATACAGATTGTGACATTAGCAAGTTTGCTTTGAGGTATAACTCAGAGTGCTCAACACACTTCCCTGTGTGTTTTGTTTCAAATTGAGATGAGACCCTAAAAGTGTCCCGTAAGAAATAAAAGCCTAACACTGTTTTATGACAGCTGAAGGAATGTTGTAAGAGATTTGCTAATGATAGAAAAAGATAGCTGAACTATTATTTCTTTACTGAGGAGTTTGTTCTGTAAGAAACCCTAATATGCATTTGCTATCATGTTTATACAATTGATTTTAGAAGGAAAATAGTTTATGTACTCAGAAATATAGTACAATTTCTGATACAGGGAATCAATTATTCGTCCACCCTTGAATGAACATACTGATTCTAATTTTGTTTTCGCCAATAAAATAGAAGACTCTGAGAGTTGAGCTAATTTTTCTTCTCACCCATAGAGCCACATATTCCTTCTGGAATTCATAACTGCTACAGTTATACCCCAACAATAACACCAAACTGTACTTACCCTACTGACCAACTCTGTTTCAGGCATTTCTAAAAATAATAATTAATAAAATAATGAAGTGCTCACTGTAAGATACGACCCACATAGGAATTCAATGCTCAATTGCCTAGAGTTCACCAAAAGCTCAAAAATGACCATGAATAATCTAATAATCTCCAGCATGGACTTCATTCCTGCCATGTGCTGGGTCCAACGACCCGGGAGGCCAAAGCAGGAGGATTGCTGAAGGCCAGAAGTTCAAGACCATCCCACACACCATACATAAACCCTGTCTCCACCAAAAAAAAATTTTTTTTTAATCATCTAGACTTGGTGGCACACTCCTATGGTCCTAGCTACTGGGGAGGCTGAGGCAGGAGACTCACTTGAGCCCTGGGGTTGGAGACTGTAGTGAGCTATGATCACACCACTGCACTCTAGCCTGAGAGACAGAGCAAGACCCTGTCTCTTAGCAAGAAAGAGCCAGCCTGAGCAAGAGTGAGGCCCTCTCAAAATGGACAAATTAGCCAGGCATTGTGGTGGGTACCCATAGTCCCAGCTACTTAGGAGTCTGAGGCAAGAGGGTGTATGAGGTTACTGTGATAGGTGATGCCACACCACTCCAGCCTGGACAATAGAGTGAGCCTCTGCCTCCAAAAAAATAAAATTTAATTAAATTTAAATTTAAATAATTTTTTAAAAAATCTCAAATAATTGGATTCTACAATTAAAAATTACATGATAATAATTTGCATCCATGGATTCCACCAACAACTGATGGAAATTATTCTATAAATAATGATACAACAATAAAATAAAATAAAATATGACATAGTATAATAACTATGTACATAGCATTCACATTGTATTAGGTATTTTAAGCAATTTAGAGATTATTTTAAGCCCAGTAGAGGACGTGCTTAGGCTTGTGTCAGGGACTGGAACATCTGTGGATTTCGGTATCCGAGAGGCTGGAACTCACACCTTGTGAATCCCGAGGGAAGACTAATGTCATGGGAAAAATCATGCTCAGATTTAGCAAACGTAGAATGCATTTGAAAGCAGTATGATTCTAATTTTAAACTGCATAAACACGAACATGTTTACACCATAAAACACATTTACACCATAAAATTAAATTGATCTTTTCCTCTCATCATAGGATTGTAGGGGAGTTTATTCTCCATATTTTTTACTTTTCCATGTTATTAATTTTACTTCAATGAGCTCATAAAAATGTTCACAAAAAAATGTCATTTTTGTGAAATTTCCATTCCCTGAAAAGAACAAAATTCTAATTGCAACTGTTGACTGTGGTAATTTAGAAATAACATGTGAATTACATTGTAAAACTAAAGCAATTTATATACAAATTGTTATATGTTTCATGCATAACAATGCACATTGATCGTGATAGAAAAATAAATATTTTAACTCAGAAGTGAGTGGACTTTGTTCTGAGTTCCACAAGAAATGTCCAGATGTGCACTGCTGAGTCTTGGGTTGATCTTGAGCTAATTGAAATTACTACCTTTTTCAACTGTACACTGGCCAGATTTTATCTTGGTTCCCCTTCTACAGGACGAAATCCTCATCACAGAAATCAGACTCTCAAGGACAATAGCACAGTCCATCACATCCTTCCAAACACTGAACCCAGAGTGTGCGTCTTGTCTCAGGGCGGGGTGTGGGGGTGTCAGACACGGAGCCAAGTAGCCAGAAGTTCAGGGTTAAATCAGCAAATCAATGATGGCAGAGAGCCCAGCATGGGAATGCTGGAAAATTCAAGGATCCTTCTTTTGTCTCTAAAATCAATCAGATTCTCTTCCAAGTGGAGAGGGCAATACTGATGAGAAGGCTTCATTCACAGTGTTTTAAACTTGCAAGGAGATAATTACCATAACTCAGGGAAGACACATCAACTGAACCAGACTGTTGTTCAAAATCTTCAAATCTCCTCAATCAAATTACTGAGCACTTGACAACAATCAACTAAAAGCCCTTCTGCTGTGTCTAGCACAACAAATGAGGCTATAAAGTTTAAACTCCTGAAGAGAGGGGAAGGTGCGAATTAAAAGGAAAGAGCTGCCTCTGTTCAAACATTCAGACAAGAGTGCCAATTAAAAGGCTGATTGCCAATGTTCATAAGGGTTTGAGCAGCACCTCAGATGATCACTATTTGAGAAAATACATTTATAATGGATGGAGATGAGGGTGTCACCTCCAGACAGGCAAATGGTTGCAGCAAATACACACCATGGAAGGTTCCACACAGGTCACAACAGACATCCAGGGGCACAACTCCCAGCTGGGCTTGACTGGCATGAGCCCCCAGCCCATTTTGGTGGTTCTTCTGGAAGGCCTTGCAAGGTTTGTATTTTGTGAGATGAACACTTTGGGAAAAGCTGTATGGTGGGAGATTTTTATTGAGATATACGAAAAGAGAGAGGAAAGACAGATAAAGCCTGCTTCTCACGTGGGCCTCCTCTCCACGTCTCATCATCAGATAACACCACGGAATCCATCAGAAGTCGCTAAAGTGGAAAAGCCTTCACGGCAAGCATTTTTCCAGACACTGAGTAAATTTCCCATTCAAAGTTTCAAAATTCAGTTTTCTGCCTGACAATTTCTTTTAAAACAAAACAAAACAATGTCCACAATGAGAGTGCCATTGTGTGGAAAACATTGAGTTTTTACTTTTCTCTTGTACACATTTTTCATTAAAATCTATTCCAGTGTAAATATATTTCTAAAGGACCAGCTATTTAAACACACTTGGAATTTACACGTTCCAAATTTATATTTATATTGCAAGGCGAAAGTAACAACAAAATAGTGTCCGTCTTGCCAGTAAGACCTTATAGCCATTGAGGAGGAGAGCCAGCCCCAGCCAGCTTGTCCCGTTAATATAAACAAAACAGAGGAAACGGCCTCAGCAGCGCAGATCAGCTCCGCCAACACTGCAAAGTGAAGAAAAAGGCTAAAGGTTGCCTTGATATTTTTCTCTCTCTCTTTTTCTATTTTATCTATCTTTACATTGTAATTATTTCTTCAAGTATGCACTCTAAAATGAATATAGCAAAATCTAAATTAAATGACAGCATCAGAGGCTTGTAGAGGCACTTTCCATCTCTGTATGCTTCTCTCCTGGTGCCGTTTCAAATAGAATTTGAGGTAAATCAGCACAGTTACAAGAGAAGGAGGAAGAGCGTCAAAGAATGGGAAACAGGGCACCAAGGGGAAGAGAAAGGAACAGCAGGACCCCGCCTCGGAAGCACTGCAACTCCAAGGCCAGTTGGCAAATGGAGGTGTTGGCGAACTCAGTGTCTCCATCTGACTTATTCCCCCTGCCACGCTCACTGAAGGCAGGAGACAGGCCACCACTGTCATTTTATCAGAAATGCTACATGGAGGCCACCCTGGGACAGTCCCTGAACCGTCCAGGGTCCCCCCCAGGTCTCCCTCAGCACCAGCTCACAGCCGGTCTCGCCTCCCACCTCACCTGTGGTGAGCAGCCCATTTCAAAATAGGAAAAGGAAGTTTGAAACTGTCACACATTCTACCTATATCTAACTGCAATTTTAAAAAGAAAAGAAAAAATGAGACATTAATGAGATCTTATTTCCACAAAGTCCACCTAAGCTTTGAATTATTTTTCCTGCTTCTGAAAGGCAATGTGAGTTCTGACCTGGACCGAAACCCCAGGCTAGGAGACCAGCTGTGTGAGCCTCCAAACCAGACTGCCATGGTACACGCAGCTTCCCAGAACCTGCCCTGAAGAAATGAGCCTGGGCGGGTGTGACACCTGACAGGTGTCACAAAGATGCTCACAGCCACGGCTTAACCAAGTGGGCAGTTTATCTCTCTCTCAGGTCAAGACTTAAAGAGGGAAGCCTGGATTACTCACATTCTGGTGCTTTACAGGAAATGTTTCTGGGCCCCTGTCCCAGTAACGCCTCTGTTCTACATGGAAGAACCAGCACCAGCACATCCAAGTTCAAGTCCCAAGAAGAAGGCCCGAAAGGGGCAGGTGCTTTGTTTAAGCATAGCCCAGGAGCTGCACACATTTCTTTGAACGTAGTGAAATGGTCACTTCTAGCTGCAGAGGAGACAGGGGGATTTTGTGTTTATTTGGCACAGTGAGACTCAGCAACAAACCCAAGAATCCTGTCACTTTGTGAGAAAGTGAGAATTGCAAATCTCAGGATGAGCTCTAAGGCAACCCTGGTCTGTACTCTAGCAGCCCAAAGCCAGAATATCCCATGCTGTACAGGCTTGTGATGCTAAACAAATATTTTTATTTAAAAATGACATAAGTGATGGGGATCCTATTAAAAGTCAGTACCTAATGCTGTTTTCTTGAGACCTGACATTTTACGATTGTGCATGGTACTTACCATGAGCTGTTTACTGAATTTTGATTACCTTATATATGCAGGCATCATAGCAGTGGAGCTTAAGCCAATAAAACCCACCACAGCATTCAGAGCTTAAGGGGAGAGCTTCTAGAAGCGTCTGCATACAGTAGAAGGTCCGAGTCCCTGCCCTGGTTTGTGTCATACATGGCTCTTTGCATCTTAATGTTTCAGCACAAATATTTTCATTGTGAACATACCATAGCTAGAATTTAACAATTTGGAGAAAAATGGATGATTTTTAAGAAAAGAAATCAGATTCTATTATTAATAATTATTAATACTCACTTTATGGGGGCAAGACATGATTGCAAGAGGGACTTTACCTAACAATTGCAATCAGTGTAACCTGGCTTATTGTACCCTCAATGAATCCCCAACAATAAAAAAAAAATAATAATTATTATTATTATTAATACTAATCCAAACACCATGAGCATTTTGGTGTACTTTTTTTCTTTTCTCCCTACACATATGTCTCTTTTTATTTATAATTGCAGAGTCTTTAGACACACATGAACATTGAATACAGACAATATTAATACAATTACATTAGTGTAATGCATTGAGATGGCATTCTCTGTGAGTTCTAGGACACTTGGTTGGCAGACCAGAAGAGATTTTATTATAGTTTGGTCAAGAGAATCAGGCATAGAGGGTAGCTTTCCAATGCCTCTTCTGCTAATCCCATTCCATCTCCAGCACATCCACACAATCCCTCACACCCAAGTGACTGAGTTTTCACCATGTCCATTGAAACTGTCCCCATAAGGCAAGGCAATGCCATAACATTTCCAGACCAAAACTATGAGAGTTTAGTGCTCTCCCATCCCTGTTGTCCAAACCCCTAAACAGTGTCCTGCTGAGACACATTGGTGCTACGAGATAAAGAAAAATGAGGTACTTACCAAACACCCACCCCTAGTTTGAACCAAGTGGAAGAGTTGTCAAAATATTTATAAGACAAACTTTACATAGAGGCCCATATTACCCACTCTGGTCGCACATCATCATCGGCCTCATAGACCCCAAATGAGGCAGACTGGAAACGCTGTTCCTGTGGCATGATGGTGCCAGGTCATGAGACAAACAACTACCCTCGGTCTTTATTTAAAATTTGGACGGTTGTCACCAAAAATGTTTTGCACTGATTCTTCAAATTGTTGAATTAACAAATGAGTAGTTATGATTATTGAGAATTTTGTCATCCTCTTGTGCCCAAAATGAGTGCCTGGCTTCCCTTACCCTACCCCAAATGAGGACTTGATTTCAGCAAAAAGGAACCTGTACAAAGAGAAAGGAGGGAGATGAAAGGAGTCACGGTGAGTAAACATGTAAATAAATCTTAGTACATGTTGATTGTGGACACAATTAATTGCTGTAGGTACTACATAGATAAGAATGAAAACAATGTTGAGTTAAAAAGGTACGAAGAGAGTAAAATTATAGTGATACTGCTTAACTTTACACTTTATTAATTTATTAATAAAAATTATTTATTGTGTCCCACTCACTAAAAGAAGGAAAATAAATACCAGTTGAAGAAAAAAAGTATAGGTGGGTAAACAGAGAAAGTCTGATGAATATAATTAAAGGCAGGAAAGAAAAGCAAAGAGGTAAAAGAAATGCATGGAAAATAAAAAGCACAAAAACATTATAGAAATAATTCCATGAAAGATAGACCTCTGTGAAGTTAAGTAATGTATAATAATTGATGTAATCCTTATTGCTAGTGATTTCTTTAGGGAAGTATTTGTATTATATTGTGACCTGACAAATTGCCAGAGAATCAAAAGCTTAAAACATTTACATATTTACAGCTCAAGAGTCAAGAGCACAGGCTATCTGGGGCCTCGGCTCAGGGTCTCTCTCACCAAGCTGGAATTCAGATGTCAGCCATTGCCAACTATCTCAACTAAAGGGTCAGGGTCTTCTTCCAAATTCACAAGTTGTTTGCAGAATTCATTTCCTTGTGGTTGTAGAACTGAGGTCATTATTTTCTTATAAGTTGAACACTTCGCTTAGGAATTAGGGTCCACTACTGTTCCCTGCCACATGGCTCATGAGATGATTGTGGGCTTTAAAAGCTCACCTTCAGGGGCTGGTGCCTGGGGCTCAGTGAGTAGGATGCCGGCCCCATATACCAAGGGTGGCAGGTTCAAACCCTGCCCCGGCCAAACTGCAATAACAACAACAAAAAAAAAACCTCACCTTCCTTTAAAGGATCCCCTGAGTAGTGACAGGAGTGATGTGACACCACATTCAATAACTGTGCCCACAGGCAAGAGAAGCAATCACACATGGTGTGTCCACCAGGGGCAGAAGTCTCAGCATCACATTTGTGTCTAACCCACCCACCTTTGTGAACACATGACTCAAACCTGGCAAAAGGCATATGAGCAAAATCCTTTGGAGACTTCTCATGTCTTCCCTCTTGGGAAGTGTGAAAAGTGAAAAGTATGTCCCTCCTTGAAGAAATCTCCCTTGCCTTTCAGATTTTCCACTTGCTGTGGGAGGGAGTGATGTTGAGCAGCAGCCCTGAGTGTGTAGCCTGGAGGCTGAGAGACCCCACCATTCTCCTATGGTGACTGCAAGCCTCATGCTGAGTGGCCAAACACCTCTGAACAGGTGACACCTCATGCAATTAGGGAATCTCTCACTCCAACAAACAATGCACTAAGCAATACAGAAGTGCATATGGGACAAATTACAAAAACATACCCAGAAAAGGTGAATTCCAACTTCCAGAATGTCGTTTTACCTATGCAGTGGAGAGGAGGGAGAGAATGGTGGTGGGAGGCTGCCTTCACCAAATCACAATTTTTATTTAACAGAGAAGTAGATGTCTGGAACAGAATAGAGAACCAAGAGATGAACCCAGCTATTTACCATTATTTGATCTTTGACAAGCCAATTAAAAACATTCAGTGGGGAAAAGATTCCCTATTTATCAAATGGTGCTGGGTGAACTGGCTGGCAACCTGTACAAGACTGAAACTGGATCCACACCTTTCACCATTAACTAAGATAGACTCTCACTGGATTAAATATTTAAACTTAAGACATGAAACTATAAAAATACTAGAAGAGAGTGCAGGGAAAACCCTTGAAGAAATCGGTCTGGGTGAGTATTTTATGAGGAGGACCCCCTGAGCAATTGAAGCAGCTTCAAAAATACACTATTGGGACCTGATCAAACTAATAAGCTTCTACACAGCCAAGAACACAGTAAGTAAATCAAGCAAACAGCCCTCAGAATGGGAGAAGATATTTGCAGGTTATGTCTCGGATAAAGGTTTAATAATCAGAATCCACAGAGAACTCAAACATATAAGCAAGAAAAGAACAAGTGATCCCATCTCAGGCTGGGCAAGGGACTTGAAGAGAAACTTCTCTGAAGAAGACAGGTGCACGGCCTTTAATCATCAGAGAAATGCAAATCAAAACTACCTTGAGATACCATCTAACTCCAGTAAGATTAGCCCATATCACAAAATCCCAAGACCAGAGATGTTGGCATGGATGTGCAGAAAAGGGAACACTTCTACACTGGTGGTGGGAATGCAAATTAATACATTCCTTTTGGAAAGATGTTTGGATAACACTTAGAGATCTAAAAATAGATCTGCCATTCAATCCTATAATTCCTCTACTAGGTATATACCCAGAAGACCAAAAATCACATTATAACAAAGAAATTTGTACCAGAATTTTTATTGCAGCCCAATTCACAATTGCTAAGTCATGGAAAAAGCCCAGGTGCCCATTGATCCACGAATGGATCAATAAATTGTGGTATATGTACACCATGAAATATTACACAGCTTTAAAGAAAGATGGAGACTTTACCTCTTTCATGTTTACATGGATGGAGCTGGAACATATTCTTCTTAGTAAAGTATCTCACGAATGGAAGAAAAGGTATCCAATGTACTCAGTCCTACTATGAAACTAATTTATGGCTTTCATATGAAAGCTATAACCCAGTTATAACCTAAGAATAGGGAGAAGGGGGGGAGGAAGGGGAGGGAGGGGGGAGGTGGGCAGAGGGAGGGTGATTGGTGGGATTACACCTGCGGTGCATCTTACAAGGGTACATGTGAAACTTAGTGAATGCAGAATATGATTGTCTTAACACAATAACTAAGAAAATGCCAGGAAGGCTATGTTAACCAGTGTGATGAAAATGTGTCGAACTGTTTATAAAACCAGCGTATGGTGCCCCATGATCTCATTAATGTACACAGCTATGATCTAATACTAATAAAATATATATATATATAGATATGAAACCAAGATTACAAAAATGTTAACATTCCCCAAATCTGAGTATTGGGTTTAATGATTCTACCACATTATTTTTGGCACTTTTCTGTATTTTGAAGTGTTACATAACTTAAAATGGAACACAGGTGGGGGAGCAGAGCCTGCCTCACAGCTTTGTCAGCACCGGCAGAAGGGCAACTGCCTGAGTTGTACCGTGGGCTGAGGACCAGGGTTTCACAGGGGTGCTCATGACAGATGAGCTGTAGGAGAGAAAGATTGAAGGACTCTCCTCATTTCTATAGAAGCCACTTATTCCATCCTGCAATATTCTGAACCAGGAACCTCCATGTTCCAACTAAAATCTCAAAAGTTCATTCTAAGTTTAATGTTAACTATATCAAATGGGAAAAACAGATTATTCAACATTTTATTTTGGTATAATTATATACCATAAAATACTTTTTTTAAGGTTTAGTGCCCATAGCTCAGTGGTTTGGGCACTGGCCACACACACCAAGGCAGGCAGGTTCAAACCTGTCCCGGGCCAGCTAAACAACAACAAATGCAACAAAAAAATAGCTGGGCATTGTGGTGAGTGCCTGTAGTCTCAGCTATTTGGAAGGCTGAGGCAAGAGAATTACTTAAGCCCAAGAGTTTGAGGTTGCTGTGAGCTGTGACACGATGGCACTCTACCGAGGGTGACATACTGAGACTCTGTCTCAAAAAAAAAAAAAAATTCTTTTAAGTGTGCAGTTCCATGATTTTTAGCAAATTTACTGAGTGACAAAACCACTATCACTATGCATTCTAAACATTCTTGTCTTTCCAATAAAATCCCTTTGCTCGGTGAAGAGTGAATTATTTTCTCACACCCAGCACATGGTCTTTCTGAGAGCTAAGAGCTCTCTGTCTCTCTACACTTGCCTTCTGTGGGAGTTTTATATCAATTAAACCTTACACAGTGTGATCTTTGGCCTCTGGCTTCTTTCATTTAGGGTTTTCTTGAGGTTCACACGTAATGTAGCATGTTTCATGTCTCATCCTGTTGGCTCCTGAATTGTGCAGATACATCACCAGGTGATGAACATGTGGGTTGTCTCCACTTTGGGTTATTATAAAGAATCCTACCGTGAACACTCACACCACGCCTGCGTATGGACATGTGTGGTTGTTGCTCCCACGTTAGTAGGTACTTCAGACTAGACTTTCTGAGTCATTTGTTCAATTTTATAACAGGTTCTTAAGCTTTCCATCTCCCTGTTTGTATACAGAGGACCAAGACTGGTATATTAGCTTCTTAAGACTCGTATGTCTGTCAGCTTAAAAAACGAACACAAACTTCTCTCCCGCTAAGATGACCTTCAGAGCAGCTGCCCTGCAGACTTTGGGGGATGTATCACAAGTAGAAAACTTTTAAGTTTCCGGTTAATTTGTAATTCCGTTTTAAGAATAGACATGCATTTATTTTGCAACACATCATCTACCTGGTCACTTAGCATGAAATTATAAACATTTTAACATTGCTATATATTCCTTTAAATTCTTTAAATTCCTTTATACTTCCGTTTTAAGAATAGACATTCATTTATTTTGCAATACATCATCTACTTGGTCACTTAGCATAAAATTATAAACACTTTAACATTGCTACACATTCCTTTACATTGCTATATAAAATTCCAGTGAGTAGACATGGAATTTACTTAATCATTGCACCATAGATGAGTGCTCAATTGACTTCCCTTAGTAAAAAATTCACACAAAAAATAAATACCATCTTTGTGTAAACTGTAACACTTTTCTATGTTTTGGAATAATTTCTCTAGGAAAAAAAAAAAATGCTGCTTCTCATTTTAAATATTTCACCTGTGCTGCAGAATCACTTTCTGGAAGGTCTGGGCCAGTTTACGCTGCCACCAGCACTGCACGAAGTCCAGCTTCATTGCCTCATTACCTGCAGGGGTATTGCCTTTTCTAAGGATGGCATTTGCTCAATATTTATTCTTCTAAATCTCAACAAATGGATGTATAAAAATAATCTGAGGTCTCCCGTCTTCTTGCCCTAATATCTGTGTAAAGCCCACGGCCCCATCAGAAAAGTTTAGATTCTTTCTTAGACACATGTGTCCTCCTTTTCTTTTCCTTCCCTCCAACCTTTGTCCCCCTCTCAGCTGCATCTCCCTACGTCCCAGGGGGCTCCATCTCAGACTGACATCATCGTTAGGAAATTTTTTTTTTTAAATATTTTTTGGAATGTTGTTTCCTTTTGTATCTGAATAGCATATTTCATTTTAAATATATATACACGTGTATAAATGTGTACATACATAGTTACTTATATTTTATTTCTTTATTTGTAAAAGACATGAACAGAATGTTCAAAGGACTAGATGGCTATTTCTTGATAACTGATTCAGGCTCCTGCCAGAAGTTTCTCAGCTCCCAAGCCCATAATAGTTCATGCTGAAAACATGTGGTTCTGTCTATGGTGAAGAGCAACATGGCCTGTTTGCCCGCAGGATGCTGAGATGGTGGCAGAGATGGTCCCTGGGGCTGACTCCACGGTCCACGATCAGGAGTGGTGCTGCCTGGGGGTGTGTGAAACAGGAGCCTTCAAGCTACTCAGAGGAGGCTCCCTGAGGTCACTTACACCTCCGCAGCTCCCGTGCCTGTCCCTAACAGGCACAGGGCAACAGCTGGTGGCACTTCTTAGTGTCTTCTGACACAGGCAGCACAGCACGTGGGCTCAGCAGTGCCCCCGTCCTCTCTCAGCCAGGCTCAGGTTCCCAGCCCCAGGGTGGGGGCGAAGGCGGGAGCAGCCGAGCTGGAGGGGGCTTGCAGTCTACCTCCCCAGCAAGTGTGGCACTCGTGCATGGATGGAGCACTCCATTTCCCCTTAGATTGGGGTAAAAGCTCCTTCTCAACTGTAGTTAGTTATCTTTCCTGTCCTTCCACAGTCAGTATGGGCTGTGACCATCAGAACAGGAACAATTGCATCTGAGGCGGAGGATGTCTTCTGGGCACAGGGCTTGTTCAGCAACTCTGGAAACCCAAGGTTTTGCAATATACAGAGGAAACGTAACTGTAGTCATAATCAGATTTTCAGAGTGGCAAACTCCCAACACCAAGATTGCAGATTGTTAGGACAAATGAGAAAAAGGGAAAGAAAGGAGGGAAATGAATCTGGAAACGGATACTTGCTAAATACCCAGGAAGCGTAGGCAGTGTCTTCACAGACTTTGTGTCTTTGTGTTATTATATCACACAGCCCCCTTCCATTGCCAAGTGGAGGAAACTATGGCTCAGGAAACTTCAGTGGCTTGTTAAAGGCGACTCAGCTCCTAAGTGATAGGTCAGAATTTAAAGCATGTTGGGCAAAGGAGGAGTGCCTCGTCTGGGGAGAGGCAGAGGGAGTGTGAAGACGGAGGAGTGTGATCCCAGAGGCGCAGAGTTTGTGGGGAAGGTCCGCTGCTCCCAAATGCCAACCAGAGCAGGGTGGTGCTCAAAGGAGAAGCTGTATCCAAGAGCGGGAAAAGAATATGAAAGGCAAGTGCCAACCACCTCTTTAGCCAGCTAAAATATTCAGTATGTTTGAGACAAAAAAAGAAAGGTGGGGTTTTTGTTTGTTTGTTTGTTTGTTTTTGAGATAGGCTCCCTCTCTGTTGCCCCAGGCTGGAGTTCATTGATGTCAGCTTAGATCACTGCAACCTTCAACTCCAGGGATAAAGGGATCCTCCCATCTTAGCCTCCCAGGTTGCTGAGTCTATAGGCAAACACCATCACACTCTGACTACAACAGTGTTTTGAACATCACAATCATTCTGTGCATTCACAATCCATTCAGGTGTAGCCTGTGAAATACCATGTGTACCCTTTTTCCCCCAATGTGTAAATAAAATATTGTGTCTTATTAATAGCCATGAAGAAGCAAGTAAATAATCTAAGAATACCTGCCCTGTTGCCTCATCAAATTGAAATGCTCTTTCTATAGCTGGGCATTGTGGCAGGCACCTATAGTCCCAGCTACTTGGGAGGCTGAGGCAGGAGAATCACCTAAGCCCAGGAGTTGGAGGTTGCTGTGAGCTGTGTGATGCCACAGCACTCTACCGAGGGCAATAAAGTGAAATTCTGTCTCTACAAAAAAAAAAAAAGAAAGAAAGAAATGCTCTTTCTCTCTCAGACCATACAGCTAAGAATCTATTTATTACAATGTTATGTGGAGACAATCCTGAGGTTTCTAGGACTCGGCCTCCATCACTTAGTTTTTGTGAGGCCTTAGGAGAATCGGTTCTGTCTCAGGGAGCTGGGGACCCCTTATTTAGAATTCAGTGATAACAGTGACTGTCTCATAGATCCCAGTGCTTTGGAAACCACGGATGGGAAAAACCTGGAACTTACCCCAACACTGAACAGGCAATGTCCAGGACACCATATAACTAAATAACAGGGGGAATGGTGGGGTGTTTCCAGGGTCATTCTGTCCGTAGAGCAAGGACAATATGTATAATTTTGAAAAATCTTTGGTATTGAGTTTTCTCATATATAAAAGTTAGGGGGGGTTAATGATGAAAACATTCTAAATTGACTATAGTAACGGTTGGTTTCACATATCTATGGATCTGCTGAGAAACACTGAATTGTGCATAGTGGGTAAATTGTAGGAAAATTTTATCTCAATAAATCTATAAAAGTAATCAAGGGATGGAAGAGAGAAAACCCAACTCTCCTTCTGTTCAGATGAGAAAGAGAAGCAAGATACTTCCTTGTGAGTTTTAAATTTACGAGACTAACATCTCACCTTAGACGGCCTTGTTCCAGCTGGGTGACCCTGGACGAATGGCCTAACCCAGAGAGGCCTCAGTTTCTGCTCATTTGAAATAGTCTGGGGTAAACTCCAAGACATGAGGTTTCCACTCGTATATGTGAAACTGCCTAGCCCTCAAGAAATGCCAGTTTTCTTTCTTCTCACTAAAATTCTAAACTATTAGCAGATGGTCACATCGCCACTTGAAAATCAGATACAATTTCTAAGTACGGGACTCTTGCCGTCAAGAGGGCACTCCTGAGCAACAATGTCAAACATAAAACTATACCCACTTTCCTTCAGAAGTAGGCATGTGACTTGTCTCTGTACAAAGCTCTGTTTATTCAAAAGAGATGTAGACATTCATTTCCCAACAAGTGAATATAATCAGAGAAAGAGGTGCTTCAGACCGTCCTACCAGCCTGCACAGAAGCTGAGAAGGCAGCGCACAGGTGAGCCGTGTCTGCATCTCCTTCATACCAACATGGCCCTCAAGTGGCCTTGTGTGGAAGGAGGACCTGCTCCCAGCCCACAGGGAACAAAACACGCCTCTCACTTCCTGTCTGCACCACGGGGTGAGTGGCTTAATCACACAGGGGCTCACCAGTGCTTGTCTGTAAATGCCTACAGAATGGCAGAGGAGATAAAAGCAGTATTATACAAATATTGTAGTATAATATTTGTAGTACATGTCTGTCAATACGTGTTTTCTCTTCTCTGAAAAAAAAACGCACAATCCTGTCAAATGCAGAGACTCTCAGGTCTACACAGCATCATACAGAACAAATTCTGTGATGGTTAATTAATGTGGCTTTCCATCCAGCGGTGTGGATGCTGATTTTAGGTTCTTTACCTGAAATTCATCACACAGCTAGTGGGAAAATAAAATCCCTGTTCTTGAGAAATCTTGCTAGGCTGTCCTCGCTAGGTATTCTGTCTTGCGGAAGTCTATCGTGCCGAGCCTTACTAAATTCCAAAAAGAATCGCAAAATTGCCATTCTAGGCATCTCTGCCCTTTGACTTTTCTTTTCTTAAATTCTCAGGGGAAGAAAACATAAAAACTCCCCAAACCCTCAAATCTTTATATCTTTTACTGAGGGTGCTAAACTGTCCCTTTCTTTCAGTGTAGATATGAAAAAAATACTGTCTTGCCTCTGGTGCTATTTGCTCTGTGGGAGAGAAGCTGAAATAACATTCTGGACACAAATAGACTACAAATGACTTGAGCCCTTTGAAAATCACTCTCTTGGTATTGATTCACTCTGGGAATGAAAGGCTACTGGGCTGACGGAGCCAGCTGGGGGCAGACACAGACCCCGGGCTGCAGAATTCCACAGAAGAGGAGGGAGCGTGCAGAGAAATTTGAGCTGACCCAGGCACTTAGCAAAGTGCCCCGCCAGCTGGGCACACATCAACTTCGTGGTGCTAGCCTTTAAAAGCCTTTAAATTTATTCCGGACACGCTCTCTCCCATTTACAGGTGACAAGTTTGGAAAAAAAGAATGAAATCATTATTTAATATAGTTGCTGTGATCATCAAAGATATAACAATACTTTGCTTTTTAATTTTCAAAGCTCTTGGCTAAGCGTTATGTTTTAAGCCTCCTGCAAACCTGTGAGCTAAGTCTTTTTGTTGAGCTGTCTCCTCCTCAAAAGGAGAAACCAACTCCTAGGTCCCCAGAGAGTTGACAGCATGGTAATGTGGGTGGAGGCAGGATTTGACCCCTTTCCCCTGACACCTGCTTAGTGTTATTGCAACATCTACAGTTTCCAAGGTTCTGGCAATGTTAGAAACCTGCCCTCTGTCAGTGCAGGGCCAGTGAGTTATGTTAGAAACACATAACAGAAAATCGTGCAGTCCTTGGGAGAATGAGACACGACATTGACATGAAAACAAGTCACTCTTTGCTGCTCTGTGAAAAAATGCAAACAATAAAGCAAGAGGGGGGTTAACATGATTCAATTTCGATTTTGGAAAATATTCATTTTAAATGACTTTGCAAGGAGGTCTTTAAGGATGCTCATGAAAAAATCTATGATTTGAGGGTGAAGAACACGACTGGTTACAGGGCTTTTGGGGGAAAGGAATAGTTAGCAGCTTCAACTTGCCTCTATTGGTAACATAATAGACCCAGTTCCTCAACTTCCATGCTGATGTCACCAGCTCACGTGGCCTGAGTCAGTTTCTCCCCCACCCCCTGCATGCTTGTCAAGTTATGATTATGACTTTCAATAAATGACACTCTTTCTTGCTCCAGACAGAATGCTGAGAACTCTAATTCATTCCTTCTTTTGTTCTTTGCCACTACTCTGAAGAGAGGGGCACTAACATGAACAGAGCAGGAGCTCTCCTGCGAAAATGCGGGCGGGTGGGAGTGGAGAGAGCTGCAGGTGGACGTGCTGTCCCCAGGGCAGGAGCTGACATGCAGCATGGGTGCTGGGCCAGGTCTTTACAGTGCAAAGGAGACACTGTCGTCTCATCTCACAAGAAGGAAACAGGCTCAGCAAGGAAGCACCTGGAATCACCCACCCAGCTACTCGGTAGAACCTAAGCCCAGATCTGACACTGTGGTCAAGAGAGATATCAAGATAAAATCATTTTCTGTGGAATATTCCACACCTGTGTGCATGTGCGTGTGTGTGAGTGTGTGTACACGTGCCTGCCCCTGTGTGCATGTGGGTGTCTGTGTACACGTGCCTGCCCCTGTGTGCGTGTGCATGTGTGTGAGTGCGTGTACACAAGCTTGCATGTGTGTGTGCTGCTGGCACGTCCATGTGCATGGCACTCAGTGTCAGGAGGAGAAGGAAGCCACACGCATCGTCTCACGCTATTGCCACAAGTTAACCCTTTCCACCTCAGCTAATCACATCCAAAACGTCCTGCCTTCCCTCCTCCTGGCCCTCAAGCTGAGCCATGTTGCTTCCTGGGACAGGACCTGGCCACTAGGCAGCTGGCTGAGCCCCAGGAGAGCTTCTTGTACCTGAGCAGAACTCTCCATCCCACTTTTCTCTCTAGCCTCCTTGTGAGATGTCCCCTCCTTGCTGTTGCAGAGTTAGGGGTACACCGAGAGATGGGAGTAAAGAAAGGAAAGGGGTGATGCTAAGGTAGACCCCTTCCCATCTTTTTCTTCCCCGGGCACGTCTTCGGGGAGACGAGGAACCTCTGAGCCTGGGGCATAAGTTCTTCGGCTCTGTGCTCCATCCTCAGCGGCAAACCCCCTCTGAAGGGGCTGGTCAAGGTGGCCTGGAATAGTTCATGACATAAAGAAGCGCAGTGAGCAAGACTGGGGTTCAGTCCATTAAAAAGAAAAATAGGACTAGGAAATGTGCAGGTTAATGTTGGGGGTAGCTGACACAAGTTGTCAAAGTCCCCAAGGCTGAAGTTTCAACTGCAAAATGCCCTTGGGACTGTCCCAGGGAATCTGTATGCACCCAAGACTAATTTAAACTGCAACACGATACAATAGATGGAAAAAGGGAAAGCTGAAATAAAGCTTTTGTAACCTGTAACTGCACAAAGCCATTGTACATGGAAAGTACAAAGAAAAACAATTGGAATCATTTCAGGCTTTGAAAACTTATAATTACAGGTGAGTGGCTATTATGTTATTGGAACAGCCATTATAACTGAAAGGTACAATTTGAGATAATATATGTGGGGACATTAATACACCATCAGATTTTTACAGCACAAGTATTACAGTGCTTCCAATTTCAAATTAAAGGTTACCTTCCTGGGTATTTTTTTTTTTCATTCTCTGCCTCTATTTTTAAGTAGAGCATTCATGTGAAATAATGGCATCGTTTCTCAAAAAAACACGATAATTTTTGGTTGTGCACTTTTCACCATCATTTAAGTCTCCAGGTCTTTAACATTTTCAGAAAATAACAAAAATCAAAATTATCCATCCGTGCATTCTCCACGCAGTTGTCACCTCTAAGTTACTCATGATAATAGGATAGTGCTGCGGCGTGGATGACCAAGCAGGGCAGAATGTAGAAATCACCATTATTTACACCTAGAATTTCAATGTAAACCTAAATGTACTTGACGTCTTGGAGGGCTCCAGACACTGGTTAAGAACCTCAGCAAGGACCCCAGTAAAGTGAGAAATGTGAACAACAGAAAATTCCAGGAATTCTGCCCTGAATTCTTACTCCTTGTCAGAGGGAGGCGTTTCTATTATCCCTGAGCCTCTGCGCCCATCTGTATTATCCACCATGGGACTGCAGTGACGATGATCGTGACGGAAGGAAAGATGACGGCAGGGAGAGATGAAGGACAGCCAGGGACATGGGCCATCTTCACAGAGCACACGTCGTGTGAGGGATGGCTCCCTGGAGCGTATTCCCAGCATTTCGCATGTACGTGGGGGATGCTTCACTGTCTGGGCCATGACTGAGTGAAGAGCCAGCATATGGTCCCCAGCAAAGCTCCTTTGAGTAAACAGGAATTTCTATGCCCTCCTGGCCCTTCTCAACCACCCTAGAATCTCTGGCTAAATGGCTATTTGTCCAATGTGAATGTAACTAAGAAATGAGTCATAGCAACCCGACACACACCTAAAACTTGCTTTGGGTTTGGATGATTTGCAGGTCAACCTGAGTCTCAGGTGTTCATCCTCTGAACAGGCTCTGGTCCTAAGAAGAAACCCAGTGCAGCTTGATGCCTCCCCTCTTAAAAATTCCTGATATGTGTTCGTTCCGCCATTTAAGAAGGTTGCAAATGTCCCTGTTCTCCAAATCCCATGGTCAAAATTCTAAACAAGACCACTTACGAGTTTCATGATCGTGCAGACCCTAGCCTGGATTAGCTGCCTTCCACCTTTCCATATATTTTTCATGTTTTCTTTTGACTTAACAGTTACCAAGGGGGCCTTCCTCAGGGAGAATGATGGGCTGTGGGTTGTTGGAAAAAGTGAAAGAGCATCCTGGCCACAGTAGGGTTCAGTGGATAGTGATGAAGGACATTGACTTAAACGTAGTAGAAAGTGGTTTGGGAATAATATTAATTATGGATGTTTGAGAACTGAAATGGTATTGTGTCATTTTGTGATGCAAGTTTGTGGTGATATGTTAAGTTTTCCATATGAAATTAAAAAGTCCCCATTTGCTTTAGGATAATATAAATTTTCTTTCTGTGAAAACTGTCTCATGTCTGGATATATAAAATAATTCTAACAACAATACTTAAGTTGTACTGTGGATAGTTTTCTTGAACTGTATCAAGTGACTGCATAGTAATATTCATTTTCCATGAATAAAGAAAAACTCAAATGTGCAGCTTCTCCTCAGTCTCCAGTGGGGTCGCAGTCCATTAACCCCTAGAAAGTCAGATATATAGTATATCAAAAATGCATTTGGTACTCAAGTAAACCTATTGTAAAGTCAAAAAGGTATAAGCCAAACCATCATAAGTCTAGGTAGTCCTCAAGTTACAATGGAGTTAGGTTCTGATAAAAACCTGGTAAAGTTGAAAAATCGTTAAGTTTAAACATTGTACACTGGGGACCATTTGTATCAGTAGAAAAAATCCACGTTGGAAAATATAACAGCCAAAAAAAGTAACTTGAGGCTGGGCACAGTGGCTCACCCTTGTAATCCTAGCACTCTGGGAGGCTGAGGCAGGAGAATTGCTTGAGGTCAGGAGTTCAAGACCAGCCTGATCAAGAGTGAGTGAGACCTTATCTCTACTAAAAATTAGCTGGGCTACATGACACACACCTGTAATTCCACTACTTGGTAGGCTGAGACAGAAAGATGGCTTGAACCCAAGAGTCTTAGGTTGCTTAATCTATGATGACACCACTGCACTCTAGCCTGAGCAACAGAGCAAGACTCTGTCTCAAGAAAAAAAAAAGATGACTTAGAGAAAAAAAAATATATGTATATATATTTCATTATAACCCTGACTTCAGAGTTCTCTTGTTCTCTAATGAGAGATATACATGAGACACCCAGGGAGCACGGAGGTTCACATCAGTAAACATGTTTGCTCTTTAACATCAGGATTATTTTGTGATATTTCAATCACATTGGTATTGCAAAATAGTTGTGCATTAGGTAGAAAGTATAGATTGCAGAAAAAATATTATAAATCACCCACAACATAATGCATGTTAGTTTTCAGGTGAAACTCCAACATGGAAGAGAAAAAACATCCTGAACAAAATATTTGACTTCTTTATTTTTATTTTTTTAATTTTTCCCTTTTTCCATGTCTGACACAGAAGTGTGGAACCCTTGTCACCATGCTTATGCGCTGCAGGCGGGTCTTGACTTCTCCTGTGTAGGCACGTCTGGGGGGTGTGCCCAAGGAGACATCATTTCTTGGCTTGTGCCAGCTGCATGGGTTCTGCTGTGAAAGTCCTGGTGTGTTTGGCACCTTCTCTGTGCCAGACACCACAGGACAGGGACACATAAAGCAAACAAGAGAACCCGTGACCTCAGGGACGGAGCCAGCAAGTTCTCCCCTCTCTCTGCCACCCCTTTCCTCCACTCATGCGCACTTGCTCACTCCTGGGAGCAAGTGACAGAATTTATTAACTCATGTAAGTAATTAAAGGGGGATTATTAAGCTAATCCTAAAAATGTAACACATTAATTGACAGATGATAAAGGCACAGACACAAAACTCAATAGCCCTAGAAAACCAAGAAACTCACTCTTCTCCAAACATACATATTCCAGTTAAGGGAATTTCATCTCAAAACCTTTAAAAAGGAGAGTCTGTTCTCTAGCCATGATTATTAAAAATAGTCTATAAAAGTGTAAAGATTGCTCACAAGGTCCCACAGTGTCATTCGCATACTTTTCAAACATGGACTCACATTCACACGTGGCATTCCATTTTCAGAACACATTTAATAGGCAATATGGCAAAATTACAGAAATACTCTCAAAGCATGTGCACTCATAATGTGCAAATAACTGCAGTGCAAATTAGCTGAATTATTCATCAAGGTACAGTGCCAGGCAAAATTATCTAGAATTGAATCCCTAACAGGTTTACCTCATTTTTCAAAAGCAGAAATTGACAGTTCCTTACAAGCCTGAGTGCACACTCCATCCATGTCTCTATAAGGGCTAAAGCATTTGTAAGAAAAATAAAATATTCAGCCAGACGTCTCCTTTATTTCTCTACTGAGGCCAGACTCAGCTAGATAAAGACTTCAGACAAAAACATCCAGATGATTGACCGTAGTGTGAAGGGGAAGCCTGGAAAATGCAATTGTTTTTGACAGTTTTGTAGAATATAAGACACATCTCAAGATTTTACATGTGAGAAAAAAAGCCAAGAGATGCTGTGTGACCTGTCTAAAACAATAACATTGCTGACGACCGGAATAGCCAGTTAATGGCAGGTGAGGTCTGAGGTGAGAGCAGTGTCCTTTCCAGGACACAATGTCACCCTTCGGGTGCACACTGCCACTGCTTCCGGGCTGCTTTATAAAGGCAAAACCATTGGTTTGGGGTAAGAAGTTTCTTTAAAATGAGAACTGGATCCCTTTCAAAAAATATATCAGCAAACTACTCTGTAATTAATGTTTCCGTTTTTCAATAGAAGCACCCAACTAAAGATGCATTTGATGAGTGACAACACCGTGCATTGAGGCCTGATTCTCATCCTGATTGTTGGTGTGGGAGATTCATGAAGCCTTCATATATACACAGACCTAACACCCTTCCTCCGGACTCACACCCTGAGATTGGGAGCCTACAGGACCCAGCGAAGCTGCCTGAGGGTTCTCTGTGCTGAGCTGGAGTGTCAGTTATCATAACAGACAGCCTCCAACATTGCTCCTCCTTTTGTGTGTGTGCTGCTCCTTCATCAGGAAATTGGGTCTACTTTCCCTTTACTGGAACCTGGGTTGACCTTGTGATATCTTGGACAAGTGCCAGTTTTAGGGCTAGCCCTCAGCAGAACTGGTAGTGTTTGCCTACACTCTGGGGTACCCATCACCACACATAGGGGAAGACTGTGGGAGGAAGAGTGATCTCTGAAGCAGCACCAGCTGTGAGGCATGCGAGCGAGGCCGTTTTGCAGGTCCCAGACCCACTGAAGCATGCAGCTGATGGGTAAATCCAGCCAATACCAAGTGTAGCAGAAGATACACTCAGCTAAGTTCAGAAAACCCAAAGAATTACAAGAGATAACAAGCTGTTATTGCTGTAATCCACTAAATATGACCTTTTTAATGCAGCAATAAATAATAAAAGCATCCAAGTATCAAAAAGAAAAAACGCCCACGTTTTGCATTAGCACAAGAGCTAATTTTTACTTTAGGATTTGCATTCAGAATGTCTCCATCACCTGAAAGACAGACTAGGGATTTACCATGTGTTGCAAGCATTCTCTGAGAGTGGGATAAGGAAAGGTGACATGCTAGAAGCTAGGATGCTCCCTCGTGTGACAAAGAGGTAGAGCTCTTCAGAAGGGGGGGGAGTGTGGAGAACAGAAGAGAAAAGATGAGTAGAACAGTTACAAGCTCATCTGGATTCTCTACTTGTGATGCTGCAGATACTCCCAAAGCAATTAGTTCTTCCAGCTGCCTCCCTGTCTCTCACCATTCCTGACTAGAAAAAGTTACTAGCACAAGAGTCAAAATTTGTCATGTTTATCTTTTTGAGTTCGAGCCCCAAGGAGTAAGAGAAAGATGGGCAGGGAATTCATCAACGTTAACTTATGAACACTACCATCTTGTCTGTTACCGTACCTCCCTGAACACAGCCTATCTCCTCTCAAAAATACAGTCTTTTATCCTTTCTTCATTTTGTATTTCTAACAGACAGGGCTTGTCAAACGAGGCAGTGAAATAAGATTGTCATGCACACTTGTGTGCTTTCTTATGTCTAATATTATTTGTCCCCAGCACATAAAATTGCTCCAGTGATGTTTCCTTCCTCGGTGGTGTCCTTTTGCAGCTCACTGGTTATATAGCAGACCACATTTTACAATGGCTAATTATGCAAGTTCTCAGTGTGCTAGAGATGATATTGAAATGTGATCTATACCAAGTTAATGTTCCATTTCATAGCAATTTTAAATGTGAAAAACTGTATGCACATGGTCCCAATAATCTTGAACCCTCAGCTATATTCAATGTGATGGAATTTTCTAATCAGTGAGCAATGAGCAGATGAGCTCATCAAAGAACACCCAGAAACTCTCAAAGCTTAACCCTCCTTCCTTCAATGCAATGAGCAATGGAAACACCATTGGTCCTTCATCCAGAGAGCTGACTAGAAAACCGTAAAATACTTGTGCATGGCAAAAGAAGCTTTGAACAAAGAAAGCAACAGGACCTTTGGTTCATAAAACTGGTATTTAATGATTTAGTGTCTCCATTATGGTTTGGGGTGGAGAGGGTAAAGAAGAGACAGTAAGAATTCTATTGATTGAATTCTGTCCCTACCTTTAAATTCTTACCAGTTGAGACTGGTTATTTAAGCAGCTAACAATAAAAAGACATGTGAAATTCTATAATTCAATTCATAAAACAAATATTGTCCAATTATGTAGCCAATTTGGTACTGAAACTAAGAATTTTTTTAAGTCTAAAAGACATGGACATTTCAAACATTTACAACACAGCGTATTGTGTACCTAAGGGAGACAGGCACAGAATGCTAAGGGAGCAAAGGAGGAGACTCAGAATGAGTTCGTAGAGGTCCAGAATTTTCCCTCTTTTGTTATGAGTCTTAAAAAAGGCTTCATAATTGGTGAGGAGAAAATGGAGAAAAGATACCTTATATAGAGACAACAATGAATAGAGGGTCATGCCTCATGCAGATTGGCAAGTGATTCCACATGGCTGTTGCACAGAATGAGCTTGGGCCTAGTGGGACTTGAGTCTGCTAGGTTGTTCTGAGACTGAATCCAAAGGACTTGAATGCCACACTAAAGAGTTTTGAATTTATGCGAAAAAAGCAATGAGGAGATAAACCAACTAAATTTGTGGAAATTAAACAGCACACTCTCAAAGACCAGTAGATCAAAGAAAAATCAAAAGAGAAATTAGAAATTATCCTGAGGCAATGAAAATGAAAACACAGTCTACTAAAACATGTGAGATGCACTGAAGTAGGGGGAAGGGGGAGATTTATGGCTAAAAACTGTTAACATTCAAAAAGCAGAAAGGTGTCAAATCATCAACTTAACTTATTAAGAACAAACTAAAGCAAAAGCTTGCAGAAAGAGGGAAATAATAAAGATTGGTGCAAAGATAAATGAAAGGAGACTTAGAAGAACAGGAGAGAAAATCAACAAAATTAATAGTTTGATCTCTGAAAAAAAAATCAATAACATTGACAAATCTTTAGCTAGGTAGCTCAAGAAAGAAAAAAGAGAAGACTTAAAGTACTAACATCAGAAATGGAAATGGCAACATTACTTCAAATGGTAAAGAATTAAAAGAGTTTTAAGAGAGAACTATGAACAATTATGCTCCAACAAATTGGGTAACCTAGAGGAAATGGACAAATTACCAGAGACATAAAACCCTACTAAGACTGCATCATGGAATAACTGAAATCCTGAATATATCCATAACCAGTAAGGAGATTAAATAAAGGATCAAAAATCTCCTGACAAAAGAAAGCCCAGGACCTGATGGCTTCACTTGTAAGTTCTACCAAACATTTATTAAAGAACTGACACCAAGCCTTTGCAAAGTTTTCCAAAAAGTTGAAGAGGAAGAAACATTTCCTAACATCCTATGAGGCCAGCCTGACATGATCCTGACACCAAAGTCTGTGAAAAAAACAAACTACTTATATCTCCTATAAACATTGATGCAAAACTCCTCAAGAAAATACTCGCAAACTGAATTCAGTAGCATATTAAAAAGATTATACACCATGACCAAGCAGTGTTTTTTCTTGGAATGTAAGAAGGGTTCAACATGTGAAAATTAATCAATATAATACACCATATTAACAGAATGAAAAGGGGAAATTCTGATCTCAAGTGATGCAGAAAAAACATTTGACAACATTTAATACCCTTTCATAATAAAAGAATTCAACAACTAATAATACAAGGAGACTACTTCAACATAATAATAATAAAATAATAAAATCCACATTTGAAAACTTATAGCAAATATTACGCTGAATAGTGAATGATTGAGAGATTTCCTCTAAAATAGAGCGAGGCAAGGATGCCCACTTTTACCACATCTATTCATCAAGTACTAGGAAGTTCTAGCCAAAGCAATAAGACAAGAACAAGAAATAAAATGCATCCCATTTGGAAATGAAAAAGTAAAATTATCTCTGTTCACAGACGCATGACTTTTGTTTAGAAAACCCTAAAGATAAAACACCTACTAAGACAAATAAATTCAGCAAAGGAATAAAATTCCAAATCAATACACAAAATTCAGTTGGATTTCTATACGTAATAATAAATAATCTGAAAAGAAAATTAAGAAAACAATGCCAGTTACAACAGTAGCAAAAAGAATAAACACATAGGAATTAACTAAGGAGGTGAAAGACTTACACAATGAAAACTATAAAACATTGCTGAAAGAAAGTGAAGACATACATAAATGGAAAGGTATCCATATTCACAAATTGGAACTCTTTTTTTTTTTTTTTTTTTTTTTGAGACAGAGCCTCAGCTGTCACCCTGGGTAGAGTATTGTGGCATCACAGCTCATGGCAACCTCCAACTCCTGGGCTCAAGTGATTCTCCTGCCTTTGCCTCCCAAATAGCTGGAACGACAGGAGCCCACCACAATGCCTGGCTATTTTTTGGTTGCAGCCATCATTGTTTGGTGGGCCAGGGTTGGATTTGAACCTGCCAGCTCAGGTGTATGTGGCTGGAGCCCTAGCCGCTTGAGCCACAGGCACTGAGCCCATAAATTGGAACTCTTAATATTGTAAAGAGTCATTATAAGCCAAAGTGATCCCTAAATTCAATGCAATGACTATCCAGATTTCATTTTTTTTGGTGGAAGTAGAAAAAGTCATCCTAAAATTTAAATAGTATCTCAAGGAACCTCAAATAGGCAAATCAATGTTGAAAAGGAAGAATGAAGCTGGAGGACTCACCTGTCCTGATTTCAAAACTTAGTACAAAAATATATTAATGAAAGCAATGTGGTACCAGCATCAAGACAAACATATAATCCAGTGGAGAAAGCCCAGAAATAAACCCTCATATATATCGTCAAATGATTTCCAACATAGATGCCAAGATCCTTTAATGGTGAAAAAAATACTGCATGTCTTTTCAGTAAATGGTGCTAGGGAAACTGAATATCCATGTGCAAAAGAATGAAATTGGACCTTTCTAAAGGGTCTTTCTTTATATGAAGAGCAATGTGAAATGTATGAAAGACCTATCTAGAAAGGCTAACACTCTAAAACTCTTAAAAGAAAACACAAGACAAAAGTTGTATTGCATGGATTTGGTGATTAATTCAGCCATAAACAAACAACCTAATTCAAAAATGAACAAAGGAGTAAAATAGGTATTTCTCCAAATAATATGTACAAATGGACAATAAGTACATTAGGAGACCCTCAACTAACTGTGATGGAAAATACAAATCAAAACACAATGAGACAGCACCTCACACATATTAGGATGGCCACGGTCAAGAAAAAACAGAAATAACTAGTGTCAGGAA
The DNA here is from genome assembly GCF_027406575.1 of Nycticebus coucang. Lineage (NCBI taxonomy): Eukaryota > Metazoa > Chordata > Mammalia > Primates > Lorisidae > Nycticebus > Nycticebus coucang. The sequence continues at coordinate 4,043,373 of NC_069790.1, forward strand.
GAACGTGGAAGAATTGGAACTCTTGCACAGTCTAAGTGGGAATGTAAAATTGAACAGTATAAACAGTTATCTCTCACCACAGTAAAAGAAAACTTTTATTAAAAGGAAAAAAGTAATGAGGTAGAAATGGGGACTTTTTAAGCCAAGAATGAGATGATTTCTTTTTGTTTTAGGAAGATCATTTAATAAGCATCATAGCTTGAAAGGAAGTCAAAGATGATAGAGAAAAACATAAATGAAGACATGAACTAAGACCCTGCTTCTGCATGAGGCATGTCCCTCTCAAGGAGATTGTCCTGGAGCAATATAATTGGCAGGAATTTGTGACCAGTTGGAGAGATGAGAGAGCGAGGGAAGGATGTGAAAGCTGTCCGGAGCTGAGCTGGAAACCTGAGTTGAAGGCAGCACCATCACTGCAGTGGAGAAAACAGGAAAAGGAGCTGAGGAAGGGGTTGCAGAATTCTGGGTTGTACCTGAGCTGAAGGGTAGCACCCCAATGAAAATGTCTACTGAGATGCTAGTTACAGATATATCCGTGCTTTGGACTGATGCGTGTGTCCCCACAAAATTCAAGTGTGGAAGTAGTGACCCTAATGTGGTGGTGCTGGGACGTGGCCTCTGGGAGGTGGACCCCTCCTGATGGAATCAGTGCCACATTCCAGAGCCAGCTTATGGACTTTCTCTCTGACGAGTGAGGAGGTGAGGACAGCCACCTACAATCCAGGAAGAAGCGCCTCCCTGACACTGACCAATGGCACCTCCATCCATCCTCCAGGGCTATGAGAAATGAGTGTTAAGTCTGCGGTCATCTGTTAGAGCAGCCCAGGCTGGCCAGGACTCTTGGTCTCATGCTCAGAAATGTCCTGGCTTGAGATAGTGAGTGGAGGATTCTGAGCATGCATGCAGTGAATGCAAGAGAAATGGTCCAGAGAGGCCCCTGGTGGCTTGCAGAACCCGAAAGGCCTCTGTCATCTCTGAAACACAAATTTTTTACTCATACTTTTTTTATATATTCACTGAATTAAATCACCAATTTTATGTGCAATAATGACTGTTTTGCATAAAGCAACAAAGCTTGACTCATCACCTCCGCTTTATAAAGAAAATATTCTATTAACTTCTGTAGCTATGGTATATTTGGGGGCTGCTCAGTAATCTCATGGTGTGTGCCCTTAGGAAGCATGGATCTGAGTAATCTTCCTGCAGGACTTCCAGGCTTATTAGCTGTAACATTCACTTACGGAGACACCTTCTTCTTCAGAAGGGGTGGGTGGGGCAGAATCTTAGCTCTGTCTGCGATGAGGAGCTGGGGCTGCCTGGAGGCATAGCTGTTGTGGAATCCTGTTCCAGCCTAAGACAACCTTTGATTCCTGGCTTTAGTGTGTGTGTGTGTGTGTGTGTGTGTGTGTGTGTGTGTGTGTGTTTTATTTGTTTGTTTGTTTTTTCCAGTTTTGGGCCCGCCACCTCCGGCATACAGGGCCGGCTCTACTCCTTTGAGCCACAGGCACCACCCAGGCTTTAGTGTGTTTTTCTTAGCAAAAATGGTCACGGAGTAAGCAGTTAGCAAATGCTCATGGGTGGTGCTAAAAGTGGGAAATGCTTTGTTGACCACCACAGGAAGGTGGTGGTTTTCTTATTTGAACAGGAGTTAACTATTGAGTAGCTGCTAAATAGTCTTGGAGGCAGCCCCAGTGAGGGAGGAAGCAGGACACCATGACACCAGGGACAGTTCAAGCCGGCTCAGTGTGAGAGGAGATGTTGATGGTGCAGGAGCGTCTGTGTGAGGCTGGAGACACACGTTGATGGTGCAGGAGCGTCTGTGTGAGGCTGGAGACACACGTTGATGGTGCAGGAGCGTCTGTGTGAGGCTGGAGACACACGTTGATCGTGCAGGAGCGTCTGTGTGAGGCTGGAGACACACGTTGATGCTGGAGGAGCGTCTGTGTGAGGCTGGAGACACACGTTGATGGTGCAGGAGCGTCTGTGTGAGGCTGGAGACACACGTTGATGCTGGAGGAGCGTCTGTGTGAGGCTGGACGCACACGTTGATGGTGCAGGAGCGTCTGTGTGAGGCTGGACGCACACGTTGATGGTGCAGGAGCGTCTGTGTGAGGCTGGAGACACACGTTCATGGTGCAGGAGCGTCTGTGTGAGGCTGGAGACACACGTTGATGGTGCAGGAGCGTCTGTGTGAGGCTGGACGCACACGTCGATGGTGCAGGAGCGTCTGTGTGAGGCTGGACGCACACGTTGAAGGTGCAGGAGCGTCTGTGTGAGGCTGGACACACACGTTGATGGTGCAGGAGCGTCTGTGTGAGGCTGGAGACACACGTTCATGGTGCAGGAGCGTCTGTGTGAGGCTGGAGACACACGTTCATGGTGCAGGAGCGTCTGTGTGAGGCTGGAGACACACGTTCATGGTGCAGGAGCGTCTGTGTGAGGCTGGAGACACACGTTGATGCTGGAGGAGCATCTGTGTGAGGCTGGAGACACACGTTGATGGTGGAGGAGCGTCTGTGTGAGGCTGGAGACACACGTTGATGGTGGAGGAGCGTCTGTGTGAGGCTGGAGACACACGTTGATGGTGGAGGAGCGTCTGTGTGAGGCTGGAGACACACGTTGATGGTGGAGGAGCGTCTGTGTGAGGCTGGAGACACACGTTGATGGTGGAGGAGTGTCTGTGTGAGGCTGGAGACACACGTTGATGGTGGAGGAGCGTCTGTGTGAGGCTGGAGACACACGTTGATGGTGCAGGAGCGTCTGTGTGAGGCTGGAGACACACATTCATGGTGGAGGAGCGTCTGTGTGAGGCTGGAGACACACGTTGATGCTGGAGGAGCGTCTGTGTGAGGCTGGAGACACACATTCATGGTGGAGGAGCGTCTGTGTGAGGCTGGAGACACACGTTCATGGTGCAGGAGCGTCTGTGTGAGGCTGGAGACACACGTTGATGCTGGAGGAGCGTCTGTGTGAGGCTGGAGACACACGTTGATGGTGGAGGAGCGTCTGTGTGAGGCTGGAGACACACGTTGATGGTGGAGAAGCGTCTGTGTGAGGCTGGAGACACACGTTGATGGTGGAGAAGCGTCTGTGTGAGGCTGGAGACACACGTTGATGGTGGAGGAGCGTCTGTGTGAGGCTGGAGACACACGTTGATGGTGGAGGAGCGTCTGTGTGAGGCTGGAGACACACGTTGATGGTGGAGGAGCGTCTGTGTGAGGCTGGAGACACACGTTGATGGTGCAGGAGCGTCTGTGTGAGGCTGGAGACACACATTCATGGTGGAGGAGCGTCTGTGTGAGGCTGGAGACACACGTTGATGCTGGAGGAGCGTCTGTGTGAGGCTGGAGACACACATTCATGGTGGAGGAGCGTCTGTGTGAGGCTGGAGACACACGTTCATGGTGCAGGAGCGTCTGTGTGAGGCTGGAGACACACGTTGATGGTGGAGGAGCGTCTGTGTGAGGCTGGAGACACACATTCATGGTGGAGGAGCGTCTGTGTGAGGCTGGAGACACACGTTGATGGTGCAGGAGCGTCTGTGTGAGGCTGGACGCACACGTTGATGGTGCAGGAGCGTCTGTGTGAGGCTGGAGACACACGTTCATGGTGGAGGAGCGTCTGTGTGAGGCTGGAGACACACGTTGATGGTGGAGGAGCGTCTGTGTGAGGCTGGAGACACACGTTCATGGTGCAGGAGCGTCTGTGTGAGGCTGGAGACACACGTTGATGCTGGAGGAGCGTCTGTGTGAGGCTGGAGACACACGTTGATGGTGGAGGAGCGTCTGTGTGAGGCTGGACGCACACGTTGATGGTGCAGGAGCGTCTGTGTGAGGCTGGAGACACACGTTCATGGTGCAGGAGCGTCTGTGTGAGGCTGGACACACACGTTCATGGTGGAGGAGCGTCTGTGTGAGGCTGGAGACACACGTTCATGGTGCAGGAGCGTCTGTGTGAGGCTGGACACACACGTTCATGGTGGAGGAGCGTCTGTGTGAGGCTGGAGACACACGTTGATGGTGGAGGAGCGTCTGTGTGAGGCTGGAGACACACGTTGATGGTGGAGGAGCGTCTGTGTGAGGCTGGAGACACACGTTCATGGTGGAGGAGCGTCTGTGTGAGGCTGGAGACACACGTTGATGGTGGAGGAGCGTCTGTGTGAGGCTGGAGACACACGTTCATGGTGGAGGAGCGTCTGTGTGAGGCTGGAGACACACGTTGATGGTGGAGGAGCGTCTGTGTGAGGCTGGAGACACACGTTGATGGTGCAGGAGCGTCTGTGTGAGGCTGGAGACACACGTTCATGGTGGAGGAGCGTCTGTGTGAGGCTGGAGACACACGTTGATGGTGGAGGAGCGTCTGTGTGAGGCTGGAGACACACGTTCATGGTGCAGGAGCGTCTGTGTGAGGCTGGAGACACACGTTGATGCTGGAGGAGCGTCTGTGTGAGGCTGGAGACACACGTTGATGGTGGAGGAGCGTCTGTGTGAGGCTGGACGCACACGTTGATGGTGCAGGAGCGTCTGTGTGAGGCTGGAGACACACGTTCATGGTGCAGGAGCGTCTGTGTGAGGCTGGACACACACGTTCATGGTGGAGGAGCGTCTGTGTGAGGCTGGAGACACACGTTGATGGTGGAGGAGCGTCTGTGTGAGGCTGGAGACACACGTTCATGGTGCAGGAGCGTCTGTGTGAGGCTGGACACACACGTTCATGGTGGAGGAGCGTCTGTGTGAGGCTGGAGACACACGTTGATGGTGGAGGAGCGTCTGTGTGAGGCTGGAGACACACGTTGATGGTGGAGGAGCGTCTGTGTGAGGCTGGAGACACACGTTCATGGTGGAGGAGCGTCTGTGTGAGGCTGGAGACACACGTTGATGGTGGAGGAGCGTCTGTGTGAGGCTGGAGACACACGTTCATGGTGGAGGAGCGTCTGTGTGAGGCTGGAGACACACGTTAATGGTGGAGGAGCGTCTGTGTGAGGCTGGAGACACACGTTGATGGTGGAGGAGCGTCTGTGTGAGGCTGGAGACACACGTTGGTGGTGGAGGAGCGTCTGTGTGAGGCTGGAGACACACGTTGATGGTGGAGGAGCGTCTGTGTGAGGCTGGAGACACACGTTGATGGTGGAGGAGCGTCTGTGTGAGGCTGGACGCACACGTTGATGGTGCAGGAGCGTCTGTGTGAGGCTGGAGACACACGTTCATGGTGCAGGAGCGTCTGTGTGAGGCTGGACACACACGTTCATGGTGGAGGAGCGTCTGTGTGAGGCTGGAGACACACGTTGATGGTGGAGGAGCGTCTGTGTGAGGCTGGAGACACACGTTCATGGTGCAGGAGCGTCTGTGTGAGGCTGGACACACACGTTCATGGTGGAGGAGCGTCTGTGTGAGGCTGGAGACACACGTTGATGGTGGAGGAGCGTCTGTGTGAGGCTGGAGACACACGTTGATGGTGGAGGAGCGTCTGTGTGAGGTTGGAGACACACGTTCATGGTGGAGGAGCGTCTGTGTGAGGCTGGAGACACACGTTGATGGTGGAGGAGCGTCTGTGTGAGGCTGGAGACACACGTTGGTGGTGGAGGAGCGTCTGTGTGAGGCTGGAGACACACGTTGATGGTGGAGGAGCGTCTGTGTGAGGCTGGAGACACACGTTGATGGTGGAGGAGCGTCTGTGTGAGGCTGGAGACACACGTTCATGGTGCAGGAGCGTCTGTGTGAGGCTGGAGACACACTGGTAGGGCCTGGAACTATGTGCAGGGAGGGGGGCTCTTGCTGCTGTTGCCTCCAGTTCCTCCCAGGAATGGGCTCCACAGAGGATGAGAGGTGGCTTCCCTGGAAGACCAGTGTGGAGGAGGGGAGGAAAGGCTGATGGGCTTGGGAGGCATAACATGGGATGAAACAAAAGGGCTCACCTTCACTCACCTCAGGGCCGAGTTCAAATGCTCAGGGCCTCCTAGGTGAAGAGGCCCTTTCTTAGAGCTACTCTAACAGCAGCAGATGGCCGGTGCACTGGCTGAGAATGTTTGCATGTCATATGTAGAAGCTAGGCCAGCCCTCTACCCCACAAAGGCAAGTTAATGTGTCCTGTTCTGGGTTTTTTTTAAGACAGGGGGCTATGTTGCCCCAGCTGGAGTGCAGGGGCTATTCATAGGCACAGCTCAGGTGACCCCTCTTCAGGCAATCCAACGGTCCCCCTCTCCCAGGAGGTCACCACAGTGATGCTGAACTTGGTGCTGGCACCCGGTTAGCATAGCAAACAGTAGCCCTGACCTCTGGGCTCAAGCGATTCTCCTGCCTCAGCCTCTCAAATACCTCTAACTATAGCCTGGTGGGTGTTCTAAGATTTTTTTTTAAGAAAATGTAAATTTATAACTTGCTTTAAACAAAAGTGAACATCTGTGATGGAAGGGTTTGGTGATTGTAATCAATAAGTATTTAAAGATAAGAATGATAATATAATTTTTAAACCTAAAATTTCCTATCTCCCTGAGAGAGATTATGCAACGGTGTTTTATGAGGGACATTGTTCCTGCAATCATAGGCTCTACAGTTCTGTTGTAGCCCTGTCTCTTATCTTCTGCTTGACCTAAAGTATAGGTCTCTTAACTTCATCTATAATTTAGATGTAATTATTCATGACTTCCCTGTAGAAATAAAAACTATTATTCTTCTAAAGTATAAAAGGATGGGTATAAAATAAGCCACTTTTTCTCCCTCAGTATACATGGCATTGAAAAATGCATCTGAAGCATTTACATAAAAGCACATACTTTAAATCAGTGTGCTGCCTAGGGAGATTTTATGATCACAGGCCTTCAGATCTCAAGAGGGCCAGAGAAGCAATATTTCAGATACTTACACGAATTAAAATCCCTATTGAAGAAGAACCTGGATTAGTTTTCACTTTTCTCTTTCAAGGAATGACAGATACAGTAGGAAGAATATTTGGTCTCTTTAAGAAGCAGCAGAACTTTTAAATGAATAGAGTCTGGCCTCCACACCTGCCTGCACAGAGTTTTTAGCCAGATGGGTGAGCTGATTGGTGATTGTTTAAGATTTACAAATAATGTAAAACTTGAAACAAAAGGCAGGGGACCAGAAAGGTTGCATTTATCTTGATTGGAGCTTAGCATCATAGGAAAAGGCATATTCCTAGAGGCTCCCTGTAAAATAAAGCCTCAGGGAGTTGTAGAAAGCTCACACCCAGATTCTAAGGAAAGAAGTAAGGGTCCTGTACGGAGCACCACACACAGGCAGGCAGAAATAAGTCACTGGCTGGCGGCAGTGGGTATATGCAAACTATTTGAGGGTAATTAACAGGTTCAGGTCAGAAAATTGTGGAGAGGTAGAATGTATTCTCTAATAAAGCAAGTGCAGTGTTTAGATGACTAACACCCTAGAGATTTTGGTTTTTTAGAACAAAGTACAGTAAAATGCAAAGCTAAGAGTTCCATGCCAACCGGCTAAAAAAGTACTTCAAGTGTCTTTTTCTTTGAAACATTGTTTTTTATGTATTATCTTTCACTTTGAATAGAAATTTGGATTGATATACAGTAAGTGCACACAGAACAAGTAGCATGGATCTCTTACTTCTTGTTTTAACACTGTATAAGATACTTGACTGTAAAATCACAAATATACCACTGCCATTTGTCATTTAGCTTCTGGAAACTTCTAAGTTTCCCCCCTGTCATTCAACCTGTTTCTCGCAGAGATACTCCTAAAGCCATATCTCTTTCCTAACGCTTATGACTGGGCTACCTTATAATCATTTGCTCAAGAGCTGATTTCCTCGGCTGGATGCTGAGAAAAGCAAAAGATTCACATCTAAGGAAGACATGCTCTTTCTCTCCCCAAGAGTTTAGGGGGAGAGATGAATTTCTAAGCGTCTAATTAAAATTTCAAAGTGACAAGTACTATTATTTTTAAAATCATGGTAAGTGCTAAGAAAGCACAGGGGCACGGGGGTCAAATTTTTCCAAGTAGGGGGAATAAAAATTAGAGGCAGTAACAGTTAGGCAGGATGGCAAAAAATAAACAGGGTTCATCCAACACCTGGCAGGAGAAGCTGCCTGGGAGCAGGGCTGATGTAGTGAAAGGGCACTCTCGCCTGTCTGGTCTTGGCGAGCTCTTTAGTGAGATTTGAATTAACTGGGTATTATCAAGAGCAAAAGGCATAAAATGAAGTTGGAAACAAAAGTTATGTTCAGTGCTGAGATTGGGAATGGTGAGTAAAGAAGGCATTTTAAGCAGCCTATGGATGCAATCAGAACAGTGTTTTAGAAAGATAACCCCTTAAAAGTGTGTGGAGAATGGATTGAAGGATTCCACGCCTGGAGGAAAATGAACCAAACAGGAAACTATTTTAATACTTTGGGTGAGATTTAGAGACATGGCAATGGGGAAGGAGAGAGGGAACGGATTTGACAGACATGGTGTGAGGAATTTTAAAGAGTTGGGGGCAGAAAGAAGGCAAGGAGAAGTGCTTTTCTACCGAAGGAATTTGATGAAGAGGGATCAGTGTCTCCTGTGCAAGTCCAGGACTGGGGTGAGGTGCATGATTTTAAAATGTTCTAAAAATCTCAGTAATGAAGATATATGATATTTTAACATAATGTTTCAAAAAATCGGTATCAATGTAACAATCCACAATGAAGGTTTAGACTATAAGAAATTGGCTCAGACGATTATGGTGGCTGACAAGTTCCAGGATGTGCAGTGTGCTCTGCAAGCTGGAGACCCAGCAGAGCTGATGGTGTAAGTTCCAGGATAAAGATCAGCAAGCTTGAAACCCAGGGAGGAGCAGTGGTTCAGTTCAGATATGAAGGCAGAAGAAACTTTTATGTCCCAGTCTGAAAGCCATCAGACAGGAGTTAGCTCTTACTTGGAGAAGATAAATCTATTTGTTCTATTTGGGGCTTCAACTAATTAGACAAGGCCCATCCACATCAAACAGGGCAATCTTCTGTATTCGGTCAATGAACTTTAATGTTAGCCTTAGCCAAAAAAAAAAAAACAACACACTGACAGAAACTCCCAAAGTCATGCTTGACCAAATATCTGGGCAGCTCATGGCCCAGTCAAGTTGATGCATAAAATCAACCACCACAATAAAAAAATTACATAAGGGCAGGATCAATATGATTGGTTTGGCTTGGTTTGGCATAGCTCCTGTGCCTTATCCTATCTGCTATTTGCCACAGTATCTCCTGCAATGCCAACTCTACTCCCCACATCCTTGCAACGTGCCATATGCATAGGAAGGGCTCAATACAGGTATGTTCAACACAGGGTGATGCAAGTTATTCTGTGTGAAAGAAATGATTTTCCATCATTATGTGAATTTACTACCAAACTCTGAATGTCTTTAAGTACATCTTTGGATGTATCATGCAAAATTACATTTATGCTTTATGGCTAATTTTTGACCCATAATACTAAGTTTGGAAGTAAATCAAAGGAAATTATTTTCTTTAGAACTGTCATTTCAATAGCTATAACCACAAGGATGGCAGTCTAGGAGAATGGAAACAAGGAAATAGGTTTTTGAAAAATATTGCACGTCACACATACAAAAGAATGTTAAGGTGAACTGTAAATTAGAAAACTAAGATTCAAGAAGTTTATCACCTTGGTCTTGGTTGCGTGTTTCATAGGCAGTGGAAACATGACATAGCCATGTTCTGTTCAGCCTATGGCATTTCCATTGCAACCTCTGTGATAATCTTCCCCAGCATGTAAAATGGCCAACATTTTCTTAAAGTGTAGACATACATGTATTTATTTTAAGAAGTATAAAATAATGAACAAGTAATTTCTCATTTTGGTTTGCACACCTAGACTAAATGCCTTCGAGACAATGATTTAAAAATATATATATGGATACAAGTCAGGTTTGTTTCCCCAATAAATTAATTGTTACCTGATGCCAACTTAAAATAGTATTGTTACAATCAGGAAAAGTAACCATAGCAATGTAATTATTAACTTAAACACAGTTCGTCCCCCCTCCATTTTGACTCTGAAAAGGCACTTTGATTGAATGGCTTGTGTATGTATTTTTCACACCTGGATTTCTATTGACATTAGCTTCTTAGTCAAGTCAAATACATTCTTTTCCCCCAAACTGCATACATTGCAAAGTCATCTAAACATGAAATCTCTCTAAAATCTGTCATCTCACTAGTTTCTCTCCACTCTGACTGCCTGGCAAATATTTTGTTGAGTGTTGTCTCTTCACATGTAAATATGGGGATGAAATGTGTTGACATAAAACCTTGTACTGTCCACCACATTATGTTCTGCAGGATTCCCTGTCACTCTGCAGTCAAGACAATTCAGCAAGTAGACCATGAGGCATCCCTTATTTGTAAAATGTTTTTACAAAATGGATGGTAAAGTCCTAAATGAAATAGGCAAATATTGGCTTTGAAGTTTATCGGCTGAGGTCCAGACGTAAGACACAAAGGTCTTAGATGTGATCCATGCAAGTCACCTCTCAGGGACCAAGAAGGAGCAAGAATGATTCAGAAGACATCAGCTTAGTAGAGCGACAACAACGTCCCAGTGTCTGCAACCTCAAGTCCTGTCCTTCTCAGAACTGGGGAGGCTGAGGCAAGAGAATCACTTAAGCCCAGGAGTTGGAGATTGCTGTGAGCTGTGTGATGCCATGGCACTCTACTGAGGGCCATAAAGTGAGACTCTGTCTCTATAAAAAAAAAAAAAAAAAAAAGAGGTTGTGGTGAGAGTCAGAAAGGGCTCAGGGCTTTGGTTTGTTCAATTCACTGGCATTGCATCCCCAGCACTAATGGGAGGGTATTCACGTATTATGAATAAATTCAGAGCAAATTAAATTAAATTATTATCTACCTAAGCGTACCTAAGCTCATGACCTAAGATCCAAATCTGCTATAATAATGATGCCCCTAGTGTCATAAGAACTCTCTAATTCTGGGACAACCATAATTCTGGCTCCCATCACAGTTTATAGTCACAATGGCAAATACCTCTTTGTGAGTTTGTTTCCAGACGTATAAGCCTCATACCATGGTATGGCCAGAGTCACATGTCATTGCTCTGTACCCTAAATTGTTCGAGATAATGAAGACTACTGTATTCCTATTGTAGCTGATGTCCTGTGACTTGCCCAGGTATACCACGTGCTCCAAGATGCTGACATTCTTGAGGTTGTCCTAATCCACAGTGTCACACCTGGCTGGCTCTGTGGCCCCTGTCTGACCGCACTGCCCTCGCCACTAACACACACAAACCTCTCATTTACCAGATGGCTCTCTTCCATGAAGAAATAATAAAGGATTGAGGAGATGGATAAACTAACTATCTGATTTAGTAATTAGTAATTATACGAAGCATAAACGTATTAAGACGTCACACTGCATACCACAAACACGTACCATTACGTCAGTTGTAAACAAAAATTTGTGTCAGTTTTAAACAAAAATGTTTAAATGTATTAAATAAAAAAAATATTTTAATTGAATTTAAATTTAAAAATGAAAATTTTTGAAATGCCAGATTTTTTAACTAGGTGAGCTATAAGAAAAATTAATGACTTTATAAAACATATCCTACCCTCAATTTTGTATGTATGATTTTAGCACCTGTCAGAGTGATCTTTTGTAGACTTTACTCATATATTTATTGTTCAAGCTGTTCTACACATCAGCCTGTATCCCTGACTTTCATTCAAAGTGAATCCAATGATAAAAGGATTTTGACAACTTCCAACTTTCGTTCTATGACGTGATCACTCTGTGTGGGAACCTTTCCACTCTCCCCACTTCCACTGTTCACACCCACCTTCTGTCTCTCTCTGCCCATCTGCATTACCTCCATTGTAACAACACGCTCTCAGATACACAGGAGAGAGGCTGCCAAGACTGTGCCTTGGTGACTGAAGCAGCAACACAATGCAATGGGACATTTGGTGGCTGTAGGTGGAGTCTTAACTCCCTTCAGTTATCTGAGCCACAACATCCTTCATGCTCTTATTATTTAGTTCTCTCATCTCTGATTTTTTTTTCATTTAATTTCCCTTCAGCCTAAAGAACACCCTTTAGCATGTGTCAAATAATAATAAATTATCTACATTTTTGTTTGACTGGAATTTTATTTTTAAAATTTTTTGAAGTATCTTTTCACTGTGTGTAAAATTCTAGATTGAGTTCTTTTGTGTCTACACCTGACACTTTCTATTTTCTGTTGCCTTGTGTAGTTACTGGTGATAAGTTCACCCTAAGACACCTTTGCTCTATTGCACTTTTGAATATTTTTTTTCTTTCTAGTTGCTCATAGGCCTTCTATTTTGCTTTTATTTTTAGCATTTTTACTCTGACATGCCTCGTGTTTTGTTTTGCTTTGTTGTTACATCTGCCTGGGTTCTGCAGTAATTCTTTCTTTTTGCAGTTTTTTTTTAGCCAGGGCTGGGTTTGAACCTGCCACTTCTGGCATATGGTGCCAGCACCCTACTACTTTGAGCCACAGGCGCCACCCAGCTTTAGAGAGTATTTAGCCTTCATCTCTTCAAAGGTTGCCTCTGCCATCCTACACACATTACACATATTTTGGACCTTAACTAGGTTCCATATATTTCATATACTCTTTTTATTTTTTATTTTTTTTATTTTTATTTTTTTTTATTAAATCATAGCTGTGCACATTAGTATGATCATGGGGCACCATACACTTGGTTCATAGACCGTTTGACACATTTTCATCACACTAGTTAACATAGCTTTCGTGGCATTTTCTTAGTTATTTTGCTAAGACCTTTACATTCCACATTTACTAGGATTCACATATACCCTTGTAAGATGCACCGCAGGTGTAATCCCATTAGTCCCTCTCCCTCCACCTACCTCCCCCCTCCCTCCCCTCCTTTTCCCCCTTCTCCCTATTCTTAGGTTGTAACTGGGTTATAGCTTTCATGTGAAGGTCCTACATTAGTTTCATAATAAGCGTGAGTACATTGGGTACTTTTTCTTCCATTCTTTTTTTTGTTTGTTTGTTTACATATTTATATTATTTTATTTATTCATTATTTTTATGTATGTAATTTTCTTGCCACAACATTTTGTTGTTTTTTTTATTAAATCATAACTGTATACATTGATATGATCAAGTTCAGAAATAGCATCAACTATACAAAACCTCCCTAAAAAGAAAAGCCTGGGACCAGATGGTTTCACGTCAGAATTCTACCAAACCTTTAAAGAGGAATTAGTACCTATATTACTCAACCTGTTCCAAAAGGTAGAAAAAGAAGGAAGACTACCCAACACGTTCTATGAAGCAAACATCACCCTGATCCCCAAACCAGGAAAAGACCCAACAAGAAAAGAAAATTATAGACCAATATCACTAATGAACATAGATGCAAAAATATTCAACAAGGTCCTAACAAACAGAATCCAGCAACACATCAAACAAATTATACATCATGACCAAGTTGGTTTTATCCCAGGGTCTCAAGGCTGGTTCAATATACGTAAATCTATAAATGTAATTCAGCACATAAACAAATTAAAAAACAAAGACCATATGATTCTCTCAATTGATGCAGAAAAAGCTTTTGATAATATCCAGCATCCCTTCATGATCAGAACACTCAAGAAAATTGGTCTAGAAGGGACTTTCCTTAAACTGATAGAGGCCATCTACAGCAAACCCACAGCCAATATCATATTGAATGGAGTTAAATTGGAATCATTTCCACTCAGATCAGGAACCAGACAAGGCTGCCCATTGTCTCCATTGCTTTTCAACATTGTAATGGAAGTTTTAGCCACCGCAATTAGGGAAGAAAAGGCGATCAAGGGTATCCATATAGGGTCAGAAGAGATCAAACTTTCGCTCTTCGCAGATGATATGACTGTGTATCTTTTCTTCCATTCTTGAGACTTTACTAAGAAGAATATGTTCCAGCTCCATCCATGTAAACATGAAAGAGGTAAAGTCTCCTCTTTTTATATATTTTCCTCTCTTAATTTCCAGGCTCTAGTCTGGGTATTTTCTATCGACTTATTTTCAAGATCTGTAAATCATTCTTTATTTTTATCTACTATGCTATTCATGCCATTTCGTGTGCTCCTAAATGCAGTTATTAAATGTTTGTGCTCTAGAATTCACACTGAATTTCTTTTTATGTATTTCAGATATCTAATGAAAATATCCATCTTTAATCTATAATCCTGCGTATTTTGATGTATTGCTCTCATGTCATATTTGCGTCACAATTGGGTTTGATCCTCTCAGAGAATCATTCCTTTGGTCTTATTTGTAGACTTTCAGTGAAATCGCATACATTGTGTGTAAAAAAAACAGTGGCTGAGTGCTGGTATTTTCCTCCACAGAGCATAATCTGTATCCCCTTGGCAAGCAGCTGGAGGTAGGAAAAATCACCTCGATCCTATCATGGACTGCCCTGCCAATGTGCATTATTCAACTGTAAGAAAAAATGAGCAAAATTTCTGTCATGAAATGGAAAAAGTTCCAGGGTGTATTTTTTAAGTGGAAAAACCCAGGTGCACAGCAATGAAAAATTGAATATTTTTATGTGTTGTAATAGAAATGAAAGTACAAATATACCTAACAGTTTATATTTGCAAAAAAACTTCTGTTTGAATTAAGAAGAAAATACAATGGGAATCAGAGTGGGGTACAGGGTTAAGGGATGGGAGTGAGACTTTCCTGAGTGTATCTTTTGTGTATTTTGAATAGGGCACTTTAGCTAATCAAAAAATCAATTTAAATCAAAATAGGGGAAAAAACAATTGTTTTTAAAAACCTGAAACAAAATGTCTACATATTTCAAATTGGCAATGTAATCATAACATAAAATAATTATTTGAAGACGTTTTGTAATACCGTGATCTGGATGTACATTTTTACAACTTACTGAGATATACTTGATATGTTAGAAGAAATGCAAATCGATCCAAAGCCTCTTTCAGTGATTTTGTTAATAGTAGCATTAACATTGTAATTTTTTAAATATGCATACTATAATGAAGAGTAAGTGAAAATGCTAATTTGAGAAGAACCCAGATTTTTCAGAGTAGAAAAAAGATAAAATCAAAAACATTCCATTGGAAATATGAAAATGTATGCATTATTTTTCTCATAGGTATATATTTCCTAGCTCTAAGCATAGTACAGTGTGATTCCAGTATCCGTAAGTAACCCAAGCATTCTGGGTTTTGTTTTTAAATAATATTCCCTACTTACAGGAATCAGGCAGGGAAATTTTAAGATGTGCTTTGGATATTCTGTAAATATTGAGGAAATGTTTAAAGGCATAAATAAGGCCAAACGTGGTATATCAATACCTACCTTCTCAAATAATACAAAATACAATTTATAGCATGAGCAATACAATTTTCTTGACAAAAAAATGTTTCATTTGAGTCTAATATAATCTTCAGATTTAATTTCAAGTTTATAGAAAATATAGAGCTATAAGAAAAAATAAATAACAATCCAGGTAATTTATACACAACAATAAAAATAAAACAAATACAGTAAAACATTAATAATTGTTGAAACTGGGTGGTAAGTGAATGGACATTTGTCTTGTTATTACTTCAACTTTTCTGCAGTTTTAAAAAGCTTTATAACGTTATCTCAAGAATGGAAGAAAAAGTATCCAATGTACTCAGCCCTACTATGAAACTAATTTATAACTTCATATGAAAGCTATAACCCAATTATAACCTAAGAATATGGGGAAAGGGAAGAGAGGGGGAGGGGAAGGATGAGTGGAGGGAGGGTGATTGGTGGGTTCACACCTGCCGGGCATCTTACAAGGGTACAGGTGAAACTTACTAAATGTAGAATATAAATGTCTTAACACAATAACTAAGAAAATGCCAGGAAGGCTATGTTAACCAATGTGATAAAAATATGTCAAATTGTATATAAAACCAGTGTATGGTGCCCCATGATTGCATTAATGTACATAGCTATGATTTAAAATAAATAAATTTTTTTAAAAAGAGCTTTATAATAACTGTGGAAAAAATAAATTTTCTCTTATAAATTTGGGCTGACTGTAACATGTGGGAGAGGTTGCTGGCTGCTGCCCAATGTCATACTTTAAAGAGCTTTATAAAGCTCTTTTTAAAAAAATTTCTTTATTTTAAATCATAGCTATGTACATTAATGCAATCATGGGGCACCATACAGCAACCTCTCCCACATGTTACAGTCAGCCCAAATTTATAAGAGAAAATTGCCCATCACAAAATCCCAAAACTGCAAATGTTGACATGGATGTGGAGACAAGGGAACACTTCTACATTGCTCGTGGTACTACAAACTAATACAGTGTTTTTGGAAAGAAGTTTGGAGAATTCTCAAGGAACCAAATGTTGACCTACTATTTGATCCTGCAATTCCATTACCAGGTATATACCCAGATGAACAAAAATCATGTGTTCTAAAAGTGAAAGGGACACAGTGGCACCTCAGATGAATCCGTTCCAGCAGCAGCAGAGAACGGGAGCCCCACAGAGACAGCCTTCTATGTGTTTTAGGCGGGGTCACATTTTCACTTCCCAGAGAGAAAGCATCCTGGCCTCTGTTTTCATACCGCCATGACTCAGGGATCCCTGTCACCAGTAGGTCAAAACCTGCAAATGAAACAGGAATATGAAACATTATCAGGCTCCCAGGTTATCCCTCTCCTCCACGTGCTCATGGCCCCCTCAGTGGATCCTGCTACATGCGTCTACGCAGTGACTGAAATTCTCCATCCTCCCTAAAATGCCCTGCCCCTCCACAGTGACAGCTCCTCTCATCCTCACTAATGTGGTGAGAAGTCCTTTTCTATTCCCCAAAGACTATCCCTCTCCAGCATTCAGAATTCACTGAAAAATCACTGCCCTGATTCTGCGTACTCTCATTTGCAATAATAAACTTATTTCTCTGTTTCTAAAGAATGACCCATTTGAAAGTAAGGACTTTGTGTTCCAGTATCTAATGCTCATCGCTTTAATTCTATCCTATTCAACAAAGATTTACCTAGTAGAAGTCAGATGAGCACCATTGGCAATTGTCAACAATAATGAATGAGTGAACAAGGGAAAAGTTGGCTTCAAATCTGGTGCAGAAAGTCTCACTTGGAAGCCTTATCATTTTAACAGCAAAAAAGAAAGCCAAGTTGTTTCACCGTGGTATTTTGTGAGCAGAGTGATTCCTCAGTTCTTCAAACACTTAACAGTTGTCACATCAACAGTTTTAAAACTACCCATGAGATTCATATGCAGACACCTCAAGTGACACTAAATGTTGATGAAAATCCATGCACTTAGTTAAAAATGGCATTCAAACCTAGCCCAAATATTTTTCCATTTGTTAACGTCTTCAGCTATTTCTTTTCTCAGGGTTTCATAGTTGTCATTATAGAGATCTTTCGCTTCCTTTGTTAGATGAATTCCCAGGTATTCATCTTCTTTGGCACTATTGTAAAAATGATAGATTCCTTGACTATACTTTCAACTTGACTATTATTGGTATATATAAAAGTTACTGATTTGTAAGTATTGATTTTGTATCCGGAGACACTGCTATATTCCTTGATCACTTCTAAGAATTTTGTAGTTGAGTCCCTGAGGTTTTCCAGGTATGAGATCATATCATCCATGAAGAGTGAGAGTTTGATCTCTTCTGACCCCATTTGGATACCCTTGATCACCTTCTCCCCCTTGAATACAATGGCTAAGACTTCCATTACTATGTTGAATAGCAGTGATGACAGTGGGCATCCTTGTCTAATCCCAGATCTGAGTGGAGATGTTTTTCATTTTACTCCATTCAATATGATATTGGCTGTGGGTTTGCTATAGATGGCCTCCATCAGTTTAAGAAATGTCCCATCTAAGCCTATTTTCTTAAGTGATCTAATCATGAAAGGATGCTGGATATTATCAAAAGCTTTTTCTGCATGGCCTACAGACATATGATAAGATATTGATAGAATTATATGTTCTTTGTCTTTCATTTTATGTGTATGCTGTATTAGATTTATAGATTTACATAAGTTGAACCAACCTTGTAAGCCTGGGATAAAACCAGCTTGATTGTTATGTATAATTTTGTTGCTGTGTTGTTGAATTCTGTTTGCTAGCATCTTACTAAATATTTTTGCATTAATATCCTTTAATGATATTGGTCTATTGTTTTATTTATTTCTTGGGTCCTTTCCTGGTTTGGGGATCAAGGTAATATTTGCTTCATAGAATGTGTTGGGGAGGATTCCTTCTTTTTCTATGTTTTGGAAAAGTTTGTGTAATACAGGTACTAGTTCCTCTTTGAAGGTTTGGTAGAATTCTCATGTGAAACCATATCATGTTCATGGCTGGGAAGAATTAACATTGTTAAAATGTTCATACTACTCAAAACGATCTACAGATTTAATGTAATCCCTATCAAAGCCCCAATGTCATACTTTAAAGAACTTGAAAAAAATAGTACTTTGTTTTATATGAAATCAGAAAAAAAAACTTGAATAGCCAATACATTACTTAGAAATAAAAAAAAATCAGGAGGCATCACGTTACCAGACTTCAGGTTATACTGCAAATCTATAGTGATCAAAACAGCATGGTACTGGCACAAAAATAGAGATGTGGATATATGGGAACAGAATAGAGAATCTAGAGATGAACAAAGCCACATATCATCATTTTATCTTTGATAAACATAACAAAAACATACATTGGGGGAAAAGATTCCCTATTTAACAAATGGTTCTGGGGTGCTAGGAAATCTAGCTGGTGACCTATAGAAAACAAACTGGACCTTCACCTTTCACAAGTAGCAAAAACTGATTCTCACTGGATAAAAAATTTAAACTTAAGACATGAAACTATAAAAATACTAGAAGAGAGTATAGGGAAAATGCATAAAGATATTGTCCTGGGAAAATATTTTATGAGGAGGACCCTCCCTGGCAACTGAAGCAACACCAAAAATATATTGGAATCTGATCAAAAGCTTCTGCACAGCTAAGAGCACTGCAAGTAAAGCAAACAGACAGCTTCAGAATGGGAGGAGATTTTTGCAGTTATGATTCTGACAAAGGTCTGATAACTAGAATCTACGGAGAACTCAAATTAATCAATAAGAAAAGAACAAACAATCCCATTTCTTTGTGGGCAAGAGACTTGACCAGAAACTTCCCTGAAGACGACAAGAGCATGGCCTACAGACATATGAAAAAATGCTCCACATCTTTAATCATCAGAGAAATGCAAATCAAAACCACTTTGAAATATCATCTAACTCTAGTAAGATTAGTCCACATCACAAAATCCCAAAACCGCAAATGTTGACATGGATGTGGAGACAAGGGAACACTTCTACATTGCTCATGGTACTGCAAACTAATACAGTGTTTTTGGAAAGAAGTTTGGAGAATTCTCAAGGAACTAAATGTTGACCTACCATTTGATCCTGCAATTCCATTACCAGGTATCTACCCAGATGAACAAAAATCATTTTGCAACAAAGACATTTGCACCAGAATGTTTACTGCAGCCCAATTCACAATTGCCAAGTTATGGAAGCAGCCCAAATGCGCATCAACCTATGAATGTATTAATAATCTGTGGTATATGTATACTATGCAGCCATAGCCAAAACCATGGAGACTTTACATCTTTTATGTTTACCTAGATGGAGCTGGAACATATTCTTCTTAGTAAAGTACCTCAAGAATGGGAAAAAATAGTATCAAATGTACTCAATATTATTATGAAACCAATATATATAATCACTTACACATTCATACGAATGATAAAACACAAATATAGTCCAGAAAGAAGAAAGGGAGAGGAGAGGGGAGGGCGAGTGGAGGGAGGGTATTTGGTGTGACCTCACCTACTGTGCCCAATGCAAGGGTACATTTCAAAACAACTAAGAGTATATTACAAATGCATTACCACAAAAAATAAGTAAGTGAGGTGATGGTTATGTTAATTACTTTGATTTAAGCATTCTACAATGTATATCAAATCATCACATTGTACCCCATAAATGTTTGCAGTTATGATTTAATAAAAATTAAGTTAAAAAAATAAAGTGGGGGGGGGAAGGAAAATAAAAACCTAGCCCAAATGGATGTTCGTTTCTCCAGAGAAAAGTCTTCCTTTTGTTGACTTATACAGATATATGATTGCCTTTAAAAATATAGAAAATGGGAAATGTGCTTATTATGTCACCAAACATAAGTGACACTAAAAATTCATAAATGTAACAATTTTTTGTCTTATATTTTTACAGTAATATTCCTTCCTTCCTGCAGGGTCCTGGGCATAACTCTTCATGATTCTTGTTGGGATGTGTCAGAATTTCATTGCTGTTTCCCCTTAGGCTTCCACCTCTTCCCTTTCCACTGATTTCGTTAGGTGTCCTTTTTGCACTCAAGGACTGAAGTTGTGCAAGAAGGTCTTTTGTTGTAGTGATATGGGGTGGAAACGAGGGCCACAAATGTATTCAGTAAAAGCTCAATTGTATTTCCCATGTATGTGTGTTTCAATCCGAAGTGAGCAAAATGAGGTTTTTCTTACTGGTTGATACCTAGTAATGGGATGTAGGGAGCAAACGGAAGGTCTATTTTTAGCTTTTTGCTCAATACTAATCTGAACAACTATAAGCCCACCGGAGAGGAAAACCACAATCAAATTCAAGAAGGGGAGGGCGGGATGGGCTCACCATGACAATGAGGGGTACAGGACACACCTTCCAGGTGACGGGCTCCACTGCAAGTCAGACTTTTCCTAACACAACAATGTAACCCAATTGTATACACCCTTGTATTTCTGAAATTTAAAACAAATTAGGCTCCACTGACGTAATACTCTTTAGCTGTTAAAAAGAATATTCTTATAGACGGACAAGGACTGACTATAATAAAAAGTCGCAAAATAACATTAAGTTTAGTACAAATTCAATTTTTAAAAACTAACACTGTATAGTACATACCAGTGTGTAGGATTGCCTCCTTTAGCGTGAGAAATTAGCCCTAGCACAACAGAGTACACCTTGTTACCTTAGGATTTTACACAACAGATATTAAAAATAAATCAAAGAAAATTAAATATGAAATGCTAAAAAAATATGTATATAAAGCCCTCATCCTTTTTTTTTTTTTTTTTTGCAGTTTTTGGCCAGGGCTGGGTTTGAACCCACCACCTCTGGCATATGGGGCCGGCGCCCTACTCCTTTGAGCCCCAGGCACCACCCAAAGCCCTAATCTTTATGAAACATGGTGCTGGGATCTGTGGGAACTGAAAAAGGCACTAACTTCTACCAGACAATCATACAGTCATAGAAAAAATAAGGATCTGAGAGCTAGATGATGAAGCTAGCTGGATGGATGGATCGATGGTATAGATGATAGAAGCAGACAAAAGATAGATATGACGGAGAGTAGATGATGGATGGTAGATACAGTTGATAGAGATAAAAATAAATAGATAGGATAGATATTTATTTAATGGTACAAATGATAGGTGATTGACAGATGCAGACAGGCAGGGGGAATAAAGAGCAGATGGACAGGTGGCTCTGACACAAAGCAGACCACAACAGAGGGCTTAGTACAGGATTACAAGCTAGAGAAGGAGAAATCGTGGAAGGTTTTGAGGGCTTCTTGTGCCTCCTTACATTCAATTTAACAAGAACCACGCTGTAGGAAGGGTATGAAGGTGAAGAAAACCATTACGATGAGGAGTCTTGGTTCTGAAAGACTTAGAGCCATCTGGCATGTTAGAGATACTCACAGACCAAATCTTCTCCCAGGCCACAGCCTTCTTCCAAATGTAGAATAATGAAAACATTGTAGAAAAAAAGTTAACAGAAAATCAAAGGTCACTCTCTAATTTGAAAATAACAATGCCATTATCAGAGACAGCAAGGCCGAGAAGTCTTCTCGTCCAGCTTTGCGGGGCTTTGTTTTCCAATGACAGAACCACGGCTTAAAATATCCAAAAAGAACTGTTCCTAATTTCCATAATAGGACTCACGGGCTGTACCTAAACTAGAAATTTTGGATGCTCCAGTAAAGGTTTGTGTGAGACTTTCATTGTGAGGTTGGCCTAGTTCTGTGTCTGCCCGACCCACACCCCACCCTTGAGCCGCCAGACTCTGAGGACAAGCCAGGCCGTGTTGGGAAGATTGCAGGAAAATGGGGCAGTGTGAGAAAGCAAGGTCAGGAGGCAACTCGACTGCAGGGTTCACTCTTCATAAATGAAGCTCAAGCAGGTAACAACAAGAAACTGGAGAGAGATTTCATCCGAGATTGGAGAGGCTGCTACAAATGCACGTATGTCCAGCAGAGAAGGACAAAGGTACGTGAAGGACAAGTTGGGCAGAAAAGTAGAACGAGGCCTCTACTCTAATAAGTCATGTCCACAGAGCCATCTCTTCTCAGTTACCAAAAAATAAGAGAAGAAAATCGCCATTACTTTTTTTTTTTTTTTTTTTTGTAGAGACAGAGTCTCACTTTACTGCCCTCAGTAGAGTGCCGTGGCGTCACACAGCTCACAGCAACCTCCAGCTCGTGGGCTTACGTGATTCTCTTGCCTCAGCCTCCCGAGCAGCTGGGACTACAGGCACCGGCCACAGCGCCCGGCTATTTTTTTGTTGCAGTTTGGCCGGGGCTGGGTTTGAACCTGCCACCCTCGGTATATGGGGCCGGCGCCCTACTCACTGAGCCACAGGCGCCGCCCATAAAATTGCCATTAATAAAACAGAACAAAATACAGTCATAAGAAGTACCAGGTTATTTAATGACTATTTTGTTCCAACTACTATTCCTTAATTCTTCAAGGAAAATATGGTCAAATTCATATTCCAAAAGCAAAACACTGAGCTGCAGAGAGTCCAAGCAATGTTCCCAAAGGTAGGGCCCAGCCAGAAAAGGTAGGGCAGGGTGTCCATCTCAGATCTGCCCCCAGAGGGGCTGGCCTTCTGTGTTCATGTGGATCTATGTGTGCAAACCCGTGGATGTGAGATTCACACGTGCATCTACATGCTTCAGTGAGTGTGTTAGCATGGGACTAGGTCAAACCCCATGTAAACAATTCTCAGAGTAAAGCTGAAATCGCGATGGCACGGTCATGAAGAGCACAGGACGCCGAGCTGAAACAGCTGTTTTGCCTCTTACTGTAATAATTGTGCTATCTTGGACAGATCCTTTAAATTCTCTGTGACTCAGATTTATGCTATTTAAAATAAGGATAATATTATTATCAATATCACTAGATTTTCCGATTACATGATTGTAGATACCTGAAGTGCTCAGAATTTTCCCTGGCCCAATCTAATTACTATAGGGTTGTTACCTATTATTACTGAAGTTTCATTGAAATTGGTTTTCCTTTCTTCTTTGTTTTCCTGTTTTGTTGTTGTTGTTTTGTTGTTTATATTAAGTTTTCTATTTTCCATAAGGAACCTCCAGCAGGTTTTGTGAACAGAACTTATCAAAAGCCGTAAAGCATCCAGCCATCACCACGAATAGCAAACTCTGTTGTGTTACCCAGAAAAGCTGGCTCTGCACAGCTGGCTGACACCCCAGCAGGGTGACCCAGTGAACATAAGGCCATGGGGTTATGCTATTGTGGGTTAATTTTCACTCAGCAAAAAGTGGGTGGTGGTCACAGGGATAGGAGGGTCTGTCTATTCAGAGTCCACAGTGTTCATTTCAGCACAACTGCTCTGAATAACTCCCCAAGGTACTGGCCATACTCACAGCTGACCCACTGCGGTCACAGGCCACTGAGATGAGTTTCAACAATATAAATTCTCTCATGTGGATGGTTCCAGGGTTCAGTCTATCAACTTTCCTCTCCAGCTCATAGAACCTTGCCAAACCTATTTTCTACTCAATTAACTATTGACTATTTTCAGTTTCCCAATAATCCAACACATCTCAACAGCCTCGTTTCAATATTTTCCCACATGTGCATTCAAACAGAAAGATCCCTGGCAATCGGAAAAGGATTTGCTGACAACTCAGCAATAAATTGAATCCAGCTTTTCAGCATTAAAATAAATCTCAGCTAGTAGAAAACCATAGTCTAAGCAAAAGGGAGGTTTGTGATTCTCAGAATGAAAACCAATTTTTGCGCGGAACAACCACATCCAGGTGCTCAGAAGAGTACCAAAGACGGACCGAGCAAAATACAGGGTAAATTAGAGCAATGAATGCAGATGCATCGTTTAATCTGTCAGCTCAATGACCTTCTCCTGTGGGAAGATCACGCTGATGTCCTCTGCACACTGTAAGCGTATGGTATGGTTGCCTGCACAGGTACTCAAGTTCATTCGTGACTGCAGCCAACACACACACTCAGGCGCACACAGTTGCAAACACCAGCAGGAAGGGACCGCGGGCCTTCCCTCTGACACGCTGCTTACAGATAGTTCATTGTTTCTCCAGGTCACCTCTTCTGCTCCGACCTTCTCTATGGCATCTGTAGAAAAATTCTCAAGGACAGTTTTCACTTTCTTAGACGCCAAAGTTATTAAGGTTAGACCATAGAAAATTGCCATTTTTGTAGCTAAAAAAAATAGTTAAAATGAGCAATTTAGTGGGGTTCCATCTCTTAGGTTTCTTACTTTTAGTTATAGAAATATAATTTACAGGGTGGCACTCGTGGCTCAAAAGAGTAGGGCGCCAGCCCCATGTACTGGAGGTGGCAGGTTCAAACCCAGCCCAGGCCAAAAACTGCAAAAAAAAAAAAAAAAAAGAGAGAAAGAAAGAAATATAATTTACATGCAGTAAAAGGCACAGCTCTTAAGAGTGCAGTTTGATTTATAAATAAATCTGCATTATTTGTGTGATTAAGTTCCATTCCTTGGAACATTTCCTGCCCTCCCACCACCACCACTACAATTTCTATCAACATAGTTTGACATTGCTTGTTCTAGGATTCATATAAATGAAATAATGCAGATTCTTTTATGTCTGGCTTCTTTCATTCAGCAGGGCAGCGGTGAGCCGCCTGGGTGTCTCTGCAGCCTTGGCCCTCACACCTGGAGGCTGCTGAGCCCCATCCCTGGAATGAGCAAGCCAGGCTTTCTTTCTGCTCCTCAGTTGGTGCCCTGATTGTCCACAGCTTGAGGCTATTATGTAAGAGCAAACGCCACACACATTCTTGAATATGTCTTTATGTACGTAGACATCTGCTATCTTTTTTAGGACAATGTCTAGATTTGGAATTGTCAAATGTGTGAGAAACCATCTGTTGCCCAAAGCAGCTCACCAGCTTCTCAAAGTGATTCTTTGTTCCCACTCACAGGGCATTCAGGTTACCAGCCCTGCACATCTCCACCAACATTAAATACTTCTTGTTTCTATCATTTTAGTTGAAAGGAGGCGAAATTCAATTGCACGGTCTTCGGTCTTCCTGACTAAGGAGGGTGAGCACATCTCTTTGGTCTCTGCACAGGAATAAACTAGTCGTGTAAATTCAGGGATTAAGAATAGGAGAAGCACTAGCCACACGTGAACTGAAAATCATCAAAAGGAGGTGTGCAGAGCAAAAAGAACAGAGCGAGGATCAGACCAGACGAGGGTGCTGCGGAGAGCTGAGCTGCAGCTGTTTCCTGAATGTGTGTTCTGATCCAAGAGACCTTCATTTTCTCGCTTAAACAAGCTCAAGTCAGTTTCCGTTGTGTATAATCAAACCATAACTTAATTCCTAAATTGTTTGTTAAATTTTAACCATTCATGTAAAAAAGGTCTTGTCCTGAGTATTTACAGATACTAATTTAACAAAAGACATCCTTCATTTAAAGGAGATTTATGTGAACACAGAATACAGCTAATTAACATTCAAACTATTCTTGAGTAAATAAATAAAATTGTCTCTCTGGTAATTTTTTTTTTCCTTTGGAGATAAGCTTATCACTGAGTCACCCAGGCTGGAGTACAGTGGGCCCATCATAGCTCATTGCAACCTCTTATCCCTGAGCTCAAGTAATCCTCCTGCCTCAGCCTCCTGAATAGCTAGAGTTATAGGCATGTGCCACTGTGCCTGGCTAATTTTGTTCATTTTTTTAGTAGAAATGGGTCTCACTGTGTTGTCCAGACTGGTCTCAAACTTTTTGGCCTCAGCCTCCCAGACTGCTAGGATTACAGGCATGAACCATCACACTCAGCCCATTTGGTAAATTGTTAAGAAAAAAAGAATAGTTGCTCTAAACAGAAATAAGATAAAAAAATGAATAGGTTGAAGAATTAAATAATATTTTCAGTTTTTGTATTTTTGTGTATTTCTTGATATTGTATTGTGTCAAGGGACAGTTTCAAAAACTTAAATTTTTCCTTCATTACTTTACTTTTCAAGCTTGATCTCAGTTATCTGTGAGCATAGTTTTATTTCTTCCTCCACAGTTTGTATATATTTTATTAGCTTTTTTTGGCCTTGGTGCATTAGTTAGGATTTCTAGAATAATACTGAATTGGAGTGGTGAAAAGGACATTCTTGTTTTGTTCCCAATCTTAGAGAGGAATCATCTAGTTTCTCACCGTCGAGTAAAATGTTAGTTGAAGGTTTCCCTTTATTCCCTTTTCCTGAGAGGTTGGGCTTTAACTTTTTTCCCATGCATGGGTGTTGGGTTTTGTCAAATGCATTTTTCTGCACCGTGATATGAACGTATTGCTGTTCCTCTCTGGCCTATTGATGTGGTGAATCACAGTAATCGATTTTGGGCACTTCACCAGTCTTACATATCTGAAACTAATCCTACTTGGTC
This sequence comes from Nycticebus coucang, assembly GCF_027406575.1. NCBI lineage: Eukaryota > Metazoa > Chordata > Mammalia > Primates > Lorisidae > Nycticebus > Nycticebus coucang. The sequence goes on from NC_069790.1 coordinate 4,070,159, forward strand.
ATGGTGTCTATTTCCTTACATCCATCATTGAATTCAATTTTTAATATCTGCTCATCCATGTTCATGAGAGATACTGGTCTGTATTTTTTTCATTCTTATAATGTCTTTGTCTAGCGTTGATATTAGGGCAATGCTGGCATCATAGAATGAGTTCGGAAATATTCCCTATTTTCTTCATATAACAGACTACAAAGAATTAGTGTCAGTTCTTTCTGAAATGTTTGACAAACTTCAACTATGATACTGCCTGAACCTGGTACCTTCTGCTTTGAAAAGCTAATGATTTTTGATTCAAATTTTGATTCAATTTCTTTAATAGAGATAGCCTATCTATCTATTACTTTTTTTTTTTTTCTTGGTGACCTGGGCTGGGGTATCACTGATGATTATATTGATTCTTTCAGAGAACTAGCTTTGGGTTTTGTTGATTTTATTTATTGTGTTCCTGTTTTCAATTCCATTGATTTCTACTTCCCTTGCTCTGATACCTATGTTGAAATTAATATGCCTATTCCATCTTTCTTGTATTATTGATAGCATATCTTTCTCCTTCACTTTATACACATATTCAGTCCATTTATGTTGTTATATTAAAGTGGGTTTCTTGTAAACAACATATAGTGGGTCTTGGTTTTTTATCCATTTTGACAGTTTCTATCTTTTTGAACTATTAACCTTTGAATGCGATGGTTATTGTGGACATAGTTAGATTAATATCTGCCATGAATGTAACTGTGTGTTCTGCTCTTTCTTTTCGTTGATGTTCTTTCTTTTCTGTCTTCTTTGTTTTTTATTTTTTACATGATATTTTGTCTCCTGTTTTAGCATAGAAATTATACTTCTTTTTGCAGTTTTCTTAGTGGTAGCCCTAAAGTTTACCACATACAGACATTGCTAAACCAAGACCACTTTCAAATAACCCTGTACTACTTTGCAGGCAGGCAGCGCAAATGCCTGATAACAATGCACCCCTGTTCCTCACTGACATGCCTTAGAACTTGCCATAATTCATTTCCCTGATTTGAACAAACTGTTACCTGTCAAATGAATTAAGAATAAGGAAGGCGAAAGATTTTCTCTCATCTTTATTTCTTCTCTAACGCTCTTCTTTTCCTTAAGTATATTTGGGGTTCTGACCTATTTTCTTTCTGAAGAAGAATTTCTTTTAACCTTTCCTGCAGGGCTCATCCACTTCTGACACTTCTACTCGACATTTGCTCTACTGAGAAAGTCTTCATTTCTCCTGCACTTTTAAAGGATACAGAATTCTAAGTTGATGAGTGTCGTGGGGTTTTTTGTTACTACTTTAAGTATTTATCCACTCTCTGCTTGCTTGCATTGTTTCTAAAGAGATGCTCGATCCAATTATTTTTTCTGTTCCTTTTCTGGTAAATGTTCCCCTCCCAAGCTTCTTTGAAGATTTTCTCTTTATCTTTGGCTGTCCGAAGTTTGAAGTTTGTTATTTGTCCTTCCTGGTATTCTCTGAGTTTCCTGAATCTGTGGTTTGGTTTCCGTCACTAATTTTAGAAAAATCTCAGCCATTTATTAATTTTTCTGTACTTTTCTTTCTTTTCTTTCTAGTAAGCCCCTTATACGTACGTGTTATACCTCTTAGAATTGTCCAACAGTTCTTGGATATATTGCTATTTTTCATACGTTTTTTCTCCTTTGCATTTCAGTTTTGGAAGTTTCTATTAACTTAGCTCTAGGCTCACATATTTTTCCCCTGGCTGTTCTTGCATATTATCTATTTTTTTCCTTTAGAACTCTTAGCATATTAACCATAAGTTATATTCCTGACCTGGATAATTCCAAAATGTCTGCTAAATCTGAGTTTGGTTCTGATGCTTGGTTTGTCTTTTTCTATGATTTTCTTTTCACTTTCAGAATGCCTTGTACTTTTGAGTGAAAGCTGTATATGATGTAATGAGAAACAGGAACGAAGATAGGTCTGTCTCTAGTGTGTGTTCATTGTCGATCTGACCAGGAATTAGCCTGAGCTTATTTGCTGCTTGCTATAGCTGTGTTTTCGGAGCCTAAAACTTCCTTTACTGTCCTTTAGTTCCTTCCCACCTTATTGTCATTGGGTGTCCTGAGAGGCTCCAAATAGGACCTGGAGCTTGCAGCTCCTGGGCTACGATCCTTTGTTACTATGCCGGGGCACTGCTGATGTGGTGGTGACCTGCAAGGAGAGGGAAACAGCCTGCAGGCTGGTGTCAACGGCTAGATGAGGCTGGCGTTCCCTCCAGGCAAGTTAGATTTTGGTGACACACAGTAGGCTCAGCTCTGTTGAAATAGTTACCCAAGTGGGAAGGCATTACTAAAAACAAAAAATAGTTACTTTTCCCCCTCCTTGCATGAAGCTCCAGCATGCTTTTCTCCATAAGGACTGTGTAGGGTTGAGGTAGATAAACTCATGGAAGGGGCCCCCTCTGGTGTCTTTCAGGGTTAACTCTCCACCTTGTCCACGCTGATCCTGCAGATACCTGTCAATCACAGTTTAAAGTGTTCCCACAGAGGACGGCTTTACCTGGCTGCTTCTGCTCCTGGTCAGTCTCCTCCTTCCTCAAGCTGTGGTTCTCTGCACCTGCCCATCCATCTCTCCAGTCCTCAGGGCAGCGGTGTGGCTTGGGACTTCCATTTCCTGAGAGATGGAAGCTAAGGTGTTGTTTTCCCCTTTGTTCAGATTGTTCTCTTAGGAGTGCTGACTTCCAAGCACCTTCCATGCAGTACTAGGAACTGGAAGGTCCCTGCTTTCCATAAAATACCTAAATCTGTGCATAGAAACCCTCGGGAGCGTTTTCCTGAGTTAGCATTTCTGATCGTCTTTGCATTTCTGGTCTGAGGTGAGATTGCTACACTAACCTCAAAACCAGCTCTGATTTCTAAATCAGTTCTATTTAGTTCTCTTCAAGCAGAGAGTATAGACTCACCCAATTTACGAGAGTAAAGACTTAGATCTAGAAACTAACCGATGGGTTGATATGTTGGGCCAAATGAAAGAGCCCCTGGAAAAACTATTCATCTTTGATCAGTCAGCAAATGTCTTTCTGGGGCTGTTCCATACAAGGCACAGAGTCATGTAGGATCAGGTGGAATGGCTAACACAGTAAGATCAGAACAACACCTGCAACCTTCAACACAGGGCACCACGCCATGGGGTGCTCATCATAATAAAATAAAGAAGTCCCCCTAATGAGCTGTATTCACAAAGTTATGACAGATCACTAATCTATACGCCACAAAATAATTATTTCCTGACTGTAATTTTCAAACTAGGGGTCATTACAGATGTCAGTTTTTCTGAAGGTAAGGGTAACATCTATAATGGTCATGCTTCCACTTTCTGTACTTAGTATACAGAAGGGTATGGATATGTGTGCCTAACTATTAATTGAATAAGAGAGGAAGATTTTGTATCCAGTCAGAATCACATAAAGATTAGCCTGATTGCTAGAATTCAAGAAGTTACAACAGGATGGTGTACCTGTGTTCCCACAGCAACTTTCTTCAGAAGGGAAAAATTAGAGAGTAAGTTGGAATAGTAAGTCATCATTATTTACACCCAGAGATCTATGGTCATCTTTTTTAGTAGAGTAGAAAATGTTACCAAAGTGAGGAGTTGGGAAAGGATAAATGTATTAATTTCACAGCTAATAGACGCCTCTCTGTCAAAGTGAGCTGAAGCAGGTGTGCCTAGCATCCGTTAGGAAGCTTACTCTGCAACCTGAGCTCTTATGCTGTGGTTCATGCCTGAGCTTCAGGAGGCCCCTGAACCTCCAGGCATTTAGAGTTTACATGTATTTATGCCAGAAGAGGAAGGGCTTCCATTAGCAGCTGAGATAACGATGTAATGTGGAAGAGTACAACCATGCCAGTATCTGGGAAATGACCCAAGAACGTGTCCCCATTGGCAGAAGTGCCTCCGTTCTTCCAGTGAACAGACATCAGATGTTCACTCTTTGCCAGAGAGATGGAGAAAGCACCTGACTCTTGGAGAGAACAGAGAACAGAAGTCATCATTGGCCAAGGAAGTTTTTCGGATTTAAATCTGTTTGAAATGTTATCACTAGTTTCAAACATAGAAAAAAAAGATGATTGATCCTTTTGTTTTTATTTTGACATAAAGTACTATTTAATGTATTAAATTGTCATTAATTAATGAGGAATCATTGTCATCAAACAGCTGCATCACAGAAATAATAGAAAGAAAACTCAAAACCAGTAGTATGTTCACTTTCATCATAGCAGACTTAGAGACACTTACATGGTGCCTGGTGCTGGGCATTTCAAGCAGAGTTCCAGAGGGGTGGATTCCACCCTGTCCTCTAGCTCCCTAACAGGTTTTTCACATTTTCTCTCCTTTCACCTTTATCTTCTAGGGCAAAAAAAAAGCTTGAAAGCCCTTGATTCCTTCACTTAGGAAAGGATATGCAAACAATTCAAGACACCAGGAGAAAATGTGCTTTTTCAAAATCAGAAAGAGGTAGAAAATTGCATTCGGAGAAGGCAGCATCACCCTTGACCATGGCGGCCAAGCGTCAGCTCACTAATTGGACAAATTACCTTCCAGAACTGTGACAAGGGGCTGCTCTCTCACAGTCCTCAGACCTCACCTGATCAGGAGGACTAAGAAAATTAAAGCCTCTGTTGATTAGTGCTAATTGATTCCACCTGATGAGACTTCACATGTGCCCATCTGCAGGGTCCCCTTCTTCTTGGGAGGTCAGGAGGGTTATGTGTAGCTGGTAGTTGGCAAAAAGGCCTGAATTAATTAGGGGGAAAAGTGCATAATTTTAGCAAGAAAGTCCAGTACCCATGGACATTTTTTCCACTGCTCCGACTCCCTGAATTTCATAGCCATTCATTCACTGGTATCCTTACAGATTAGGAGTGAAGCCAGGTCTGTTTCTGAAAGGGAAGGGATTAACCAAAGACATTTCTAGAAGCCTCCACCACCTCAGTCTTTGGGCAGTAAACAATACAGTTTCCTGGGAAAATAAAAGAGACATGTCATGCATATCCAAAATTATTGTGAATGACCTATCTTTTACCTAGAACACAGTATTTTTAAGTTAACAGTTCAATACATGTTATACAACTCTCAATAACACAATCCAGAGTCCTCCTTGTATATGATTAAAGGCACGAGGACCAAATTCTATTATCCTGGTTCTAATTCTCACATTCATTCACAGCACTTTGCCCCCCACGAGATATTTCACACAAGTGGAATGAAAGTTACGTGTTTGGCGTGACTAGAAGCGCTTTAAGAGAACATCCTAAGTGACTAGCATTTGAATAAGGGTTTTAGAGAAAACTCATGTGGAAGCAAATCTCTGTACCTACAACATTTAAAGTAGCTAAAAGCTCACTAGGGAGCTAGCAACTTCTCAAAAAAAAAAAAATCCATCCAGACCTAATTTATTTCTTGGTATTTTATTATGCTGATAGTAGTGTATCAGACATAAGAGATGGTTATAAACTCATGGGGTTGGAAATCTTTACCTTAATGATTTGGGGTTGAGTGTCTCTAGAAAGCATCCTGAGGCAGTTTGGAGAGAATGTTTTTTTTCATTTTATAAAGGCCAATTATGCAAATAATTGTAGTTTGCTTACATTATCTTTAAAGTGCTCTAAGAAGCAGAAATGGGTACATTTTCCTGGAAGGAAATTAACAGAAAAGTATACATACATACATAGGTCACATACACTCAAAAGTGTGTGTGTGTCTGTATATCTTTTGACCTCATGAAATTGTTTTCAGGAATTTCTCCTATAGTGGTAGTTGGACATACAGAGGCAGATACAAAATGCTTACTAGAACTATGTTCTAATCATGAAGAGTTGGAGACCTCTCTCAATATAAAGATGTTATGGCGTATTCAACCAAAAGAAAAATCTTCATCCATCAGAGATGATGATACAGACTAACTTATCCATATGAGGAGATAGATAGGGCTTTATCGTACGGGAGAAAAAAGGTTGGAAATTATCGTGCACAATAATACAGTCCTCTACATGGTGAGCGGGTAAAGGCTTGAAAATACCTGAAAAGATCTTTATTAAAGTATCCATCTCTGCATGGACACTGCTTTAAATTTCTTCTAATATGTAATATTTTGAATTTTATTTATAATCCTAAGTAAAAGAATAAGTCTATTTTACTTTTAGACAATAAAATCCTACATATAGAACTGTACATAGCTCAGCATAGTGGGAAATAATGGGGCAAGGGAAGATTTGAAATGTTAGGCAAACTCAGATCATGCCAGTCTAACAGCGTGGAGAGAGCAAGAGTCCTGGTGCTCCTGGGTGAGCAGGAGTTGCCCGCCATGGGCTGCTTCAGCTAGGCCCTGGGAAAGTCAGCTCCCCCAGCTCCTCAGACTTCACTCCCAGCCTTTGAGGTCCACAGCTTAACAAGTGCTCTTCACCAGGCTCTGTCCCTCACATTCTGCCCAGGCTGATGACTCTCATTCAGTGCCTTGGGGGGTACTCCACCATTTCTACAGAGAAATTTAACCTCACTGAAATAAACAGATGTATCATGATAAAAAATCTTCCAGGCGATATTCTTCTTAGCAAAGTATCTCAAGAATGGAAGAAAAAGTATCCAATGTACTCAACCCTACTATGAAACTAATTTATAGCTTTCATATGAAAGCTATAACCCAGTTATAACCTAAGAATATGGGGAAAGGGGAGAGAGGGGGAGGGGAGGATGTGTGGAGGGAGGGTGATTGGTGGGATTACACCTACGGATGCATCTTACCAGGGTACAGGTGAAACTTACTAAATGCAGAATATAAATGTCTTAACACAATAACTAAGAAAATGTCATGAAGGCTATGTTAACCCGTGTGGTGAAAATATGTCAAATTGTATATAAAACCAGCACATTGTACCCCATGATTGCATTAATGTACACAGCTATGATTTAATAAGGAAGGAAGGAAGGAAGGAAGGAAGGAGGGAGGGAGGGAGGGAGGGAGGGAGGGAGGGAGGAAGGAAGGAAGGAAGGAAGGAAGGAAGGAAGGAAGGAAGGAAGGAAGGAAGGAAGGAAGGAAGGAAGGAAGGAAGGAAGGAAGGAAGGAATCTTCCAGGCAAGATCGCAGAGTTGGCACAGGTCAAATTCCCACCCTCTGGGATAACCATGAAAATAACAGAATTTACAAGGAGAGAACCCTCTCCCCCATGGATGCTGAGGCCTGAAGAAGTGGGGTAGCTCCCACATGGGAAGACTCGCAGCGTTTGCTGAGATTGTGCAAGGGCGAAGCTTAGGAGAGGAGAAAGCTTCCCCGGGAGGTGAGGAAAGGCAACCATGCAGCTCCCTAAGCTCCCCCAGCCCTGAGGGCAGCGGGAACCGGAGGAAGTGGGGCACCCTCCCCTCTGGCTAACCCCCCCAACTCCAGGACCAGGACCACTGACAGGCCTGTTAGAGAACAGGGCTCCCCTCAGCTCTGTGCTCCAGGCCAAAGACAAAAAGAGATTCGCTGAAATGAACATCCTGGACTGAAAATGAAATTTCAGTACTTCTTAAACTTTTCCCTATCTATAATCAATCTGGATAGAATCCAAGTGCCTTTCTGAAAAGCATAGACTCACTTCTCCGGAAAAAATCTACATTTCTAAAGGATTATCCATGACATAAGGGGCAAACAGCAGAAACGGATACAGAGATGTATGGATTTCCTAGGAGAGAAACAGGAGGAAATGTGACAAAGTCTATGACTGGTGTCATCCTCAGTGTGCGAGGACCCAGGCCCCTGGGAAACTCTCAAAGGTGCTCACCAACATACAGCAAGTTGGGGTCAAAAAGATCAAGTGAAAACAGAAAGCTCTAGGGGGACTGTAATCAAAGAAATAACGGGGCAGCTATCCTAATCCAACATCCCTGTGGTTTTTCTTTTCACTTAGAGTAAATAAACCCCTGCCCACTGGCCACTAATTCCTCTTTAACTTCACCGGCCGCAGGTGCCAGGGCACCTTCCTTCACAGGACCACCAAGCCCATTTCCGTGCTCAGAGACCCTGCACTGCTCCTTCCCTGACCTGCTCACTCCTTCCTCCTGGTCTGCCCTGGACTCAGCCCTGCACGCGGGTCCCTGATTGACTTGTCCCCCCAGCCCTACTCTCCAGAAAACACATCGCATGGTAACACATTTGCTTGGTTTACGACTTTTTGTTCTTTTTTTTTTTTATTAAGTCATTTGTACATAGATCATAAATACATTTATGCTATTATGGGATTGGATGTGTTGATTATTTGTACAAATTGGAGTGCTTACATCCTACTAATCAACATAGCCTTCACCTCATTTACCCAATTACAGCATTAAGACATTTGTGTTCTACACCTGATAGATCCAATTTGTACTTGCAATGTGCTCCATAGGTGTGGTCCCCCTATTAACCCTCCCTCTGTCATTAACGATCCCATGAAGACAGACACACCATCCATTTTATTCCCTAGGGTAGTGGTTCTCAATTAGGCACAGTTCTGCCCCCAAAAGGGCATTATGTGATGCCTGGAAACACTTTTGGTTTCTACACATAACTTGGAGGAAAAGCAGGAGCTACTGTCATCTAGTTGACAAGGACCAGAGATGCTAATGAACATCCTACAACACACAGGACAGAGCCCACGTGGAGAAGTGTCCAGTCCCAAGGTCTCTAGTGCTTAGGTTGGGAGACCTGCCTGTGGCATCTCCAGCATCTAGAATGTAACAGGTGCACAGTAAGTACTCCTGGATGGGTGGGTGTGGAAGAACAAATCAAAGATAACTTTTATGAGCTGAGTATGGCCAATGACAATTGAAAAATATAACTGAACATTCATTTCATAACACTCTTTAATTTCAAGTTTTTATAAAAATCATAGAAATGGAGGTAAGTGAAAAAGGTATCAATAAATACTTCAAAATATTAACTACCCAAGATCACTGGTTCATGTCTCCAGAGTTTTAGGAGCAGGATACTTTACTCACTAGTAAATGTCACTTTGTGCAGGGATGAAAAATTTTAGTTTTCAAAGTGAGTAATTATTCAAATGTACATTGATTAAATAAGTCCATAAAAGAATTCAAGACTAGGGTGGCGCCTGTGGCTCAGTCGGTAGGGCGCAGGCCCCATATACCGAGGGTGGTGGGTTCAAACCCGGCCTCGGCCAAAACTGCAACCAAAAAACAGCCGGGCGTTGTGGCGGGCGCCTGTAGTCCCAGCTGCTCGGGAGGCTGAGGCAAGAGAATCGCTTGGGTCCAGGAGTTGGAGGTTGCTGTGAGCTGGGTGAAGCCACAGCACTTTACCGAGGGCCATAAAGTGAGACTCTGTCTGTACAAAAAAAAAAAAAAAAAAAAAAAGAATTCAAGACTGGTAGGCATTGGCTGAGTAGAGAGGCCCAGAACAATAGTATCTGTTTAGCATAGAGTTAGTTATATAACTAAACGTTGTTCATATGTAAATGAAACGTAATGCAAATACGAAAAGTAACCCTTACACAAAAAATAAAATCTAGAATAAAATCTTTAAATAGTAACAAAACTGGGATAGAATAGTTTAAACATAAAAACAAAAGCATTACAAAAATAAGAAAATATGGCCAATATTTAACCGATCTCAGGGAGGAAAACAACTATCTAAATATTAATACAAACAAAAGAATTAAAAAGGAAAAAATTACAAACTCAAGTAGATAGAATTTTAACACCTATGTGAAGGTAAATTTTACACAACGGAGGCCAATTACAAGATAGAAAAATGCATCAGCAACGTGTGCATGTGTGTGTGTGTGTGTGCGTGTGTGTGTGTGAGAGAGAGAGAAAGGGGGAGAGAATATAAATCTGCTATTCCTTAGGTGGCCAGACACCATGGCTCATGCCTAAAATCCTAGCACTCCGTGAGGCTGAGGCAGGAGGACCCCTTGAGCTCAGGAGTTTGAGACCAACCTGAGAAAGAGCGAGACCTTGACTCCACTGAAAATAGAAAGAATCCCAGCTCCTGGGGAGGCTGAGGCAGGAGGATCACTTGTGCCCTGGAGTTGGAGACTGTCATGATGCCACAGCACTCTAGCTGGGGCAACAGACAAGACTCTGTCTTAACACAAAACAAAACAAAAAAATTGAATAAGATAATGAGAATCTCAAAGAAAGCTGAACAGAGAAAATAAACACACACAAAAATTCAAATGATTGATGAATATTCTTAAAATGTTCAACATCTTCTAGTAATATTATACCTTTTTGTATACAATTCTTCTACATAAATAGAAACCTTTATAACAATTGCAATAATAATTATTCTCAGTGTGATGGAACATGAGAAAATGGGTTCTCCTGTATTCTTGCTATGAAAGTATAACTTAGAACAAACTGCTTGGAGGGCAATTAGGCAGTACAAGGAGAAAGCCTGAAAAAACAGCACACCCTTTGATGAAGGACTTTTATTTCTAGCAATTTGTTCTAAGGAATCAATCACAGATGTTTAAAAAGATGCATGTGCAGTGCTGTTCTTTGCAGCATAATTTATAATAGTGAAAACTTGGAAACAATCTAAATGGCTGCCAATAAGAAATTGGTTTTTAAAATATGGAACATATAAACTATGATGAAATTCAAGAGAGTGATTAGCAGACGTGTGAAAGACTACCAAACAAAACAAAGACAAAGATCAGTAGGAAAAATAGGCTCAAAATAGCGTTCAGTGTGACCTAAATTTGGTTAAATCTGTGAGAACACGATGCAAATTTTTATATCTGTAAAATATGTGCAAGGGAAAGGGTTGAGTCAAACATCATGTTGTTAGTGAAGACTCTCTAAGTCAACATAAAAAACAAGGGGGAATGGAAAGGCTTCCATGCCAAATATAGGGCAGATTACAAAGGTTTGGTAAAATGCATATTTGTGAGCCCTCAAGAATAGTCTTATTGGCCAATGAAACAAGATGGTCATGCCAGACATACACTTATGTGTGAAGGAAAATGTCATACTAGGTAAAGATATCACCTGCATGAAATAGTGACAAGATAAGTGGCTGAAGATAATGTTGACAAAAATTAATAAAAATAAATAAAAATGCTCTCCTCTCTGACGTCATATACAAAAGCCCACTGGGATGAAACCAAACATTGGACTCCAGGTAAATTTAACCAAGGTAAAGTAACATTTGACTTGAAGTAAATTTTCCAAGTTAATGGGAAATATTATCAGGGAAAATTTTTCTGACATAGAACAGAAGAAGACTTATTAGACATAAGACTAAATTAGACTAAATTTCAGAAGTATGCACCATAACCAAAATAGTAGTATGTTACATAAAATTGAATGAGTTCACTTGATTTTTTAACATCTTTAGTGATGAGTGCTTGCTGGACATACAAAAAAGTAAGTACACATATTTACTGGGTGCAGGTCGATATGTTGGCACATACCCAAGCACCTGCAATGCCATCGCCACAATCCAGGTGATAGATAAATCCACCACCTCCGAAAGTTGCTTTGTGCTCCATGGTTTGTTTTTGTAATAAGAACACTGAACATGAGACCTATACTCTTAACAAATTTCCAAGTATACAATCCCGTATTTTCCAGTATAGTTTCTATGCTGCGTAGCAGATCTCTAAAACTTACTCGTCTCTCGTAATTGCAATATTGTACCCATTCAACAAAATGTATGGAAAAAATTCACATTGGGAGAATATATTTCTAATGTCTGAAATGAAAGAAATTAATATCCAGGTCAGGGGAATCTTGCAAAAAAAAAAACCAAACAAAAAAAAGCTTTCTAATTTGATAATGGATAATGATATGAAGATAATTTATAGATAGGAAAACTTAAAAGTAAATAATAATAATAATCCCAGCACTCTGAGTGACTGAGGCAGGTGGCCCGCCTGAGCTTATGAGTTTGAGACCAGCCTAAGCCAGAGGGAGACCTCGTCTCTAAAAAAAGTGGCCGGGCGTTATGGTGGGTGCCTGTAGTCCCAGCTACTCGGGAGGCTGAGGCAAAAGGATTGCTTGAGCCCAAAAGTTTGAAGTTGCTGTGAGCTACAACGCCATGGAACTCTACCCAGGAGTGACAAAGTGAGCCTCTGTCTCAAAAAAAAAAAAAAAAAAAGAAAGAAAGAAGGAAATTTTCTGAAATTGAATAGTAATCAGATAAATACAAATTATATCAAAAATGATTTATCATTACACACAAATGAGATTTACAAAATTTAGAGAGCTATAAAATGTCAAGCGTCTACAGAAATGGGAATGTGTGTATAGAAAGAAGCCCCCTTGTCCTTCTGGGAAGACAGCACACCAGTGCAGGTGTTTCAGAGCAGGTGGGCAGTATTGAGGCAAATTGAAGACATTTGTAACATTGTCTTCAAGATGTTTACTGGTGGGTATAGCTCCTGAAGATAGTCCCACACTGGCTAGGCAGTGGCTCACTCCTGTCATCCCAGCCTTGTGGGAGTCAGAGGCAGGTGGATTGCTTGAGCTCAGAAGTTCAAGACCAGCCCGAGCAAGAGCGAGACCCCATCTCGAGTAAAAAAAGAAAAACTAGCCAGACACTGAGGTGGGCACCCACAGTCCTAGCCACTCAAGATACTGAGGCAAGAGTCTTGAACCCAAGAGTTTGAGGTTGCAGTGAGCACGGTACTCAACCCACTGTGACAGAGTGAAACGTTGTCTCAAAAAAAAAGAAAGGAAAAGAAAAGTTCCAACACAAATGAAAAGAAAACGTGTAAGTAAACCCCAGGGAAGGTCTTTACCAAGTTACCAAGTATAGTTATACAATTGGTTCTAAAAGATACAAAACATTTCAAGGTAAAATAATGGAGAAATATTCAGGTAAAAGTGACCAAAAGGATGATATTATAGGGGGCGATGCCTGTGGCTCAAAGGAGTAGAGCACCAACCCCATTTACCAGTGCTGGCGGGTTCAAAGCCAGCCCCAGCCAAAAACTGCAAAAAAAAAAAAAAAGAATGGTCACATCAAACAGAAGAAAATTTAAAGCAAAGCACATTTCTAAACATAAAGTATCAATGCACAATGAGAAAGGCTTCTTAGACTACTTAGATAAACCATGTAAACTGGGCATGGCTTGATATATCATCAAAATATGCAACAAAAAATGGCACAACTGGGAAGAATTAGCTAATTAACCTGTGAGGAAAGATCTTTAACATACAGCCCTTGGTGTTTTATAAATCAAACAGGAAACATTGAGAGAAAACAGGAATACTCTAGAAGATTAGAACAACATTAACAAGCTTCATCTACTACCCAGACTTAGAACATTGCGTCTGGCAGGTAAACAGCACACCAGTTTTCATACTCACATTGAAAACTTGCAAAATGTAGCCAAATATCAGGACATAAATCAACTCTAACAAAATAGCACCAAAAAAAATAGAAGAAAAATAGTAATAAAAAAAAAAGAAGCATTAAGAATATAGAATGTATTATAGTAGAATAGATATATTTTATAATGAATATAGAATATATATTCTATATATATTCTATTCTAATGAATATAGAATATAGAATATAGAATATATTCATTATAGAATGAATACAAAATATAGTCCATCATATCAAATATAAGGTATACAGTATGTATTATATGTTAATATTATAAAATTTAGGTTTTTATAATATCTACTTTATAGAATGTTATAGCATATCTAACCTTATAGGATATATCACAGAGGATCAATAAAGACAAAATTTGTTCTTTTGAAATAAGGAGTATAAAATTCTGACAATAATAATGAGAAAAAAGATGTCAGCACAAATAAACATTATGAATTAAAAAGAAACAATTATAGATGCTGCGGCAATAAAGATAAAAGGGATGAGGGAAGACAGCGAGTCTGCTTTTCCCAGTTCTTGTAATTCTCCAGGGACACCTGGGACCCCGGCGCTGTTTGGTCCAATTGCGAGAACTTAACTCCTGGAATATTTCAGTAGGCAGTGCTTAGGGTGTCGTTCCATATGCCCAGGACAGCGGATCAGGATGCATCAGACTGCCGACATCATGAAGATACATGAAGCGCACCGGGGTTGGCGCCAACACCAAAACTGGTCTCATAGAAACCTTAAGACTTTTTAAGAACTTGGAACTGCAAGATTTAGTGAGCTTCCCTTGGGAGAAGAAATCTCACCTCTGTCTTTGTGGGTTTTAGCCATAGAGAAAAGAATGGCTATGCAACCTTTGAAGGGAAAGTTCTTAGACCACACCTGAGCTTCCAGCCTTGTTCGTGTATATTTTTCCTGTCGTCTCAGGAGAAGCATCCCATTTGTGAGTATAACTTTCTGTTAGGGTGTGTTAGGGCTTCCGGGGAACCCCTAAACTAGTGGGTAGTCCGCAGGACTCCTGAAACAACGATGCACAATTTTACAACATTAAATATAAAAACTTAGAAAAAATAAACTTTTAGAAAATACAACTTTAAAGAAAAAGACTCAGAAAGAAACAGAAAACCAGAATAGTCATGTAACTATTAAATAAGGTGAGTCTTTATTCCAACAGAATACTAACCCAAATGATTTTACAAGTGGCTTTACCAACATTTTAAGGAAAACATAAAGTCAAAGACTAGAAAAGTAAGAATATTCCAAATTATTGTATATCAGGTGCCCATGGTGTCAGCCAGAACTAGATTCACTAGATTCAACTTTTAAATCTGCCAAGTAATAGGTTGTTACTCCAGAGTAATTTACCTAACCTGTATGATTTCCTCACTATCCATTCAACAAATGCATATTTTGTGCCTACCATGTGCCAAGCACATTTCTAGGCATAGGGATGCATCAGGGAACAGAACGGACAAGAGTCCTGTTGTTCTGCGGTGGTTGACAAGGGAGAGCCAGGTGCACATCTAAGACCAGCATCCAGGCACAGCCCGCACGTGCAGGAACCCCATGGGCATGACCACACAGGTAGGGATGGCCAGAGGGCGGCAGGAGATTAGGTCTTCTGAGGTTTGGCCTTGGTGTCTATCGGTCTTTCATTTGTATTCTGAATAAAATAAAGACTCGCTGGAGGGTGTCAAACAGAGAAATAACATGTCCTGGCTTGCCGTCACGCTGGCAGCTGTATTTTGGACTGGCTGGAGGGGCTAGGGATGGAATGATGACAGTGGCTTGGAGAAGCAGATGGCAGAGGCAGGGGGCAAAAGCTTGTTGGGTTCTGGACCCATTTTTATAAAGGGGCCAGCTGGAGTTCCTGATGAACTGCTTGCCTGCTAGGAGTGACAACAAGGAGGCAGGGGTGACTCAAGGCTCTTGGCATAAACAAATGGCAAGCCTGGGAGCGTCCAGTTTAGGACAAATGGTCTGAAGTTCAGTTGTGAATGTTTTGAGAATCCTATCATACCTCCGGGTGGAGATCTGAGTTGGCTACTGGATATAGAATTCTAATATAAATTGGAAATGTCCTATATAAATAGTACATATCGGTGATATGCATAAAGCCTTGGGGCTCTATGACATCCCTGAGATGGTGAATATGGTCAGTGACAGACAGAATCCAAGACTGAGGGTCAGGGCACTGGGGGACAGGAACAGGAACCAGCTACTTTGATCCTGATGGAAGAAACTCTTCAGGTTAGAAGGAAAGCAGCTGGACGCAAGTTTAAGTTACGGTTATGATGCTAAGTTGAGAGAGGTTGATATCATCTATCCAAGGATTCTGAAGAACTGTGAGATGTATTAATAAAGGAGCTTCCCTCCCTCTCCCATCTGACTCGGATGCCCACACAGACAGTGCTCACTAGATAGATGAATGGATGATATATACATGATGGACACAGACAGAGGGAGGAGAAAGAACGAGATAGAAGGTGAGTACTATTCAAAATGGCTTATTGGCAGTATATATCCAGAAAAATAAAACTATTCAGATCTTTGAATAATTAATTCCACCTCTCAGAAGTAATTCATATTACGGAGAACAATTACATAAACAATATCCTCATTTCAGTATTATATATCACAGCACTAAAGTAGAAAAAACATAAATGATCAAAAATAAAGGAATAAACGATAGATATCTACGCTCACTAGAATTTAAAGAAAAAAACAATTATTATAAATACTCAACCATATGGGGGAAATTGGCTTAACAGAAAAGGTAGAAAATCCTGACAAGATAGAAATAATTGGCCTGGTGATAAGCTCTATGCCAAAAAACAAAGACAAAATGCTTAGAAAGAAATTGAAAGATTTTTTTAGCTCAAATGTCAGGAGGGTTTTTGTTAGAGTAATACAAATATAGATGTCTGTTTCTTGCCTCTCTTTCCTTTACTAATTTATCAAGTTGCATTTCTCAACTGAGATATGACAATCACATGACTTTCAAAATTAAAATTTGTTATCGGCAAAAATAAATAAATGCCATGCTGAAGAGATGTTTTCAGTGATGACATGGCCTAACAGCTGAATCTAGGTTAATCCTCGCAAGAAAAGCCAATAAATGAAGGCCATGACTACAGCATGTAAATACTTTGCTCAAAAATCAGTACAAAGGCTGCAGTGTGGTCTTGGATTCCACAAAGCTGAGAGCGAGCTGACAGCACTGACACCTGGAAGAACATAAAAGCTTCCATGTGGGGAGCATCTGCTGAGAACCCAAATGGGGCAGAGCAGGTGGCTTGGAGATGCCCTGTGTCCAGGGTGACCGTTTCCCCTGTCGTCTTCAACACCAGTGAGAAGCTTGAGTAAAACCTCTATAGTCTGTATTTCCAATATAACATCAAGTAAAGGGTCGGATTCCTGATTGATTTCCATAAGGAACAGAAATCATAATCATGCTGAGAATGAGAGAAGACGCTCTATCAGAGGAAAATAAAGAGAGACGTGAACATCATATCTGATGTTCTCAAACGCATTCACAACCTCTGAGATATTATCATGGGAAGCACCTCTCCTTCTTCTACAGCTGAAAACAGCAACCCTAAAAAGTGTGAGATAAATTCAAGCAAAAATTCAACAGAGTCCAAGAATGACTTCAAGTCTATTTGTAGGAAAATAACTAAATAATTCTTATTACACCCCTAGTCTACAGTAAGCTCTGGCTTAATGGAGAGCTGTTTCATGAAATAAGAACTTGAATGGGAAACAGGTCACGAGTACACATCCATGAAGTGGGTTTGCCAGAATCAAATTTTCCAAATTGGAAAGCAATCACGAATTCCCTGAGACCGTTTATGCCTCAGCTTTCCACTCCCGATGTTCCTTTTCTTTCTATTTCACTGTCTAGGAATGGAAGAGTACAGTAAGGACGCGTGTACAATGACAGTGCAACTTCAAGAAGATCTACATTAGATTTTTAAACAAAGGAAAGGTAAAGATTTTCCTCTAATTAGTACGGAAAACCATTAGTTAAGTGTGGTAGATGACAAATGGGAGTTCCCGGAAAAGCATTTTAACATTAAAGGTTGTTCACCTGATCAAGCCCTGCTATCCTATACAGCAAAAGAAAAAAACGATTCTGGTTAATGTAAATGGGAAAGGAATCTTTGAAAGGATATCAAGACACAGAAAATTAGGATTACAAAAGAGCAGAAATCAGAGTAACTTCAGGGGTTTTGAATGTAGGAATTAATAATAATAATAGCAATGCTAACAATATGATAGTTTTTAATCTATGAGAAAATACTATGTCATAAGTATTATACTGAGCATGGTACAGGTAATAGAATATTTGATTCTCGTAATTGGGCAATGATGGAGTTACTGTTATTTTGAGATAAGAAACTTGGGAAGTACCTTGCCAAAAGTTAAAGTGACAAGTGGTAAGTGACAGGAAATCTCACCCAGGAGGCATTGCTGTCATCCACAACGGCTTAGCTGATTTCAATTATTTAAACCAAAGGATCTATTGGCTCCAACAGGTGCTTCCATTCCATCACTGCCTTCCAGGTCCAAAGTACCAGGGGACGCTGAAACCTGGAGTGTAGGGATTTGGTCCCTACCCTGTTTCCCTGAAAATAATACAGTGTCTTATTTTAAAGTGTGCTCCCAAAGATGCGCTAGGTCTTATATTCTGGGGACATCTTATCTTTCTTATAAGTAGGTCTTATTTTTTTTATTTATTTTTTATTTTTTTATTAAATCATAACTGTATACATTGATATGATCATGGGGTATCATACACTCGCTTCATAAACCACTTGACACATTTTTATCACAGTGGTTAACATAGCCTTTCCGGCGTTATCTCAGTTACTGTGCCAAAACATTTACATTCTACACTTACCAAGTTTCGCAAATACCCCTGTAATATGCACCGCAGGTGTGATCCCACCGATCCCCCTCCCTCTACCCACCGCCCCCTTTCCCACTTCCCCCTATTGTTAAGTTGTAGCTGGGTTATAGCTTTCATGTGAGAGTCTCAAATTAGTTTCATAGTAGGGCTGTGTACATTGGGTACTTTTTCTTCCATTCTTGAGATACTTTACTAAGAAGAATATGTTCCAGCTCCATCCATGTAAACAAGAAAGAGGTAAAGTCTCCATCTTTCCTTAAGGCTGCATAGTATTCCATGGTATACATATACCACAATTTATTAATCCATTCGTGGATCGATGGGCACTTGGGCTGTTTCCATGACTTAGCTATTATGAATTGGGCTGCAATAAACATTCTGGTACAAATATCTTTGTTATGTTGTGATTTTTGGTCTTCTGGGTATATGCCCAGCAGAGGAATTACAGGATTGAATGGCAGATCTATTTTTAGATCTCTGAGTGTTCTCCATATATCTTTCCAAAAGGAATGTATTAATTTGCATTCCCACCAGCAGTGCAGAAGTGTTCCCTTTTCTCCGCATCCACGCCAACATCTCTGGTCTTGAGATTTTGTGATATAGGCTAGTCTCATTGGAGTTAGATGATATCTCAAAGTAGATTTGATTTGCATTTCTCTGATGATTAAAGATGATGAGCATTTTTTGATATGTCTGAAGGCCGTGCGCCTGTCTTCTTCTGAGAAATTTCTCTTCAAATCCCTTGCCCAGCCTGCGATGGGATCCCTTGCTTTTTTCTTGCTGATGCATTTGAGTTCTCTGTGGATTCTGGTTATTAAACCTTTGTCAGAGATATACCCTGCAAATATCTTCTCCCATTCTGAGGGCTGTCTGCTTGCTCTGCTTACTGTGTTCTTAGCTGTGCAGAAGCTTTTTAGTTTGATCAAGTCCCAGTAGTGTATTTTTGAAGCTGCTTCAATTGCCCGGGGGGTTCTCCTCATGAAATACTCACCCAGACCAATTTCTTCAAGGGTTTTCCCTGCATTCTCCTCTAGTATTTTTATAGTTTCATGTTTTAAGTTTAAATCTTTAATCCAATGAGAGTCTATCTTAGTTAATGGTGAAAGGTGTGGGTCCAATTTCAGTCTTCTGCAGGTTGCCAGCCAGTTCACCCAGCACCATTTGTTAAATAGGGAATCTTTTACCCACTGAATGTTTTTAATTGGCTTGTCAAAAATCAAATAGCGGTAAGAAGCTGGATTCATCTCTTGGTTCTCTATTCTGTTCCAGATATCTACTTCTCTGTTTTTGTGCCAATACCATGCTGTTTTGATCACTATCGATCTGCAGTAAAGTCTGAGGTCTGGTAGTGTGATTCCTCCTGTTTTGTTTTTATTTCTGAGTAATGTCTTGGCTATTCGAGGTTTTTTCTGATTCCATATAAAACAAAGTAATGTTTTTTCAAGATCTTTAAAATATGACAGTGGAGCTTTAATAGGGAGAGCGTTGAAATTATATATTGCTTTGGGTAGTATGGACATTTTGATAATGTTGATTCTTCCTAGCCATGAGCATGGTATGTTTTTCCATTTGTTAACATTTTCAGCTATTTCTTTTCTTAGAGTTTCATAGTTCTCTTTATAGAGATCTTTCACGTCCTTTGTTAGGTAAATTCCCAAATATTTCATCTCCTTTGGTACTACTGTGAATGGGATAGAGTCCTTAACTGCTTTTTCAACTTCACTGTTGTTGGTGTATATAAAGGCTACCGATTTATGAATGTTGATTTTGTAACCTGAAACGCTGCTGTATTCCTTGATCACTTCTAGGAGTTTTGTAGTAGAGTCCCTAGTGTTTTCCAGATACACAATCATATCATCTGCGAAGAGCGAAAGTTTGATCTCTTCTGACCATATATGGACACCCTTGATCACCTTTTCTTCCCTAATTGCGGTGGCTAAAACTTCCATTACAATGTTGAAAAGCAATGGAGACAATGGGCAGCCTTGTCTGGTTCCTGATCTGAGTGGAAATGATTCCAATTTAACTCCATTCAATATGATATTGGCTGTGGGTTTGCTGTAAATAGCCTCTATCAGTTTAAGAAAAGTCCCTTCTAGACCAATTTTCTTGAGTGTTCTGATCATGAAGGGATGCTGGATATTATCAAAAGCTTTTTCTGCAGCAATTGAGAGAATCATATGTTCTTTGTTTTTTAATTTGTTTATGTGCTGAATTACATTTATAGATTTACGTATATTGAACCAGCCTTGAGACCCTGGGACAAAACCAACTTGGTCATGATGTATAATTTGTTTGATGTGTTGCTGGATTCTGTTTGTTAGGATCTTGTTGAATATTTTTGCATCTAAATTCATTAGTGATATTGGTCTATAATTTTCTTTTCTTCTTGGGTCTTTTCCTGGTTTGGGGATCAGGGTGATGTTTGCTTCATAGAACGTGTTGGGTAGTCTTCCTTCTTTTTCTACATTTTGGAACAGGTTGAGTAATATAGGTACTAATTCCTCTTTAAAGGTTTGGTAGAATTCTGACGTGAAACCATCTGGTCCCGGGCTTTTCTTTTTATGGAGGTTTTGTATACTTCATGCTACTTCTGAACTTGATATGGGTCTGTTCAACATTTCTACTTGATTCTGGTTAAGTCTTGGAAGGTGGCATGCTTCCAAGTATCAGTCTATTTCCTTCAGATTTTCATATTTCTGAGAATAAAGTTTCTTGTAATATTCATTAAGGATTTTTTGGATTTCTGAGGAGTCTGTGGTTATTTCGTCTTTGTTGTTTCTGATTGATGATATTAGGGATTTTACTCTTTTTTTCCTGATTAGGTTGGCCAGAGGTTTATCTATTTTATTGACCTTTTCAAAAAACCAGCTTTTTGATTTATTGATCTGTTGTATTATTCTTTTGTTTTCAATTTCATTTAATTCTGCTCTAATTTTGCTTATTTCTTTTCTTCTACTGGGTTTGGGGTTGGAATGTTCTTCCTTTTCCAGTTGCGTGAGATGTCCCATTAAGTTGTTAACTTCCTCTCTTTCCGTTCTCTTGAGGAAGGCTTGCAGTGCTATAAATTTCCCTCTTAGAACTGCCTTTGCGGTGTCCCAGAGGTTCTGATAGTTAGTGTCTTCATTGTCGTTTTGTTCCATAAAATTGGCGATTTCTTTCTTAATCTCATCTCTGACCCAGCTATCATTCAGCATAAGGTTATTTAACTTCCATGTTTTTGTATGGGTATGCAGATTCCTGTTGTTACTCAATTCAAGTTTTATTCCATGATGGTCCAAGAAGATGCAGGGAATAATTTCTATTCCTTTAAATTTACTGAGGTTAGACTTGTGACCTAAAATGTGGTCAATTTTGGAGTAAGTTCCGTGGGCTGATGAGAAGTATGTGTATTCAGTTTTGTTGGGATGAAATGTTCTGTAGATGTCTGCTAAATCTAAATATTGGATGGTTAGGTTTCAATCTAAGATTTCTTTGCTCAGCTTCTTTCTGAAGGATCGATCCAACACTGCCAAGGGAGTGTTGAAATCTACGACGATTGTGGAGCTGGAGGAAATCAAGTTACTCATGTCTGTTAGAGTTTCTCTTATAAATTGAGGTGCATTCTGGTTGGTGCATAGATATTAATAATTGAGATCTCATCATATTGAGTATTACCCTTAACAAATATGAACTGACCATTCTTGTCCTTCCTTACTTTTGATGGTTTAAAGTCTACTGTATCTGCAAATAAAATTGCAACACCTGCTTTTTTCTGATTACCATTTGCCTGAAATATGGATGACCATCCTTTCACCCTGAGTCTGTATTTGTCTTTTAAGTTGAGATGTGACTCTTGTATGCAACAAATATCTGGCTTGAGTTTTTGTATCCAGTCAGCTAACCTATGTCTCTTTAGAGGACAGTTTAAGCCATTCACATTGATGGAGAGTATTGATAAGTCTGGTGGAATTTTGGGTATCGAGTTTTTCAAAGGTCCAGTGGACATTTTTAATCCTTTCGCCAGTGTGGAAGTTGGAGTTTGATCCGAAGTTTCTGAGTGAGTTTACTTTTGTGGTATAGGATTGGGTTGGTCATTGTGGAGGATAGGTCTGAGAACATCCTGAAGAGCTGGTTTACTTATGGCAAATTTTTTCAACATATGAATGTCATTGAAGTATTTAATTTCTCCATCATAGATGAAACTCAGTTTAGCTGGATACAAGATCCTAGGTTGAAAGTTTTTTTGCTTTAGGAGATTAAAAGTTGATGACCAGCCTCTTCTGGCTTGAAAAGTTTCAGCAGAGAGATCTGCAGTTATTCTAATATTCTTACCTTTGTACGTTATAGTTTTCTTTCGCCGGGCTGCTTTGAGAATCTTCTCTTTCATGTTAACTTTAGTGAAGCTAATTATGATATGTCTGGGGGGTGACTTATTGGGGTTGAATCGTGCTGGGGTTCTGAAGCTGTCTGCTATCTGAATTTCAGATTCTCTAGGCATGTCTGGAAAATTTTCTTTCATAATTTCATGCAGAAGGGCCTCTGTGCCCTTGGAGGCCACTTCATCGTTCTCAGAAATTCCTATAATCCTTATGTTGCTTTTTTTCGAATTATCTGAGAGTTCTCTGAGTGAGTGATCCGTTTTTGCTCTCCATTTCTCTTCCTCTTTGAGAGATTGGGAGCGTTCGAAGACTTTATCTTCAATGTCAGAAATCCTTTCTTCTGCTTGCTCCATTCTGTTACTGAGGGATTCTACTGTATTTTTCATATCTTTGAGGGCTGTAAGTTCTTGCTTCAGTGTGTCTTAGTCTTTTGTGGTTTTGTCTTTAAATTCGTTAAATTCTTGAGACAATTTTTGAATTTCTCCTCAGATTCCTAATTCATTTTATTAATCTTGTCTGCCATCCAAATTCTGAATTCGATTTCTGACATCTCAGCCAGTTGTTTATGAATGGGATCTTCAATCACATCTGCCGTATCTTTTCTTGGGGGGGTTGATCTATTCTGGTTATTCATGTTACCAGAGTTTTTCTGCTGATTCCGCCCCATGGTTATTTTACTCCCTTTGGTTTTTCCCCTGGGGTTTTATCGAGGGCCCGTACAGTGTTGTGGCCTGAGAAACTGGGGTCCTGTCTGGTGTGGTGGAGCAAAGTGGTTCTGTCTTGTTTTCAGCTGGTTTCTGTTCGATCCTATTGCAACTTCTACTCTGGCTTGAAGTCTCAGCTGTGTGGAAAAATCAGCAATTAAGTCACCCCGCCTGCCCACCTCTGGCCCCAGTTGGAAAAGGAGAATCAACCTTCCTACAACCGTACACCCAGGGCACCACCTAAAAGTCCTCAGTCTATTAGCCCAGTTCAAAAGGTCCAAATCAACTGTCTCAATCGGCACTTGTCTCGGGTGAGAGAGTTCAAGAGGTCTCTGGGAACTGGATCACAGGGGCCTGGTGACTCCCCTGACACAGCTCACCCCAGTGCTGCGTGGAGTCAGGAGGAGCCACCCAGCAAACAGAGCAGTCTAGGAAGGTTGACGTCTCCTTCCCCACTTTGCCCCTTTGTCAGACCCAGTCACTGGTATCTCTGCAGATGGCTAACCCAGTTGCCTGCAGTGAACAGACACTCCAGGGTTTGCTCCTGCCTGAATCGCAAGGAAGTCTGCCAGGCCCCTGTAGACTGCCGCTATCTAGCAGGAGGAGATGGGGCCTGACATCTATGAGTGTTTGATGCAGGTGATAGGAGGGAGGTGTTCACTCAGGCTTAGCCCCGTCCCTGATGGATGCTGCTAACAGAGCAGAACAGAACAGAACAGACAACTTTGTGGGGTTCTGTCTCTGTTCCTGTCGAAATCGCCAACAGAAGACGAGCTGTTTTGAGTTCAAACGTCTTTGGTGTTGGAGGTTTGAGTCCGATCACCTCTCTGGGTCGGCCCCACCCTGGAAGCTTCCCGGGTTGTGAGCAGTGTCAGGAAATCCCCCGCTCACCGGTGGCCTCCTCTGGTTGCCCAGGGAGACAGGGGGTGTGGCCTCAGAATATCCAGAAGTGAGCGTTCTGCCGTTAAAGAAAAAACGGCTGTTGATCTACCTCCAAGGGAGTTCTGAGCCGTAGGGAGCCCAGTCGACAGCAAGCAGATTCAGTTTCTCCCAGTCTCTCGCCCGGTTGTACTGCCGCAGCTCAAGCCTTCCGGCTTCAGAGTGGGGGCGGGGTGGGAGGGAGCGGCTGGAGCCCAGAACCGCTGGGCAGCGGATAGACTCGGCTATCCCCAGTTCCCTGCCCAGCCACACGGCAGGCGTTCAGGTCTCCAGACCACAGAGTGAGGGCGGGGGAGCACCTGGAACTCAGAGCCAGCAGGGGCTCCAAGCCATAGGGAGCCTGGTCGACAGCGAGCAGATTCAGGTTCTCCCGGTCTCTCGCCCCGCAGCTCAAGCCTTCAGGCTTTAGAGTGGGGGTGGGGTGGAGGGAGTGGCTGGAGCTCAAACCAAGCAGGTCTCCGGACCCCAGAGCGAGGGCGGGGTGAACGCTGGGAGCCTGGAGCCAGAGCCCAGTCTGCAGCGAGCAAATTTAGATTCTTCCGGTCTCTTGCCTGGTTATACCGCTGCAGCTCAAGCCTTCAGGCTTCAGAATGGGGGCAGGGTGGGAGGGAGCAGCTTGAGCCCAGAATCCCTGGGCAGCGAACAGACTCGGCTATCCCCAGTTCCCTGCCCAGCCACACAGCAGGCGTTCAGGTCTCCGGACCACAGAGTGAGGGTGGGGAAGTGCCAGGCACTCAGAGCCAGCAGGGGCTCCGAGCCTAGAGAGCCCAGTGGACAGCAAACAGATTCATATTCTCCCGGTCTCTCGCCTGGTTGTACCGCCGCAGCTCAAGCCTTTAGGCTTTAGAGTGGGGGTGGGGTGGAGGGAGTGGCTGTAGCTCAGAACCAAGCAGGCATTCAGGTCTCCGGACCACAGAGCGAGGGCGGGGTGAACGCCGGGAGCCCGGGGCTCTCGGCAGCAAGGAAATTCAGATTCTTCCCGTCTCTCGCCTGGTTGTACTGCCGTAGCTCAAGCCTTCAGGCTTCAGAGTGGGGGCGGGGTGGTAGGGAGCGGCTGGAGCCCAGACCCGCTGGGCAGCGAACAGACTCGGCTATCCCCAGTTCCCTGCCCAGCCACACGGCAGGCGTTCAGGTCTCCGGACCACAGAATGAGGGCGGGGGGAGCGCCAGGCACTCAGAGCAGCTGGTAGCGAGTTCAACTCAGCTATATGCCTGGAGGTATTGTTGCCCAAGGAGGGCTGCTGCACCTCGCCTTGGGGAAGTGCCACCCTGGTGAGGGTCTCCCTCCGCTGACTGTCCTAACCTCTCTCCCGTGTCCCAGAATCAGCGCTGACCAGCCACAGCTCAGGGACTGTCCTCTCCCCTTTAGGAGCCACCCAAGAATCTGAACTCCTGGGGGACAGGCTTTCAGACCTCAGAGAGAGTGGAGGGAAGTGCTGGGTACTCAGAGTCACTGGCAAAGGAAATTTACAGATTTATACAGTTTTATGCCTGGCAGGATAAAGCCTAGGCCTCCTAGTAAGGGAGGTAGGTCTAGTTTGTAGTAGGTCTTTCCCGTGAAGTATAGTGGGATGGCCTTTGATTTCTGCCCTTTTGTTTGTGGGGCCCTTAAGCCGATCAGGTGGGGAGGGGGGACTCCCATCCGCTTGGTGATGGGTTTTGTACCTTTTGTTTGCTTCCTTGTGATTGCAGCTCTCCTCAGCGGGGTTGATGTGTGTTCTTCAACTTTCTCGCTTGGTGTTGCTGGAATCCATCAGGTTATTTGCTAAATTTTTGTCCCCTAACTCTCCTTCAGGACAGGAGCCTCTATGGAAAGCTGGCTTCAGTCCGCCATCTTCCCATCATCCCCCTAAGTAGGTCTTATTTTCGGAGGATGTCTTATTTTCGGGGAAACGGGGTAACAGAGCACGGGAGTCGACCCCCATGCTCACATCTGATGCCTGAGGTTCCACCAAACCTGCTGCAGGCAGGATTGTTTGTGCTTCTGCTCACTTTGTTTACATGATTATACAGATCTCATAGTTTCTCACTCTGTTGGAATAATATATTCATGAGTTCTAGATAATAGATTCATCTTCGCTAAAGAAGTTTTGTTTTCATACAAACAACACACCAAAACCCAGCCCCATCTAGTTATACTTACAATGTGACCAGTAACAGATAAAGAGTTCCAGGGCGGCGCCTGTGGCTCAAGGAGTAGGGCGCTGGTCCCATATGCCTCCCATATGCCGGAGGTGGTGGGTTCAAACCCAGCCCTGGCCAAAAAAAAAAAAAAAAAAACAGATAAAGAGTTTCAGAAGGAAAGCCAGGATTCGCCCAGCACAGAGGCTGCTGGATCCTTGGAAACACAAAGCACTTCCTTTCTGTGTTTAAAAAGCCCGGGGAGAGATTTTGTAGATGAGGACATTGTTTTTAGGGACAGATGCTACCTGCAGGGACACAGCCAGCTGGTGGTCATGAGCCACACCCTGGGCTGTTTCCAAACTGTCCCCCAGGGTCACGTGTGTGCAGCATCTGTGATGGTTACAGAAAATCTGGGCTGCACACTGTTGGTGAGACAGCTGGGTTACCCCCCACAAAAGGGCGAAGCCATAATCCTAACTCACTGTGTCCTCTACAGAGAAGCAGCTGGTGGAACTATCAGAGCCGCTTTGCTGTGCTAAACCCAGGTGGCCCTAACATAGCAGAACGGGGAGCAGCAGTCTGGAGGCAGGCAGCTTCTGTGCAGAGAAACTTCCAGAACTCCACTCCTCCAGGGCTCTGCCTCCTCGCGGAGCCCCACACAGTTGCGCTGTACCACGCAGTCTGATGACTGCTGAGACTTCCAGTTGTATTTAAATGTATCTCTCCATTCTATTTGTGGAATTGCTTTTAGATTACAGGATGTCCACGCAGACATAAGCTTAAAACCAAAATTCAAACCAAAAAAAGAAAAAAAACATCTGAAACGTTTCTGCATCAAAGATCTTGCCCAGCGTGGTAAAGAGGAGTGCGGTTAAAGATCTGGTTCACAGTGACGTCCAGCTGAGGGTAGAGAAGGGTCCAGGGAGGACACGGAGGGCAGAGAGGGCACAGAGAGCAGGGAGGACATGGAGGGCAGAGAGGACACGGAGGGCAGGGAGGGCAGGGAGGACACGGAGGGCAGGGAGGACATGGAGGGCAGGGAGGACATGGAGGGCAGGGAGGGCAGAGAGGACAGGGAGAGCAGGGAGGGCAGGGAGGACACGGAAGGCAGGGAGGGCAGAGAGGACACGGAGGGCAGGGAGGGCAGAGAGGACACGGAGGGCAGAGAGGACACGGAGGGCAGGGAGGGCAGAAAGGACACGGAGGGCAGGGAGGACACGAGGGCAGGGAGGGCAGGGAGGACACGGAAGGCAGGGAGGGCAGAGAGGACATGGAGGGCAGGGAGGACATGGAGGGCAGGGAGGGCAGGGAGGACATGGAGGGCAGGGAGGACACGGAGGGCAGGGAGGGCAAGAGGACAGGGAAAGCAGGGAGGGCAGGGAGGACACGGAGGGCAGGGAGGGCAGAGAGGACACGGAGGGCAGGGAGGACATGGAGGGCAGAGAGGACATGGAGGGCAGGGAGGACATGGAGGGCAGGGAGGGCAGGGAGGACATGGAGGGCAGAGAGGACACGGAGGGCAGGGAGGGCAGGGAGGACATGGAGGGCAGAGAGGACACAGAGGGCAGGGAGGGCAAGAGGACAGGGAGAGCAGGGAGGGCAGGGAGGACACGGAGGGCAGGGAGGGCAGAGAGGACACGGAGGGCAGGGAGGACATGGAGGGCAGAGAGGACACGGAGGGCAGAGAGGACACGAGGGCAGGGAGGGCAGAGAGGACACGGAGGGCAGAGAGGACACGGAGGGCAGAGAGGACACGGAGGGCAGGGAGGACACGGAGGGCAGAGAGGACACGGAGGGCAGGGAGGGCAGAGAGGACACGGAGGGCAGGGCGGACACGGAGGGCAGGGAGGGCAGAGAGGACACAGAGGGCAGAGAGGACATGGAGGGCAGGGAGGACACTGAGGGCAGGGAGGGCAGAGAGGACACAGAGGGCAGGGAGGACACGGAGGGCAGAGAGGACACGGAGGGCAGGGAGGTCACGGAGGGCAGGGAGGACACTGAGGGCAGGGAGGACACGGAGGGCAGAGAGGGCGGAGAGGACACGTTGGGCAGGGAGGACACGGAGGGCAGGGAGGGCAGAGAGGACACGTTGGGCAGGGAGGACACGGAGGGCAGGGAGGGCAGAGAGGACACGGAGGGCAGGGAGGGCAGAGAGAACACAGAGGGCAGGGAGGACACGGAGGGCAGAGAGGACACGGAGGGCAGAGAGGACACGGTTGCAGGGAGGGCAGGGAGGACACGGAGGGCAGGGAGGACACGGAGGGCAGGGAGGGCATAGAGGACACGGAGGGCAGTGAGGACGTGGACGGCAGAGAGGACACGGAGGGCAGGGAGGGCAGCCGGGGTCCAGAGTGTGTGGGGTGCATTTCCATGCAGCCTGCAGTGAAAGTGACACAGGCCCTAGCCAGCCATCTGCACTTGGGAGGGTGACACCGACTTCCGGCCAGGAGAGGCAGTAAAATGTTGACGCCTGTGAGAGCAAACGTTGACACTGGGCTTACAACCCAACTGCACTGGGGCTAAAGTGCATCATTTCCCTCGTCCAAATTTCACTCTCCCTCTGGCCTTTAAGTTGAACTTGGTAAATTTAACCATAATTAATATTTTCACATCTCTGTAATCTAGTTTTTTCATGGTTCTCTAGATCTTCTAAAAAAAAAAAATATGTCTTGCTGTGCACTATAGTTTAAAAGGCAAACTGTGCAGTCTCTGCCACTTCTGATACAGGCAAGAGACAAACTGTCGCCCTAGGCAGCAGGTGCCAGGACCAAAGGGAGTGAGGGGAGGTGAGGGGGGAGGAGGTCATGGGGAAGGTGGGGAGATGGGGGGATGGAGGCCATCAGGGAGTTGTGAGGGGAGGAGGTCATTGAGTGGAGGGGGAGGTTATGCGGGAAGGTGGGGGGGTCAGCAGGAGGACAGAGGTGAGGGGGGGAGGTGGGGGTGAGGTCACGGGAGGAGATGGGCGGAGGTCCTGGGGGAAGTGGGGGTCAAGGTGGGGAGAGAGGCCAGCGGAGGGAGGTGTGGGGAGCTGGGCCGTGCCACCTCTGCAGGTCTCCTCCAGGAGTGCCATCTGTGCCAAGTTTCCTGTTCTCAAGGTAACCAGCCGGCTCAGGACTCTCCATAAACACCTTGTGCATCCTCCAAATGTTCCAAACCCACTGCCCATAACCCTCACCTCGAGCTCAGAGAGGGAGAAAACACCCGGCTCCTCCCTGAAGTAAAGTGCTGCCTTCCCCATCCCCCAGCTAACACCTGTGAAATTATTTGTCAGCATTTTTACAAACATCCGTCCCCTCCCCGAGCCATCTCCTGCACACTCCAGAGCGATGCCTCAGCCTGCTCCCTGCTTTGGGGGGAGTTCTGCTCTCTGCTCTCACCAAGACAGTTTACTCAGCCTGTTTCAAATAAGGGGAAGGCCTAGAACAGCACTATTCAGGAAAAACGCAATGAGTGCGACATAATTTCTAGTAGTCATATTAAAAAAAATAAAAACAGAAATAAATAAATAATTTAAGCAATCCATTTTATTGAACTCAATGTATTCAAAATATCATCCTTTCAATATGTGGTGCTTTCTTTTTTGGGTGGTCAGTAGCAGCATGTGGTGAGTGGCCACCCTACTGTTCCAGGAAACCTAGAATATAAGGAGCCTTCACTATGTGGGGGGAACTTCACACACACTGTCTCACAGTTAATCCCACTTCATCAGGAGAAAATCTGAAGTTGTGCAACTGGGCTAACCTCACACAGCATGTGAAACTCAGCCTGACACCAAAGGGCATGAACAATATACAGTTTCTTTCTTTATCAGCCTATGTGTTGATTCGTCATCTTGGCTACTGTGAACCATGTTACAATGAACCTGAGTGTGCAGATATTTCTTCCAGGTACTGATTTCATTTTCTTGGACTATATGTCCGGAAGAGACACAGCGGGATCATAGGGTAGATCTGTTTTCAGTTTTTTAAGAAATCTTCATGTTGTTTTCCGTAATAGCTGTACTAATTTACATTTTTGCCCTTTTCTCTCCATTATAATTTAACTTCACGATAACTGCCATAGAGAGAGGTGAGATCTCACTGTGGTTTTGCTTTGCATTTTCCTGATGGTGAGCAACCTTTCATGTCCCAAATGACCATTGATATGTCTTTGTTAAAAAAAAAAAAAATGACCGGCAGAGACAAGATGGCGGACTGAAGCCAGCTTTCAACAGAGGCTCCCGTCCAGAAGGAGAGTTAAGGGACAGGAATTTAGTAGGTGTCCTGGTGGACTTGAGCCTCACCAAGAGAGAAGGTTGAAGAACGTACATCAACACCGCTGAGGCAAGCCGTGATCACAAGGACGCAAACAAAAGGTACAAAATCCACCACCAGGCGGACGGGAGTCCCCCTCCCCCAGGAGACCGGCTCAAGAGCCCCACAATTGAACAAGCGGGCAGAAATTAAAGGCCCTCCCACTACACTCCAGGGAGAGACCTTCTAAAAACTGGACCTACCTCCCCTACTGGGGTGCCGTGGCATTCTCCTGCCGGACATAGGGCTGAATAAAACTTTGGGAATCCTTTACCGGCAACCCTGAATCCCCGGCGCTCCCTTCCCGCCCACTGAGGTCTGGAGGCCTGTTCCCCAGGAATTCGGATCCTTGGGTGATTTCTCAAGGGGAGTGGACAGTCCCCGAGTTGCGACTGGTCAGCATTGACTCTGAGGCGCGCGAGTGAGGAGAGGGCACCGGGCTGAAGGGGAGTCACGCCTCGGCGGCACTTCCCTGCGGTGCAGTGCACCAACCCTCCCCGGGCAACATTACGGGGCACAAGACTGAATAAGACTCTAGCTTCCCTGCTGAGAGCTGAGAGCCCCTACTCTCACTCGGGGTCTGAGGGCCTATCCCCCCGGAGTTCGGATCCTTGGGTGATTTCTCAAGGGGAGTGCACAGTGCCTGAGATGCGTCAGGTCAGCGCTGACTCTGGGACACGTGAGCGAGGAGAGGGCACTCTGCTGAGGGGAAATCAAGCCTTGGTGGCACTTCCCTGCGGTGCAGTGCAAGAGCCCTCCCCGGCCGTAGAGTTGCATAAAACTGAATGAAACTCTAACTTCCCCCACACACACACTCCCAATCGGGGTCTGGGGGCCCATCACCCAACAGTTCTGATTCTTGGGGGATCTCTTGAGGGGTGTGGACCCAGCACAAACTGCAGCCGCTCAGTGCTGACTCTGGGGCGCAGGACAGAGGAGAAAAGGGTCGCCTGAGTGCCCACACCAGAGCAGCAGTTCCCTGGAGGTAGATCAACAGCCGTTTTTTCTTTAACGGCAGAATGCTCACTTCTGGATATTCTGAGGCCACACCCCCTGTCTCACTGGGCAACCAGAGGAGGCCACCGGTGAGCTGAGCGGGGGATTTCCTGACACAGCTCACAAACCCGGGAAACTTCCAGGACAGGGCCGACCCAGAGAGGTGTTCGAACGCAAATCTCCAGCAGCAAAGACGTTTGAACTCAAAACAGCCCGTCTTCTGTAGGCGATTTCGACAGGAACAGAGACAGAACCCCGCAAAGTTGTCTGTTCTGTTCTGTTCTGTTCTGTTAGCAGCATCCATCAGGGACGGGGCTAAGCCTGAGTGAACACCTCCTTCCCATCACCTGCATCAAACACTCAAAGATGTCAGGCCCCATCTCCTCCTGCTAGATAGCGGCAGTCTGCGGGGGCCTGGCAGACTTCCTTGTGATTCAGGCAGGTGCAAACCCCTGGAGTGTCTGTTCACTGCAGGCAACTGGGTTAGCCATCTGCAGAGATACCAGTGACTGGGTCCGAGAGAGGGGCAAAGTGGGGAAGGAGACGTCAACCTTCCTAGACAGCTCTGTTTGCTGGGTGGCGCCTCCTGACTCCACGCTGCACTGGGGTGAGCCGTGTCAGAGGAGTCACCAGGCCCCTGTGATCCAGTTCCTAGAGACCTCTTGAACTCTCCCACCCAAGACAAGTGCCGATTGAGACAGCGGATTTGGACCTTTTGAACTAATAGACTGAGGATTTTTCAGGCGGTGCCCTGGGTGTGCGATTGTAGGAAGGTTTGATTCTCCTTTTCCAAATGGGGCCAGAGGTGGGCAGGCGGGGTGACTTAATTGCTGATTTTTCCACACAGCTGAGACTTCAAGCCAGAGTAGAAGTTGCAATAGGATCGAACAGAAACCAGCTGAAAGCAAGACAGAACCACTTTACTCCACCACACCAGACAGGGCCCCAGTTTCTCAGGCCACAACACTGTACGGGCCCTCGATAAAACCCCAGGGGAAAAAACGAAAGGGAGTAAAATAACCATGGGGCGGAATCAGTGGAAAAACTCTGGTAACATGAATAACCAGAATAGATCAACCCCCCCAAGAAAAGATACGGCAGATATGATTGAACATCCCATTCATAAACAACTGGCTGAAATGTCAGAAATCGAATTCAGAATTTGGATTGCAGACAAGATTAATAAAATGGAATTAGGAATTCGAGGAGAAATTCAAAAATTGTCTCAAGAATTTAACGAATTTAAAGACAAAACCACCAAAGACTTAGACACACTGAAGCAAGAACTTACAGCCCTCAAAGATATGAAAAATACAGTAGAATCCCTCAGTAACAGAATGGAGCAAGCAGAAGAAAGGATTTCTGACATTGAAGATAAAGTCTTCGAACGCTCCCAATCTCTCAAAGAGGAAGAGAAATGGAGAGCAAAAATGGATCACTCACTCAGAGAACTCTCAGATAATTCGAAAAAAAGCAACTTAAGGATTATAGGAATTTCTGAGAACGATGAAGTCACCTCCGAGGGCACAGAGGCCCTTCTGCATGAAATTATGAAAGAAAATTTTCCAGACATGCCTAGAGAATCTGAAATTCAGATAGCAGACAGTTTCAGAACCCCAGCACGATTCAACCCCAATAAGTCACCCCCCAGACATATCATAATTAGCTTCACTAAAGTTAACATGAAAGAGAAGATTCTCAAAGCAGCCCGGCGAAAGAAAACTATAACGTACAAAGGTAAGAATATTAGAATAACTGCAGATCTCTCTGCTGAAACTTTTCAAGCCAGAAGAGGCTGGTCATCAACTTTTAATCTCCTAAAGCAAAAAAACTTTCAACCTAGGATCTTGTATCCAGCTAAACTGAGTTTCATCTATGATGGAGAAATTAAATACTTCAATGACATTCATATGTTGAAAAAATTTGCCATAAGTAAACCAGCTCTTCAGGATGTTCTCAGACCTATCCTCCACAATGACCAACCCAATCCTATACCACAAAAGTAAACTCACTCAGAAACTTCGGATCAAACTCCAACTTCCACACTGGTGAAAGGATTAAAAATGTCCACTGGACCTTTGAAAAACTCGATACCCAAAATTCCACCAGACTTATCAATACTCTCCATCAATGTGAATGGCTTAAACTGTCCTCTAAAGAGGCATAGGTTAGCTGACTGGATACAAAAACTCAAGCCAGATATTTGTTGCATACAAGAGTCACATCTCAACTTAAAAGACAAATACAGACTCAGGGTGAAAGGATGGTCATCCATATTTCAGGCAAATGGTAATCAGAAAAAAGCAGGTGTTGCAATTTTATTTGCAGATACAGTAGGCTTTAAACCATCAAAAGTAAGGAAGGACAAGAATGGTCACTTCATATTTGTTAAGGGTAATACTCAATATGGTGAGATTTCAATTATTAGTATCTATTCACCCAACCAGAATGCACCTCAATTTATAAGAGAAACTCTAACAGACATGAGCAACTTGATTTCCTCCAGCTCCATAATCGTCGGAGATTTCAACACTGCCTTGGCAGTGTTGGATCGATCCTCCAGAAAGAAGCTGAGCTAAGAAATCTTAGATTGAAACCTAACCATCCAATATTTAGATTTAGAGACATCTACAGAACATTTCATCCCAACAAAACTGAATACACATACTTCTCATCAGCCCACGGAACTTACTCCAAAATTCACCACATTTTAGGTCACAAGTCTAACCTCAGTAAATTTAAAGGAATAGAAATTATTCCCTGCATCTTCTTGGACCATCATGGAATAAAACTTGAATTGAGTAACAACAGGAATCTGCATACCCATACAAAAACATGGAAGTTAAATAACCTTATGCTGAATGATAGCTGGGTCAGAGATGAGATTAAGAAACAAATCGCCAATTTTTCGGAACAAAACAACAATGAAGACATAAACTATCAGAACCTCTGTGGCACTGCAAAGGCAGTTCTAAGAGGGAAATTTATAGCACTGCAAGCCTTCCTCAAGAGAACGGAAAGAGAGGATGTTAACAACTTAATGGGACATCTCACACAACTGGAAAAGGAAGAACATTCCAACCCCAAACCCAGTAGAAGAAAAGAAATAAGCAAAATTAGAGCAGAATTAAATGAAATTGAAAACAAAAGAATAATACAACAGATCAATAAATCAAAAAGCTGTTTTTTTGAAAAGGTCAATAAAATAGATAAACCTCTGGCCAACCTAATCAGGAAAAAAAGAGTAAAATCCCTAATATCATCAATCAGAAACAACAAAGACGAAATAACCACAGACTCCTCAGAAATCCAAAAAATCCTTAATGAATATTACAAGAAACTTTATTCTCAGAAATATGAAAATCTGAAGGAAATAGACCGATACTTGGAAGCGCGCCACCTTCCAAGACTTAACCAGAATCAAGTGGAAATGTTGAATAGACCCATATCAAGTTCAGAAATAGCATCAACTATACAAAACCTCCCTAAAAAGAAAAGCCCGGGACCAGATGGTTTCACGTCAGAATTCTACCAAACCTTTAAAGAGGAATTAGTACCTATATTACTCAACCTGTTCCAAAAGGTAGAAAAAGAAGGAAGACTACCCAACACGTTCTATGAAGCAAACATCACCCTGATCCCCAAACCAGGAAAAGACCCAAGAAGAAAAGAAAATTATAGACCAATATCACTAATGAATATAGATGCAAAAATATTCAAAAAGATCCTAACAAACAGAATACAGCAACATCAAACAAATTATACATCATGACCAAGTTGGTTTTATCCCAGGGTCTCAAGGCTGGTTCAATATACGTAAATCTATAAATGTAATTCAGCACATAAACAAACTAAAAAACAAAGACCATATGATTCTCTCAATTGATGCAGAAAAAGCTTTTGATAATATCCAGCATCCCTTCATGATCAGAACACTCAAGAAAATTGGTCTAGAAGGGACTGTCCTTAAACTGATAGAGGCCATCTACAGCAAACCCACAGCCAATATCATATTGAATGGAGTTAAATTGGAATCATTTCCACTCAGATCAGGAACCAGACAAGGCTGCCCATTGTCTCCATTGCTTTTCAACATTGTAATGGAAGTTTTAGCCACCGCAATTAGGGAAGAAAAGGCGATCAAGGGTATCCATATAGGGTCAGAAGAGATCAAACTCTCGCTCTTCGCAGATGATAAGATTGTGTATCTGGAAAACACTAAGGACTCTACTACAAAACTCCTAGAAGTGATCAAGGAATACAGCAGCGTCTCAGGTTACAAAATCAACATTCATAAATCGGTAGCCTTTATATACACCAACAACAGTCAAATTGAAAAAGCAGTTAAGGACTCTATCCCATTCACAGTAGTGCCAAAGAAGATGAAATTTTGGGAATTTACCTAACAAAAGACGTGAAAGATCTCTATAAAGAGAACTATGAAACTCTAAGAAAAGAAATAGCTGAAAATGTTAACAAATGGAAAAACATAACATGCTCATGGCTAGGAAGAATCAACATTATCAAAATGTCCATACTACCCAAAATAATATATAATTTCAACGCACTCCCTATTAAAGCTCCACTGTCATATTTTAAAGATCTTGAAAAAACATTACTTCGTTTTATATGGAATCAGAAAAAACCTCGAATAGCCAAGACATTACTCAGAAATAAAAACAAAACAGGAGGAATCACACTACCAGACCTCAGACTTTACTACAAATCGATAGTGATCAAAACAGCATGGTATTGGCACAAAAACAGAGAAGTAGATATCTGGAACAGAATAGAGAACCAAGAGATGAATCCAGCTACTTACCGCTATTTGATTTTTGACAAGCCAATTAAAAACATTCAGTGGGGAAAAGATTCCCTATTTAACAAATGGTGCTGGCTGAACTGGCTGGCAACCTGCAGAAGACTGAAATTGGACCCACACCTTTCACCATTAACTAAGATAGACTTCATTGGATTAAAGATTTAAACTTAAAACATGAAACTATAAAAATACTAGAGGAGAATGCAGGGAAAACCCTTGAAGAAATTGGTCTGGGTGAGTATTTCATGAGGAGAACCCCCCGGGCAATTGAAGCAGCTTCAAAAATACACTACTGGGACTTGATCAAACTAAAAAGCTTCTGCACAGCTAAGAACACAGTAAGCAGAGCAAGCAGACAGCCCTCAGAATGGGAGAAAATATTTGCAGGGTATAACTCTGACAAAGGTTTAATAACCAGAATCCACAGAGAACTCAAACGCATCAGCAAGAAAAAAACAAGGGATCCCATCGCAGGCTGGACAAGGGATTTGAAGAGAAACTTCTCTGAAGAAGACAGGCGCAAGGCCTTCAGACATATCAAAAAATGCTCATCATCTTTAATCATCAGAGAAATGCAAATCAAAACTACCTTGAGATATCATCTAACTCCAATGAGACTAGCCTATATCACAAAATCTCAAGACCAGAGATGTTGGCGTGGATGCGGAGAAAAGGGAACACTTCTGCACTGCTGGTGGGAATGCAAATTAATACATTCCTTTTGGAAAGATATATGGAGAACACTCAGAGATCTAAAAATAGATCTGCCATTCAATCCTGTAATCCCTCTGCTGTGCATATACCCAGAAGACCAAAAATCACAACATAACAAAGATATTTGTACCAGAATGTTTATTGCAGCCCAATTCGTAATAGCTAAGTCATGGAAAAAGCCCAAGTGCCCATCAATCCACGAATGGATTAATAAATTGTGGTATATGTATACCATGGAATACTATGTAGCCTTAAAGAAAGATGGAGACTTTACCTCTTTCATGTTTACATGGATGGAGCTGGAACATATTCTTCTTAATAAAGTATCCCAAGAATGGAAGAAAAAGTACCCAATGTACACAGCCCTACTATGAAACTAATTTGAGACTCTCACATGAAAGCTATAACCCAGCTACAACTTAACAATAGGGGAAATGGGAAGGGGGGGTGGGTAGAGGGAGGGGGATCGGTGGGATCACACCTGTGGTGCATCTTACAGGGGTATTTGCGAAACTTGGTAAATGTAGAATGTAAATGTTTTGGCACAGTAACTGAGATAACGCTGGAAAGGCTATGTTAACCACTGTGATAAAAATGTGTCAACTGGTTTATGAAGCGAGTGTATGATGCCCCATGATCATATCAATGTATACAGTTATGATTTAATAAAAAATAAAAAAAGACTGTTCAAATTTTTTCCCCATTATTTAATCGGGTTATTTGGTTTTTTTGTTAATGTATTGTGCAATTTCCTTGTATATTTTGGATATTAACCACTTCCCAATACATGGTTTGCAAATACAATAGAATCTCCATACTTGGCCAACCAACCACCTCCTTAGGTTGGGGTAATTTTTATAGACGGAACATGGACATATCAACACGGTAGGCCCAGTTCCTTATGTTGACCACTTCTGCATGTTAACCAGTCAGTTAAGTCCCTTGAAGGGTCAGCTTATGTGGGTTGATGTATTTTCTCCCAGTCTGTAGGTTGACTTTACATTTTGATTGCTTCCTTTACTGTGCAAAGCTTTTTAGTTTGAAACTGTTCCAATTGTTTATTTTTGCTTTACTTTCCTAAGCCTTTTACGCCATGTTCAAAAAATCATTGTCAATACCAAAGTCATTGAGATTTTCCCCTACCTTTTCTTCTAGGAGTTTTATAGTTTCAGGTCTTAAGTGAAAGTCTTTAAACTACTTCGAGTTGATTTTTTGATACCTTGTAAGGTAAGGGCCTAATTTTATTATTTTACATATGAATATCTAATTTTCCAGCACCATTTACTGAACAGACTGAAAATGTACCTTTCTCCATAGCATATTCTTGTTGCCCTTGTAGAAAATTGATTGACCATATACGGTTAGGCTTATTTCTGGACTTCCATTGTCCTTATATCTATCTTTGTTTTGGTTATTATAGCTTTGTAATATAGTTTGAAATCACACTTCCTGATTTCAAACTATATTACTTCAACTTTGTTCTTTTTGCCCAAGATTACTTTGACTATTCTGGGTCTTTGATAGTTCCATAAGAGTTTTAGAAATTTTTTTCTATTTCTGTGAAAATGTCACTGGGATTTTGATAGGAATTGTGTTGAAACTGTAGATGGCTTTGAGCAGTAGACATTTTAATGATATTCCTCCAATCCATGAATGTGAGTTATCTTTCAGTTTATCCGTGTCTTATTCAAGTTCTTTCATCAATGTTTTATAGTTTTCAGTGTAAACATTCACCGCCTCGATTAAATTTATTCCTTTTTGATACTATGCTATTGTAAATGGGATTATTTTTCTAATTTTCTTTTCAACTAATACATCATTAATGTAAAGGCAACTGATTTTTGTACATTGCCTCCGTACCCTGCAACTATTCTGAATTGACATATTAATTCCAACAGGGGTTTTTGGAGTTTTTAGGTTTTCTCCACATAGAATCACACCATCTACAAATAGATAATTTTACTTCT
Source organism: Nycticebus coucang (assembly GCF_027406575.1). Classification (NCBI taxonomy): domain Eukaryota; kingdom Metazoa; phylum Chordata; class Mammalia; order Primates; family Lorisidae; genus Nycticebus; species Nycticebus coucang. The sequence continues at coordinate 4,109,333 of NC_069790.1, forward strand.
TCCTTCATAATGTCAAAGCCTTTTATTTCTTGTTACTGTTGGATTTCTCTGGTTAGTCTTTCTATCACTTCATTGAATAGAAGTGGTGAGAGTGGGCACCCTCGCCTTGTACTAGACTATAGGGGGAAACTTTCAGTTCTTCCTCTTTGATTAGGAAGCTAACTGTGGGCTTCTCATAAATGACATTTGTTATATTAGGGAAATTTTCTTCTGTAACTATTTTCTTGAGAGTTTTTTTCATGAATCAATATTGAACTTTATCAAATTCCTGTCCTGCAGGTGTTGAGATGATCACGTGGTTTTTATCTTTCATTCTTTGTATATGGCGTAACTCAACTTATTCGCATATGTAAAATCAACCTTGCATCCCGAAAATGAATCCCGTTTGGTCATGGGGTACAGTCTTTGGATGTGTTGTTCAATTCGGCTTGCTAGTATTTTAGTTTCCTTTTCTCGTGGTGCTTTTATCGGACTTTGGTGTCAGAATGATGCTAGTATCATAAAATAAACTGAGAAACAATCCATCTACTTGGGTGTTTGGGAAGGGTTTTTTTTTGTTTTTTTTTAATTGTTGGGGATTCATTGAGGGTACAATAAGCCAGGTTACACTGATTGCACTTGTTAGGTAAAGTCCCTCTTGCAATCATGTCTTGCAAAGAATTGGCAACAATTCTTTGACTGTTTGGTAGAATCCATCAGTGAGGCCCATCTGGTCCTACTCTTTTCTATGTTGAGAGGTTCTTAATTACTACTTTAATCTCCTGCTTTGTTATTGGTCTGTTCAGGCTTTCTGTCTGATTCAGACTTGATAGGTTATATTTTTCTAGAAACTCATCCATTTCTTCCATATTATCCAATTTGTTGGCATGCACCAGCCATGGTAGTCTCTTACGGTCCTTTTTATTTCCGAGGCACCTGTCATATTATATCTTCTTTCATTTAGCCATTTATTGGAAGCAAACCTTCTGATTTAAATGGTGCTCTAGAAGGTCACTAACAGCCTATGGGTCTGTTCTCAGCCTTTGATAAGCTTAATCTCTGCTTACCACAATACTTCCCTTGTGTCCCCAGTGCCTTACTGAGTGCCTGGCACACAGCTGGTGCACAAGAAATAGCTCTGAAATGCACCAACAAATAAATGGACAAGTGATTCTCATAAGTTTATGAGATGCTAAATAAGTCCCTTATTTATCCTCTGAGATTCTCAACAATAAAGAGTTTCAGACACATGATCTGGGATCATTCTCACCAGGCCACCTTAGGACTTCACACATTAGCATAATTGACAAATCAGAGCAGGTGATCCTGGGTCAGTGCAACTCAACCAGTGAGCCTCAGGGCCAAGGTACAAGGATGCGACAGTGTCTTAAACACAGTAAGGGACAAACACGTGGCAGCTGTCAGAGTGTGTCTGGGGCACCTGTGCTGCCCTCCATGCTGCTATCAGAACACAGAGCTAAGTCGCGTCTTTCCTCTCCAAAAGTGCCCCGACCACCCCACGTCACACAGACATTTCAAACCACCTCCACATCGGTTTCAAGAACTGTTTTCCGACCTCACCTCATGGTAAGGCACCAGACACTAAGGATGTGCTGTGTGAAGTCCTAAAGCTGCCATGTTCCTAGATCTGCCTTCAGACTCACAGCTAGCTCAGCGCCCAGGGAGCCACACGGGCATGAGACTGTCCATATTTGGAAGGGCTGAGTCTGAAAACATTAATTTAGTTGTGTTTTCCTTCACAGAAATAAGCAGTGTATGTGTACAGGACTATGTCATATGGTGCATCATATTATGTGTGTGCTCTGTGTGTGTGTGTATGTCTATGGTGCATCCCGTGAGGTGTGTGCTCTGTGGGTATATATGTGTATATATATATGGTACATTATATTAGACGTGTGCTATGTATGTAAATATATATATGTGTATATATGTCTATGGGACATCACGTGAGGTGTGTGCTCTGTGGGTATATATGTGTATATATATATGGTACATTATATTAGACGTGTGCTATGTATGTAAATATATATATGTGTATATATGTCTATGGGACATCATGTGAGGTGTGTGCTCTGTGGGTATATATGTATACATATATATGGTACATTATATTAGACATGTGCTATGTATGTAAATATATATATGTGTGTGTGTCTATGGGACATCACGTGAGGTGTTTGCTCTGTGGGTATATATGTGTATATATATAGTACATTATATTAGACGTGTGCTATGTATGTAAATATGTACATATGTGTGTGTGTGTCTATGGGACATCACGTGAGGTGTTTGCTCTGTGGGTATATATGTGTATATATATATATGGTACATTATATTAGACGTGTGCTATGTATGTAAATATATATATGTGTATATATGTCTATGGGACATCACGTGAGGTGTGTGCTCTGTGGGTATATATGTGTATATATATGGTACATTATATTAGATGTGTGCTATGTATGTAAATATATATATATGTGTGTGTGTCTATGGGACATCACGTGAGGTGTGTGCTCTGTGGGTATATATGTGTATATATATGGTACATTATATTAGATGTGTGCTATGTATGTAAATATATATATATGTGTGTGTGTTTATGGGACATATGTGTTTGCCTACATATAATCTTCAAAACAGGATCTGTGAGGAACATTCTTCCAACTTCATGTTTACTCTCATATCTAAGATTAATTAATCGATGCTTTTGCCATTAGCAAGAGTCCTAATAGAGGCTATTTTAAAAGAAGCTGAAAACAGGGAGGTCTGATTTCAACATACTGTGGTTTAGTTCTTTTGAAAGAAGCAGACCAGCGCCATCTTAAGAGTTAAGTTTCGCTTTCCCTGGCATTTCACTCAGTAAGTTCCACTTTCCAGACAAGCCCAGGCAATTCCCCAAATCATGAGACAACCGCCCACCAATCAGGGATCCCCCCACCTAACCAATCCAGAAGTGCCCCCTTTGTTTCAAGCTGTGCACACCCACCTGCTGCGCAGAACCATAAGAACCTCCTCCTCCAGAGCTCGGGGCTCCTGGCTCAGATCCGTTGCAATGGAGTCCCTGGGAGCCCAAGTTCGAACTTGCAATAAAAGGCCCTTTTGCTTTTGCATGGTACTCAGCTCCTTGGTGGTCTTTGTGGGGGATTTCGAGATCTGGGCACAACACTTTCACAAAGGTTCTATTGGTTTAAGTGTGTGCAGTGAACTAATTCTCATATTTAGTTGACAGTGAAAGCACTGAAGAGCAATTTTGCAAAAGTGCCAGAAGTTTGATCAATTTAAAACAAGAAGGAGGAGGGGAGACAAGATGGCGGACTGAAGCCAGCTTTCAACAAAGGCTCCCGTCCAGAAGGAGAGTTAAGGGACAGGAATTTAGTAAGTATCCTGGTGGACTTGAGCCTCACCAAGAGAGAAGGCTGAAGAACGCACATCAACACCGCTGAGGCAAGTTGTGATCACAAGGACACAAACAAAAGGTACAAAATCCACCACCAAGCAGACGGGAGTCCCCCTCCCCCATGAGACCGGCTCAAGAGCCCCACAATTGAACAAGCGGGCAGAAATTAAAGGCCCTCCCACTACACTCCACGGGAGAGACCTTCTAAAAACTGGACCTACCTCCCCTACTGGGGTGCCGTGGCGTTCTCCTGCCGGACATAGGGCTGAATAAAACTTTGGGAAGACTTTGCCAGCAACCCTGAATCCCCGGCGCTCCCCTCCCGCCCACTGAGGTCTGGAGGCCTGTCCCCCAGGACTTCAGATCCTTGGGTGATTTCTCAAGGGGAGTGGACAGTCCCCGAGTTGCGACTGGTCACCATTGACTCTGAGGTGCGCAAGTGAGGAGAGGGCACCAGGCTGAGGGGGAGTCACGCCTCGCGGCACTTCGCTGCGGTGCAGTGCAGCAACCTCCCCGGCATACGGGGCCCAAGACTGAATAAGACTCTGGCCTCCCCACTGAGAGCTGAGAACCCCTACTCTCACTCGGGGTCTGAGGGCCTATCCCCCCGGAGTTCGGATCCTTGGGTGATTTCTCGAGGGGAGTGCACAGTGCCTGAGCTGCGTCAGGTCAGCGCTGACTCTGGGACACGTGAGCGAGGAGAGGGCACTCTGCTGAGGGGAAATCAAGCCTTGGCGGCACTTCCCTGCTGTGCAGTGCAGGAGCCCTCCCCGGGCCGTAGTATTGCGTAAAATTGAATGAAACTCTAGCTTCCCCCCCCCACTCCCAATAGGGGTCTGGGGGCCCATTCCCCAAGAGTTCTGGTTCTTGGGGGATCTCTTAAGGGGTGTGGACCCAGCACAAACTGCGGCTGCTCAGTGCTGACTCTGGGGCACGGGACAGAGGAGAAAAGGGTCGCCTGAGTGCCCACACCAGAGCAGCAGTTCCCTGGAGGTAGATCAACAGCCGTTTTTTCTTTAACGGCAGAACGCTCACTTCTGGATATTCTGAGGCCACACCCCCTGTCTCCCTGGGCAACCAGAGGAGGCCACCGGTGACACGGCTCACAAACCCGGGAAGCTTCCAGGGCGGGGCCGACACAGAGAGGTGTTCAGACGCAGTTCTCCAGCAGCAAAGACGTTTGAACTCAAAACAGCCCGTCTTCTGTAGGCGACAACAGGAAAAGAGACAGAACCTCACAAAGTTGTCTGTTCTGTTCTGTTCTGTTAGCAGCATCCATCAGGGACGGGGCTAAGCCTGAGTGAACACCTCCTTCCCATAACCTGCATCAAACACTCAAAGATGTCAGGCCCCATCTCCTCCTGCTAGATAGCGGCAGTCTGCGGGGGCCTGGCAGACTTCCTTGCGATTCAGGCAGGTGCAAACCCCTGGAGTGTCTGTTCACTGCAGGCAACTGGGTTAGCCATCTGCAGAGATACCAGTGACTGGGTCCAACAGAGGGGCAAAGTGGGGAAGGAGACGTCAACCTTCCCAGACTGCTCTGTTTGCTGGGTGGCTCCTCCTGACTCCACGCTGCACTGGGGTGAGCTGTGTCAGAGGAGTCACCAGGCCCCTGTGATCCAGTTCCCAGAGACCTCTTGAACCCTTCCACCCGAGACAAGTGCCGATTGAGACAGTTGATTCGGACCTTTTAAACTGGGCTAATAGACTGAGGACTTTTCAGGCGGTGCCCTGGGTGCGCGATTGTAGGAAGGTTTGATTCTCCTTTTCCAACTGGGGCCAGAGGTGGGCAGGCGGGGTGACTTAATTGCTGATTTTTCCACACAGCTGAGACTTCAAGCCAGAGTAGAAGTTGCAATAGGATCGAACAGAAACCAGCTGAAAACAAGACAGAACCACTTTGCTCCACCACACCAGACAGGGCCCCAGTTTCTCAGGCCACAACACTGTACGGACCCTTGACAAAACCCCAGGGGAAAAACCAAAGGGAGTAAACCATGGGGCAGAATCAGCGGAAAAACTCTGGTAACATGAATAACCAGAAGATCAACCCCCCCAAGAAAAGATACGACAGATGTGATTGAAGATCCCATTCATAAACAACTGGCTGAGATGTCAGAAGTCGAATTCAGAATTTGGTTTGCAGACAAGATTAATAAAATGGAATTAGGAATTCGAGGAGAAATTCAAAAATTGTCTCAAGAATTTAACGAATTTAAAGACAAAACCACCAAAGACTTAGACACACTGAAGCAAGAACTTACAGCCCTCAAAGATATGAAAAATACAGTAGAATCCCTCAGTAACAGAATGGAGCAAGCAGAAGAAAGGATTTCTGACATTGAAGATAAAGTCTTCGAACGCTCCCAATCTCTCAAAGAGGAAGAGAAATGGAGAGCAAAAACGGATCACTCACTCAGAGAACTCTCAGATAATTCGAAAAAAAACAACACAAGGGTTATAGGAATTTCGGAAAACGATGAAGTGGCTGCCAAGGGCACAGAGGCCCTTCTGCATGAAATTATGAAAGAAAATTTTCCAGACATGCCTAGAGAATCTGAAATTCAGATAGCAGACAGCTTCAGAACCCCAGCACGATTCAACCCCAATAAGCCATCTCCCAGACATATCATAATTAGCTTCACTAAAGTTAACATGAAAGAGAAGATTCTCAAAGCAGCCCGGCGAAAGAAAACTATAACGTACAAAGGTAAGAATATTAGAATAACTGCAGATCTCTCTGCTGAAACTTTTCAAGCAAGAAGAGGCTGGTCATCAACTTTTAATCTCCTAAAGCAAAAAAACTTTCAACCCAGGATCTTGTATCCAGCTAAACTGAGTTTCATCTATGATGGAGAAATTAAATACTTCAATGACATTCATATGTTGAAAAAATTTGCCATAAGTAAACCAGCTCTTCAGGATGTTCTCAGACCTATCCTCCACAATGACCAACCCAATCTTATACCACAAAAGTAAACTCACTCAGAAACTTCGGATCAAACTCCAACTTCCACACTGGTGAAAGGATTAAAAATGTCCACTGGACCTTTGAAAAACTCGATACCCAAAATTCCACCAGACTTATCAATACTCTCCATCAATGTGAATGGCTTAAACTGTCCTCTAAAGAGGCATAGGTTAGCTGACTGGATACAAAAACTCAAGCCAGATATTTGTTGCATACAAGAGTCACATCTCAACTTAAAAGACAAATACAGACTCAGGGTGAAAGGATGGTCATCCATATTTCAGGCAAATGGTAATCAGAAAAAAGCAGGTGTTGCAATTTTATTTGCAGATACAGTAGGCTTTAAACCATCAAAAGTAAGGAAGGACAAGAATGGTCACTTCATATTTGTTAAGGGTAATACTCAATATGACGAGATCTCAATTATTAATATCTATGCACCCAACCAGAATGCACCTCAATTTATAAGAGAAACTCTAACAGACATGAGTAACTTGATTTCCTCCAGCTCCATAATCGTTGGAGATTTCAACACTCCCTTGGCAGTGTTGGATCGATCCTCCAGAAAGAAGCTGAGCAAAGAAATCATAGATGTAAACCTAACCATCCAATATTTAGATTTAGCAGACATCTACAGAACATTTCATCCCAACAAAACTGAATACACATACTTCTCATCAGCCCACGGAACTTACTCCAAAATTGATCACATTTTAGGTCACAAGTCTAACCTCAGTAAATTTAAAGGAATAGAAATTATTCCATGCATCTTCTCGGACCATCATGGAATAAAACTTGAATTGAGTAACAACAGGAATCTGCATACCCATACAAAAACATGGAAGTTAAATAACCTTATGCTGAATGATAGCTGGGTCAGAGATGAGATTAAGAAAAAATCACCAATTTTTTGGAACAAAACGACAATGAAGACACAAACTATCAGAACCTCTGGGACACTGCAAAGGCAGTTCTAAGAGGGAAATTTATAGCACTGCAAGCCTTCCTCAAGAGAACGGAAAGAGAGGAAGTTAACAACTTAATGGGACATCTCACGCAACTGGAAAAGGAAGAACATTCCAACCCCAAACCCAGTAGAAGAAAAGAAATAAGCAAAATTAGAGCAGAATTAAATGAAATTGAAAACAAAAGAATAATACAACAGATCAATAAATCAAAAAGCTGGTTTTTTGAAAAGGTCAATAAAATAGGTAAACCTCTGGCCAACCTAATCAGGAAAAAAAGAGTAAAATCTCTAATATCATCAATCAGAAACAACAAAGACGAAATAACCACAGACTCATCAGAAATCCAAAAAATCCTTAATGAATATTACAAGAAACTTTATTCTCAGAAATATGAAAATCTGAAGGAAATAGACCGATACTTGGAAGCACGCCACCTTCCAAGACTTAACCAGAATCAAGTGGAAATGTTGAACAGACCCATATCAAGTTCAGAAATAGCATCAACTATACAAAACCTCCGTAAAAAGAAAGGCCCGGGACCAGATGGTTTCACGTCAGAATTCTACCAAACCTTTAAAGAGGAATTAGTACCTATATTATTCAACCTGTTCCAAAAGGTAGAAAAAGAAGGAAGACTACCCAACACGTTCTATGAAGCAAACATCACCCTGATCCCCAAACCAGGAAAAGACCCAACAAGAAAAGAAAATTATAGACCAATATCACTAATGAATATAGATGCAAAAATATTCAACAAGATCCTAACAAACAGAATCCAGCAACACATCCAACAAATTATACATCATGACAAAGTTGGTTTTATCCCAGGGTCTCAAGGCTGGTTCAATATACGGAAATCTATAAATGTAATTCAGCACATAAACAAATTAAAAAACAAAGACCATATGATTCTCTCAATTGATGCAGAAAAAGCTTTTGATAATATCCAGCATCCCTTCATGATCAGAACACTCAAGAAAATTGGTCTAGAAGGGACTTTTCTTAAGCTGATAGAGGCTATCTACAGCAAACCCACAGCCAATATCATGTTGAATGGAGTTAAATTGGAATCATTTCCACTCAGATCAGGAACCAGACAGGCTGCCCATTGTCTCCATTGCTTTTCAACATTGTAATGGAAGTTTTAGCCACCGCAATTAGGGAAGAAAAGGCGATCAAGGGTATCCATATAGGGTCAGAAGAGATCAAACTCTCGCTCTTCGCAGATGATAAGATTGTGTATCTGGAAAACACTAGGGACTCTACTACAAAACTCCTAGAAGTGATCAAGGAATACAGCAGCGTCTCAGGTTACAAAATCAACATTCATAAATCGGTAGCCTTTATATACACCAACAACAGTCAAGTTGAAAAAGCAGTTAAGGACTCTATCCCATTCACAGTAGTGCCAAAGAAGATGAAATATTTGGGAATTTACCTAACAAAAGACGTGAAAGATCTCTATAAAGAGAACTATGAAACTCTAAGAAAAGAAATAGCTGAAAATGTTAACAAATGGAAAAACATACCATGCTCATGGCTAGGAAGAATCAACATTATCAAAATGTCCATACTACCCAAAGCAATATATAATTTCAACGCACTCCCTATTAAAGCTCCACTGTCATATTTTCAAGATCTTGAAAAAACATTACTTCGTTTTATGTGGAATCAGAAAAAACCTCGAATAGCCAAGACATTACTCAGAAATAAAAACAAAACAGGAGGAATCACACTACCAGACCTCAGACTTTACTACAAATCGATAGTGATCAAAACAGCATGGTATTGGCACAAAAACAGAGAAGTAGATATCTGGAATAGAATAGAGAACCAAGAGATGAATCCAGCTACTTACCGCTATTTGATTTTTGACAAGCCAATTAAAAACATTCAGTGGGGAAAAGATTCCCTATTTAACAAATGGTGCTGGGTGAACTGGCTGGCAACCTGCAGAAGACTGAAATTGGACCCACACCTTTCACCATTAACTAAGATAGACTCTCATTGGATTAAAGATTTAAACTTAAAACATGAAACTATAAAAATACTAGAGGAGAATGCAGGGAAAACCCTTGAAGAAATTGGTCTGGGTGAGTATTTCATGAGGAGAACCCCCCGGGCAATTGAAGCAGCTTCAAAAATACACTACTGGGACTTGATCAAACTAAAAAGCTTCTGCACAGCTAAGAACACAGTAAGCAGAGCAAGCAGACAGCCCTCAGAATGGGAGAAGATATTTGCAGGTTATGTCTCTGACAAAGGTTTAATAACCAGAATCCACAGAGAACTCAAACGCATCAGCAAGAAAAAAACAAGGGATCCCATCGCAGGCTGGGCAAGGGATTTGAAGAGAAACTTCTCTGAAGAAGACAGGCGCAAGGCCTTCAGACATGAAAAAATGCTCATCATCTTTAATCATCAGAGAAATGCAAATCAAAACTACTTTGAGATATCATCTAACTCCAATGAGACTAGCCTATATCACAAAATCTCAAGACCAGAGATGTTGGCGTGGATGCGGAGAAAAGGGAACACTTCTGCACTGCTGGTGGGAATGCAAATTAATACATTCCTTTTGGAAAGATATATGGAGAACACTCAGAGATCTAAAGATAGATCTGCCATTCAATCCTGTAATTCCTCTGCTGGGCATATACCCAGAAGACCAAAAATCACAACATAACAAAGATATTTGTACCAGAATGTTTATTGCAGCCCAATTCATAATAGCTAAGTCATGGAAAAAGCCCAAGTGCCCATCGATCCACGAATGGATTAATAAATTGTGGTATTTGTATACCATGGAATACTATGCAGCCTTAAAGAAAGATAGAGACTTTACCTCTTTCATGTTTACATGAATGGAGCTGGAACATATTCTTCTTAGTAAAGTATCCCAAGAATGGAAGAAAAAATACCCAATTTACACAGCCATACTATGAAACTAATTTGGGACTCTCACATGAAAGCTATAACCCAGCTACAACTTAACAATAGGGGGAAGTGGGAAAGGAGGGGGTTGGTAGAGTGAGGGGAATCGGTGGGATCACACCTGTGGTGCATATTACAGGGGTATTTGCGGAACTTGGTAAATGTAGAATGTAAATGTTTTGGCACAGTAACTGAGATAACGGCGGAAAGGCTATGTTAACCACTGTGATAAAAATGTGTCAACTGGTTTATGAAGCGAGTGTATGATGCCCCATAATCATATCATTGTATACAGTTATGATTTAATAAAAAAAAAATAAAATAAAAATAATAAAATAAAAAAAATAAAACAAGAAGCTAAGCAATGTAAGAAAACTGAGACAAATCAGGCAGTCTTTGAGTTCCTTTCCCTTCAAAAGATAGTCCAGGCAAGGAAGAGTGTCCATTTTTTCCTGCGAATTCAATTTATAAATAAAAATGTAAGCATTCTGGTTGTACCCTGCGATAATCTCTGTTTATGACCCAAAAAGTGATGTCACCTGCGTGAGAAGACAGAGCGTGAGAGTGTTGGAGAAGGTGGTGTAGGGAAGGGAAGCGGGAAAGGAAAGAGAGCGACAAAGAAACGACGTTTTCAGCAAGAAAAACTCTCATTTTTCAGTCTCCCTAAAATCCTAGAGAGCAACTCTCAGGAAATGAAGAATATGGTGCAACCATTGAGACAAAAGATTTTAAACAATGCATCTTTGTAGTTGGATGCGGCTCAGTATGATGTCAGCTTAAAAGAAAATGAAGGAGAAAGTACATTTATTTTTATCCTTAAGATGTACTTTTAATTCTTTCAATTAATTGATTCGAGTGACAGTTGTGGGTAACTAATGAGCTACAGATGTCCAACTCCAAAGCTGTAAGCAAGAAAAACGTGGTTCATCAGTTCCTTCCGAGAAAAGATAGGAGATTTTCTCCCTCCTTCTCTTGTGAAGATATGTCTTTGTGAAGTATCTCTGGCCCCATCTTCAGAGGAGTAACGTGTGTGCAGCCTTGAGAGAGAGACTGATCTGTGAAGGCACAGACCGTCCGTCACAGCCGTGGGCTCACTGCCTCCCTTCAGCAGGTGTCCCATTCCTGGGCTGCCCACACGCCAAAATGCAGACTTCATTCCCTGCCTGTTGTGTCCAATGATGAAAGTATTCTTACAAGCTGATGATATATTTATTTCCAAGGGAAACACACAAGCAATTTGGAAAGGAATCACACAGTAAGCTATGCTGTCCAAAAGTAGGCATGCCTCCAGAGTTTCCCAGAGCATTTCAGAAGGAAAAACAAATTGCAAGGCAGGTCATGGGGGATGTGGGGGGTGGGGGGCAAGTGGTGAACTCCAGGGCCAACCGGCCTTTGACTCCATCAGCACTGAATGCCAGAGGCTGAACAGTCTAGAGTCTGCTCAAAATCAGAAAGTTTAATCCTAGCATTCGAACCAAACATTTGGTTCAGAAAATGCACCCTGGTAGGGCACAGGGGAATACAGGGGTTAGTGTCCTGTGTTCTGTGCCACTGTCATCCCAGAGACAGTTTGGCTGACACCGTGACAGCTTGCAAAATATGTGGGATCCTCCCCACAGGGATCAAGGTTTTTGAGATGGGGAGAGGGTGTTGTTCAAGGTCAAAGAATAAAAGAGAAAAGAAATCTATATTTCCTTTTCCCCTTATGCATGCAGCCACCACCGAGACAGATTAAAACTGTTAAGCTCACAGATACAAGGAGAGCATGCTTTTAGTGGCACGTCATATAACAGACCAGGGAATGTTTATAGGATAGCATTAAAAAGCCATCCCACGGAGACTCGCCAGACACTCACAGGCGACAGTGAAAGTGCCCGAATGCCTCACTGTTTCCAATAACCAAATTTAAATTCAGGAGGGTCGATACTGCCTTTATTTATGCTTTTCAATAAAAGCTAATTAAAGATACTTAAGTGTTTAGCGATGGTCCAAGAAATGCAATTGAGCAAGTTCAGACATAGCAAGCCATTAATCTAGTTCTTGGTAAGGATCTGGGTTTGGGCTCACTTGGCTGCATTTTGCTACAGGCAGCCAAGAAGTGAGACCTGAGATGCTATCTTCTCTCTGTCTGCTTATCTCTCAGGCCCTGAGAGGAAAAAGGAAATCTTTTAAAGGTATTGTTCGAAACTCTCAGAGATGCTGAGATCAGCTTTGTTCCTAATTTTTCAGATGGATCATTATTTCTCAAGAATGTAAATGGTAGCAAGTGCCAATAATGGGACTTGAAAAGGAGGAAGAATCAGCCACAAGATGTTCAGGTCACTTTTAGTTTCAATTCTTTCCCCTAAAGCTGCCTAGAAAATGCTCTGGCTCTATTTTAAAGATGTCTTTGCATTCACCAAAAGCCATTGTGCATGGTTGCTGACGGCTGCTGTGAAGGAAAATTCAAACTCCAGAAAACTACTGTTTTCATCTGGTCCTTGAACCAAAAAAAAAAAAAAAAGAGAGCTATTTTGAAATTCTGATGGCATCTTGGGGAAAACAAGATGTCACCCCAAATTTACAAAATAAATTTAGCTTATTGCCTAATACTATGCATGTAACAGCTAATATCCCCAAGAAGAGGCAGAGCTCTGGTATGAACACCACACTCCAGGATTAAGACAGTCTGTAGATGAAACTGGAACAGGAAACCACACCATGACTCACCCCAGATTTCTACAGCTCTTCAGGGGGAGCACCCACTGGGGGAGGAGGGCCGGTTAAATCTCACAGTAGAACATTCCACATGCACTTCTCAGGATTCTCCTGGACCAGCATAGCTTATCCTGCTTCTAACATGAGTTAGAATCAGATCAAGAGTATGATTCTGCCCTTACTGTCCGTTTGTTCTCCCACTTCCGCAGACAATCTCCACTGAAGACACACCTTTGCCTTGATAACACCCAGATCTTCCTCGGCCTCCAAGAATCCCAGTTCCTCTGACCTTTTATTTGTAAGAGCCAGGAGATGGCCAGTGATGTTCCTTCCACTGCCTTTCAATTGTCAGCACCACAAAAAGCTAAAGCAGGTAAACGCCTGTCTGCCCCGCCGGATGGAAGCGTGGCGAGCTTGGCACTCGATGTGCTATTCATGGAAGCCTAGCACACGTCCGGAAAGCACACCTATTTCTTTTTTTTTTTTGTAGTTTTTGGCCAGGGTTGGGTTTGAACCCTCCACCTCCAGTATATGGGGCCAGTGCCCTACTCCTTTGAGCCACAGGTGCCACCCCAAAACACACCCATTTTTTATATTTGTAGAGTGAACATGAATTGTGTCCCCCTCCATGATTTGATTGTAACATCCTTGACATTGATAACACTAATAGCAGCTTAGATAATTTGTGTGACTTAAACCTATATAGTATTTTGTAATACCACATGCCCAGAAATTGGTTTTGATTGACTCTTGGTTGAAAACAAAATTTTTTTTGAGACAGAATCTCACCCTGTCACCCTGGGTAGAGTGCCGTGGAGTCATACCTCACAGCAACCTCAAATTCCTGGGCTCAAGTGATCCTCTTGCCTCAGCCTCCAAGACTACAGGCATCCTCCATTATGCCTGGCTAGTTTTTCTATTTTAAGTAGAGACGGGGTCACGCTACTGCTCAGGCTGGTCCTGAACTCCTGAGCTCAGGTAATCTACTCACCTCAGCCTCCCAGCATATAATTGAAATTATTTTTTCCCATGACTGCCTGCAATTTCTTTCTACAATGATTGTTCCAATGCAGTAGCTTCTAGTATAACAAATTCCCTCTGTTCGGAAGTAACCCCAATAAACTACTACTGGGGTAACTCCATGGTATTTGCAGGTATTAAGAGACATTGTTAACCCACAGATTTAACCTCCATGTCTGGGAAATGGGGAGCATTTCAGTAAGGTTTCCCTTCTCTTGTTCGATGTAGGTTCCCATCTGATTGCAATAAATGCAGAGCATATAAATTAATGGATATTTGCAAATTTGTTCTTGAAGGTCTGAAAAATATAAAGGTTCTAGTTCAGTTTGTCTCAAACAGAACTAAATACAAAAAAAAAATCTACATTCTTTAGTATGTAACTGCTTGTGGTTTTATTCTGTGTGAGAGATACATTTTGATTATTTGACTCACTTTGCAAGGATATGAAATATTCCAGGCATGTACCTGCAGTGTCACATGTAAACTAAAGCAGAGAGGTGACGTGTGCTGTATCGTACACACTTAAAAAGATAAATCTGATGGGGAAAGAATTCCCTTAGGCTTATTGATGGCTATTTTATTCATTGAAGGAAATTTGGAGAATTCTGATATTATCTGACTGGGTTACTTTAATGTAGGATTTTGCAACTTTGGGCCAGATAATTCCTTGTCATGGAGTCTGTCCTAGCTAGTGCAGAATATCAGCAGCATCTCTGGCCAGTACCCAGGAGATGCCAGCAGCACCACCCAGTCCTGTGAACTACAATCTCTCCACACCTGGGGGGAAGCAGCAAAATCACCCCACTTGAGAACAGTGCTTTAGCACTACCTTAAAGAAATGATGCTAAGGGGCCAGGCAGCCCCCTGTGGGGAGCATCTGAGGGGTGTTGCCACTGTCAGCATACTGGTGTCATCCTGCTCCAACCAGCAGCCAAGAAATCTCAAGACCAGTGCATGGAAAACTTCCAGAACAATTGTAACCAAAAGTTACTAAATTGCCATTTTAACTGCTCGCTCCTAATTAAAATTTTCCACTAAAGAACACTGGAACTCCCTGTGGTCACAACACAGCCACTACGCGTGCTGCCCCGTGTCATATACTTGAAATAAATAATTGTTTTTATTCCCTCAAAAGACTTGCAAAGGTAATGTAGGCCCTGGTTTATAAAAGGGCGGGGGAGGGGAAGGAGGGGAAGGAGAGGAAGCTTGGTGATACCCGGAACTTGTCCTAGGTTGCACAGACAGAAAGTGGTGAGTGGAGAGTGGAGAGTGGGTTCTGTCCTGCCTGATCTCACATTTCCTGCTCCATCCTTCTCATCTTAGGACCTCAGCTCCTCCCCAGTTTGCTAAATGGCAGTTTCGTTAATTGACAAACGTCTTGACATTGAGCGGAGAGGACAGCAGGGTCTTTGGCAGCTCTGAGTGGCGCCTCCGTTGCCCTCACTCAGCTCCCTTGACCTTCACCCTCTTCGCTCTGGTGACCTCTGCATTCTCACCCACCCTACCTGAAGCCTATGCCCTCTCTCTTCCCCCAAATTCTATATCAGGAGAAACAGAGTTGTGTGATAGAAAATTAGTATTTAATCGAAATCCTGCTGGTGCCACTGACATGCCAGGGGGCCTGGACCCACCACCCAGCGGCCAGGCCCTCCTCCTGCAGAGACACCCCTGCGGGTGCACTTCCTCAGCCAGTTAGGGAGGGAATTTCTCAAGAACTTTATACCAACCCAGAGGGACTGCTACCACCTCCATGTCCCACCTGCACCTTCAGCTGAGTAACTGCGGTTCTGCTGGGGACACTGCCATGGCAGCGACAAGGGAACGTTACAGAGAAATGGGGGTGGGGCCCGTAAAGAGCCCCTCCCCTGCCAGGACCCCTCATGGCCACGGTGTGTGCACCAGCTGTGCCAGTGGGGCCCCTCACTCTGCCGGCTGCCCCAGCTCCCCCTCTAAGATCATCCGGTCTCTTTTCTCCATAACTCTAATCTATTAGCTGAAGCCAAAGCAGGGCTTGTCTTAAGGGCAAGACCACGTGTAGGCCTGGGGCTCCTGTTTTGGCAGTGGCATAAGATAAAGGGTCATCCTCGGGAGCCCACACTGGCCTGGAAGGAGGGACTGCACTCCAGGACCTCCCAGGTCGTCCCAGGCCCCAGAGCGCTGCAGGGCTCACCAGCACAGCCCGCTCTGTGTGCCTAACGGTGTCCCGTGAAACAGAGAGAGAAATCTGATGGGCTTCCTAATAGTCATCAGCTGCCCCGTGTGCCCACCGCCCTGCGCCTGCTTAGCCGACGGGCTCCAGCTTCTCTCTTCATCACCTGAGCACAGAGTGGACACTGCCCCACTGCCATGGTCACCCTGCAGTCCAGGCAGCCTTTGCAGATCTTTCGGTCCCTGGATCAGCAAGTGGGCGCTGCCCTGGACTATGTCAGTGACCCCGCAGACTCTCAAGGCCCTAGGACAGGCTGCATCCAGCCTGCGTTTTAACAAGACCCCAGAGGTGCATGTGCACACCAGAGTTTGAGAAGCACCGGTTCAGGCCTCGAGGCCCACACCTTCGTCAAGTGGCACCACATCACCCACGTGACTCCCAGTGGAAACACAGTCAACCCTCTGTACGGGGACACCCAGGGGACTGTAAACAAACTGCTCAGCACATAGAGGTGTCAGCAGGCCTGCTGTGCTGATACGCACATGTGCTGCGTGTCCAGTCGGTGAAAGTTAGGTCAACTTAAGGAGGTGGTCAATGTAGGGAAGTGGTCAGCTATGGAGTTTGCACTGCAGTTGTCATGGGCTAAATTGTAACCCCTTCCAAAAAACCCACAAGATGAAGCCCTAACCCCCAGGACCTGAGACTGTGACCTTATTTGGAAATAGCATCATGGCAGACGTAATTAGTTATGATGACTGGTGTCCTTATAAAAAGGGGAAATTTGGACATTTCACACACAGGGAGACACTTCACAGCCACATGAAGAGGTAGGAAGATCGGGTGACCTTTCCACAAGGCAGCGAAAGCCCCAGGAGAGAGGCACAGACACAGGCTCACGCTCAGCCTCGGAAGGGGCCCATCCTGCAGCCCCTTGGTCTTGGACTTCCACCCTCCCAGACTTGAACATGATAAATTTCTGTTGTTTGCACCACCCAGTTTGGGTACTTTGTAAGAGCAAACTAACAGATTTGCCTAACTGACAGTGACTCCAAAAGTGTGTGATAGTCAACCCTTATATTTTTTTTCTTAGACGTACTTGACTCTGTAAGTATCAGAGAGAAAATACGGGAATCAACCTCCCCCTAACTTAAAAAGAAAAATTCTTTCCTTCTGCTATGTGTTCTGAGATTATGGATTCTCAAGCCCGCCCGGTCAGACGGCCTGGTTTGAAGATCCGTCATTGCTGTCTCCTATCCACTCCTTCACCTTGTTGGAGGTTGTAGACTAGCTCTATTTGTATTTGCTAAATTAGCCTGATTCTCATAAAAGCCCCTTGCTGCCTCAGCAGAATGGAGGCTGCCTTGGAATGATACCTGTGATGACAATGACAGAAAAAGTAGTAACTTCACAGCCCGGGACGACCAGCAGAACAGTTCACATAAGACAGTGAGTGCTGCACGTTTAGGAAGCTCTTACCTCTCACTCCCCAGAGGTGAGTTTCTCAGCAGCCACTTTTTCACAGTAACTAAGGACCCGAATTTACCATTTACATGGTTTGAAAGACACCAGCTGTTTTCCATTTTTAAAAAGTGATGCCATAGGACATGCCAAGTTGGTGCCAGAGACTTTAAACACATGAAAAAGTAATCCTTACAAGGAATCCCACAAACCTACTTTTGTAACCATTTAAGACACAAGGAATGGAAGTTCGAGACACTGAAGCTTCGTTCTTCGTCTTTCTTTCTGCCCTGTATGGGTAAGTGCCTGTCTCATTTTTGTGCACTCAGGAGCTCGCACCATTCTTTGCCCACAAAAGACACCGATATAATAGTCATCCATGGAAATCAATGAATCTGTTTAAAGAATTAAATGTCGAGCCCTCCCATTTCTTTTGAGCTAGCGGAATAATAAATGCCCATGCAAGAATGGAAGGGACCCTGCCACTGGGCCCTCAGGGAAATGGGACGCATCTTAGCTCAGGGGGTTCAGTTTGGGTGGTTTTAGGAAGTAACAAGAAAAAGCAGCGTGGGACAAAGATGGGGAGGTTTTGCAGAGTTTGCTGGTTCCCTGCTGCAGCCCGGGCCTCCTCTGCCAGGCCTGCACTGGACACCACAGAGAGAGGGAGAGAGTGTCGCCTTTATGGACACAGACTTCTGCTGCAGGCCCTTGCTTCAGTCCTAGCTCTGTCAGTGCCTTAAGTCTTCTGCACCTCCATGTTCTCGCGTGGAAAATGGGCTGACAGTGGTATTCATAGCCAGGGTTTTTATGAGGATCCAGTGAGAAGCTTGTTGTGTGGTTGGTTGCACAGGGCCCGACACACAAGAAGCGCTAGGCCCTGCCAGCCCTCCTGGCATTGGTGGGTAGACCCTGCCTTGTCTTGGCAGGAGGACCTTCCAGAGACCCCCAGGGTAAACTGTCCCTGCTTCTCTGAGCCCTCCCAGACAAGCCCCAACCCCTGCACGCAGCACATACCTGCAAGGGATACTTCAGACCCCACTCCTACTCTTCCCTTTGGAAAAGGCTTTAAAATGTTTTTATTAGAAGCCCAACCTTTGATTCTTCAAGTGGATTGGTGATGCTTTCCCAGAGATCTGGGGGACTCACTTCCCTCAAAGCCCCAGCGACTTCGGCTGTGCTTCCCAAACAGCCTGGCTTCGTCAGGTCAGCTGCTGCTCTGGGCTCTCCTTCCAAACTGCCTGGCTTCGTCAGGTCAGCTGCTGCCCTGGGCTCTCCTTCCACGGCGATGCATTCCTTTTTTTATTTCCAGCGACCTGATAGTGACCTTAAGATGTGGTCCATGACTGAAATGTACAAAGAAAAGAAATGCCTTATTGCCATGTGTATTCTATAAATTATCACAAGCTTCCCTGTTGTATTTCTTACGTGCCAGGAGATGTATTCCCCTCTTTCCCTGCTGGCCCACTGGCCACACCTGGTCAGGCTCGGCAGCAGCAGTGGGGATGGCGCCCGGCCGGTGGGATCTGACCCTTCAGTCATGACTTGGAGAAGCAATGAGCACGTAGTTCCTGAGAAGAACAACGTAATCTTGTGACTTTGCTCTCAGGAGAGATTTAAATCCAACCAAAACCGTAGGTGTAGATGTAGTAACTTTGGGAGAAAAGGGTGTGTTCTCTCAGTTTCCTGAATCTTTGGATGTGCAGATACCTTGCTGCACGAAAGTAGATCAAGTATTGCTGTGTTACAACATAAATCTACACACACACACACACACACACACACACACACACACACATCCCTGTGTTACAACATAACTCTACACACACACACACATCCCTGTGTTACAACATAAATCTACACACACACACATCCCTGTGTTACAACATAACTCTACACACACACACACACACATCCCTGTGTTACAACATAACTCTACACACACACACACACACACACACACATCCCTGTGTTACAACATAACTCTACACACACACACACATCCCTGTGTTACAACATAACTCTACACACACACACACACACACACACATCCCTGTGTTACAACATAAATCTACACACACACAAAAAAAAATCCCCTTCTCTAAAAGACAACTTCAGTGTTGGGTAGGATTTTCCCATTTATGCTTTGTAGTTATATTTTTCATGAAACCTGTTTCCCTAGCGCAGAGACATAAACTGTAGAGGCAGAAAGATACTTCTTGAGTAAAATGGCAAAAGTTAGCATGAATCAAAATCACCTTGAATGTTTGTGCTCTTTTATCATAGCATGTTCAAACAAAAACATTTTTCTTCATAAAATATATTTAACCTTGTCAGCAGAGGGATTCTAGTAATACTAGATATTATTGGGTTTTCCAAGTAGACAATAACTTCAGCACTGCCAAAATTTATATCCTTTGTCTCAGTTCGATCTGATCCTCAGAGTCCTTATGTGAAAGAACAGTGGCCCATAAAATCAGATGTCCTCCAGAAACATCAATTAGAAAAGGCGGGCTATCTTCACAATCGGGAAAGCTGGCTCCTAGTGCCGTGCTTAGAGCCCCTTCCCCACGGAAGGAGCTGCTTGGCTGAGTTCTCCGTTTTCCCCTCTGCCCCGTGGTCCCTTAGGTTCAGAAAGCATCGTCTGTAGACAGGTGCAGTTTCCTGTATCCCCGCATCACAGAACCCAGTCCTTAAGATAGTGCAATTTCTCTCTTTTAAATGTAGCAGGTATAAAGCCTACCTTAGCACATCATATGACTTCTGATATTTATTGTACTTATTTGAAGTTTTCTGGCTATTTTTCATTCTAATATCAAGCTGCTATAAAATTAATATCACACATGACCGAACTGACATCATCCTCTCTTGCTAAGCTTGTCAGGTTACAGAAAGGCCACGAGGCCTCACATGGGCCCAGCTATGTCATGTGGACATGATATCGTAGGAGCACTTCCGTGTCCCAACCTGGGCTCAGCCCCAAGGCCAGGGCAGCCCAGGAGGCCTGGGACCAGCACTGACTCAAGTCTCCCTGGACCAAGCTTTGAAATCCATTGAAATCCATAAAATACCTGTGGCTCAGTCGGTAAGGAGCCGGCCCCATATACCGAGGGTGGTGGGTTCAAACCCAGCCCCGGCCAAACTGCAACAAAAAAATAGCCGGGCGTTATGGCAGGCGCCTGTAGTCCCAGCTACTCGGGAGGCTGAGGCAAGAGAATCGCCTAAGCCCAGGAGTTGGAGGTTGCTGTGAGCAGTGTGAGGCCACAGCACTCTACCCAAGAGCCATAAAGTGAGACTCTGTCTCTACAAAAAAAAAAAAAAAATGAAATCCATAAAATAATGTATGTGAAATGTGTAAAGGTATTTTTCACATATAGTACAAATATAAAATACTTTTCTACGTATCATACAAATATAAAGTTACATAAAGTACATATGAAGAACATTTCCATGTGTATAGTCCTAAATCTTACACCAGATATACCAGCGGTTCTCAACATGTGGGTCACGACCCCTTTGAGGGTCAAACGACTCTTTCACGGGGGTCGCCTAAGACCATTGGAAAACACGTATTTTGGATGGTCTTAGGAACCGAGACTCTGCTCCTCGACCCATCTCCAGGCAGGTCCGCCCACATACGAGTACCCAGCATGATGACACCATCGTGCCAACCCCATCACATGCACCCCGTACAAATACAGGTGTATGTGACGGGGTTGGCATCATAATGTACTCATGGGGACCGGTCACACATGTGCAGAGAGCAGCTGCTGTGTAGAAAGTAGCTGCTGTGTTAAAGCAGCAGTTTTGGAGGTAAAATGACACTTCATGAATTATAATTACTGGGTAAATGTAAAATCATGTACTGTAAAATCATCAACTATTGAAAAAAAAAAATGATTGCAAGAGGGACCTTACCTAACAAATGCAATCAGTGTAACCTGGCTTATTGTACCCTCAATGAACCCCAACAATAAAATAAAAAATATATATATATCTGTACCATGGGAACTCAATCTGGATGCTGATTGGTCTTCCTATATTCAACTGTGGTTGATGTGAACACTGCCCCCTTGTGACAGTAACAGGTATGTAAAAAAAAACACAGAGAATGGTAAATCATAGAAAACTTTAATGAACTGTATTGACTGAACTATGCCATGGATCATCTTTTGTATTATTAAAGCTATTGTTATATATTATTTAAAGCTATTGTTATATATTATTTTCATTAGCAAAACATCCCATGACAATGGATCGTGTACAGAAGAACGTTAAGGAAAGAAAATATAGTAAGGATTTTTACAGTAGGGGTTTTTTTTTTAACTTTTTTTTTTTTTTGTAGAGACAGAGTCTCACTTTATGGCCCTCAGTAGAGTGCCGTGGCCTCACACAGCTCACAACAACCTCCAACTCCTGGGCTTAAGCGATTCTCTTGCCTCAGCCTCCTGAGTAGCTGGGACTACAGGCACTCTCCACAACGCCCAGCTATTTTTTTTTTTTTTGGTTGCAGTTCAGCCGAGGCTGGGTTTGAATCCGCCACCCTTGGTATGTGGGGCTGGCGCCTTACCAACTGAGCCACAGGCGCTGCCCTTTTTTAACTTTTTATTGTTGGGGATTCATTGAGGGTACAATAAGCCAGGTTACACTGATTGCAATTGTTAGGTAAAGTCCCTCTTGCAATCGTGTCTTGCCCCCATAAAGTGTGACACACACCAAGGCCCCACCCACCTCCCTCCTTCCCTCTTTCTGATTTTCCTCCCCCCCATAACCTTAATTGTCATTAATTGTCCTCATATCAAAATTGAGTGCATAGGATTCATGCTTCTCCATTCTTGTGATGCTTTACTAAGAATAACGTCTTCCACTTCCATCCAGGTTAATACGAAGGATGTAAAGTCTCCATTTTTTTTAATGGCTGAATAGTATTCCATGGTATACATACACCACAGCTTGTTAATCCATTCCTGGGTTGGTGGGCATTACAGCCTACAATATCGTTTTACCTCAATAATTACAGCAGGAATCGAGAAACCACGATGTGTTATTTGTTGTGAAGTTCTTCAGCTGAATCTATGAAGCCGAACAAACTAAAACACCATTTTGATAGCAAGCATCTGAGTTTTCCCAGCAAAGATACCAACTATTTTAGAATCAAAGCTGATGGACTCAAGAAAGCCAGACTTGGCACTGGTGGCAAGTAGCACAAACAAAACGTAGCAGCCGTTGAAGCTTCATATTTGGTGGCCCTCAGAATCTCCAGAGCTATGAAACCTCACACCACTGCTGAGGATTTACTGTTGCCAGCGGTCAAAGACATTGTTCGAGTTATGATCAGAGATGAATTTGTAATGAAATTGAGTGCAATTTCCTTATCTAATGGCACTATCTGCAGAATAGATAACATGTCTGCTGATATTCTTGATCAGGTAATTCAAGAAATTAAACCTGCTCCACTTCAATATTTAGTATCCAGCTTGATGAATCTACAGACATTGCAAACTGTTCACAGTTACTGGTTTACATGAGGTATATTAATGATGGCGACTTTAAAGATGAGTTTCCTTTTTGCAAACCTCTTGAAATGTATTTGACACAGTTGGCTCATTTCTTAAAGAGCATCAGATCTCTTGGCAAAAGGTTCATGGTGTTTGCACAGAGGGTGCTCCAGCTATGCGAGGATGTTGATCTGGATTTCAACATTTGGTACTGAATGAGTCACCAAAAGTCATTGGAACTCACTGTATGATTCATGGGCAAATATTGGCAATGAAGATGCTGCCACAAGAGTTACAAGAAGTAATGAAAAGCGTCATAATTTCTGTCAATTTTGTAAATGCAAGCACTTTAAACAGTCGGCTGTTTTCACAACGGCGCAATTAGTTGGATGCGCCAAACAATGCTCTGCTATTTCACACTGAAGTGAGATGGTTGTCAAGAGGAAAAGTTTTAAAACGTGTTTTTGAGCTTCGTGATGAACTCAAAACGTTTTTTAATCAGAAAGCAAGACTGCAGTTCAAAGCACTTGTCAGTGATAAAAGTGAACTGCAGAAAACAGCTTACTTGGTTGACATCTTTGCCATCTTGAATGAGTTAAATTTATCACTGCAAGGACCAAATGCAACATGCCTCGATTTGTCTGAAAAGATCCAATCATTCCAAATGATTTGGCAAAAAAAAAAAAATGGATGAAAATAAAATGTACACGTTGCCTACCTTATCTGCTTTCTTTGAGAACAGGACATTGAGCCAGACAAAAAGGATTACGATGATAATTTCCGTGAAAGAACACTTGCACATGCTTGCAGACGAAATTTCATCATTCTTTCCAAATCTACTTGACACTCCATTTGCATTTGCCAGAAGCCCATTCCCAGACAGAGTTGAAGATGTTCCTGAGACAGCACAAGAGGAGTTCGTTGAACTTATTAACAGCGATGCAGGGAGAACTGATTTCTCTACAATGCCAGTTACAAAATTCTGGATCAAGTGTTTGCAGTCATATCCTTTTCTGTCTGAGACTGTGTTGCACCTTCTTCCATTTCCAACAACATATCTTTGTGAAACAGGGTTTTCCAGCTTGTTGATTATCAAGTCTAAATGCAGAAGTAGACTTGTTGTGGAAGACGATCTTCATTGTGCTCTCACAAAGACTGCCCCGAGAATTTCTGATCTGGTGAGAAAGAAGCAATCTCAACCTTCGCACTGACTTTGGCTTTTTACGCCATTTTACTGTCGCAAAATGTAGCAATGTAGTTGACTGTTGTTATATTAAGACTGTTACCCATGCTACACCATGCTTCAAGACAAAATTTCATTCATTTGTAATTAGAAATAAATATTTCACAATATATAATTTATATTGTTTTGTGATTAATCACTATGCTTTAATTATGTTCAATTTGTAACAATGAAAATACATCCTGCATATCAGATATTTACGTTACGATTCATAACAGTAGCAAAATTACAGTGATGAAGTAGCAACAAAAATAATTTTGTGATTGGGGGTCACCACAACATGAGGAACTGTATTAAAGGGTCACAGCATTAGGAAGGTTGAGAACCACTGAGATATACCATTCCATAACATCATGGATATTAAAATTCTGTGACTTAGGGGGAATAACCACAACTCAATGGAAATCCATAAAACATCTAAGACAAGTGTTACATTTAGTCAGGTTTCTAAATTTGACTTTAAAACAGTATTGATGTGAAATGGCTCACTACCTCTGAAAATCATTGGTGGTCGCAAAGCAGCACTCACCAGCTTACAATCTTCTACGTTCTGGTTTCCTGTGAAAGGAACGGATTATAAATACAATGTGCATTCCCTGACCTAAGCTCCAAACCAAGTCATGTAATAAAGATATAAACTCACCTTTCTATACAATTTTTTTGTAATAGATTGATTTGGAGATTGATGGCAATGATTAATATTTAGAAATTAATAACTCAGAGGATAAAGACATCTGTCAAATTCCACCAACAGCTTTCTAAACTGAAATGCTTTTTTCCTGGGGACAACACCCAATAAATGTCACATTCACTGTGTCTTTTTTCATCAGGACCCTGATAGTTGCCTCTGAGTGTGTGACATTTAGAATCATCTTGTCCTCACCCTTCAAAGAAAAAAAAAATCCATGAAAGATATTTAACAATTATCTTTTTCCATAATTTGTCTGCTTACAACAAACTAATATAGTAACTAAATTCACCTGTTTTACCAAATCTGTGAAACTATACATACAGTCAAACTTCTAATCAGGTGGTGTAAAACATCTGTAAATGTAACACTCAAGAGCTCAAAACATCTAATGTCCGAGGAAGGCACAGCCAGTTCTGAATATGATGCCTCTGCACGCTCAAGGCACCCTTCACTGGGGCGCCTACCACCTTCTGGGAAAGGCCACAATTGCCTTTTAGACCTGAAAAATTGGTGGTGGTAAACAATGATGACCAGCCTGTTAAGACCAAGGTTGCCCCAGTGAGGCAGATGTGGGTTCGTTCCCTTCTGTGCCACTTACCCTCTGTGAACTTAGATACATTTCTTAATTTGAGGAGTCCCAGTTTCTTGCGATCAATGAAATGCAGGTAATACATTACCAGGTTGTTTCAAGGACTGAAGAAGATAGAAGTCAATTGCCTGGAAAGTTTTTTCAAAGCCCCTCAATGCAGATAATTCTAACTTCTCTTAAAACTCACCTTCACATTGGAACCATCCCGCAGGGATGAGCGGTGCGGACTTCTCTAATTCTCCGTGGTGACTCGGCATTAAAACTTTTTTATTTCTGTTAAACATTTTGCCACCTGATGCCATTTTCTATACTCTTCGCTGTCTTATGTGTAGTACTTTTGCCTTTCCAGTATGATTTTAAGTGATTTTGAATATGTCTACACGGTAGAAGTCATGTTATAGACATTACTTTGTATCAGAAAAGGCTGGGCTGGTGATTCCACTCAAAATGACCACCTCTCTCTATTGACCACATGCTTCCTTATCTCTGCTCTGGACACTGCAGCCACACAGGATCTTGGAATTCCCAAGAACACACCCTGCTATCACAGAGCTGTCTCACACGCATGCCTGCTGCCCTGGGTGTGAGGTTCCTGGTGCCTGCCGCCCGGGTGTGAGGTTCCTGGTGCCTGCCGCCCGGGTGTGAGGTTCCTGGTGCCTGCCGCCGGGGGTGTGAGCCTCTTCATGCTAATTCCACTCAGGCAGGGGGGCTCCATCCTACTGTCAGACAGGCACCGCTTTCCAGCATTCCCACCAGACAGTGAACTTCCCAATGATCCCACCTGCCAGACCAGTTATTACAGGTTAATTATCTGTCTTCTTCACCAACCCACCCAGCTCTGCCTATGACCAATGTGCTAGGAATTTCACTGCACCCCTACACCTGTGTCCAGTGGCTGGAATCTGGTGGGCCACCAAGCAGTGGTGAATAAAGGAAAGTGTAAAGGGAAAAATGATTCACATCAACCTCTAGCTATGACTTTGAAACTGGGCTCAGCCTCCTGTCCTTCCCAGGGATTCTATGTCGGAGGCCCCAACGGTACCTTGGATTAGGTCTACCTCTCTGAAAACATCTTCTGACCTGCACTGAGTCCAAAATTCAACAGCAGCACGGAAGGGAACCAGCTTTGAGGCCAGCGGATGTAAGTGACCTTGACAAGCTGGTCCTGAACAGCACCCTTGTTGGAGGGTGCCCAGAAGAACGTCCATGAAAGCCATTTTCTCGACCATTGAGAGTATCCAGAAAGAACATCAATTAACCTTTATTTTCATGCTCCTATCACATGTACAGAATAGCCCTTTCCAACAGCCAAGCAGGTATGACTCTCACACTGATGCTTCAACTGTAACCCCAAACATTTTGAAATATGTGGAGGAGTTTAGAAAGACACTCACGTCAGCTGGGGACCCATCTCGTCTCCAAGGGTCCGGAGCAGGGTGGATCTTTGTTATGGGAATTTGAGAAGTTCCTTCATTCCTCCCCAACCCCTCACTGCTCTCATTCCCCACCTGTAAATGAAATGTGTGTGTTGACTCAGACTAGAGGGGAGGATGAATTCTAAAAAGGCTCTAAGATTCTTTCTGAGTCTGATAGTCAATAATTTGTTACTCTCTCAATAAATGGAATCAAAGTTAGTCATTGTAAGGAAACTGCCTGAACCAAGGTGTTTTTACATCTACGTTATTTCATTCTGTGTACCAGTTAAGGAATGTGATGTCTTGAAATATGTCAAAGAAAATAATAATTAAGGACACTTCAAAAATCTCCCCAGCTGTATAAGTTCCTTGAACTGAAGCATTTTTTACAGTAATTTCCTTTGGAATATGTGTACTCTTGTGATCTCTGTTGACCCCCCTAGGCAAAAAAAAAAAAAATCCTTAATTTTGCTTTCCTAGGAGAGATGTGAAGCCACTTTAATCAAAATGTACAAATGCTGCTGCTACCAGAGAAAGTATTAAAATTATAAAATAAATACTGCATATTACCATGTTGTATATGGTCCACATGTTGCAATTTATATTTGAAAATGAACATGTTTGAAGACTTTCTTAGCATGATACAGAAGAGGCAAGCAATAAAAAGCACTCTATAAAAAACAACCTCAATGCATAAAGAAGATATTTTCTTGTAATGATTTTCTGACAGAATTAACTAATGCCTGGGCCAGGGCATTAAGAAATAATGTAATTCTCACCATTATTCTTTCTAACTAGGATAAGACTCTCCATGTGGCTTCGCCTTTGGGAAGATAATTCACCAACCAAAAGATGTAGGCAGTTATATGTTTCATTTTATTATAATAATTAATTTTTTTTTACTTTTCACAAGAATCAATGGGGTTTCTATTAAATTTACTCCTACAAAGAAAAGAGGAGAAAAATTATTTTCTTTCTAGCCCCTACTACAAGAGCTTCAAGATTTCCTTGAGCATGCTCAGCACCCCAGGGCCAGCTTGTGAAGAATAATAACCGGTTGATATCAATCTCCCCTTTACAAGGTGTCCATGGGCTGGTCCAGGCAGAAGCTAAAAGAGTGTGTCTCCAATAACATCCCAGAGAAGGGTAAGCCTTTAAAGTGAGCACAGAGCGGGAAACATGGACGTTTCAGCCTCACATCAGAGCTCTGGAGGGAGACCTGGGTGCATGCTAATAAATTCTGTCTGCTTTTTGTAGGACGTGCTAACCAGTGTGCTGTGCGCTCTTTATACTAGCCAGGAATCTGTTTTAAATATGCACTTGTTGAGGCTCTGGGTGGTCAAAACTCAGAGTTGCGTGATAATGAACCGAAGTGGAATCCCAGCCTCTCTGCCCTCTGTGTCTTCCTACCTGGTGATTTCGCCTTCCCAGTGCGAGGGAAAGAGACCAAACCCAGACTGCAGTGCGATGGGCAGAGAAAGGGCTGAGGGAGGGGAGGGAGCCGAGCATCGCTGCACACGGGGCACGCGGTTTGCCATGTACCCTGTGCAAACCCGTCAGAGACATTTAACAATCACATAGCAAAGGGGGTCAGGGATTGAGCCCACCGAGAGGGCTTTGCACAGCTGTTTACCCAGAAGCACAGAATAAAGGACAGCACAACGCCAGTGGTGTCATCCCTCCCTCCCCACTGTTGCTGTGTGATTGGAACAGCCTGGGCCAGCTGCTGCAAAGGGGCTCACGGAAGGTCATTCTTACCCTCACCCCAGTCTCAGACGCGAGGCCAAGCTTGGAGTCCAAGCTGCGTGGCCAGAAGCACACAACTGGTGCACCAGCTCTTAGAAGCTGAACAGCCACCTGCATTGCCATGGTCTCCTGCTGAGCATATAGCCAGGGGGCTGTGAACCCTCCCAGGAGTCAGGTCAGAGAGGAGGAGTGAGCCTTAGCCGTGCTGAGCACTCATCAGGGTTGGAGCCAGCTTCACAATCGCAAGCCCTTCATCTCTCTGAGTGGGGACGTCTCTTCTTCCCTGAAGTCAGCAGCAATTACGAGCTGAACGGTCATGATTCTGTGCTAGGAGTATGTAAGTTTTCACACATAAAAAGACCATTTCTCAAATTCTTTCATCAGAACCCCTGCTAGGTTACTCTCTTCAGACATTAAAAGAGAGAAGCCTGAAGCCTGGAATGCTCTGAGGTCAGAGGCGCCAGCAACACACAGCGCAGTGAGAAAGATGATTCCTGGCCTGGGTCCCTGGAAACAAGAACTCTTTTACATTATTTCTTCTTAAGTTAAAAATAATTCTTTCTTTTTTCTCCTTTCCTTACATAGAATGCAGTAAATATTCATTAGAGAAGAATTACACAGTGTAGGGAATCCAAAAGAGTGACAGAAGTCAAATGACAGAAAGTGACGTCTACACCTGTAACAGGTGCACCCTGTTGGGTTGTGGGTGTGCGGTGTGGATCTTTGTTTCTGAAAAGTATGTATATGTGCATGTGTGTTCAAAATAACCTTACAGAAAAGGAGGAATCCTCTCTGGAGGAAAACCAATGATAAGGCTTGAGGAGAAACACAGCTAGAGGGTGATTCCTGGTGGCAGGAGCCCTGACAGCCCTGGAAGGGTGGTGGCAGCTGATACTCAGAGCCTGTCTCCTATAGCACGTCCCTCACCACTTCTGCTGTCCCCCTACCTTCCATAAAATCCTCTCTGCTCAGTGCCTTCCTTATTGTTATTTTGGCTGGAAAGACAGGGGGATAAGGCATCATGACAGACCTTTTCGTTGAATTCAAATGACGAAAACGTAATGCTCACAGGGAGCAGAGTTGCAGAGAGAAGACGGAAAATGCAGTGAAGAAAGAAAAGAGCCTGGGAAAACTGGAAGCCCTTGAAGGATTCTTAGTGGTTTAGGGAAAGAACCTGGACTCTTCAAAGAGAAGTATCTCAAGATAATTTACTAAAGCTGTAAGTAATGGGAGGATGGCTCCAGAACGGTGTAGGATTTGAGACCACAAAAACTTCTGATCAGTCTGTCCTGGTCCCAAGCAATGCAATGTTGACGGTGGCTTCCCAATCCAGAAAACACAGCCCAGCAGTCCAACAACCAGAAGTACCTTAATGCACGTCAGGTGTTCCTGAGGCTTTCTAAAGCTGTGCCCAACATGGTGTGACTTGGGGCCGTGACCCTGGGAGGCTTAATTACCTCCTCTGAACTTCTCTTCCTCCTCCTTGTAAAACGGAGACACCTCACATGTGGCTGAGTAAGCGTGTGCACTGTGGGCGTAAGGGATAGGCCCAGTGCCCCACATGAGGCCAGGACCTCAGGCACGTGGCCCCCACCCTCCCGCTGGTAGCACAGGTCCTGGGATTTCCTCAGACCCACTTGCCTCCTTCCGACATCCTTATAATTTACATTTCTCCCAATGGAGTTTTCTGGTGTGCACTTCCTGGATTTATCTCACCTCCTTTGGAGCAGTTGCTCAGCGCCTTGCCAGAAGGGGATATCACAACTTAATCTGTTTGTCAGCAGCAATTCGCCCGTGAAAGATGGCTCCAGCAGGGCCTCAGGGTCTGTCGGCCCAACACGAGCTATGCATCTGTTTACTTTCAAAATCTGCCCTTGGAGGTGTCCAGACAGGCCAGAACATGTTCAGAGGAAACACAACAGTGAGGGGAAACTCCCTGTTTTGCTGCATGTGAAATAGCTGCATAAATTGTTCTGAGAAGCCAAGATGTGAGGAGATTCAGGAGACTAAATACTCATTGTCTTTGAGAGCCAGAGCTTGGTGTTGCCTTCACGGTGTATTACCACTCAGTTATTTTTCATAGGGGCATACAGAAAGCATTCCAGAAGAGTACATTACTGGCTCGCCAGAGGGCCACCTGTGGGCCCAAGAGAACTCTAGCTGCTGTCTCCCTCACAGCAAACATCCCGGGGTTCTAAGAGCTGAAGAGATTTGAAATCAAGGGCTGATAGGCAACGAAACACCTGAGCCATGCTCAGAAATCCGGGTGGGAACACTATGGTGGTCCATGGCATAAAGGAAGCTAAGCTGTCTGCACCCCTAGCTGCCTATTTCATGACAGAAATAGGAGTGTTATAGCTAGACAAGGTGACTCACACCTGTCACCCTTGCACTTGGTGGGAGGCCGAGGCAGGAGGATCACTTGAGGCCAGGAGTTTGAGACCAGCCTGGGCAGCATAGTCAGAGCCTATCTGTACAAAAGTTAAATTGAAAGTAAATTAACCAGGCCTGGTGCCAGACATCTATGGTCCCAACTGGTTGGGATGCTGAAGCAGAAGGATCACTGGAGCCCAGGAGCTCAAGGCTGCAGTCAGGTATGACCAGCCCCTCGCACTTCAACCTGGGCAACAGAGTGAGATTCGTTTTGATTTGATCCCAATTCTATGAATTACTTTTATTTGGTCTCCAAATGAGCAAAGACTAAGATTAAGGCAAAGAGAGAAAGAGAGAGAAATTTTAAAGTTCTTATATAGAAGAGAAATGGTAGGTTGATCTATATTATCTTTAGGGCTAAAACTAGGACCGCTGAGTATAACCCATAGGAGAAAAATGTTTATATTCTATGTAAAAAGATCCAAAAATCCAAAGCTGGGCTAAGTTATCAGAGTAAGGAGTGAGCCCACCATAAACATAGTCAAGTGGAGGCCATGTGACCAACCACTCAGTGGAAATGTGGCAGTCAACACCTAGGGACCTCACATGACCCAGAGGTTTCCTTTTCCATCTGAGAAGCTACATAACTCTAAAAACAGTACTATAAAAAAAGAGGCTCCTCAGTAGAGGACACTTCAAGCAGGTAGCAAGGCAAGACCGTGGGGTTACAGGCCAGTGTCTGGGGGATCTTCAGTCTGTCCAGATCCTACAGCATCCCTCCAACCACACTGCACGGGAAGCAGGATCATCTGGAATTGCACCTAATATGTATGTCCACCCTCATTGTCCCCTGGGAACCACATTTCAGAAAATCACAGCCAATATCCATGTCCCAGGTAAAAGACAAATTCCCCAGATAACCTGATCTAGGAACTTTGAGTCCGGAGACACTTTGCAGTGGGTCGGTCCAGCC
Source organism: Nycticebus coucang (assembly GCF_027406575.1). Lineage (NCBI taxonomy): Eukaryota > Metazoa > Chordata > Mammalia > Primates > Lorisidae > Nycticebus > Nycticebus coucang. Next base: position 4,141,455 of record NC_069790.1, read on the forward strand.
GTCCAGCTTCTGTGTCCCCCTGAGAAAAAAAAATCATTGTGGATTCTGATCTTTCCCCCGTATTTATCTCCAGCGTGCAACTAGGATGGAGCAAGGAAGAGCGGGGTGTCCTGAAGAAAGAGTCATGCCAGCCACAGGACAGGCCAGATTAGCCAGTTATCAATGCAAAGCAGAAAAGGGCAGGAATTAGCCTCTCTTCTCTGGAGCACAGCGTGAGCTTGAGTCTCACCTGCTGGGACAGTCTGCTTATCTTGCACCATGCTCAGCCACGTCCTCGGTGCTTCTAAAACACCCACCATACTCATTCAGGAAAGTATGGCAAAGTTTTTCTGTTGCACATGATTGCAACGGTGTTTTGTTTTATATTTACATCATCAGTATTTCTAGCGATGTTAAGTGCAGCCTATGCCTCAGGCACTGAGGAAGGTACACACAGGGCCGCAAACCCCCAGAAGCTGGGGTGGTCTTGGGAACACCTGCTGTCCTGGGGAAACTCGGAAGGCCCCGACACATTGCTTTGGTTCCAGTTCCCCTCCTCTGCAAGAGTATTTCAACAACCTCTAAATGGTAGTAGAGACAGGTGTCAGAAGCTGTCAGAGGAGGTTCCTGCAGTGTGCTGCAGCTCTGGTGTGCCCGCGCAGGATTGCAGGAGAGGCAGCTCCAGCACGAGCCCAGCCCCGCTAAAACTCACAGCTTCTAGGAAACAAAGGGCCGTTTGTTCCCAGTGCAGTTCTTACATAACTCCACTTGCCTGTGAGCCATGGCACATGTCCAGTTCTTTGTCCTTGTTCTTACACAGCACAATGAATTTATCATTCCATTAGCCCGCAGCTTAGAGCCGATTTCACTATCATCATCCATTTAGGGCTTAATAGTGTTTACCGAGGCTTTAGCAGAGCTCCTTGCAGCATGCACACAAGCCAGCCTAGCAACTATAGCTAACAGGCTGGGCGCAGAGCTGTGAAGAATCAGTGGCTTACGGCACCTCCAGGCATTTGGCTGCGATGCTCCAAAAAATCAAAAGACTCTATCAAAAATAAAATAAAATAAACTGGCGGGGACCAGGATGGACAAAGGAAATAACAAGCAACTTGTTGGACAGCGTGATGGTTTTCAGCAGCCTTGGATGAGGAGGAGGAAGGAGGCGAAGAAAGTGAAGTGGCCTGTTGGTCAGACCTCGCAGCGGGAGCTGACGTCAGGATAGAGCAGCAGCACTCGAAAATTGCCACCCACGGACACTTGGTGTCACCCACGGACTTGATGTCACCGTGGGGGGTTGTTGGACACAGCTGCATGTGCCCCACTTCCCACCTCCATGGCCACAGAGACCACAGTCTGCACAGGGTGGGAGGCCAAGCGCCCTGCGTGCAGTGCCACCAGCCTGACTCTGGTCTTACGCCACCTGCACCGGGGCCTGGCTGCCAAGCATTCTTGAGCTGACTCCCCAGTTCTCCTCACCAAACCCCATTTGCAATCTAAACTTCTAGCATATTCACTCTCACATTAGTGCAAATTTAAATTTGTTCTCTTTTCCAATAATTACATTAGAAGCTAAGGACAGAATGGAAGGACATTTCAATGGCAATTTCAGTCACAAACAAACCTGCATTTGGGGACCAGAACTGAGCGTAATTCTGTGTGTGTAAATGTTTCCTCTGAGTCATCTGCATGCCCCGAATCCCATACTAACTAAATAGGGGTCTTCTAGAAAATCATACTTTATATTAAATGTGCATACAATGTCTATGTACTTCAAAACATCGTGCAGTACACAGTAAATACAATTTTATCTGTCAATGGAAAATTAAATTTTAAATAAGAATAAAATGTTACTAACGACTAAATAATCACACTTTATTAGCAGCCCTTGGGTTTTTGAGATGTGAGACATGTTGTTGTTTGTCCCTGTTCCCACCCTACCCGATTCTGAGAACAGCTGCCCCTCAGAGTGAAGGGAAACCTGGTCCCCACCTCGTGCATAACATGACGATGAGAATGTGTGGTTTTAAACATCCTTGTGAAAGGTGGCTGTCAGGAGGCAGAGGCTGTGCAAACAGATGCCTGTGGCCTTGGCTTTCTACTTTCCCTTTAGGCCCCTGGAGGGCTGTCTGCGGGGACGCCCCCCCCCCCAGAAGAACGACCCCGCAGGGGAAGGCTCAGTCTCTTGATTTGGGGCAACTGTGGGTTTTGCAGGCACATGGTCACCATGGGCTGCAGAACCTGCTTGGGTTCCCTGGAGCTGCCTTTGGATCTCTCCACCTGTTGTCCTGATTCTACTTTCTCTCTGTTTCAGTTTTCTCACCATTAAAATCAAAATAGTAACAGAACCTGCAGCTTTCCTTGCTGACTGTGCTCCCTCAATTTGCGTGTGGTGAGAGACCCCCAGGTGTGAACGCAGACACACGTACCAAGTCCCATACGGTGCCACCACAGCCCAGAGCCGTCCACACCTCGCTGGCCCCTCTGTGTCACACTCCCCGTCACTAACGTGACTCATCTTCCACTTCTTCTTCCTACTCCAGATTTTCAGGCTGCCTTCGTCTCCCCACCTCCAGAGGAATTTCTGTGCGAATCTCATCCTGAGTGGTCAGAATCAGCCCTGTCTCCAGGGAAGCAGGGAGCCCAGGAGACGGTGGGGGAGAGAATTCCATCCAGAGTGTGGCTCCAAGGTGGAGGGTCCACAGTGGCACACTGACACCTGCAGGTGGGACTCCCCAAGGACCAGGATCCCCTGGGGACCAGCTGTGGCTTCCTGTGGCTTCTATCGGCTTACTCCTGAGAGACAGAGTCTCCTAAAGAGAAATAGTGCCCTTGGAGCGTGAGGAGCACAGGGAGGAGTCCCCAGACATTGAGTCTCTTATCTAGACAGATTCTGGGCTGATGTAAATCAGCACGCAGAGGACAGAGAAAGGACACAGCTGAGGGAAGGTCCCCAGTCTCAGATCCCGCTTGGCACCTACTTCTTGCTGGCCCCTGGGGGAAAGAGCTTCTCTGCCCCTGCACTTTCTACAGGAACAAGGACAGGACTGTTGCCCAGACGACTCTGGGGGTCAATGCATGAACAGCACTCAGCCACAGCTCAACTCACAGTGACACTCAGTAAATAAAGACGATCATGGGGCGGCGCCTGTGGCTCAGTGAGTAGGGTGCCGGCCCCATATGCCGAGGGTGGCGGGTTCAAGCCCAGCCCCGGCCAAACTGCAACAAAAAATAGCCGGGCGTTGTGGCAGGCGCCTGTAGTCCCAGCTGCTTGGGAGACTGAGGCAAGAGAATCGCGTAAGCCCAAGAGTTAGAGGTTGCTGTGAGCCGTGTGATGCCACGGCACTCTACCCGAGGGTGGTACAGTGAGACTCTGTCTCTACAAAAAAAATAAATAAATAAATAAAGACGATCACAATTATAAGGTCGTGCAATTCAGTTTGAGGACTCATCCTAGACAAAGTGCCACGTCCCTCATTGCTGAATGTCACTACAGTCACCTTTCAAGTATTCCCCTTAGCCATCTGGTGACCCTAGTGACATTCAGCTGTGAGGTACATAACACTTTTTTCTAGGATGAATTCACAGACTTAATTGTCCAACCTCATATCTACACTTGATGTTCTTCTGAAGTCCTGGAAAAGGGGCTTCATCTATTGGAGAGACACAAATGCCTTCATAATAACAAATGAGGCCATGTAGCTACCCTAAACCTTGAGACACCAGACACAGGTCAGCTGAAACCTTCCCAGCTGCAGCGCAGGACAGGTGGTGATTGCCTTTTCCAGCTGGGAGAGGCTGAGGGGCTCAGATGACACAAACCCTTGGGGCGGTCCCTGTACAGACTCCTGAGAACAGCAATTCACCTTCAGAACAGGTGGTCCAGAACTGGGGAGCAAGGAGTGAGGGGTTCCACGGTGGGTCTGGCTCAGCGAGGTCTGAGGTCTGGCCAGCAGGTGGCCACCGCATGCACATGTCCACAGCAGGGCACAGCTCTTCAGAAATCCTGAGTGCTGTTCAGGCCCAGGCAGGTGCACATCCCTCAGGGAAGCTAGAAAGGTTAATGGAAAGTGGGATGGAGACTGAGACCCTGGGGCTGAGATGACCAGGAACTTCATGGTCTGTGAGGGGCCAGGGGTTGGGCTGGAAGCCCTGAGGGGTCTTCACCTTTGCGGCGGAGCAGCAGAGGTAGAGCAGCACTTAGGCTTTGGCTTGAAGTATGTCTCCCAATAACTCATATGTTGAAATCCTAAGCCTCAGCACATCAGGATGTGATCTTATTTTTAAATAAGGTTATTGTCTACATAATTAGTTAAGATATGGTCATAACTGAACTAGGGGGGTTCTTAATCCAGTATGACTGGGGTCCTTCTAGAAAGGGCGACTTTGAAGAGAGACAGGACCAGGGGAGAGTTGTGCCCAGACCAGGGTGATGCTGCCACAAGCCAGAAAAGAAGTCTGGTGCTTCTTCACAGGAACGGCACCTCACTCATGCCCACCCAGGCTCCAGGAAGAAATGATGGTTCTTCTTGGCAGGGAGGGAAAAGATTCTGGAAGAGCACATGGAACCAAAGATACACCTTGGCCATTCTTTGTAAACACCATTTGCCACACTGCCCTCTGGGTTTGATAGAGATTCACATGAATGTGTAATACATTCAGAAACTGGGGGTGGGTGGGTACGGGAAGTATTCCACGCAAAGGTTATAGAAAAAGTGATTTGCTGCTGCTGTGCTGCCCTCGCTGTCTCTAGCTCGCCTCGCTGCAGCCGAAGGAGAAGGGAGTGAGTATGAGGAGGGGCTGAGCTAGGAGGCTCTCCACCCTGGCTTGGACACAGCCTGCTGTCCAAACGTCACCAGGCTGAGGCCCCAGGGCAGCAAGCTGGGGAGAGTGCGCCCTCCAGTGGAGGGGAAGAAACCTGGTCGTGGCAGGACTGGCCCCCAGCACTCAGTGAAGTCAGAGGTTATCAGAAGTCCACTGAGCTTCTGGTTGGCAAACTTCTTTTCCTGCCTCTGCTTGGAGAAATTGCCCAGGTTTTCAAAACAAACATGCAGATGACTGGATTTTTCGAATCTCCAGATGTGCATTTCCAAAGCGCAGCTATCTGTGCTCTGCAGGAGGCAAGCGAGGCCTACCTGGTTGGCCTTTGTGAAGACACCAACCTGTGTGCTGTCCATGTCACACGTGGAACAGTCATGCTGAAGGACAGTCAGCTAGCACGCTGCACACGTGGAGAAGGAGCTTGAGATCCCACCGTGATGGGAAACATTTCATTCTCAAAAAAAGTAAAAAAATAAACAATAAATTATTTTCTGCCTATTGTTAGTAGTTCTGAACATTAGATTCCCCCCCAATGGGGTCAAAATATATCTAATTACATGATTAAGAATAGAAAAATTAGCAGTTTTTCTATTTTCATTTGTGTGTGAATTTTTAATATAAATGTGGGGATGTGAAGCATTAATGTGAATCAGAATGTTTCAGTGAACACGTTTCAGCAGTTCATATAAACCTATTATAAATAAACCTACTAAATTTTCCTGAACAATGCCTGCATTTGGATTTTTTTTAACTTCTTAAATTTTTTTTTATTGTTTGTGATTCACTGAAAGAGTAAAGAATTAGGTTACACTGATGGCATTTGTTAGATACAGTCCAATGTTCAAAGGTAGTATTTCCATATCCAAAAATAAAGTGCCCAAGAGGTGTACCACATACTGTGACCCCACAGTCCTTCCCTCCCCAACTCCCTCATTCCCCTACCGCACCCCTCATATTAGGTCATCTACAGTCTTCATAAGAGAATTGAGTACATTGGATTCTTGCTTCTCCATTCTTGTGAAGCTTTACTAAGAAGAATGTGTTCCAACTCAATCCAAGTTAGTACAAAAGATGTAAAGTCTCTGGCGGTGCCTGTGGCTCAGTGAGTAGGGCATCAGCCCCATATACCGAGGGTGGCAGGTTCAAACCCAGCCCTGGCCAAACTGCAACAAAAAATATATATAGCTGGGCTTTGTGGTGGGTGCCTGTAGCACCAGCTACTCTGGAGGCTGAGGCAGGAGAATCACATAAACCCAAGAGCTGGAGGTTGCTGTGAGCTGTGACACCATAGCACTCTACTGAGGGCGACAACGTGAAACTCCATCTCCAAAATAAAAAGATGTAAAGTCTCCATCTCTTTTAATGAATGAATAGTATTCCAAGGTGTGCATATACCAAAACTTGTTAATCCATTCCTGGTTTGGTGGGCATTTAGGTTGTTTCCACATTTTGGTGATTATAATTTGAGCTGCAATAAACAGTCTAGTGCAAATGTCCTTATGATAAAAGGATTTTTTTTTCTTTTGGGTGTATGCTAGTACTGTGATTGCAGGATCAAATGGGAGGTCTAATTTGAGTTCTTTGAGGATTCTACAGACTTCCTTCCAAAAATGTTGTATTAGTTTGTAGTCTCACCAGCAGTGTAAAAGTGTTCCCTTCTCTCCACATCCATGCCAGCATTTGCAGCTTTGAGACTTTGTGATGTGGGCCATTCTCGCTGGGGTTAAGTAATATCTCAGGGTAGCTTTGATTTGTATTTCTCTGATAATTAGGGACAAAGAGCATTTTTTCATGTTTGTTGGCCATTCATCTGTCTTCTTTAGAAAAGGTTCTATTCATGTTTCTTGCTCAGTGATATACGGGATCGTTGGATCTTTTTTTGTTGATTTATTTGAGTTCTCAGTAGATCCCAGTTATCAAGCTTTTGTCTGATTCATAATATGCAAATATCTTTTCCCATTCTGAAGGTCGTCTGTTTGCTTTGGTTACTTTTTCCTCAACTGTACAGAAGCTTTCCAGTTTAATTAAGTCCCATTTGTTTGTTTCTCTTGTTGTTGCAATGGCCACAGAAGTCTTCGTCATAGAATCTTTCCCCAGGCTGATACCTTCACCTGTTTTTCCCACACTTCTTTCGAGGCCCAAAGCAATCTATAGGTTCAATTCAATCCCCATCAAAATACCATCATCATACTTTCAAGATCTGAAAAAAAAAAAATGATTCTTCATTTTGTATGAAACAAAAAAAAAAAAACCTGTACAGCCAAAGTAATTCTTAGTAATAAAAACAAAGCCAGGGGTATTACCCTACCAAACTTTAGTGTATACTACAAGGCCATAGTGATCAAAACAGCATGGTATTTGCACAAAAATAAAGGCATTGACATTTGGAACCAAATAGAAAACCATGAGATGAATCTAACATCTTACAGCCACCTGATATTTGACAAACCAAACAAGATATACATACACACACACAAAATACACTGGGGGAAAGAATCCCTATTCAATAAATGGTGTTGGGAGAAAAGGATAATCACATGTGAAAGAATGAAAGTGGACCCACATCTCACCACTTATAGTAATTGACTCAAGATGGATAAAAGGTGTAAATCTAAGACATAGATTTAAAAAAAATAAATAAATTTCTCATTGACGGCAACTAAGTGGTGTTTATAGCATCTTTATCACACTGTAGATTCCATCCCGTCACTGTACTTTTCAACTGAGTTGTCCTAAATGCAAGTACATACTGGTAATGTTGTCTGTCTTCTGTGCTATTCCTATAAATCTCCTATTTAAATCCTAATTAAACGAAAAGAAAACACACACAGAGAACAAAAGGAAAACGTTAACTTTATTTAGAAAAGAACAGAAGATACTGCCACAGTTCTGTTCTGGCCCTTTCCCCATAAACAATCAGCTCTCATTGTCCCTGAGTGCGTTCACCATTGTCTTTTATTCCTGCTGAATCTCACTTCCAACTTCCTTTTCTGTATTATCTCATACTTAAATCCCCTCCTTGGACAAATACACACAAGAATAAATGCAATGGACTGTCAAAATGACTTGGTTAATCTGGGTACGTTTGCTTCCAAATTGTATTGAGAATCAAGGCACCAATGAAGTCTTGAGTATATACCAAGTTCAATGTTTTAATGGCTGCATTTTAGCAGTATTCAAATTCAAGGACCCACTTCTGCTTATTATTGCCCTAAATTATATCCTCAGGTTCAGCAAAAGATTAAAGAAGGTTTTGCTTTTCCCCTTCACTTCATTATCCCAGCCATGTGGTGACGACCTCACCCCAGTTCCTCCACCCCTGAGTTTCCCAGGAAGAATCAGTGGGCAAAAGGAAACCAAGAACAGAACATGTCTATATTTTTTCCATAGATATTTCATGGTACAAAATAAAAAATACGTAAGAATAGACAGTGAAACATAAATCTCACTTCCTCCCTTGAGCCCAACCTTCACATACTTCTCCCAGGGGCAACCAATGTTATTAGTAATAAATGCATGAAGATGGACACGTGTGTCTGTGTGTGTGTCTCTATGTGTATACACACATATACATACATACAACCACGTGTGTGTATGTATGTATACATATATATAAAGTCTTTTGAACATAAATGAGAACGTTTTGCCCACTGACCTGCTCCACATTCATTATTTTGACAGCAAATCTTAGTCTCTTTCCCATCAGTCCTGAGGAAGCCCCCATATTTGTTTCAATGGCTGCAGGAAATCCCCTGTATGGATACGCCCTGGGCCATGTGGACAGTCCCTACGCTGGACGTTTTGGTCCATCACTGTGAGTGGTGGCACTTTCCCAGTTAAGCAGTAGGTCTGGTGAACATGGGGCAGAATCTGGTAAGCCCTCACACTATCTGGTGGGTCCCTCCCGCCCCCATGGCCTCATTCCAGCTTGACCCAGGCAGGATGCACTTGTGCTCCACTGGGGCACTCTGACCTTGAGATCTAACAACTGGCCAGAGATGCCATACTTTTCAGGCAGAAACCACTTCCACTAGGTATACTTTGAGTGGCTGAGGAATTGCCTCCTTTGCACTAGTCTGTGTTTGTCACTAGGCCACCATCATTCAGCCCTCTAGCATCTTACTGTCTGAGCTGATTCCTCCTCTGCAGACACATGTCACCAGAGCCAGTCAGGGCCTTCTTGGCACTCCCTTCTCTTTGCCTCTCTTTGGGAAAGGATCTGGACTCACATGGAATCCCAGGCTCCAGGAGATGGTGCCAGTGCCTTGGCTTCCTCTACAGGAGAGGCTGGGGAAGGAAGAACACTTCGCCTTCCTGATTTGGCTCTTTTTGTAACAGCTGTGATTCCAAGGGTCTCCTGGTGGCTGTGGGGCAGGGTAGGCAGGTTCAAGCTAAGAAGGGGCTGACTGCTTAAGCTAAGAATGTGAGTGTTCTGTGATGCCAGGACCCTGCCCTACCTGCTCCAGGTCTGGTATACTAGGAGGGGAGACTTGAGAGGGGAAAGCTGGTGTTGCCACCTTCCGACACGGGTATCACCCAAGTCAGCCAGCCTGGCCATATCCTTGACAGTTGGCTCGGAGTAACATGGCATTTCTTCATTTCATGCATGGCTGGGTGGAGCAGATCTTGGATCAGACTCCAAAAGCACGTTTATGGCCACCAGTTCTAAGTGGTTTTGCTAAGCAGAGCTCTATGAGCCATGCTGAGATCACAGAAAACTCCGGTTTGTTGAGTGCAGACTTGAAAAACATACACTCTCATCTTCCGCCTGCCCTGCCCTGTCCAGGTTACATGAAACGCACAGTCCCAGAGACTACAACAGGTGCTTCCCACGGATGCCACCACCAGCCCCCGTGTTAGTAATAAGGACCGTCTCCTCTTCCCCTCCTCCATTTCCCAGGGCTCCCCAGGAAGGTGGAGTCCTCAGCACACATCCTGCGGGGAGCTGCATTATGCTCATAGGTAATGGAAGGATGGGAAATGCTCTTCTCCTGAATTATCTGATGGAGATAACAGCTCTCGCCTCCCCCAGGCCAGTGAGATTCAAGATAATCCAGGAAAAGGGCTTAGTTCCAAGGCTGGTGTGATATAAGGACAGTCAATAAATTTCCCTGTCTTCCTCCCTCAGCCCCACCGTAAGCAACCCTCAAAATGCTTCAATTTAACTTTTTTTTTTTTTTTCTTTTCAGTTTTTGGCTGGCGCTGGGTTTGAACCCACCACCTCCAGCATATGGGGCTGGCGCCCTACTCCTTTGAGCCACAGGTGCTGACCTTAGTTGAACTTTTTGTGTTACAGTGTCACTTCTCCAATTGACAAAAGCCTCTCCACCTCTGAGTAAAGCTCTTATGCAGGGAATGAGACATGAATCTGTGTCCTTCACGTAAAGAACGCAATTAAATAGCCGGGCGCTGGGGCCAGCACCTGTAGTCCCAGAGAGGCTGAAGCAAGAGACTCGCTTAAGCCCAAGAGTTTGAGGTTGCTGTGAGCTGTGACACCACAGCACTCTACCCAGGGCAACATAGTAAAATTCTGTCTCAAAAAAAAAAAAATAGAATGCAATTAAAGAAAGACCCAAAATTCAAAAATTCTGGTCTGAACTGTTCTCACTTCCAGCTTTGAGGCAAAAATCTTCTGACATATTATTGCTTAGACTATGGGGAGCAGCAGAGTGGTTGCTGACACTTCCAAGGGCTAGTAAACATTTTTCTAAGCTGCCTGGCCACGCAGAAACATATTAAGCTCCTCTGGGCTTTAGGGAGAACTCGGGGTGCCTAGGCAGGTTCCATGTAGTTTCCACCCAGTGCTGCTCCTACTAGAAATTAGTGGAAGCTGATTTCCTGGAAATACCAGCAGGTAAGGGAATGCTAAGACTCCTGTTACAGGAGCCCTCGCAGGGGAATTGATTAAGACTGGATTTACTGGTTGCACCCAATTTTCTAACACTACCGGAGATCTTTCCTTCTAAATTAGGTCATCGCCTCTTTGGGGGAGGACAGTCCTGAGCCATCACAATCCACCATAATGCCTCAGGGACTGCACTGGCCAGAAATCTGGGAACAGGAGTGTTGGAAACGAGATTCCCAGCACTTGTCACCTTGCAGACACTAGCATCTGTCATCACGAAGGGCAAGGTGTGAGCATGTCCCCATCACTCCACTGCCCACCGCCTGGTTCCCTGTGACTCATCAGGTCACTGAGCATGTTCCAGGGAGGGAAGACCAATTCCCCACCGTCATTTCCTCTGCCTCGCTCAGTATCACACACTCCATTTCCACCCTCTTCTCACCTAAATTATACTTGTCTTGGCTGCAATGACTTTCATTCTTGTAACTCAAATTCTCAAGGAGGCATCTCACCCAAATGCTCTTATACTGAAGCATTTCTCTGGTAATCTTATTTTTGAGCAGCTGCTCTTAACATAGTGCCATTTGAGAGAGATACAATGTGAGTCACATAGGAATATTCCAGGAGCCATCTTTTAAAAATTATAAAGGAAGAGGTCAAGTTTATCTTCATATTATATTTTAACCAAGAATGTCTAAAATGTTATCATTTTAACATGTAATAAATATATAGAAGTAGTAATGACTTTTTAACAAAAAATTAAATCTAAATGCAGTGTCTACTTACATAAGACCTCAATTTGGACTGGCCACATTTCTAGGGCTCGGGAGCCATTTGTGGCTATAGCAGCACAGGGAGCCCAGGGTGCCAGGCAGCAAAAAGAACCCAGCATGTGGCAGGATGAGGCTCTCACTCCCTGGGGCTGCTCCCTTGCTGGATGGCAGGTGTAGCAAGAACACAGCAGAAATATTGAGAACATAGGCTTGTGCCTTGGAAGGGCCTTGGTTTAGCCCCGCTTGAGTTGTACCAGTGCTCCAACCATGAGATCCTATTCGCTAAAAGACAGTAATGGGATCTACCTCGTGCAATTGTCACAAGGGTTAAATAAGATGATGTTTTCACATGCTGAACCTGCAGGAGTGAACCTGTCCTCAACTAGAAGGTACTTTCACCTCTGCACCAATCCCTTTGCCGTCTTTCCCCAAGACCTTGGCTGTGGGAAATACTGAATACTGAATTCCCCCCAAAATACTGTGGGGGAAATACTGAATTACATCCCCCCCGAAAATACTGTGGGGGAAATACTGAATTACATCCCCCCCAAAAATACTGTGGGGGAAATACTGAAAGGAAACTACCAGGTCTCCTGGAGATCCAAACAACCCCCCCTCTCCTGGCCTAGAGCAGGCCACACCTCTACTTGCCCCACTTCATAGAAATGCCTATTTCTAGGAGATAATTATAATTTTTTTTTTTTTTTTTTTAAGACAGAGTCTCACTTTATGGCCCTCAGTAGAGTGCTGTGGCATCACACAGCTCACAGCAACCTCCAACTCCTGGGCTTACGCGATTCTCTTGCCTCAGCCTCCCGAGTAGCTGGGACTACAGGCACCTGCCACAACACCCGGCTATTTTTTGGTTGCAGTTCAGCCAGGGCCGGATTTGAACCTGCCACCCTCAGTATATGGGGCCAGCGCCTTAGCAACTGAGCCACAGGTGCCGTCTGATAATTATAATATTTTATAGCTGGATAGTTACATGAAGGTTTCCCCATGAAATTCTTTTTTTTCATGTATACATTGATCCCTTTATGGGGTACAATGTTCTGATTTTATATACAATTAGAAATGCTTACATCAATCTATTTAATATAGCCTTCACCTCATTTACTTATTTATTGTGTTAAGACATTTATACTCCATGCTTAACAGATTTGACATGTCTTGCAATATGAACCATAGTAATGGTTCCACTGTTTACTCTCCCGCCATTGAATTGCATCCCTCCCCTCCGTCCTCCTCCCCTTCCCTCCTTCATCTTGGGCTATAGTTGTGACTTATCTTGCTCATGAAAGTGTGAGTAATTATAAACTGGTTTCATAATAGTACCGAGTACATTGGATACTTTTAAGAGCAAAGACAGAGGCTTACTCTCCCTTTTTTTTTTTTTTTATTGTTTTGGAGACTCTTGGCAGTGGAGGTGAGCGGGTATGGCTGTGCCATATGCAGGCTCTGCTGTCAGAGTCCCCTGGCCGGAGCCTGGCAGCCACAGAGGAGCAAGCTGCTGTCTCAACACCCCACCTCTGGGGGAGGGAGAAGTTGACAGAAAAGGCTCTCGGGCAACTGGAATTGAGGACTAGGGTCAGGGGGCTGCCCAGGTCGGGGCTGGACACGGAGGGCGTGAAGACCAAGCTCTGTGGGTGGAGGAAGAGGAGCACGGGACCTCAGGAGCCTCTGTCTCTCGCCCTTCAGCCCTGTCCGCTGCCTGGCCTGCCCCTCCAGCCCCGTGCTATACCAGCTCCCAGGGCACTTTGCCCTCCTGCCGTGGTTTCCCATAACCTTTTATAGCTCACCTTCCATCATGCTTCTCAGAATCTGTCCAGGGCCCATCTCCAGGAGAACCAACTGGGCGCTTCTTAAAATGAAATTCATGGACCCCGAAATAGCATGAATGGACTGTGGGAAGAACACACACCCTTGGGACCTGGCCCAGCTCACGGCCGCCTGGCCCAGCACCCCTGAGACGAGCTCCACCCCAGTCTAGCCAGGCCTCCAGGTGACGCTGTGCCCACGAGCGGAAGCACCGCTGTGCTAGAGTGCCCTTCAGTGGCAAGGGGTATGGATGTCCCTGGTGGGGCACAGCCTTCCTGTCCCCAAGTTATCCCTGGAGCCCTAAGGCGCAGGGTTCTGACCTTGACAAGCTCCCATTATCCACCCGCGAGGCTCTCTCTTTGACTCTTCCTGTCTAACTTCTGGAGACTTTGGCTCCAGCTCTGTCTCTTCAGGTGATTTTCTGTCACCCCAGCCACAGGGTCTGATCCCCAGGAAAGTGGCCTTCTGCATCCAAACAAGTTCCCTGATGATTCTTCTTTCATCTCAACAGAAATGTGACCATCCCAGACTCACCCAGGTGCCCTCTCACCCGGGCTTTGATGAGCACACGGGGACCATGATGCTGCCCACGTGGAGCCTCCATGTTCCCCATGTATGGCCCCTCCTGGCCTAAGCAACAAGCCAGAAGCTTTGTCCCTTTTAAGGTGTCCAGGCAGTGTCACTAGTGACAATAAAAGTACTACAGAGAGATTCTATGGGAAGCCAATGAACAGAATGTTAGCATCTCGTCTACTCTCTGACAACCCCCGGCTCTGTGTCCTTCTCCCCCCAGCCGTTTCCATTCATCTGCACCAGTGGTTCTCGGTTGTGCCCCAGGATCACCTGGGGAGTTGATAAAAAAATGCAGAGGCTGCAGATGACTGGCCCACGCCCTGGAGGATCTGATTCAGAGTTTTGATTAGTCCCAGAATTTGCATTTTTCCCCACTGCCCCAGCGACGCTGATGTTTCTGACCCAGAGACAGCTCTTCACCCCAGCAGTTCTCCCCACACAGTAGACTCATGGGTGAAGGGGACCAAGGGTGGCACATTTGCAGTCCAGCTATTCAGGAGGCTGAGGCAGGAGGGTCGCTTGAGCCCAGGAGTCCAGGCTTCAGTGTGCTGCAACGGCGATCGTTCGCCCTCTGAACAGCCACCGCGCTCCAGCCCGGGTGACATGGCCAGACTCCAACTTATAAAAAAGTGCTCATGACAATTAAACTAGAATCTCTGATTTCCGAGACTGTAACTAGCTCTGCATTGGTATTTTTTAAGGCATCTCAGGAGATTCTAATATGCAACCAGTATAGAGACTGTCAAAACTAATCAGCACCCAGGGACTTGGTTCCAGGCCCACCAAATGCCCACAGAGTCTCCGACCTCCCCACACAGGCAGGTTTGCTGTTATCCCCTTGGAAAGGGGCCCCTGAGAGAGTGAGGGGGTGAAGGGAGACTGAAAGGTGATCTGTGTTCCCAGCCCCTTCTGTGTTCTGCCTCCCAATAAAATGTCCAGTGACGTGATCTGCTCCAGGGAGAGCTTGGGAGACTGGTGTGTTTCCAAAGAGTTGAATCAAAGGCAGAAGTGGTTTCAGGTGCATATAATCCCCCTTAACCTCCCCAATACAGACACTTTGGACTTCTTTGAGTTTCAAACTGAAAAACTTATAACTTGGGGGTCCTGACATTTTAAATGCTGAAATATATGTAAAGATTTAAACTGATATGGGTTTAACCAGTATCTTTTTCTTTTTTAGCACATTGGGATAAACATCTTCTTTGGAAATACCCAAAAGGTTTTCTTAGGATATATTTATTTGGATCTCTCTCCCCCGACAAGTCATTTTCCAAAACCCATGCATGTGGACAGCAGGTAAAGATAGCCTATGCTATTAGACAGTCATTTTCTTCTCCAAATCTGCAGATCAAAGTAGTGTGAACACTTCTAGACCTGTGAGATGGTGTGGCTGGCCACAGGGTAGGAACCATCACCAGTGAACACAGCAGAGTTACCAGCGCCTCCACGTCCCAGGAGATCAGCTAGTAGCCATGTATGTGATCAGGGCAGAAGGTATCACCAGCCTTACCCAGGTACTGAAGGAGACTTTTCTCCAGGCTGGAGATGGGCTCCCCTCTTTGTACCATAAACACCGTGAAGGAGACAGGTAGCGATGGGACCAGCTCTACCCCACACCATTCCTACTACACTGGACACAGAGAGGACGCCGTGGACACCACCAGGAGGGCACAAGCACAGCACTGTGCCTTCCAGGGACACGTCCTGCCCCTCAACACCCCGTCTCCTGCCTCAGACCTGAAGGCTCTGTGCTTCTGCAGCAGAGCAACTCGGAATGACCCTGAAACCAATGGAACCTGAGAACTTAGCCCTGCAGACACTCTGCGTTGGAGTGTGGGAAGGGTGTGAAATTATGAGCAAGCTAAAGGAGATCATAGCAGTGCTGGGCTTTGCTTTTATTGAGCACCTACTGTGTTCCCACACCAGCTACAGTTGCCCGTGTGTTTTCTCATCCCCCTCATGAGTGAGACAGGCGTCAGCGCGCTCCATGACAGAGGAAATAGGCTTCGTGCTCATCCTACAGAAAGCCTCAGCATTCATAGGGAGGAACGGGAACCAGGGGAGCCCGGAACGAGGCTCTGGAAGCAGGACCAGGCAGACCTGAGTCTTGTCCCTGCTGTCTGGGGGTGTGGGACCTATGGAATTTATTATGGAATTAGTCTGAGCTCCAAGTCACTCCCCTGCAAGAGAACATGTATGTCTGACAATATGGGTCGACAACCCCTTACAGAAGGATGATAAAAATGAGATTTAAGGGCTGATGAGTCTGGCTAATGCACCTTTACTAAAGGGATCCCTTCTTTCCCATACCAAATCCGCTTACCAGTCTCCTCTGATCTCAGGGTTGAGTTGGCCCACTAGGCTCCAGAACCTCCGAGCTGTTCTCCGGCACCCAGACCAAGGCACATCTGACAATAGCTCTAAGTGCGCCCAGCAGAGCAGCAGCCACATGCCCCCCACGGCAGGCCTCCAGCCAGGCATCACCACGGAAAGGGGAGGACGTGCTCCCTGCCTCACGGATGCCTGCCGCTGTCTCACACTTACACAGCTTTGAACGTGCTGCCCTAGAGGAACAGCTGTCTGATTAGACTCACTGTTGCAGAGACATGGTGCCTACCAGGAGGTCAGTACACAGACTTGCGGATTCCTCGGCCTGGTGACAGCTGCTACTTTATCCACAGCTACGTATCCTACGCACACATATGCCTATTAGTCCTTACATCTGAAAGGTTAGCCCCATAATATTTTGAACAAAGTGCCACTGGGCACACAAAAACTAATGATTTTTTAAATAAATTTTAGCGGCGAGCCTAGTCTTATTAACACCAAGGGTTCCCTCCAGGCTGTGGTCTTCGCTGCATATAATGCAGGCCCTCACTGTCACCTCATCTGTGTGGTTAGAACCTTAGGACACGATAGTCTTCACATCTTGTTTCTGATCCCTTCTGTCACCTTCCAGTGGGTTTGTTCTCATCTTTAGAGCAGGGATCCTCAAACGACGGCCCGCGGGCCACATGAAGCGGTGTGATTGTAATTGTTCCCATTTTGTTTTTTTACTTCAAAATGAGATATGTGCAGTGTGCACAGGAATTTGTTCATAGTTGTTTTTTAACTATAGTCTGGCCCTCCAACGGTCTGAGGGACAGTAAACTGGCCCCCTGTTTAAAAAGTTTGAGGAATCCTGCTTGAGAGGGTCCGTAAACAGAGAATGCTCTCACTGGCCTTTAATACTTTTTCTGCTCCTGCCTTGTTTGTCTGAGGCTGTGCTGATTTAAGGATGAGGTGGCCACCTGTGCACACAAACACACTCACACACACACACAGGCACCACACAGCCACACAGATGCCACCTGTGCACACACACACACTCACACACTCACCCAGGCACCACACAGTCACACAGATGCCACCTGTGCACACACATACACACACACACACACCCAGGGACCACACAGTCACACAGATGCCACCTGTGCACACATACACACACACTCACCCAGGCACCACACAGTCACACAGATGCCACCTGTGCACACACATACACACACACACTCACCCAGGGACCACACAGTCACACAGATGCCACCTGTGCACACACACACACACACTCACGGAGGCACCACACAGTCACACAGATGCCACCTGTGCGCACACACACACACACTCACCCAGGCACCACACAGTCACACAGATGCCACCTGTGCATACACACACACTCACATAGGGACCACACAGTAAACACAGATGCCACCTGTGCACACACACACACACACACACTCACCCAGGGACCACACAGTCACATAGATGCCACCTGTGCACACACACACTCACACAGGCACCACACAGTCACACAGATGCCACCTGTGCACACACACACTCACACAGGCACCACACAGTCACACAGACGCCACCTGTGCACACACACACACTCACCCAGGGACCACACAGTCACACAGATGCCACCTGTGCACACACACACGCTCACACAGGCACCACACAGTCACACAGATGCCACCTGTGCGTGCACACACACACTCACACACACACACACACACTCACCCAGGGACCACACAGTCACACAGATGTCACCTGTGCACACACACACACACTCACCCAGGGACCACACAGTCACACAGATGCCACCTGTGCACACACACACGCTCACACAGGCACCACACAGTCACACAGATGCCACCTGTACTCACACACACACACACACACACTCACCCAGGCACCACACAGTCACAGAGATGCCACCTGTGCACACACACACACACACCCAGGTACCACGCAATCACACAGATGCCACCTGTGCACACACACACACTCACACAGGCACCACACAGTCACACAGATCTACCTGTGCACACACACACTCACCCAGGGACCACACAGTCACACAATGCCACCTGTGCACACACACACTCACCCACGGACCACACAGTCACACAGATCTACCTGTGAGCGTGTGGTGCTCTTTGGCATCTGATCTGCCCTTTCAACTATGAATTCAAATACTCAATACACCTATTTGTGTATCTCAACTTCCTTCCCTGCAAACGAAAATGCCAGTGCCTGTCCCGAGAGGTCAAGGGCAGGTTCCCATGGGACGATAGGGGTAAACTCCTAACCCGGCGCCTCTTCTACCCCAGCCATTCAACCAGCTCCAACTTTCTTGGTACAACTTACTAATTGTGACTTAGAGTGCACAGCTTACAGAGCTCAGGGAATCAGAAAACTAACTCTTAAAGTCTCCCACATTAAGACGCCTCCTCACACCTCCCTGTGTTTTCTTGTACTCATTATGCACATGATGAACTAAAAAATAAAAATAAAACAGAAGTGCCAATCAAATAAAACAGAGCTGGCCAAAAAGGGACATTTACTGTACAGTATGCTACCACAGACAAAATTTAATTCAAAAACAAAAACAGATGGATCCATTAATTGGGCGAGCTGGCAGCGCACCTTTTGTTAAGTTCACTTCATAACGAGTAATTATCTGGATGTACGTAGAGTCAGATGAACGCCGCCTGGGCCCAGAGAAGCTTTCACAAGCCACAGTGCAGCCTGCCGCATCTGTGGTCCTGTGTGTCTCTCTTCCAAAATTCATTACATAAATGCTAGTCATGTAACTTCCTCCACAACAGAATGACCACACAAGAACTGGGGGACATAGTTACTGTTAACTTAACTTAATGTTAATAACATTAGTCTTGAAAGAAGTTTCAAGAAATATGCTTCTGATTTGGTCGGCTAGGCTTCCAATAGTTTTCAGGGATTTAGGGATAGAGGCAAAGAATCAGCTGTCCCCAGAATACTTCCCTGCCTGCTCCAGGGTGCATCGGATGACAGCACCAGATCCTGCCCCATCACTCCCGGCTCTGACCCACAGCGCTGGTGAGAAGGACTGGGCAGCGTGGCTGCAGTGGCTTTGGCAGCTGATCATGGGGCACTGTCCTCACTTTTCTGCATCCTCGCAGGGGTTGGTCAACACCCCCGGCTCTTTCTGTCCTTTCCCCAAGGCCACACAGACCAAGATATTTCTCCAGGGGTGGGATGCGGGAAGCAGACAGAAGGAGCCCAAGAGTTCAGCAGGTGACTCACCACTTGGAAGCTGGGGCGACAAGGAGAATACTCAGAATCTCAGAATTCCCAGAGACACAGCTGAGCCCAGGAGGAGACGAGATGAGGGGCAGCAGCTGCAGAAGGGTCCTTCAGCCCAGACTGAGGCAGACGGGTCAGAGGGCAAGCTGAGCCTCCTGCAGACAGAACACAGTTGAAAGCTGTGGCACTGACCAGGAGCTGAGGGAAATCAGAGGGCTATTTAGAGCTTTGTTACAAAGTTGCTGAACCCCTTTATATTTCATCAAATTCCCTGCACACATGTTCCAATACCACCAAGCAGATGCACCCCACATGCCATCAGGGCAGCCCCCTGCCCCCCGGGCTCTACACAGCAAGGTGTCAGCACAGGGCTGGGACATAGGAAGGCCTGGACCCGCCGTGCAAATAACGGGCTCAGTGGAAGGTGTGGGAAGGCACACACCGCTGCTTTCTTCTGCGCTCTGAGGAAATGGTATAAAAATGCTAGAAAAATGGAACCGTGTCAGACTTCTGCTCTGACGGGCGACCGTCTCCTCCTGAGCAAGCACTTCTTCCTCTTCGTGAGTTAAAAGCTGTGTCCTCCGTGGTCTGTCAGGGACGTTCCTTGTAATCAATGCCCAGCTTGCCAGCCCATGGCCTTCCTACCTCTTAGTCATGGACTCCCTCGGCATGTTGTCCCTTTTCCTTTGAAAGTAGATTTACTGTTAATATGTGTATTTGTTTTCAAGTGAGTGGCATCAAGAGTTGTGTAGCCCTTTTTAATAAAATAGACCTATGTGAGGAACATGGGAAGCACAGCCCAAGGGGAATCTCTCAGCAGTCTTTCCAAAGACTTGTCTGCTGTGTTTTTCTAGACTAGACAGGAAAAAAGAAACTCGTCTCTCTGGGCCAGACGAGGAGAGAAGACCAAGGACGGTCACCAAGTGCCCACCCCCCCTCCGTCCACCGGAACAGCTCGGGACAGCATCCGAGCAGCTCCTCCCACACTTTCACACACTCTTCAGTTCTACCCCCGAAGGCCCAGCCCTCGGCGTCCAGCCCTGAAGCAGATGAGGAGGGCAGCGCGTCGCTGGGCCCGAGGCTGGCGGCTGTCTGCGTAGAGCTCTCAGAACAGAGAGGCAGGAAGAGCCTAAGGCTCAGCTTTGTCTCTTGGTTTCCTGAAACTTCTATTTCCCTCAAAATAGATCCTTTCAATCCAGGAACAGAAAAAAAAAAATACTGCATGATATCACATATATGCAGAATCTTTTTTTAATTTTTTTGCATTTTTTTTGTCCGGGGCAGGGCTTGAACCTGCCACCTCTGGCACATGGGGCCAGCGCCCTGCTCCTTTGAGCCATAGGCACCGCCCACAGAATCTTTTTTTTTTTTTTAAGTCTAATACATACAATCAAAGGCTATAATCATGGTTGCCAGGGGTAGGGAGGGAGGGAAAAATGGGAAGAAGGGGGTCAAAGGGCACAAACTTGTAGTTAAGGGCACAAACTTGTAGTTAAGGGTGTGCAGAGTGAGGACCACAGCTGACTCCACTGTACGCAGGACGTTTGCTAAAAGAGCAGATTTTAAGTGCCCTCACACACATACACACAAAAAGATAACCTTGGAATGTAGTGGCTGTATTAATTTTTTCTGCAGTAATCATTTCACTACAGATAGGTATATCAAAACATCATGCCATACACCTCAAATACATACAATTAAAATCTGTAAGTCACACACACACACATTCATTGCCCTGTAAAATGTACCCTTAAATTTGGAGGAAATGCCTTTCTGCATTAAAAATGTTTTCTATTTAACTTCAGCAAATATATATCTAATATACATTATGTATAAGATATATTTCTAGTCAGCCCTCCACATCCATGGGTTCAAAATTTGTGCATTCCACAAATGCACAGATCGGAAATAGTAAAAGCAGTGCATGGGGATTAAACACGTAGAGACTATTTTTTTGTCATTATTCCATAAACAATGTAGATTATACATAATTATTACATTAGAGATAAGGGACTTGGGCATGCGTAGAATTTTATACGCTTGGGGGCCCTGCAGCCAAGCCCCCACGGATACCAAGGAATGACTGTGTCCATACAGCGCTCCTGCACCCGCTCACGCACCACCACCTGCATCCCCACCAGTGACGTCCCAGCTGCCATCGTCCCTCTCCTGGACTAGAGAAGCGATATTACAAGTGTCTCCAACAGTCTGTTTTCCACACAGCAGTAAGGAACACCTTCCAAAAATAGAATCCAGATGACATCATTCATCTGTGCAAACCTCTGACTCCCAGATGACTGTGTCAAGGTCAAAGTCCCTCCCCCAGCCTCAGAGGTGCTGGGGAACCTGCCTTTCCACATCTCCACAGCTTCATCCGTCTCTGCCAGCAAACCTAACTTCCTCTGATCATCCCGAATCTGGACAGACCAGCCTGGGTCTAGACACGCTTTCTCCAGGTGATCACATGCCTCCTTTCTCCTTTCAGGTCTGGGTCCAGACTGTATGGGGTGGGACTTCGGCCACCCTGGGAAGACCACCCCCCTATCCTGGAGCCGTCTCCTCCCAGCCTGCCTGCTCCCCACTCGGCTCCAGCCACCTCCTGGCACGTGTCCTCCCTAACAGCCAGGCGTCCCCCTGCTCCCTATCTGCGTCTCGGCTCCCACAGTCACACCTAGCATATTGTCGTGCCCAACAGACACTGGCAGAAGGCAGAAAACGGAGCACACAGAAGGTAGCTGGAAGTCACCCGCAAATGCTGGCCAGGCTGCCACACGCTCATTCTTTATACGGCTGGATTGCTCCACTCTGACCGGTTTTGTGGGCTCCTTAGTACACTTAGTAAATTTTGTTAACTTAATTTTTCAATGCAATGATTAGACATACAATGTGGAATGCTTAACTCAAACTGATGAATATAACTATCACCTCGCTTATGATAGACTCTTAGTTGTTTTGAAATGTACCCTTGCATTGTGCACACCAGGTGAGATCCCTCCAAATACCCTCCCTCCGCTCACCCTCCCCCCCTCCTCCTTTCTCCCTCCCTTCTCCTCCTTCTTTCTGGACTATAGTTGTGTTTTATCATTTGTATGAATGTGTAGGTGATGATATATTGGTTTCATAATAGTATTGACTACATTGAATACTTTTTCTTCCATTCTTAAGATACTTTACTAAGAAAAATATGTTCCGGCTCCATCCAGGTAAACATAAAAGTTGTAAGTCTCCATCTTTTTATAGATGCATAGTATTCCATGCTATACATATACCACAATTTGTTTATCCATTCATGGGTTGATGGGTATTTAGGCTGCTTCTATGACTATTGTGAATTGGGCTACAATAAACATTTTGGTGCAAATATCTTTGTTGTAAAATGATTTTTGTCCATCTGGGTAAGAGCCCAGTGATAGGATTTGCAGCCAAAGACCCCTGATGGGCACATAGTCCCCAAGTACGCTCCTCCCCAAGGCATACACCCAGTGACATTGTGGTCCCTCATAGCATGTGTTTCCTGTCACCTGCTCTTCTTGAGCCTCTGCACCGTCACCAGCCAGACCCTTCTGCCAACAGACTGTGTCCCCTTGGATACCTCTGACTTTACTCTGGGCTTTAGCTCAGCATTCAGTCCCAGGGAGATCTTAGCAACCTCCTCCTAATGTTATCTTAGACATCTAGGGAAATAATATGTCAATAGAGAGATCTTTATAAGAATAAAGTATTGTCAAGTCAGATACACAGGATCTCGTGTAACAAAGGAAGGGGGCAAAAAAGAAAATAATAAGAGAGTCACGAGAGAAGTGTAAATGGAATCAGGAGGCTGAAATTTCCCCCCTTGTATGTAGTTCTGTTGATGTTAGCATTACATATATGCTACACAATTACGTATATGTTAGCAAAAGCCTTCCTGTTGCCTTTCATCTAAATGTTTACCATTTAAATAAGACCTGGGGTCTATGTTTGATAGGGTTTCTATAAGCTTCAGAGAGTTGTCAAAGGAAGCCAGCCACTCTCAGCTTATTTCCTTCTGGTCCGTACTGGACAGAGGCAGACGAGGACAAATCTCAGTTTGGGTCCATCCTACAAAAACGTTGTTACTAACACTTCGTTTATTGAAATAACTAATGGATTGTTACCCTTTCACCAGCAAAGCTATTTCTAAGTAGCTTTACTGTCCCACAGAGGGCAAGAAGAGTGTAGAGACAGCAATATTCACCATGAACCTTTGCTTCTTGCAAAAATGACATGTTCTGAACCACATTCCTTCAGCGTCACACTTGCCTCCAGGGACTGACGTAGCTGCAGGTGGCCCACATCATCTTCCCCGGCCTGCCAGCTGCACCCCAGGTGCTGAGCACCACAATCCCCAAAACAGTGCACGGACCTTGTTGCTAGAAAAAGTTCCAAAAGAAAAGGTAGCTCCAAAACCCACTGCCCCCCAAATTCTACCTGGTCCCTTAATTAAGAAAAATGAAGGCTCGCTGAACTTACTTCTCAAGAGTAGATTTGGCTAGAGATCATACAGTGTCCCAAGACATTAATCCTCTGGACTAAGAGTGTGAAAATGAAGGGGTCGCTGTTGCTCTCATGGCCTCCCCTGAGCACGTGAGACACACTGAACGCTGTCTCCCCTGTTACGAGCCAACCCCACTCCCCACCAAGAGGCTGCTTTCTCCTTGGTCCTGGTCTCCCTAAACTACCACTTAGTAAGTGAGGACAACAGGGAAATTCACCTGTCATTGGCCCTAATGGCTTGTCTAGCCTAGGGTGAACAGAGTGAGCAACTTCAACATCAGATCTTTAGAGTATGACACTTTTAATTCCAAACTTGAATCCCTGGACTCTGAGCAGAGCCTCTGCAAAAAAAGCAATCATATTCTGCCTGATAAATCTCCTTTACACAGTTAAACAGGTACTACCTTTCCTCAAAGCCGGAAAAAAAAAAATGTTTTCTATAATAACAAGATACACTTTGAAAAACATCGCCTGCATAGATTTCCTAAGAAAAAGAAACTGCCTTCTGTGCCAAGCTTTCAATTCCCAGGAGAACTCACTTGTGCTCATTCCCAGGAGGGAGGCAGGAGAGAGCGGAACATCAAGGAAACTGATTCTGAAACAAAACAGCATTCATTAAAGGTTGTTCGGGTAAAGAAACAATTCCCTCTGATGCTCGCCAGCGTCCCTGGCTCCCTTTAACAGGGGACGCAGTCAGCTTGTGGAATGTAGCTGCCAGCTGGAGTTGGATTTGGCAGCCAAAGGCAGCTAAGTCAAATTAAACAGATTCATTTAACAATTCAGTGAACCAAATGGTACCAGCCGCCAACAAGGGAATTAAGGGAAGGCAAGTTTCTCTGAGCAGGCACCAGCCTCTCCCTTGTGGTTGGAAGAATCCAACCAAAAACCCCAAGAAAGGCCCTGTGAGGGCGTCTGCTATTTCTCCCAAACACGGGGCCCTTTGTTGGAATACCACCGACATGCCCCAGGCACCCTCTTCTCAACCTGGGGCTCCACCAAAGGATACCCAGCCATAGGTCACAAAAAACAAGAGGTCCCTAGAAAATCTAAGCCCTGTTTCATTTTCAGGATTAACATCATGGAATATTGCTTTGGCATATTTATAGCAAGTCAATGATCTCCCCTTAAAGAAACAGAGCTGTTAGCTTTAGGTGTTTTTATTTTATTAAGTGATAAACACATATCAGGCATCTTCAAACTTTTTAAACAGGGGGCCAGTTCACCGTCCCTCAGACTGTTGGAGGGCCAGACTATAGTTTAAAAACAAAAAAACTATGAACAAATTTCTATGCACACTGCATATATCTTATTTTGAAGTAAAACAACAAAACGGGAACAAATACAATCACACCGCCTCATGTGGCCGATGGGCCGTAGTTTGAGGACCCCTGATAGATCATGTATACATTAATGCATTTATGTACTACAATAGAAACAGAGCCATTAGCTTTGTGAAAGAAAGTATAGATCCTGGGAATTGAATGAACAAAGAGATGTCTCATTCTTGTCTTTGAATCACCCCCCCAACATGCCAACTGAGAGTTTAGACACCAGCTTGCCCAGTTACAGGACTCCTTCTCAACACACTGTTTCCATCCACTGAAGCTTTGTGAAAACGTGCTCCCTGCTATTAACTGGAAATTGATCTCAAACAGTGGATCTCTCCTAACTTCCACCATGAAGTTTTAAATACACCCACACATATATGAAGGACTTTTCAAGATGATGTTGGCATTTGCTGATCCAGAGCATTCAAAGATTCCTCTCCTTGACCACAGGATCCCTCCAGCTTCTTATAAGGCTTCTTGGTTGGGTATCTTCTGTTTGTTGCCTTCCCATCTGATATCAGAGGTTATGAGAGGGCTCCTGAACTAGGTTGAATCCCAAGAGGAAACAGGATAATTCAAGGAAGGTTTATTTACAAAGGAGACCAATTACAAAATGTAGGTGTGGAATAGGGGACTTGCAGGGGCAGGGCCAGCAGCAGCTGAGATATTACCACACTCAGGCTGGGAAGGGTGGCCAGAAGGAGCCAGCCCACAAGGTCATGGCCCACAGGTGAGCAGCGACTTTGAAGAGTGGAGCCTAGATGATGCTGGAGAGAGTCAGGTGGATAAATCCTGCCTGATCCTCCTCTCTGCTGCTAGTCTCCTGCAGGAGAAGAGAGTCTGATTTGTTTGTATTTTAATTGATTTTATTGTATTTTTAATTGACAAATAACAAATATATATAGTCCACCACAGGACTTTCCCAGGTTTCACTTATCCACAGTCAATGAAGTTCTAAAAATATTAAGATTTGAGAGAGAGACTCCACACCCACATAACTTTTGTTCCAATATATTGTTATAATTGTTCTTTTTTATTATTAGTTATTGCCACTAATCTCATACTGTGCCTACTCTGCAAGTTAAGCTTCGTCCTAGGCATGTATGTGCAGGATAAGACATGGTGTATACAGGGGGGTGGTGCTACCTGCAGTTTCAAGCTGGATGTCTTGGGACATCCTCTGTGGATAAGGGAGGCCTACTGTATATATTTATGTGGTACAAGTGATGTTTTGATACATGTGTACATTCTGAAATGGTTAAATCAGCCTAGTTAATATATTTAGCACCTCGTGTATTTATCATTTCTTTATGTAAGAACATTTATAAACAATTCTTTTAGCAATTTTGAAGTGTATAATACATGGTTATTAATAGTCACCTGCTATGCAACAGAATGTTAAAACTTATTCCTCATGTCTAACTGACCCACATCTCCCCTTTCCCCAATCACTCACCTTCCACTCCACCCAGTCTACCCTCTATTTTCATAAATTCAACTTTTTTAGCTTCCCATATAAGTGAAGCATTTGTCCTTCTGTGCCTGGCTTATTTCACTACATGCAGAAGAATAAAATTGGACCCTTATCTCATCCAATATACAATAGTCAACTCAAAATGTATTAGAGATATAAATGTAAGACTTGAAACTATAAAAATAACCAATGAAAACCTAGCAAAAGCTCCACAGCATTGATCTGGGCAGTGACCTTTTGGATAATACCTTAAAAGCACCTGCAACAAAAGCAAAAATAGACAAAGGCTATTACAGCCAAATAAAAACCTTCTTCACAACATCACAACAAAGGAAATCATCAACAGAGTGAAGAAACAAAAAGGGCTTAAGGTGTGGAGGAACAAGACAGAAGCCTAGAAACACATCCCAACTAGCCCGCTCCTGGCAAGGCAGGGGAAGACAAAAACCCCAATCATCTCCGGTGGGGAAACCTACCTGGAGGCATGACTCTGGGGGTACACTGAGGCAGTGATCAGCCATAGGAGCAGCCAGAAAGTCAGGAGCTGAGGACAGCTGGCATGGAAGGCAGGTGTGTGGTAATGCATGGGGACCAGCCAGTGGCCAGTGCTCACACAGAGGACTGGGGACAGGAAATGTGTCCTGTACGTTTCTGCCCATGGCCTGGACTGCATCAGAACTGCCATGGAGGTCTTAGATGAGTGAGTGGACTGGCATTGAGGTGGGTTTGTATACTTGGTGGACCAGATCACCCCACTAGGGCTTGGCTGCCAGCTTGGCTGCCAACTGGGCCACCATTGCGGGAAGGTCATACCCGCCAGCTAGGCTGCCACTGTGGGAGGTCATACCTGCTAACTGGGCTGCTACTGTGGGAAGGTAGTGCGGGAGAAATGGTCCACAGGGTCCTAGTGCACAACTGGCTCTGGTGCCCCTGATGAGCCTGGGCACCACTCTAGGGGTGAGTTAAGTGGCTCCCACAGCCCTGGGAATTATTGTCAGGGGGCACTATGAGATGTGGCTCCTAAGGATTCTGGCTAGAGCTTTACAACCCCATCCCCATAGGGACTCACTGCTGATGACAAACAGGGACTGACTGAGGGCAACTAAGTAAGGAAGACAAGATCCTGTGTTTTCAGCATGTGTTCCCCAACACCACAATGCCATCCAGTGTACAGATTCTTTTCTTTCCTCTTTTTTGTTGCTGGGGTTGTTGCTGTTTTTGGTATTTTTTTGAGGGGGGGGGGATTGTTTTGTCTTGTTTTTGTTTATTTGTTTTGTTTTTGTTTGGTTGGTTTTATTCTTAACCTTCATTTTTATTTTCTTCAGCCCCTTTTGTTTTATTTGATCTTTCTTCTTGTTTTCTCTCACTTGGTTAAGATTTTCCTACTTTTCTCATTGTTCTCAATGAATTTCTCATACAACAACTAATATATCCCTTAATTTCTTCTCTTTATCTCCTATATTTTTAATTTTATTTACCAATTTTTTTTCTTTTCTCTGAGTGCTGGGGGATCATGGCATTGGTCTGGCTGGGAGGTCAAAGCAGTCATCCAGGAAAAGGTCATGAGCTCATGGTCCAGAGTGTCCTTCTAGCTCTGGCTTTTGGAAAGTCAGTACTGGCTGTTCTCCAACATGCCATACAGCTGAATTTTTCTTTCTTTTCTTCTTTCTTTTTCTTCCTATAATTAGTGGAGGTGGGGTCTTGATTTCACCAAGACAGGTAAAGAGGTCTGGATTTTGAAAACCCACTCGAACCAGCACCCAAAAGGCTTGGAGTTGCAGATGTGGCCATAAAACCCTGCCAAAAAACACCATTTATCCTATCACTTTCTCTCTTTCTGTCATTCTTTTCTCCTTTTCTCCAATTATTTTGTTTCACCTCCATTTTTGTTTTTTTTTTGTTTTCTCTCTCTCTCTCTTTCTCCTGTTTCTCACTGCTCACTCTTATCCTTCTCTTCCTTTTGGCCTTATACCAAGAGGACACTTTAACACCTAAGCTCTAAGACAAGGCAATTCAAAGTGAAGAGGGGAGTAAGAAGGAAAAAGTAGGGGAAGGAAGTGAACAAAAATAAAACAACATGAAAAGGAACCAACAGAAAAAATCTGGCACTGTGAAAAACCAAAACAGAGCACCCCACACACACAAGGGACCATGGGACAGCTACTGCAGAGGACTTCCATTTACTCCATAAAGAAGTAATGGAAATGTCAGAAAGGGAACTTAAAATACTGATAGTAAAGACAGTAAAGGAAATTGATGAGGAAGTGAAAAAACAGAACCAAAAATGGATAAATGATATAAAAAATATAGAAAGAATATGGTGGAGCTTAAGCAAATGAAGGATTCAGTCAGGGAACTTAAAGGTGCAGTAGAAAATACCAATAACAGAATAAACCAGGGAGAGAAAATAATCTCAGTGCTAAGAGGATAAAGTTGACAATCTAACCCAGATAAAGAGGCAGAAAAGAAAAGAAAAGAAAGCAGAACATTTGCTCATAGAATTAGGGGACTTAATAAAACATTCAGATATACAAATTATAGGGATCCAAGAAAGGAAAGAAGAATGCCCCAAAGGAATGAAAGCCCTACTGGAGGATATCATAAATGAAAACTTCCCAAGTTTCCCTAAAGATTCTGAAACTCTCCGTTTAGAATGATATAAAACCCTGGGTCATCTTAACACAAACAGAGCATCACCAAGACACACTGTCCAAAGTGAAGGCAAAAGAGAAAAGTTTACAAGCCACCAACTGACCAATAGAGGCAGACCCATCAGGGCGACAGTGAAATTCTCAGATAAACTTTCCAATCCAAAAGAGAATGGTCATCTACCTTTAACAGTCTTAAATAAAATGATTTTCAGCCCAGAATTCTGTATCCTGCTAAACTAAGCCTCAGAATTGATGGAGAAATCAAATCTTTTGCTGATATGCAAACATTAAGGAAATTTGCCACATCAAGACCAGCTATATAGGAAATACTTAAACGTATTCTTAACAAATACCATCACAATCAACCACCAGCAAAGTAAACACCCAGAAACCAATGGACAAAATCTAGATTCCACAGTGGCTCAAAGGATAAAACTAAGCAATGAACGCTCACAAAATAAGGTGAATAAAACCCACTTCACTTATCAATTATCTCAATAAATTTTAATGGCTTCAATTCCACACTGAAGAGGCATAGGCTGGCTAATTGGATAAAAAGCCATCCATACACTATCTCCAGGAGACAACCCTAACCCTGAAGGACAGATCAAGACTCAGGGTAAAGGGATAGAAAACAGTATTTGAAGCGAATGGAGATCAGAAAGAAAGGAAGGGCTAGAATCTTGTTTTCACATACAAGTGGGTTTAGAGCAATTAATGTAAAGAAAGACAAAGATGGTCACTTCATGTTGGTCAAGAGAATGATACGAGAGGACATTTTAATTCTAAATATTTATCCACCCGACTTAAATGCTCCCAGATTTATGAAACAGACTTTGATTGGTCTGAGCAATATGACATACTGTAACACAATAATAGTTGGGGACCTTAACACCCCTGTGACAGAACAGGATAGATCCTCTAAAGAGAAATGAACCAAAGATACAAGGGACTTAAATGTGACCCTAGAACAAACGGGCTTAATAGACATTTACAGAACACACCATGCCAAAGCTAAGAAATATACGTTTTTCTCAACAACCCATGGAACTTACCCAAAATAGGCCATATTCTAATATACCAATAAAACCCCAACAAAAATCAAAAGAATTAAAATTATGGCTTTTATCTTCTTAGGCCACAAGACAATAAAGGCAGAACTCAACTCCAACAAAACCTGTCATCCCCACACAAAGGCATGGAAATCAAACAACCTTATGCTGAATGGCACTGGGTCAAAGAAAAGATAAGGGGGGAAATTGTTACATTCCTTGAACATAACAACAATGAAGCTACAAGTTACTAAATCTGTGGGATACTGCAAAAGCAGTCTTAAGGTGAAATTTGTAACATTAGATGCCTACATCCAAAAATCAAAAAGAGAGCACATCAACAAACTTATGAACCATTTTATGGAATTGGAAAAAGAAGAACACAACCTAATCCCAAATTTGGCAGAAGAAAAGAAGTAACCAAAATTAAATCAGCAATTAATGAAGTTCAAAACAAAAGAATCATTCAGAAAATTAATGATACAAAAGGTTGGTTCTTAGGAAAAATAAATAACATCTTCTTCAGAGAAGCTTCTGTTCCAGTCTCTTGCCCACAAAGAAGTGGAGTTATTTGTTCTTTTCTTATTGATTAGTTTGAGTTCTCTGTGGATTCTAGTTATCAGACCTTTGTCAGAAACATAACCTGCAAATATGTTCTCCCATTTTGAAGGCTGACTGTTTGCTTTACTAACTGTGCTCTTGGCTGTGCAGAAGCTTTTTACCCAGATGATCAAAAATCAGTTTTCAACAAAGATATTTGCACCAAAATGTTTATTGTCGCCTAATTTATAATTGCCAAGTCATGGTAGCAGCCCAAGTGCCCATCGATCCATAACTGGATTAACAAACTGTGGTATATGTATACTATGGAATACTATGCAGCCATAAAAAGATGGAGGCTTTACGTCTTTTATGTTTACCTGGATGGATCTGGAACATATTCTTCTTAGAAAGTATCTCAAGAATGGAAGAAAAAGTATCCAATGTGCTCATTACTATTATGAAACCAACATATAATCACCTACACATTCATACGAAGGATAAAACACAACTGCAGTCCAGAAAGAAGGAGGGAAAAGGAAGGAGAAGAAAGGGTAGAGTGTGAGGAGGGAGGGTATTTGGTAGGACCTCACCCAATGTGCATAATACAATGGTACATTTCAAAACATTAAGAGTAGAGTATAAATGTGTTATCACAACAAATAAGTGAGATGATGATTATGTTAATCAGTTTGATGTAAGTATTCCACATTGTATATCAAATCAGCATATTGTACACCATAAATTCATTAATTTACACAGTTATGATTAAATAAAAAAAGAAAAATAAATAAAATTGATAAACTATTAAGCAGATTAACTAGAAACAGAAAAGGAAAAATCTCTAATAACCTAATCAGAAATGGAAAATGGGAAGCAATAACAGATAACACAGAGATAGAAGAGATAATCTCTCACTACTACAAGAAACTCTTCCCAGAAATTTGCCAATGTGGAGGAAATGGACCAATACCTGGAATTTAAGCAAGATTTAAGCAAGAAGAAATAGATCTCTTGAACAGAATAATATCACACAGAGATTAAAGAAACAATAAAAAAAAACTTCCAATAATAAAAGCCTCAGACCAGATGCCTTCACACCAGAATTCTATGAAATCTTCAAAGAGCTTGTATCCATATTTCAGAACCTATTCCAAACCACTGAGAATGAAAGAATTTTTCTCCAACACATTCTATGAATCAAACATCACCCTGATATTAAAACCAGGAGATGATGCAACTAAAAAGGAGCACTACAGACCAATTTTCACTAATGAATATAGATGCACAATACTCAACAAAATCTTAGCCAATAGATTATAGCTACACATTTAAAATATTATACATCACAATTACCTAGGCTTCATCCCAGGGATGCAAGACTGGTTTAACATATGCAAATCCATAAATGTACTTCACCCTATCAATACACACACAAAAAAAGTATCACATGATCCTCTCAATAGATGCAGAAAAATCATTTGATAAAATTCAGCATCCATTTCTAGCAAGAATACTTAAAAATATAGGCATAGGTAGCACATTTCTTAAATTCATTGAAGCCATTTCTGACAAACCCACAGCTAATATCACACTGAATGGAGTAAAACTGAAAGCTTTTCCACATAGAACTGGAACTAGACCAGGATGTCCTGTATCACTACTACTATTAAACATAGTTCTGGAAGTTCTAACCAATGCAATCAAGCAAGATAAGGACATAAAGGGCATCCAAATAAGGGGACAGGAGGTCAAACTCTTGATTTTTGCCAATGATATGATCTTATACTTAGAGAACTCCAGAGATTCAACCACAAGACACCTGGAAGTGATGAAGAAATTCAGTAATGTCTCATGCTATAAAATCAATGTCCACAAATCAGTAGCCTTCGTATATGCCAATAATCCAACTTGAGAAACTAATCAGAGACACAGTTCCTTTACAGTAGCTTCACAGAAAATGAAATAACTAGGAATATACCTAACAAAAGAAGTGAAAGACCTCTACAAAGGGAATTATTAAACCCTAAGACAAGAAATAGCAGAAGACATTAACAAATGGAAGAGCATACCATGCTCTTGGCTGGGAAGAATCAATATCGTTAAAGTGTCTATACTTCCCAAAGCAATCTACAGATTCAATGGAATCCCCATAAAAATACAAAAATCATACTTCAAACTTTAAAGAAATAGATCTTCATTTTGTATGGAATCTGACAAAAAAACGTATAGTCAAGGCAATTGTTAGTAATAAAAATAAATCCAGGGGCATTACTTTATCAGACGTTAGGCTATATTGCAAGTCCACAGTGTTGAAAACAGCATGGCATTGGCACAAAAATAAAGGTATAGGCATTTGGAAATAACTATAAAACCAAGAGATGAAACCAATCTCTTATAGCCATCTGATCTTTGATAAACCCAACAAAAGCATATACTGGGGGATTGGCACCTGTTGCTTAGTGGCTTGGGTGCCAGCCACATACATGAGGGCTGGTGGGTTCAGATCTGGCCTGGGTCTGCCAAAAAACAATGACAACAACAACAACAAAATAGACGGCCATTGTGGTGGAAGACTGTAGTCCCAGCTACTTGGGAGGCTGAGGCAAGAGAATCAATTAAGCCTAAGCCCAAGAATTTGAGGTCACTCTGAGCTGCGAGATCCTGCCTCAAAAGAATTTTTAAAAAAGCATACAATGGGGGAAAGAATCCCTATTCAATAAATGATGTTGCGGGAACTGGATAACCACATGTAAAAGACTGAAACTGGACTGGCACCTTTCACCACTTACAAAAATTGATTGAAGATGGGCAAAAGGTCTAAATCTAAGGCAGGAAATGATAAAAATCTTAGAGCAAAGTGTGGGAAAAACTCTTGAAGCATGTCAGCCTGGGGAAAGATTTTATGAAGAAGACTCCCATGGCAATTTCAACAACAAAAATAAACAAATGGGGGCGGCACCTGTGGCTCAAAGGAGTAGGGAATTGGCCCCATATATCAGAGGTGGTGGGTTCAAACCCAGCCCTGGCCAAAAACTGCAAAAATAAATTAATTAATTAATTTTAAAAAATAAACAAATGGGACTTAATTAAACTGAAAAGCTTCTGTACAGCTAAGGACACAACAAGTAAAGCAAATAGACAACCTTCAGAATGAGAAAAGATATTTGTATACTAGGAATCTAACAAAGGTTTGATAACTAGAATCTATAGAGAACTTAAATTAATCAACAAAAAGATCAAACAATCCCATCTATCACTGGGTAGGAGACATAAACAGAACCTTCTCTGAGAAAGACAGACAAATGGCTAACAAACATTTGCAAAAAGCTCATCGTCCCTAATCATCAGAGAAATGCAAATCAAAACCACCCTTACCTAACCCCAATAAGATTAGCCCATATTACGAAAGTCCAAAGTTGCAGATGCTGGTGTCGATGTGGACAGAGGGGAACACTTTTACACTGTTTGTGGGACTGAAAACTAATACAGCCTTTTTGGAAAGAAGTATGGAGAATCCTCAAATAACTCAAATTAAATCTACCATTTGACCCTGCAATCCCACTGTTAGGCACCTACCCAGAAGAAATAAAACTCATTTTTCCATAAGGACATTTGCATTAGATTGTTTATCGCAGCTCAATTTATAATCATCAAGATGTGAAAACAACCTAAATGCCCATCAACTCAGGAATGGATTAACAAACTGTGATCTATGTATATCATGGAATACTATATGGCTAAAATAAAGAAGACGGTGACTTCACATATTTTGTATTAACCTGGATGGAGTTAAAACACATTCTTCTCAGTAAAGTATCACAAGAATGGAAAAGCAAATATCCAATGTACTTAATACTAATATGAAGCCAGTAGATGATCTAATTCATGCCCACATAGGAGAAAAACTCATTTCAATTCAAGTTGCAGGGAGGGGGAATTAAAAAGGAAGGAGGGGGTGGGGGTTGAGGTGTTCCCACTGAATGGACACAATGTGGGGGTGTACAGCACATCTTTTGGGTGCAGGACATAACTATAAGAGAGACCATACCTAACAAATTCAAATATTGTGATTTGGTTCTTTATACCCGCACATTAACCTGAATTTTTTTTTTCTTTTGTAGAGACAGAGTCTCACTGTACTGCCCGAGGGTAGAGTGCTGTGGCATCACACGGCTCACAGCAACCTCTAACTCTTGGGCTTACGTGATTCTCTCGCCTCAGCCTCCCAAGCAGCTGGGACTACAGGCGCCCGCCACAACGCCCGACTATTTTTTTTTTTTTAATTTGGCCGGGGCTGGGTTTGAACCCGCCACCTCCGGCATATGGGACCGGCGCCCTACCCGCTGAGCCACAGGCGCCGCCCTAACCTGAATTTTTTTTAAAGAGGGCTTAATATTCAAAATATATAAGAAACTCAATAGCAAAAAAACAAACAAAAAAACGAGCAATCTGATTTTTAAAATGAGCAAAAGAATGGAATAGACATTTCTTAAAAGAAAACATACCAATGACGATCTATGAAAACAGTGTTCCACATCAGTAACCATTAGAAAAGGGGAAATCAAAGCCATGACGACATACCACCTCACCCTGGTTAGAAGGCGGACAATTCAAGGAGCAATTAAAAAGTCAGAATTAGAAATTTAAGGATTCATTCAAAAGTTGTCTCAAGAATTTAACGAATTTAAAGACAAAACCACCAAAGATTTTGACACACTGAAGCAAGAATTTACAGCCTTCAAAGATCTGAAAAATACAGTAGAATCTGTCAGTAACAGAGTGGAGCAAGCCAAAGAAAGGATTTCAGACATTGAAGACAAAGCTTTTGAATGCTCCCAAACTCTCAAAGAGGAAGAGAAATGGAGAGCAAAAATGGATCATTCTGTCAGAGACCACTGGGATAATTCGAAGAAGGCTAATATCCACCTAATTGGAATCCCTGAAAGTGATGAAGTGGCTTTGCAAGGCACAGAGGCCCTTCTCCATGAAATTATGAAAGAGAATTTTCCAGACATGCAAAGAGATTCTGAAATTCAGATAGCAGACAGTTTCAGAACCCCAGCACAATTCAACCTGAATAAGACATCCCACAGGCATATCATAATTAATTTCACTAAAGTTAATATGATGGAGCAAACTCTGAAAGCAGCCAGATGTAAGAAACCCATTACCTACAAAGGGAAGAATATTAGAATGACTGCAGATCTCTCTGCTGAAACTTTTCAAGCCAGAAGAGGGTGGTCATTGACTTTTAATCTCCTAAAACAAAATAACTTTCAACCCCAGATCCTGTATCCAGCTAAACTGAGTTTCATTTATGATGGAGAAATGAAATACTTTAATAAAATTCATATGATGAAGAAATTCGCCATAACCAAACCAGCTCTTCAGGATATTCTCAGACCTATCCTCCATAATGACCAGCCCAATCCTCTAGCACAAAAGTAAACTCACTCAGAAACTTTTGATTAAATTCCAACTTCCACAGTGGCAAAAGGATTAAAAATGTCCACTGGACTTTTGAAAAACTCAATACCCAAAATTTTACCAGACTTATCAATATTCTTCATTAACATGAATGGCATAAAGTGTCCTCTAAAGAGGCACAGGTTGGCTGCCTGGATACAAAAACTCAGACCAGATGTCTGCTGCATACAAGAATCACATCTCACCTTAAAAGGTAAACATAGACTCAGGGTAAAAGGATGGTCATCCATATTTCAGGCAAATGATAATCAGAAAAAAAGCAGGTGTTGTAATTCTATTTGCAGACACAATAGGCTTTAAACCAACAAAAGTAAGGAAGGACAAGAATGGTCACTTCATATTTGTTAAGGGTAATACTCAATATGATGAGATTTCAATTATTAATATTCATGCATCCAGTCAGAATGTGCCTCAATTTATAAGAGAAACTCTAACTTGAGCAACTTGATTTCCTCCAGCTCCATAATAGTCGGAGATTTCAACACTCCTTTGCAGTGTTTGATAGAGCCTCCATTAAGAAGCTGAGCAAAGAAATTTTAGAGTTAAACGTAACCATCCAACATTTGGATTTAGCAGACATCTATAAAACATTTTATCCCAACAAAACTGAATACACATACTTCTCATCAGCCCATGGAACATACTCCAAAATTGATCACATCTTAGGACACAAGTCTAACCTCAGTAAATTTAAAGGAATAGAAATTATTCCTTGCATCTTCTTGGACCACCATAGAATAAAAGTTGAACTCAGTAACAACAGGCATCTGCATACTCATACAAAAACATGCAAGTTAAATAACCTTATGCTGAATGATAGCTGGGTCAGAGATGAGATTAAGAAGGTAATTGCCAAATTTTTGGAACAAAATGACGATGAAGACACGAATTATCAGAACCTCTGGGATACTGCAAAGGCAGTCCTAAGAGAGAAATTTATAGCACTGCAAGCCTTCCTCAAGAGAACAGAAAGAGACGGAGTCAACAACTTAATGGGACATCTCAAGCAACTGGAAACGGAAGAACATTCCAACCCCAAACCCAGTAGAAGAAAAGAAATAACCAAAATTAGAGCAAAATTAAATGAAATTGGAAAAAAAAAGAATTATACAACAGATCAATAAATCAAAAAGTTGGTTTTTTGAAAAGGTCAATAAAATAGATAAAACTTTGGCCAACCTAATCAGGAAAAAAAGAGTAAAATCTCTAATCTCATCAATCAGAAACGACAAAGAAGAAATAACAACAGACTCCTCAGAAATTCAAAAAATCCTTAATGAATATTACAAGAAACTTTATTCTCAGAAATATGAAAATCTGATGGAAATTGACCAATACTTGGAAGCACATCACCTTCCAAGACTTAACCAGAATCAAGTGGAAATGTTGAACAGGCCAATATCAAATTTTGAAATAATATCAACCATACGAAATCTCCCCAAAAAGAAAAGCCCGGGACCACATGGCTTCACGTCAGAATTCTTTGAAACCTTTAAAGAGGAACTAGTACCTGTATTACTGCAGCCAGGCTAAGGAGAACTGGAGACAATCACTAGCTCCCCAACTGGGTCTCCCGGGTGGTGACAAGATATTCCTCTTGTTCTCAGAACAAACTCACCCTGTGACATCCCATAATCTCCTGGATGCTGGCTTCCTTACAGAACTATTCCCAAGGCTTAGTAGTCCAATTTCTTTTCCCCCAAGGAGCTGCAAACCTCCTGATGCAGTCACACCATGGAGCCTCCCCAAAATGGCCAAGGCAAAGTAGACAGAAAGAGGTCTGTACAAATATTTACCCATTTCTCTTGCTGTGAAATATTTTAATTTTACTCCTTCAGAAGACTCTCAAGCTCACAAGCCCAGTTCTTTCTGACTTCCTTCCATCTCCTCTGCTTCCCTCTTCTCTCCCAGGTTCCTGTGGGATTACAACATGGCCATTGGACTGAGGATGTTCTGACAGAGTTATTGAGGAAGGAAAATTCAGGGCAAGAAAAATATGCCCTTTGGTGTTTTTGAACAATTTGTGAGTTTCTGTCATCCTCAGGTTTAATGAAAACCCCTTCATACCAGCCTATGTGTCAGGGACCCACAAAGTATGCACATCATCCACAATACGCCACAGCTACAAAGGAACATCCAGCACCCCTCAGGGCTACACCAGCTGTCTGGGCTATTAGCAGATGAGCCTACATAAAGCCCACTTTCTCTAAGGAAGGCCAAGCTTCTCCACACTTGCTCCCACCGCGGCCTTTCCAAAAGCACAGTTAACAGCACAGCATTCACAGCATTTGGCATCAGCTTCCCTCTTTATTATATTAATACACTTCCCTCTGCCCTGGGTCCTGTCTACTGGCTTTTGCTCTTTTTAGCCAAAGTGTAGACAGCATCACATTTTCTGCCTTTGGTTAAAGATGCCCCATGGTCACATCACATGCACCTTGGCCTCTTTCTTTCACTTTATTATTGCCATTTACTTCAAGGCTTTTGTGAGGCTTTTTGACATTTCTCCCACAAGTTTCCCACTTACCTTACAAAGTAAGCCTTTTTAAAGCTTTAAGAGTGCTGAGCACAGTGAATTAATCCCTTCTCTGCTGCTTGTGTGTTTGGGTACAATGACGGTTCTTGTCAAGAAACAAGCTTTCCAAGCCTGGCATTTATAATCAATTTCTATAGCTACTAAACAAGGCCGTAAGCTTTTCGGAAAAATCTACCTAGAGATGCCTTTTTGTGTGTGTGTCTTGCACGATTCATGCCGCCAAAAGTTCTTTCCTAGCATCATGAATAATACACCAAGGATAATAGACTGGTTTCTGGTTTTTTATTTATGAATCTTGGCTATTGGCAGGAAAATGCAGGGCTTAGTTCTTTTGTAGAAGGAATACTCACCCTCATGTGTGCCTCCTGTTTGTCCAGCCCCATGTGCAGCTTGCCAGGAAGGCAGAGCAGCCTTTGCACCCATCCCATGAAGGGCCAACCAGCACTGCATGCTGGGAATATCTCCAGAAATGTTTAATGCTAGCCTTATGAGAGAGGAGCTTGGTGCAAATTTTGAAGACAAAGACAAATAAGTTTTTCCACATTTCATCACTTTGACTTGTCACAGAAAACATACTAGTCTTGGAGCCAGAGTACAAGCAAATCCACAGGGGAAGTCATGTGTTAAGAATAAAAATTATGTAAAACACAAGCAGCAATGCTGCTCAGTGCATGAAGGTTTTCTGAGCTATGCTTCAGCTGTCCACTTCTGCTATCCAACAAGGAATCAGACACTCATTGCACACTGAATTAGCTGAGACCATCATGCCCCAGATTGGGACAAGTCAGACCCCAAGTGAGTGAGTGTTTTGAGGTCTTAATTACCAAGGTAAGTGGACCACATTTGATTTCACTTCAGCTAGCCCACGGAAGCTTGGCTGGAGAGGCTGGAAGCTTATAAACAAACTGAGAGAACAATGTGTCTTCCTTGTTTGAGCTTTGTTCTACTAGCAGGATCATAACACAAAGCTATAAGCCAGGCTCTGACAGTGATCCAGGGTGACCTGCTACTTGGCCCCCCAGCACCAGCAAACATGCCCTACATATCTAGGAATCCACACGAGGGAAGGAGTCTTTTTTTTTTTTTTTTGAGACAGAGTCTCACTATGTCACCTTCACTAGGGTGCCATGGCATCATAGCTCACAGCAACCTCAAACTCTTGGGCTTAGGCGATTCTCTTGCCTCCACCTCCTGAGTAGCTGGGACTACAGGTTCCTGCCATTATGCCCGGCTATTTTTGGCTGCAGTTGTCATTGTTGTTTAGCAGGCCCAGGCTGGGCTTGAACCCACCAGCCTCCATGTATGTGGCTGGTGCCCTACCCACTGGGCACTGGGCCAAGGGAAGGAGTCTTAAAGACCAGAGGAACAGGGAGCTGGCAGAGACCCCAAGACCAGCTTTTCAGCTTCTCTCTCTCTGTGTCAGACTCTGGGTTAGGCAGATGGACATGACACAGGAAAAAATTAAGCCTGATCCCTCCTCATTCACCCACAAAAGCCAACAGAATTCAACACACAGGACAAGACTCTAGAGATGGCATTTTGAGTTATTGGTGGGCAAAGGTGTCAACCATAGGACAGCCCTGGAAACATCAAATCTCTCCCCATGTGATGACTTCTGGGTGACTCCTTTGGCTGTTCCAGTCACAAGTCTATGCAAGTAATGACAACTGACAGTGACACTTGAGAGAAAAGGACAAGAAACGTGATCTAGCATCAAAGCTAGATTTTCCTCTTTGACCTGTCTGCTCCACCTGACCTGTGGGCTTGCTTCCAGCAAGGCCAGTGGCCCCCAAGTCGACCTCTGAATTCCAAGCCAATGTCCAGTCCCACTGGGGTATTCTCACCTAAATAAACTCACTAGGAGCAGTAAACTCACTGGCTTGTAAACCAGTAAGAAATCAGTCTGCTTTCTCTAACGTGGAGGAGCAAACGTAGTAACTTTGGAACCCAGAGAGAAGGAAGGCTCCGCTGTTTGCAGCACACAAGGCCTTACCCAGGCACTAAGCCAGAACAGCAGGGACACCCTTTCCTTTTCCTCTTTCTTAGGGTCTACAAATAAAGGTATATGGACATTCTGGGAACTTTTTTGAATATATAAGTTAACTCAGTCCTCCCCAGAAAGCAGCTTTATGACAATTTTAAAGGAAAAAGCCAAATAGACGTTTCTGGCTCC
The DNA here is from genome assembly GCF_027406575.1 of Nycticebus coucang. Lineage (NCBI taxonomy): Eukaryota > Metazoa > Chordata > Mammalia > Primates > Lorisidae > Nycticebus > Nycticebus coucang. The sequence continues at coordinate 4,182,630 of NC_069790.1, forward strand.
ACAGTGGTTCAGCCAGCCTTCCACAGAGAGCTCCGCAGCCCGAGCCCCAGGCCATCACCCACCACATCCAGTGCAGAGCTTCAGAAGAGCTCCTGGGAGATTCCAGGGGCCAGCCACTGAGACAGGCACCAGAATTCAAAGGTAAATAAGACAGTTTTTGCCGTGTTCCCAGGAGCTCACAGCCCCCAGTGCAACATGGTGAGGGCAACAGAGTGCCCACTGGGAGTTAGGGCCATCTTCCTGAGCTCAACCCTGAGTTACACAAGTGGCTCTGGGTGAAACCGGTGCCTCCCATGAAGCATCTGTGAAGCACCACCTTTGGAGGTTGGGTAGGAGCGCACCCCGGCCGAGGGTGCACTCTGATCAGGAGGGCAGTGGGCTTGGGGAAGGTGAGTCTCTGAGGATGATGCGGGTCTGGGGCCATACTTTGAGAACTGCTGCAATGGGAGGCTACAGAGGAGGAAGGGGCTTCAGCAGGGACCATCAGCCTTGCTTCTCAAATCACCCAGTAAACTTTGCATCTGAGTGACAGGGGCCATGGTTAGGCGCCACATAGGTGGAGTCCACCTTTCTCTTCTTGCACATCATTTCCTCCCTTTCCTCTCAGCAATCCAGACATGCCCTTCCTGCCATCTTCTCTCACTCCTGCTGCTTTAGAGGAAGTTTATATAATGTGATTGTATCCATATGTAGGAATTCCAGCTACTAGCAAAGAGCAATTCCTAGGGAAAGGGTAAAGATTAGTTCAAAGGAATTAAGCAATAATGGAAAATTCTCAAGCATCAGCAGAGAAGAAATTTGAGTGTTTCATCCTACTGATCCCACATAAAAAAACACAAGGGGACCAGTATCTGCTCTCTGGATTTAGTAATAATATTGCCAGAAATAGATGGTAAGTGGTGAAAACTAGTAAGTAATCACATGTCATAGGAGCTCTCTACTGAAAATACAATGACAATGCCCAGCATCCACCTGTCACGTGAAGCCAAATCACCTCTGCTCTCAACATTGACCCGTCATGTGTGAATTCTTGCTTTCCTGTTTTACTTCTACATTTGCACTGCACCTTATATTATTGTTAACAAACATTTGAAAATCTATATTATATTATGCAATCCTATTAATGACATTCTTAAATCGGTTGGATAGCTGTTATCTTTGATATAGGAGAGATGTGATGTATAAGAGTTATTCACAAATGATGACTTGTAAGCACAGCACAGCTGTCTTTTGGGCCTTGTAGCCTGTATCTTATCACTTCTTCAGTTTTCTACCCACAAACTCATGTAGAATAAAAGATTCGTAGCACCCTGGCACACCAATTGCACCACTATAAAATTCATTTTACTATAGGCGAGCTCTTTAAACAGCAAAGAAATGAAAGCTGATCCTTGACGTCTTCCATAATGCAGAGCTGTCTTTCATGGAAGACTGCAAAGAGGGTCAAGGCAGGGAGTGCTCAGAATCCAACTCTACATATGTGGAAACTAGACACAGGACAGGGGACCCTGTCCCTTAGTGCAGCAGGGAAGTAGAGTCTTTGCAGCTGATGATGTGGGAACAATTCCAAGTCCATCGGTAAAATGTGAAATGGGATCCCTACCTCACACTATTGATCTCTAACATGAACCACATCCATTCATCAAAGCTATCATACAGAGGTTATAATTCAGATCATCAAGGAGGAGAAGATATTTACTCTATGTTAAAACAAAGGATTTACATCTGGAATATATGAAGAACTAAAATCAAATTTTTAAAAAATCAATAAAAAATAGACTGTTGCAGTCTACTGGGCTTCTAGTCGATGACACAGAGGCAGCACCACAGATGAAATGAATGATTTTAAAAGGGATGGCTGGTGCTCACTCAGGCACAAAGGCAATCACTTGTCTTTATTCACTTTCTTATATACCCAAACTCATCAGATAAAAATAATCTAAGAATAAATAAGACAAAAGGTAACAGAACTGTCATCAAGATTCCTTATCAGCATTAATACAGCAAAGTACGTACACACCTTTCTAAACTAAGAATATCCTGTTTGGAGCTAAACAATAATGGAGATGAACCACAAAGTGCTGGGTTGTCTGTTCTGTTTGTCCACTTCTCTATATGACTAACTGAAAGTTATTGTGTAAATAGAGGAAGGGAATTAAGTGCAACAGTCCATGGCCCCAGGCAGATGATCTGTCTCCAGCTACGACTTGGCGAGGGCCCTCCAGGACACTCTTTCCTTTAAGGCGTGACTGCCTTCATTTTTCAGCAAAGCTGCTTATGCGAGCTGGGGGAGAATATCCCCCAAAACACATGTAGCCCAAGTATCGGAAATGTTCCTTTTCACGGTCTCGTACTTCAAGGAGCACAAATGAGACTGATTCATCTCACAAGGGTTCAGGGGACTGTGGCCCTTCAATAGACAAAATACTTGAGTAGGTTCTCTACAAAAAAGGAAATCCAGATGATCAATAAGTATGTAAAAATGTTTACAACCTGGGTGGTAATAAATGAAATGCAAATTAAAATCGCAATGAGACACAACTATACTCCTGCTAGAGTCATGAAAATTAAATTGTCTTTCACACTAAGTATTCATAAAGCTAGAGAGGAATGTGAACTCCTATCTAATGTTCATGGAGGTTTAAATTTGTATAAATATCTCAGAAAACTTCTTGACATTTTTCTGTTAAGTGTGAAGATGTATAAACCTAGGGCCAACCAAATCCATTTTTGAATATAAACCATTATGAATCCTAGAGAAACTCATAGGAAAATGCACTCAAATATTTGTAAAATGGCATTCAAAATATACATAAATTGAAAGTAACTAACCTACATATCCATGTGCATTAAATTGTATCATGTTCATGCAATAAAATAATATAGAACAATGACAATAAATGAACAAGACAACAACGTAGGTGAAACTAAGAAAAGTGGTTTTGAAAAGAAAGTAATCTACAGTATGATTCCACTTCTATTGTATAAAATCACTAAAAACAATGAAACCAACTCTCTGTATCCATGAATTCAACCAACCATAAATCAAAAATAATCAGGACAATAAAAAATAACAATACAATTAAAAAACGCAAATACAAACACAGTATATTCCTTACAGAGCATTGGTATTGTATTCGGTATTATAATAATCCAGAGATAATTTAAAGCCTTCAGGAGAAGGTCCGTAGCTTATATGCAAGTTCTCTGCCACTTTATATCAGGGACTTAAGCATCCCCGGATTTTGGTATCCACAGAGGGTCCTTGAACCTCTCCTCCTGGATACCGAGGGAACATTTGCATGCGGAGGTAATGAATGAACTATTTAAAAAAGCAAGAAACTGATTGATGTACCATTTAGTGATTATCTCTTGTGAGAGGGAGAGCATCATGCAAAGAAGCACATGGGGCATCTGTGCTGTGTTGGCCTCAGGGCTGGTGTCATGGGCTGCAGCCTTTGCAGTCACACAAAGCCCACTCTTAGAAGACCTTGAACTTGGGTTAATGTTCTCCATCCATCATCCTGAAATGCTTCCCAATTTTTTAATAATGGGCCCCTCGTTTTCATTTTGCATTGGGTCCTACAATGGTGCAGGGTGTTTGCTGTATAAACTAGCCCTTCCTGTTTTCAGCGCTTCAAGGAATAGGTATCATATTTCTCAAAAGAAAAGCATTAGAAAGATGTTATCTAAAGAAGTTTAGGGAAGAAGGGGTTATGGATTAGGCCCTAAATGTGGTACCAATGACAGCCCATCACATTTCAACCCTTAAAACTTAACAGGATAATTTTTTTACTAGTCTTTTTAGGTAAAAGACTTAACAAGTTGAATTATTTCTCCAGCTCTAACAATCTGCAAACTCCCCTCTGCATCTGAATCACAGACACTTTTCAAATTCAATTCTCAGCCCATAATTTTTATGTCCTAAATCCATTCTTTGGGGTTAAGTGGGGACAAAGCACAACAGATAAATCATTGACAAAACGGAGACCTGGAAGAAGAGATTATTTTACCCAGAAAGGTTTAGGAAGGGAGGGTCACCAAACAGCTTTTACTCAGAGTGGAAAGAGGCCCGGGGGGTGGGGGGAATGAGGACTCCCATCCATGCCTGGCTGCCATGTGAGAAGCCAGAAAAGAACCAGAAGGGTCCAGCCTAACACCACAGGCCAGGGACTGCAATGGGCCGTGCGTCTCAGCACGCCAGTGGAGGTAAGAACCACCCTGCAAGGATGTCTGACTTCAAAGCACCCCCAGGCTCCCCACAAGTGCCTGGGAACACGGTGTCTACTTCCAATGTGAGGGAGCTATGGTGGGGTCCAGCTTGAGTGTAGGCTGTTGCCAGCCCCTGGGATTCACACAGGCTCAGGGCAGGGTGGTGCAATAGCCCGGCCTCTGTTGGGGTGAACTAAACGGCATTGGACAATGCTTCCTGACATCCCTCTGTGCCTTCCCCATCTGGAGCTTCTCCAGGAAAAATATCTTTTTTTTTTCCTTTTTGCAGTTTTTGGCCGGGGCTGGGTTTGAACTCTGGTGTATGGGGCCAGCACCCTACTCCTTTGAGCCACAGGTGCCGCCCAAGGAACAATATCTTAAAGCAGAAAACTGTCAGGCACGTTTATATGTAGATTTCTGTCTTTTCAGAAAGTTTCCCAGCTGGGCTAAAACCCTATGTAGATTATTTTCTCTTAACACAAGTCTCTAGAGCACAGCCTGGGACATAATGAAGGGCTTGGTCCCTTGAAAAGCACTTTACAGAGGCACTAGTCCACAGGGGAGCTGCGGTAGGTAGGTAAGGCGTTGCCCCCTTCCCAGCAACTGTTTTCCCAATAATAGGCATCAATCTCTACATGCCTGCCCATCTTGGACCTCAGTATAAAAGATTCTCCTGATCTGCTTTTCTATAAATATCTATGAACACTTGAACAGGACAATGCATCCCACCTAAATGTGGAAAAAGAACCAAAAAAAAAAAAATTGTGTGTGTGTATAAAGAAAGAAAAAAAGAAAAGAAAGCCACCATATGGAACCATGCTGGACACTGGCCCTCGAAGACCACAGTCATTTTGAAGTGCCAGGTGCAGCACAGTGAGTCTGTAGGAGTTATGAGGAGGAGGGAAATAAAATAAAACAAGGATTTTGCTATTTTAGCAACTTATAAAATTTTCCGTCCTTAAAATCTGTTGTGACTCTAACAACTGTTTCTAAGAAACGTGGCTGCAGAGAGCAGGAAGGCTGGGTGAGCTGGGGGCCGCAGGCCTCGCTGCGCACCCTTCCATTACACTGCTCAGGCTGCAAGGGCAGGCCCGGGTTTAAGAGGAGTCGTCTTACTGGTAATAATGGCAGTTGACCACAAATAAAATGTAGCACAGCATTACAGGCTGGATTTCAATCCCGTCTCAATCACCAGGGGCCAAGGGCCCCACCAGGGACACCTGGGTGCAGTTCCGCTCCTTACAGATTTACAGCCTGGGCAAGCGGATTAACAATGTTACTTCGGTTTTGTCAACAGGAAAGAGTAGATAATGGTCCATTCCTCACGGGTTTATGAGGATTGAGTCAATACTCATAAAGGACTTAAAATGGTGCCAGGCTTGTAGAAAGTGTTCAGTGTGAGTCAGCGCCAGCCGTGTGTCCCGGACTGAAGTGCTTAAGCTCTGGCCCCCTTGGTCCCCACACCTGTGCAAACAGGTCCCTGCTCAGAGATCTACATGGAGAGCAACTCCTCCATCCAGCCCCATGGCACCTCCTGCAGGGCCAGCTGCTGCTGCCCCCTCAGTTAAGGACACAACTCCTGGCACCCCTCAGTGTGGTTTCTGTCTGTGTGTGTGGTGCTTTAAAGGGAACCTCAGAGGCTTAGGGGATATGCCAAGTCCAACTCTTCCACTCACTCAGCCTGGATGTGCTGATCTTGTGAAGTGGGATTCAGTGATGTGCTTTCCCGACCGGGGGGTGGGGGGTGAGACTAGGTAAAGTGGTGCATGCTATGAGCCCCCACAGCTGACCACTGTGCACGTGTGATGGACTGTACTTTGACCATCATCACCAGCATGCAGGGTGGTGATCCGCAAGCCTGTGGGCTTTTCAGGGAATGACTATGTCTTCCTCCTTTTGATATTCATCCTAATACCCAGCTTCATGAAGTCATTGGTGAAATTTGCACAGTAATCTCATCAGATGGAATAGTATATTTAGATAACTTGCCCTATTGGTTCTGAGCTCTGACCGCACATTTAAATCACTTGGAGTAGCTTGCAAAGTACCTGTGACAGTTCCTTACCCCAAGCCAATTAAGTCAGAATTTCTAGGGGAAGTTTTCAGCATTGATATTAGATAAAAGCTCCCTGGAGAACTCTAAAGTGCGGCCGCAGCTGAGAGCCGCTGTGCTGCCCTTCACTCCACGCTCATTCATTTAATACCAACTACCACGGACCAGGCATGGCTGCAGGCAATGAAGATGTACAAGTGGACAAGAGGAAGTTGCCCTCCTGGTCTGGGGGGAACCATGCATAAATTGCCACAGCACAGGTACGAGCCACTTGCAGAGGGCAGGGGGCTACCCCTGTCTGAGGAGACACCAAGGTCCCTTACAGGAGATGTTCTCAAGTCAAGAAGAGGATTATTGAGTCTCATCGACATCCCTTCAGGTTTTATACAAGGTCATTGTTGGAAGGCACCTTGATGTGGATTTGGCTTATGAAATAAAAATGTTCCATTGTACCCCATGTATGTCATTGTATCTCTATAAGAATATTCCATTGTGTGTTCATTGTATGATCCTACTAAAGGATTTTCTTAAAACTCTTCTTTCATAGCTTCTTTCCTAGACAGAACAGAAGTACCATTTCCCTCCTTCCCAGTACTGTGACTCCTTAAACTTAAGACGCTTCCCTACTCACCTTGAACTCCAGAAATCTTATAGACAGAGTTTTGTTCATGAGTGAGTTTTGTGTTTACAGGATGGCTGAACTATGAGAGATTTCTTTTTTTTTTTTTTTTCCTTATTGACAGTTACTTTTATTTTTGCAATTACTTCAAATTCTTTTTTGGACATGATGGAGAGAAAATAATTATATTGAAATGGTATTTCAAGAAATGCAAATCAAAACCACTTTGAGATACCATCTAACTGCAGTTAAAGTAGCCCACATAACAAAGTCCCAAAACTACAGATGTTGGCGTGGATGTGGAGAAAAGGGAACACTTCTGCACTGCTGGTGGGAATGCAAATTAATATCTTCCTTTTGGAAAGATGTTTGGAGGACACTTAGGGATCTAAAAATTGACCTGCTGTTGGATCCTGCAATTCCTCTACTAGGAGTATATCCAAAAGACCAAAAGTCACTTTGCAAAAAAGATATTTGCACCAGATTATTCATTGCAGCTCAAATCATAATAACCAAGTCATGGAAGAAGCCCAAGTGCCCATTGACCCATGAATGGATCAATAAATTGTGTTATATGTATACCACAGAATACTATGCAGTCTTAAAAAAGATGGAGCCTTTACCTCTTTTATGTGTACATGGAGGGACCTGGAACATATTCTCCTGAGTAAAGTGTCTCAAGAATGGAGGAAAAAGTATCTGATGTACTCAGTACTTCTATGAAACCAACTTATATTTACTCACACTTTCTTGTGAAAGATAGAACACAACTATAGGCCAGGATGAAGGAGAGAAATGGAGGGGGAAGGGAGGGGAGAGGGGAGGTTTGATAGAGGGAGGGTAAAAGGCGGGACCACACCTATGGAGCATATTGCAAGGTCACAAGTCAAATCTGTCAAGTGTAGAATGTAAATTACTTAACACAATAATCAAGTAAATGAGGCAAAAGCTATGTTGATTGATGATGTAACCACGTCAGATTGTATTAAAAAATATCAACACATTGTACCCCACATATGCATAAATGTATTCATGATCTATGTGATTATGACTTAATAAAAAAGTGAAATGGTGTATAACTATAACCTCTTCACAACAAAGTGTCTAAGACTTGCATTTCTTAGGTAAGCTGAATTAGAAGTGGGGAAGGGGAAATATAGATGTAATGGAGCAGTTTGTTAGTGCTGGGTATATACACTACCTAAATTATTTCTCCTAGCAATCCCAGGAGAGATGGGATTGCTCTCATCTCACAAAGGCAAAAGAAAAATGAGGTTCAGGTACAGAGAGGTCAGACCATTGTAAGTGGCCCTGTGAGGAGCTGAATGATGTTACCTACTACCAGATACATTATATTTCGATTAGAGCCTCTTCTCTCTTACGGTTTGGTTGTCAAACATCTCAAATACACACTCCAGCAAGTTTCCGAATGCAAAGCCCAGTCTCAACCATTTCTCATCAAGCATGTGCACTCGCTAATTTAATAAATGAAATGTATCGCTAAACGAGGCACATCCAGGACGCTTGGTGTGATAAAGAGATGAATCAGAAAAGGATCTTGCCCTTAAGGGAATTTCTAAACCATTAGAGGGAGGAAAGCACACATATAATAATTAAAACCAAAACAGCCGAGCATTTCGCTCCAGACACAAAGCAGCTGAGCTGCCCACCCCATCACCGCCACACAGGGAGGAGCCTGGGCCAGGCAGACCCAGTGGGAGCGGGTGTGGGGTGGGAACAGCAGCAAGGGGGGGCGGGCAGGGGCAGGACTGGGAGCCGAAGAGAGACAGGGCCACAGGGCCCAGGGTTCCAGACCGGTGTGTGTATGCCCCCTGGGCTTCTACCCCCCACCTCTAGGGAGGGCCTCACATCCTGCCTTTCTAATAATCTCATAGGAGACCCCTGAGCTTCTCTTTCAAGAACCACCTTTTGATTGACAAGAATCCAGCAAGGGTCAAAATTTTAAGTTCTGCAGTGTGGGTAAGGTGCTGGAAACAGAAGAGGAGCCTACAGCTCAGGGCAGGACACACAGGAGGGCCACGTCAGGGCACAGAGGGGAGGCCAGCAGCTGGGAACTCACAGCCAGGGGCGACCTCAACCCTTTCTCTTCCGTTCCTTCCCATGGATGAAAGGTAGTGTGCCAGCCAGTTTAAAGTACGGCAAAAATGGGGTGGGCAGGCATTTGACGCTCTCATTTAAAATAATTAATCCACAGAACACAGGAATAAAGATATTCCAGTGATTCAGGCTTCATTAGAAAACCCAACAGACTCAGGACCACCTTGATACACGCCTGACACTGTTTTGGGTAATTAGTTTGTGCTCACTTCTTCAGCTGGCTGGCTGCCTCTTTCAGGTTTGAATTGTTCTCTTTTCCACTGGGTGGAGGTTGGAGACATTGGCTACATTTGGGCAGCAAAGAGGCTTTGCTGTACGATGAGCTAACAGAAATCTATTTTGAAAAAAAGTTGATTCAAAAATGCCATGTAAATATGACCTAAGTATTAGTCATCTGGATTTTTTCAGAACATAGATTAGAGAGTTAAGAGTGCTGCGTACTTATAAAAGAAAAATGACACCAAAAAATATGATCTTATTGCTCTTGACAACCAGTTTTAAATAAAAAAATGAAAATCTTAGCCCAAACACCAAAATTGCTATTGTTTATTTAACATTCACGCAAATATGACTAATTTCTGGTCTATGCCCCATGGAGAATTCAGAATTATGAATTCTAATTTTAACTTTCTCTATTACCATTTGGTTTATACAAGAAAGTGAGGGTTGACCAGTTTTTAAAAGGAATCTGACTTTTCAGTTCTAAACCCGAATGTGAAAGTGGCAGCCACAATAATTTGACAAAACAGTCCCTCACAAAACTTCACACCCTGTCATCTGGTGTAGACTTCCAAACGCTCAGCTGCTCTCCCAGGGTGCTCTGAAAGTAGAAGCCAAGAGCACAGAAATCACCAAAAAATGAAAAATCCTCACTGGAATGTTCTTGCCTGCTGGGTGACCCCCTAGGCACAGGACCCTAAAAAGCATTTCAATAATCTGGGGCCAAACTTGGTTATCAAGTCCAATTCTTTATTCCAGCAAAACAAAAGACTGAGGTGCTTATTAACAAAGAAAGGCTGCCTAGTTCCAGGGGGATGGGGAATTGCTTCCATGATAAAAGACAAGCTAGAAACCCCACAGAAAGGCCCCAAGAATGCCTCCTAATATCCCAGTGGGGGTCACCCCGGCAATGCACACTTTGGGGTCTTGACAACTTGGTTAATGTGAATACTATGCCTGGACCACAGTACGGAATACTGGCTGTGGGAACTGGACGTGGAGATGAACCCTCCTGGAAAACCTTCCAGCACAGAACAGAACTGGCCGCTGTGATAATGCGGGGACACCCAGATCTAACATCTACATAAGGGACACTTCTGGCTGGCTGGGCAAAGCCGCCCACAATAATCCTTACATAATCCTTTCTCCACCACACACCAACGCAAGAACAGGGCAAAGAACAGGAAAAAATGGATATTTTTAGTCTCAGTTCAACCAGGGACTGTCACTCTCCAGACTCAGCAGATGGCAGACCAGACAGTTTTGTCTGATGATCTAATTAGTTTTCAGCACCTCATTATCACCTCACAATAGAATCTAGAATAAAAGCTTAAAGTGCAGAATGTTTAAAGGGCCTCTTTGAATGCAGTAAAGTGAGCTCTTTAAGTTAAATTCTTTCATCAAAAACGGGCTTTATCTACTCCAGAGGCATTTGAAGAGAATGAAGACTGAAGAGAAAACTGTTAATAAAGCAGCATGTTCCTAATATCGAAATGCTGTCAAAACTATGTTGTGTGTTCCAGACAAAACACACATCAGCTTCAACACCTCGCAGTGAAAAGAACCTGGGAACCACAAGACCCAAAATCTAGTTTCCACTCTGCCCCTAATTAACTGTGTGGCTGGAGCAAGTCTGTTTCTCTGAGCTGCACCCCTGATCTGAGGAAGGCAAACTCTGGGCCTGGAAGATGAACTCTACCTTCCACTCCACTGCCGAGATCCGCCCTTTTAGTAACAATGATGTAAGGTCTACTCCGCAGCCTTCTACAGCACACTTATGAGATGTAATCTTTTCAGATAAAATAATTTTCAAAATTGCTAAGCAAGAAGTTGTTTTGGGGTTTTATTTTAAACAGAGCATAATTGCTCTGGTGGATCCATCTGTTTCCTGAGACAGCGTTCCACACACCATGTGCCCAAATGTGCTGGCTGAGCTGGCTGAGCTCCTGAGCCTGCTCAACAGCCCTTCTCAACAGCTCCACCTGGGACGACTGCGGCTGCCTGGGGCTCCCAGGACAGTGCACACCAGGGACAGACACCCTGTCCTCTGCTTTCAGTTCTGACTCCCACTTGGTGCTTGAGAAATGTTGCATAAAGATTTGAATCGAATTGAAAACCAAGAAATGAAACTAACATCTTACAACCACCTAATCTTTGATAAACCAAACAAGAACATACCTTGGGGGAAAGAGAACTGGATGTCTACATGTAAAAGACTGAAACTGGATCCACACCTTTCCCCACTCACAAAAATTGATTCAAGATGGATAAAGGACTTAAATTTAAGGCATGAAACAATAAAAATCCTCCAAGAAAGCATAGGAAAAACACTGGAAGATATTGGCCTGGGGAAAGACTTCATGAAGAAGACTGCCATGGCAATTGCAACAACAACAAAAATAAACAAATGGGACTTCATTAAACTGAAAAGCTTCTGTACAGCTAAGGAGACAATAACCAAAGCAAAGAGACAACCTACACAGTGGGAAAGGATATTTGCATATTTTCAATCAGACAAAAGCTTGATAACTAGGATCTATAGAGAACTCAAATTAATCCACATGAAAAAAGCCAACAATCCCATATATCAATGGGCAAGAGACATGAATAGAACTTTCTCTAAAGACGATAGACGAATGGCTAACAAACACATGAAAAAATGTTCATCATCTCTATATATTAGAGAAATGCAAATCAAAACAACCCTGAGATATCATCTAACCCCAGTGAGAATGGCCCACATCACAAAATCTCAAAACTGCAGATGCTGGCGTGGATGTGGAGAGAAAGGAACACTTTTACACTGCTGGTGGGACTGCAAACTAGTACAACCTTTCTGGAAGGAAGTATGGAGAAACCTCAAAGCACTCAAGCTAGACCTCCCATTTGATCCTGCAATCCCATTACTGGGCATCTACCCAGAAGGAAAAATATCCTTTTATCATAAGGACACTTGTACTAGACTGTTTATTGCAGCTCAATTTACAATCGCCAAAATGTGGAAACAGCCTAAATGCCCACCAACCCAGGAATGGCTTAACAAGCTGTGGTATATGTATACCATGGAATACTATTCAGCCATTAAAAAAAATGGAGACTTTACATCCTTCGTATTAACCTGGATGGATGTGGAAGACATTATTCTTAGTAAAGCATCACAAGAATGGAGAAGCATGAATCCTATGTACTCAATTTTGATATGAGGACAATTAATGACAATTATGGTTATGGGGGGGGAACAGAAAGAGGGAAGGAGGGAGGGGGGTGGGGCCTTGGTGTGTGTCACATTTTATGGGGGCAAGACATGATTGCAAGAGGGACTTTACCTAACAATTGCAATCAGTGTAACCTGGCTTATTGTACCCTCAATGAATCCCCAACAATAAACAAAAAAAAAAAGATTTGATACAGGCTCAGCGTCCGTGGCTCAAGTGGCTAAAGTGCCAGCCACGTACACCTGAGCTGGCAGGTTTGAATCCAGCCTGGGCCTGCCAAACAACAATCACAGCTGCAACCAAAAAATAGCCATGCATTGTGGCGGGCGCCTGTAGTCCCAGCTACTTGGAAGGTGGAGGCAGGAGAATCGCTTGAGCCCAGGAGTTGGAGGTTGCTGTGAGCTGTGATGCTACGGCACTCTACCCAGGGTGGCATCTTGAGGCTCTGTCTCAAAAAAAAAAAGATTTGATACAAAGTATTTGTATGCAATAGTTAAAATGCACCTGAGATACATAATTAATTCCCTGCTGGCAACTCAGTTTTTCTCTGACATAAAATAGACGCTATTAACACTTCCACGCAGCAAATGTCTCTCCCCTTCTTGTCCTGAGCTACCCCAACACGGTGGGCATTGTTCACAGATGCCTGTTTAAATTTAAGTGACATTTATTAACATCTGATGAAATTTAAGATTCAGTCCCTCCTTTTACTCCAGCCCCAAGTCAAGGGTCAAACAGCCAACCTGTGACTGGTGAGGGACAGGGCATGTCTAAATCATTTCAATCTCACAATCAGTTCCTGCTCTCGGCCTACCATGCGACTATAAAATTACTTTTTGGTTTTGCCTTAGAGTGTATTGGCTGGATACGATGCCTCACCCCTGTAATCCCAGCACTTGGGGAGGCTGAGCCAGGAGGATTGCCTGAAGCCAGGAGTTCAAAATCAGCCTGGTGAACAACATCAGAACGTGTCTCTACTCTGCAGGCTGAAGCAGGAGAATCACTTGATCCCAAGAGTTCAAGGCTACAAAGAGCTATGATGACCCACTGCACTCTTACCTCAGCAGCAGAGCAAGACTCTGACTCTAGAAAAATAAAATAAAAAAGAAGAGAACACAACCAGCTCTGAAACATTCCGTGTGTTATCCCTATGAGCAATCTGCTGAGGGCTGAGCTGCAGGGTACGAAACTGCCCTGAAACTATGGTGTAGTTTACCAACCTTTAATTTGTCTTTGAGGGAACACTGAACAATGCTCACCCCCCAAAATGTCTAAAATCAACTAAAATTGGAAAATCTCAGGTCAGAGTCAGGTATGTTTTAAAAATCTAATCAACAGTTTGTACTGTTTTCATTATTTCATAACTTAAAATATCAACCTTGCTCACATACTTTGCATGTTTATATTGACAGCCTTACACATCCACAAGCAGGATTACAAATTGTGCTGAAGTATCGTCTGGGAGGAAGAGCACGTCTGGCTAACCCATAACCTTACCCTCTCCCTTGCTAGTGTTCACTTTGTTTTTCTATTTTAGTCTCTTTAGTTCCTCTTCTCTATCCGGTGTAGTTAAAAGTTGGCTTTGGGCTGTTTTCTTCACCTTCCCATTGTGAGAATTTATTTTTTCCTTTATACATACCCATCTTTATTGAAAAGGTTAATTCATAAAGAAATTGTATAATTCACTTTACAATGTGCCTATTAATTATAGCAGAATCTCACCACCGCCGTCTTGTGCTATTGCAAATTAGATAGTTGGAGAAAACTTTTCCTCTGTTAAAATGCTTGCCAGTTTAGGAAAAAAATGCATGGAATTATTACCAAATTAAGATGTTTTTCTAAAGGGTTTTCACAATTTAAACCACGTGCTATAAAGAAAGAAGGAAATGACCTAATGATTATTTCTCATGACCACTAAGACTTTATCTTCATTGTTTCCTTTCCTTCTTTGAAAGATTCCCTCCTACTTCTATTTACACTGTATTTCCTTTGGAGCATAACAAGACCCATTTGGGTAGCCTAGATGAGGTGTACAAACACATTTACAAAACATGGAATTGCAAAGTATTGTTATATATATCGGACAATTTTTCAACACCATGACTAGGCTAGTATCCCTCTCAGAATTAATAGCAGTATGTGTGTTTTTTGCAAACCGCTTCTATTTTCCTTCTTCCAGGGTTGATTCCTCAGTTTTCTCCTGGACCCGTGACTCCTGTTCTCTGGGGGGCCAATCAGACGATCCCTTTGCCAGGGGTTGGCTCAAAGATGACACTCTTGGTTATTAGAGAATGTTAGAACCCGTTGGGGTGCAGACTTTAGCCTCGCCCTTGCAATTTGACCTGGGAAGGACAAAGGTTATGCCCTTGATAATTACACCCAGTGGAGAATGGAGCCAACTCAAAAGGGAGACAGCTGTGAGATGTTCATGGAAAACCCGAGTGTGGTGACTTGTTCTGAGCCCCTGAGTTCAGCCAGCCTGGCGGTCCGTCTCTCTTTATGCCAGAGTCCTTGCCAACCCCAAGGTCTGACAGACCTATAGAATTTCAGTGGAACTTATTTCCTGTGGATTATAAAATTCTTTATAGCACATGGTTTAAATTGTGAAAACCCTTTAGAAAAACATCTTAATTTGGTAATAATTCCATGCAATTTTTTTTTAAACTGGCAAGCATTTTAACAGAAGAAAAGTTTTCTCAAACTATCTAATTTGCAGTAGCACAAGATGGTGGTGGTGAGATTCTGCTATAATTAATAGGCACATTGTAAAGTGAATTATACAATATTAAAATATCACCAAGGGGACAGAACTGGAGATAAATGTCCTCATCTGGGCTAGATGGAGCTCTTCTGGGAGAAGCACGTTATAAAGTTCTTTAATTTAAAAAATTACATTTCCAGGGCCTAATATTGTCAGAAAGACAAATAAGCTGGCTCCGTAAGAAATATAGATTTAGAGGATTGTACTTAAGGGCCCAGCTTGGTGGCTGTACATCACTGTCATGTGGGAAGGAGTCCAGCCACAGAAGCTGCCTACCTGGGTCGACTGCAGGAACATTAATAGGAAAGGTATTCTTGAACATCTCTAAATCTCAGATGCCCGCTATCCCAGCCTCTGAGGACACCCTGCCCGCTCCCAAGTACGTGTGCTGTTTTATGATAGGTTTTATTGTTATTTGGGTATGGTGAGGCCAATAGATCAAGACACGACCCACCACCACTGAAAAGATTCATTGTTATACTCACAGGAGGAGGGGCACAGCCCTTTGTGGGCAACTGCCCCGGGAAGCACCTGGCCAGGCAAGAGGTAGAGGGAGTGATAAAAATGTGGGAAGAGGCTTTCTTGTGGTATCCCCAGGAAGGAATGGCTGGGGCAGTGTGAACACACTAGGTGGGCTAGTTTAGAGCCCACAGTTGTAGTGGGCTCTGGGGCACAGGCTGTCCCTCCTTTTCTGGCATCTGGCCCTGCGTGATCATGGCAGGCAGGCAGTAGACCCAGGTGGGTGTGGGCTGCTGACAAGAAATACACCCTAGACTGGGCGGCCCAAACCCAAATGGGTCTCATTCATGATTCCAGAGGCTGAGAAGGAAAAAGCCAAGCAGGGTGCTGGCAGCCCTCCTGTCTGGTGAGGACTTGCTTTCTATTTGCACAATGGCTTTTGCTCACTATGTCCTGGCACTGTGGAGAGCAGGGAGAGATTGCTCACTAATCCCATCAGGAGGGCTGCCCCTAAGCCCCTCCCAATGGCCCTACCTCCTAATACCATCACATCGGGGATTAGACTTTCAGCAGGTGGGGGGGGGGGTACACAAACATGGAGCCCACAGCAGATGGTTTGCATTTGAGATGCCAATCATGGGTGGGCTGTTTACTGTCACCCCCAGGTCAGCAGGACCCACAGCTCACACAGCATTGGAGGATGCTGAAAACAACAGGTGTGGTTAATACACATGTGCAGTTAACTGCCACCCTCCATACCTGTGTGGATGCCAGGAGGGTGTCACCAGGAGCCTTGAGTCAGGTGCTGAGGGAAGTTTGAGACTGCCCAGAGTGACCACACACTGCAGTGCTAGTCACCAAAGTAGCATGGTGGGGTCCATCCAGGGGTCCCCAGGAAGGTTTCTGGATGAAACAGGCCTGCCACTTACTACCATCAGCCTCCACTTCCCAGTCCTCAGTGCCAGAAATATCCAAAAATGTTCTCCACTTAAACATTAAGTATTAATGTTGCATGGATTCTGGAAACTGGTACCTGGGAGTACCAGTTTCACCCTCTCTCCAAACCCTCCTCTAGAGAATTTTATTATAAATGATCTAAAGAGCTGGTTGGAGTTCCTCCTCCTCCCTAGGATCCCTGATACTTTGGAAGACCAAAATCCTTGAGAAGACTTGTAGGCCACAGAGCAGGCTGCCTCCCTGCTACTCACCAGGTCTGGGAAAGACCCAGGACTGGGCACCCAAAGGCACTGCCCCTGTGGAGAAGCAGATGAGGAACACCAACCCTGGGCTTCCCCAGCATCCCAGCCAGCAGAGCCCAGGACATTCCTCCTGGGCCTGAGCAGGACCTGTCCTCTCCCACCCTACACACTGACCAAGCAGAAACTTGCTGACCCCAATGGCAGCCTCTGCCCTCCTGGGGGCTGTAGAGGTCTGACACGGACTGTCCCTTGACCTTCCTTGTCCCAGCACCGAGAGAAGGCTGGGGAACCTCTCACTGTCCCCCGCTTCCCAACCAAAAAACAAAAACAAGCAAAACATGCAGCCTGACTGCCCACAGCTGTCTACCCCTTTGTCTGCAGCCAAAGAAAAATAATAAACAAAAATTTAGCTTTTTTCTCACATTGCTCTTATATGCAAGGAATTGTTGTAAGCGCCCTCCCAATATTAACTCGATTACACTCAAGCCTGTCAGGCTGGTGCTGTCTCATCCACATTTAAACATGTTGAGCTGAGGCTGGTATTGGGCAAGGGACTCCACATAAATCAACTTAATTAAAATATCCAATAAAAGACATAAATCTAAGACATGAAATGATAAAAATCTTAGCAGAAAATGTGGGGAAAACTCTTGACAACATTGGACAGGAGAAATATTTTATGACAAAGACTTCAGCAGCCATCGCAACAACAACAAAAATTAACAAATGGGACTTAATTAAGCTGAAAAGCATCTACACAGCTAAGCATACAATGATTAAAGCAAAAAGACAACCTTCAGAATGGGAAAAGATATTTGCAGGGTATCAATCTGACAAAGGGTTAATAACTAGAATCTACAGAGAACTCAAATTAATCAACAATAAAAGACCAAACAATCCCATATATCACCAGGCAAGAGATATAAACAGAGCCTTCTCTGATGAAGACAGATGAATGGCTAACAAATATTTGGAAAAATGCTCATCATCCCTAATCATCAGAGAAATGCAAATCAAAACAACCCTGAGATATCACCTAACCCTAGCAAGAATGGCCCACATCACAAAATCTCAAAGCTGCAGATGCTGGCGTGGATGTGGAGAGAAGGGAACACTTTTACACTGCTGGTGGGATTATAAACTAATACAACCTTTTTGGAAGGAAGTATGGAGAATCCTCAAAGAACTCGAGCTAGACCTCCCATTTGAACCTGCAATCCCATTACTGGGCATCTATCCAGAAGGGAAAAAAAAAAACTTTTATCATAAAGACACTTGCACTAGACTGTTTATTGCAGCTCAATTTACAATCGCCAAAATGTGGAAACAGCCTGAATGCCCCCCAACCCAGGAATGGATTAACAAGCTGTGGTACATGTTTACCATGGAATACTATTCAGCCATTTAAAATATGGAGACTTTACATCCTTTGTATTAACCTGGATGAACGTGGAAGACATTATTCTTAGTAAAGCATCACAAGAATGGAGAAGCATGAATCCTATGTACTCAATTTTGATATGAGGACAATTAATGACAATTAATGACACGGTGTGGGTGGGGAAAGGGGAGAGCAGAGAGAGAAAGAAGGAGGGAGGGGTGGGGTCTCAGTGTGTGACACATCTTGTACCCTCAATGAACCCCAACAATAAAAAAAAAATACACACCTCATTCTCCTCCAAGAAGTAGAGATGATTAAGTAAGTAATTTTAAACTACCTTTTAAAAGAACAATAGGATGAGAAATACTATAATTCAGGTTCAGTCTTGTTCCTTCAAGCCTTTTACGAATCCTACAGGTGGGAAAGCATTTAGAGACCTGGCAACTTGTTCAGAGGCACCCACACACCAGCTTACAGGGCCCAGTGTTGACACCCACGCCCTGTACGACACAACAAAACTGTGTTCAGAGAGGTGCCTGCTGCCTGGCCTGGGATCAGTGAATGTGTTTTTTCTGTTTTGCCCGAATCACAATATTTCACTGAAGAAGAACATTTTACCTGGTAGACTTCCCCTTGCTGCCCTATAATTCTCTTTCTGTACCTATATCTAAAGGTATTGGCGTACAATTTACAATGTGTAAATCTGAAGGTGATTTGAAAATCTGATTTGGACCAAGGAAAAGAAGAAAGAGAGAGAGAAAGGATTTCTCACTAACAGGTCTGCCTGACAAAAAATACTCCAGGGAGTTCTTCAGGCAGAAATGAAAGGAAAACCACATGAAGAGGAAATGTGCATGAAGAAATAAAAAGTAATCGTAATAGAAAATCTAAAACAAAATATAAATGAATTTTCTTTGTAACTCTTTTTTCTCTTGCCTTATTTACCAGAAAATTGCATGAAACATTAGTTATCAAACTGTGTGTGGGGGGCTTTAATAAATAACGGTATGAGTTCTATGGCAGTATCAGTACAAAGAGGGGACAACAAATACCACTGACACAAAGTTTGGGTATTAAACTTATTGAAAGTAAGTTAACATTATCCCAAACTAGATTGGTTAAAGTTAAGATGTTCATTATAATCCCCAGAGCAATCATTAACTAATAACCGAAAAAACATCTATAGCAAAAGAAACAACAAGCAAATTAAATTAGACTAGAAAATAAATATCTATTCACCCACAAAAGACAGACATGGAGGAATAAAAGAACAAAAGAGTAAGACACAGAAAAACAAAAAGTAAAATAGCCAATGTAAATTCTACCTCATCATAATTGCATTCATATAAATAAACACTCCCAGAGAAAATCAGATATTGCATCTAGGTAAAGAAAACAAACAAAAGCATGGTCTCACTACATGCTATGTAAAAGAGACCATTCAAAGTCACTAAGGCTTGGTCCCCATAGCACAGTAGTTATGGCGCCAGCCACAAGCACCGAGGCTGGAGGGTTCCATCACAGCCTGGGTCAGCTAAGCAACAATGACAACTGCAACAAGAAAATGGCCAGGCGTTATGGCGGGCACCTGTAGTCCCAGCTACTTGGGAAGCTGAGGCAAGAGAATTGCCTAATCCCAGGAGTTTGAGGTTGCTGTGAGCTGTGACACCATGGCACTCTATCCAGAGCAACATAGTGATGCTCTGTCTCAAAAAAAAAAAAAAAAAAAAAAAGTCATATAGAAGAAAGTAAAGGGATATTAAAAAGAGATACCAGGAAAACAGGAATGAGCTAGATAGGGTATATTATCATAAGGTAAAATACAGTTTAAGACAAAAATTATTACTAGAGACAAAGAAAGCATTTTATAATAACATGGTTCAATCCATCAATTAGACATAATAGTTATGAACACACATGCAAGTTACAATAGACCTTTGACATACACGGAGCAAAAAAGGCAGAAAAGAAGGGAGAAATAGACAATTCAACAATAATATTGGCAATTGCAACACTTCGCTTTCAATAATATGTAGAAAAATAATATAATAATACGTAGGAAAAAACACATAGGAGACCAGCAAGGACATAGAATATTTGAGTAACACTATAAACCACGTATACAGAACATGATGCATATTCCTCTCAAGAGAACAAAGAAGATTTTCCAGGATAGATCGTAAGTCAGTGCATAAAATAAGCCTCAATAAGTTTAAAAAGATTGAAATCATAAAATACATATTCTCTGACTGCAAAGAAATTAAATTAGAAATCAATAAAAAAAGAAATGTGTGAAATTCAAAAATACATACATATATGAAAATTAAGCAACACATTTCTAAAGAATTAATGGGTCAAAGAAGAAATCACAAGGAAAATTAAAAAATACTTCAAAATAAATGAAAACAAAAACAACATACTAAAGCAGTTCTTAGGGAAAATATATGGCTGTAGACACCTATATTAAAAAAGAAGAAGATCTCAAACAAACAACCATCCACCTCCAAAAACTAGCAAAAGCAAGCAAAACTCAGAGCAAGCAGAACAGAGAAAATAATAAAGATTATGGTGGAAGTAAATAAAATAGAGAAGAGAAAATTTTTGAAACCTAAAATTGATTCTTTAAAAGGATAAACAAAATTGATAAGCAATCTTTTAGGTAGACTTTAAAAAATGAAATTTACATTACTAATGTAAGGAACAAGAAAGGAGACATTACTACTGTGCATACAAAAGGATTTTAAGGGAACACCATGAAAAATTACATGTCAATCAATTAGATAATCTAGATCAGTGGTTCTCAACGTTCTTAATGCTGTGAACCCTTAATACAGTCCAAAGGGGTCACAACCCACAGGTTGAGAACCATTGGTCTAGATGAAATAGACAGACTTCTAAAAAGGTGGGTACAAACCGCTGAAATGGACTAAAATAAAATTTGATTAGACCTATAAGAAGTAAAGTGATTGAATCAGTTATCAGAAAAACCCCAAAGAAAGGCCCAGAACAAGATGGTTTCACTGGTGAATTATCCCGAATATTTAAGGATTAACATCAATGTATTACAAGGTCTTTCAAAAATAGAAAAGGAGGAAGAAATTCTCAACTCACACTATGAGGCCAGTTTTACTGATACCAAATCCAGGCAGAGACATCACAAGAAAATAAAACTATAGACCAACATCCTTTATGAATATGGATATAAAATTTGTCAACAAAATACTACCAAATTGCATACAGCAATATATTTTTTAAAATGTTTCTACAAAAAATAAAAAAATAAAATAATAATAAAATAAAATGTTTCTACAACATGACGGAATAGGATTTGTCCCTGAAATTCAAAGCTAGTTTAACATCCAAAAGTCAATCAATATAGTTTAACATATTACTAGATTAAATAACAACACAGTCATGACCAAAGAAGCACTGGACAAACTCTCAACAAACTGAAAATAGAAAGAAAATCTCAATATGCAAAAGGGCATCTGTTAAAAACTCTTAGTTTACATTACAGTTAATGGCAAAAGACTGAATATTTCTCTTTAAGATTTTGTAATAACTTCTATTCAAGATTGTACCTGTCAGAGAAGTTAGGCAAGAAAGAGAAATTAAAAAATGACCATATCAGAGAGGGACAGGTAACACAATTTGTACACAGAAAATCTTAAGGAAGCCACCAAAAAAATAGAACTAATTAATGTATTCACATAAGAACAACATAAAAATCACTGCATTTCTATATATCATCAATTAGTAATTTTAAAAAGAAATTATGAAAATTTTGATTGCAAAAATATCAAAAATAAAAAATTTAGGGATAAAAAATGTTAAGTGCAAAACTTACAGAAAATTTCAAAACATTTTTGAAAAAAATTAAAGACCTAAGAAAATGGAAAGACATCTATTTTTCAGAGATTGAAATATGTAATATTGTTAAGATATCAATACTACTCAAAGTGACCTATAGATTCAATGCAATCTCTATGCTGTCTTTTTGCAAAAATTTGTTAAAATTCATAAGGAAGTACAAGAGACCAGAATAGCCAAAGTAAGCTTGAAAAAGAACAAGTTGGAGGACTAACATTTTCTGATTTCAAAACTTAAAACCAAGCTATAGCAATGAGCACAGTACAGCCATAAGGACAGACATATCAATCAAAGAAATAGAATTGAGGGTCCAGAAATAAACTCTCACACTTATGATCAATTGATTTTTTTACAGAGGTGCCAAGACAAATCAAGGAGAGGAAAATGGTCTTTTCAACAAATGGTGCTAAGAAAACTGAATGAACTAAAATAGAAGAAAATTTGAAAAACTTTCAAAAAAATAAAGGTAGACTTGACCATATACAAAAGTTAACTGAAAATGGATGAAACATATAAATATAAAAACCAGACATATAAAAACATCCTGAAAAAAAAAAGACAGAAGTAAATCTTCATGGCCTTGGGTTGAACAATTTTTGTTTTAGGTATGACACCAAAAGTACAGGCAATTTTTGAAAAGAGAATACATTGAATTTTACCAAAATTTTAAAATTTTGTGCTTCAAAGGGCACCATAAAAAAAGAAAAGAAAATCCACAGAATGGGAGAAAGTATTTGAAAATAAGGGCTAGGGGATGATGGGAAGATGGCGGACTGAAGCCAGCTTTCCACAGAGGCTCCCATCCTGAAGGAGAGTTAGGGGACGAAAATTTAGCAAGTAACCTGATGGATTCGAGCAACACCAAGCGAGAAAGTTGAAAAACGCACATCAACCCCGCTCAGGAGAGCTGCGACCACAAGGAAGCAAACAAAAGGTACAAAACCCATCACCAAGCGTACGGGAGTTCCCCCACGCACACCTGATGGGCTAAGGGCCCCACAAATAAAAGGGCAGAAATCAAAGGCCCTCCCACTACACTTCACAGGAGAGACCTACTACAAACTGGACCTACCTCCCTTACTAGGATGCCTAGGCATTCTCCTGCCAGGCATAAAACTGTATAAATCTGTAAATATCCTTTGCTGGCAACTCTGAGCTCCCTGCACTTCCCTCCACTCTCTCTGAGGTCTGAAAGCCTGTCCCCCAGGAGTTCAGATCCTTGGGTGACTCCTAAAGGGGAGAGGACAGTCCCCGAGCTGCGGCTGGTCAGCGCTGATTCTGGGGCACGGGAGAGAGGTGAGGACAGTCAGCGGAGGGAGACCCTCACCAGGGCGGTGCTACCCCAAGGCGAGGTGTAGCAGCACTCCTTGAGCAACAATACAACCAGGCATATAACTGAGTCAAACTCGCTAGCAGCTGCTCTGAGCTCCCTGCTGCTCTGAGCTCCTGGCACTCCCCCCGCCCTCGCTCTGTGGTCCGGAGACCTGAGCACCTGCCGTGTGACCAGGCAGGGAGCTGGGTGGAGCTGAGTCTGTTTTTTGCTGCCTGGGGGTTCTGGGCTCCAGCCACTCCCTCCACCCCACCCCCACTCTGAAGCCTGAAGGTTTGTGCTGCAACGGTACAACCGGGCGAGAGACTGGGAGGAACTGAATTTGCTTGCTGTCGACCGGGCTCCCTACGGCTCGGAACCCCTGCTGGCTCTGGGCTCCAGGTGCACCCCCGCACTCACTCTGTGCTCTGGAGACCTGAGCACCTGCCATGTGGCCAAGCAGGGAACTGGGGGGAGCCAAGTCTGTTTGCTGCCCAGCAGTTCTGGGATCCAGCCACGCCCCCACCCCATCCCCACTCTGAAGCCTGAAGGCTTGAGCTGCAGCGGTACAACTGGGCGAGAGACTGGGAGGAACTGAATTTGCTCGCTGTCAACAGGGCTCCCTGTGGCTTGGAGCCCCTGCTGGCTCTGAGCTCCCGGCGCTCCCCCCCCCCCACTCTCGCTCTGTGGTCTGGAGACCTGAGCGCATGCCATGCGGCTGGGCAAGGAACTGGGTGGAGCTGAGTCTGTTCGCTGCCTGGCGGTTCTGGGCTCCAGCCGCTCCCCCCACCCCACCCTCACGCTGAAGCCTGGAGGCTTGGGCTGCTGCGGTGCGGTGGAACCAAAGATTGGGAGGAATTGAGTGAGCTTGCTGCTGGCGGCTCTGAGCTCCCAGAGCCCCACTCCACCCTCACTTTGGGATCTGGAGGCCTGTCCCCTGGGAGTCCAGATTCTTGAGGGATTTGTAGGGCCATGGACAGTACCCGAACTGCGGCTGGTTGGTCCTGACTCTGGGACACAGGAGTGAGGCTGGGGGAGACCCACATCAGAGCGGCATTTCCCTGAGGTGGCTGAAGCCATACCCCCTGCCTCCCTGGGCAACCAGAGAAGGCCACCCCTGAGTATACGATTTGCCTGAGGTGACTAACAGACCCCGGAAACATCCAGGGTAGGGCCGACTCAGAGAACTGAGACTTCAACCCAGAGTAAGTGCTTCACTGGGGTCAAACAGAAGCCAGCTGACAATAAGTCAGAACCACTCAGCCCCACCACACCAGACAGGGCCCCAGTCTCTCAGGCTACAACACTGAACGGGCCCTCAACAAAATCCTAGGAGAAAAATCAAAGGGAGTAAAACAACGATGGGGCAGAATCAGCGGAAAATCTCCGGTAACATGAATAACCAGAATAGATCAACCCCCCCAAGGAAAGAAATGGTGGATGTAATTGAAGATCCCATTCATAAACAACTGGAAGACATGCCAGAAATCGAATTCAGAATTTGGATTGCATACAAGATTGATAAAATGGAATTAGGAATCCGAGGAGAAATTCAAAAGTTGTCTCAAGAATTTAACGAATTTAAAGACAAAACCACCAAAGACTTAGACACACTGAAGCAAGAATTTGCAGCCCTTAAAGATATGAAAAATACAGTAGAATCCCTCAGCAATAGAATGGACCAAGCAGAAGAAAGGATTTCTGACATCGAAGATAAAGCCTTTGAACGCTCCCAAACTCTCAAAGAGGAAGAGAAATGGAGAGCAAAAACAGATCATTTTCTTAGAGAGCTCTGGGATAATTCGAAGAAGGCAAATATACGAATAATAGGAGTTCCGGAAAATGATGAAGTGGCATCGATGGGCACAGAGGTCCTTCTGCATGAAATTATGACAGAGAATTTTCCAGACATGCCTAGAGATTCTGAAATTCAGATAGCAGACAGTTTCAGAACTCCAGCACGATTCAACCCCAATAAGTCATCCCCCAGACATATCATAATTAGCTTCACTAAAGTCAACATGAAGGAGAAAATTCTCAAGGTTATCAGGCGAAATAAAGCCATTATCTACGAAGGTAAGAACATTAGAATGACTGCAGATCTCTCTGCTGAAACTTTTCAAGCCAGAAGAGGGTGGTCATTGACTTTTAATCTCCTAAAGCAAAATAACTTTCAACCCCGGATCTTGTACCCAGCTAAACTGAGTTTCATCTATGATGGAGAAATTAAATACTTTAACGACATTCATATGTTGAAGAAATTTCCCACAATCAAACCAGCTCTTCAGGATATTCTCAGACCTATCCTCCATAATGAGCAACCCAATCCTCTACTACAAACGTAAACTCACTCAGAAACTCTTGATCAAACTCCAACTTCTACAATGGGGAAAAGATTAAAATTGTCCACTGGGACTTTTGAAAAACTCGATACCCAAAATTTCACCAAACTTATCAATAATCTCCATTAATGTGAATGGCTTAAACTGTCCTCTAAAGAGACATAGGTTAGCTGACTGGATACGAAAACTCAGACCAGATATCTGTTGCTTACAAGAGTCACATCTTAACTTAAAAGACAAATACAGACTCAGGGTGAAAGGATGGTCATCCATATTTCAGGAAAATGGTAACCAGAAAAAAGCAGGTGTTGCAATTTTATTTGCAGACACAATAGGCTTTAAACCAACAAAAGTAAGGAAGGACAAGAATGGTCACTTCATATTTGTTAAGGGTAATACTCAATATGATGAGATTTCAATTATTAATATCTATGCACCCAATCAGAATGCACCTCAATTCATAAGAGAAACTCTAACAGACATGAGCAACTTGATTTCCTCCAGCTCCATAATAGTCGGAGATTTTAACACTTCTTTGGCAGTGAGTGATTGATCCTCCAACAAAAAGCTGAGTAAAGAAATTTTAGATTTAAATCTAACCATCCAGCATTTAGATCTAGCAGACATCTACAGAACATTTCATCCTCACAAAACTGAATACACATACTTCTCATCAGCCCACGGAACTTACTCCAAAATCGATCACATCTTAGGTCACAAATCTAACCTCAGTAAATTTAAAGGAATAGAAGTTATTCCATGCATCTTCTCGGAACATCATGGAATAAAACTTGAGCTGAGTAACAACAGGAATCTACATACTCATACAAAAACATGGAAGTTAAATAACCTCATGCTGAACGATAGCTGGGTCAGAGATGAGATCAAGAAGGAAATTGCCAAATTTTTGGAACAAAATGACAATGAAGACACGAACTATCAGAACCTCTTGGACACCGCAAAGGCAGTTCTAAGAGGGAAATTTATAGCACTGCAAGCCTTCCTCAGGAGAACAGAAAGAGAGGAAGTTAGCAACTTAATGGGACATCTCAAGCAACTGGAAAAGGAAGAACACTCCAACCACAAACCCAGTAGAAGAAAAGAAATAACCAAAATCAGAGCAGAACTAAATGAAATTGAAAACAAAAGAACAATACAACAGATCAATAAATCAAAAAGCTGGTTTTTTGAAAAGGTCAACAAAATAGATAAACCATTGGCCAACCTAATCAGGAAAAAAAGAGTAAAATCTCTAATCTCATCAATCAGAAATGACAAAGACGAAATAACAACAGACTCCTCAGAAATCAAAAAAATCCTTAATGAATATTACAAGAAACTTTACTCTCAGAAATATGAAAATCTGAAGGAAATGGACCGATACTTGGAAGCTCGTCACCTTCCAAGACTTAACCAGAATCAAGTGGAAATGTTGAACAGGCCCATATCAAGTTCGGAAATACCATCAACCATACAAAACCTCCCCAAAAAGAAAAGTCCAGGACCAGATGGTTTCACGTCAGAATTCTACCAAACCTTTAAAGAGGAATTAGTACCTATATACTCAAACTGTTCCAAAATGTAGAAAAAGAAGGAAGACTACTCAACACGTTCTATGAAGCAAACATCACCCTGATCCCCAAACCAGGAAAAGACCCAACAAGAAAAGAAAATTATAGACCAATACCACTAATGAATATAGACGCAAAAATATTCAACAAGATCCTAACAAACAGAATCCAGCAATATATCAAACAAATCATACATCATGATCAAGTTGGCTTTATCCCAGGGTCTCAAGGCTGGTTCAATATATGTAAATCTATAAATGTAATTCAGCACATAAACAAAGTAAAAAACAAAGATCATATGATTCTCTCAATCGATGCAGAAAAAGCTTTTGATAACATCCAACATCCCTTCATGATCAGAACACTTAAGAAAATCGGTATAGAAGGGACATTTCTTAAACTGATAGAGGCCAGCTACAGCAAACCAACAGCCAATATCATATTGAACGGAGTTAAATTGGAATCATTTCCACTTAGATTAGGAACCAGACAAGGCTGCCCATTGTCTCCATTGCCTTTTAACATTGTAATGGAAGTTTTAGCCACCACAATTAGGGAAGAAAAGGCGATCAAGGGCATCCACATAGGGTCAGAAGAGATCAAACTTTCGCTCTTCACAGATGATATGATTGTATATCTGGAAAACACTAGGGACTCTACTACAAAACTCTTAGAAGTGATCAAGGAATACAGCAACGTCTCAGGTTACAAAATCAACATTCATAAATTGGTAGCCTTTATATATACCAACAATAATCAAGCTGAAAAAACAATTAAGGACTCTATCCCATTCACAGTAATGCCAAAGAAGATGAAATGTTTGGGAGTTTATCTAACAAAGGATGTGAAAGATCTATATAAAGAGAACTATGAAACTCTAAGAAAAGAGATAGCTGAGAATGTTAATAAATGGAAAAACATACCATGCTCATGGCTGGGAAGAATCAACATTGTTAAAATGTCCATACTACCCAAAGCAATATATAACTTCAACGCAATCCCTATTAAAGTTCCACTGTCACACTTTAAAGATCTTGAAAAAACAATTCTTCATTTTACATGGAATCAGAAAAAACCTTGAATAGCCAAGACTTTACTCAAAAATAAAAACAAAGCAGGAGGAATTATGCTACCAGACCTCAGACTATACTACAAATTGATAGTGATCAAAACAGCATGGTATTGGCACGAAAACAGAGAAGTAGATGTCTGGAACAGAATAGAGAACCAAGAGATGAACCCAGCCACTTACCATTATTTAATCTTTGACAAGCCAATTAAAAAGATCCAGTGGGGAAAAGATTCCCTATTTAACAAATGGTGCTGGGTGAACTGGCTGGCAACCTGTAGAAGACTGAAACTGGCTCCACACCTTTCACCACTAACCAAGATAGACTCTTACTGGATTAAAGACCTAAACTTAAGCCATGAAACTATAAAAATACTAGAAGAGAGTGCAGGGAAAACCCTTGAAGAAATTGGGTTGGGTGAGTTTTTTATGAGAAGGACCCCCCAGGGCAATTGAAGCAGCTTCAAAAATACACTTTTGGAACTTGATCAAACTAAAAAGCTTCTGCACAGCCAAGAACACAGTAAGTAAAGCAAGCAAACAGCCCACAGAATGGGAGAAGATATTTGCTGGTTATGTCTCTGACAAAGGTTTAATAACCAGAATCCACAGAGAACTCAAACACATTAGCAAGAAAAGAACAAGGGATACCATCGCAGGCTGGGCAAGGCACTTGAAGAGAAACTTCTCTGAAAAAGACAGGCGAGCGGCCTTCAGACATATGAAAAAATGCTCATCATCTTTAATCATCAGAGAAATGCAAATCAAAACTACTTTGAGATATCATCTAACTCCAGTGAGACTAGCCTATATCACAAAATCTCAAGACCAGAGATGTTGGCGTGGATGTGGAGAAAAGGGAACACTTCTGCACTGCTGGTGGGAATGCAAACTAATACATTCCTTTTGTGAAGATATATGGAGAACACTTAGAGATCTAAAAATAGATGTGCCATTCAATCCTGTAATTCCTCTGCTGGGCATATACCCAGAAGACCAAAAACCACATCATAACAAAGATATTTGTACCAGAATCTTTATTGCAGCCCTATTCATAATTGCTAAGTCATGAAAAAAACCCAAGTGCCCATCGATCCACGCATGATTAACAAATTATGGTACATGTACACCATGGAATACTATGCAGCCTTGAAGAAAGATGGAGACTTTACCTCTTTCATGTTTACATGGATGGAGCTGAAACATATTCTTCTCAGTAAAGTGTCTCAAGAATGGAATAAAAAATATCCAATGTATTCACCCCTACTATGAAACTAACTTATGAAAGCTATAACCAAGTTAGAACCTAAGAACAGGGAGAAGGGGGAAAGCACGGCGAGGGAGGGGGAAGGTGGGTAGAGGGAGGGAGATTGAAAGGATCACACCTGTGGTGCATCTTACAAGGGTACATGTGAGCCTTGGCAAATGTGGAATGTAAATATCTTGGCAAAGTAACTAAGAAAATGCCAGGAGGGCTATGTCAACTAATGAGATGAAAATGTGTCAAATATTCTATGAACCAAGTGTATGGTTCCTCATGATCATATTGATGTACACAGCTATGATTTAATAAAAAAAAAAAAAAAGAAAAGAAAAGAAGGGCTAGTATCTAAGATTCATATAAAGAAACATCTACAACTCAACAAGGCAAATAACGTAATTTTTAAGGGACCGCATGATTTGCGTATACATTTTGCTAAAGAAGATTATGTATAGAAACAGAAAACAAGCACAATAAAAAAATGCTCAACTGTGTTAGTCATTTACATTCGGAAATGTAAATCAAAATCATCGCGAGACAGCACATCATGCCCCCTAGGATAGACAGAATATAAAGATGGCGAGTGTTGGTGAGAATATGGGGAAAGCAGAACCCTCAAGCCATTGCTGGGATGTACAATGGTGTAGCCACTCTGGAAATAGTTTGATGGCTCGGCAAAATGTTACATATAGAATTCATAGGACTGGAATAAATTTTACTCATTGGTGTATACTCAAGATAATTAAAAACACATCCACACAAAAACTTCTGCAGAATGTGTAAAGCAGCATCAGTCATCAAAAAGTGGATACAACCCAAATGTCTAACAACGTATGAACAGCCGGAAGTAAGTGTTGTATGCGTACAACGGAATCTCAGGCAGCCAGAAAAAGGAAGGAAGCGTGAGTCACGCTGCTACCTGATGGACCTGGAAACCTTCCTGCCAGTGAGGGAATTCACTCACAAAAAGACCACACATCGTAGGGGTCCATTCTATGAAATGTCCAGAACAGGAAAACTCAGATACAGCGTAGACTAGTGGTTACCAGGGCCTGAGTGAATGAAGTACTAATGGGTTCTGGTTTTCTTTGGGGGGTCACTAATTTTCTAAAGTTAGGTAGTAATGATGCTCACACAATACTGTGAATATGCTAAAAACTACTGGCTTATAGAGCAGCACCTGTGGCTCAAAAGGATAGGGTGCCGGCCCCATAAGCCAGAGGTGGTGGGTTCAAACCCAGCCCCGGCCAAAAACTGCAAAAAAAAAGAAAAAAAACTACTGGCTTGTATACTTCAAAGGGGTAAATTTTATGGTATATAATTTGGCCAGTGAAGATAACCAGCAAATTAACACAGGGCTGTATGAGCCCTGGAGACAGCCCTGCTTCACCTCCCACAGGCAAATTATCTACAACTTCCTTGTCATTAAGTGCACATGTGACCTCTGCATGTAGTTACCCGTGTCACCACACTCACTTCTTTCTAACTCGTCCTCCACTTCCAATTAAATCTCTCTGCAGTCCTGTTACCGGACAGCTCATAGCATGTCCAGCCACTGGTTTCTCCCTGCAAAGCCAAGGTTTACACAGTGGAGCTCCCCAAGCACATTCGGGTCTGCATTTTCCATGCACACAGGTACAGCCCAGGGTTTGTAGGTGGGAGTCAAAGCCTTGGTGTCGAGGCCAGACGCCAGGTCTCTGTTCCCGGCCTAAGAAACTGTCTGGACGTGGACCCTGTCCTACCTTGCTCAGGATCAACTCCTCTTAGGTGCCAGAGGAGAGAGAGAAAGAGAAAAAAAAAAACAGTCTCCAAGGGAGAGAAAGTCTTAGTAGGAGAGCAAACCTTAGCAGTCTTTGTAGAAGGGCCCCGGGCAGGCACCCTCCCAGCAGGAGGAGCAAAAGAGTCCAAGAAAGTGAGTCCAGACTAGCCTCTCCTGCAGCTACTTACAGACGTGATCCCGTTACTATTAACACCACAGGTGTGGAGAGAGGGCTGCTCTGATGCTTAAGCTCTCCTGCTCTCATTTTAAGGAGAGCCGAATCCCTTCCCCGTGCCCTTATCACCGATGTGTTATTGCGTTGTTCTATCACAAGTGTTTCTTATAGTTACAGAGCGTTCAAAGCTTAACTCTCGCTTCTCCTTCCCTTGAAGAATCATCTGGTCTCCTACACCTTGGCTTTGGTCATCTCATAGGAGGGCTTTGATTTGAAGTTTGAAGGTGGAAATGTCACCTTGAATGTTCAGCATTCAAGCAGGGAGCAGGTCTATGTTTTCCTTGTGTGAGTGTGGACAGGAATAACAACAACACAGCCAGGTTAGTCATGTGGGCATTTGTAGATAGAAAACACAACAGAAAGAGCAGGTCTCTTAGACTGCAGCAGATTAAAGCTGGCAGGTCTTTCTGGCATGAGAATGAGAACATTATGTTCCTTAAAAGGGCACACGTTGACCCAGTGATTCATATAACACAGAACGAGCCAGAAGCTGGGAATTAGTAAGCATAGCAGTACTTTTTTTGCCAAGAATCTGGCATTATACTAAGATCTTAAAATAGAAATACAGTATGTGAAACCAGCATCCTGCCGGCCCCCACACAGGAGCATCCTTTGAGTCCCACACTGCCCCCCAGGCCACTGCTATGCCCCCGGCCAGCTCTCACCTGTGCCGGGAGAGTGCCCGCTGACTATGCCCCCTCAAGCTGACCTTCTGCCCAACCTCTGGAGACATCTGTCAGAAAGGGACCACGTCTAATCCCCGAGATTGGAGTCGTACCACAGACGAAGACCTTCCTCCAACCATCCTTCCTGTGCCTCGTCGCCATGGGATCTGGATGAGCTCTCTTGCAGCCGTGTAGCCAGTCACTCCTAGATGGAGCACTGCAGGCACCATGCAAAAGGCCTTACTTAATTTAACATATTTAATCTTTTTTAAAAAGCCAGCCCCACTCTATAAGCTAAGGCATCCAATACATTTTCGAGGACACCCAGATGGAAAAGGCGTGGCAATCCGTGGGCTCCAGTGTGCACACCACGCCCAGCCGCTTTGCCCGCTTCACTGCCAGCTCCCCTGCGCTGTCTGGCCTGCAGGCCTGGGTTCTTCGAGCCCCTCTCCCTGGCAGGTCTGCATTCTCTCTCTGCCTGGTAAAGCCCCACCAAGGCCCAGGTCGGATGTTGGTTGTGCAGTGAGGGCTGGCTGGGCAGGAGCTGCCCACTGGCATCCTGCTGCCCTACACCCCGTCTCCTGTCACTCTGGGTGGGAGGTTCCAGAACCTACAGGGCATAGCTATTCCTTTTCCATCAAGGTGAGAGATGTAATTGAAACACGATAACTTCTTTTTGCTTTTAAAAACAATTGTTACTGCGGTAAAATACACCTAACATAAAATTTACTATCTTAACCATGTATATTTTTGTGTTTTTTTAATAATAGCATATTGAAATATAATTTGTAACTTTCAAGTTCATTCTTTCAAAGTTTTCTTTAGTATAATCACAGAGTTGGGCATTGATCATCACCATCCAGTTCCAGAACATTTTCATCGTCCCTGTATCTAGCAGTCACTCCCAGGCTGTCCCCTCCTTCCAGCCTCTGGGGACCACTGATCCTCTCTCGGTCTACACAGATGGGCCTGTTGTGGACATTGCCTAT
The DNA here is from genome assembly GCF_027406575.1 of Nycticebus coucang. Classification (NCBI taxonomy): domain Eukaryota; kingdom Metazoa; phylum Chordata; class Mammalia; order Primates; family Lorisidae; genus Nycticebus; species Nycticebus coucang. Next base: position 4,215,936 of record NC_069790.1, read on the forward strand.
TGGAATCACATGACCACATACAGTCATTTGCTGTGTGATGTTTTGTGTCTAGCTTACTTCACTTGGCACCCTGTTTTCACAGTTCCTCTATGTGGTGAGATGGGTCACTACTTCAGTTTTATAGCCAGTCAATGTGCCGTTGTATGGCTAAGTCACAATGTGCTTACCCCTTCAGCAGCCACCCAATGGGAGCACAGATCTGTGTCATTCCACGATTTTACTTTGTTTATGACTGTAAGGGTACATATGATTGGGTCCCGTTGTTTGCATTTGTTAGGTCAGTTCAGCAGAATGAACCACCTTCATTATAATGTGCAACCGTCACCCACAGCCATCTTCCTATGGCCCGTCATCCTGTAGACCTGAAACCCTAACCTATTTAACACCAGCTGCCCACCCCGCCCTCACTCCAGCCTTTGTTAACCCCATTCTGCTTTCTGTGTCTAGGAAGCTGATGCTGTAGGCACATGAACAGAATCGTATGGTGCTTCTTTGTGTCTGGATTATCTCACTTAGCAGAATGTCCTCAAAGTTTATCCAAGTGGGATTGTGCCTCAGAAGTTTCTTCCTTTCTAAGGCTAAATGCTATTCCATTGCACAGGTAGACCATATTTTGCTTATCCATTTGTTTATGGGCACATGTTGCCTCCATGGCTCAGCCACTGTGAATAACTCTGCTAAGAACACAGGTGTACAAAAATCTCTTCAAGACCCTGCATTCAGTTCCTTTGAGTACAGACCCAGAAGTGGAATTCCTGGATCATATGGTAACTCTATCTTTAATTCTTATAGTAACTGTCATGCTATTTTAGTGGCTGTAACATTTTACATTTCCATCAATAGTGTACGTGGATTCCAGTTTCTCCATATCCCCACCGACATTTGTCATTTTCTGATCTTTGGTAGCAGCCGTCCTAGTCACTGGAGTTTGATTTGTGGTTCCCTGATTATTAGTGATTATTAGTTGAGCTTCTTTTCATGTGCTCATTGGTTATTTACATGCTTTCCTTGGAGAAATGTCTGTACAAGTCCTTTGCACATTTTTTAATAAGGTTGTTATTCAGTTTTAGAAGTTCTCTATTTATTCTGGACATTTACACCTTACCAGATACATGATCTTCAAACCTTCTGTCTCGTTCTGTGGGTTGTCTTTGACTCTGTTGATATTGGCTTTTGATGCACAAAACCTTTTCAATTTCATGATGTTCAATTTGTCTCCGATTGGTAGTCACAGAGTGGCAGTTATGGGGATTGTGTTAGTTCAGGATTAACTCCACACTTACTCGCCATCTGGGTGTTCTGAGCAGATCAAGCATTGTCACTGGACTCTTAGATTATTTGCCATCTCTGTAAAAGGGATCTCAGGTGTTACCCCCCTGGACCTCACCTCTGTCTTCCTGTACCTGTAGGCTGAGCATCCTGAGAGGCATTTGGTGAGTCCAGGGCTGCCGTGGGGCAGCATTAGCACCACAGCAGACCAGGAGGACACTGGCATCCTGGACACACCCTAATGAGGTGCCAGGTATGGGATGAGTGGAAAACCTGTGCTTGGGGTTTCGATCAGCGCACCCACAGAGGAAGTTTAGGAGTCCCTCGTGACTACCAAAATAGCATTTCAAATGTGCATTTCTTGGAAGTATAAAAGTAAAACATTTTAGTACATTTGGAAAATAAAGAAAAGATGAATTAAAAATAACAAAAAGATCACTTCAGACCCACCGACTGGACATAACCTCTGTCAGTACCTGTGAGTTCTTTGCTAGCATTTTGTTCTCTGTGTATTATAAGGGCTTTTCTGCTGAGCTACATTTCAGAAAAGAAATTTCTGGAGGTGATTTTGCCTCCCTGGCAAAACTGCCCAATGCTGGAGATACTTTTGGTTGTCAAGGGTGTTGCCGGCATCTAGCGAGCAGAGACCAGGATGCTGGTCTTCACCCGGCAGTGTCCAGGATGCAGGATGTGGGTTGGCACACACGCACATGCACATACACACCTCACGCATACCAGGCACACACCACTGTGTGCACACACAACACACAGACACAAACACTGCACACACTCACACGTATGCACATATACACACAGTGCACACACACACACGTACCCACATACATCCACATGCACACACACACACTCACAGAGTAAAGACCACATGGCACAGAATGTCATCAGTGCCGATGCTGAGAATTATCTGTGTCCGTGTCATCCAGCAGATTGCTAAGCTCGGGTTTCCAGGTCCCTCTCGACCCTTCTGATTCCCTAGGTCTGGATGGGATTGGAGAGTCTGTCTTCATTTCCAACAAGCTCCTCAGGATCACCCTTTCAGAGTGAGGATACCTAGGAGGATCACGCCTTCACCTGCTTCTCTGGGTTCCCAGACACCTCCCCAGAGAGAGGAGAATGGAAATGTCCACCTTTCCCTGTGGGGTGGAGGACCTGCAGTCCAAACCACCCTCTCCCTGCTGCCAGAGCTCCAGGCAGCACCCGCTCTGGGCAAGGCCAGAATGGTGCCCTTCTCTGCGCCGTGCACATTCCCACTGCCTGACTCCACCCAGAGGGATGAGGAAGATGCAGGCTGCCCAGCTGGCTCTAGTACCCAGTTCATGCTCAGGTCAGCCCGGTGCTACCACTATGGGCTTCTGTTCTCACCTCCTTCTGATGGCAGCCAACTTGTTAGTTTCTGAATCCAGAGAAGAGACTTATGCGTCCTTGTAAGCTTCAACACAGTGTTTCAACTGGAAATCGAAAAGTAAGCACTTCGTTGTAACTAGTTACAGGCGGGACCAACATCACGTGGAAAATTGAAGGCCTTGATGGTGGCCAAGGAAGGAAGGTTGTTAGGGAGGCTTGGGGCTTCGCTTGCCTGTGGGGGGTTCCCAGCAGCCAGTTGTGCCCAGAGGCCTGGGAATCTTGTTGCGCCTTTAATAAGCCCCTGGCTGTTTTTAAAAGGCACAAACATTAGTCAACCCAGGGTAGGCAACATCCACTGCTGACTTTGACCTAAACCTATCGGGTGAGACAGAAATTAGATTAAAGGCTTGCCTCAAAACAGACCACAGGCTGCTGAGCCATTGCTGTGGGAACTATTTTTGCTTCCTTTAAAATGTTTTTGAGCCAGGACTGCAGGCAGGGGCTTCAAATAAGCAAGGGTGGCTCCTATTCAGGAGCGCTGCAGAGAGAGACCCTGGGACTGAGGTTCCTGGCTTTGAAGCATGAGTGCTGTCCACTCAGAAGGCTCCTCCGGATTCTCTCACCGCCAGCACCTCATTCCAAAGTCCTCACAGCCGGGAGAGGGAGGAAGCAGCAGGCCGCACCTCAGGTCCACGGGGTTTGTCCTCCGACACCTAAAGTCACAGGCCCCAGTGAGGCATCTACAGGACAAGTGTATTTTAAAAATAAACAACTTATAAGCCTGAAACTCTCTTTGTGTTTCAAGGGCTGGGACTGTGAGCTCAGCAGTAAAGGAACGATCAATATTATCAAAGAGCAGATAATGACAAAGGACCAATTATAAGATTATACAGAAATATGCTTTTTCCTCTGGGGTGAGGCTGTTTACTCAGCCGAAAGCTAAAGCACTCTGTAAAGGGGGTGTCACTGGCATGGCGCTGCGAGGCATCCTGCTTCCTCAGAAATCAGTGAGAGGTGGATTGAATTTAAACCTAGATTTTGTCTTTAGTGTCCAAAGAAAGGCAGCTGTAGATGAAAGGAGAAGCTGGAGAAGCTCCCATAGCAGGAGGGCTGTGAATCTCCAGGCAGGCTGCAGAGGCACAGGGAGGAGCAGGCGGGCCGCCTGCACTCACCACCTGCTGTCAAGACCACAGAGGGACAGACTAAGTCACCAGGACAAGGGCACTGTCACAGCCACCCAGAGAAGACACCGCAGGGTGGTGTCTCCACCTCGGGAATGCAGAGGCAGATGGGTGTAATTGATTTGGACGGTGAATGCTCCCTATAGACCAGAAATGATTGATTTCACAGTTTTCATTTCAGGGGAGCCGTAACATAAAGTCTAGACAGAAAACAAATAGCTAGGCCTGAAAACAAAAGGAGAGTTTAAGAGAACAGGAGGACAGTGCACCTGCAGGAGAAGGGACCCTGGGAAGGCCTGCTGAAGGAGTGGGGAGCAAAGGGAGTGCTGTGAGCTGACCCTCCACAATGCGAGAGGCGCCAGGCCACGGAATGCATCCCAGAGAGTCAAGTGGCTGCACTGCAGGCCAAAGGCTTCACCTGGCTGGAGGGTTGGGGGTGTGGGTGGCTGCTCCCAGCTAGCAAGGCTGGTCCCACAATGCAAGGGGCGCAGACCCTGCATTGGGCCCAGAGGTGGGGTGTGGGTGAGATAGGGTACATAGTAGGCTGTCTTGGAGACGACCCCACTGCCAGGCCCCATAATGGCCACACCAGGTGGCCAGTACTGGAGATGATGGTAGGACATTAGGATTGGTGGGGTCTGAGGTTCCGTGTCTACATGGATGAGCTGACCTTTCATAACTGCAGGTGCCTGCAGATCAGGAGGAGTGGCCTAGGCTGTGCAGGGGCACATGGCAAGATGGCACACTCTGGCTGGAGGACAGTTTTCATCTCTTGATCTCACCAGCTACTGATGTCCTATGTGCCCATGATGCTATAATTCAAAAGTGCCTTTGTCACTTTACTTAGGCCGTCTTGGGGTGGATGTGATAGGAAAAGTGGTTCAGAAAGGCGAGTGAGAGGAGTGTCGAGTCCACACTTGAGCTGGGTGGGGACGCAGAGGCGGTTTTGTGCCAGGCAGAGCCTGCAGCAGCCTCACGTCCTGGTGCAGGAGGCCCCATCGAGGGCTCAGAGGGGTGAGGATGAGGAATCTCACAGTCAGGGCTTCAACAACTGAGCCACAGAGCCAGGGCAGGGACCCAAAGGGCCTGGTGACAGGTGCAGGCAGAGACCCACAGCTCCCAGAGGCCCACACATTGGCCAGAAGGACTGCCTGTGACTAAGGGTGCTGGTGTGGGCTCATCGTGGATTATGACCTGGTCAAAGTATGTGGAGATGGCAGAGGGAAAGTGGGTGTGAAGATTATTTTATTTAGTTAAGTAAGGACTGTGAGCGACGAATCTAGGAAATTCCCCTAGAACATTAATTTTCAACCTTTGTGCTGCGGCACCCTGGTGTGCTGTGAGAGCATCTTAGGTATGCCCTGAAAATTTTTAAAGATCATTAATTAAATTATTTTCAAAAGAAGTTCAAAGCCAGCATATTCCTTTTTTCACTCTTTCTTTGGATCAACATAATTTAAGTGTGCCTCAGAAGTTTAACTATAGGTTCAAGTGTGCCCTGAGATTAAAAAGGTTGAAAAACACCGTCCTAGGACATAATAGAACATGGGACGAGGTGGAGATTTCCAAAATCTTTAATAAGCACAGACAAGTGAGCTGAAGGGATGCTGGAATCTCTGAGATTGGGGGAAGAGGTCTTTGCACGAGCAGAGGTGAATCCTGGAATTGCACAGGAAAGACAGAGGACACCGCTGTCCCTACCAGGCTGGGGGTACATGAAGGGTCAAGAAGTGATCGACGTCTCAGAAGGACCATCATGATCATGGGGTCCCTCAAACAAGGTCTGGTTTCCATGAAGGCAAGTAAGGGAGCAAGCTTGCTGGGACCCAAATGACGAAGAAGAGGCCTGTTGATAACACACACAGTGGGAAGTTTTAAGGGGGATGAATCACAGGAAAGCATTTTGGAAACGTGCAGAAATAAAGGGACAAAGAGGGTTGGGAGCCCTCAAGGACTCAGGGCTGCTGGGCTTCTATGGCACATACAGTGTAATAACTGACTCAGCAAAAGACCCCTAAAGGTCCCTAACTGTCTCAGCCTGAGTCCCCGCACGTCTCAAACTCCTCCTCCTCCCCTCCCAGCAAAATCCAGGAACAGGTTTCAGAATAGAATAAGGAAGTTCCCTGAGTTCCCAAAGATTCCTAGCCACAGGTAAAACAATAGTGAAATCTTACTCAAGCAAACTTTCCCAAGCTACTGACTCTGCCAAGAGCTGTCTCCGTGCCAACCGCCACGATGTAACCCAGCCCCGAGCTACCCCCTGAGCCAAATACCAGACTGTAACCCCGCCCCGAGCTACCCCCTGAGCCAACTACCAGACTGTAACCCCTCCCCGAGCTACCCCCTGAGCCAACTACCAGACTGTAACCCCTCCCCGAGCTACCCCCTGAGCCAACTACCAGACTGTAACCCCGCCACGAGCTACCCGGGAGCCAACTACTGGACTGTAACCCCGTCCTGAGCTACCCCCTGAGCCAACTACCGGACTGTAACCCCTCCCCGAGCTACCCCCTGAGCCAACTACCGGACTGTAACCCCGTCCTGAGCTACCCCCTGAGCCAACTACCTGACTGTAACCCCTCCCCGAGCTAACCCCTGAGCCAACTACCAGACTGTAACCCCGCCCGGAGCTACCCCGGGAGCCAACTACCTGACTGTAACCCCGCCCGAGGTACCCCCTGAGCCAACTACCAGACTGTAACCCCGCCCGGAGCTACCCCGGGAGCCAACTACCTGACTGTAACCCCACCCCGAGCTACACCCTGAGCCAACTACCTGACTGTAACCCCTCCCCGAGCTAACCCCTGAGCCAACGACCGGACTGTAACCCCTCCCCGAGCTAACCCCTGAGCCAACTACCAGACTGTAACCCCGCCCCGAGCTACCCCGGGAGCCAACTACCTGACTGTAACCCCGCCCCGAGCTACCCCTGAGCCAACTACCTGACTGTAACCCCTCCCCGAGCTAACCCCTGAGCCAACTACCTGACTGTAACCCCTCCCCGAGCTAACCCCTGGCCAACTACCAGACTGTAACCCCTCCCCGAGCTACCCCCTGAGCCAACTACCAGACTGTAACCCCTCCCCGAGCTACCCCCTGAGCCAACTACCAGACTGTAACCCCGCCCCGAGCTACCCCCTGAGCCAACTACCTGACTGTAACCCCGCCCCGAGCTACCCCCTGAGCCAACTACCTGACTGTAACCCCGCCCCGAGCTAACCCCTGAGCCAACTACCAGACAGTAACCCCGCCCCGAGCTACCCCCTGAGCCAAATACCTGACTGTAACCCCGCCCCGAGCTACCCCCTGAGCCAACTACCGGACTGTAACCCCGCCCCGAGCTACCCCCTGAGCCAACTACAGGACTGTAACCCCTCCCCGAGCTAACCCCTGAGCCAACTACCTGACTGTAACCCCTCCCCGAGCTAACCCCTGAGCCAACTACCAGACTGTAACCCCGCCCGGAGCTACCCCGGGAGCCAACTACCTGACTGTAACCCCGCCCCGAGCTACCCCCTGAGCCAACTACCTGACTGTAACCCCTCCCCGAGCTAACCCCTGAGCCAACTACCGGACTGTAACCCCTCCCCGAGCTAACCCCTGAGCCAACTACCAGACTGTAACCCCTCCCCGAGCTACCCCCTGAGCCAACTACCAGACTGTAACCCCTCCCCGAGCTACCCCCTGAGCCAACTACCAGACTGTAACCCCGCCCCGAGCTACCCCCTGAGCCAACTACCTGACTGTAACCCCGCCCCGAGCTACCCCCTGAGCCAACTACCTGACTGTAACCCCGCCCCGAGCTACCCCCTGAGCCAACTACCGGACTGTAACCCCGCCCCGAGCTACCCCCTGAGCCAACTACCTGACTGTAACCCCGCCCCGAGCTACCCCCTGAGCCAACTACCGGACTGTAACCCCGCCCCGAGCTACCCCCTGAGCCAACTACCGGACTGTAACCCCTCCCCGAGCTAACCCCTGAGCCAACTACCGGACTGTAACCCCGTCCTGAGCTACCCCCTGAGCCAACTACCGGACTGTAACCCCTCCCTGAGCTACCCGGGAGCCAACTACCGGACTGTAACCCCACCCCGAGCTACACGGGAGCCAACTACCGGACTGTAACCCCGTCCTGAGCTACCCCCTGAGCCAACTACCGGACTGTAACCCCTCCCTGAGCTACCCCCTGAGCCAACTACCGGACTGTAACCCCGCCCCGAGCTACCCCCTGAGCCAACTACCTGACTGTAACCCCGCCCCGAGCTACCCCCTGAGCCAACTACCGGACTGTAACCCCGCCCCGAGCTACCCCCTGAGCCAACTACCGGACTGTAACCCCGCCCCGAGCTACCCCCTGAGCCAACTACCGGACTGTAACCCCTCCCCGAGCTAACCCCTGAGCCAACTACCGGACTGTAACCCCGTCCTGAGCTACCCCCTGAGCCAACTACCGGACTGTAACCCCTCCCTGAGCTACCCGGGAGCCAACTACCGGACTGTAACCCCACCCCGAGCTACACGGGAGCCAACTACCGGACTGTAACCCCGTCCTGAGCTACCCCCTGAGCCAACTACCGGACTGTAACCCCTCCCTGAGCTACCCCCTGAGCCAACTACCGGACTGTAACCCCGCCCCGAGCTACCCGGGAGCCAACTACCGGACTGTAACCCCGTCCTGAGCTACCCCCTGAGTCAACTACCGGACTGTAACCCCTCCCCGAGCTACCCGGGAGCCAACTACCGGACTGTAACCCCGTCCTGAGCTACCCCCTGAGCCAACTACCGGACTGTAACCCCGCCCCGAGCTACCCCCTGAGCCAACTACCGGACTGTAACCCCTCCCCGAGCTACCCCCTGAGCCAACTACCGGACTGTAACCCCGTCCTGAGCTACCCCCTGAGCCAACTACCAGACTGTAACCCCTCCCCGAGCTACCCCCTGAGCCAACTACCGGACTGTAACTCCGCCCCGAGCTACCCGGGAGCCAACTACCGGACTGTAACCCCGCCCCGAGCTACCCGGGAGCCAACTACCGGACTGTAACCCCGTCCTGAGCTACCCCCTGAGCCAACTACCGGACTGTAACCCCGTCCTGAGCTACCCCCTGAGCCAACTACCGGACTGTAACCCCGTCCTGAGCTACCCCCTGAGCCAACTACCGGACTGTAACCCCGTCCTGGGCTACCCACTGAGCCAACTACCGGACTGTAACCCCGCCCCCAGCTACCCCCTGAGCCAACTACCGGACTGTAACCCCGCCCCGAGCTACCCCCTGAGCCAACTACCAGACTGTAACCCCTCCCCGAGCTACCCCCTGAGCCAACTACCGGACTGTAACCCCGTCCTGAGCTACCCCTGAGCCAACTACCAGACTGTAACCCCGTCCTGAGCTAACCACCACGTTCTGCTTCTGTGCTTGCCAGCTTGCCACGCAGTGCAAACATGGTATAAAAATCAGCCTGCTCCTTATTTCAGGGCCGTTTGCCCTTTAGGGCAGCGGCTCCCTGTGCAGGTGTAATAAATCACCCTCTGATTTGCACCTGAAGTGAGGTCTGAGTTTTTCTCAGACAATGGCAATGGGTGCAACAAGAGGCTCTGAGCACCACCCTGAAAACACTGGGGCCAGGATGAGCCATGGAGGATGTGACCACGTGCCCTATCAGCAGGTATGTACGTATTTTAACTTTATTCAGAGTCTGAATAATAAGGGTTGGGGTGTTGGTAGAGTCACCATTTTATTTCTTAGCCTCATAGCCTCCTGGAGCAAAAGCTGAGTGACACCATCCCACAGAGAGCCATTGCGGGTGGTGACTAACAATCAATGTTATGAGGGAACTGTACTAGGATGCAAACTGTGGAGTTCCAAACTTACACACCAAAGGAGCTAATTATGCCCAAAGCCTCTCTGTGTCTTTATCACAGAAATTCAGGTCCAGCCACCTAAACACAGCACATAAATCCAAACGCTTTTATGAGTTGTTTTTTTTTTTTTTTTTTTTTCTCCCCATCACAGTTTGCCTTCAGAATTTCCAACCTTGGCAGTAGCTGATTATCAACTGGACAGTGACAGGCACAGGTACCAAGCCTCACGTCATGCTCCAGCGTTTATTGTGCAGACATTTAACCCCACATGAGGGAGATCTGCATCTCCCCATTTCACAGGTGAGAAAATTCTCTCCTATTGTCCAAAAATCCTACCATGGCTGCTCGTCTCCTGACTTCAAACTCTGCACTTCCTCCCTTATTTTTTCTATATATTTCTAAATTCATTGCCAAGGAAACTCTCCCAAGTGTAATTTGAAACAAGATGGAAAAAGTTCTCTTTCATTTGAAATGCAGTCAAAGCCCTTGAATGGGTTATGAAAGACATTAACCCTAGGAAAAAAGTTGGCATTTTCCATCTGTTAAATCACCCTCTCGATGTTGACCGCACCTTACCTCCCCTGTCCTCATCCCTAGTGAGAGCCCAGCATCTTGCTTTCAGAGAAGAGGAGCTGTCCCCTCCGTCTCCCACAAGTAGACTTTCATATTCACAGGGAAAGCAATAACATTTTTTGCAGTTCTGCTTATTTGCAAACAATGTCTTTCCAAACCATTACTGGTATAAGTGTTGTTGTTTCTTTCAGAGACAAACAAAAAGCTATATAGCATATTTGGGGAAGGCATTTCATTTAAAAGAGAAACAAAGACAGCAGATACTTCTCATGGAAGAGGCTCATTTCTGGGCTAACCAAGATTGTATTTACTCTCTGATGACTTATGTGGGCGGTGTGGGAAATCTCTGAAGCCGAACAACCGCTATGGAGAGGCTCCCTTTGTTCCTGCTCTGTGTCCCATCTGCCTGGACTCCACAGCTGAGACCTGCTTTCAGATCTGGCATTCTGTAAAACATATTCCAGTCCCTTTAGTCCTTATTCCTGCACTACTCCATCTTACGTCTCAAACTATATAATTATTTATGGAAAGACGTCCACATTTCAAGTTCATTGAAATCTCGTTTTTTCTCGCATCACCTGCTCAGCACTCACCCCTCGGGTCTTGAACACGGCTGACCCTCTGGTTCTTGAGGAGAGAATGAGCAAAAGCAGAAGAGATATCGCCAGCACCTGCTGGATTCTGCCTTATGGCAAGATTATCTTTTCTGTTTTAATTATAAATAATTTTATTTGGGGGATTCATCACCATGGTCCCTACTGGAGCTAATATTGAGCCTGGCATGTAGTTGACTCTCATTAAATATGAATTAATGGTGAAGGATGAACAAAACACTCACAGTTAGATTAAAAAAAAAAAAAAAACCTTTCTTGCCTCTAATTCAACTAAGTGAGGCTGACTCAGCTGCTGAAGGCGTTGCTGGGAAGAGGGCTCCGCTGCCTGTGACCTGCTCCACCAGCCCAACCTGGGCCTTCTCTCAACACCTTGCTTCTTCCTGACTAAACAAATAGCTTGAGTCCAGCCAACTGTTAGCAGGTGTCCTGTCTCTACCTTCTGGTCATCACTCTTCATTTCAGAAGAACACATTCATCATGCAATAAGCGGGTAGGCAGCATCTAGCTTCCCCAGACAACATGCTAATCCAGTGATTAAGACAGGTTTTTCATTTCTCTAGTTCTTGGCTTTTTGAAACACAAAATGAAATCATTAAGCTAAATCCTTGTGGTCTATCTAGCCCTTGATTACAATAATCCTCATAAAACATAAAGCCTTTCCCCCAATACTCACGAGTATTTGTATTTTCAAAGCCCAGAAGTCCAGGAAGGAGGCAAGTCTGCACTTTGGGCTTCTGCCCGGCAACCATCAGCTGAGTGCCTGGTCACAGTGTTACTTGGGTCACAGGTGGAGGCGGCACCTCTCCTCCCGGCCCCAGATCCCAGCAGCAGGGCAGTACTTCCCCAACTGCACATGTCCTCCTTCCTGGGGAGGGCACGGAGACATCAGCTCACCTGTTACACTGGTTCTGTGTCCACCACAAATACAGAAAGATCAGAGTAGCCGGAGGGGTTTGTTTGCTCTGCTTGCACATTGGAAAGGACAGTGAGGTAGACTTAGAGAGAACGGTGAAGGGGCCACGTCTTCTGCAAACAGCACTTGGCCAAGCTGTCTTCTCCCCTCCTCTCCTTCCCTCTCATTCTTCCCCTCTCCATTCTCTGATTTTCTCTGGTTGACTTTATTCTACAGAAAAGCTTTTGTATGGGATAACAAGGTAGCTGCCAGTGGCCGCAGCATTCTGCCCCAGGTTTAGTGAAGCTCCTTCATTGTTTTCCAATATCTGTACTCATCTATGTAAGAAATACTTACTGAATGCCTCTGTTCTGGGTGCTTAGGCTATGTCCACAGAAGAAGAAAAGGGGGGGGGGCAAAAATCAAACTACAACAAAATGCCAACAGACATATGATAAAATGCTCATCATTTCTGATCATCAGAGAAATGCAAATCAAAACCACCCTGAGATATCACCTGACCCCGGTGAGATTAACAAGCATCACAAAGTCCCAAAGGTGCAGATGTGAAGAGAAGGGAACACTTGTACACTGTTGGTGGGACTGCAAACTAATACAGCCTCTGTGGAAAGAAGTATGAAAAATCTTCTTCCCTAGAAGAAAAAAGTCACTTTATTATAAGGACATTTGCAGGAGAGCGTTTATCACAGATCAATTTATAATCACTAAGATGCAGGAAGAACCCAAGTACCCATCAACTCAGGAATGGATTAACAAACCGTGGTATGTGTATACCATGAACTACTACTATTCAGCCATAAAAAAAATGGAAACTTTATATATTTTGTATTAACGTGGATGGAGTGGAAGCACATTCTTCTTAGTAAAATATCACAAGAATGGAAAAGCTAGTATCCAATGTACTCAATACTAATGTGAAGCCAGTAGACGATCTAATAATACATACAGGAGAAAAAAATCAATTCAAGTTGGGGGAAGGGAGGAGGAGACAGAGGGGAGAGGGAGGAGAAAGGGGGATGGGTGTGCTCCCACCTAATGGGCACAATGTAAGGGTACTGGGTACCTCCTAGCTGAGACGCACAACTGCAACAGAGACCTTACCTAACAAATGCAAACATTGCAACTTAATCATTTATATCCTCATATTAATCTCAAAAATAAAACCGCAACAAAGGCTCGGCGCCTGTGGCTCACGCGGCTAAGGCACCAGCCACATACACCTGAGCTGGCGGGTTTGAATCCAGCCTGGGCCTGCCAAACAACAATCACAGCTGCAACCAAAAAATAAAATAGCCGAGTGCTGTGGCGGGCACCTGTAGTCCCAGCTACTTGGGAGGTGGAGGAATCACTTGAGCCCAGTCGCTGTAGGTTGCTGTGAGCTGTGATGCCACAGCACTCTACCCAGGGTGACAGCTTGAGGCTCTGTCTCAAAAAAAAAAAAAAAAAAAAGTAACTTTCAGGGATTGAAATACACATTGCACAATTGGCCCTGCTTGGATTGGGTATCAGCCACTGGACCAGTGACTCGCAAAGGAGCCCAGGATTGCCCGGGCCTGGGTCACTTGGCTGTTCCTGAGGTGAGAGCTGGAGGGATGCCGCTGAGTTTGGCAGCCCTAGCCAGCAGAAAGCAATGGGGAAAGGGAGTGAAAAAACAGGGTGTGCTGGAGCCCCACCCTCCTTCCGGGAGCCCCTTCTCTCCTTGGACTCTGTGCTGGCCCTTCCTGTATGTGGTGCTGTCATATCCCAAGGGCTCTTGCCCCACTTTCTCGCCTACCCTTACGCCTGCTCTGACCCTGAATAACCTCAGCACCCACGTGGATGGTGTATGTGACACTTGCTTCACAGTTACTCAACCTACTAGGTGCCCCTAGGCACCTTTAAGTGACCCATCACTGAAGTTGGCTATAACGCAGACAGGCTTTACTTCCAAACGCATCTGTGAAAATCTCACCTTCTGGCTTCAATCTTCTATCTTTTGCACCCATCATTCCTATTTGCCTGTTCTTAAAACCCATCTAAACTTTCAGCCTCACTCCCTAGAGTCGAGAATCTTCCTAGGTTCGTCTCGCAACCCTACCTAGGCTAAACCCAAAGTCCTACTGAAGCTCTGCCCAAGAGCAGCCTTGCATGGCAAGGCCAGCCAGCCGGTTCCCTCTGCACCCAAGCTCCCTGCTCCCCAAGTCTTCTTGGTACACACACAGAGAGTCTGGAGCTCACCTCCCACTACCCTGGGGCCTGCTGCTCACCACCCTGCTCTAGGCATCCCCTCTATTCCAGCCTTTGGTCTGACTATCTTTCTTCTATCACCCTGTTTTCAAAATGTAACTCCCCAGGGACTTCCTTCTGTATCTGAGATTCTCACTTTCTTCCTGGCTCAGCACCTCAGCTTCCCTCTCCCTCCCTCCAGGCCCTGATCCTCATGGCTTGCTGGTCAGACTACCTGTCAGTAAGGACACCACCACCCAGTTATCTTTATATTCTGCCACACAATTGGCACTCCAAAAACCTGTTGGATTGAAGGAAGTTGGGTCTTGTTGGGTGAGATTGGATTAACCTGCACCACCTCCGGTCTGTGCCAGGGTCTGGAGGCAGTAGAGTTTGCATCAGGATCCAGATGAACGGGTAGTGAGCAGTCGATCTGGGTGCGGCCTCAAACAAGAACATAGAGAAAGAAACACAGCAACCCCAGAAAGAGCTCACCTAAAGTGACCTGTTCTTTGCAAGCCCTGTAGCTTTAGAATCAGGGCAGTTTAAAGCTGCAGTCTGCAACCTGGGGGGCACAGATGGGCCACTGTCGGTGGCCGGTAGCCACCAGCTCACAGCTGGCTCAAGCTCTGCCCCCTGTCTGATCCCTGCTCCCGACCCCCCCCCCACACTGCATCTGTGGAAAAATGTCTTCACAAAACCAGCCCCTCCATGCCACCTGCATCCTCACCCGAGCTCCAACTCCTGAAGATTCTCGTCCCCAAAACCCCCTACGTCAGTGGAAAAATTGTCTTCCATGAAATCGGTTCCTGGTGCCAAAACGGTTGGGAGCTACTGTTTTAAAGGGGTCCAGAAATTGCTGAGATTGGCTGTAGGTAAATGTGGAGTGTTATAAGGGGTAAAATAACAGAAATAATAGAAATAAGGGGTAAGGAAAAAGAACAACTTCTCAGCAATCCCACCCCAGCCCCAGTGAAAATGATTTACAAACGCTGGCGCACGGTGTGGGCAGAAGTCACTAAGGAAATGATTCTTAATCCATGAGCCTCCTGGAAATTAATTCCCCTCGTCCCATCCTTAACCTGCATGACTTCTCCTTGATCCTGAGCCCTGAGTTAGCCGAATTCAGAGCATTCACCAATTGCATGTCCTGGTTTAGGGTAAGAGGCTCTCATTCAGCGCTCACTGTGCGCCCGCACGGCAGGTGCACAGCGCGCTGCAGGAGCAGCCTCGCCGGCAGAGGGCGCTGTCTGCCCGCACAGGGCGGCCTCCCGCGCGCTGAACAAGCTCACCAACAATCCTCATTTGCTTACCCAAGACCTGGAAGATTTTCATCTGAGATTAATGAGGGATGGGTGCTAAATTTCATTCCCAGCTCTCTCTCCTCTGCAAAACATAGATGGAGCTGGAAAGATGGCGGGAAACACACTCCAACTATCAGAGCACATTCTAACAAGTCCTCGAGAGGAAATGGTGTTTTCCAGCAGGTGACCACTAAATGGAGTGTGCCTGATAGAGGGCAAGGTAAATAAATGCTCCACAGGAGACGCTTCCCAGGCTGGACTCTGGACAGGACCCCAGGAGAGCCCACAGGGCCGCTGAGCCACCGCCAAGGGAAAGGGCACCTCCCCGGTGCCATTTATAATGTCCCCTTGGAAAGCTATAACCCTATTACAGCACAGGAATATGGGGAAAGACACAAGGAAGGGGAGGGGAGGGGGGAGGGACCACACCTACGGTGCATCTTACAAGGGTACAGGTGAAACTTGCCGAATGTAGAATATAAATGTCTGAACACAATAACTAAGAAAATGCCATGAAGCCTATGTTAACCAGTTCGATGAAAATATTTCAAATTGTAAATAAAACCAGCACATTGTACCCCATGATTGCATTATTGTGCACAGCTATGACTTAATAAAAAAAAATATATATATATATATGCATATAATGTCCCCTGAAACCATTGCGTCTGTTCCCTGCGCTGCCAGCCAGAGCCGCGTCTTGTCTGAGAGGCCCCGGGGAGCCCAAGGTTATGCGGGACTAAACCCGGCGTGGTGGCTTCCCAGCCAGTGCCCCACCTCCAACAGAGTTCCCCGCGAGGAACCGCTCAGGCACACCCCACTCCGCACGGCAGCCGCTCCTCGGCGATCCCCCAAAAGGAACATGGTCTCCAAGACGAGCATTGGCAAGGAATCACCCCAATATGAAGTCAAAGATTATTTTGATTCATCACCATTAAAAACAATGATACATTTCCTCCTTGGTAAAGAGAAAGGACTAAGTTGATAAGTAAAATCAACAAAATTAGTTTCAGAATCATGGGGATGGTTTATTAATTGGAAGAAAATAATAATAGTATCATCTAATTCAACATCTTTGAAAATGTTAGAAACCACAACAGCCCACTGTATGAGTTGGGCTGTCTGCGACATCAAATGCTCTGTGAAAGTAACACTCCCCACCCCACAGCTTGAGGCCTCCTTCCATCCAGTCATCCCAAATAACCCCTTGATCCTGCATATCAAGAGCACATCTCAAATACCCACATAGCTTTTCCAGATTGCACAGATAATGCCTGTAGTTCCAGCTACTCGGGAGACCAAGGCAGGAAGATCACGTGAACCCAGGAGTTTGAGGTTGTTGTGAGCTAGGCTGACACCATGGCACTCTAGCCTGGCAACACAGTGAGTTTCTGTCTCAAAAAATAATTTTAATTAACTATAAAACAAAGTGCACATATAAAGTAATAAAAACTTCCAGAATATCAAAACTAATAATTCACAAAATTTCTTCTTACTTCTTTTCTTTTTCTTTTAAAGCTTCAAGCATAAATTCATGCACTTAAATAGTAAAATGTTACATAAAAACTCTGGGCCAAGGAAAATTCAACAGCAAGCCCAGAAAAGAAGGAAATAATAAGTCATAGAAATAAGGCCCTTTTGTGGCCCACACCTTTGGTACAGACGGGCCACCAAATTGGCTCTGAAGTTTCTAGCAGCCAAATTAAAAAAAGAGAGCGAGAGACAGGATTAAGTCCTGGAATGAACAGGTGCTCTATAATGTATCTGTTTAAGTTCTTTCAACTCTATCAGGTAAGGACTTTTACGTCTCTTACTTTAGATGAGAAAACAGGTTTAAAGTATTCAACTGTGTATCTAAACTCCAAAACATAATGAATGTTGAAAGCTTAGATTCCAGCTTAAGTCAGCCTAAACCCCAAAGTGCTTGATCATACTGATACAGGGTTCTCCCATTCAAGGCTGGACAGGGGACCCCAGTTTTCCTCGGCTTGGGCAATTTCATGAAGGGAACGCCTGACTTTTTGTCCTGAGCTGGAGGGACTGCATTCATTTGCTTGTTGATAACACTCATTAACCATTAAGTTGAAAATTGTTTCCATCTGCCAAGTCCTGGCCAAGTGTAATTCTCAAGCCCTGATACCCCTAGATAAAGAGCCCACGTAGAGACCCCCACTTGGTCTTTCTTTCCCCCTGCCAGGAGCTCTGGTGCATTTTACTTGTTCTGTATTCCTTTCTAATAAAATCCTATCTTACCACTAATCTGTGGTCTGTGGGTTCATTCCTTGAATTCCCGAGACCAAGGATCTACTGAGGAGAGATACCATGGGAAAGGGACGTAGAGCTGCTTCCCAATCCTGTCATCTTGTGGTGAGAGAAAATAGAATAGAATGACAGTGTTCAAAGTTTGATCTGAAAAAACTTTGCTATAGATCTGCCGAGTCCCAAAATTTGTCCTGCATGCAGCCCAATGTAGAAAAGGCACATCATGGTGTTACTATACATAGACCCTACCAATTAAACTGACAAAAGAAAGGAGAAAAAAGGCAAAAGCATTTCATTTGACTTGATATTTAGTTTGTATATGTACAGAGTCCTTCACAGAAAAAAAGTGAAGACCCCAAAACAGCAGTTAACGTTGGTGAATTTATATACCATTTTAACAAAGGGTGATAAATTATGGAGAAGTAATAAGATGGAGGAAGAGAGGCTTGGACATCTTGGGATGGTAAATTGTGGAAATGTACGTATATGGGGGAACCTAACAAGACAAAGGTTATTGGAACAAGATCTGTTTACACAGACCCATCTCTGTGCCAACCTTCTCTCTCCAGAGATAATGGTGGTTGTTTCTCCTCCTGGCATGGGGTAGGGAAAGGGGAAGATCTTCCCAAAGGCAAATTTATATCCTGCTTTTAGGCAGAGAGGACAAAGATATTTGCTGCTGCTTAATTGCCTTGAGCTCAAAATAACCCTCACGCTAAAGTGGCATATTCTGATCCTCATCAAGACAAACCCTGCTGATTAGGCACTGGGATTAGAAGTAAATGTCTGAATGGCACCTAGAAAGGCCAGTCCTGAATTAATGTTGCTGTTATCAATATAACTTCACTGGCTCTGCCATTCTCTGTTGGAAAATTGTTGTTTTGAAAAAACATATTAACATAGTTCCTAGAGGGTAGTTATCTAACGTCCTCACAGGGTTTTCAGGTATTCTTTCACCAAGTTATCAATACATTTTAACCTCACCCTTCCCTACCTTTGCTTAGGAAGGAAAGCGGGGCTGTGC
The DNA here is from genome assembly GCF_027406575.1 of Nycticebus coucang. Taxonomy (NCBI): domain Eukaryota; kingdom Metazoa; phylum Chordata; class Mammalia; order Primates; family Lorisidae; genus Nycticebus; species Nycticebus coucang. Next base: position 4,234,505 of record NC_069790.1, read on the forward strand.
CTTCTTGGAGGTGCCGTTTTCCTCTCTCGTTCTGACTTTGCAGTGACACATCCCTGGCCAGCACAGCAGGCTAATCACCGGTCTCTTCTACTCTGTTATCATCTCAGTGGAGGTGGGCCAGATCCTCAGCAAGACAATTCCTTTGTGTAAAAGCACCACTTCTCATGAAAGCCTGATTTCAAAAGAAAACCTCATCCCGGCCCCCCACAGGACAACAATTACAGACACAATCTTCAAGAAATACCTGAGAGGAGAAGCACTTGCTTTTCGAGGAAAATAGAAGCTGCTCTCATTCCCACACAGAGCCTCAGAGTCAAGGAAAGGATTGTATCCCCAGTCAAAAACGATGGCAGAGTCAGGGCAGCAGGGAGCAGGAAGGGAGGGGAGAGGAAGCCCCTGAAACCTGCATCAGGGCACAGCTGAGGCTGAGCCCACCGCCAGATCCTGCTCCAGCACCCTGTGACTCCCACGTCAGCACCAGTCTCTGGGCCTCCTCCACTCCCTAGACAGGGGCCAGGGCCATGGTGGGCCACATCCATGGATGCACTGAACAACCACAGTCACATAAAGCTCTGGCACAGAGGGATGGGAAGGAATTTTATCTTTTTTATTTTTGCATAGCAACATTAACTATATATGAGTCTCCAAAATGTTTTGAATTCAAAACAATTTCCATGGAGAAAACGCCATTGGGAAAGAACTAAGGCAATACAAGCCTTCTCCTGCCTTGATTTCCAAGGCTGTCCCTGTTAGAAATGGGTGCAGACTGTCTGCCACACCAGCCACCATCTGCCCCAGCACCGCCCACCTCCAGTCTTTCTGCTCACTGTTTGCATTCAGATGCATTTGTCTGCCACACCTCCGGCCGTCCTCATGGTTTTTTAGTTGGTTGTAGCAGTGTTGAAATCTCCACACCTGCTAAGTGAAATGTATTCATCATCCCCCACATTCAAGTACAGTCACGTGTCACTGCACAGTTAAGACAAGCTCTGAGAAACACTTCCTTAGAACTGACCCACACCTAGGCTGTGTGATAGGCCCTACTGCTCCAGGCTGCACACCTGCCAGGATGGGACTGCACTGAACAGCACAGGCAGTTGTAACTCGGTGGTTAAGTAGTTGTGTATCTAAACATATATAAGAAAAGGTACAGCAAAAACACAGTATTACAGTCTCATGGGATCACTTTCATATATGACATTCATCCTTGACCAAATTGTTTTGAGGGTGCATAGCTGCAATTTTGATGTTCCTAATTTGTGTTACTAGGAGTGCTAGTTTCAATAGATATTTTAGGGAAAGAGACAGGGATGAAAGCGGGGGGGGAAGGAAGAAAGACTTAGAGAAAGAGATTATAAGGAAGGGCTTCATCTGTTTCTGTCTGTAGGGATTTTGCGTTTCTTGATTTTTGTATATCTCAAAACTTTCATAATGACCTACGTGTTCTATCTCTCAGAAATTCAACCTTTGTGTTTGCATGTGGTGAGACAACCTGCGCTAAAGAAATCAGGTTAACTCATATATACCTGAGTGTGTCTCACCAAGACACCCTTCTTAGTCTGCATAGCTCCAAGAAACACAGGACAGATCGCAGACCAGTCAAAACCTCTGAGCAGAGAAGAACGCATCTTCACCTGTCCTGAGGCATCGGAGAACCCCAGAAGTTTGCAGAAACTGGACTAAAAATAAAATACTGACAAAATTCAAGCTCAGCTGAGTCTCCACAGCTATGTATGAAAACTGATGAGGTGCTTGAATGGGTCTATTTTGTACCACTGAACCCAGGGCACTGTCTTGAAACAAGCAAATATAAGACGTTATCTCTTTGTAAAAATGTTATGGTTAGGGAAAAGGTAAAAAGCTTCCATTCAATGTATATATAGCTGTCCTCAGGAAAGAAATTATGTGTGTGTCTGTGTGTATTTGATCCAAGCCATCAGATGGAAGGTTAGAAACCATGTTTGTGCCCCTAAAAGTAGGGAACATCGAAAAAGCCCAGGCCTGCTACACCAACACAAACCTAGAATATTCTATTTTTTTTGAGGAATGGGAGCTGGTTGTGTTACCAAGCTGATCTCAAACTCTTGGCCTCAAGCAATCCTCCTGCCCGAGCCTCCCTGGTCACTGGCATTACAGGCGTGAGCTCTGGCTCTAACAGAAACCAGGAGTATCTCGTCAACCAGCATTCAGCAGACTTTTGTGTAAAAGGCCAAATAGCACACGTTTCAGGCTTTGCAGGCCATACGGTTTCTGTTGCAGCCATTCAGTTCTGATGATGTAGCATCCAAGACAACACCACACCAATAAATGGCACGGCTGTGTTCCCAGAAAACATTTTCACAAAAACAGGTGCTAGCTAGACCAGGCCTGGCCTGTTCACTATACTTCACTTAGCCTTAGGAAAATTAGTGCTATCTGATGTAAATTTTGGTAACAAATGAAGTATTTTATACCTGCCCTGTCCAATGCCCTAGTTATATTGAACTGTTGATCAACTGAGGAGCTGAAATTTCAATTTTATATAATTTTAGTTCATTTAAATAGCCACGTATACTGGTGGCTATTATGTTAGACAATGAAATTCTTGTATAAATGCTGCCTATGATTACTATGTCTCAGAAATGGCCTGGAGGTGAAAGACTGGACCTTAGATTAGGATATCCACAAAAAGTAGACCATAGAATTTCTCTGAAGAAGGGGACAGATACTCAACACAGGTTTTGAAGAAGGGAGTGGTCTCTAGAAGAACAACGGCCTGAGCACGGGGAAATGAAGATTGACATTTTAGACTTTACCTCTTTCATGTTTACATGGATGGAGCTGGAACATGTTCTTCTTAGTAAAGTATCTCAAGAATGGAAGAAAAAGTACCCAATGTACTTTTGATTGTTATAGCCTACCCTACTATGAAACTAATTTGGGGCTCTCACATGAAAGCTGTAACCCAGTTACAACCTAACAATAGGGGGAAGTGGGAAAGGGAGGGGAGGGAGGGGGGTGGTAGGTAGAGGGAGGGGGATCGGTGGGATCATACCTGTGGTGCATCTTACAGGGGTATTTGCGAAACTTGGTAAATGTAGAATGTAAATGTTTTGGCACAGTAACTGAGATAATGCCAGGAAGGCTATGTTAACCATTGTGATGAAAATGTGTCAAATGGTCTACGAAGCGAATGTATGATGCCCCATGATCATATCAATGTATACAGTTATGATTTAATCAAAAAAAATAAAGAAAATAATAAAATTTTTTGTTGTCAAAGACTTTCTCTTTGCCAAAGTTTTATAAAGTTCCTCTAACTCCGTTCTGATGGGGCCCTCCTTGGGCTTCCCTCTCTGTCCTTGTAGAATCCAGTTTGAACAAGAATCCTGCTAAGTCAGTTTAGCGACAGTCCCATGGTTGGTATCTGACCACCCCAGCTATCTTGTCTCCCTGGCCGGCCTTCAGCAAGAATTCTGTTCAGCTGCTCTGACAAGAACCCCCTGACCCCAGAGGTTTTCTCTTAGCCACTTTCCATCCACTGACACCACCCTGCTCCTTGGCTACACATCTTCACTTGCCTCTGCTGTGTTGGAGCCCAGATCACCTGTCCCCCACACTGCAAGACCGTGTTGGGAAAAACACATTCACCTATTAGGCATTGAGCTTCAGTACCAGTGACCTCAGGGAAGCAGGGTAGGCTATAACAATCTTTTTTTACTACTTGGTGTTAGAAACTCAAGGTCAAAATAGGAATATAATATTCCCTCTTCCTCTTCTCGCTCTCTCTTTCCCCCCTAGTTTCCTCTTGCAGGCAAAGGAAGCAATTAGTTCATCTTTGCCAATATAAAGCCAGTAGAATTTCCAGCATCTGATATACGTTTCTGGTGTGAGCTGGGACTGCCCTTGGGTCTTCGGCCTCACTGTGAAGTTCTGGCTTGAGGCATCCTCTGGAAGGCCTCTCCCCGTCAGCATCAAGCATGAAGCTGTGGCCTCAGCCACACGTGCAGACATTCTTGCTTCAGAACAACCGTCTTCTCTGGTCCTGCTCTCTTTCCATTCCTGTCCCTCTTGCCCCTGGATCTCAAACCTTGGCTCTGCCTCCCAGCAATAAAGACACATCACTTGCTCTCCTAGATGGCTGTGCCATAAAAACAAAACCAAAAAGCCTCTTTCTTCAACAAGCAGGAGAGCAGTCTCCACTAACTACTGACTAGACTCAGAGGCTCCCTCCCCACATGAGCAGACCAGATAGTGCCCCCTACAACACACAGCAGGGGCAGAGAGCCGTGCTGGGATTGAGATTGGACCAGAATCCCACCCACTTTGAGAGAAAGGCTTCCAGAGAGCTGGAATTAACTGTTATGTATTTGCATTGCTTGAGTTTCTTCAATGTTTTCAAGTGGGGGCTATGATCAAAAACAGACGGCCAACATTACTTCAAACCACTATTGACCTGCTCATTGATCTGTGCAGTAGATACTGGCCGCCTCCTGGCACTGGGCTCTGAGCAGGCAGCAGGGAACCCCTGGACCCTGCCCTCAGGGTGTGAACAGTCAAAAGGTGAGAGCGTGACGCTGAGGCCCAGCGCAGTAAGCCAAGCTGGCTCTCCAGTAGTCCATCTGGTGTCAAATTATTGGGTAAAGAAGGCTAAAACCAAAATAAATGAAGTGTCACAGCTATAATTAATTACAAATAACCTCTGTTGAGGATAAAAAAAGTACAATTTAACAGTCCTAAATTCAAAGGCTGACTTCACCAAGAAATAGTGTGGCCATAAGGTTGTTTCCATGTCCAAAAATGGTGACAAAAATTCCTAATTCACAAAACTGCTATAAATAGTCAATGAATCTTTACAATAGATTGCCAACTAATAAAATGTCACTTATGAAAAACTCGGCCCAAGGGCAGCGCCTGTGGCTCAGTGAGTAGGGCGCCGGCCCCATATGCCGAGGGTGGTGGGTTCGGACCCAGCCCCGGCCAAACTGCAACAAAAAAAAAAATAGCCGGGCGTTGTGGCGGGCGCCTGTAGTCCCAGCTGCTCTGGAGGCTGAGGCAAGAGAATCGTGTAAGCCCAAGAGTTAGAGGTTGCTGTGAGCAGTGTGACGCCACGGCACTCTACCCGAGGGCGGTACAGTGAGACTCTGTCTCTACCAAAAAAAAAAAAAAAGAAAAACTCGGCCCAAATCTGCATTAGCTGAAACATTATAGCATCCTAGAAAGTGACTGGCCTGTATTCTCTAAAAATGTCATTGAGACTAAGGATAAAGGCTGAGAATCCCTTCCAGCTGACAGAGGGCCATGTTCTAAAGAAACACAGCAATAACAAAATACAATGTTTGCAATGGGTCTGGATCCCAGACCAGAGGCCACATGGCTAGAAAACTGGAAAACTGCAATGACAATGAGGGCTGTAGTTTTGTTAATATTAATGTGTTATTTTAAAATTTCTTGAATTCCAATCACTATATTGTGGTTATATTAGAAAACATTCTTGTTCTTAGGACATACACACTAAAGTACTAAAGATAAATGGTACCTGCGAGTCACACTTAAATGGCTTAGAAAAACTGATAAGCAGATAGATATAGAAAAAAAAATACAGCAAAACATTAACAAGGGCAAATCTGTATGGAAAGAATATAGGAATTCCTTATTCATTCTTGCAACTTGTCTATAAGTGAAATTATTTCAAAATTTAAAAGGGGGAAAAATAAAAGATTATGTGTCCAGACATCACAGAATTGGTCCAAGTTTCACTATTCTTTTCTTTCCATTCCAAGTCTCTGTATCTTCATAAGCATAGAAGGAAAATAATAATACCCCTCTCACAGGTTGCTAAGAAACATTAAATAAAATGTGAAAACACCCATTACAGGGCCTCACGTATAATAATGGGCATTAAATAAATGCAAGTTGACTTTAAAATGTTGAGCAATTAAAGGAATACTGGAAATACAGATAAAGGAAAACTGGCGGAATACAAGCTGCTTACCCTTTGTACTAAAAATAAATAGTATTGTGCATTCAAATGGTGCTAATTGAAGTGAGTTATGTAGTTATCTGCTTTCTCTTGGTTAAGATGCTTTCTGTCTTTGTTCAATTTTATTCCATATGAAAACATGTTTTTGTGCCTAATGCTGACTTTACAAAGTGTACGGTATGTGAGCAGGCTTTAAATGAAAATAACAGAGAAAGTAGATCAGTGTGCTGGGCTTGACATCTACCACACCTACACCAGAGCCCAAGCCACAGCAGCCACCTCAGCACCAGTGTCCTCGCTACAAACTGGGACCAATGTCTGGATAATATTTTTTACCTGGAAGGTCTTAGAAAATTAAATAGAAGATGAGACATATATTTTTTCAAATGTGAAAGGGATAAAGATCAACAATTATGAGCATTCACATGAGCCAATACAGAGAAAAGAGAATGGAAGATGAATCAGGTGCCTCAGACTGTCCAACCCAGTGCTCTGAGAATAACCACCTTTCCCAAAGTGCCTCCGAGACTGTCCAGCCCAGTGCTCAGAGAATAACCACCTTTCCCCAGGTGCCTCCAAGACTGTCCGACCCAGTGCTCTGAGAATAACCACCTTTCCCCAGGTGCCTCTGCCACTGTCCAACCCAGTGCTCTGAGAATAACCACCTTTCCCCAGGTGTCTCTGCCACTGTCCAACCCAGTGCTCTGAGAATAACCACCTTTCCCCAGGTGCCTCAGCCACTGTCCGACCCAGTGCTCTGAGAATAACCACCTTTCCCCAGGTGCCTCCGAGACTGTCCAACCCAGTGCTCTGAGAATAACCACCTTTCCGCAGGTGCCTCTGCCACTGTCTGACCCAGTGCTCTGAGAATAACCACCTTTCCCCAGGTGCCTCAGCCACTGTCCGACCCAGTGCTCTGAGAATAACCACCTTTCCCAAGGTGCCTCCGAGACTGTCCGACCCAGTGCTCTGAGAATAACCACCTTTCCCCAGGTGCCTCCAAGACTGTCCGACCCAGTGCTCTGAGAATAACCACCTTTCCCAAGGTGCCTCCGAGACTGTCCGACCCAGTGCTCTGAGAATAACCACCTTTCCCCAGGTGCCTCCAAGACTGTCCGACCCAGTGCTCTGAGAATAACCACCTTTCCCAAGGTGCCTCCGAGACTGTCCGACCCAGTGCTCTGAGAATAACCACCTTTCCCAAGGTGCCTCCGAGACTGTCCGACCCAGTGCTCTAAGAATAACCACCTTTCCCAAGGTGCCTCCGAGACTGTCCGACCCAGTGCTCTGAGAATAACCACCTTTCCCCAGGTGCCTCCGAGACTGTCCGACCCAGTGCTCTGAGAATAACCACCTTTCTCCAGGTGCCTCTGCCACTGTCCGACCCAGTGCTCTGAGAATAACCACCTTTCCCCAGGTGCCTCCAAGACTGTCTGACCCAGTGCTCTGAGAATAACCACCTTTCCCCAGGTGCCTCCGAGACTGTCCGACCCAGTGCTCTGAGAATAACCACCTTTCCCCAGGTGCCTCTGCCACTGTCCGACCCAGTGCTCTGAGAATAACCACCTTTCCCCAGGTGCCTCCGAGACTGTCCAACCCAGTGCTCTGAGAATAACCACCTTTCCCCAGGTGCCTCTGCCACTGTCCGACCCAGTGCTCTGAGAATAACCACCTTTCCCAAGGTGCCTCTGCTGGGTCAGGCGCCTAGCACGCCCACACTGCGAGTTACACAGTGCACGTCTTCTAGATGAGGGATATATCACTAAGCTCCAATAGTGACATGTTTGCTCAGGTCCCACTACTCCCTACATGGAGAGCTCCTGAGTCCTGGGGCAGCTTCCTTACCCACCTCCTAATGCAGCCGCTCTTGTCCTCGGTTCTGTCCATTTGACCTGTGAACCCCCACAGCCCTTTCTCCTCCCACAATTCTTTATTACGGATACATTTCCACACTGAGCGGGGAGCAAAGGTTAGCAAGAATGCAGGATCTGTCTCATTCAGGTTGCTGTACATATTTGCCCCCAGCAGCGGACCGAGGCCCTCCTGGAGGGGGTGACCCTATGCAGTAAAAACAAGACTGCAGTGTGGGCAGGAGATCTAGGTTTGGCCCCAGCTGGCCCATCCGGTCTTTGCTCCCTGGAGGCACTGAGGAACTTGGTCGGTCTTCATCAAGTCTCCCGCCTCAGAACTGCTGAGAGACACATGCCCAGCATCACATCACACCAAGGCCCCCCAAATACATGGTTCTAAGAGACACTCTGAGAGCAGAGAGCTCTCAAGAGGACACTCCCCGCTACTTGGGCATGACAAGAGAGAAGGCTGGAGGCCGCTGAGCCTGTGAGGATTTCTCAGTCACCTGGGTGGGTCTCACCACCTGTAGGGCACTCAGCAATGGACAGAGAGAAGGATACTGGGAAATTAGCTCCTTGAAAATGTTACCTTGAATGTTGTTCCTTTTCTTAATGGAAAATTTTGACCTATTCTTAGAGTTCAAAAAAATCTTGAAGAGACATTCATGAACATGGCCAGAACCCACCTGTCTTCCTGAATGACAGGATTGGTGTGGTGTGCTGCAGGTTTGCAAAGAGCATGATTAGACCTGGGCTCATTTGCTGGTCTGCACAGATGGAAATGACTCCCTTTGATGAGATGACTCAGGCTAGACCATAGCTAGACCAGCTGGCAAGCTGAAACCAATGTTCTGAGCAGGTGGCTTTTCCAGTCTTCCGTACTCCCTGTTCCTCTTGAAAGTAACTTTAACCAGGTCAAACTCAGTATTATTCCAATATAAGTTGCCCCCACAGATGCCTTTACATTAAATCAAAATGCACCCCGGGTCGCACTTTAGACACCCCTGGCAGGATGCACCAGCTGGCCACAGACCTGCTCACTGGTCCCTTCAGGGAGAGGTTGGCAGCCGCCTGACATACCTTGTTTTACCTCCATCCCATGATGCCTTGTGTGGAAAACCTGATTACTCCTATCCTCCTAGTCATTTAAATCCCCCCTGGCATCAAGGATTTATTTCTTTTTTCTGACGATAATTGCCTTTTCCATGATAAAGAAGCAGCCAGCGGTGAGCTAGGAGGGAGGCAGCTCCCACTTCTGTGTTCATCTTGACTAATTAGCCACTAGCAGAAGAAATGGCCCCACACAAATGACTGATTTTAATGTGCTTCTCAAATTTGATTGGATGCAGAAGTGCAGCTTTGAAATATCCATCTTGTTGTCAAAATGGTAATCATGACACGGGGCTGTTTTATCACGCAGAGCCCCAGTCGGGCAGACACTGACACAGCAATTGATGTTCTCTGAAAATGAAAGAGAGACGGTCCACCTGCCAGCATCACTTAGAGTCTGTTTCTAAATGTTCCCACAGTCTTCTCAAGACAAGTGGAATAAACTTTCTAAAGCAGTTAAGTGACTCTGGTTCTCAAACACAACTTCCGAATTCCAGATCCAGTGGTAAAGAAGATGGCCACTTCCTGACACCAGCTTCACCTCCCCCCACCCCAACTCCAAGCATAAGGGAGTAAGTATTTAGAAGCTTTTGTTAAACAGGGCTTAGCATTTCCTGGTAGTTGGAGAAAAGGATGCATGGGTTGATAAGCCAGTGGCAGCAGAGCTCCACCAAGCCTCTGTCATGCAGCAGAATTTCCCTGCCAAGTTCATGCCCCTTTATCGGGACTCCCCTCCCACAGAAAAATAGCCTCTGCCCTGTGGACTGAAGTGACCCAAATGTAGGTAAGGACCTTAGCTGGGAGAACCTGAGGGTAGAAATCAGCCTGGCAAGCCCTGGGCACAGTACCCCCACTCCAGAAGGTGCCCACGGCACACGAGTGAGGAGGTCGGCACTCTCGCTGAGGCAAGGGGGCAGGCAGGACCCATTGCCACTCGCCCAGCCGGGGCAGAGAGGTAATGGCTGTAAGTGGGCCTGAAATGGAAAGGGTCAGAAATGAAAAGTAGGGTGGAGGGTGACCAAGGAGATAGCTGGAGGTGTTTACTAGGAGTGAACGTGGGGGTTGGGCAGAAATCAACATGCTAAATTTATACAAGGCTGAGCCGCTCCACAAGAGACTATAGGAGGCCTGATGCTGGAAGCAGCCACCAAGAGCATCCCCACCACCATCTCCTGGCATTCAAAACCTTCTGCAGTCCCTCCCACAATGGGACTTGGCATTCATAGGCTATGGAAGACCTGGCCTGCAGCTTCTGCCCTGGGCACCCCCTGGACTCTTTCTCTGGAACCACCAGCTCTTGGGAAACCCATGTTGTGACCAGCCCACTGGGGAGACCCACAGGGAGGACACTGAAGCCTCCTGCCCCAGTCAGGTGACTAAGTTGGTGGCTCCCTAAGCCCCAAGCCCTCTTCTGAGACCACAGCACTGACCCACAGCTGATCACGGCCTCGTGAGAGACCCTGACCCAGAACCATCAGACTAAGCCACTCCTGGCTTCCCGGTCCTCACACCTGCGTGAGACAATGCACGTTTGTCATTCTCTGCTAAGTCTTGGAGTAACTGGTGGCAGGGCAGTAGATAACCACCACGTCTGACAAGGTAGTGAGAACTCTGCCAACAGAAACAGCCAATCTGAGTGTGGACGGGTCAGGGGTGTGGAAGAGACCCTCCCAAGGAATCTGTGACATTTTCATAAAACAGGGCTGGCCACTGGCCTACGTGAGGGGCTGCTGAGGCCACATGGCAAATTTGCACAGAGCCTGTGATTTCAAAAGCAGAAGTGTGTTTCCTCACAGTTGTGGGGCTAAATGTCTGAGATCAGGGGCATTAGAGCTGGTTCCTTCTGAGGGAGGAGCAGGGTTCTGGGCTGTGCGGGGAGGACCGACTCTCCGGCACTGTGGTTGGCTGTCTTCTCCCTGCGTTTTCACACTGTCGTCCATCTGTACCTATCTGCGCCCAAACTCCCCTCGTAAGGACACCAGCCATATGGGATCAGGGTCCTGCCTCATGGCCTCGTTTTAACTTGATTCCTTCTTAAAGCCTCTGTCTCCATGTAAGGTCACATTCACAGGAACTAGGGGGCAGAATGTTGACACATAAATTTGGGGGGAAGCAAATTCTCCCACAACAGTTCCTCACTCAGTACCCTCCAATGCACCTGCCTCACTGTTAGATGAGGAACAGGAAGCCCCATGAATAGGGATCCCCCATTCAGCGTTCTAATGGCACATCCCAAAGTCACCATGTGCAAAAGGGCCCTCGCAGAGCCGTTTGTGACTTCGCCCAACAAGAGGGAAAAAGAATAAGAAGAAAGACACCTTTCCATCTCCGTTCATTCACACTTGCCTCTCAAATAAATGCCCCTGTTGGCCACACAGGGTGACATTCAAAACTGTAGTCATCCTGGTGAGTAATCTGTATGGATATGAAGGGTTTTTCCTGTTAGTGGTTGATATCAGATGTATAATCCTCCTTGTATCATTATTGTTCTTCTAAATGTGTGCCCGGAGGCTACTCTGTGATAGCCACCTACAAAATTTAGAACAAATGTGTTTCTGTAGCTGTTCCAATTATTCAAATGTGAGAGAAATATAGGCCTTCCAGAAAGATTAAATTTCAAAGTAGATCTTTTTATGTTTTCCAGCATTTGAAATTCACCTTTGAATGGCTATAAAAGATACAAGTCTTTCCTTTCCCTCGTATCTAGGAGTCATGATTAGATTGCTCTGCAGGTTGCCAGGATACTTGGGAGTGTGGGCTTTACTGCCGGTGGTAAATGACCGTGTCCACCAATCCAAAGATTTAATATGCAGACCGAGCGATGCCGTGAGAGAGGCGACCCCTCCTAGCACTTTGCTGCAGCCTTCCTGCTGATGGGACTACAGCGTGGGACTGGAGTTAGAGGACAGCCAGATTAGTTTCCAGCTCTCACAAGGAGTGTGTGAACTGTTTCTTTATAAGAGAAGGTGATAGTTAACATAAATCTGGGAGAAAATAATGTAGACCCTTGAAATAGCACAGGATTTGAAATAACATTTTAGTAAAACTCTAGTATGAATCAAAACAGGAGTAAGGAAAGTGACTTAAACGAAATGTAACTTCTTCTACTTAGGTTTTCAAAACCTGGACCAGAATTTGGCAAGAAGTGAGAAATTAAGTCCCTTCTGGTTCTGGAATCTACTGGATGCTGAAACCTCATCCCAATGTCCCTAAGCCCTGCCTCCCTCTCCCATAAAACACACAGACATTGTGTTTTATATGACAGGCAAGTGCTAAGAGCTATAAATAAAAACAATACGAGGGCATTCACCTTTAAAGAAACCACAGAGAAGAGAGGGAAACATGATATGCACATATCTAACTATGCATTTAACAAATAACAGATTAAATCTTGTTATAGGCATTGAAATAAATGAGGGAACAAAATAAAGACCTTTGGGGGCTCATACATGGATGTAATTCAGGCTGTACACTGTTAAAGTTTACAGAGGACCAGAGAGTGGGCACTGATGTGAAGCTGGGAGCTAGAGATAGCTGGCAACTGATTTATTTAACACATTTTACAAAGCTTGAGTGCCTCGCATATGTCAAAAACTCTTCCAAGTACAGTAATAGGTAAGAAAGGCCCTGTTTCCGCCTTGCAGAACTTAGATTCTGGTCAGGAAGATAAAAAGTTAAGCAAATAATGAAAACAAAGTATTACTAAAACAACATATCAATACAATTTTGATATGTTTACATGGATGGAGCTGGAACATATTCTTCTTAGCAAAGTATCTCACGTATGGAAGAAAAAGTATCCAATGTACTCAGCCCTACTATGAAGCTAAATTATAGCTTTCACACGAAGGCTATAACCCAACTATAGCACAAGACTATGAGGAAAGAGCCAAGGAAGGGGAAGGGAGGGGGGAGGTTGGGGTGGAGGGAGGGTAATGGTGGGGCCACACCTACGGTGCATCTTAGAATGGGTACAGGTGAAACTTACTAAAGGCAGAATACAGATGTCTACATACAATAACTAAGAAAATGCCATTAAGGCTACGTTGAACAGTTTGATGAGAATATTTCAGATTGTATATGAAACCAGCACATTGTACCCCTTGATTGCACTAATGTACACAGCTATGATTTAACAATAAAAAAAAGTGTAAAGTTCATGTAGGAAGTCACGATTATTAAAATAAAATTATATGACAAAGAGCCTAACATTCCAAATGTTTGTTGTTTATTATAAAATTATAAACATACAAGTTGTTTTACTTGTGTGTAGAGGAAACTTACAAACAATAGTACATTTTGATGATTTCAGGAGCATAGGAAGTTGTGATGGATCATTTAACCTTGAGTTAAGCACAAGGTCCTTGTTCTCTATTTCTATGGACTCCTATTTGTCCAGTTTAGGCTAATTTTTCTCTCCTAATTTCACTGTCTAGGAGAGCTCATTAAGAGAGTTACCTCATCAGACTAAATGTTTCTTTCCTTAATCCATCTCATTACACTTTCAACACCCCCAGTACTGGCCTAAACATTTGAATTTCATAGTTCCATTAATGCAAATAGAATCTCATCACGGTCTAAAGATTTCTAGGAGAGCTGGCATTGAATGTCTTCATTTGAATGCATAAGATATCAGTATCCCTTTGCATATTTCCCTTGTTTACAAGAATTTCTTCGTCAGAGGTGAGATCATCAGTGCTTTGCAAAATGAATAAGTGCATTTCAGATTCACAAAGTACTTAAATGAAGCAAGATCCCTTTATTCAGCTTCAGACATGTCCAATAAAGTGTCCCAGATAAGATGAAGAAGGCATGGAGTGGGGACCTGCACAGAATTATTGACATTCAGATGTAATGGATACTCCAGTCAGAGGGAAGGAGAACCACAAGAGAACAAAAGGGAATAAAGAGGGAGAGAGCCCTGTCAAAAGCACAGAACCAGTAACAACCCTGTGTTACTCCGGAAGGGGGCCCGGAGAAGACCAGATTGGAAGGTGCCAGCATGGATTCTAATCTTCCTCTCAGTTTTTACCAGCTAAGAGACCTGGATGGAGTCAGTAAATATGTCTTTGCCTTCCTTATTCATCTGAAAAATAGGGAAAATAATCCTAACTTCAGAGGTGCAGTGAAGACTCTGAGAGACAGCCGACAACGCAAACACTTTCTACAGTGTGTGGTATAAAGTATAAAGAACCACAGGTGCAATCAACATTAAAATTCTATTAGGATATATGTAAAAAACCCACTGTTAATGAATTCAAAAACATGGACATAATGGACAATTTTGATAATAATATAATGTTTAAAAATTAACCCGAGAAGAAACAGATAAAATAAGTTAAAAATTATTTTTTTTTTGAGACAGAGTCTCACTATGCCGCCCTCTGTAGAGTGCTGTCGCATCACAGCTCACAGCAACCCCAAACTCTTGGGCTTAAGCAATTCTCTTGCCTCAGCCTCCCAAGTAGCTAGGACTACAGGTGCCCATCACAACACCCAACTATTTTTTGTTTGTTTGTTTGTTTTTTCATGAGATAATCTGTATTTGGAAAGAAAAATGTTTTTTTTTATTAAATCATAGCTGTGTACATTAATGTGACAATTGTACATTAATGTACACAATGACAATGCAGTTGTCATTCTTGTTAAGCAGGCCCTGGCCAGACACAAACCTGCCAGCTTCGGTGTATGTAGCCGGCACCCTTCTCACTGAGCTAGGGGGAGCCAAGTTAAAAATTATTAAAGAAATTGAAATAATATTCAAAAGTCTACATACATATACCTCAACACTCACACAAACACATACAAAAAAATCAGGAGTTATTTCTTTGTTATGCAAACTAAAATAGGAGATTTTACAATGGCTATAAAACACTCAACTCATTATGCAGCTCTTATGAGCTTGATATCAGAATTTTTAAAGAGTGGTTCAAGAGAACACAATCAGAAATCAATCTCATTAGAGACAAATAAGCAAATATAACTGAAAATACAAAAAAATTATTTTCCACAATGTACTAAAAATGCATAGTGATCAAGTAAGTTTTCTCTAAAGAACACAAAGATGTTTCAGCCTCAAAAATCAATTTTAATAATTCTCCATATTTACAGACCAAAGAAGAAAAATCTATAATCATTTCATATGATGTAAAAAATGGTGAAATCAAATACTTATGGTTAAAAACACATTTATAAAACTGGAAACAAAAGAGATTTCCACAGCCTGGTCAGTGGTAGCTAACAGAAACCCAGAGCAAGCACCATAACTAATGGTAAAACATCAGATACATTTCATGCAGAAACAAAACAAGAAACAAAAGCACATTTTTAGCACTGCTTTGCAACTTTACACCAAATATTCTAGCTAATGCAATGAGAAACACTTCTTTAAAAATTAAGAAAAATAATTAGAAATAAATCAAACTGTCCTTTAAAATCATACACACTTTGCACATAGTATAGAATCTCTAAGAGAGGTGGCAATGAATGTATGAAAAATACTTTTGAAAAACAACAACAAATAAGAGCGACATGAACAAGATGGAAGACTAGAGGTGCCTGACACTCATCCCGCCACAGAGAAGAACCAAAACAACAGCAACAAAACAAAAACTACACTTCAACCAGAGTGTTTAAGGAAGAACACTGGAATAGAGGGAGAGATGATGGAAAACCTACAAAGCACATAAACTCAGAAGAGCAGCATTCAGAGAGAAGGCACCCCCACAGGGTGGAGGTTTTTAAGGTTGGGTCAAAGTACTCTACTGCATACCTATATTGCTCCTGTCTCCCTCTTTCTGTGCCTCTCTTCTTTTTGTCAATATTCCCTTTTATTCACCCCTTCTCCTTTCTCTTTTTTGTTTTCCTTTTTTTCTTTTTTTTAATCTTTTTCCCTTCTTGCTCTTCAATCTTCTCATCCTTCCAGTCCTGTACCAAAAGGACTCATTGAAACCCTAGGATAGAAGCATGGTAACTTAAAGAGCAAAAGGAAGTGAAAGAAAAATTAGGGCAAGGAAACAGATGAAAGAAAATACTCATGAGGAAGAATCGGCAGAAAAATCCTGGCAACATCAAAAACCAGTCCAGAGCAATGCCCACTGCCCCCAAGGGACCATGAGGTAGCAACTGCAGAGGATTCCACCTATAAAGAAATGTTAGAAATGACAGAAAGGGAATTTAGAATACAGATGATGAAAACAATGAAGGAAACTGCTAATAGAGTAGAAAATAACCAAAAGGAAATCCAAAAACAGAATCAAATCAGAGATGAACGATATGAAGAATATAGAAAGGATATAGCAGAGCTGAAGGAACTGAAGCAGTCAATTAGGGAACTTAAAGATGCAATGGAAAGTATCAGCAACAGGTTAGACCATGCAGAAGAAAGAAGCTCAGAGGTAGAGGACGAAGCTCTTGATATAACTCAGATAGTTAAAGAGGCAGAAAAAAAGAGAGAGAAAGCAGAATGTTCACTGACATAATTATGGGACTTTATGAAGCATTCAAACACATGAGTTATAGGTATCCCAGAAGCAGAAGAAGAATGCCCCAGAGGAATGGAAGCCATACTAGAGAATATTATAAATGAAAATTTCCCAAATATCTCCAAAGATTCTGACACACTCCTTTCAGAGGGATTTCAGACCCCAGATTGCCTCAACTCTAACCAAGCTTCTCCAAGACACATTGTGATGAACCTGTCCAAAGTCAAGACAAAAGAAAAGATTCTTCAAGCTGCCAGGAATAAGCACCAGTTGACCTACAGGAGCAAATCTATCAGAGTGACTGCAGACTTCTATAATAAAAATTTTCAAGCAAGAAGACAATAGTAATCTACCTTTAATCTACTTAAACAGAACAATTTCCAGCCCAGAATTCTATATCCTGCTAAGCTGAGCTTTAAAATTGACACAGAAATCAAATCATTTACTGATATGCAAACATTGAAGAAATTTGCCATAACAAGACCAGCTCTACAAGAAATACTTCAACGTGTTCTACACATTGACCATCACAATGTATCAACAGCAAAGTAAAAACTCAGAAATTAAAGGACAGAACCTAACTTCCACACTGATGCAAAAGATAAAACTAAGTAATGGATAAGATGAATAGAACACTACCACACTTATCGATTATCTCAATAAATGTTAATGGCTTGAATTCCCCACTGAAGAGGCATAGATTGGCTGACTGGATTAAAAAACACAAGCCATCCATTTGCTGTCTGCAGGAAACACACCTCATGTCAAAAAACAAATTAAAACTTCAAGTCAAGGGTTGGAAGACAATTTTTCAGGTAAATGGAATTCAGAAGAAAAGAGGGGTTGCAATCTCATTTCCAGATACATGTGGATTTAAAGCAACTAAAGTCAAAAAAAAAAACAACAAAGATTGTAACTTCATATTGGTCAACGGAAAAATACAACAAGAATACATTTCAATTCTAAATAGTTATGCATCCAACTTAAATGCTCACAGATTCTTGCAACTTAGTCTAAGCAATATGATATCCTATACCACCATAATAACAGGGGACTTTAACACTCCTCTTACAAAGCTGGACAGATCCTCTAAACAGAAATTAAACAAAGATATAAGGGACTTAAATGAGACCCTAGAACAACTGTGCTTGATAGACGCATATAGAACACTCCATCCCAAAGATAAAGAATATACATTCTTCTCATCACCCGATGGAACATTTTCCAAAATTGATCACATCCTAGGACACGAAACAAACCTCAACAGAATGAAAAGGATGGAAATTTTACCTTGTATCTTCTCAGACCATAAGACACTAAAGGTGGAACTCAACTCCAACAAAAATGTTCAACCCCACACACAGGCATGTAAATTAAACAACCTCATGTTGAATAACAGTTGGGAGCAGGAAGAAATAAAAGAGGAAATCATTAACTTCTTTGAGCACAACAACAATGAAGACACAAGTTACCAAAACTGGTGGGATACTGCAAGAGCAGTTCTGAGAGGAAAATTTATCACTTTAGATGCCTACATTCTAAAAACAGAAAGAGAGCACATCAACAAACTCACAAGCTATCTTATGGAATTGGAAAATTAAGAACAATCTTAGCCTAAACCCAGCAGAAGAAAACAAATATCCAAAATTAAATCAGAGATCAATGAAATTGAAAACAAAAGAATCATTCAGAAAATTAATGAAACAAGGAGTTGGTTTTTTGAAAAAAATAAATAAAATAGATAAACCTTTGGCCAGACTAACTAGAAATAGAAAAGTAAAATCTAGTAACCTCAATCAGAAATGATAAAGGGGAAATAGCAACTGATGCCACAAAGATACAAAACATCATCTCTGAATACGACCAGAAACTCTATGCCCAGAAATTTGACAATGTGAAGGAAATGGATAAATATTTGGAATTACATCCTACCCCTAGACTTAGCCCAGACCAATTTCAAGCACTGAGATCAAAGAAACAATAAAAAATCTTCCCCCCAAAATGCCCTGGTATGGACAGCTTCACACCAGAATTCTATCAAACCTTCAAAGGAGAGCTTATTCCCATACTGCGGAAATTATTCCAAAAAACGAGGAGAAAATTATTCTTCTCCAACATGTTCTACAAAGCAAACATCACCCTGTTACCAAAACCAGGAAAAAAAAACAACTAAAAAGGAAAACTTCAGACCAATTTCACTAATGAATAAAGATGCACAAATTCTCAACAAAATCCTAGCCAATAGATTACAGCTTATCATCAAAAAAGTCATACATCATGATCAAGTAGGTTTCATCCCAGGGATGCAAGGCTGGTTTAACATATGCAAGTCCATAAACATTGTTCATCATATTAACAGGAGCAAAAACAAAGACCAAATGATCCTCTCAATATATGCACAGAAAGCATTTGATAAAATCCAGCAACCTTTTCTGATTAGCACACTGAAGAGTATAGGCATAAATGGCACATTTCTGAAACTGATCAAAGCTATCTATGACAAACTCACAGCTAATATTTTACTGAATGGAGTAAAACTGAAAGCTTTTCCTCTTAGAACTGGAACCAGACAAGGTTGTCCTCTGTCACCTTTACTATTCAACATAGTGCTGGAAGTTCTAGCCAATACAATTAGGCAAGACAAGAAAATAAAGGGCATCCAAATGGGAGCAGAGGAGATCAATCTCTCCCGCTTTGCTGATGATACGATCTTATACTTAGAGCACCCAAAGACTCAACCACAAGACTCCTGGAAGTCATCAAAAAATACAATAATGTCTACAGATACAAAACCAATGTCCACAAGTCAGTAGCCTTTGTATACACCAATAACAGTCAAGATGAGAGGCTAATTAAGGACACAACTCCCTTCACCATAGCTTCAAAGAAAATGAAATACCTGGGAATATACCTAACAAAAGAGGTGAAGGATGTCTATAAAGAAAATTATGAAACCCTAAGAAGGGAAATAGCAGAAGATATTAACAAATGGAAGAACATACCATGCTCATGGCTAAGAAGAATCATCATTGTTAAAATGTCTATACTTCCCAAAGCAGTCTATTGATTCAATGCCATCCCTATTAAAATACCAAAATCGTACTTCCAAGACTTGGAAAAAATGATTCTGCATTTTGTATGGAATCAGAAAAAAAACTACACAGCTAAGGCAGTTCTTAGTAATAAAAACAATGCCAGGGGCATCAGCATACCAGATTTTAGGCTGTACTACAAAGCCATAGTGGTCAAGACAGCATGGTACTGGCACAAAAATAGACACATAGACATTTCAAATCAAATAGTAAACCAGGAAATGAAACTAACATCTTATAACAACCTAATCTTCTTGGGTGATATTAATGGGCAAGCGACATGAAGAGAATCTTCTCTAAAGAAGACAGACGAATGTCTAAAAACATATGAAAAAATGTTCATCATCCCTATCTATTAGAGAAATGCAGATTAAAACTACCCTGAGATATCATCTAACCCGAGTGAGGATGGCCCACATCACAAAAATCTCAAAACTGTAGATGCTGGCATGGATGTGGAGAGAAGGGAACACTTTTACACTGCTCGAGGGATTGCAAACTAGTACAACCTTTCTGGAAGGAAGTATGGAGAAACCTCAAAGCACTCAAGCTAAACCTCCCATTTGATCCTGCAATCCCATTACTGGGCATCTACCCAGAAGGAAAAAAATCCTTTTATCATAAGGACACTTGTACTAGACTGTTCATTGCAGCTCAATTTACAATCGCCAAAATGTGGAAACACCCTAAATGCCCACCAACCCAGGAATGGATTAACAAGCTGTGGTATATGTATACCATACCACATATTCAGCCATTTAAAAAATGGAGACTTTACAGCCTTTGTATTAACCTGGATGGAAGTGGAAGACATTATTCTTAGTAAAGCATCACAAGAATGGAGAAGCATGAATCCTATGTACTCAGTTTTGATATGAGGAAAATTAAGGACATGGTGGGGCTGGGGGAAGGGGAGAGCAGAGAGAGAAAGAAGGAGGGAGGGGTGGGGAAAGGAAGAGCAGAGAGAGGGAAGGAGGGAGGGGATGGGGTCTTAGTGTGTGACACACCTTTTGGGGTGCAAGACACAATTGTAAGAGGGACTTTACCTAACAAATGCAATCAGTGTAACCTGGTTTCTTGTGCCCTCAATGAATCCCCAACAATAAAAAATAAAAATAAATAAAATTCTGCCCCCACCCCAGAAAAAACAAAGGGAAAAAAAAAGCATGTTCACAAGAAACCGACAGATAGGTTTCAGCAGAGAAAGAGAAACTAAAGGAAAGAATGAACAGAAATACTAGAACTGAAAACTCAATGTCTGAAGTCAGTTTTCACGTCTGTATGTGTGTGTATCTCTCCCGGTGGGCTGAGCAGGAGAATGAAGATGAAAAGGAAAACGTGCATCCGCGCACCTGTCGACCCTCAGATCCATTAAGAGAAGAAAAGTATTTCAATCCAAAGAACAGAGACTAGAAGAAATGGGCTGAGGCTCAGGGGCCAATGTGGAAAATTCCCAAATGTCTAAAATGCATGTAGTTGAAGAAGACGGGCAGGAAGAAGAAACGGAAAGAGCAGACAGTAGGGAAAGTATTCGAAAAAACAGTCGCCCCTAACCATCTAAAGTTAGTGATGATAGAAATGTACAGGTTGAAAAAGCTTATCAACCTCAAGCAGGATTAATATTAAAAAAAAAAAAAACTACACAAGGGCATATCACAGTCAAACTAAAAGGGACCAAAGATAGGAGGGGAAATCTTCAAGGCATCCAGAGAAAAATGGCGTATTGCACACAGGGCAGCTACTGCTTCTGTGACCGCTGTCTCTCCTCAGGAAAGTAATGGAAGCCGAAAGACAGCAGAATAATTTCCTTAAAGTTCTGATAACAGCAGCAGAAGGAGGGCAAAATGAGGGCTTATGCTATATTTGGAATAAAATCCACAGCAAATCAGCTCCTATAAGTGGTTTTACCGAGAATATAATAGTGAGGGTCTCTGGGCTCTTCTCCTAGTACTATATGAGAAATGGAAAACTAACAAACACTCAAAAAGTAAAGAATAAAATAAAACACAAGTGTCTCTTTGTATTTCAAATAGAGTCTAGAAAGATATGAGAGCAAGTAGGGAAGTGATGAATGGCGACTATTAACCAAAGGGAGACTCTGCCCTGGAAGGAAGAAGATGTGGCCTGATTACAGATGAAAGTGGATGAGTCATCAGCAGATTAAGGAGAGAAAATGACACACCAGCCAGAGCTCTACATAGAGAGGGAAACAAAAAGCTTGAGGTTAATAAGTGGACAGAGGATGGATATGTGTAAGGCTGGTGGAGTGAGATGTGTTAACTAAGGAAACAGGTGCCAGGCATATGCATGTGCGCTGCATGATTCTTTCAACACTTCCGCATGTTTGAATTTCCTAATAATACAATCTTAAAAACAAAACAATGAGAGAAACAGGGAGGAACTTTACACTCTCCTGACTACAAAAATGAGCAAGGGTGGCAAAAATTTTAAAATGCCTTTACAATATTGTTGAGATTTTCTAGAGCAGTCCCCTGGGTTTCCCTGGCCACAGAAAGGGAAAAAGTCTCAGCCTCCTGCAGCCTCACTCCAGGATGTCTCCCTAGACTTCATTTCAGGCGTCACGTGCACCTGCAGTAGGGCTGAACTTTCAAAACTGAGAGTATTTGGGTGCAATGATTATGTCACTGTGCCCCTGACCTTTCGGGGGTTCAACCCAGTCAGAGGGCACCATCTGCAATGAAGAAAAGGACCTGTTGTCCAGGAAGGTGCTGGGCAATCCCACAGCAAATGAGGGAGCAAGCGGGAGCATGAGGAATGATTTAACCCTTCTCTGAGATGGAAATAGGGAGGCAAAGCGTGGACTGCAGCACAGGGTTGCTCAAGTTGTGAGACCTCCATGAAACCAAGTCTTTTCTTTGGACACGGACCTCAGTCACTATAGAGTCTGTAATGGAGAGAGAGAGACCACATATTTCATGGACCTAAATACTGCAGGCTCTTCATCTCTATCTGCCTGGTTTAAATTAGTTCTCCTCTTGCTTGGTTTTATGGCTTTTGCCCAGACACTTCCTTCCGCCCCTCTCCATTCTCTTCCCCTCCCTCTTTACTCCTCCTTGGCCCCTGCCCTTTCCTGTGTACCCGCTGCCCTCCTCATTTCTCCTTCCCCTCGGCTTGGTTCACTGGCCCCTCACCCACTTCCTTCCAGCCTACTCTGCCACGCATCCTCCTTCCCACCTTCCTCATGAAATCCTAACAAGAATGACAAATTAAAAACAGTGACGGTCTCTAAAGAATTAGAGTTCAGCCGAGTACACAAATACCCCAGCAGGTTTGAAATACTGATGACAAAACCTTCGTGTTAGTTTGATAGAGACCTTCTAGTAACCAAACCCAGGGTAAGGGCAGGAGCCCGCAAGGTAATTTTTAATTAGAGGTGCTTTATCAAACTCCTCTTTCAAGATGACTCGTCCTAAGCCATAAGGAATTAAATGAACAAGGAAGTAAAAGAAAACAAACCCTAGATTTGTTCCAGAAAAAAATGGGTCAGGGCTACACATTTATAATCTGCTGGAGCCATGCCACCCATAAAAGGGTGGCTGCCCAACCTCTGGGAGCCAAACTAAACAAGGAAAAAGTCAGGATGCACTTAATAGAAAGCAAGCTGTGAGCCTGGTAGAAAATGGGCTGCCCACTGGATACAGTTCATGTTTTCCATACGAATCTGAATGCCCGGAGAGTCAGCCACAGTTTTCCTCATGTAAAATGCTGTAATCCCATGTAAACTTTTGGCGTCTGCAAGGATTTCTATTCCAGTCAATGTAAAATAACGGTTTCTGCAGGAGACAATTAGTAATTATCTGTAGGCTTGTTCAAAGTTCAATGCTAGCCACCACCATCAACACCTTGCAAGGGGAAGCCACAGTGGGAAGCAGGTAAGAGGGAAGACGACCGCTGCAGGTGGAGTCCCTGCCAGGGCCTTGAGCAGCCGGGTCAGTGCAGGCTGCTTATCCTGTTTTTCACAAAGGTGTGGGTGTGTATGTGTGCACACACACATGCACACACACACACCTATACACACATGCATGTGTAAATATGTGTGTGTATCAAACATGTTCCTGCCCCTTAAAATCAAAGATGAGAGGAAAACCCTTCAATGCCTTTAACTGATCCTTCAAACATTTATATTTTCTGGTGGCGTTTCAGCCATAATTATGAGGTTTCCTCCAATGCATGCAACTGCTCTTTTTTGAGATTTCTGATTCAGATGTTACTCTTAGATTCTACTGAGAATAGGGTTTAAATTTCTAACATTCCACCTCAGAAACACTGACAGAGTATTCCTTACACTAGTCCCCCAACAGTTACATGAAAAATTGTGGTTAGCTACATTTGGTCTTTCGTTTTCCATGAACACATGACCCACACAGTATGGTTACGTTTATTCTCTGATATAACTTTATATTTTCCGTAGGATAAATAACCCCCTCTCCCAACCTGCTCCCTACCTCTTTCTCTGCTTCTCTCTCTGCGGACAGAGAAATTCCTTAATTTTGGTCTACAATTAAGGCATCCCCCAAATCTCACACACAAGGGTAAGTCCCAACTCAGTACATGCAAGCACATCAAATACTCCAGGGAATGCAGGGGTCCTCAAACTATGGCCCGCGGGCCACATGCAGCAGTGTGATTGTATTTGTTCCCGTTTTGTTTTTTTACTTCAAAATAAGATATGTGCAGCGTGCATAGGAATTTGTTCATAGTTTTTTTTTAAACTATAGTCCGGCCCTCCAAAAGTCTGAGGGACAGTGAACTGGCCCCCTGTTTAAAAAGTTTGAGAACCCCTGCTCCAGGGGGTGATAAAGCTGAGGTCCTCAGACTTCCACCCCGCCATGTCGGGGATTCCCTGCACCTCTCTCTGTGGGACGTCTTTTATGGAGTGAGTAGTTATGCCTCCAAAAAAACTCACATGTTGAAGTCTATACAGTTTGCCTGTATTTGGAGTAGGAAGCAAAGGGTAGGCCCTGACCCAATGCATGGGCCCTTCTGGGGAAAGAACTCCGGAAACCTCTCTCTCCCCTCTCCCTCCCCGTCCCCCAGAAAGAGGCTTCACTAGAAATTTACCCCTCCCTTGTCCAGTACCTGAGATTTAAGGCCTCCAAAGCCATGAAACAACAAAGTTCTGGAAAAAATGGAGGAGGTGGAAGAAGATGACTAACCAAGAAGACTGTGGGGGCAGCGTTCACAGGGAGTAACTGAGAAACAAGAGTTAGTGGGATGGTTTGGAGCATGATTCTGCTTGGTGCTGCGGCTCAGGGGTGCTCTGCAAGGAGGCAGGGTGCTAGTTGCTATATGTGAACCGGGGCAGCAGGGAGATCAGACAGGCTAGGCCAGTCTTGGGCAGGCAGTCGGAGGGAGCCCTTTTGCACCTGTCAGTTCTCAGGGGAAGTGCCTGCAGTGGGTTGCCTGCAGTATAGAGCAGCCAGACCGAGGGCTGGATGGAGCGAATTTGCTACCAGTTTGGCAGAGGTAGAGACAGCCAGTCTAGGAAGGTCCTGGTGCAAGGGTTTGGTCATTATGGCAAGGCCGTGAGGCCGGCCCCCTGCAGGAACATGGCCACTTCAGTCCATCTGCTACAATGGGTCCCCTAGTCGTGATAGGCTCAGGGACTCTAGCCCCCCCCCAAGAACTTTTGTCTGGGGCACAAGTGAGACCAGCCTCTGAAGCGTACAGGAGAGGTCTGAGTTCCTGACCTGGCAGAACCTGGTTGCTGATAAAATAATAGGGCAATCGCTGTGGACATTTAAGTTGGGGATGTGGCATATGCCTGGGTTCTAGAGAGAGGTTAGCAGTTGTGCTGTCCATCCCCTAAAACTGCACCACTATGTGTGTGTGTGTATATATATATATATATATATGCTTTTATGTGTATAGGAATATATGTAATTAGTTTTCTTAATTTTTTTTCCTTTTTCTTCTTGTATTTTCTTTTTTCTTTTTTCTTTTTCTAGGGGGCGTTGTGTTTGTTTTTTCATTTATTTGTTACTGACATTGCTTATTTAGGGTTATTTAGAGCTTTACCTATTTTGTATTGAAGTGTTTTGTTTCTTGCTTATTTGTATGGTTGGTTCATTTCTTAACTTCTATTTTTACTTTCATCAAGAGCAAGGGCTCCAGTCTTTTTTGGTTACAGTATTTTAGACTCATTTATTCTCTCTCCTATTTCCCTCCAGTCCATTCTGTCTGGACAGAGACTCTCCTACCTTTCTCATCTCTCCCACAATAATCGGCTCTGTAACAACTAAGCTATCCCCTCCCTTTTCTTGTATCCTTTCTTTCTTTACTCCACTTCCCTTTCTCTCCTCTGTTACATACAATGGTAGTTTTAATTTCCTTTATCTATTCTTATCTTAACATGATTTTCTTTTTTATTATTGTGCTGAGAGCTGGGGTGACATGGCTGTGGTCTGGCAGGTATGCCACAGCAGTGAGCTGGCTCAAGGGGACTAAGAGACCATTCTACCTCTGGCCCTAGGAAGATAGTTTTGGCGAGACCATGCTGCAGAATTTTTGTATTCCATTTTCATTCTTACTTAATTCTTCCTCGATGATTATTGTTTTTGCTCTTTTCCTTCCATTCCCAGTTTTGCCAGAGGAAGAGTCTGTTTCTGCTCAGGCTTGTAAGAAACACTTGATTTTGAGGAACCCTCTCAGTCCAGCCCCCTCAAAACCCTTCAGTTACAAGCATGGCCTTAGCACCGTCCTGATCAATACTATTTCTTCTGTTACTCTCAGCCTCTCTTCCTGACCTTCTTCTCTCCTATTCTCTAGGTCTTTTTCTTCTTTTCTTTCTTCTGTTATTCATCCTTCCATTTTTTTCTTCTTTTTCTTTAACTTTCTTTCTTTTCCCCCTGTTTCTCCCTGCCTGCTCCTTACCTTTCTCCTCATTTTGACCTCACACCAAGAGGTCTCTTCATCAGGTAAACACTGAGACAACGTAATTTGAAGCAAAGGAGGAAGTGAGAAGGAAAGGGTGCACAAGGAAGTGAACAAGAAAAAAGCACACATGAGGAGGAACCAAAAGAAAAATTCAACAACCATGAAAAACCAAAGTAGAGCAACTCCTCCAAGGAACCATGAGGCAGCTTTTACAGAAGACTCATCCTACAGAGAATTAATGGATCAGACAAAAAGGAAATTTAAAATAAGGATGATTAAGACAATACATGGAATGGATGAGAAAATAGAAAGAACCAAAAGTCAGATGAGAGATACAGAATATAGAAAAGATATGGTTGAGCTTAAGGAAATGAAGGAGACAATCAGGAAATGTAAAGAAGCAGCAGAAAGTATCAAAAATATATTAGACCATGGAGAAGAGAGAACATCAGATCTAGAGGATAAAGTCTTTCAGTTAACACAGGTAGTTACAGAGTCAGAAAAGAAGAGAGAGCAGAGCAGGCACATAGAGAACTATGAGATGCTATAAAGTGTTCAAACATACAGATAATAGGAATCACTGAAGGAGAAGAAGATTGTCCTAAAGGTATGGAAGCCCTACTGGAGACTATCATAAATGAAAACTTCCCAAGTTTTACTAAAGATCCTGACACACTCCTTTCAGATGGATATCAAAACCCAAGTCATCTCAACTCTAACAGAGAGACCCTCTCTAAGACACATTGAAATGAACCTGTCCAAAGTCAAGATGAAGGAGAAAATCTTGCAAGCAGCTAGGGGTAAGCACCAATTAACCTACAGGGTCAAAGCCATTATGATGACAGAAGACTTCTCAACTGAAACATCCCAAGCCAGAAGAGCATGGTCATCCACCTTCAACATCCTTAAACAAAATAATATTCAGCCCAGAATCCTGTATTCTGCTAAACTTAGTTTCAAAATTGATGAAGAAATCAAATCTTGTGCAGGATTAAAGAAATTCACCACAAGACCAGCTCTACAGGAAATACTTAGATCAATTGTCAACACTGAACACCACAATGTACCACCACCAAAGCAAACACCTATAAGCCAAAGGCCAGAACTTAGCTTCCACAGTGACACAAAGGATAAAAATACACAGCAATCCATCTCATAATAAGATGAATAAAATTCCATAATGCTCATTGATACTCTCAATAAATGTCAATACATTGAATTCCCCACTGAAGAGGCACAGGCTTGCTGAATGGATAAAAAAAAAAAACCCCACAAGCCATCCATATACTGTCTCCAAGAGATACACCTAGCCCTGAAGGACAAATCAAGACTCAGGGTTAAGGGATGGAAAACAGTGTTTCAAGCAAATGGAAATGAGAAGGAAGGAGGGGTTGCAATGTTATTCTCAGATACAAGCAGATTCAAAGCAACTTTAGTTAAGAAAAACAAAGATGGACACTTCATATTAGTCAAAAGAACAATACAACAAGATGAAATCTCAATTTTAAACATTTATGCAGCTAATTTAAATGCTCCCAGATTTATAAAACAGACCTTGAGGGGTCTGAGCAACATGATATCTCACAAAAACTTAATAGTTGGATACTTCAATACCCTTCTGACAGAACTGGACAGATCATCTAAACAGAAACTAAACAAGGATACAAAGGACTTAAATGTGACCCTAGATCAAATGGGATTAATAGACATATACAGAATGCACCATCCCAAACCAAAGGAATATACTTTTTTCTTACCAGCTCATGGCACATACTCCAAAATAGATCACATCCTATGATACAAATCAAACCTCAGCAAAATTAAAGGAATAGAAATTACACCATGTCTCTTCTCAGACCACAGAATATAAAGGTGAAGCTCAACTTCAACAAAAATGTTTATCCCCACACAAAGTCTTGGAAACTAAAGAACCTCATGCTGAATAATAGTTGGGTTCAGGAAGAGATAAAAGAGGAATTTGTTGATTTCCTCAAACATAACAACAATGAAGACACAAGTTATCAAAACCTGCACTCCTGAGGGGAAAATTTATTGTGCTAGATGCCTACCTTCAAAAAACAGAAAGTGAGCACTTCACCACACTCACAAACCATCTTATGGAATTGGAAAAAGAAGAACAATGTTTATCCTAAACCCAGCAGAAGAAAAGAAACAGCCAGAATTAAATTAGAGATTAATGAAATTGAAAACAAAAATATCATTCAGAAAATTAACAAAACGAAAAATTGGTTTCTTTTTTTTTTTTTTTTTTAAAATATGGAACGCTTCACGAATTTGCGTGTCATCCTTGCACAGGGGCCATGCTAATCTTCTCTGTATCGTTCCGAAAAATTGGTTTCTTAAAAAAGTAAATAAAATACATAAACCGCCTTTGGCTAGACTAACCAGAAAAAGAAAAGTAAAATCTCTACTACCCTCAATCAGAAATGATGAAGGGGAAATAACAACAAATGCCACAGAGATACAAGAAATTATCTCAAGGGCGGCGCCTGTGGCTCAGTGAGTAGGGCGCCGGCCCCATATGCCGAGGGTGGCGGGTTCAAACCCAGCCCTGGCCAAACTGCAACCAAAAAATAGCCGGGCATTGTGGCGGGCGCCTGTAGTCCCAGCTGCTCGGGAGGCTGAGGCAAGAGAATCGCGTAAGCCCAAGAGTTAGAGGTTGCTGTGAGCCGTGTGACGCCACGGCACTCTACCCGAGGGCGGTACAGTGAGACTCTGTCTCTACAAAAAAAATAAATAAATAAATAAATAAAATAAAAATGAAAACAAAAACAGCCTTTGGGCGGCGCCTGTGGCTCAGTCGGTAAGGTGCCGGCCCCATATACCGAGGGTGGCGGGTTCAAACCCGGCCCCGGCCAAACTGCAACCAAAAAATAGCCGGGCGTTGTGGCGGGCGCCTGTAGTCCCAGCTACTCGGGAGGCTGAGGCAAGAGAATCGCTTAGGCCCAGGAGTTGGAGGTTGCTGTGAGCTGTGTGAGGCCACGGCACTCTACCGAGGGCCATAAAGTGAGACTCTGTCTCTACAAAAAAAAAAAAAAAAAGAAATTATCTCTGAATACTACCAGAAACCCCATGCCTAGAAATTTGACAATGTGAAGGAAATGGATCAATGCTTGGAATCACACCCTCTCCCTAGACTTAACCAGGAAGAAGTAGACCTCCTGAATAGACCAATTTCAAGCACTGAGATCAAAGAAACAACAGAAAAATCTCCCAACAACAAAAAAATATTCCCTGGGACTGATGGCTTCACACCATAATTCTATCAAACCTTCAAAGAAGAGCTTATTCCCATACTACAGAAATTATTCTAAAAAATTCAGGAGGAAGGAATCTTCCCCAACACATTCTATGAAGCAAACAACCCTGATACCAAAACCAGGAAAAGACCCAACTAAAAGGGAGAACTTCAGAACAATTTAATTCATGAATATAGATGCAAAAATTCTCAACAAAATCCTAGCCAATTGATTATAGCTTATCATCAAAAAATTCATACATCATGATCAAGTAAGTTTCATTCCAGGATGCAAGGCTAGTTTAACATACGCAAGTCCATAAATGTAATTCACCATATATCAACAGAAGCAAAAACAAAGACCATATGATCCTCTCAATAGATGCAGCATCCTTTTCTAATTAGAACACTGAAGAATATAGGCATTAGAACAACCGTTTCCCTTTTACTGACAGAAAAGCGGCAGTGAGAGGACGGGGAGGGTGTCTCCTCCAAGAACCGCTCTGCCCCTTCTTTCCCTTTGTTACTTCTTATGCTGGCAGTAAAAGTACACATGGGCAATGTTATTACCCATCATGGTACACATCAGCACTGTTATTACCCATCATGGTACACATCAGCACTGTTATTACCCATCATGGTACACATCAGCAATGTTATTACCGGTCATGGTACACATCAGCAATGTTATTACCCGTCATGGTACACATCAGCAATGTTATTACCCGTCATGGTACACATCAGCAATGTTATTACCCTCATGGTACACATCAGCAATGTTATTACCCGTCATGGTACACATCAGCAATGTTATTACCCGTCATGGTACACATCAGCAATGTTATTACCCGTCATGGTACACATCAGCAATGTTATTACCCGTCATGGTACACATCAGCAATGTTATTACCCTCATGGTACACATCAGCACTGTTATTACCCGTCATGGTACACATCAGCAATGTTATTACCCGTCATGGTACACATCAGCACTGTTATTACCCGTCACGGTACACATCAGCACTGTTATTACCCATCATGGTACACATCAGCAATGTTATTACCCTCATGGTACACATCAGCACTGTTATTACCCGTCATGGTACACATCAGCAATGTTATTACCCTCATGGTACACATCAGCACTGTTATTACCCGTCATGGTACACATCAGCAATGTTATTACCCGTCATGGTACACATCAGCACTGTTATTACCCGTCATGGTACACATCAGCAATGTTATTACCCTCATGGTACACATCAGCACTGTTATTACCCTCATGGTACACATCAGCAATGTTATTACCCATCATGGTACACATCAGCACTGTTATTACCCGTCACGGTACACATCAGCACTGTTATTACCCGTCATGGTACACATCAGCACTGTTATTACCCGTCATGGTACACATCAGCACTGTTATTACCCGTCATGGTACACATCAGCACTGGTATTACCCGTCATGGTACACATCAGCACTGTTATTACCCTCATGGTACACATCAGCACTGTTATTACCCGTCATGGTACACATCAGCAATGTTATTACCCGTCATGGTACACATCAGCACTGTTATTACCTGTCATGGTACACATCAGCAATGTTATTACCCTCATGGTACACATCAGCACTGTTATTACCCGTCATGGTACACATCAGCAATGTTATTACCCTCATGGTACACATCAGCACTGTTACTACCCGTCATGGTACACATCAGCACTGTTATTACCCGTCATGGTACACATCAGCAATGTTATTACCCGTCATGGTACACATCAGCAATGTTATTACCTTCATGGTACACATCAGCAATGTTATTACCCGTCATGGTACACATCAGCAATGTTATTACCCGTCATGGACACATCAGCACTGTTATTACCCGTCATGGTACACATCAGCACTGTTATTACCCTCATGGTACACATCAGCACTGTTATTACCCATCTGTTTTTACTCATCATAGTACACATCAGCAACATTATTACCTGTCATGGTACACACTGGCAACATTATTGCCCGTCATGGTACACACCGGCGACGTTACTGCCTGTTATGGTACACACCAGCAACGTATTACCCGTCATGGTAAACACCGGCAACATTATTGCCCGTCATGGTACACACCAGCGACGTTATTGCCTGTCATGGTACACATCGGTGACGTTATTGCCCGTCATAGTACACATCAGAGTCCCCCCTCACAGATTACAAGGCTACACAGTATCCTCATACCTTAAAGTGATTATATCTTCAAAGCATTTTTACCCTAGAGTAAATTTATAATACTAACTTCTCTGGGTGTACCCTGGGTCCTTGACTGGTATGGTGGAGTCCAGTCCCCCAACTTATCTGTGACAGTAGCCTTGGAAGTGGATAAACTATCTCCAGAGGTTGGCACATGGGCTCATCTGGCCTTGTCAGGACCTGACCAGCAGTGCCCCATGTGAAATGGCCGTTCTGCTTAACAGTGGCTGGTAACATAATGATACTGAGCTTCAAACAGAAGGAGCGACTTGCCCAGGGTCACAGGGGAGACCCAGCAGAAACGGGAGCTTCAGACTCCAGGATCCTGGACAAAATCTTTCATCCTCTATATAGCTGGCTTTATCAAAGCCATGTCCACTGCCAGCTCCCCAGAAAGACCCACAGAATGAACTATTCATGAAGTCAATGTAAGGTTATTGGCCTGGTTTTCCTACAGTCCAGGGAAACCAGCCTGCAAGAATCTTAGGTGACCCAGCTGGGAGAGCTCAGGGGAGAGCGCTTACATGGTCTGGGCGTGCAGCTGCCAGTGGTTAAGATGGGCCTGTGAGGTGAAGAACAGATTATAAAGGAGTGTTGTTCATGGTTCAGGATTGGGGAACACAGGGAGGTGACCATTTTATGTGGTGAAACTATTGCTTGGTAAGTAAACTGTCTAGTCCTATGAGAAGAGCTATTCCCCCATGAGCAAATTATCTTCCCATAGAAACTGGTTTACAGGAAATTCCTAAGGCAAACACTGAATGATTGATTGGTTTCCAGCCTTTCGTCCTGGGCAGGAGTTTCCCAGCACAAATATGTAAGTCCTGATGTCACACATGGTGCTGTTCCCAGTCCTGAGATGCAGGTTCTAAGAACGTGGGATTTCCCATCCTCAGTCACTTCAGGAAGGAGCCCAAAGCAGAGATCCAATCTGGCTGCTCAGCCGTCAGACAGGCAAGAGTTATGTGTGACTGAAGAGTGCGTCCCAGACACTGAGGGCAATCCCTGCAGCAGGGTGTAGACACCCTGTGAAGTTTGAGCTACCTACAAAAATTTCCACTGAATCAAAGATTTGCAGGAGCATAAAGCAGGTAGAACTCCTGCTCCAAGCTGGGCTGTTTTCAGCAGTGATTCAGATCTGTAGCAGTGGGGTCAGTGTACTGCATATAACCCTGGAATCCCACCTCCATTAATTTTTTTTAATTGATTACGTTTCCATAGAATGTCAAGCAGTGAGCTTAGCATTAAGCCGCATCTGAGAAGGTGTGTGATCTAGAGAGGGTACAGAACAACAAAGAAATAACTTCATTTTATGGAGTGACGTCGTTAGAAAAAAGTCTCAATAAGTAGATGACATTCAAACCGGGTCATAGGGCTCGGCACAGGGGGCTCACACTTATAATCCCAGCACTCTCAGAAGCTGAGCCAGGTGGATTGCCTGAGCTCAGGAGTTCCAGACCAGTCTGAGCAATAGTGAGACCCTGTCTCCAAAAATAGCTGGATACTGTGGCGGGCGCCTGTAGTCCCAGCTACTTGGGAGGCCAAGGCGAGAGAAACACTTGAACCCAAGAGTTTGAGGTTGCTGTGAGCTATGAAGCCACAGTACTCAACCAAGGGTGACAAAGTGAGACTCTGTCTCAAAAAAAAAAAAAAAAAAAACTGGGTCATAATAGAGAATGAAGTTTTCCAGGAGAGGGTGGGAGGAAAGGACATTACACCAAAAGCATATGCAAAGTGACCTTCAGAAACAGGGTCTTCTGAGAGGCCTAGAGAGCACAGGACGAGTGTCAGAGCCAGATGCAGTGGGAGAGGAGGGTTTCCACTACATCTTTGATGGACTTTTACACTATTAAGTTCCTTAAAACTGAATCTTTAAGGATATGTGAGAAAGTAGAGATTTTTAAATCAAGATTTGATCTTGGTGTTACCCAGATATTTCTGCACCCTCGTGGAGGCTGGATTGAAGCAGGGGCATAGAAACTGCCCACTGACCAGGGAACCTGGACGTAAAAGAAGCAGAGGGCCCACCCCACCTCCCACCCCAGCCCCGGTGGTTCAGCTCATTTTGCTGGCACCACACAAAGACCACAGTACTTCCCACTACCCACAGTTTCACTTGCTGAACTTACGGTTACCTGTGGTCACCCAAAGTCCAAAAATATTAAATGAAAAATTCCAGAAGTAAACAATTCGCAAGTTTTAAACTTGTGTAACAGCGTAATGAGATCTCACATCATCCCCTTCCATCCCACCCAGAATAAGAAGCCTCCCATTGTGTGGTGGATCCACGCTATAGATGCTACAGGCCCCAACCCCAGCAGCCTCTCAGTTATCAGGTCACCCATTGGGGTCCTGGGACTGCAGTGCTTGTATTCAGGCTGACTAGGGATAAGGCTGCACCCTGACCAGGTCACCCATCGGTTGGGGGTCCTGGTACTGTAATGCTTGTATTCAGCTTAACTAGGGATAAGACTACAACCTGATAGTAGGGGGACCACAACTATGGAGCACATTGCAAGTACAAGTTGGATCTATCATGTGTAGAGCACAAATGTCCTAATGTTATAATTAGGTAAATGAGGTGAAAGCTATATTGATTAGTATGATTTGTACAAATAATCAACACACTGAAATTGGCATAAATGTATTTATGATCTATATGCAAAAGACCTAATTTAAAAAAAAATAAAAATAAATTAAAAGACTGCACCCTTGGGTGGCGCCTGTGGCTCAACGGAGTAGGGCGCCGGCCTCATATGCTGCAGGTGGTGGGTTCAAACCCAGCCCTGGCCAAAAACTGAAAAAAAAAAAAGAAAAAAAAGACTGCACCCTGACCAGGTCGCCCATCAGTCGGGGTCCTGGTACTGCAGTGCTTGTATTCAGCTTAACTAGGGATAAGGCTGCACCCTGACCATCTATACAAAGAAGTCACCAGCAGGTCCCCAGGCAGGACCCCTGGAGATGGATGCCTTGCCAAGCTGAGTGCCTTACAAACTGCTATGCCCACCTTCCTGTGGCAGCTCCATCATTAACCTTTATGGTCTGACCTCAAGACAACACTGGTCATGTACAGCTATTTCCCAACAGGGCATCTGAACAATGAAAAACGGTACCATTGCCCCATAAGGGGCCCTTCCCACTCCGGAGAGGACCCCGTCTCTGTCTGTGGAATGGGACCTGCTGTCTATCTCTCTCCATAAAAGTTCCTGGAGCTAGCTGGCTTGCTCTTGAATTCTTTTCCTATAGGAAGCCAAGAACCAATTCCGCGAATTTAGGAGCTTCCTCCCTTCCTTGGGACACCCCCTTCATCAGAGTCACCCTTATTTTATTTATTAATGGTCCCAGAGCAGGGCAGTAATGATGTAGGCAATTTGGGATACGCCCAAGAGTTTCTTTTAAAGGAAAAGGGGAAATTTCTGCATTTAATAAGGAAAGAAAAAAATGGTACGCTGAGGCTGCTAAGATCTTCTGTCCACGAAATTGTGAAGTTAAAAATAAAAGAGAGAGATTTGTGCCGGTCTTGCTGTCACACTTCAAACTGGTAAAGTTACAGCCACAGTGTGTGACAAGTGCTTTAGTGACGATGGGAAAGGCGTTCAATCTGCGCGTGGAAGACGAGAGCAGAAATGTGTTCCAACTGATGGCAGCAAGTGGAGCCAGAGAGCACAGAGGCTGGAGGAAGACCTCTAGAGCCAGCCCCTAAAACAGTGACACCGGACCACTTGAGCTGGTGACACAGACTCAGGAATGTCGAAGGCCTGCCACAGCCCCACACCACAGCACAGGGCCCGAGCCATTCCCCGCACTCTGTCCCAGCACCACACCAAGGAGAAGGGTGTGTACCACGCAGTTAGATACTTTGAGAGTGAAACCAGACTCACAGAGCTTTTATTTATTTATTTTTTCTTTTCACATATGCATGTGTTCATTAGGCTTCCACTTTTTGCCTTCACAAAATTAAAAAGGCTTAAAATTTAACAACAATAACAATGATTAAGAAAGGGACCCGAAACAAAAACCTCGCAAAGAACGAACGAAGACGTTCAGAAAAGAAATCAGACGATTGCTGCAACAAAGTATGAAGCAATAATAATAATAATAGTAATGCCAAGAAAGTGACATTCACATTGTCAACTAAAAGTATGTCTATTATAGAATGCTTTGACTCTGAGGCTCCGTATGGAGTCATCAATGAACTATTTCTTATTATTTTTTTCCCCAAAGTATCGAAGAATAGACAACTAATATTTATAAATAAAGATAAAAGATAATTTCAAAAAATAGATCATGCCAAATCTTATAGACAATAGAAAAAGAAGAAATGCACTCACATAGCTCTTGTCACAGCCTATTGTAATGATTGCTCCATTTTATTGATAGTTATTGTTGCTAACCTCCTCCTGTGCCTAACTTAACATTGCTTTATCATAGTTGTCAAGAGGAGACACGCTGTGTACAGAGTTCGGTACTGTCTGCAGTTTCTGGAGTTCACGGAGGCCTTGAAATGTATCCCTTCCCCGTGGAGCAGGGGCGAGCACTGTGTATTCAAATACCAATTTCCGACTCAGAAGGAAGGAAACATTGGCCTTTTCAAAATGCCCCTCAGCATGGTAAGTGCTAAAATAAAGAACCAAAACAGGGCGGCGCCTATGGCTCAGTCGGTGGGGCGCCGGCCCCATGTACCGAGGGTGGCGGGTTCAAACCCGGCCCCGGCCAAACTGCAATCAAAAAATAGCCGGGCGTTGTGGCGGGCGCCTGTAGTCCCAGCTACTCGGGAGGCTGAGGCAAGAGAATCGCTGAAGCCCAGGAGTTGGAGGTTGCTGTGAGCTGTGTGAGGCCACGGCACTCTACCGAGGGCCATAAAGTGAGACTCTGTCTCTACAAAAAAAAAAAAAAAAAAAAGAACCAAAACAAACTTTTTCCTTATGCAATTTGCTTTTATCCTCAGTGAGATTAGTGAATTGTTTCTAGTTCCTTACAGAATCACTCACCAGATTACTTTTTAGGTCAACTTGACCTTGGGTAAGAATGCTTCCAAGTGGGTTTGCATGGTGGTCGTAAACAATGGTCCTCTTTATTCCAACATTGAGGTACAGCTCTGGGAAGGGCTTGTGAGAACTACTCAGACCCCTGTGAGGGGGCAACAGGCTGGTGGGAAACACAGTAAGGGGAGCTGGTCTGCTCAGCTCACCCGAGCCCGCACGGCTCGCCCCTTGTTGACCTATATTCTGGCCTTTGAGTCTCCTGGCTCCTTTAATTTTGTTTCTGAATGTGCTGCCTCTTTTGCCATCTTCTATTTGTGATTAAGCTTTAAGAAATTTGCAATAGGATGTGAAGATTGCCATCATCTTGAACACACGCTGGATATTCACAAGATGGTTTGTTTCTCTTGGGGCATCTAGTGTGAGTCTGAGGTGTCCTACTGATCAGGAACCTGGTGTAATCTACAGTCCTCATGGGAAGCCATAAAACCAGCTAAGATCCCTGGGGACATGTGACCTCCCAAGTAAAAGCAAGAGCAGGTCTGAAGTCTAAACCTCCTGTTTGTCACGAGATTGCCCTGCTGTGAGCAGTCAGAGTAAGGGAGAGTTGCTGAGCCAAAACCAAGTTATGACACTGGGGGGGGAGGTGAAGAAAGCTGATTAAATGGCCCAAACTTTTGTACAACCTTTGCTCCTACAGACCAGCCTCGAGGCGTTCACAGCTTCACCCTTTGCTGCTTCTGGGCACTGTCCGGTCAATGACCTCCCGCCCTGTCATGGGCTTTGCAGTCAGGCCTTGATTTGAATCCTTCCTAACAGCCAGACCAATTTCGACTCTGACAATTTTATTTACTGCATGCCAGCCTCAGTTTATTCACCTATACAGTGGGAATGATAACATCTACTCCACAGTGGGCTTATGAAAATTAATTGTATTACAAATGGTAAAATTATGGTTGTTTATATTGGCTGTGGACCAGGCATCTTAGATGAACATTCTGGAGAAACCAATTCATAGGAACTGTTTTGTGAAATGAGATATTTTGGGGGGGAAAATCTCTTCATAACTCCCACTCTGACACTCTTAAAAACAAAGCAATAAATTTTAATATATGAAAGGCTCTATTTACAGACCACTCTGTGGCCATCTCCTCACTGAGATGGCCCTTTTTTTCCTCTGGCCAGCTTGTGGTACAAATCCAAGTCAGATGACAAATGTTCTGGCAATGCAGTGGCCACTGTGGCTTCCAGGGTACTCTGTGCTGTGAATACGCCACAGAATTATCGCCAAATGTCAGTCTAAATACACAAGAGTGTGACGTCCACAAGTCAGAAAAGTGAAACTATAAATCCAAGACCCCAGGGTAAAATTACTGGAATTGCTATGCCCTCAGCACACGGGAAATGGTCAATCATTCTGATAACAAATAGGTCCACCTAAAATCCCAAAGTAGAAGGTTTTATCTCAAAGAAATGTATTCAGTTCTGCCTCCTGCCTCTCCAAATGGCAGTCCATTGGAAATGTGCAAATAAACTTTTAGAAATTAGGCACTTGATGAGTAAATTTAAATTGAGATGTAGCTGTAAGGTTCACATCCATTAGCTTTGATTCATCTTGAGAAATCTGAATTTAGAAACCCGTAGCTGCTGCCTGCTCTGGCATACAAACAATTCAGATTTACATCTTTTCCTCCCAGCTCTAACTGTATGTATTTTCCATCACCAAGGACAAGACACAGAGCTGCGACTGAAGGGCAGCGCTTCTAACACCTGGCGCTGGACGGCGAATCAGCTCACCCGACAGCCACAATGGTTCAATGTCACCAAGTTCACAAAGCACGTAAGTGTCTCAGTATCTGATGGGGAAGGACCTTTTGTAGCCAGTGCACACAGCTGCAGACCAGTCTCTTGGAGGTTGAAGGGCTCCTCCAAGGTCAACAGAACAAAGAAATACAGGCCCCAGGCAAGGTGACTCCTGAGCGTTGAAATAAGAGTGGGCCAAGGCTAAATAGTGAAATGTGAGTAAAAATCCAAGGCAGAGCTCTTGCAACTGAAGTTGAATTCAGTGGCCTCCCTCCACAGACGGAAATGTCTGCATGCAGGAAGCCTACCCAAAGAGATCTCAAGTCCAGAACAGACATGTGATAGCAAACCCACACTCCCCATTGCCCGTCCTGCACCGCACTCGACTTTCCATTTTGACAGGAAACAGGAAGGAAATAGCACTGTCCTTTCAAAAGGCTTGATAATGAGCCATCTGAGTAGCTGTTTTAGAAATGACTGTATTAACTGGGCTTAATTTATCACCTTCTGGGTTATCCGCAGATGGGAGAATAGAGCTTTCCCCTAAAGTCAGAGAGTATCAACCCTTTAGAGGTCTTGCCAAGAAAAAAACAGAGTATTTTTTCCTAATTACCAAAATTACTGTAATTCACAGAATAATCTGAAACAGCTGGTCATCTGTTTAGGAGATAATTTCACATCATTGCATAAAATAAATGTGTGCGGGGATCACTGCACTTGCCAAGCCTTGACTGCATTAACTCACAGTCGGAACAAACAGGATTAGCAATAGATTGTGCCACCCAACCACAGCCTTGCTTGTGTGTATTCCACAGCACGAGAGACTTTTACAAACTTGTAGCCAGTAAAACAGACAAGTCATTTCAAGACGTTACCTGTGAAAATACCTTCTTCTCCCTATAACCGAGATAGAAAGCAGGAATTCTTCTCTGTATCTTTATAACGAGGTATGGATGATCTGAAAATTGCCAATCAAGAGGGATTGTGAGTTTTTGCCAAAGCAACTTCTGAGGCTGTCGGACACTTCTCATACCCAGGACAAGTAAGACCAGAAGGCCACATAGACAGTGACCCTGAGGGAGAGGTCAAGCCTGCTGAAGAACGGACACCCTGTTTTGGTTTCCAGCAGTATTTAGGTGGGGAGTTAAATCAATGTCTGAACAATATTCAACTGGTAGTCAAATGCTCTGTTCACAACACCAGTAGAAAATGTCAATAAAGATACTAGAAACTTCTGCCACCATCATACGGGCAGTAGGGTTCCTTCAGACCAGCTGAGACGGAATTGGAATTGCGAACAACTCACCAGGATGAAAATTGAATGTGCAGAGGTGAAATCTGTGTCACACAAGACCCCAGAGAAGTGCAGGCGATGAGGAGGGAGGCAGAGCCGTGGAGAACTGAGAGTTTGGAAACCCAAGAAGCATGGGGGGCCGTAGGTGGAATGTTTTCCATGTGATCCCAAGTTGATGCGGACATACAACTGTCCATTCTCCCTTCCCTCCAGAATACAGCTGCCGCACCCCCCTTCCTCCCTGGTGTCTTCCACATATACCCACTGAGGAATCAGCTCTGACTCTAGGCTAAGACTGTTTCATTTCAATCTTTCTCTTGTACTATCTGAATGGCTGTGGTGTCTTGAGGATTGTGTTTATACTTGACTTCATTCCCTAACAAAGAAACCATTTGCTTTGCAAACTACGTCAGGGAAAGGTGCCCCTTACTCTGACCTAGTCCACCTGCCCACGGATTGCTGCATGGTGTGGTCATGCCCCAGCCACACCCACCTCACCTGCAGAAAGACGGAGCTGGATCCATGGTTGCCTGTAATCTAAGCTTTCAGAGTAATAGAAACAGCCCTGTGAGTTTCCCAGAGAGTCAGAGTTAGGATGGCTCCAAGGTAGAATTATGAGACTTAGCAAATTAAAACACAGGACACAGTTAAATCTGCATTTCACTAAACACCAAATTATATTTTACTATAAGTATGGCTTAAATATTCAAGTTGCTAAGTGCAATGCAATAAGGCTGCCTCACTCCGGTATTTTATCTGGTTACCCTACTTCAAGATGAAGAGTTGAGAAATTAAGAACTCTCATCCCCTCCCCAGCCCGCAGACAACCTGACAGGGCCTGACTTTGACGGGGTACCCTGGGCCACATAACTTCAGAGGAGCAGCCAGCAGATCAGAGACAGTCGCTGCCACCCTGCCTCCGACCTCCTCACTGCTGCACGCCGTCCCTCATGCCGAGTGGCACCTGAAGGGCCCGCAGCCGTCGAGTACACACATTTCTACCTTTTTATTTCCCTTGGTTCAAGCCAACAAGCTCCATTCCCACCATCAAAACAAGGACAATTAATGACAATTAAGGTTATGGGGGGGAGGAGCAGAAAGAGGGACGGAGGGAGGGAGGTGGGGCCTTGGTGTGTGTCACACTTTATGGGGGCAAGACATGATTGCAAGAGGGACTTTACCTAACAATTGCAATCAGTGTAACCTGGCTTATTGTACCCTCAATGCATCCCCAACAACAACAAAAAAAAAAAACTAAACCACGGTTTAAAAAAAAAAAAAAGGAAAGGAAAAGTGCCTAATAGGGACAAGGGACACCAAAACAGAAATGCGGGCAGAGGCTGCGCTCCCTGCCCTCTGTCCAGAAACACCCCCCCCCACCGCGGCGTGTGCCTGGGGCCAAGCACCCCAGGCAGCCGCAGTGTCTACTCACACTGTGCCATTGTCCTCAAATGCCTGTGCTCACATACACCCTCACACCCTACACACACTCACACCCACAAATGCACACTCACACACAAATACACACAGACTCATGCAAATGCACACACACACAACTATGCACACTCACACACAAATATACATACTCTCACACAAATGCACACTCACACAACTACACGTCCTGCACACACACGCATGAACACTCATGCACAAATGCACACACCATGCACATGCTCAAATACACAAATGCAGTCACACACCACATAATACACACAAATGCACATTCACACACCGAGATACACACTCTGACACAAATGCACACTCCCAAATATACACATACTCACACTAAAACATGCTCACACACTCATTCACACAAATCAATGCTTGCATACCCACACTCATAAGTACACATTATACAGGCTCACATACTGTCTAATGCACACTGTCACACAAATACACATTATTCACACACACCGTACACACACAAATCCATACGCACACTCACACACAGACACACACCCAGAGTACACTCACACACACATCTGGACGCACTACCACACTGGCGGCCTGGAGCCCTCAGCTCTTCTTTTAGAGCAAACGCCTATCCATGTGTGAAGGAACTGTCTCATTTTTAAAACTTTCTGTGAATGCTTTGGCGACTCCGCGGTTCACTGTGGCTTTATCTAAAGTCTCAGGAAGGGGAGAGCACCTGAACTTGTGTTGAGAAAATGGCCACTCCTCAGACAAGCCCTGTGACTTCTTTTAAGACACACAGCCGCTCCCCTTCCAGCCTCCGGCCTCTGTGGTCTCCCCAGCAGGTGCACGAGCCCCTAGGCCTTCCTATCTCCTTTCCTCCAGAGGTAATGACTCCTCTGTTATAATTTCCCTCCAGGCTTTTGTTCAAATAGGTGTGGTAGAAACACTCATCATCTTTCAGAAAGCCGATTCTCCTTTCAAAATATTCTCTGAGTAAGTTTAGAGTTCTTCAAGGAGATACTTAAACAAAGTACCAGCAGCCCCAGGGCTGGCGGCCTCCACCCAGCAGGTGAGGGGAACTGGCAGGGGGCCCACTGCGCAGAAGCACTGTACAGAAAAGTTCTATTATTACCTGACCTTTAAAGGAGGGCTGAGCTCACTCAGGACGCTTTCCCTCTGCTCCTGTGCCGGTACTGCTGAGTTCCATGATCTGACCTCTTCTCCAGGAGGAGCCGGCAGCCTGAGCGCTAATGGACCCGACCACGGTGTGAATGTCAATCTGGGCTTGTGGGGAAGCACTTTAGAAACGGTCCCGGGGCAGGAGGGGAGTCGGGGCTTAAAATACACACCTGAGGAAACCAGAGAGCCACTCCTCTGGGGGCCCAGGGAAGGCAGCGTTCTCAGGTCCCAGGCCCCAGGCCCCAGGAGTGGAAGAAAATAGACCCTTCCCTCTCCCTCCCACCCAGCCGCCCCCCAGGAGCCCAGACTCGGTCCCCAGATGCCCCCAGGCTTCCAGCATCTCTGCACAGACCCCTTCCCACCCTGGAACCCAGGGCATGGCTAGAGACTGGCTTCTTTGGAGTTGCAAAGCCCATCAGAGAGTATAAATGAGAAAAAAAACATTAAGATACCCAGAGATGTCCATCCTTGCAAAGATTTTATGGATTTTGATAAATCCCTAGGTTAAATTTTAACATAACTCTGTATTTTCATCCTCTGGGGCAGACACTTTATTCTACCTTCACAGTGGCTGCATCCCAGTGTGATCCCTGCAGACACCTGATGTCCTGGTCCATCATCTTCCTCCTGGTCTGCAGCAAGGAGAACGTGGCGCAGCTCACACGAGACCCTGCTCCACTCCCTCCTAAGATGGGGATGCCATCCCAGAGCTTGAACAGCCATGCTGAGCACAGCCCTGTGAGCCCCCAAATTCACAGGTTGACAGCCTGATCCCCAGCGCCCCAGAAGGTGACTGCATCTGGAGACAGAGCCTCTCAGAAGTGATAAATCAAACGGAGGCTGTCACAGCCAGCCCTAATCTGCCTGGAGCCTTGTAAGAAGAGATGAGGAGGGCGGCGCCTGTGGCTCAGTGGGAAGGGCGCCAGCCCCATATACTGAGAGTGGTGGGTTTGAACCCAGCCCGGGCCAACTGCAACAAAAAAATAGCCAGGCGTTGTGGTGGGTGCCTGTAGTCCCAGCTCCTTGGGAGGCTGAGGAGAGAGAATCACATAAGCCCAAGAGCTGGAGGTTGCTATGAGCTATGACACCACAGCACTCTACTGAGGGTGATAAAGTGAGACTCTGTCTCTAAAAAAAAAAAAAGAAGAATATGAGGACACAGGCACACACAGAGG
This sequence comes from Nycticebus coucang, assembly GCF_027406575.1. Taxonomy (NCBI): domain Eukaryota; kingdom Metazoa; phylum Chordata; class Mammalia; order Primates; family Lorisidae; genus Nycticebus; species Nycticebus coucang. The sequence continues at coordinate 4,278,265 of NC_069790.1, forward strand.
GTCGCTTGTTCTCAGGTTGACCTGGGGGGTCAGGCCAGTGAGCACTCAGGGAGTCGGGCGCCTCCCTCCCTCCCACCCTCCCAGGCACTCATCCTGGAGGCCCAGCCCTGCCATGCCTCTAAACCTCGTGTCCTGTACCAGGAACTTGATTCCTTGTTGAATCTTTTTCCTCTCTTTTAAATGTGTCTGTTTCAGCCCTCCCTATGTTTCTATGAAATTTTTGGCCTCAGCTATAGCACCGTCCCCATTTTATAGGTGCTGACTCTCACACCTGCCTCCGAATGACAGACACTGCGCTGCCTAAGGAGCTGTGTGGTCTCCACACATGGGACAACAGACTCATGGAGGCACTCACGGAAATGAACTCAGCTTGAGTGGGCACGGCGCTGCTGCAGCCCAACATGTGACATGGCCAAAACTGCCACAGACTCATGCTACTATTGTGTAGAGTCCACAAGCCATTCCTTTCTGGCTAGGGAGAAAAGTTTCTGGAGACTTTGGAGCTTGGCGAGGTGGAGATAGAAAGTCCCCAGTGTCATTTTCAGTTGTGAAGCAGGTGATTCCTCTGGCAAATGCAGCCCAGGGGTCTGGGTACCTGCCCCACCCCCCCGACCACCAGGGATAAGGAAAGCCCGCCAACCCAGAGTGACTTGGTGACAACACACAGTCACTCCACCATGACAAGGGTGCCTGGGTGGCTCTCCCTAAGCACGGAGCCCAGTTGGCCGGGGCAGTGGAAGGTGTACAGGGAGGACACTCGGGCCAGCTGTGTGCACACCTCCAGAGCAGGGCTGGCCAGCGTCCCCCGCCGCAGACTGCGAGTGGGGAAGAGAGGGCAGCAGTTGGGAGGAGGAAGATTTCTCTATCAGCCTGCCGGGCTCTGTTGCCAGGTTACTGCTCATCTGGTTTTCATGTCGCCTGGGTATTATGTCCCCAGCTTACCAATCTCTAAAACTAAGAAAAGGAAGAAATGTTTCTACAAGATTTGATTGCCATGTTCTTGAGCTTCGCCTTTTAAGAAAACAAGTGTCACTGGTTTTTAAATGAAGCCTAAATTGTCTCATTGGGATTCAGCCAGTCTGGGCATAACCATGACATGAGGCCATTTACAGGGAGATTGTACACATAAAATACATGCAGGTACACACACAAACAGGAGAGGGTAAAAACGTGTGCCTGTCTGTCTGTGTAGACGCACATATATAAGATATGTAACGAAGAGTCAACGTACAGCCTGTGAGGCCTGGAAAGGAGCTCACGTCACAGAAGGCAGCAGCCCTTAGGTAAGAAACCACCTCTAGCACAATTACAAATACATTTGCCCTTGGACTCCACCGTCCTGCTAGGGAGTCATCTCAAATACACACAAGCAGAGTAAGAGCTGGTACTTGCACAAGGCTAAGTGTCATTGCATGCTGAGTGACAAAGGACGGTACAGGCGCCCACGTCCACCCCGTGCACGGCTGTGCAGTCAGGGAAAGGCAGAGAACCGTTGCCGTGTGGGTCTGGAGGGAGGAGGCACGCAGAAAGATGCGTATGGCCTGCCTTCTTTTGTATAAGGGATGCAAATATCCACATGCGTGTCTGTGTACACTAGGTATTCTAAGGCATATTAGCTATGAAACACACACTTTATGTACTTAATAACAACTTAAACATAAACAAAAAAAAACAAATCAAATGGAGACCGCCTTTAAGGGTAGTGCGGGCATGGAGAGGGAGCGCAGAGAAAGGAGCCGGATCTGTTTAGTTGTGACTTCAGAATCATGAAACTATTTAACAAAAGCAGAACTCAATGTATTTTCAAAAACCCAATTTCTAAACAGGAAAATAAACGAAAATAAATGGCATCTAACTGTGGTGTAGACCATAGTTACATGACCATACTAAGTAGGACCATCTCAAGGGACTAGAAAGCTTGATATTTGACTATGCAACCTCAGTGAAACATAGCAGAACAATAAGAACTAGGAAAAATCACAGGAGGAGCTCACCCACTTTATTGCTATAGGAAGGGTGGTATATTGATGTCCGCACTGATAGATGCATAAATATAATAGGACAAAGCAAAAAGTGTGTCAATTGTCATTAGAGACTGATACTCAAATGGGCTTCGGTGCAGGTATAACAATCCAAGAAGTCAATAAAACCTTCATGACGTGAGGTTTGACTCATGAATATTAGGAAGAACTTCTCATTTACTTTTCTCTTTCTCTGCTTATTCTTTATTTTTGTCTAGGGAAAATCCTGGAAGAAGCAACATTCCAGGATGAGCAACCCCCCAGGATGAGCAACCCCTAATGCCCGTATTTCTGTGTATATTTCCCATCCTCGGAAACCAGGGCCTGGGAGGAATGGGCGGTGCAGCTACATGAATAAAAAGAGCCCAAGAGTCTGCTGCACCCCAGAGCAAGGCCATTAATAAATGCTACTGAGGTCGTGACAAGAGAGAGGAAAAGTCACCCTGAAGGGACTCAAAAGAGGTAACACGAGCCTTCCAATATAATCATAACCACAATGTACCAAAACACAACACTTATATAAAAATTATCCTCGAAAAATAAAAACATTTCAAAATACAAGTAAAAAACAAACAAAAACTCTTGTGTCTGATTGTAGGTTGTTAGGGCTTTGGTTCATTATTACATAAAGGAAATCAATCGACTATCTTGCCTGTCTTGGACAAATTGTATTTCATGATAAGCCAAGAAATTTGAGGGAAACCATTTTATAAGATTTGGAATTGGAAAGATCACCACTTTGAACCCTACCCACACACAGGGTCTTGGCCATGGCCATACGTGACTGCTGAATGCTTCCTGTGCAAGGGAAGTGGGGAACCTTATTCCAGGTAATCAGACTGACATCTTCCGAGCCTCTGACCTGTGTCCTCATCAGCAGGACAAGCAGATCACATGTCTCCCAGTGGGGTCAGACACAGCCCCACCAAGGAAGCTCTTGCTACAGAAATACACAAAACTCAGCCTGTGAGCAAATTCCCCTCGCTACACAATTACAAGAAATAAAGGAGCCCCAAAAGCACATGGACTGTGGTGTGTGGGCCTCATTTGGAGCCTGATTCAAACAAACCTAATGTGGGCGGACATTGATGTGCCAATGAGAGAAAACTGAGCCCAGGGTGGTGAAAATGGAATTAAGACATTGTTATTGAGACCATTAGAGGTAATAATGATATTAAGAATGAAGTCTCTGTCTACTACAGACTCCTAGCAAAGTATTGATTGGTGAAGTATGTCTCGATGTTCTAGCAAAAATAATAGGGGCATCTGATACAAAAATGCCAAATGGTTGGTGCTAATTACAGCCGAGTTTTCAAAATAAAAATTAAACCAAAAGAACCAATGGGGCAGTCTCAGAGGTGAACGTGTCTGTCACTAATTTTCCCTTTGGCTGACATCCTGGACATGGGGCTGAAGGTCAGAGCACAGCAACACTGGGAGCCCCTTCCTTGCGATCTGCCATGAGGAATACTCAAGGTGGTGACAGGGGGAGGTCACTCTGCTGCTTTGTAAATACCTGGAGCACTTGAAGCACTGAATAAGTACCGTAGCCTCAGCAGCAGATCAGGCAACGTCCAGGCGAACAAAATCAACAAAAAAACAGCATGGACAGAGCTTAGGGGGCAAGATGCAGTCGGGGCGACTCCAGACTCTTTGTGAGGGTGGTGGTGGTGACCGCAGCACAGATGTCGGGGGAACTTGATGTGTGTTATGGTCTTAACATTTACATCTCCCCAAATGCGTGTGGTGAGACTGAACCCTCAGGCTGGTGGGCTTAGGAGATGGGGCCTTAGGGGAGTGATGAGATGCTGAGGACCTAGTGATGGAATCAGTGCCCTTATCGAAGGGGCCTGGAAGACTGTTCACCCCTTCCTCCACTGGAGGACATGGGAGAAGGTGCCATTCATGAGGACAGGCCCCTGGCAGGTGCGAGCTGCCGGCATTTGGATCTTGGATCTTCTCAGCTGTCACAACTGCCAGCAACACGTTCCTGTTCTTTGTACATTGCCAAGTCTCCAGTATTTCTTACAGAGCTCTGACAGGGGGTAAACTCACAAAGTCAAGGCCGGCTTGGTCTGAGGGACGCTCTTGGGGCAGGCATGTGGAGTGGGGGGCCGAGTCAACTCAGCGGGAGATGGAAGAAGCCAACAAACAAGGCCAAGGAAAATCTCTACCCCAGAGGGGCTATTAAAGCACACCTCACGGGCCCCACCTCACAATGAAAACAAAGTCTGTATAAATGCCGGGAGCGCCTTACAGGAAGAAACACACCCGGGTCCTTTCCGTCGTTTTTTTTTCTTTTTCAGCCGAGTGCAGGCTCCCAGCCTCTGACCCCCTGCCTAGAGAGGCAGGCCCACCGCAGTTCTGTAATGGTCTGCATAAAGTGGCCACCAGGGCTATTTTTATTCCACTGTTGGATCCAGCACTCTTTAGGGCCATGCTTCTCTTCAGGACAGCCTGTGCATAGACAGCTCAGCTCGTGCATGCTCAGGGATGCCAGCCCCGTGCCCCCGTCATTAGCATCCTAGTAACAAAGAGTCAGGTGACATTGCTCCATGGCACAAACTTTACAGAATGGAGCCAAGGTCGGGTCTATCTCAGGGCCCTCAGGTAGAGAGACACACGAGCCATCCTGAGGTCGCCCCTATAATGTAATTCACAGGTCCCTGCCCCAGACCAGCTGTGCCACCTGCCAGTGGAGGCAGCCCTTCCCACCAGGAGCGCAGCTCCTCTGAGGGGATGGAGGATCTTGCGTTTTCCACTCCTGTCTCTTCCACTTGAAAGGTAAACTCCAGTTCTCCTCGCCCAAGGCCTCTACTCAGGTCCCACCTGCTCCAGAGACCAAAAGCAAAGCCCAGAAATGGCTGGTGCCCCAAGCAAGTATGATTTTGGCATCGAGTGTCTGTACAAACCCATTCCCTAGATGTGAAACTGGACCCTGAAGGTAGAGACACACTTATTTGCTTGATATTTTGAATTCCAAGGCTCAGCAGGGAGAGGCAGTGTGCTAACTGGCTAGTTTGGTCTATTAAAATTTGAACTGAAAAATAGTTGCACTAAATGAGATACTGACATTCTTTGGTGTATAATAAAACCCTGGCCTTTGGGAACAGAATGATGGGTTGTTTTTCATCAGGTATGAACATTTATTCTTCCTTAACTTTGAAACATGAAGAAACACATCTGAGAGGAAGCACCCCCATGTCTGGGAATAGTGATGTCGAGTCTCCAGCAGCCAGAGATGGAAGGGGCGGACACCCCATTAGTGGACTGTCCTCAGTGGCAATTACAGGTCCTTCGGGTGACACAGGATTAGGAATGATAGACAAGAGACCCTGTTCCTAGAAAAGACAGCAGAGCTGGGATGAGACTCAGACTGGACTCACCCCGAGAGTCAGCAGGATCGGGGTGGGAGTGGGGGCAGAAGCTTAATTAAATAGGGTCCCTAGAACTGAAGCCGATGAACAACCTAAGTGTAAACCTGATGTCTTCCTTGCTGTCTACAGCAAACATGTTGCACAGAGACTTGACCTAAGCACACACGGCCCTCGGCTCCCTTCCTCCATCTGGTTCCGCTCTCAGACGGCCTTGGTCACAGCAGGTGAGGCTGCAGCAGCCCTGCGAGCCTCCGACCTCAGTGTTTCAACAAAGCACACAACATGGGTGGAAGCTCACCTCTCACTGCAGCATCTAGATGCCCCCAAACTTTGGCCTCCTTCACTCACACACCATCAGACAAGAAGGCCCCTGGGGGTGGCAGCCCTGCCCCACGCCCTCATTCAAAGATCCCTCCATCCTCTGCCTCTGCCGTTCCCTGGGGCCTTGTCAGCATCTGCCTCTGGCTGGCAGCAGGAGAAAGAGAGACGGGAGGGACCAGGCTTCTTCAAAGTCTTAAGAAATAGCCACATGGCCTGCACGGATTGCTGCAAGAAACATTCCCAGGCTGGCCAGCCGCGTCGTGGTTGGTACCATAGCCCTGTGAAGGGAGCAGGACTGTCAGAGAACTGCGAGCCCCTTGGAAGGGAGGCCTGGCCCGGCCAAGGAAGCCCACGGAGTCCCTGCTATACAAATGCTGTCGATCTTCTCCTTGGACTTTTGCAGAGGAATCTCATCTGTTTTCCAAAGTACCTAAGTACTGTGACAGGAGAAATAACTGGACTGATCAGGGACTGTGGGACCCTGGCTCTGAACCAGTGATGCTACCACTGGGGACACGGGATATCCCCTGGTCCACCATTGGCCTGTTCCTCCCAGAGGAGGGGCAACTGCTGTGTCTCTTGTAACCAGAAACACACGTCTAGCCGTCAGGAGGTGAAGACGGAGTGGGTTCAGCACTCTCCTTCTGAGGGCCCTGCCTGCCTCTGCAGCTCCAAGCTTTGGAAAAATGTTTTGACCAAGTGATGCAAAAATGATTCCACTGACTTAGAGGCCGAGACCATGGTAGGCATTTAGGTCCCTGGTGACACTAGGTCAGAAGGGTCCGAAGAAGGCTGACAGTGCTGGCTGGGATGACTAGGTGTGGTTATGAAGGGGGAACTGGGACGTACAAAGTGGAGTGGGGGGAGGATGTCCGAACCTCACAGTCCAGGGCAGCTTCCTGGCACTGCAGAGGAAAACATTCAGAGAGAACTGCAGCAATCTGGCACCTCCAGACCCATCAAAGCACTGAACCCCTCAGAAAGTCTGAGTCACTTCATGGTAAAGATCTCCAACCAGTCCAGATGCTGCTGAGAGAACGGAAAATGGGCTGAGTCAGAAAGAGGCTGTCAAGGTACCAGGGCCTGTCGCAGGTGCAGAAGCAAGGACCACCGTGCCTCTCACTTGGCCACACACTTGCTCATGTCTGTAAAGGGCTTTGATTTGGCCCCTCTCCCCCAGGTGTCTGTCTCTGATATAAATTGCATTGCTGCTGTTAGCTTCACTCAGTCTATCTGTACAAAATATTAAGTCAAGTTCATTATAAAACCAGAGAGAACTATCCTCTCTGAGTTTCTCCCTATCTCCAGCCCCACAAACATGCACAACTCTCTCTCTTGTCTTGTTTATAACACTTTCTTAGATTTGCATCCACAGTCTCCTCACTTTTTGATGCAAAATTCATGAGAATCAATCCTAAGGTCTGACTTTTGATGCCTTGGCCCCTAATTCAAATATTTAAATCTGGACCCCAAGATCATAGCATTAAGAGGTGTGGCCTTAGGATGTTATTTGTGTCCTTAGAAGAGAGGTTGAGGACAGTTGCCTTGCCCCCCAGTCATGTGAGGACACGTGGAAGGTTCCTCCTTGAAAGCAGAGAGCAGCACTTGCCAGACATCGAATATGCCACCACCCTGATCTTGGACTTCCCATCCTCCAGAAGTGTGAGCAGTAAATTGCTATTATTTATAAATTACCCAGTCTATAAATTTCTATTATTTATAAATTATCCAGAAGTGTGAGCAGTAAATTTCTATTATTTATAAATTACCCAGCAGCCCTAACAGATAAAAACAAGCTGTTTGCTCTTCCTAACCCCACATCACCAACCCTCTGTAATCTGAGTTCTCTCCTCCAGATCACTCTACCAGATGACTCCTGCTGTCCCCTCTAGTTAACGAGTACACAGAGGTTTTCCTGGATCTGTCCTTGGGGACAGCATTTCTGCCATCATTAACCTTGTTGCTTATTCCTCACCTTAAAACTTTCCACTCTATTCACCAGTGTTCATGAACAAGGGTAAGCTGCCCTTCCCTGGTTCTTTCTCTACTTTGTTCGTTTTCCTATTTAGGAAATGCTTCCTGGGCCTACACTATGTTGCTGAGAAATGAGTGGAGGCTTTCAAAGAAGTGATGGCCAAGGGCGGCGCCTGTGGCTCAGTCGGTAGGGCGCCGGCCCCATATACCGAGAGTGGCGGGTTCAAGCCCGGCCCCGGCCAAACTGCCACCAAAAAATAGCCGGGCGTTGTGGCGGGCGCCTGTAGTCCCAGCTACTCGGGAGGCTGAGGCAAGAGAATCGCTTAAGCCCAGGAGTTGGAGGTTGCTGTGAGCTGGGTGAGGCCACAGCACTCTACCGAGGGCCATAAAGTGAGACTCTGTCTCTACAAAAAAAAAAAAAAAAAAAGAAGTGATGGCCAAGCTAGTACCTGAAGGAGAAGTAAGAGTTACTCTGGAAAGGAATGAGGGGAGAGGAAAGAGAAGGCCATTCCGGAATGAAAGAATAGCTTTCCCAAAGGTGACACACAAAAGAGAAAAGGGCACACTCCCATATTACAGATGGTACAGCCTCGGTTGAGCACCAATTCTGAGGTAGGAAATGTTAAAAGATAAAGTCAAATATAAACCATAAAGGGTTTTCCCATGCCATTCCCTCAAAATGTGTATTGCCCGAGAGGGCAATAGACAGTCACAGAAGGTGTGTTAGCCCAGGAATGGGAAGGATTACACTCTGGAGAGATCACGCTCGCTGAACTATGGGCAACAGCAGCCTGGCTGATAGACGGAGGCACAGACCCCGACGTGGAAGCCGCGGCCAGAAGACAATGGTGGCTGGAATTTGCACAAGGAGAATGCAAACAGACAGATTGGAGTCATAGAAATATTTTATGACACACAAATGTTTGTTCCTTGAATGCAATCATTTGATTGATGAATTAGAGTGATGCGGGCAGCTGTCAGTTCCAGCATCAAATAACAGGAAGAAAAAACACTGTAAGAAAAATTACGGGCATTTGTATGTAGACATTTGTATTCTGCCTTTAGTAAGTTTCGCCTGTACCCATTGTATAACTAAGAAAATGCCATGAAGGCTACGTTGAACTGTTTGATGAGAATATTTCAGACTGTATACGAAACCAGCACATTGTACCCCTTGATGGCACTAATGTATACAGCTATGATTTAACAATTAAAAAAAAAAATGATGGGCAATGCTATCAGAAACAAGCTTCTACACCAGCTTTTTTTGAGTGGTTTTATTCTTTGACCCTGATGAGTGTGAGAAAGAAGCCTCTGCTAATGAAGATACTTGCAGTGTCCAGGAGGGAGAAGCCATTCTCTTGCTCAGGAGCTAGTTGGGATCACATGCTGTCTAGTCAAGGACATTCTGTTTCTATTGCTGTGCTTACAACAATCTAAGTACCCTTATTAAGGAAATCTGTGGCAGTTGCAGAAGCAAGGACAAGTGTGTCTCTTGCATCCCGTCTCCGCATTTATTCACATCTGTAGATGGGTTTGATTTGGCCCCTTTCTCCCGTGTCTGTACCTTTTATGTAGATTGTGTTGCTACTGTTGGCTTTACTTGTTAGTCTACAGGGACAAAACGTCAAGCCAAGTTCACCATAAAACCAGAGAGGAGGATGATGGTAGAAACATTGGTCCTTGTATTCTTCTGAATCACCTTTCTCCATGAACCTTGTTTCTAAATAGTTCTGATAAGTACTTTGTCTCCAATATTTACACAGAGCAGTGGTTCTCAGCCAGAGGCTATTTTGGTCCCAACAGAGGCCACTGATAATGTCTGGGGACATTTCAGGTTGTCCTAACTGTCAAGGGGATGCTCCTGGGGTCTGGGGGCAGCTGAACACCCCACGGTGCCCAAAGCAGCCTCCACAGCAAATGCTGTCTAGCCCCAAAGTGCTGGTCGCACAGACCCTATTCTTGAGCCTAAATCTCTTTCTTGGCTTTAAGACGTACATAAACGGAGCCAAAGACAGCTCTACCTTAATGAAATCTTCCCCATTTCACAGATAAAGGAACTAAGACTCAAAGGCATTATTGAATTCATCTGGGGTTTCACAGCTAGTAAATTCTGGAGCTGACATGCAGTATGGGATGGCTGCCCCCCAAAACCCCACTTCACATAAGAGAAAGGGAGTGCCATAAGCTCTAACGCCTCTCCTAAGTCAATGCCTTTGATATCTAGGATAAAATCACTTTGTACAGCAATTCATTTTATTTGTTTGTTTGTTTATTTATTTACTTATTTTCTTTTTAGTGATAGGGTCTTGTTCTGAACTCCTAGGCTCATGCAATGCTCCTGCCTCAGCCTCTTGAGTAGCTGGGACGACAGGTGCACACCACCACACCCAGCTGGTTTTTTGTTGTTGTTAATTTTTGTAGAGACAAGATCCTGCTATGCTGGTATCAAATTCCTGGCCTCAAGTGATCCTCCCTCCCTTGGCCTCTCAAAGTGCTACGATTACAGAGCTATAGCTATTTGTTTTAATATTTGTTTAAAAATACAGAAACTTAGACCTACTTTGAGTCTCAGATTCTTTTCCTCATATTCAAGCTCCAGGTGCATTCCAGGAAGTGTGGGCTCTATCTGTACCAGTGACTACCTAGTGGGGTTGCCCTAGGCTCCCAGAGGAGCGGTCATTCATATTTCAAAGGTCAGCCCTCGAGGCCGCACACGACACCCCAAGGCCCAGATAACACCACTGTCTGCACACATCTTTTTATTGAGGACTTATCTTTTTATCTCATTTAGGGCTGCCGCCAACTGGCTTCACATTGCCCTTGGAAACAAGCACACCCCATGTGCCTTCACAACATCAGCAGTATGAACACGCCACTGTTTGGGCTTGAAGGAAAAGGTTGCAGGGACCCCACGCACATTTAGTGAGTCTGTCCCTTTGTCACTCTGTGTCTGCATCGCCCAAACTACATTCCTTACAGTGTTCTCCCAGGAGGCAGTGGTAAACGTGGCAGGACAAGCCAGGAGGGGGGGCTCTGTGTTAAAAATGGTTGAGAACGGCCCTGCATGAAATCCCCCTATGGAAATTCAAAAAGCGTGTCCACTGAGCCGTTTCTGAGAAGCCTGCATCTGTTGCAGACCTTAATGATTGAACTTGTTTTTCACAAAAGGTATTAGCAACCAGCACCCACTATTTCACAGAGCAGCAGAAACGCCACCCTGAGACAGAGGACATTCAAACGTTATCACCTCCATCTCACAGATGAGAAAATCGGCTCAAAGAAGCCCAATGACCACACGCAGTGTCACCCAGGAGGTGCAGGATGGACCAGGACTTGAGTTCAGAGCTTCTGAATCCACACTGCTCTCTCCTCCGTAGGAGAGAGGTGTTCTCACTGTCCACGCCTCACTTTTACACGTGTCCTTATACACAAGGACTTTCCATAACACCACACAATTCTAAGCCACGCCTGGCCGCTGGCCCTCTGAAACCTTCCCCTCACAAAACCGAAGCCCTTGAAATCCTCCTGAGATTGGGGGATTCTTCAGGACTCATTCTAAAGTAGACGAGTGGGTGCAGGAATGGCTGGCCTCATAGTCTGAGATTCAGCATTGAGTTACCAGGACTATGGGCTGGGCCTTGCACTTGTTTCCCCACTGTGACAACTGGTCTTCTGTCATATTCCCTAACTGATCCTGGTGACTCCTCCCCTTCATGTATTCTCAGCACCTGCTAAGGGCCCTGCACTAATTCCCCATCCAGGTTCCCAGGAGCTTCTGCAGGGAGGCACTGCCTTGCTCTGTCTTGGAACCCTGCCCAAGTATTAGAGTTGGACACAGTTCATGCCTCTGAGGACTTCCTGTGCCGCAGGCCTGCCAGTTGTCACCCACCTTTAGGAATCTTCAGCCACTTTCTATCTCTGAGCCAAACCAACCATGGTTGGCTCAAGGATTTGAAAGGCAAGGGCTTAGCTGCCAGCCCGTGTGGTCCACTGCTACCCTCACCAGCCAGACATCCTTTCTACTTCCTCTGGAATTACCTGCCTCCTTATTTCCCAACCCACCTAAAAACACAAACTCAGTGCTGTTATAAAAATTAAAATATTATTCATATTAATAAACTGGAATCTGTTTATTAAACATGGACTACTACTCAGCCATAAAACAGGTGGAGACCTTATATCTTTCGTATTAACCTGGATGGAGCTGAAGAACATTCTCCTTAGTAAAGTATCAGAAGAGTGAAAAAGCAGGTATCCAATGTACTCAATACTGATAAGAAACCAGCAGATGAACAACCACACGCCCACACAAGAGCAAAACTCAATTAAATTCAAATGGGAAGAGGACAGGAAGGAGATTGGTGAGCTCTCACCTAATGGGCGCAATGTACAGGGCACACATCCTGCGTGAAGGTCTCAACCACAACTTGGACTTTACCTAACAAGTGCAAGCAATGTCACCTAATCGTTTGTGCCCTCCTATGACTCCAAAATTTTTTTTAATTCATCCATATTTTTGGTGAATGAAGCACAGGGCACCCAGAAATAACCATTCACTTAACTACTGAGTGCTTCCCACATCTCAGAACAAGGTATTGGGACACAGCTGATGACAAGACAGGACTGCTGCCCCATGAAGTAGCGAGTAAGGATAGTCAGGGAGGGGCAGGTGCCAGGCAGGAGTGCTGAGTGGTGTTAGGATGGAGAGAGGTGGAGGGGCTGTCACACAGAGTCAGACAAGGTGACTCTGAGGATGGGGCACTGGAGTGGGGTTGGAAGAAGGAAGGCAGGTCAGGAAGAGAGCTCCAGCATAGAAAGCATTAGCTGTAAAGACCCAGGGCAGGTGCCAGGAGCAAGTAAGTGGTCAGTCTGGCAAAGCAGTGTCCTTCAACAGGAGTGTGCACAGAGGAGGTCGGAGCCAGGGCTTCATGGCGGCAGCGGGAGCCATTGCTCTGAGCCCTGGAGACATAGCCTCGGATGCGGCAATGTTCAATGCTACTCTGGTGTGGCTGGTTGGCCTGAGTGAGAAAACCAGTGGGACGTGCAGGCAAGAGAGGAGAAGGGCTCACAGGAGGTGGGTGCTGGTGGAAAAGATGAGAAATTGTCTGGCCTTGCACCATCTTGCAGGTCCTGAAGTGGAGACTGAGCAGGGCAAACAGGCAGACAGACACCGGCTGCTGCGGGCGTGGACTCCGGGCAAGTGCAGCCTGGCAGGGAAACCAGGAGCTCAGATGTGGACATGACGAAAGGGGGGACCGTGGGGGAGGAGAAGCTCCTTAGCCTGCCCATCCTGGGCTCAGGGCTGAGGCCCCTCTAACAAGAGGAGAGAACTGCACACAGACTGCATACGAATCTTGTGTGACGTGGAGCCTTGGTAAACAAAGACTCAGAGCAACAGATGAACCAGTGTATTTTTTCTGCTAAGTTTAAAGAAGTAAATAGTCAGAATAGATTAAAAAGTCTGAATAGATCAAAAAGTCTGAGCTAATGGTAATAAACTTGGGGGTGGGGGCATGGTGCTTAGCGAGTCCTGTTTGTTCAGACTCTTCTCTGCATCCCTGCGTCTTCAGAGATAAGGATGGGCCTGTGCTCCATGGGCATGGCGGCCCCTCTCACGCCAGAGCTGCTGCAGGGCAAGGTCAGAGTGTCCTTCCTAGGTTGTAAGACCTCTTCACAGAAGGGCAGGGGAAGGTGAGAAGGACTGTTCTTTCTCTACCACCTTTTCAAATTCCTTCATCTTAAATGATGTGCCCAGGTACGATGTTTTTGGAGCATGTCCTGAACCGCAGCAGGCCTGGTAGACACCCAGGTGAAAAGGTGGCGTATATAAATGTGGAGTTCAGGATGGCACTCAGGGGTGGAGGGGAAACTTGGGAGCCACCAGGGAAAGAAAGATGGGATTGCAGGAGAATGACTGAATACGAAGAAGAGAACTGAGAAACGGTCCCAACACAGTCGACTTGCCCTGCATTTAACACTGCAGCAGCAGGAGTCCAGCCAGGAGGTGGAGACTGAGCTGTCAGAGAAGCAGGAAGGAAGCGGCCAGAGCCAGCGAGGAGAGTGAGCCACCAGGGTGACCACGAAACAACAGAAACAAAGCTTGGGTTTGGGCTCACAGAGTTGTGATGCAAGAGACAAAAATAGACACTTGTCATCAACTGAGACAGACTCTAATGTTAAGGAAACAGAGTTTACTTAGCAAAGGGTCAGGGGGTTAGGGCTTGTTCAGCGGACGTAGCAATGCTCTAAATTCCTGTAACTACAAGCGAAGCCAGACCCTTGCAAAGCTCCCCGTCAGGAACAGCTCTGAGGCTGGGGGTGGACAGAGGACTGGCCTGACCAACGTTCTTTTCTGACAAGCATCTGCAGACTCTATGCCAGTCTCAGCCACCTTATAGAGGCCATGTACAAACTGGTTTTGTTCCTATATTTCAGCTCATAATGGAAAGATCCAATTTAATGTTAAACCCCACCCCAACATGATCATGGATGTATGTGACATACATGTTTATTCATTGCACACATGCTCTTCTCCCATCCTAAACATGTACAGATTCTTCTCCCAACCTGCTGAATTCATATATGACTGTACTACATAGCGAAGACCCAGCCTACCTTTCCCCTCTACCAAGAGGGCACCTCTAGTGCACAGCAGAGACCGACTTCCTGGCCTGCAGACTGGTATTGCCGACAAAGCTCTCCTTTCCACAGTTGGGCCATCCTGGTGGTCTCCTGGCAGACAGAGTTCACTGCTGTCCTCAATAATAATGTGATGGGAACAAAGAAAAGTGCAGTGGATTCAACGGAGAAAAAGAGTTAAGAAAGGAAATACAAAGGGCGGCACCTGTGGCTCAAAGGAGTAGGGTGCTGGCCCCATATGCCAGAGGTAACAGGTTCAAACCCAGCCCCCTCCAAAAATGGAAGGAAGGAAGGAAGGGCTGTGTTAAATCCACCAAAACCAGAGAATTTGGGATCACCGCATTGAGGGGCAGGTGGGGCGGGGTGGCATTGAACAGGGAGCAGCAGCCCGAGCACCCTGACACCACAGGGAATGCAGATGCAAACTGCAGGATGCTGCAGAAATGGGAACGACCTCTTCCACTCAGCTACATCTCCTCAGCGAAATGAGGGGTGAGGCCATGGAGCGAGGAGGGCGGGGAGGAGGGGAGGAGCAGCACAGCAGAGGGCACCTGCCCAGCAGGTGTGGACCCTCCAGCCAGTTGGGAAGAGGAAGAACAAGGCACGTGCTTCACAAAATCTCACAGAATTTTTACCCTAAAGAAGAAAAAGCACATTCAAATCTGGGGCAGTGAATAGAAACTCTCCCTGGACACATTTCAAGTAGGTGCCAGCAAAGAAAAGAGAGAGAAAGAAAACAAGAACAGCAAATGTTTGACATCTCAGAAGACAACCTGATCTTCTTTCTATCTTAATAGCCACCCACTCAGGCTGCATTCCTTTTTCTTTTTTTTTTTTTTTTTTTTTTTTTTTCGGGTTTCTTTCTTTTCTTTCTTTTTTTTTTATTGTTAAATCATAGCTATGTACATTAGTGTAATCAGGGGGTACAATGTGCTGGTTTCATATATAATCTGAAATAATCTCATCAAACTATTCAACGTAGCCTTCATGGCATTTTCTTAGTTATTGTATGTAGACATTTGTATTCTGCACTTAGTAAGTTTCACCTGTACCCATTCTAAGGTGCACCGTAGGTGTGGCCCCACCTATTACCTTCCCTCCACCCTAACCTCTCCCCTTCCCCCTCCTTTGGCCCTTTCCCCATATTCTTGTGCTATAGTTGGGTTATAGCCTTCATGTGAAAGCTATAAATTAGCTTCATAGTA
This sequence comes from Nycticebus coucang, assembly GCF_027406575.1. NCBI lineage: Eukaryota > Metazoa > Chordata > Mammalia > Primates > Lorisidae > Nycticebus > Nycticebus coucang. The sequence continues at coordinate 4,293,805 of NC_069790.1, forward strand.
GGGCCGAGTACATTGGATACTTTTTCTTCCATTCCTGAGATACTTTGCTAAGAAGAGTATATTCCAGCTCCATCCATGTAAACATGAAAGAGGTAAAGTTTCCATCTTTCTTTAAGGCTGCATAATATTCCATGGTATACATGTACCACAATTTGCTAGTCCATTTGTGGGTCGATGGGCACTTGGGCTTCTTCCATGACTTAGCAATTATGAATTGGGCTGCAATAAACATTCTGGTACAGATCTCAGGGTGGACAAAGGACTTGAAGAGAAAATTCTCTAAAGAAGACAGACACACGATCTACAAACACATGGAAAAAAGCTCATCATCCTTAATCATCTGAGAAATGCAAATCAAAACTACTTTGAGATATCACCTAATCCCAGTAAGAGTAGCCCACATAACAAAATCCCAAAACCAGAGATGTTGGTGTGGATGTGGAGAAAAGGGCACACTTCTACACTGCTGGTGGGAATGTACACTAATACGTTCCTTTTGGAAGGATGTTTGGAGAATACTTTGAGATCTAAAAATAGACTTGCCATTTGATCCTATAATTCCTCTACTAGGTACATAACCAGAAGACCAAAAATCACAATATAACAAAGACATCTGTACCAGAATGCATTCCTTTTTCTTTTTCAATTTTTTTGTAACAGAAGACAAAAAGTCAGTCACTCTGTTACCTTATGACTGGAACTATTCAAAGCGATGAGGGCAGTAAGATTGCCAAGCATTACAGACATTGAAATATTTGCATTTGCACCACATGAAAGGCCGTCATTTCCTTCTTTCCTTGCTTCATAAAAAAAAAAAAAAAGATGGATTTAGTTAAAAGGGGCATTCAATTGCCAAGGGAATAATAACCTGAGATTTTCAGAATAAATAACATTTCAGTTTATGTTCCTATTCATAATATCAAGAACACCAATGTGTACACTGATTCTCTTCCCAGAAGTTGAAAGCATTTACACACACAGCCTAATTTACCAGTATAATAAAGCAGGAGTGGATATTTTAAAGTCTGTTTTGCAGAGGGTGAAGGTGTAATGCGAAAGTATTGGTATTGTTCAAGGTCAGGTAATAGCTCAGTAGCACAACTTCAATAGATATAAAGTTGTGCTACAGTGGGGCTTCAAATGACAAAAACAAAACAAAACGGTTCTTTAGTTTGGAACCAATCTTTCCCAGCCTTCCATGATACACATTTCTGTTGTCTTTGCACCTAGGTAATTATTTATATTTAAGGTAATTTTATTTTCTTAATCACCATTCTCATCCACTATAAGAAATGTCTTGAACTGATAGTCAAACACCATCAAGAAAAATTGGTTGTGATACGTTTGGAAGAATCAGGTTCCCAATTTAAAAAGCAATTATTTTCATTGACACCTCATTCGGCAGGAAGCCAGGAGACAGGACCTTGGCTGCGCAGTGATGATAGGCAAGATGGGGAGCTCTCTGCCAGGAGGCAGCAGCACGCAGGTTCTGGTCCCAGGCTGTGACAGCCAGCATGATGTCAGACGAGCCTCATCTCTGCCATCCAGGGTCCTCACAATGAAATGAGCCTACACCTTCAGATCCACTGACATTTTGGGTTTTTTTTTCACACAGATTCTCTCTCTGTCACCCTCAGTAGAGTGCTGTAGTGTCATAGCTCACAGCAACTTCAAACTCTTGGGCTTGAACAATCCTCCTGCCTCAGCCTCCTGAGTAGCTGGGACTACAGGTGCTCACCACCACACTCGCTATTTTTTTTTTTTATTTTTAGTAAAGACAGGGTCTTGCTCTTGCTCAGGCTGGTTTCAAACTCCTGAGCTCAAGGGATTCACCCACCTCAGCCTCCCAGAGTTCTAGGATCATAGGCATGAGCCACCTCGTGGCCAAATCTGCTGATTTTTTTTTTTTTTTTGTAGTTTTTTGCTGGGACTGGGTTTGAACCCACCACCTCTGGAATACGGGGCCAGCACCCTACTCCTTGAGCCACAGGTGCTGCAGCCCAATCTGCTGGATTTTTTTTTAAGAGAAATAGGAATTTAGGATTACTGTATGTAAATTCTAAATTTTTTTTTTGTTTTGTTTTTGTTTTTTTTGTTTGTTTTTTCTTTCATTTTTTTTTTTTTTTTTTATTGTTGGGGATTCATTGAGGGTACAATAAGCCAGGTTACACTGATTGCAATTGTTAGGTAAAGTCCCTCTTGCAATCATGTCTTGCCCCCATAAAGTGTGACACACACCAAGGCCCCACCCCACTCCCTCCATCCCTCTTTCTGCTCCCCCCCATAACCTTAATTGTCATTAATTGTCCTCATATCAAAATTGAGTACATAGGATTCATGCTTCTCCATTCTTGTGATGCTTTACTAAGAATAATGTCTTCCACTAAGGGTGGGGTCTGAGCCACCTTGCAGTAAATTCTAAATTTTTAAAGGCTGTCACTGTATCGGTTCTTCAGTTTACTATGTGGACCATACCAAACATGTCTGCAGGCCTAACCTCAGAGGCTCTAGTTTGCAGACTCTGTATTAGATCAATTCCCCAACTCTAACAGTGTTTGTTTCTCAATGGTGGTGGCAGTAGTTTTGTTCTAGGAGTCATAGGCTGTTTGGGAAGCAAGCTGTTGGCTCACCCTCATGCGTCCTGTCTGGGACAAACTTGAACAGACATAGAAGTGGGGAGTCCCAGTCATTGGCCCCACTGGTGAGGCCTGGCTGCTCATACCTGCCCCTGGGTTCCAATCAGTATCACAGTTCCCTGGGTTGGCTCTGCCCTCAGATGTTGGGGATGAAAGAGCCTCTGTCAACAAACAGCCTCTGTCACTCAGAAGAAAGGCACTTCCTTCCACTGGGGCTTTAGTTAGACCTCTACCTCATTAGCATAAACTCAAATATGGCCGGAGGGGCCAGGCTATCCCCAGTCCTGATGCTTCAGCTGCAGAAATGCAGAGGCCGTGGAGCTCCAACAGGAAGCAAGCGTGCTGGTGAAAAGGTGGTACCACAGCAACCCCAACCTCCAAGATGCCTCTGCTTCATGTTGCCTAGCAGAGGGCAGTAGTCACGTCTCACTCTTTTCAGAGCCTGGACTCAGCGTGGACCATCTCTCTGAGGCCCAGCTCTGCCCACGGCCCACGAGGCGTGGCTCTACCTACCCCGGGGGGGGGCATCACAGAACCTCTGCACCCTCTCTAGATGTGCCAGCCTCCCAGCACCTGGATGTGTTGCTCACCAGCCAGGAAGCCCTGTGAACCCCATTGCTAGGGTTTTATGGATACACCATTATGCAGACATGCTGATTTAAACATTGGCCAGCAGTCGCTGAACTCAATCTCTAGCCCTCTTTCCTCCCCAGAGGTTGGAGGTGGGATTTCCAAGCCTCTAATGCAGGGGTGGTTATCCTGGCAATCAGCCCCTACCCTTTAAGAGCCACTTCATTAACACAAGCTCAGCTACGGCTGGAAGGGGCTTATTAGGCATTCACAAAGACTCCTCGGGCCCCTACTCAGGGACTGTTCAGGGTTTGGAAGCTATGTGTCGGGAAGTGGCAGAGACCAAGTCCATGTCTTATATGATGTCAAAATCCTCACAGCACCTTATCCCTTCTCTATCAACATGGGCCCCATATGGACATTTCACACTGGACTCCACAAATCAGGCAGCTGGTCCCACCTGCAGAAATTGCCTTGTGACTTCAGTCTTCCCTTTACAAAGGGAAGCTATGTCTCCCTGCATAAACTGTAACCTCCAAATTATGCCTGTTGCTGGCTCAAATTTACATCCTCCCATCTGGAAGGTCAGGCCTTACTCCAGGCCATTTTAAGCACAGGCTCCCTTCGAGCTTCTGCCCGTCTCAGCTCAGAAGTTCCCTGACGGCCTCACCTCTTCCTCTGTCACAGGGGTGCTCTCTGTCTGCACTGATCCCTGAGAAAGAGGTACAGGAAGAGGCCTGTAAGGAGGCGGGGGTCACATCAGGCCAGACCTGGATTCAGCAGGTATCTGAAGCAGCCTCCCTCTCAGAGACCAAGTTCCAAGTCGATGACTGTGGACACTTCTCCAAGTGAGTCACAGTCAATCTTTATTCCCTATGAAACCCTCAGGAGTCTGCTAATGACACTTTCATGTGGGCGTGAAAGGGCTATTTTAAGTAATTTGGGCTGATTAGAGTTGATCTCCTCCAGAACTCCCCAGCACTGCAGTCTCTGTGTTCCAAGGGACCCGAATTATTTTTTTTTTTCCTTTCTGTTTCTCGTAAGTTCTGTCTACAGAGCCAGACCTAAGTAGACCACCTTCATGGGCTGGGGTCTGGGAGCAGCTCCCTGGCTGTGTTGACTCTCATTATCCAAAGTCAAGAACAACTCCTCACTGTTCAAACACACAATTCAAGTACTGCAAAACGAATAAAAGCAACAGTAGAAAAGGAAATGAAAGAAAGAAAAAGAAAACTCCCCAAAGTGACTACAGGTATAGCCATTTAAATCAGGAGTGTATATTACCCTGCAGCACATGGGCCCGTAAGACGGCACCACCAAAGAGCCTCAGGGAGCGTGGGGACCGCCACGTCTTATTCAATACCTTGTATAGGTATATGCACATGTACATTTCTCTAGAATCAAATATTTATTGAATACCAATAATTTGCCAGGCACTGGGGTGTGCATTTTCTGCACAGAAAATAAAAAATGACCTCAGGCCCCAAATAAATCTCCACTAACTCAGCTTTGGGGTGGAGAGAGCCTGGGATAGGAGGTTGTTAAAACTTTCACAGCCAAGTTATCCTCAGGAATATTCTGACTGCTTGAGAGTTTTCAAAAAGACTCAGATCTGCTGCCTATGGTTCTGGGAGAGTTAGATGTGCTCTCTCTGGCTATTTCCCCATCAGTAAAGAGGGGATATTAACACGTATTGCAGGGACCACTGGGAAAACTTAATCAGATAATATGCACAAAGGCCCTTGTCCAGGGTCGGGACCCCCGGGCCTTGAAAGCGGCAGGTCCTCGGCCCTCTCTCCGGAGCCGCTCGCCTGGCAGCCAGTCCTCACCACCCACGGTCCCCAGGCTTCCGAGCTTTGCAATTTCCGGCAGTTTTAGCAGTGTGACCCTGCAGCCCAGAGATAAGATGTGATGGAATTACCTCCACTACTCTGATCTGTGGTCCCAATTTGAAGTATAGTCAGCGCAGTCAGCCCCTTTGCCAAGGTTAGGAATTCTATCCACACTCCTCCTACCTTCCACAGCTGCCAGGGCAGGGCTTGCACCTCACTTCTCTCGTGGCCTGGCTTGCATCCATTGGGCCAGCAGCAGGGACCCTGCACCGAGCTGGCTCAGCAATTAGCCAGCCCCTCCCTGGCCACACCACATGCCCGCCTGGCTGTGAAGTACTGTTGTCACAGATATGAGGCCCTCAGCCCCGCCACAGAGCTCAGCAGCCTCCAGTGGGCCGTGCCTGGCGGGGGCCACTTCAGGCAGGTGCATGGTGGACCCCGGGGAAGGTGCATCCATCTAGCTGGGGCACTGAGACAGCTGTGTGGACTCAAGTCCTTGCAGCAGAGCTGCCCACCCACCCTGCACCTAAAACCCTGGTTCTCAACATCAGCATTGCACTGACAGGAAACATGATGGAAATACAAATTCCTGGGTCTAGTGAAGCTCTCCTGAATCAGAAGCCCTAGTGGGGGCCCAGAAATCTTTAAACAAGTCCTCTCGGGATGCTGGTGCTTTGGGAACGTCTCAGGTAACGTCTCCCCTTCTCACTTGGCAACATCCTCTGCCTTCCCAGGGTCTGTTCATCACCATCTGTTTAGCTGAGGCCCTCTGGGTCTCCCCTGTCCTCTGACACGCAGAGGAATCCATCTCTCCGTCTTCAGGGCTTTCATAACACACCATTTTATGCCTAAATTGTGGCCCTTTTTGCAGGTGGATCATATCCTGCTTCCTGGGTCCCACCATGCTTGCGGAGTACCCCCACGGGCTGCTGTCATCACTGTTCACAGCCCACGCGGGTGCAATCCTCCACAGACTCACTTCACACACATGAAGGCAGGAGCTCCAGGAGGTCGGATTGTGCAGGCGAGGCGAGCCCAGTCTGCCGCCCGCTGGATTGTGCAGGCGAGGCGAGCGCAGTCTGCCGCCCGCCCGCTGCCTGTGCTCCCCCGGGGCAGGTGGTGTCTCATTCTTTCTGGTATTCCCAGTGCCGCAGTGAGACCTGGCACAAAGGAGCATGTGTTAACGACTCTGGATCACACCGCTTTAAGCCCACAGCTCATCTATAAAATAGACTGGTGCCTTCAAGTCATGGACAGTAATTCTCATCAACCACCAGCCCCTGGGTGCAGCAAGGCTCCTGTCTTCCTGCAGACAGGGCCTGGCCTCCTGCAACCCCAGCACTGCCTGGTGGCCAGGGGTCAGCGTGGCCGCCGCCTCCTCTTCCCATCCCTCTACTCCCTTCACACCAAATGTGCACAAACCCGTGCATTTTCTCATAAGCACAAACACACCCTTTAGTCAGATGCCCCCAGGTCCCAGGTCACATGCTACCCCGCAGGAAAGGGTCTTGGGACCTCCTCTGGGCTCCTGTGTCCCAAACTTCCAAACTGAGCTCACCCTTCCCTTCCATGGGTGACGGCTCTCAAGTCTGCAACTCATCAGTAACAGAGATGGAGACCTCTGAAAACTGTCCCCTGACCGTCCCCTTTATGCTTCCTGTTTTACCGTATGGCGCAGGGCAGATCGTATGGCTGGGCTCAGGCGTGGTGGCCCTGAGCAGCATCACTGGGCAGAACAGCCCTTTTTAGGATGCTGCCGTGTAATAACGCTGGGTGTGGAGGGCTCTACCCCTGTCTTCGCTCATTCACCACCGAGTGCTTTCTGCCTTTTAGGCATATGAGAGCCCAGGCCAGAATTTCCGCTGTGTAACATCTTGGACTTACTGGCATTAATTAGTCAATTGGATTAAATCGATTCTTTTGACTATAAAACCTTCCTGAATCAGGTCTTTTGTTAGTTACCTCAGAAAAGGAAAAAAAGAGAGAGAGAGAGAATATTTGAGATGAAATAGATAAAATCAGCCTTAAACTCCACTGGCTGTAGGTAACAGTCTGACTGTCAGGGCTCATCTGGAGGCAAGAATGACCGTGCCCATGAAAAGACTCACTGTGACCCCAAGTTCTTGGTCACTTGTGTCTATTTCTTTACCTCTCGGGATACTTGGAGATTTTACCTTTTTCTTTTTAGCATGTCTTACAATGGGCTTACAAAACCCTTCTGAATTTACTCAATACCCATTCCTGACTTAACAAGGCTGTGCTCCTATAACTGCACAATGATCATCTTGAGATGAGTCCGGACTTTGCTGGTTACATTCTCCATTCACTCTCCTGCCACCCGTCCTGTCCCATCTGCCGCCATCTGCCACCAGGGCAGGCACACTGTCTCTGATGTGCTACATGTGCCTGGAGGACACCCACAGTGAGCCCACAGACCACATACAGAACCCACCGGTGCCCTCATGTCACGGGGAATAATTGTCACCAACCACTAGGCACAGCCTGACACCTGCAGTCTTTCCTGCATCTGCACCGATGTTGTCCCCTTTTGGTGGCATCTGACATAAAGAACAAAGGAAGGGAAGGCTGGCTGCTGCCATCCTGAGCTCACACCTGTCAGGGCCTGCTTACCACAGTGTGCTGAGGGGTCTGTGTGAGGAGCTGTGTCAACCACCGGTATTATCACAACTAGCCACAGTCTTCTTCAGGAAAGGCCTAAATTCTACAGCACTGCCCATGAGGGTGCCTGAGGGGAGGGCAAAAGAAGCCGCCTGCCACACTCACGGAGCTGCAGCTCCTGGCACAGACACTGTGTCCAGTCATCCCCCTCACTGCAGGGCACCAAGTGCCAGCTCCTCGTCAGAGGGGGACACTGTCCCCGCCACACACAGACCTCCATACACCTGTTCTGTTCTCTCTAAACCAAGTGTTCCCTCCTGAGATACAAAAGAAAGGGCCCCCCATGGGGCGGCGCCTGTGGCTCAGTCGGTAAGGCGCCGGCCCCATATACCGAGGGTGGCAGGTTCAAACACGGCCCCGGCTGAACTGCAACCAAAAAAAATAAAATAAAATAAAAAATAAATAAAAAAAAGAAAGGGCCCCCCTCCCACAAACCTGCCACTTTGTTCTACTGTCTCAGACTGAAAATGTGCAGCACTTTCAAACTGCGTCATGCCCGCTGGCGGTGGCCCACTTTGCACCCGTACGCCATCTCTCTTTGTGGTTTTGTTCATACACCTTTCCTTAGTTCAGAAAAGAATTAGTTGAAGTGTATAAACCGACTTATACACGAGTTACTTGGCATAGTTTGCAATGATTTAACAAGCAAGATAAAATAGGTTAAAATTAGGTGTGAGAGACTGAAGGAAATCAAGTAAGACAATAGAATTTAATCTTTTAACTGCTACCGTTCCTGTGAGTGGGCCACAAATACTTGGTTCTCATCGTCCAGCTGATACCTGGTGGTTTTCCTTTGGTGAGGAGAGGGACACAGTAATAGGACTCCAGCGTCTCCAGGATGAAAAGCAGGCCTGACGGTGACACACACGCCTGGGAGGATTTCTTCTTTGGGCCCTCCTGCGAGAACAGGACGCTGTGCACACAGTGCATGATTCCCACCTGCCTTCACACATTCTTTACACACTTGTTGATTCACAGCCTTTCCTTTTCTTATCTGAAAGTAATAAAATGGAAATCATGAAGCAAGGATCTCTGTAAGACCCTCTCCTGGTGGGGCAAATGGGTCCCTCTAGGCGAAAAGCTGCTCTGGTCTCTGCAAGACCCTCTACTTCTTTTAAAGGTTTTAACCCAAAAGTATATTTTTGACATATACGTCTGGGCCATGGGTTTTCATCTTTACAGGTTGAGTGTTCTTTTTGCACTTTTGCTAAGACTGTCCACATTCAAATCTAGAGAGCCAGTGTAGGGGGCTTTTAATTAGAAGGCTTCCAGGATTTATTCTGTATAAAGCAAGATAATCTTTTATTTTTAATGCATGCATATTTTCCTCACATATTATTTCAGTAAAATACACTAGAAAAATAAAATAATGGAACCAAGAAATAAAATATCCATCTAAGAATCTGAATATTCAATTTGAATCTGTACACATTTGGGTCTTTTTTTTAAGTGAGTTCTTTCAGAACAATGCCGTTGCTAAAACATGAGTATCATTGTCTTTTCCAAACCCACTCAGTCATTTCCTTTGGGTGAACTCACTGCAAGTACCATAAAAGATATGCACAAAGTGGATATCTTTTATGGGAGTGGGGTTCTATGGCTCACTGCAGCTTCCAACAAACAGGAAATAAATAATTCAAATAGTTCATTATTTAGGATTATTAGTATATATCATTTAGAATCATTTTCTTTTATTATTCATTGCTTAAATTCATTAAATTTTTAGCCTTCGGCCTTAAGGAGGCCCAGCATGATGGTTACTAAGGTTGAAAAATCACTATAATTGTCAATGTGTTTACCCTGACACACACTAAAATGCCCATACTCATCTTTTATATAGTTATGTCAGACTAATGGACTCCTTGTGAAGACCTACAGCCAGGAGAGCTGTCAGCCACGGCCACACACAAGTTTCTGCCACAGCTTCTTCATACAGTCAGATTGCTTTAGGGAAAGTTTTGCTTTTTGTTTTTGGGGGGTGTTTTCATAAGGGATTAAGTATTTCCAAGCAAAACACTTTGAAAACAGCCATGATGTGTTCTGCTTTGGGGGCACTTTCCTAGGACTTCTGTGGTCCAGCAGTGACACCCAGTGGCTGGAGGCACCTCCGGGTACAGAAATCTCTCCACTGCCCCATGTCAGTGACAGGAAATTGTAGGAAAAGAGTCTTTGGAGCCTAGGTGTTGGGACAGAGCCCATGGAATGCAAGGTTCTGGTGCAGGGTGGGTAGAAATGTGTAGAGGTGGGACAGGGACATCTGACCCGATGACAGCACTTTGTTGGCCTGTACCAAGGTGATCAGAGAAGCAACAGGTCTTTCTGATACACAGGGTAGGTTAACAGGTATCAGCACTGCACCAAGGCCTACCCCAGTGACAACTACCCAAGTAGATCCAGACAGCATGGGTCCTGCAGAAGCACGCAGTGGACTGGAGGAAACTCAGGTGGCAGGTCATGCATGCTGACCAAGACCCTTTCCACGGTGCAGATACAGCCACAACAGATGCACAGAGCACATGCCTCTCCCACCAGTGACGCTGTGGCTTGGAAAGAAAGTGGACGGTTACTGACCTCCTGGGACATCAAAGCCCCTGTCGATACATTTGGAGGGACGCTAGAGATGTGTATGGGAAGAAGTAAGAATGTGCTTCTGACCTCTGCAGGATTTTAAACTAATACTAAATTCTTAACTTTGTGAATTAATGTAGTTCCATATGTATCTCAAAGCAGGAGTGAGATAAAATCAAGTGCTAGGCATGGTTTGTTTCCAAGTTAAATAAAAGGCACAGAGGCTATGGATACACGGCAAAACTAGACATGTTTTGGAAATTCCCAACAGCTGGTGCCACGTTTGATAATAAACTATCTTGTCTAAAGGCAGATCTACTCCTCACTCAGATCAAGGAGCTCAGAGCACCTTTTCGCCTAGAGGGACCCATTTGCCCCAACACACTGCTCCTTAACTCTCAAAAGATACTTTGGCGCCTGTGGCTCAGTGAGTAGGGCACTGGCCCCATATACCGAGGGTGGCAGGTTCAAACCCAGCCCCGGCTGAACTGCAACCAAAAAATAGCTGGGCGTTGTGGCGGGCACCTGTAGTCCCAGCTGCTCGGGAGGCTGAGGCAGGAGAATCGCTGAAGCCCAAGAGCTAGAGGTTGCTGTGAGTCCTGTGACATCATGGCACTCTACTGAAGGCAGTAAAGTGAGACTCTGTCTCTACAAAAAAAAAAAAGATGCTTTGTTTTTTAATTGGTGAAAAGCAAGATGCTGCAAAGGAAAGACCAGTAAACTTAGACCTGATGACATGGTTGTGTTAGTTCCATTGCCTGTTAACTGTTCATGTTTACTTAACTTCCTTAAACATTCTGAAACCCAGTTTTCTAATATATTTTTTTTCTTTTTTTTTTTTTTTTGTGGCTTTTGGCGGGGGCTAGGTTTGACTACTACTTAACTGAGAGAGTGATAATTACAAACTAATGATATTAGCAACTTCAAAGTGCCAAGGATTTAATATGAAATTATTTGCTTTCTGACACTTTATTCTGAAACTTCTCAAACATGTGGAAGAGTGAGAGCACCACCCAGCGCATGGGCACACGGCAGCGTCTCGGCCCCAGAGTTCAGAGTCTCTGCACTGCCTTCCTGTCTATCCTCTACCCACTCATCAGCCATTGTGTTGTTTTTGATGCATTTCAAAGATGCAGATATCAGTTAATTTTGACATGTGATTAGCTGTGGTTCAGTAGCTATTTATGATTCTTTTCTTATTTTTGAGGTTCATATACAAAGAAACACACCATCTTAAGTAAGCCATTAGATGGGTTGAGTAAGTGTGGATCTTGAGCCCTGTCATGATACAGACATTACCATCAGCCCGCAAAAGGTCTCTCATGGTCCCTTCTAGTAAACTCCTGACTGGCATTTAAGATCCAACCTCATCTGATTCCTTTTGTCATACATTAGTTTTGCTTCCATCGAAGCTGACCCAGAGAGACTCAGAAACTACACCTCATGGTTGGAGACCTCATGTTAGGAGATTCTCAAACATTAACCAACAAGTTGATCCCCTAATAGGTCCACACTTCATCATTGGTCACATCTTGCCTTCTAAGAAGTGTGGCATCTATAAGATGACAAATGCATTCTCATGTACAATCCATTCCTCCTTGATAGTCACAATGTCATTATCAAACCAAAGTTATCATTTATGCATCAACATTGAAAAATTCTACCAGCAGGTGGCAGTAATAGCCCATTGTGTCCCCTGGGATATATCAGTTCATCATTACAGACCATTCCCAACTTACATTGTCCAATTTAAAAATTTCCAGCACCATTATAGATTTGTTTCCATAATTTTGTATGAGTATGCAGATTTCTATTGTTACTGAGTTCAACTTTCATTCCATGATGGTCTGAGAAAATACAAGGAACCGTTTCTATTCTTTTAAATTTGCTGAGGTTAGACTTGTGACCTAAGATGTGATCAATTTTGAAGGATGTTCCATGGGCTGATGCGAAGAATGTGTATTCAGTTTTTTTAGGATGAAATGTTCTGTAGATATCTGTTAAATCCAATTGTTGAATGGTTAAGTTTTAGTCTATAATTTCTTTGTTTAGTTTCTTATAGGAGGATCTATCCAACACTGCCAAAGCGGTGTTAAAATCTCCAACTATTATGGTGCTGGAGGAAATCAAGTTGCTCATGTCTATTAGCATGGCACTGGCACAAAAATAGAAAGGTAGATGTATGGAACAGAATTCAAAACCAAGATGAATCCAGATACTTATCATCATTTGATCTTCGATAAGCCTATCAAAAATATAAACTGGGGGAAAGATTCCCTATTTAACAAATGGTGCTGGATGAATTGGCTGGCAATTTGTAGAAGACTGAAACTGGACCCACAACTCTCTTCTCTAACAAAAATTGACTCTCACTGGTTAAAGGACTTAAACTTAAGACATGAAACTAAAAATTCTTGGAGAGACTACAGGGGAAACACTTGAAAAAATTGGCCTGGGAGAATACTTTATGAGAAGGACCGCCCCAGGCAATTGAAGCAACATCAAAAATACATTACTGAGATCTGATCAAAATAAAAAGCTTCTGCACTGCCAAGAACACAGTAAATAAACCAAGTAGACAGCCCTCAGAATGGGAGAGGATTTTTGCAGGTTATATTTCTGACAAAGATCTGATAACCAGAATCCACAGAGAACTCAAACTTATTAATAAGAAAAGAATAAGTGACCCCACTTCATTGTGAGCAAGAGACATAAACAGAAGCTTCTCTGAAGAAGACAGGTTTATGGCCTACAGACTTATGAAAAAATGCTCATCATCTTTAATCATCAGAGAAATGCAAACCAAACCCACTTTGAGATATCATCTAACTCCAGTAAGAGTAGCCCACATAACAAAATCCCAAAATTACAGATGTTGGCATGGATATGGAGAAAAGGGGACACTTCTGCACTGCCAGTGGGAATGCAAGCTAATATGTTCCTTTTGGAAAGAAGTTTCAAGAACACTCAGGGATCTAAATGTAGAACTGCTGTTTGATCCTGCAATTCTTCTACTAGGTAGAAGATATATCCAAAAGGTATATCCAAAAACCAAAAATCACTTTGCAACAAAGATATTTGCACCAGATTGTTCATTGCAGCTCACTTCATAATTTCCAAGTCATGGAAGAAGCCCAAGTGCCCATCAACCCATGAATGGATTAATAAATTGTGGTATATGTATACCATGGAATACTATGCAGCCTTAAAAAAGATGGAGACGTTACCTCTTTTATGTTTACATGGATGGAGCTGGAAAATATTCTTCTTAGTAAAGTATCTCAGGAATGGAAAAAAATCCAATGTACTCAGTACTACTATAAAACCAATGTATAATCACTCACACTTTTATATGAGAGGTGAATCACAACTATAGTCCAGGATGAAGGAGGGAAGGGGTGGGGACAGGGAAAGCAGAGGGATGGTTCGAAAGAGGGAGGGTTAATGGTGGGACCACACCTATGGAGCATATTGCAAGGGTACAAGTCAAATCTATTAAGTAATGAACGTGAATGTCTTAACACTGTGATTAAGTAAATGAGGTGAAAGCTATATTAATTAGTAGGACGTAAGCACTCTAATTTGCACAAATAATCAACACATTGAATCCCACAAAGGCAAAAATGTATTCATGATCTATGTATATGTGACTTAATAAAAAAAATAAATTTTAAAGGTTAAAAAAAAAAAGAAAATGACAATTTCTTTCCTATTTACAAAATCCACCATATGACAAAGGATTACATGTAGGAGCCATCCTGTCCAAGCTCTCTTTAGAGAAGAGCCCAGTGATGTCCTTTACAATTATTTTATCCAAGGCTGGGTGTGGTGGCACATGCCCATAGTCCCAGCTACTCAGGACACTGAAAGGGAAAGATTTTTTAAGGTCAGGAGTTGGAGAACAGCCTGAGCATCATAGTGAGACCATTTCTTCAAATTCAAAAAAAAAATTATCTTATTCATCAGAAGTTATAAAAGTGGCCTTGGGTGATATGTTGCACAGGTCAGCACATGAGTACGCTCTCACTGATATACTATAGAAATATTAATCATTTGTACAAAGAGTTTAAGCTCACCTTAATGTACTCTGTAATGCTAAGCTCCTTAGGTGGACAGGAGCACATACATATTAGAGTCTCTGTGATTAAACACATCAGGTCTTTAAATAATAATTTAAATGAACAGAGAGTGGTTAAAGGAACCCTTGGCAATCACAAAACACTCTCAATGTAGGCAGCTCATTCATAAAGACAATGAGCAACACAACTGGAGGGCAGACAGACCGACAATCAGGTTTAGATCAGAGTCTGTGCGCGTGTGTGTGTGTGTGTGTACTTTGGCTAAAGTAAACTATTGTTTTCAGGGGGCTCTTTTTGAGACAATGTCTCACTATGTCACCCTGGGTAGAGTGCCATGGCATCACAGCTCATGGCAACCTCAAACTCTTGCACTCAAGCAATTCTCTTGCCTCAACCTCCCGAGTAGCTGGGACTACAGGCACCCTCCATAACACCCAGCTATTTTTAGAGATGGGGTCTCACTCTTGCTCAGGCTGGTCTCAAACTCATAAGCTCAGGCAATTCACATACCTCCGCCTCCCAGAGTGCTAGGATTATAGGCATGAGCCACCACACCTGGCCGCCTAAAGTAAAATATTGTGACAAAAATCTCTCAGCACAATTTTCATGGCAGCATAATGTTCTTTGCTCAGAAAAGTTGACTAGACTGACTGTTCTTTCCAGGGAGGTGATGTGACAGGTTTCACCTGTCTAGTACCACCCTCACCACCCAGCTTCAAGGTGGCTGACCCCACCTTGAAGGATGTGCACATCAGGGGGCTCCATAATCCCCCCAGAGCTGCCTCATCTGCCAGCCGCCCTGCCACGACCTTCGTGCCCAGCCACAGCCCTGGTGTGTGACATTTGTGATTCTCTTTCCCCTCTTCACAGATGAGAAATCACAGTCTTAGAAGGAAAATGGTGCTCCTGAAATCACACATTAGGAGAGTGCTGAGATTAGATACCTTCCTGGTCTTACATTTCCACCAGGTTCTCCACATCCTTAGATAGCCTGTTCTCTCTCTCTGCCATTTTATGTTGTAAATGGATCAATCCCACCAGCTGGAGTCATATGCCGTAAATGCCCCAGCTCCTTCTTTCTTGATGACAGCAGCCCTTCTTCACTTTCTGTGGTCTTAGAAGCAGCCACCTTTTCAGCCCAACACCTTTGCTCTGTGTCCGCCCTGTCCAGACCTTCTTGCCAAGCCATAGCCTCCACCTGTGCCTCTCCCAGACTCTGTGCATCTCTGCCTTAGCAGAGTGGCCCAGAAAGCCCATACTACACCCCGCATGCCCTTGAACCTAGGCAGCAGTCAGGGGGCCGTGTCCAGTTGTCAAGGAGCAAATACTGTGTCCCCTTAGACTTGGCTGTGGAGAGTGCACCCTGCCCTCCCTTACTCTCCTGGGCTGCACTACCAGCATCCCCTGCACAGCAGAGCTCTGGGGGAAGGACCCACAGGCAGGGCTGACTCAACCCACAACCCACCCCAAGTAGCAGGCCACACCTCTCTGTGTGTCTTTCTTCCTCTCTTTTCCCTTTGTATGGCTCTTTCTCATGCCATACAAATGTGGATGAAGAATCCAGACTCTGAAATAACTTAAAGAGGCTTATTCTGAGCCAAATTTGAGGACCATGACTCAGAGCTACACCGACAAAGCCTTGAGCAAGTGAACTCGCGATGGTGGGGTTACAGTTCAGTTTTATACATTTCAGGGAGACAGGAATTACAGGTAAAGTCATAAATCAATACATGGAAGGCGTACAGTGTTTTGGCCCCAAAAGGCAAGATATTCCAAAGTAGGGGGTTCACAGGTCATAGGTGGGTTTAGGAATTCTTTAGTTGACAACTAGCTGGAAGAATTAGGCTTTCCCTAAAAGATCAGGCATTAGCAGAAGGAATGTCCAAGTCAAGACAAGCGTCTTGATCACTCATGTGATGCTGTACCAGGGTGAGGAGTGAACCACGCTGTATTGGGTTAATAGTCCCTGTTCAGTGAGATTTTTTCATTCTTAAGCATGACTCACCACGCCCCTTTAGAAAGGAATTCAGGGGCAGAAGAAAAAGGTCAAAGTTCAGCCTTCAGGAAACTTAGCATCTTTTTCATCCTAAGTGGAAAATATCTTCTCTGGATCCTCATTTTCCCCCAAGTTTCTGGCTCATTTTTCTCCATTTTTATAGTAAAAGATTTGTTAGAAAGCAACTTGTACAATGCCTACTTCTATACATTTCATTCAGCAATTCTTCACTGTCTGGGGGTCCACCTTTTGTTGGAAAACACTACCACTTCACTTTGAAAGGTCTTCAGTGACCCAAGAGGATCACAAATTCTGACCTTCCTTGACCTTTCTCTTTTTTTTTTTAAAGACATAGTCTTACTCTGTCACCCTGTGTAGAGTGCAGTGGTGTCAGCCTAGCTCACAACAACCTCAACTCCTTGGCCCAAGTGATTCTCCTGCCTCAGCCTCCTGAGTAGCTGGGACCAGAGGTGCCTGCCACAATGCCCGGCTATTTTTAGAGATGGACTTTCACTCTTGCTCAGGCTGGTCTTGAACTCAAGAACTCAGGCGATCCACCCACCTCCGCCTCCCAGAGTGCTAAGATTTCCTTCACATCACATCAGACAATAGGCAGTACTGACTGAATCTCCCCTGAAACGCAGGTTTTTCAGAATTCACTGGCTCTTGATCCTCTTCCTCACCCCTTCCTTCTCTCCTGTCTCCATCTGTTTCAGCTTTGATTTCAAACATACAAGGTTCAAGTCCTTGGTCCACTAGGATGTGTTTGACCTCAAGCAAATTACTTAAATTCTCTGAGCCTCTGCTTCCTCACCTGAAAACTGGGAAAGATAAAGGAATAATCTTAAGGCTTAAATGAGAAAACAAGCAAAATGCATAGCAGAGAGAAGCGTTATCAAAGTCAATTTCCCACTCATTCATCCCATTTGTATTGCTCTCCCGCACAGTTTCTATTGCAGTGAGCACACAGGAAATATTTGCTAAACTCACATAAAAGCAGTAATCATGCACAGTAACCAACTTCTGGCTTGTCGCGTTAAGTCAGTTTAAGTGGAGAGTAAAGTGCCGACTGAGGAGCAAAGCTTCTCACCAGGCATGTTCTTGGCAGATCTCCCATCTCTGCACCTTCTTTCTCTGGGGCATCCTGCAGTCTCTAAAGCCCAGGACTAGTTTACCACATCTGTAAACCATGTGTCAGCAGATAGTGGAATCCACAGATATGAGAGGTTAGACGAACATTTCAAAAATAGCACATAGTTCAGTTGTGAACATCAGGGCTAAAGAAGGAGCTTGTTGATTTCTGGAGGAAAGATGGCCAACTGGAGCCAGCTTTCCCCAGAGGCTCCTGTCCAGAAGAAAGTTAAAGAACAAAAGTTTATTGAGTAAACTAATGGTATGGAGCTGAGCCAAGAGAGAAGATGGAAGAGTGCACATCCCCCCTGCTGAGGAGAGCTGCGACCCCAAGGAAACAAACAATAGGTACAAAACCCATCACCAAGCAGATGGGAGTCCCCTCCCCCATGAGAACAGCTCTCAGTGTGCTTTCTACAAACAAGCGAGCAGAGTTCAGATCACTTCTTATTTTATCCCATGGGAGACAGCCACTAAAAAACAAATCTCCTTCCACAGAGAGGACCCAGTTTTGTGCCTTGGCATTCTGCCACCAGGCATAAAACCTGAACATATACTCTACCCGCAATTCTGAACTCCCACCACTCCCCTCCACTCCCACCCCAAGGTCTGGAAGTCTGTGCCCCACAGAGTCCAAACTCTTGGGCAATTTCTCAAGAGTCGTAGGCAAGGTGCGGGCTGCTACAAGTCTGTGCTGAATCAGCAGCAGGGGTGTAAAGTGGATACTCTGGAGTGAGGGAGCCAAATGGAAGAGGGAGAAATGGTGCCCCATGGCAGAGCACAGTGGTGGTGGCTGCAGGAAAAATAGAGCTTGTGATATTTTGGAGGAACACTTCCCATATCTCTTAGCAAGCAGAGGGAGCCAGGCGTCTGCTCCAGGTGCAGCCACGGGTGAAGCAGATCTGGAACAGAAATGCAGCCCCTGTGAGCAAAGGGTATGCCTTAGGCGGGGCACAGCAGGGACTGAGACTAGAATATGTGCACACAGAGGTGGCATACTCCCAGGGCCGGGCTGAGCCCAAGATGCACTCGGCCCCCCAGTGGAGTATAGCAGGGATAAGAGCACACGTGGCAGTGGCATCAGCCCAGGGCAGGGCAGGAACTGAGAGCCTTTTGTGAGTCCTAATCATGCCTTCCCTAACACAGAGTACAGCAGAGACAGAGATGCCAGCTCTACGAGAATTGGCGCAGCCATGGCGGCACAGGGTGGGGCTGAGTCACAGCTTCTGTGAACTCAACGTGGGCCTGGTCCACAGTGGAACACAGCCAGGACAGAAACACAAACTCTGTGAGAATATAAGTGTCAACAGCATCAGTCTGGAGCAGGGCTGGAACTGAGTGACACTCCCCAGCTTCCACTGAGCACCCAAGGTAGTCAGGCTTCAGCTCCCCCTGACAGCTGGTGGCAGAGTGCAGCAGCCCCTGGCTGAGGATACACTGATCTCCCTGTGACTCTGGCAGGTGCAAACCTCTGGCACATTTGCTCATTGGAGGGAACTGGGCCACAGCCTTGCGGGGTTACCGGTGACTGGGTGTGACAGAGGTGCAAGATGGGGAAAGAGGCATCAACCTCCCCAGATGAATTCATTTGCAAGGCAGGCCTTTCTGTGGAGACAGAGCAACAGAGTGAGCCACACTTGAGCTGCCAGCAGACCCCTGTTATCTAGTTGCTGGAGACCTTTTGAACTCTCTCACCTGAGAGTTGGCACTGACTGGGACAATTGTTTTAGAACTCTTGACCAGGGCAAATCACCCGAGGACCCTCCAAGGTGGTACCCTGGTTGTGTTGTAATGGAAAGGTTTGATTTTCCTCTTCCAGTTGTTGCCCGTAGGGGGCAGGGTGTCTTAGTTGCTTGTATATCTCCACAGCTGAGACTTCAACCCAGAGTCACAAATTCACTAGGACTGGACAGAGAACAGCTAAATACAAAACAGAGCCACCTAGCCCCCACCATATGAAGCAGGTCCCCAGAGTCTCAGGCTGTAGTACTGTATAGGTCCTTTGCAAAGCTGTAGGAGAAAAGCTGCAGTCACCAGTCCAAGCTCTTTGCAAAGGACTGGTGAATCACAACTCCAGGAGCCCCCAATCCAATTTTACCTAACCTGCTCATCTAGCCAAATGGTGAAAAATAATCATGGGGCGAAATCAGCAGAAAAACTCTAGCAACATGAATAATCAGAGCAGATCAACTCCCCCAAGGAACACCAAAGCGGACACACCAGAAGAACCCATTCATAAACAAATGGCTGAGATGTCAGAAATTGAGTTTAGAATTTGGGTGGCAAATAAGTTTAACAGAATGGAAGGAAAGTTGGAATTAGAAATTATAGGAATAATGGAGAAGTTGTCTCAAGAATTCAATGAATTCAAAGACAAAATCACCAAAGATTTTGATACATTGAGAAAAGAATTTGCAGCCCTCCAAGATATGAGAAATACAGTAGAATCCCTCAGTAACAGTATGGAGTGGGCAGAAGCCAGGATTTCTGACATTGAATAAACGCTCAAAGAAGAGAAGTGGAAAGCAAAAATGGAACACTCTCTCAGAGAGCTGTGGGACAACTCCAAAAAAGCAAACATTTGCCTTATAGGAATTCCTAAAGATGACTAGGTTGTTCTGAAAGGCTCAGATGCTCTACTCCAAGAGATAATCTAGGAGAACTTCCCAAACATGGCAAGAGATACTGAAATTCAGATAGCAGACAGCTTCGGAATCCCAGCACAACTCAGTGTCGTGAAGGCTATGTTAACCAGTTTGATGAAAACATTTCAAATTGTATATAAAACCAGCACACTGTATCCCATGATTGCATTAATGTACACAGCTATGATTTCATTTTTTTTTTAAGTTAAAAATAAAAAATAGAATTATACAACAGATCAATGAATCAAAAAGTTGATTTCTTGAAAAGGTCAATAAAGTAGATAAACCTTTGGCTAACCTAACCAGAAATAAAAGGATAAAATCTCTAATTTCATCAATCAGAAATGACAGAGGTGAGATAACAACAGACTCCTCAGAAATTCAAAAACTCCTTAACAAATATTACAAGAAACTCTATTCTCAGAAATATGAACATCTAAAGGAAATGGACAAATATTTGGAAGCACACCACCTTCTTAGACTTATCCAGAAAGAAGTGGAAATGTTGAACAGGCCTATATCAAGTTCTAAAATAGCATCCAGGCCTATATCAAGTTCTGAAATAGCATCAACTAAATGAAATCTCCTCAAAAAGAAGAGTCTGGGACCAGATGGCTTCCCATCATCCTTCTACAAAACCTTTAAAGAAGAATTAGTACCTATATTACTTAACCTTTTCCAAAACATAGAAAAATAAAGAATACTTCCCATCACATTCTATGAAGCAAACAGCACCCTGATCCCCAAACCAGGAAAATACTCAGTAAGAAAAGAAATTTATAGACCAATGTCTTTAATGAATATTGATGCAAAATTTTTCAGTAAGATCCTACCAAACAGAATCCAGCAACACATCAAACAAATTATACACCATGACCAAATGAGTTTTATCCCAGGGTCTCAAGGCTGGTTCAATATACGTAAATCTGTAAATATAATACATCACATAAAGAAAATAAAAAACAACCACCATATGAGTCTCTCAATTGATGCATAAAAAGCTTTAGACAATATCCAGCATCCTTTTATGATCAGAACACTTAAGAAAATAGGTACAGAAAGTACATTTGTTAAACTGATAGAGGCCATCTACAGCAAACCCACAGCCAATATTATACTGAATGGAGTAAAATTGAAAACGTTTCCACTCAGATCAGGAACTAGGCAAAGTTGCCCACTGTCTCCGCTGCTTTTTAACATTATAGTGGAAGTCTTACCTATCACAATCAGACAAAAGAAGGCAAACAAGGGTATCCATAAAGGGTCAGAGGAGATCAGACTTTCACTCTTCACAGATGATATGATTGTATACCTGGAAAACCCCATGGACTCAACTATGAAACTCTTAGAAGTGATCAAGGAATACAGCAGTGTCTCAGGATACAAAATCAATACTCACAAATCAGTAGCATTTATATACACCAACAATAGTCAAGCTGTAAAAACAGTCAAGGACTCTATTCCTTTTACAGTAGTGCCAAAGAAGATGAAATATCTGGGAGTGTACCTAATAAAGGACATAAAACTCTCTCTAAACAGAACTATGAAACTCTGAGAAAAGAAATAGCTAAAGATGTTAACAAATGGAAAAACATACCATACTCATGGCTAGAAAGAATCAACATTGTTAAAATGTTCATACTACCCAAAGCAATCTATAGATTTAATGCAATCCCTATTAAAGCACCTCTGTCACACTTTAAAGATCTGGAAAAATTAGTACTTCATTTTATATGGAAACAGAAGAAACTTCGATTAGCCAAGACATTACTCAGAAATAAAAACAAATCAAGAGGAATCACGCTACCAAACTTCAGACTATACTATAAATCTATAGTGATCAAAACAGGATGGTACTGGCACAAAAATAGAAAAGTAGATGTATGGAACAGAATTGAGAACCAAGAGACGAACCCAGACACTCAATGTCATTTGATCTTTGATAATCCTATCAAATATATAAATTGGGGGAAAGATTTCCTATTTAACAAATGGTGCTGGGTGAATTGGCTAGCAACTTGTAGAAGACTGAAACTGGACCCACACCTTTCTCCTCTAACAAAAATTGACTCTTACTGGTTAAAGGACTTAAAATTAAGACATGAAACTATAAAAATTATTGGAGAGAGTGCAGGGGAAACACTTGAAAAAATTGGCCTGGGAGAATACTTTATGAGGAGGACCCCTCAGGCAATTGAAGCAACATCAAAAATACATTACTGAGATCTGATCAAAATAAAAAGCTTCTGCACTGCCAAGAACACAGTAAATAAACCAGGTAGACAGCCCTCAGAATAGGAGAGGATTTTTGCAGGTTATGTTTCTGACAGAGGTCTGATAACCAGAACCCACAGAGAACTCAAACTTATTAATAAGAAAAGAACAAGTGATCCTATTTCATTGTGGGCAAGAGACATGAACAGAAGCTTCTCTGAAGAAGACAGGCACATGGTCTACAGACACATTAAAAAATGCTCATCACCTTTAATCATCAGAGAAATGCAAATCTAAACCACTTTGAAATATCATCTAACTCCAGTAAGAGTAGCCCACATCACAAAATCCCAAAACTACAGATGTTGGCGTGGATGTGAAGAAAAGGGAACACTTCTGCCCTGCTGGTGGGAATGCAAGCTAGTACATTGTTTTCAGAAAGAAGTTTGGAGAACACTCAGGGAATCTAAATGTAGACCTGCAATTTCTCTATGAGGTGTATATCCAAAAGACCAAAAATCACTTTGCAACAAAGATATTTGCACCAGATTGTTCATTGCAGCTCAATTCATAATTGCCAAGTAATGGAAGAAGCCCAAGTATCCATTGACCCTTGAATGGATTAATAAATTGTGGTATATGTATAATATGGAATACTACACAGTCTTAAAAAAAGATGGAGACTTTACCTCTTTTATGTTTACATGGATGGAGCTGGAACATATTCTTCTTAGTAAGGTATCTCAAGAATGGAAGAAAAAGTATCCAATGTACTCAGTACTTTTATGAAACCAATTTACAATTACTCACACTTTCTTTTTTCTTTTTTTTTTTTTTTTCCCAGTTTCTGCCTGGGGCTGGGTTTGAACCTGCCACCTCCAGCATATGAGACCAGTGCCCTACTCCTTTGAGCCACAAGTGCCATCCTAGTCACACTTTCTTATGAAAGATAAATCACAACTATAGCCCAGGATGAAGGAGAGAAGTGGAAGGGCATGGGAGGGGAAGTGGGGAGTTTGATAGAGGGAGGGTAAATGGTGGGACCACACCTAGGGAGCATATTGCAAGGGTACAAGTCAAATCTATCAAGAATAGAACATAAATGTCTTAACACAATAATTAAGTAAATGAGGTGAAAGCTATGTTGATTAGTTTGGTATAAGCACTCCAAATTGTATTTAAAAATCAACACATTGTACCCAACAAATGTATAAATGTATTCATGATCTATGTGCATATGACTTAATAAAAGGAAAAAAATTGAAATATCAAAAATAAGAAAAATAAAAAAAATTTTAAAGGAGCTTGTTTTTGTCCTGCTTACAAAAAAAGATACGTTTTTAATAAACATTATATTCTCCTATAAAGGGCCTAAAGTTAATAATATTATCATCTTTGATTCAGGATTTGTAAGTTGTGTTCCTCCGACACAGTTACACCCTGTATTTAAACTGCGGAATGAATGGCCTTGACATCTTGTTCTGCCTCACAGTACATTCTTGGCACTAAGACAACATCGTGAATTCTTAGAATTCAGAACTACAAAACTGTTTCTAAGAGGTAATTCAGAGGAGAAAAGACTTATACCAAGTTTCATATTTATCAAACGCAAAACTTGACATTTAGGAGTGTTTTAATACAAAGGAAGGTGTGTACATTTCCTGTAAATATCCGTACTTGTTACTGAAGGAGAACTTGACAGTCTTAAAAAGCATTTCAGCTGTTTTCAGGAAGCTCCACATTGTCACCCACAATGGCTGTACTAACCTACGTTCAGCACCCATCTTCCTCCTTTCGGATAATAACCATTCTAACAGGTATGAAATGATATTTCATTGTGGTTTTAATCTGCAACTACCTAATGATTCGTGATGTTGAGCATTTTTTCATATACCTATTAGCCATCTGTATGGCTTCTTTTGAGAAATGTCAGTTGCCCATTTTTTTAATGGGTTTATTTGTTTTCTTGATATTGTGTTGAATTTCTTTATACATTTGGGCATGATTTGCAAATATTTTACACACTTACAAGTTGTATGATTTGCAAACATTTTCTCCCATTCCACATGTTATCTCTTCATTCCACAAGTTATCTCTTAAATCTTATTGATTATTTTATTCATTTTACAGAAACATTTTTAGTTTGATAGAGTTCACTTGTCTATTTTTGCTTTTGTTGTTCATGTTTTGGGAGTCCCATGCAAAAACTTATTGCCCAGATCAATGTCATGGAGATTTTTCCTTTTATTTTCTTCTAGTAGTTGTATAACTTCAAGTGTTAGGTTTAATTAAGCCTTTAATCCATTCTGAGTTGATTTTTATAGGTAGCATGAGAAAGGGTGCAATTTCGTTCTTCTGGTTGTGGATATCCAGTTTTCTCAACACCATTTATTGAAGAGATTATCCTTTTCCGTTGTACTTTCTTGGTATCTTTGATGTGAACTCAACCCAATTGTCCATCAAAATAGAAGTGGATTAATAAGATGTAGTATATGTACACCATGGAATACTACTCAGCCGTAAAAACAATGGTGAACTAAACTTTTGCAACAGCCTGGATGAAACTGGAAACCATTCTTCCAAGTGAAGTACAACACGAATGGAAAAACAGACACCACATGTACCCACCATTAAACTGGAACTAATTGTTCAACATTCATGGGAACACGTGGAAGTAAAACTCAACAGAAACCAAGTAGGTAGGAGGGAGAAGGAAGAGATGGTAAATTCACCCCTAACAGGTACATGGCACAAATCTGGGTGATGGACACACTTCTAACTTTGATTCAAAGAAAAAAGCAATTTGTGTGATCAAAACTTTTGTACCCCCATAGTATTCTGAAATAAATCTATTGACCATAATGTGTGGATTTATTTCTACGATCTCTAATCTATTTTATTGGACAATGGGTCTGTTTTCACATCAGTGTCATGCTGTTTTGATTATTATGGCTTTGTAGTATATTTTGAGGTCAGTAAATTAGATGCTTCCAGCTTTGTTCTTATTCAACATTGCTTTGGTTGTACAAGGTCTTTTGTGATTCCGCACAGCTTTTAGGACTGTTTTTCTATTTCTATGAAAAATGTTATTAGAATTTTGGTAGGGATTGCATCGAAACTGTTGATTGTTTGTTTGCTTGTTTGTTTTTGAGTCAGAGTCTCACTATGTCACCCTTGGTAGAGTGCTATGGCATCACAGCTCACAGCAACCTCAAACTCTTGGGCTTAAGCAATTCTCTTGCTCCAACCTCCCAAATAACTGGGACTACAAGCATCTGCCACAACACCCAGCTATTTTTTTGTTGTAGTTGTCATTGTTCTTTAGCAGACCCAGGCCAAGTTCAAACCCAGCAGCCTTGGTGTATCTAGCCGGTGCCCTATCCACTGAGCTACAGATGCCTAACCTGTTGATTCTTTCAATTCATGAACACAGGGGATCTTTCTACTTACTTGTATTCGCTTTAATTTCTTTCCTCCATGTTTTACAGAAATCTTTAGTGTACAAGTCTATTACTTCCTTGGTTAAATTTATTCCTACATATCTAGATATCATAAATGGAATTTCCTTGATTTCTTTTCTGCATAGTTGTTAGTATAAAGAAACACTAGTAATTTTTGTATGTTGACTTTGTAACCTGCAACTTTCCTAAATTACTCAATTAATTTTAATAATTTTAGTAGAGTTTCAGGGGTTTCTACATATATTATATACACATAAAATCATGTCGTCTGCAAACACAGACAGTTTAACTTCTTCCTCTCCAATTTTGCTGCTTTTTCTTTTTTTTGCCTAAGTTCTCAGTCTTTTAGTACCATGTTGATTAGAAGTAAAAAACTGAAAATGGAATTATAGATGACCCTGAAATCCCACGACTGAGGAATATATCCAGAGGAAATGACATGTATGTTGGACGCACATCTGCACCCCCGCGTTCACTGCAGCGTTAATCACAATGCCCAGTGTAAGGAATCAGCCCACTTGCCCATTAAAGAGTGTGTGTGGTGTATACACATAATGGAATACAATTCCACCTTAAAAAAAGAAAGAAACTCCGTCATTCGTGATAACGTGGTGAACCTGGAGGGCATTATGCTAAGTGAAGCACATCAGGTACAGAAAGGCAAATACCTCATCATTTCATCTCATTTTTATCTGGAGTCTATAAATTCACACGGACTCCGAGTACAGTGGGGGTTGTCAGGTGCAGAGGAGGTGAGAGAGTACGGGGAGGCCCTGGTCAAAAGACTCAGCACTTCAGTTAGACAGGAGGAGTCAGCTCAAGAGATCTGTTGTACCATGTGGTAAACACAGTGAATAAAAATGTATTATATACTTGAAAATCGCTCTTTGAAGTACTCTTACCACAAAAAGTATGTATATGAGCATGTGAGTTAATGCATATGGTAATTAGCTTGATTAAGCCATTCCACAACGTATACATATTTTAAAACAAAAACAAAGCCATTCTACACTGTATACACATTTCAAAAATATATTGTACAACATAGATATATACAATTTTTATTTGTCATTTACATAATAAAATTTAAAAAGCCTTTCTAAGTTCATCACACAATAAAAGTAAAAGCTCTAATGAGGCACTAATGAAAATAATCATGGGCTGCTTTATTGATACATAATTCACATACCATTAACTCCCTCGTTTAAAGTGTCCAGTTCAGTGATCCGCAGTATATTCAAAGTTGTACAACTGTCACCATATTAGGATTTTGGAACATTTTATTCACCCCCAAATGAGGTCCCATCACCATTAACATTCACTCCCTGTTATGAATTTAATTGCAACCTTCAAGAATGTGTACATAGAGGTTCTAACCCCGGTGCTTTAGGATATCACCTTATGTGGAAATAGGGTCACTGCAGTCATAATTAGTCAAGAGCATTTTTGTCAGGAAAAAATGCTGTATTATGTCAGCTGCTCGCTCTTCATCTGCTGAGGTGATGATGTGTCTTTGTCATTACACACAGTGACAGTGGGCAGTGTGTTGATGTGGAATATAGCATTGATCTTCACAGGCTAACCTGATCCAGCACCCAGGCATAAATCTTGCTTCACATGGTCTATATCTTTGTTTCATATATTGCTGGGTTTAGTTAGCTAATAATTTGTTGAATATTTTTGTGTCTATATTCATAAGGGATGTTACTGTGTAATTGTCCTTTCTTG
The DNA here is from genome assembly GCF_027406575.1 of Nycticebus coucang. NCBI lineage: Eukaryota > Metazoa > Chordata > Mammalia > Primates > Lorisidae > Nycticebus > Nycticebus coucang. The sequence continues at coordinate 4,321,344 of NC_069790.1, forward strand.
TAATGTGTTTGTCTGCTTTCTACATCAGAGGACTACTGCCCCACGTGACAGGCTAGGAAGGGTTTCCTCCTCTTCTGTGTTTTGGAAGGGTTTGCGAATGATTGGTGTAAATTATTCTTTAAATGTTGTATAGAATTCACCGATGAATCCTTCTGTGCCTGTGCAGAGTGTGTGTGTGTGTGTGTGTGTGTGTGGGTGAGAAGGAGGGAGGGAGGGGGAGAAAGAGAGAGAGAGAAGCCTTTACATTACTCATTCATCCACCTACTTGCTGGAAGGGTATTCCCAATTTCTCTTTTTCTTTGCGTCAGTGTTGGCAATGCACATCTTCCTAGGAATCTATGCCCTCTACTGTGCTGGCATACTACCAAAAATAACCCGAATTATTTATTCTGTGGACATATATCTATTGCTTCTTATTCCATGCCAGGATTGACGTGAAAAGTGGCAGGCGCAAGGTTTGAAATGATAGCATGTTTGCAAAGCCATGTGGAGTAAAAAGCACTGGGACACAGTTTGAAGCAATTTGTGTGGAGACTGGGTAGAAGAGTGGTTAATTCTGTCTGGATAATCAGGGGAAGGTTGGTGAGGAGATGGTAAGGCTGACTGGGTCTTGGAGGATAAATAGGAGTCTGCCTGAAGACAAGAAACCAGGCCACAGAGGAGGGGCATGTCTACACTGGCACCCTGCAGACACTAAGGCCCGATATGCTGCAGCAGGAAATTGATTCCTGGCAGCCCTGGGAACCCCAGCCCACCATAAATCTTATGGCCCAGCAATGCCACCAATGAGAGGGTGTCCACATACAGGTACAAGAGCTTGGAACTAAACTGCCCCTTCTCCTCCTTCTTTTCTCCAACACAGTCACTGACATCATTCAACTGCCTAAACCAGAAAACCTAATCTCCGCAGAGGGAGGCCCAAGTACCAGCTGTCAATAATGCTGATGCTTATAGATAAGGCTGCACAGTCCTTAATAAAATGTGTGTTCTATTCTCTGACTTTGGTAGACGCACCTTCATAACGACCTGTATAGTCCTAGGGCTTATCAGATGACTTTATCTTTGACTGAACTATCTCCCATCTCTTCCCACCCCTGGCTCCATCCCATACTGTGAGGGGCCTGGTATACCAACCTGGGACTCCAGGCTTGGAAGTCCAAGCTCTTTCCACAGCTGCTGAAATCACTAAGTGACAACACTAAGGCCAGAGATTCTCACACAGGTGACACGACCCATCCTCTACAGGACAAAACAGGTCAGAGGCTTTCACGGGCCTTGGAAATGCACTGAGACACCAGGGGACAGAAATACAGGGTCCTGGACACATGATGTGCTATACAAGGAGAAGGTGGATTCAAAATGTGCACGCCCCCAGGACCCTGTGCATCCCAGCCCTGTGCTGGGCTCTGTGAGCACAGGAGAACCCAGGAAGGACCAGGCAACCACCAGCTTCTACTTTACCCTCGGCACCATCTCCAATCAGGCATCGAGCCTGAAATCTGCATTCCATTCTGTCCCAGGGACACATGTCACCATAACCCCCACCTTAGCTGTGACTGACCTCTCACACCCAGGCTGACATCCTCCCCCCAGTCCATTCTGCACACCACAGCCAGGGAGAGCTCTGAGTAACACAAACTGAACCGTTTCCTTGTCTAAATGTGTTGAACGATTTCTCACAGCCAGTGGGTTATACTAATTGGGAGAGACATTTATTGCAGTGAAATGCAAATAACCCGTTAGGTTAAATAATATGTACGAGTGAGTGTACCATGTAAGAGGCTCTGAAAGTGGCTAGATGAGTTTGAGGATATTTGACATTTCATGTTCACTTAGTAGAAAACGTGCTCAGATATTTCCAGGAACCATGAAGGTGAGGCAGCGGGAAGTGAACGGGGCCGTGAGGAAGGGGCTGCCTTGTTCCCGGACCACAGAGCATCTCAGGGGCTCTGCCCAGATCACAGAGGGATGAAGAAAGCCCACTGGGTGCTCCTCCAGCAGCCTGTTCTGTCATGTCATGTCATGTCATGAGGACAAAAATACCATGTGGCTGAAACAAGAGTGACTGGGATAGAGGGACACATTTTCTCTCTGTTTCCACCTTGGGGTTGGAGAACAGTCTATGTCGGGAAGGAAGGCAGCATGGAAAAGGGCTTGGCTGGCTGCCAGCTGCCTTGTGATCAGGACCTGTGCCTCACACCTCCGCTAGGCCATGGTCCACGTACAAACTGTGCTGGTGTGACTCCCTTTGTCCCTGCTCTACCCACAGAGGGCACAGGGCGCTTTCCTGGTGAAGATGTGAGCTGGTGTGAGTCACTGGCACGTTAGCAGCGTGTCATCCTGACTGCTCTGATTGACCCCTGCTCTTGCCAAAGAGGATGCAGTTTGCCCCCAGGGAGAGCAAAGATAGGAAATAAGCCCCTGTCACAGGTCAAGGTCAAACGAGCCTCTGAGATCTCTGTACCACCCAGGCCTCCCCCAGCACCTGCCTCTCTGTCTATCCTCACTGTACTTGACTTCCCCAGGCACCCCCAGCCCATGCACCTGTCTCTGGCCCCAGAGCTCTTGCAACATGCTCATCGGGGGATCAGAAATGCTCATTTCCTACACGGCCAGGCTTGCCTGACTCCCAGCCAGCATTCCTGACTCCCAGTCAGCATTCCTGACTCCCTGACTCCCAGCCAGCATTACAGACTCCCAGTCAGTATTCCTAATTCCCAGTCAGCATTCCTTACAACTCCCAACCAGCATGCCTTACAACTCCCAACCAGCATTCCTGACTCCCAGTCAGCATTCCCAACTTCTAGCCAGTATTCCCAACTCCCAGTCAGCATTCCCAAGTCCCAGTCAGCATTCCCAACTCCCAGTCAGTATTCCCGAGTTCCAGTCACCATTCCCAACTGCCAGCCAGTATTCCTGAGTCCCAGTCAGTACTCTTAGGGGGTCAGCTTTGACATCTCCTGCACAGGAGGCATCCCCCATGGAGCCCCTAATTCATACCTTCTTTGGCTACCCTACACAGCTATATAATAGACCCTCTGTAAGGGACTATAACAAACTGGGCACCATTTGGAGGTGGTCAGCATAAGGAACTGGGCCTGCTATACCTGCTGTACTGATACGTTCACAGGGTGCATGTTGGTCTATGAAAATCTGGGCAACTTTAAGGAGGTGGTCACCTATGGAGGTTCTATTGAACTTGTTTACGACACTAAAAATTTCTATTTAAAACCACAAATGACTATACCATCTTTGATTCTGAATGATTAGGTTTTTTTTTGAGGCAGAGTCTCACTTTGTCATCCAGGCTAGAGAGCAATGGTGTCAGCCTAGCTCACAGCAACCTGACTCCTGGGGTCAAGTGATCCTCCTGCCTCGGCCTCCTGAGTAGCTAGGACTACAGGTACCTGCCTTGATACCCAGCTAGTTTTTCTGTTTTTAGTAGAGATGGAGTCTCACTGTTGCTCAGGCTGGTCTCCAAATCCAGAGCTCAAGGGATCCACCTATGTCAGTCTCCCAGAATACTAGGATTACAAGAGTGAGCCACTGCACCGGGCCTCTGAATGATTACTTTCATGATTTAGGATAGACTTTTTTTAGGGGAAATAATATATTTATAGAATTATGAGAGTACACAAAGATAATTCCTTAACACATGATTTAGAAACAGTGAAACAATGAGAAAGCTAAGATCATCTGCATAAGAAGTAGGTATGGATTTCAGGGAGTGATATGCAAGTCAGTGGTTGGCAGTGGAGAGAAAGGAGGTGTTTGGGAGTGAAGGATTGTGGAAAGAAATGGAGGCCAGAGAAGTCAGCCTGCCAGAGATTCCCAGCAGCAGCGGTGGGAAGAGAACAAGGAAGATCAACTTCATTTTCAACTGTTGCTGGATGGAACCTCCCTAATTGCACAAGCCATTAGCACAGTCACAAAAATGCCGTATGTGATGAAATGTATGGAAAGTAACAGGATTATGTCCTCATCTAATTAAGGAGAGAAAACAGCGGCCACAGCGAGGAGCAGGTGGGACTGGCGTTTCAGCCAGGCCGGGCTGTAAACGGATGGAAAATCCCAGTGACCCTGCATCGCTCTCTGGGTGATATATGTTAACATCCATCTTCCACTAGACAGTACATGCCACAAAGTCAGAGACCTTGGGTCTTTTTACTGCAGTATCAGACACATTATCGACGTTCCCTAGGATCGTTTGACCAACAAGCTGGCTGGCCACCCTCAGGAGACTGGAACCTGCGAAGGGATGTAGCATCACTTCACAGAGGAGTGACACTCTATGACGGGAGATGGTCACGCTGAGCACTTCCACATATTTCTTACTCAATGGAAATTTGTAACACTTTCAAAGACCTAAACTAAATAATTTATGACATACTCGTGGCAAAATTAATTAGACAAGTGAAACTTCGGGGGCTTAAATGGAATGAAGAGATTCATCACAAAATTCCTGTGAAAATGTATTTGTAAGTCAAATATCTGATGCCTCCATCCCCTCACATCAATTAGGATGGCTACTATGAAATTAATTATATATATATACATACACATATATCTGTATGTACATATATAAAATAAATAAATAAAATAAAATACAGAATAAATTATTTAGAGACTGCTTGTGACCATTTTTCAGATCTTAAAAGAAATTTCATTTGAAAGAAGGCCAGGGTTTGAATATAGATTATGATACATTATTTGTCTCTGTAAAATTCACATATTGAAACTTACCCATACACATATATCTGTGTGTACGTATATAAAAAATAAGGAATCGACTTTTATGATTATGGAAACTGACAAGTCCCAGGATCTGCAGTGAGCAGGCTGGAGACCTCTGGTACAAAGACCTAAAAACCAGGAGAGCCGATGCTGTAAGTTCAAAGGCCAGCAGGCTTGAGGCTCAGGAATAGCCAACATTTCAGTCTGAAGGCAATCAGGCAGGATGATTCTCTCTTATTCTGTGAAAGTCAGGCCTTTAAGGGATTAGATAAGGCCCACACACACTGGGGATGCAATCTGCTTTACTCAGTCTGCTGATTTAAAAACCGCCTTCGAGAAACATATTTGACCAAATATCTGGGCACCTTGTGGCCCAGTCAAGTTGACTCATTAAAATGCTCCATCATATGGGCGGCACCTGTGGCTCACTGAGTAGGGTGCCGGCCCCATATACCGAGGGTGGAGTGTTCAATCCCAGCCCCAGTCAAACTGCAACAAAAAACAGCTGGGCATTGTGGTGGGTGCCTGTGGTCCCAGCTACTCAGGAGGCTAAGGCAAGAGAATCGCCTAAGTTCAGGAGTTGGAGGTTGCTGTGAGCTGTGACACCACAGTACTCTACTGAGGGCAACAAAGTGAGACTCTGTCTCATAAAAATAAATAAATAAATAAAACGATCCATCATGGATGTTACATTCTATGTTATGTGTATTTTACAATTTAAATTTTTTTTTTTTTTTTTTGCAGTTTTTGGCCGGGGTTGGGTTTGAACCTGCCACCTCCAGCATATGGAACCAGCGCCCTACTCCTTTGAGCCACAGGCGCCGCCCACAATTTAAATTTTTTAAGTTAAAAAAATTTCATTCTTTATAAGAGATAGAAAACAAGTCAAAAGTATATAAGGAAACATACATTCCAAGAAGTAAAGGTTAGTAAGACAAAACGTAATTTTATTTTAATGGTTTCCAATATAGCTCAAGATGGCCCAGGGGTTCTGGGTTGTTCCATTCCTCAATGAAATATTAACGTCTTTCATTGCTTATTCAGTATTTTTGAATAGGCAATAGGGGCATATGACACAAGGTTTGAAAGAGGCAGATGATTATAAGAAAAAAAAAAAAAAATCCAGTGAGCCAGAACTAGTCACATAGCCCAGACTGTCTACAGTAAACTGGGAATTGTGGGGCAGCACATGAACATTTCATAGGAGGTAAAAGTGTCCATCACATCGTGGAAAAGAACATGCCATAGAATTCCTTTCTATGGAAGATGTCTCTAAAGTTCTATGGAGGCATGAATGAAAAGGCACGTTATAAAGAGACTCAGAAGAAACATCAGCTATTTAAAATACAGAATATTGACCAGTTTGATGTAAGCATTCCAAATTGTATATAAAATCAGCACTTTGTACCCCATAAATGCATTAATATATACGGTTATGATTTAATAAAAAATTCAAAAAATAATAAAAACTAAAATAAAAGGGTGGCGCCTGTGGCTCAAAGGAGTAGGACACCGGCCCCATACGCCGGAGGTGGAAGGTTCAAACCCAGCCCCAGCCAAAAACTGCAAATAAATAAATAAAAATAAAATAAAATACAGAATAAATTATTTAGAGACTGCTTGTGACCATTTTTCAGATCTTAAAAGAAATTTCATTTGAAAGAAGGCTAGGGTTTGAATATAGATTATGATACATTATTTGCCTCTGTAAAATTCACATATTGAAACTTACCCCCTGAAATGATGGTATTAGACTGTGGGCCCTTTGGGAGGTGGTCAGGACAAGAGGGCCCTGCACTTCTGAATGGGATTTGTGCCCTTAGGAAAGAGACCCCAGAGGCCTGCCTTGCCCTCTGTCTCTTCCACCCCATGAGGACACAGCAGTGGTTCCCCTGCAACATACAGCAAAAAGGCACCGTCTTGCAAGCAGAGAGATTGTGCTCTCACAGACACCAAATCTGCTTGTGTCTGGATCTGGGACATCCCAGCATCCAGAACTGTGAGAGATAAATGTCCCTATTTATTTATTTATTATTAAATCATAGCTGTGTACATTAATATGATCGTGGGGCACCATACTCTTGGTTCATAGACCGTTTGACACATTTTCATCACACTAGTTAACATAGCCTTCCTGGCATTTTCTTAGTTATTTTGCTAAGACCTTTACATTCCACATTTACTAAGATTCACATATACCCTTGTAAGATGCACCGCAGGTGTAATCCCATTAATCCCCCTCCCTCCACCTACCTCCCCCCTCCCTCCCCCCCCTTTCCCCCTTCTCCCTATTCTTAGGTTGTAACTGGGTTATAGCTTTCATGTGAAGGTCCTACATTAGTTTCATAATAAGGGTGACTACATTGGGTACTTTTCCTTCCATTCTTGAGACACTTTACTAAGAAGAATATGTTCCAGCTCCATCCATGTAAACATGAAAGAGGTAAGGTCTCCATCTTTCTTTAAGGCTGCATAATATTCCATGGTGTGCATATACCACAATTTATTAATCCATTCGTGGATCGATGGGAATTTGGGCTTATTCCATGACTTAGCAATTATGAATAGGGCTGCAATAAACATTCTGGTACAAATATCTTTATTACGCTTTGATTTTTGGTCTTCTGGGTATATGCCCAGTAGAGGAATTAAATTATCCAGTTATACCCTGTATAATCAACGCGTATCTGGTTATGCACAGGAAAAGAGTAAGATAGGAAATATTTGGCTCATGAGACATTGGGTTGCAGAATGAATAAAGGGGGGTCTTCTAAACAAAATTAACTATTTGGACATAGCTAAGTGCTGAAGGACATAGGAGAGAAACGGAGGACTAAATCTGGGAGAGACTAGAGGAATGCTCCTCATTCATATCAATCAGTCAAAGAAGCCTTCACCACCCAAGAGAAGACATCTCTCGTCCATGAGAGGGAGATTCAAGGATAAATTGTATCTGTATAGAAAGCATCATAGTAATCAATTATAATGAGCTGGATCTGCAAAGGCGATTCACTGTAGTGTTAAGAGTAGTGACCTGAATGTTCCTCTAAGCCCCTGCGGGGTCCTCATGATTCCCTAAAGGTCATTGGCTATGTGTATGTTGTTTGGCAATAAGAAAAGTAAAAAGTGAAGAAGGGTAAAAAAGCAATAGCCAAGAATGGGTAGTCTTCAGATGAGTAAAGGGGCAAACGAGAGAGGTCTTGGAGCCACACCCTGCAGCGAGGAGACTGGGCCCTGTGGGCTGCTCAGCTGGGGAAGAAGAGAGAAATAACGCTGGGTGCACATAGAAATTCTCCCCTGATAGACCCAAAGCAACCAAGTTAATTAATAAAATACTAATATATATCCCCCTGACCAAACAAATACGGCATGTTGATGTTTGCAGAGTCATGACAGGTTAAGACAATTAGTCATACCGTTAGGTAGATTTGACTGTTTTATTTATGATTAGCTTATAAACCGATGCAAAATCTTTTGTGAAGGCCACTTAGATTTATGTATTCATTTGTCTGTTGTGTATCTGTCTGTAATTACTGTGGCTTCGTGATCCCAGGAAACATGAGACACTTAGCCTCTCCTCACGTCCAAAAAACACCACTTTTATTTCCAGTCAGGGCGCCCCAGAATCTGCACTGCCCTTAAGTTTTTTCAAGCTGAAGATGGCAGGTGGCTTTGCTCTGCGGGCCGAGGCCGTTGTTCAGGAAGATGATTTAACGCCGGGAAGGTGGCGAGGGTGAGATTTGTCTCTGGCCCGGGAGCACCTGCAGGTCGCAGCCGGGTCCTCCTTACGAGCGCCTGCATTGCCCGCGGTGGCCGCTGGAGGGGGCTGTTTTCTGCGGATTTCGTGCCAAGGGCTCTGCAGGGCGCGTTTTACCCGCTGGAGTTCTCTGCGGTTGCCTGAGGAGCTGCGTGGCCGAGCCCCGCTCCTCCTACCTGGGTGGAAGGTGCCTGTCCCGGTTTCTGCATTCCTTCACACAGCCCCGCTGCGGCCTTCCAGGAGGTAGGGCCGTGGCTGCTGCTCGCGCTGAGGCTGGGGCTGACCGCAGGGCGCACAGACACCGTCCCGCGGCGGCGTGGTCCGGCCCGCCCTCTGCAGAGCGGGCAATATTCCACAGTGGTCCCGGCCTGGGGCTGGCTGCAGTGGGACCCCTCCGGGCCACCCCAGCCAAGGCAAGCAAGATTCGTCCACAACGACCCTCCTGCCACTCATCCCCGCAGAGCCCCTGTCCCCAAGGGCGACCCTGCCCGCTGCCCAGTTTCAGGCTCACTGCGGAGCTGTGTTTTATCGGCCCCTCAAGCCTCCCAGTCCCAGCTCCCCTCCTGGCCGCTGCGTTTCCTTCCTGCCTCACTCATCCTCTCCCCAGACTTTGCCATGTCCCCTCTCCTGTGTGACCGAGCTCCCAGGCCTGGCTCTCAGCTCCACCCACGGGACAGTACAGGAGAGGGGAGGATGTCGGGGGCAGGTTGGCCCACCCACCGCATACTGGGCAAGATTTTAACTCACAGCCTCTCACCTGCCATACACCTAAAAAGGCCACTCCAGTGCACCTGTAGAAAAATTCTGATAAGTTGTCCAAAGCGGGGCAGGTCATGCTGTGGCCACCACAGACCTGAGTAGATGCTCCCAACTGTGCCTCTTCACTGGGCCAGAGGAAGGCCTGACCACACTCGTACCAAGCCCGAGGCGCCCCTTCCATGTATGAGATCCGACACGCTACCACAGCGTCCAGTCTTCCCTGGACTGGCCACTTCTGCTTAACCCTAGAGCAACACTCCTTTCTCCACGTGTCCGTGATCTGAAATCCTTTAGTTACCTCTTAGAAAACACTCCTTTTATAAAATACGCTCCCCACGCACACAGGGAAGCATCCCTCCACCAGTAAAGTGTAACTGTCCCATTCTCAGGGCCTCCTTCCAACCCACCAGGGGCAGGGCACAGCCGGGTGCTTCAGCCTGCGGGAAGACCAGGCAGCCCAACCCTGGGGACTGTTGCTATCTCTTTCTCTTGCTCCCAAATGTATAATCTTAGTACTGCTGGGGCACCCGCCCTTTATACCGAGGGTGGCAGGTTCAAACCGGGCCCCAACCAGCTAAAACAGCACTGCAATTGCAACAACAAAAAGCCGGGCGTTCTGGTGGGCGCCTGTGGTCCCAGCTACTCAGGAGGCTGAGGCAAGAGAATCGCCTAAGCCCAAGAGCGGTGATTCCACAGGACTGTACCGAGGGCGACAAAATGAGACTCTGTCTCAAAAAAAAAAATTCTATTGTCAATACAAAAGTTACAGCAGTCCCACCTTGCCTAAATGACATTAATGTCACATGTCATTATTTAGATTTTAATCTATTCTCTCTCTTTTTTGTGTGTGTTTCGTTTCAGAATGATAGTCCCTGTTCTAAGATTACAGGTTAAGTCTGTACCCTCCATCTAGCCTTTCTCTCTTGTTTGCTTGTTTCTCTTACTTTTAATGCAGACATTTTTAAACAGAAAAACAGAGAAAATTGTAAAATAAATTTCCATGTGCCAGTCCTGCAAGTTAGCAACTCACCACAGTAACAATCTCTTCCTCAGATTATGCTGAAGTGTTTCCTCTGGGTCAGGTCATTTTATCTGCAAATATTTCAGCATAGCTTTAAAACTCAGAACTAAAAATGATTTCTTAATACCAGCCAGTGTTCAAATATCTCTGAATGTCTCTTTTTTTCTTAGCTTCTTTTTGGAATAAGCTCCCAAGAATGTCTACACAAGACAGCTGGTTGATATGACACTTTGGGTTCTCTTTTATCTTGTTTTACATATACATTTTTAATTTCAGACTAATATGTTACAAAGTGTGTGTTTGTTAGGTAAGGACCCTGGTGTTGCTGTGTCCCACACCCAGCAGGTGTACCACACACCCTTACGCTGTGTCCATTCCTCCCTCTTCCCCCCCAACCTGAATTGAACGGAGCTTTCTCTTGTGTGGGTGTGTATTAGTTTGTCTAATAAAAACTATGGACTGCTTCACGAATTTGCGTGTCATTCGTGCGCAGGAGCCATGCTAATCCTCTGTGTCCCGTTCCCATTTTAGTATGCGTGCTGCCGAAGCGAGCACTCTCAGGATCTCTTTTAATCTATAAATTTCTCTGCCATCACTCTTGTATTCCTGGAAATGGATTTGTCAAGGGAATGGGGCCATTTCTCCTGCAGTTTCTTCCAGACTGCACATCACTGATAGCCTACATCCGCTGCGGTATCAGGAAGTGCCCTTGGCCCCATGCTTCCCATGATTGGGTAATTGAATCTGAGTCCTAATCTGATTCAGAGTTTTTTTGGTAAATATACATAAATGGTTTCCTGCGTTTTCATCCACAGACCCATGATGTCTGATTGCCTCTCCTTCCATGACATTTTACCGTTGAAGATTATTGACTATCAGACAGAACAACATTGTCTCTTAATTCTCTAGTAAAAATTAAGACCAGCACGTGTCAATGTACTTATAGACACCCTCCAAGTGCAAACAGCACTTGAAGCAAATGAAACATGAAAGTATCCCCAGGAGCCCCATAGCAGGCTCACCACCCTGGACCCACCCCCACCTATTTCTCTCCTGCAAGCGGAAAGAAATGTCACCCCAGAAAACTGCACATTGGGCCCAGCAGAGTTGGGTTACTATCATCTGCGTCCACTACAAGGAAGTCTGCCCACGCTGGGGCCTGGGGAGCGGGGTGGGGTGGAGGTGAACAGCAGCCGGTACACGGATCCCTGAGCACAGGGAGCCAACAGGAAGAAGCAGAGGCAACCGGAAAGACATTGAGAAAAAGGAGGAAAGGGCAAAAAGAGTAAGTCCAAAGTGCCGGCATGAGGACGTTCTTCCTGCACAGGTCAGCTGGCGTGCTCAGGCAGGAGGTAAGGGTCTGCAAGACTGTGTGAGGGGAGATCTGGGAGCCCTGAGCAGAGACTGTTTGGTAAGTCTGCTGGGGGACAAGGACATCACCCAGATAACACAGCTGCCTGCCACAGATGAAAGTTTCAAAAAGAGTTTGTACCTGCCTGTTGGGAGCTGAGTTTCAGGGCTGGCTGCTGCTTCCCCGAGCTGCGGTCAGCGTAGCTTTTCAACATACTCCAGCTTCTGCTGACAAGTGGTTTCTGTACCCAGGGAGCTGGCGGGCTGTCTTGTACGGCGATGGAGACCCCAGGAAATAAGCAGAGGATGGGGTACCCCTACTCAGACAGCAGTATCCACTGCTGGGCGTCAGGGGCCATTCTTCACCGCAGAAACCAGAGCCAGCATGATTCACCGAGCAGCTAGAAAAATGCTCAGGGATCTCGTGGGATGCGGCATTTATTCTCTCATTTTTAAGGAGGCTGGTATTAAAGACAGTTACTGTAGACAGGAGAACACTAAATCTGGGATATTCTGAAGGCTCACCTGGAAGGGGCCCCTAAGATGTCAGGTCAGGGTGATGTGCATGTGGACCCTGAGTCCACAGTCCCAGAGATGGCACCATTGCCAGTTAACCAAATGCTGGAGATGAACCTGGCACAGCACAGCCAGGCTGCCAGGACAGACTATATGAAGCAGGAAACGTCTAGAGGGCTCCTCCTGCCCTCATCAGCACTGCAGACACCAGGAAGGTTGGAGCCACTCTGCAGGCTCAGTTCTGTAAAGGCATGCACCTAAAGAGATGCCACAGTAACTAGGGAGCGGCACCAGGCCAGGCTCAGTGAGCTCAGACTTGAAGCTATAAAGCTTCAGGTGAAGTTAGACATCCTTCAGCGTAAGCACAGCTCTGCACTGGGTGAAGGGTACATGTAGCTCAGAGTTTGCTGAAGCCTGTGCCCTAGACACTGACCCTATCCCAGGTTGGTGCACATCCCCAAAGTCCTGCAGCATGGCCGTCTCAGTCTGTTTGGGCTGCTGTAACAAAATACCACATGCCAGGAAACTCACCAACAAGAGAAATCTACTTCTAACCGTTCTGGAGGCTGAGGAGTCCAAGATGACGGTGCCAGCAATGTGTAGTGACAGCCTGCTTCCTGGTTCAGGGATGGCCATCTTATCACTGTGTCCTCATGTGGTTGAAGGGATGAGGGCTTCTCAGGGCTCTGTTTTATGAGGGCACTAATCTCATTCATGAGGGCTTCATCCTCATAACTTAATTACTCCCCCAAAGGGCACACCTCCAATACCCTCACCTTGAGGAAGAGATTTCAAAATATGAATCTGGAAAGGACAAAAACATTCAGACCACAGCAACACCTTTCTGTACTAAAGAGGCTGGAACGGCCAAAGCTACACTTTCTGGTCTGCCTTGCAGTAGGATTTCAGAGTGACCATCGAGCCATGTCAATCAGACACATGAGATGGGGTGGGCAGAAAGGAGGGGAGGCCATATTCAGCTGCCTCCTCCTACCTGGCCGTCATGGTCAGAGTCTCTCCAGGAGCTTTGTGGGTCCTGCCTGGCAGCTGTGGTAGAAAAGACCAGCCTCAGTGCTCCAGTGTCCAGACTTCAGGATTGTGCCTTTGGGGGTCAAACAGACCGGTGAGTTTTGACCTCCACGATGTCAGGGGCGGCCTCCAGATGCCCAACCACCTTCCTGGCTGGCTGGAGTCTGCAGCCTTCTGCAAGTCCCAGCCCCCCAGTTCTGCAGGACTGTTCAGGGGGGCTCCCAGTGCCCGTAGTCACTCCTCCCACCCTCCCTACAATTTCACAAACACTGTCTTCATTTTTGTTCTGCTCAGAAGCAAGACCATTAGAGAGGAAACATTTACTCAGCAGGGATCTCCCAGGCTTGCGTGCCTGGGCTCTCTCTCTCTCTCTCTCTTTCCACATTGATTGAAAGGACATTGGCTTTTATTTTGAGTGAGAGGAGACCCCTTGGAAAGCCTTGAGAGAGGAGACCCTGGTGGACTTGGTTTTAGATGGCTCACTGGACAACCACGTGGCCATAGCATAAGGCTGGAATGGGGAGCCCAGCGACAGGCTGCAGCCAGAATTCGGTGAGAGGTGACAGCATCTTGGATCAACAAAATAGAAGCAGTGCTGTTGACAAGAACCCAGCTTCTAGTTGGTTTATTTTCAAAGTGGGAACATTGGCATAGGTGAGAGGATGTGGGAGGCAGGAAGGAGTCAAAGAAGACATCAGGGATTAGGGCTGGAGCCGGTAGCAGGAGGGTAAGGTGGGGGCAGTACTTGTGGACAGGTTCATAGGGTGATGGATGCTGGAGATGGCGCTTGAAGCCCATGGACTTGCAGGTCGGGCACTTGGATAAATGCATCTGACCTTCAGAGATGAGTTCTGTATTTCCAATACAAGTGTGCATTAGTCTGATGTGCAGAATAAATAGGGTTTTAATACAATTACATATTCGCAATCATGAGTCACTAGAGGGCAATAAACATTAATACATTTTCTCTTATTTGGCAGTCTTAAAAGTAAGGATTAAAGCAAGTCTGATAAATCTATGGAGAAAACTGAGCTAAAGAGGCAGATGTTCTCAGCCAGGGAGGTACTTGGCATCTGAGGGGGCTTTGACGGGGCCACTGTCCCCCCACACAGGAACCGCTACACGTGGTGAGATTTGAACACCAACACATTCAAAATGAGTGAAAAAGTTGTTCTTTACTTACCTTAGGCCACTATTTACTTATCGTATTGCCCAAATGGTAAGCAAAATATCCCTCTCATCCCTATGTGAGTCAAGGTGCACATCAGCCTATACTAAGGGAACACGGTCAAGGGTGGCGCTTTTGCCCTTGAGACAGGCAGAGCAAGGTCAGCGTGTTGACTCCCTGTGGTCCCCCTCTTGGCCTGGTTACAGTTTGCTGAAGAAAACACCTGGTGTGGAGGGCAGATGGCACGTTGCCAAGGATGCCACATGCAGGGGGTGGATTCCCTGAGCGCCCCATTAGAGGGCAAGTTAAAGCTGAGTCAGGACGGGAGGTGCTGACAGGGAAAGCTCCACAACCACAGTGCGATTTGTGGCGTGTTGGTGCCGAAGGAAGGATGAGCTCGAATTGCACAAGACGGTGTCCTGAGAACAGTCACCCAGGCCAGGCCACTCTGCCCCTGAGCCACCTCCTGCAGCCATGAATAGCAGCCTGCTCTGCACTGCTCACTGTCCCAGTAACGATCAATGTGTCCTGCAGAGGCTCCAGGACCACCAGCACCCTCTGTACCTCTGTCATGAAGTGGGGAGGACACACGTGGGCTCAGAGCCTGCAGGGTCACCAGCACCCTTCTCTCAGCCACCTGCAAGAAGTCTCCGATTGCTGACACGGAAGAGAACGGTGCAGTGACGCATTTTATCCACCATGTGGCTCTGTGATCCCAGTCACAAGGCTCACAGGTACACAAGGATCAGAGGGACAAAAGCAGAAGCTGTCTTGGTAAAATTAACTTTGTTTTTCTCAAATTCTTGAAAGGTCCCAGAGCATGTCAGTCACATCCTATATGTGTTGGCCTGCTTTTCACTGGCAGAATCAAAAAGACTGGCACTTCCCTTGTGCTTCAGAAAAAAGAAGCTCTAGTGTGTGTGTGAATATTTTTCTGAGTACAGAAAGACGTGCGGATTGCAGCAGAGAAAGCACCATGGGAGTCGTGATGTGGTACCTGTGTCAAGGGACAGACACCAAACCCAAGAAACCAAACAGCGTACTGACCACTGCTCTGGGCTTTCAAATGTGATATGTGTAATAAACAACTACCCTAATTGTTTCCGACTTTCCTTAGTAGCAGAAAAATCTGTTTTCAAGTGAAATCTCCCCTGGCCCCTCAGTGCACCCTTCATAGAGATGCTGCTGCTGGGACTGGCGTGGGCAGCGGCCTGGGCCCCTGCCACGAAATGTGTGTTTGTAGTAAAAACTAAATCTATTTAATGTCCAAGGTAATTTTTAAAAATAAAATCTAATCTTGAAAAATACAGGTTATTTCATAATCCAAAGCACCAGGGCTGGGAGCAGGAGGCGTTTCCATCTCTGTAAGTAGACAGGGGGCATCAGACCGTCTGTTCCACAGCCCGGCCTTGGCCAACACTGTCACAGATTTGCGCCTGGAAGCAAACTCGGGAATTGGGTTCTCTGTGCCAGTCAGTAGGGCTATAAACAGGCAGCTCTTCTTTCACAGTCTCTGCAGTCCTCTCAGGCCCTGACGCCTATCCTTCCAGTGCTGCACAGTGCGTGAAGCCTGCCCTGGTACTCTCCATCCTGCACATGCGGTTGACCCTGAAACACCGTCTCTGTCACATCAGTCCCTTGCTTAGATGTCTTTGGTGCTTCCCGCCCCCAGGAGAGGGTCCCATCTCCCAGGGAGAGGCTGACTACTGACCAGGTGGCCCACTCCACAGTCCCACAGGTGCCGTCCTGCTTATCTGGCCATGACCACACGGGTGGAAAGCCGGCCATGGAGACACAGCCAGCAGAAGGGGACCTGAGTCTGGGCTGACTCCGGAGGACAGCTGCCTCTGTCAGGTGAAGACACAGTGAATCTCTGCATGGTTCTCCAGGAGACCAAGGCCAAGAGGGGAGACAGAATAGAGGAGGGAGTGAAGGCAGAAGAGGGGACCAAGGGGAGTGGCCACAGGGGAAGATGTAGGACAGGATGGAGCTGCCCCTCTAAAGGTGTGTGGCAGGCCAGCCTACCAGCAGAAATGAGCAACTAAGTAGAGAAGCCAGGCGCTGCGGGAGACAGATGTGACCAGACAGACCTGTGACAGGAGAGCTGGAAGATATGCCTGTGTTGTGGGGAATTGCTGGAGGCCACGAGGCTGGGCTGAAAGGGCTGCAGTGCCACCTCCAGGCCTCAGAAGGAAGGTGCTGGCCCCCGGAACGGGGACAGGGCTGTCTCAGTGACCCACGCTTGCTCACGCCTGTGGCTGGGCTCATGCTGTTTCCCAGCCTCATATCCTGCTCTTACCTACTTCTCCACAACCCATCTCCACATCCAGACCCAATTAAAACCCTACAACCTTGATAAGGCCACACCTATAGTAGCCCTTCTCCCCAGTGGAAACTTCTAGCATGCCACAAGCCATAGATACATTGCACACAAAATACACTGCGTTACTGCTTTCGGAAAGGAGTTATTAATAAATTTTGTATAACTACATAGGATATTTTAGAACCATCCTTGGACCTATGAGGGAGGTACACGTTTAAGGATTATCAGGCTCAACATGAAATCTGAGTTCCGGGCTTCATTCTCACATCAGCCTCTCTAAATGGGGTAAAAGTAGGGCCGAGCTCTGTGATCTGGGGGTTCCGTGGTAAAGAATGAGCAGTGAGTCTACAAAAAGGAAGACCAGGAAAGCCTGGATTCAGTGAAGGAGGCAGAGAAGCAGGTTTCAGTGAACAGAGCATCGACAGTGTTCAGTTTAAAGATAGATGAAGAAAACAGAGTAAAACGAAAGGCCACTGGGCCTCATTGCATTCAAATTTGCTTCATATATAAAGTAGTGTCAGTATAATAGAGGGGGTCTACGTGCTGAGGCTTTGAAGGGAGACAGACACACAGAAATATGAGTCCATATCTGGAGACCACCTGTTGAAGTTGTGCAACAAAAGGAAAAAACAGAAAGGGTAGATATCCAACTGGCTAAGTGCAATTCTGGTAAATATAAAGAATTATATCTGCAATGGAAGTACACCGTCATTTGTGTAACCTCTGAAGGTCACATTACCACTGTAGCATCATCTCAGTTCAGGGTGTTAGCCTCAGCTTTTCAAGTAGAAATCCAACTTCTTCTGTGAGCCTGGCACTGATTTGATCCCAAGGATTCACATTAAATAAATTCATAAGAGCCAGATGTAGAAACCAGAATATCCCTTTATTCAATTTGATAAGATGAGTCATCAGGAAAGTGCAATTAAAACTTCAGTGAGATTCCCCTGCAAACACACCAAAATGGCTAATATTTAACAGACCAACAGTATCAAGTGTTGGCAAGAATGTGGATCGATTTGATCTCTGCTGGTGGGAATGTAAATTGCCACATCCACCTTGGAAAACTGTCAGGAGCTTCTAAAGCAAAACACTTGCTCACTGTATGATTCAGGAATTAAATCAGCTCGTATACAACACATGGAGAAATGAATGTTTCTGCCCATCAAATCACAGGTGCCAGAATGGGCACGGCAGCAAGAACGGATGAAGCAAATTGTAATGTATTGGCTACAGCGCACTGCAAAAAGCAAACAGCCACCGCCTCCAGCCGCGAGGAGGAATCACACAGCAAGAAAAGCCACACACAGGATGAATGGTGGGGAGGTGCTTCCAGTGTGCTGGAAATGGCCTCTGGTTTGTATCTAGATCCGATAACACAAGTGAACACATTTCTAAAATTCGGGAAGCTATTCATAAGAACAGTACACTTGACAATCTGTGAAAAATATAACAAAAACTAAAAAAAAAAAAAAAGCTTAATCAGATAAGTGGAAGTTGTAGAGTGAAGCAAAGATTCCCAAAAGGCCTGTTTTTCGAAGAAAACAGAGTAATGGAACTTCAAACAGATGAACCACAGAACCTTCCAGCTGGATTGGAAGCCCTTCCTGGCAGAAGCTATTTCTCATCTAATGCAGTGTTCCAACGCCCAGGAGAGCTTTGGAACATGGTACACACTTAATACACTGTTAATTAGTATAATAGACAGGATTAATAAACCAAAGCTGGTCTAAAGGAATGTCTCAAAGGAGCAGCATTTTGAGATTAAGACGTGTGTAAGCCAATAGAAGAAGCAACAGCAAAATAGAACTTTTGGTACCACTCTTTCTGTGAGCGCTCTCTCTCCCTCTTCACCCTTAGGTATTTCTTTATTTTGGTATTGTTTGTGATGGAATTGAAGCTAATATTTGTGCCTCAAATATAGTTTGTTTCACTTTTTATAAGTCTGACACATTTGGTTAAACCTCGTACGCTAGTTTTAATTCAGCTAGAAAATCCTGCCAAAAATTGACGCTACCAAAATGAACAACAGTAAGCTGAAAGTACTGTGGGTGATGGATAAAGTTTGTCTAAAGTCTCAAACTTGGACTTGGTGAAACCTGCCTAGCAGGATAAGTGTGGAAACTTGGATGGCAAATCCTCCCAGGTTGCCAGATTCAGTCTGTTACAGAAAATGGTTATTTAACCCAGGACAGGTGGAATGAAATCCCCGTAAGTCCTCCCACACGCTGCTGCTTAAAGAAACAACATCACAGCTAATGACACAGCATGGTTACAACAGCTTCATGCACTCAGCTACCGCACTGTCCTATGCAAAAGACACTGCTACATTTTGCTACATTTTATCCGTGGCTTTCCAGCTTCCCAGCTTCCAGCATCTGCACTGTAAACACCCATAAAGCACACCTCTACAGTCAGCTCTGGGCATGAGGGACAGGGGCGCCTACAGCAAGCAAATGGTCTCATCTCACTGAAAAAGAGCATGAACTCTTGGTGCTCCTTGGTGACACTTGGTGGTGTCCCCTGAAGTAGACCTCATCCAGGAAACAGGGGAGCATGGCAGGACCAATTAGCGCTGCCTGCAGGAGGAAATCAGAGAGCTGGGTGGGGGAGAGCACCACCTCTGGTCATCCCTAGTAGTGCAGAGAGGGCGTGGCTGGAATCTGCTGGTGGCTCCCACAGAGAGGCTTCTGCAGAGGAGGTGGCCGGTGCTGTGTGGCCTCTCAAGGTTCCTTCACCACTGCAGAGTCCTTTCATCAGCTTTCAAGTAGAAGATTCCGTGTGTGTGTGTGTGTGTGTTTGAACCCAACACTAATTTGTTTAAGGAAAAGGATTCTCATTTAATCAAATTTATAAGAGACAAATGGAAAAACCAAATGTAGAAGACTTCTTTTTCTTTTTTTTTTTTTGCGATTTTTGGCCGGGGCTGGGTTTGAACCCACCACCTCCAGTATATGGGGCCAGTGCCCTACTCCTTGAGCCACAGGCACTGCCCTCAGATATAGACTTCTTAATTACGATGAGATGCATCAATACCGAGAAGGGATATTAACCATATTCATGAAGAATATGCTTTGCTCCTATTGGAAAGTCTACATAGAAAACAAATTACAGCCAGAAAAATGGAATCAGAGACATTTGGTCAGTCTGGAGGCTGAGATCCTGAGCGTGCTGATCAGGACGCCCTGTCTTCTGTACAGAGCTGGAGAAATCCACCCAAGTCTGACTCCCTGACAGCCTTCTTATAGACCATGAAGGGCATACTGGCTGCTTCTGCTAACCCTTTGTGCACAGAATTTAATGGCCCCAGATTCTTGTACATCCAGACATCTTGTCCATCCTTTAGGGCAATTTCTGCAGGCACTCAGGCCCACCCATTACGCACTGATTTTACTTGCTGAACTATCAGGATATATAACTTGCAAATTCTTCAGCACACCTCCCAATAGCAGCACCTCTATCCTACCCACAACCTCAGGTACAATTGGACACTAACTGGCTCTGCAATCTTGGGCAAGGCAATTGGCCTTTTTGGACGCAAGCTATCTAATCTACAAACTTTTAGCATATACGGAAGGAATTAGACAAAGTGGCTTCTTGAGATTACTTCCAACCACAGGGGAAGTGAGCCTAACACCCCAGGATTCACACATAGAGCTGGGATTTGCATAGAGACCACTAAAGCTGTCGCCAAGCCTCTTCTCAGAACAATTCCTCGAGTTTTCTGCTCAGACTCTCTTTAGCAGTCAGTTAAATCACTGCAGGTGAAGAAATATGCCTCTCACCATATAATGGTTCCAAACATAGAGTCTACAAAACTTTTCTGCTTCATAACAATTAAATAAGGTACTCATTATTACTTATCTCTATTTTACCGGTTTTAATAATGTGCTTTGGTTTCTAGCCCCTGTAATTACAAGCTGTGCATCAAACCAGGAGAATTCTGACTTCAGATCCAGAGCTTTGGCAGTAAACATGGTGCATCCCCTTCACATCTATTTGCCTTTCTACCCTCTACAGACAATTGCAGCCCCATTTGTTCCTCTAACACTGCTTTAATCAGTATCACCCATATATGCAGCAAGGAAGAGTTAAACACCAAACATGCACAACAGACCTCAGGGTCCATTCTCCGTGTGCAACCCAGAAGCGGGGCTGCTCTGTGCTGGGGAAAGACTCACTAATGGAATGAGGAATTGCTGCAGCGGCCCTGGAGTTTCCAGAAGGGAAGGATGCCAAGGCGAACTCGACACGAGGCATCCCATCCATTCTTCCTCACGGACTGAAACCCAACACCTGCCTTCACAAGGTGTGCTGGTCCTTCCCCTATTTGGGAGGTGCTATCATAGCTCACACTTGAAACTCGAGAGCCCTGCTGCTGGGCAGACTGTATCGTGTGTCATGAGAACATCAGATCCAGAGACACTCGGAGCACTTATGTGCCCATTATTCTTCTGTGAGGCCCAGTTTAACGAATCTCTGAGGTGGAGACCATGGGCCTGAGGGCAGCTCCCTTGTGGTCAGAGAAAACCCAACCCAAAGTGTCGCCCGGCAGGTGTAGCTGAAGCAAGATGCAGACAGTGAACGTTTTCCTCCTTTTTACTTATCATTAATGTAAACTGGTCAATTAATAACTACTTCCATGCAATCAAATCTATTTCTCTTTTCTTTGGAAATGTGCCTGAATGGCATCTGAGAAAGAAGAACAGGGTTTAATTACTGTATCTTGGAGCAGAGAAGCCGGAGTTATCTACGCTCTGATGTCTTCTCCAGTTCCTTCCACAGAAAGGAACAGAGAGAGTTTGTAACATGTGCCCATTTACAAGTACACATATAAAATAAAATCTACATTTAACAATTGATAATGAAGAGTCTCTTATACAAGAGTATCAGATTTCCATTTGAAAAGAATTGGTTCACCGAGTACTCCCTAGGTAGTAATCGTAACATACAATTTCTTTTCACGGAACAGGAGATGATTGCCAAGACCAGGCTTCGTCTGACAAATGAGTGAGGTCTGGGGTGGGAAAATCTTCTCATTCAATGTGCAGTCAGGACAGAAACGGCGGAAACAAGACAGATCTCAAGAATCATCACTTGCAGGGCTCTTTTTTTTTTTTCTTTTTACCTTTAGTTTTCCAAGTAAAAAAAGGTTTGCCTACTTTCTCATTTGTTAACATTTTGAAGAAAATGCTTTATTTGTATTCACATAAAGGAATACAAAGCAAACATATTATAGCTAAATTTTCATTATAATCTTATTTTTCTTTCACTTAACTTTTTTTTTTTTTTTTTTTGAGACAAAAATCTGACTCTGGGTCAGGGCAGTGGCATTGTAGCTCCCAGCAACCTCAAACTCCTGAGCAGAAGTAATTTTCTTGCCTCAGCCTCCCACTTAGATGGGCCTACTTGTTGACTAGTTTTTCTATTTTTAGTAGGGATGAAATCGCACTCTTCCTCAGGCTGGTCTTGAACTCCTGATCTCAAGCAATCCACCTGCCTTGGCCTCCAGAGGGCTAGGATTACAGGGATGAGCCACCATTTCCAGCGAGGCACATGAGGCCTTGCTGTGTTGGGCACCTGTAGTCCCAGTTACTGGGGAGGCTGAGGCAGGAGGATCACTTCAGCCCAGGAATTTGAGGTTGCTGGGAGCTAGGCTGAGGCCACAGCACTCAGGCCTAGGAAACAGAGAGAGACCACGAGAGGAAAAAATAAAAATGAAGAAGTACATATATTTCTCATATGATATTTTGAAATAATGTTAAGTATCTTTAATTTTGTGAGAAAAGATATACTGCATGATGTGTGTGTATGTATCATGTATCAAACAATATAATGATTTTTTTTTTGAGACAGAGTCTCACTTATATCACCCTCAGTAGAGTGTCGTGGCGTCACAGCTCACAGCAACCTCAAACTCCTGGGCTTAAGCAATTCTCTTGCCTCAGCCTTCCAAGTAGCCGGGACCTGTACAGGGGCCTGCCACAGCACCCGGCTATTTTTTATGGTTGTTGTTACAGTTGTCATTGCTGTCTAGCTGGCCCAATCCAGGCTCAAACCCACCAGCCTCCGTGCATGTGGCTGGCACCACAACCACTGTGCTACGGGCACCAAGCCAATATAATAATTTTTAAAAGCTTAAAACCCCCCTCAAGTATCATGACCAGAACTGAGCGTTCTCAACAATTTTGTTGAATTACCTGCATTTTATGTGTCTCCACTTCTCTGTGCGTAGACAGCTAGGGTCAAACCTTTCCAAGTTATAGAAGAGGCAGAATGGATATTATCATTAAAATAATTTAATGGAAGAGTTCTGCATGCAAAAAGTCTTTTTTTTTTTTTTTGATGTTTTCTTTTTTTTTTAAAGTTTATTTATTTATTTATTAATTTCTTTTTTTGGCTGGGGCTGGGTTTGAACCCGCCACCTCTGGCATATGGGACCAGCGCCCTACTCCTTGAGCCACAGGCGCCGCCCCAAAAAGTCTTATTAAATGCCCAGATACCTGGGCAGTGACATTACTTTGATGCTAACACATATGATTTCAGCTTAGATTCTAATGGCATATGCAAAATTTTCTAATGGGAATTTATTATTGAGGCCATAACCCAGTGGTTTTCAACCTGTGTGCCATGGTACCGTGAGAGGATCCTTGGTTTGCCTGAAAAAATGTTAAAGATCTTTAATTAAATTATTTTCAAAAGTTCAAAGCACAGTAAGTATATTCTTCTTTTACTCTTTTTTAATCAATAATTTAAATTATTGATAAAATAATTTAAGTAATTATTGATAAAATAATTTAAATTATTGATAAAAAAGAAAAAAAGAATATACTTACTGTGTTTTGAACTTCTTTTGGAAGTTTAGCTAAAGTTCAAATATGCCCTGAGATTAAAAAAAGATTGAAGAACACTTCTGTTTAACATAACACAACCATTTCCTATCTGTAGTTGTTTGAAGAAGTTGTTTAGATGTTATGTTAGATATAAATAGTGTATAGAAAGGGAAGAATCTAATATTCCTCAGAAATGTACATGTAGGTATAATTGAATAGTATTAATTAATGACTTAAAAATACCAGCCAGCACCTCAGCTGACGGTGAAAGTTCTGCCCTCGCCCCACAGCTGACTGCTGATACTTTGCAGACCACTTTCTCCTGGAAGAGCAGCCTAAATCTACAGCCAGGCCTCCTCAGCCCCCTTTCCAGATGTCCTCTCCCTTTGGAGAGGCAGAGAAGAATTGTTTCCATTTGTGTTCATTTCCGCTGGTTTCAGCGACACCTGCAGTGGAGAGAGAAGTTGGCATGCCTCCCCTAGGCGAACACTTGCATTCTTCCAGCTCACCAGGTGCACGGCGGCGGGTGGCGCAGTGCTGGAAGAGGGCAGACTTTAAGGCTGCTGACTGCAAATGTAGTTGAGAAATGCAAATTCTGCCTGGCTCAGGTGCTGGCCTAATCCACATGTTGATGCATTTTTGTTTTTGTTTTTTTATTATTATTAAATCATAGCTGTGTACATTAATGCGATCACGGGGCACCAGACACTGGTTTCCTAGACTGTTTGACACATTTTCATCACACTGGTTAACATAGCCTTCCTGGCATTTTCTTAGTTATTGTGTTAAGACATTTACATTCTACATTTACTAAGTTTCACATGTACCCTTGTAAGATGCACCGCAGTATCTCGAGAATGTTGATGCATTTTTGTACGATCCATCTAAATACATATAACTTGGGACTCGCCTTTGTGTATGAGGCAAGTAAACGGCTGTGCACTCTGCTCACCTTAGGTGCGATCACTTCCAAGAGCTCCTTATCTCCGGGTTGGAGCCTCACTGGCCTGAAAGGAGCAGAGACAGTAGGATGGCAGCCAGCAGATCCCTGAGCCTCGGACCATTAACACCTGTCAGATGGCAGAGTACCTAAAACAAAGGGCTTTTGTGAGTCGGTTAGCACCATCTGTGAAATGCTCCTCACAGCTGCTGTCCACATTCTATTTTGTTCCCTCCATGGAAGGTGGGAGAAAAGGGGATGCTGAGATGGTTATCAGATAACTAAGCAAAATGTCCTTCTTTTCCCTTCTTTTCAAGGTGAGAAGGCAGCCTCTCCACAGTTAGACAGGGCAGGAGGGTCACCGCAGGGGGTGCAGGAGATCACCAGAAAGTGTCTTTTGTCCTTCTGGTTAACTGAAGGTTGACAGTGGCTCCCTCTTCGCCCCATTGGCAGGAAAATCGGTGTTTAGAATTGCACCATTTTATGCCATCTGGTTTAATGATGACAACTGATTAAAAAAATCAGACACGGAACAGTGTGCTGTTCAATAATTAAAAAAAAAATAGGAGAAGATACACAGCTGCTTATTTGGCTATTTTGTCGAAATCTAAGAAAATATTTACTTTTTACACTGGCCCACATGGCTAATGACTATTTGTTTTCCTTCTTCTGGTGTGTTCCTCTCTGTGAGTTGACAAGTTTGAACATAACACTATCAGAGAATTGGCAAACACCAGAACCACGTAAAGCAGGCACAAAGGCCTAAGATCTGAAGGCATAATCTATTGTCATGGAACACCACATTTACACCTTACCAGAAAGACCAGAAGTTATCATTTCAAAGGTCTTTATTAGAGAGGATACTTCACCACCTCTTTTTGCAAACTTTATAGTCAGAAAATCCATCATTCCATTCTGGAAATAATTTACACTCTCCACCAAGTTCTGGGGCAAAGCTTTTCTGCCCTTCAAGTTAAACACATCCAGTTTGTTAATTATTTCTGATGAAGGAATTTCCTGATACGTGAATTATGTTTCAGTGAACATATAATTATGTTTCACGTGCACCTTCCTCCTGTAAGCAGGCATGTGTGATCTACTTCATTTTCTTGGCTTTTCATCCCCAAGGACACACGATGCATGCGCGTAACACAAAGGCCGCCTGACAGCCATGGCAGCCTTTCTCCACCTTTCCACCTCCAAATGCCCGGCCTCATGTTCTCCCACGTGACATGACTCTTATCTGTCGCTTTTTCTTACCGACACATAGCTCGGCATTTTTGATATTTATAATTTTACTTTTTATCTATGTTGGCATTTACTTTACATGACCTTTAAGAACAGATTTCATTTGGGTTGCCTTTGTTATTTATTTTCCATGCCATTGATAAAGTCAGGCCCCTTTGGTGAGTGCCCCTGTGGGAAGTTTGCTCCTTCCAGACTAACCTTGTGATGCTGCTGAAATATCCACACCTCCCTTCCCTCCCTCCGATGAGTGTCAAGCCCTGTAAAGTCCTAGGTAACCAGCACTGTCCATGCTTACCAGACACCACTTGCTCTCTGGGGCTACTACCTTTGCCCTTCGCTCCCCGTCAGCTGGAAATCTGCTGAAGAACAGAAAAGGTTTTCTACTTCCTTTATAATCTCTCTTTCCCTTAAGATTGTTCTCTACCCACAAGTCCAGTCTATACACGTTGCAGAATTGTGGGAGCCACGTTTGCCAAGGTCAGTCTGAACTGTCCTAGAGCCTGATCTGTCCCCACCTGGCTCTGAGTCAGCTGCAAAGGCAGGAAGCAAGCGTGCTTTCCGTTCCATCTCAGCCGGTCATTGATAAAGCTGTTAAACAATACCAGGGCCCCGCCCAGCCGCTGGAGGACACCTGTTCTCTTACTCCAGGCATCACCGATCCCTAGATAGCTGCTATCGGCACAGACTCCCGTGGCTTAAACTGTGATGCCTGCCGTGGGTTTTCCTCTTGAAACTTAATGGATCTGGATAGGATGACTTGTTCCGTGCTGTTTCATAGCCAAGGTACAAGCACAATTATAATTATAGACCAATAGTTAATGAAATGTTAAGTCATTGGCTACATAAAGACTATGGAGGACTCATGAATGTGTCTTGCAGGTAAAAGAAAATAAAATGATCATCAAGCAGTGTTGAGTAGCATCTTTGCTCTCCGATTATCCCCAAGCCCCCAAGGCTGAGCAGCAGGATACGGGGGGTCGTCACGACATCATGACGTCACGATTACCTCTCAAGGGTAGCGCTGAATTGATAGCTTTCACTAACAGTCTCTCTCTGCACTTCTCTCTGCGCTAGTTTTTCATATTTGATACTGCTTTATATCTGGCAGCTTGTAATTAAACATTTCTGATTCAATAGCATGCTTTTTTTTTTTTTCCAGTTAAAATTCCTACCTTAAAATAATCTAGACACAAAAGAAACTCAAAGTGAAAAGTTAGGTCCTAAGAAAGAGTGTAGCCTAAACGATACCATGGAGCATCTATTTTTACTGTATGAGGGACTCACGCAGTGGCACACAGTGGGTTGGGATCTGTGAGCGGTCATGCTGGGGAATTCCCAGCCCCTGAAGGTGCTTCTCGGCCCCTCTTGGAAAAGCTTCCTCAGATATTCCTTCCTTCACTGAGAGCTGCCTCCCTAAGGTCTGGGGCACACCTGCCTGACACACTACCACCACCTGGAGAAATTACAGGGTCTGGCGCTCGGGTCCCAAGTATGCCCTCCTATGATGTGAACTTAAACAATTATTAAAATCCCCAGTGTCTTCATCAATAAAATTGTAAAATGAATGTGACATTGTGTAAACATTTTGAAGGTTTTAAGAAAGCCTGTGTGTGTGTACATATATATATATATTTTTCTTTTTTTTTGAGACAGAGTCTCACTCTATCACCCTGGTTAGAGTGCTGTGGCATCACAGCTCACAGAAACCTGAAAATCCTGGGTTCAAACAGTCCTCTTCCCTCAGCTTCCTGACTATCAGAGACTACAGGTGTGCACAATACCCCACTAGTTTTTTCTTCTATTTTTAGTAGAGACAGGATCTTGCTCT
The DNA here is from genome assembly GCF_027406575.1 of Nycticebus coucang. NCBI lineage: Eukaryota > Metazoa > Chordata > Mammalia > Primates > Lorisidae > Nycticebus > Nycticebus coucang. Next base: position 4,348,850 of record NC_069790.1, read on the forward strand.
TGCTCAGGCTGGTCTTGAACTCCTGAGCTCAAGGGAGTTCCCACCTCGGCCTCCCAGAGTGCTGGGATCACAGGCATAAACCACTGTACCCGGCCAGCTAAGTTTTTAAAACACTTAGAATATTGTTGGTCACATAGTAGAGCCAGCTTTAAAAATTCTACAAGTTAGGCAGGGGTTGTGGCAGGCCCCTGTAGTCCCAGCTACTCAGGAGGCTGAAGCAAGAAAATTGGCTAAGCCTGAGAGCTGGAGGTTGCTGTGAGCTGTGACGCCACAGCACTCTACGGAGGGTGACAAAGTGAAACTCTGTCTCTAAAAAAAAAATTCTACAAGTCTAATTATGAGAAAACATTAGATAAGCCTGAATTGATGGACATTCTAGCTGTCACAGAAGAGATGATGGTGATATGCCAACTAAGTGCAGAAAGGGACCTGGATTGGATCCTGGAACAGATAAAGAATACCAGTGGGAACACTGGTGACTTTTAAATAAATTCTGCTGCTTAATCACCAATGTCATACCATGTCAATTTCCGGGTTTTGATCATGGTGCCTTTGTTAGGTAAGGCTGAGATATTAATGTAGAGAAAGTTGTTTGTCTTCCTTGCTTGCCACGTTCCCAGAGGTAACAGGTATTTCTTGTTAGCTCCACAAGAACTCTCTGTGCTATTTTGGCAACTTCTCTGTAAGCCTAAAAGTAATTTGAAAACATTTCAGACTATTGTTTTCATATGAAATAAACTCTTACAATTCAATTTAGTTTTTTAAAAAATCAGACTCTGTGAGTATAATGTATTACTTCTTCCTGTTTTGATGCCTTGTTTAACCTTCATTTCATTTTAAACACATGCAATTTAGAGAGGGCAGAGGGGAAGAGAGTCCCCCATGCTGGTCTCCACCGGCCCTGCTCTGCCCACGGGCAGGAGGCTGTCAGAGGGGAGGGAGGAGGGCGTGGGAGAAGTAGGGGATGGGTCTCCCCCAGAGGTGCCCGGGGTGGGAAGAGGGATGGGCCTAAGGAGCAGAAACCCGAAACCCGTTACCACTTTAACAAGATGGAAGGCAGCTTCACAGGTGCAGAGGCACGTCGGGTGAGAGATTAGGAGTAGTGAGAAAACGCTGTTCTGATTGCTTATGTTTCCCCAGGAAAGGGATGACCAGGTCGTCACCAGCTATATTAATTGGAGGTCTTCAGAGAAATACAACTGATAGGAGATACAGAGGGGCAGAGAGAGAGAGAGATTGAATTATAATGGGAATTGGCTCCTGTGGTTAGGAGGGGAAGTCCCATGATCTGCTGTCTGGAAGCTGCAGCCCCAGGAAAGGAGGTGGTGTAATTCAGACCAAGCCCAGAGGCTTGAGAAAGGCGAGGGGAGGAGAAATGGTATAAGTCTGAGCCCTAAGAACCAGAAGCTCTGATGTCCAAGGACAAGAGAAGATGGATGTCCCAGCTCAACCAGGGAGAGAGAGACAGAGAAAATCTACCTTTTCTCCATTGCTTTTTTGTTCTACTCAGATCCCCAGTGAATTGAATTATTGAACTTCTCAGATGACCTGGACTTCACAACTCCATACTTCAAACAGATGTCATGACTTGGGTCTTATTTCCCTCAGAGACCAGCTTTGCTCGAGTAGGAGACAGGCAATTACCAATTCTCTTTTGTCTCCGTCATTTACTACGTCCCCTGACATGTGACAGGCATTCTGAGTACATTTTTGTGATGCCAAGCACAGTGGCTCAGGCCTGTAATCCCAGCACTCTGAGAAGCTGAGGTGGGTAGATCGCCTGAGGGCAGGAGTTTGAAATCAACCTGAGCAAGAATGAGACCCCCATCTCTAAAAAAAAGAAAAATAGCTGGGTGTGTGGCAGGTGCCTGTCGTCCCATCTACTCAGGAGGCTGAGACAAGAGGATCACTTGAACCCAAGAGTTTGAGGTTGCCGTGAGCTGTGAGCACTCTCCCTAGGGTGACAGAGTGAGATTCTGTCTCAAAAAAGTACATTTTGTTGAAAGAACACAGAAGCTGCTGGAACAGAGTTCATTGGGGTAACATCAGAGCAAATGTCCAGGCAACCCAGGTTTTCCTGCGTGGACAAACAAGTAAGCGTGAGTGTGGGTCATCTCCGGCAGCTGCGGCCAGGAGGAAGCCTGCACACCTGCCGAGGATGTGGGACAGAGCAGCAGGCACATGGGTGGAGAGTAAGGGGATGAGGGACCATGCACTATCATGGGCACCCTCTCCCCCAGGTCCGCCTCTCCTCCGCTGGGCCACATCAGCCTTGGAACAACCACAGGGCAGAGAAGACAACCACTGGTTTGCATCCCCACCCAGAGTCATCCCTGGGACCCCAAGTTCACGTGCCCCTCCTCCCTTGGCAGAACTCTAATGGAGCAGGTGTTCTCTTGGGCAACCACAGAAATTCTTGGTTCTGGGCATTTTCTTCTGTTTGTTCTTCCCAAAGTCACTGTTTAGAGACACTGGTGTGGGCAGCAAGGTCTTATGCCTCAGTCACCCAAGTGGGCACCCCAACTGCTCTCCTGTGAGGGTTTCTTACAGCCCTAGTGCTGAGAGCCACTGGGGCTGGATCAGATTCAGGACGGAGGCGGAGACTTCCTGGAGGCAACAGCAGGCACCATACACCCTACACTCTACACTCAGGGGGCCAGTGCTCCCCACTCTCCTGCAGGAAGCCCCTGAGAAGCCAGTGGCGCTCCTCGGTCCTGGTCACTAAGAACGTTAATCCTGGTGTCCCCAGACGCGACCACCTCTCCAAGGTGTCTTCACCCACCTGCTATGAGGCCTGCTGGGCTCTCCAGATGGAGAGCCCTGGGGTGCCTGGTTCTATGGGATTGTGAAGGGTGACCATGCACCAGGCCCTGTGCTAACCCAGCTCCCCCCTCTTCTAGACTTTCACTCTACTGGGCGCAGCAATGACAGAACGCCAAGGGCCATGTGCCAGTAATGAGAAAACAGAAGATATCAAAGGTGCCTCAACAGGCATGGACGTCACCAGCAGAAAAAAAAAAAAAAAACGTTGTGAAACCAGACACAGGGATGCGTCTTATAAACCCTTACAGAGAAAACCTAAAAGTGTTGCCTCTGAGAACTCGCAAACTGCTGCTGCCTACCTCACTGCCACCGTGACAGAGTCACAGACGAGGACACGGGCTCGGAAGAGGTTGCTAAAGAGGGCAGCTGGCAGAGACGCCCAGGAGGCGTCCACGGCTAGCTCACTCCCTGGCCCAGGTGGCAGGTTGTTTTCAAGTGTGAACTGTGTGCTGGGCCTGGGTAGCCCTCTGGGGATGGGTGCACATCCTCATGAGATAAGCCAGGGACCCTCTGGGCAGAGGACAGTCACCTTGAGGTGTGGGGCACATGGCCAGCACTGTACAGACTAGCCCCTCTAAGGTGGAGGGTAAGAAATGTGGGTGAAGACTTCATGTGAGCCTCAACTAGGGGCTTTGTAATCCAACCCCCTTCCCAGTAATTCTGGATTTTATAATCCAAAATCCATGTCGTTTAGGATGCATGAACTTGATTCTCATATTTTCTTACATTCATATGAAAAATTTTAAACATGTTAGAATTCAAACATCAGCAGGTGTTCTACACATTCAAGTGACGCCAAAGACTGGCTGCACCCTGCCTGCAGGGCTCTGCCTCCCACCTTGGGTTTCTGTGGCAGCCGAGTGTCCTGGCCCGCATCTCCACGGAGGCCTGCAGGGCTCTGCCTCTCACTTTGCGTTTCTGTGGCAGCCGAGTGTCCTGGCCCGCATCTCCTCAGAGGAGGCTGCAGCTCAGGGCAACTGAGAAGTTCACCGTAGCCCTGCCTGTTCGCAGCTAATACCATGAAAAGAACAGCATGATAGATTTGAAGCGGAGCACACAAGAAAATCTAAAGGGTGAGCTCCTTGCCCACTGAGAGATAAGGAGCGGAGGTCTCTGAGCTCACAGGAGGTCAAGACCACAGAGGGCCGACTGGCCTTTGATAGACTGTTCCTTCTCCCTCCTCTATAAGCAGTAGATATTTTAGAATCAGTTTAAACCTAATGTTTATGTTGAGCTGGGCCATATCAATCCTTCATAGGGGTTCATTGCTCAAGCGAGTCCAAGAATATGCGGGGCCAACACAGTGGGTCATGCCTATAATCCCAGCACTCTGGGAGTCTAAGGTGGGCAGATTGTTGAGCTCATGAGTACGAGGCCAGCCTGATCAAGAACGCGACCTCGTCTCTAAAAAATAGCCGGGTGTTGTGGCTGGTGCCTGTAGTCCCAGCTACGTGGGAGGCTGAGACAAGAGGATCATTTGAGCCCAGGAATTTGAGGTTGCTGTGAGCTGTGACGCAGCACTCTACAGAGGGCAAGAAAATGAGACTCTATCTCAAAAACATTTAAAAATTTAAAAACATCCAAGAACATGAGGCAGTCAGAAGGAATGCAAGCGCCTGCGTTGCTCAGAACCAGCCTCCTGCCCGGAGCGGTCTGTCCTTGGGTGGGGTGGGGGGGCATGATTTCATGTGGAGGAACGATAACTTCTAGAGTGGGCATCCTGTCTCCAGCACTCTGCTCTCTCAGGGATCGGAAATTGGCAGCTTGGGATACCATGTCTATTTGGCTCATAGGTACATCTGCTTTGGTCCAGAGTTTTTAAACAGCTTTAATTAAGTATAATGGACAAGCAATAAAGTGCACACAGTTCACTTGTACACTTTGATAAGTTATGATATATATACATGCTGAGACCATAACACGCCCGCTGCCATCAAGGTCAGGGGCCAGCCTTTGCCTCTTTTAATTGCTCCCCTCCCTGCCCTTGTGCCTGGCTATCCCCATCTCCACCTCTAGACAGCCACTCATCTAGTAATTGGCATTTTTTAGAGTTTCATATACACAAACTCATCCAGCAAGTACTCTTTTTCTGTCTTGCCATCTTCACTCAGTACGACTATTTGCAGATTCTTTCATATCACTGCATGTATAAATAGCTACTTCTTATTGACAAGTCCAATGTATGGACTAGATGTATGGATTAGTTTTCCATTTACCAATAGTCCATTTGGATAGTTACCAGCTTGGAGCTATTACAAATAAGGCTGCTTTGAACACTGGTCAGTGAGGGGGGTTTTTTTGGTTGGTTTTTTTTTTTTTTTTTGGTGAGACAGAATCTCACTCTGTCACCAAGACTAGAGTGCTGTGGCATTAGCTTAACTCAACAGCAACCTCCCGGGCTCATGTGATCCTCCTGCCTCAGCTTCCAGAGTAGCTGGGACTATGGGCACCCATCACAATGCCTGGCTAGTTTTTCTATTTTTAGTAGAGATGTCGTTCTTTCTCAGGCTGGTCTTGAACTCCTGAGCTCCAGGGATCGCCTCGGTTTTCCAGAGTGCTAGGATTACAGGTGTGAGCCACCATACCCAGCCTACTCTGTAAATTTTCATATAGACATATACTTTCATTTCTCATGGGTAAATACCTAAGTGGATTGGCTGGATCATATGGTAAGCAAATATTTAATATTCCTGCCTGTTTTCCAAACTTCTAAATAGCATCATTTGACATTCCCACAAGAAACGAAGGAGAGTTCTATTTCCCCACGCCATCTCCAACACTTAGTGTGGGCAGCCTCTCTGTTTTTTTTTTTTTTTTTGCAGTTTTTGGTTGGGGCTGGGTTTGAACCCACCACCTCCGGCACATGGGGCCAGTGCCCTTCTCCTTTGAGCCACAGGCGCTGCCCCATTTTTTGTTATTCTAAGACATGTGTAGTATCATTAGTATCATTTCATGGTCTTTAATTTGTATTACCCTAATGAGTAACAAAGATTTTGAAGATCTTTCCATTGCTTATTGTCAATCCCTATGTCTTATTTTGTGAACTATCTCTGCAAATCTTTTGCCTGTGTTTTCATTGGGTTGCCTTTTTGCTTATTGACAAGTTTTGAGTCAGATATATCCATGGGCAATGTTTTCTCCCCACCTGTGGCTTGAACTTTCATCCTCCGGAGTCTTCCAATGAGCAGATTTTTTATATTTTTATAAAGTCTATGGGCGGTGCCTGTGGCTCAAGGAGTAGGGCGCCGGTCCCACATGCTGGAGGTGGCGGGTTCAAACCCAGCCCCGGCCAAAAAACCACCAAAAAAAAAAAAAAAGTCTAATTTATAACTTTTTTCTACAGATGGGATTTTTGTCATCATACAGTTCTCTAAGAAATCTTTGTCTTTGCATTACCTCAATGGAGTGGCTGTAACCTCTGCTACATGGTTAAGTAGAAGATGTTATATCAAATAGTCTTGTCTTTTCATAATTCTAAGGAGGAAGTATTCATTCCTTCATCAATAAGTATAATGCTAGCTAAAGGTTTTCCACAGATGCCCCTTATCAACTTGAGTAAGTTTGCGCCTGTCTTGATTTGCTGAGTATTTTTTTTAAATGAGAAATGGATATTCGAATGTTATCACTTTTTTCCTGCATTGACACGGTATTTTTTATTTTATTATTTTTTAATATTTAAAAAATATTTTCTGTTAAAATGCATCCATTAATCATTGAATGTTAAATCAATCTTTCATTTTCATTTCATTTTATCTGTAGGAAAAATAGGGAGCCTCTCAGTCAATTGCTAAACTTGATCCAGTTTTGTTGCAAAGCCAACAACAAATATAATTTATAGACCAGGAACTCCTTGACTGAAGGGGAGTCCATCCCCTTGAGGAAGGACCCTCTACAGTATTGAAAATGTAGACAGTTAATCTTTCTCTCAGTCTTTCCCCAAGGGACCTATGGTCTGTTACCAAGGTCATTATACACTGGGGAGAAGGAAATAATCAGAAGTCTGGGGACGACTGGGCACTGACTCTGCCCTGACTTTAATGCAGTAGACCCAACACATCGCCATGGGCCCCTGGTCAGAGTCGGGACCCATGGAGGTCAGTGTTAGGTCCATCCCATCTGTGAACAGGTCCTCCCACTCACCCTGTGGTCATTCCCCAGTCCAGAATGCATCATTGCACCCGACACACGGAGCAGCTGGTCCAGTCCCTGCACTGGTCTCAGGACCTCTGCGGTGAGGACTGTTATGGTGGGGGAAGCCGAGTGACATGCACTAGAACTGCCTCCGCCTGGGAAAACAGCACATCAGAAGCCATCACACATTCCTGCAAGGATGGCAGAGATTAGTGCCACCATCAAGGAAGACACAGGGTGGTGATTCCTGCCACCTCCTCATTCGTCTCTGCTATCTGGCCTGTGCAGGAGACAGATGGAACCTGGAGAGCGAAAGGGGATTAATCACGAGCTTAACCAGGTGGTGACTCCAATCACAGCTGCTGTGCCAGATGTGGTTTTGTTGCTTACGCAAATTGCCACATCCCTTGACACTGCTGTGCAGCTCCTGATCTGGCAGGTGCCTTTTTCTCATCGCCTGTTCCTGAAGACCAGAAGCAGCTTGCTTTCAGCCGGAAAGTTCCACCTCAACTCTCTATGTCGCAGTTTAGTTTTAGGGGGTCTTGATTGCCTTTCTCTGCCGCAAAAAGTAACAGTTTGTTACCTTGGTGATGCTATACTGTTTGGACCTAGTGGGCAAGTAGTAGCAAGTACTTTAGACTTATTAGTAAGACATTTACGTGCCAAAGGAGGGGATGTAAATCAGACCCAAACTCAGGAGCTTTCTACCTCAGTGAAATATCTAGGCGGCCAGGGGTGTGGAGGGTGCCACCATACTTTTTCTGAGATAAGGAATGCACTGTTGCCTCTGGCCGCTCCTATACCAAGACAGAAGCGCAATGCCTGGTGAGACTCTTCAGATTTTGGAAGCAACACATTGCTCACTGGTGTGTGCTCCTCCGGTCTACATACTGCTGGTTTTGAGTGGGGTCCAGAGCAGGAGAAGGCCCTATGACAAGTCCAGGTGCTGTGGCAGCTGCTCTGTTCTGCACCACGTGAGCAGCATGGAGTGTGCTCACGGTCTTGGTGGCAGAGTGGTGCTGTCTGGAGCCTTTGGCAGACCCAGAGCTGAGCCGCAGCACAGGCCCATAGGATTTGGGTAAGGTCCCATCATGTCTGTAGGCAACTACTCTCTGTTTGAGAGACACTGCTTGACCTGCCTGCTGCTGTGCCCTCTTAGAAGCAGGATGCTGTCTGCAGACCACCGAGTTGCCATGGGACCTGAGCTGCCCGTCAGGAACTGGCTGGTGTCTGGACCATCGAGCCAAGAGGCTGCGTGTGGCAGCAGCACTGCATTGTCACACGGCAGACGTGGGGCCACATGTAAGCTGCAGGAGGAAGTCACCTAAGTGCCTGCCGCCCCCACTCCTGCTACCTGCCTGCTGTCTCCCATCCACATCTGCCACCTCCCAGGAGTGCCCTGCCATTCACTGCAAAGGAAGACACGACACAGGCCTACTGTGCAGATGGGTCTGCACCCCACGCAGGCACCACCCAGATGTGGATGGCCCTGGCATCCTGGGACACTTAAAAGGACAGTGGCGAAGGGAAATCCTCTCAGGCAGAAGAGTTTCAGGCAGGACGCCTGTTTATTGACTTTATTTGGAAGAAGAATGGACAGTGATTATACACCAATTCATGGCTTGTAGCCAGTGGTTTGGCTGGATGGTCATGGACTTGAAAGGCATATGATCAAAATACCGGTGACAAGGAGGTTTATAAAAGATATATATGGATGGGCCTCCCTTTACAGCAAAAAAGACTTGACGGTATCTGTGTCCCATATGAATGCTCACCAAAGCGTTATCTCAGCCAAGGATGATTTAAATAATCCCCCAGGTAGGATGAAACCAGCCAGTGTCCCAGCTTCCCAGGTCATCTCCCAAAGGGTCATGGGAAAGTGGCCACTTCTGAGTGCCCAATCTGCCAGCAGCAGAGACCAGCACTGAGCCCTGATGGTGCCATCTCCAGGGTAATCCTGATTGCTCTTGCCCTTATGAATGGGTGCCATCCAATCCATTCAGGGCCTGGATAGAACAAAAGAAAAGAGAGAGGAGAGCCGAATTCCTCTCTTTGTTTAAGTTGAGCAGCTTCTTCTCCTGCCCTTGGACTCTGATGCTCATGGCTCTTGACCTTGGGGCTCAGATAGGACTCGGAATGTTGGTTGCTCTAGTCTCAGGCTTTGGGGGCTTATACTAACACCATACCACTGGCTTTGCGGCGCCTCAGCTAAGCAGCAGAGACTCCTCAGCCTCCATCAGAGCGTGGGCCAATTCCTCATTGTAAATCTCTTTCTCTGTATCCATATATATCCCACTGGTTCTTTCTCTGGAGAGCTCGGACTAATCAGACTTTTCACATTTATGTTAATGACAGGCATTGATTGTCCTTTCTTTCCCCCCCTGGCAGTGTCTTTGATTTTGCTATCAGGGTAATGCTAACTTTATTGAATAAGTTACAAAATACTCCCTGCTCTTCAACTTTCCAGAGGAGTTTCTGTAGAACTGATATTACCTCTTCTTTAAAGGTTTTGTGGAATTCACCAGGGAAACCATCTGGTCCTGGAATTTTCCTTGGGGGAGGGTTTTTAGCCTCGTTTTTGGTGTCTTTAGCACATTTAAGGAGCGTTTTCGTCCTGAGTGTCCATTTGTAGTTTGTGTCTTTCATGAAATTTGTCTAGTTTTTCTAAGTTGTCAATTCTATTAGAATTTTTATTTTATTTAATTTATTTATTTATTTGAGACAAAGTCTCACTATGTTGCCTTCAGTAGAGAGCTGTGGCATCACAGCTCACAGCAACCCTAAACCCTTGGGCTTAAGCGATTCTCTTGCCTCAGCCTTCTGCATAGCTGGGACTACAGGTGCCCGCCACAATGCCCAGCTATTTTTGTTATTGCTGTTGTTGTTGTTGTCATTGTTGTTCAGCAGGCCCAGGGCAGGGTCGAACCTGCCAGCCCCCGTGTATGTGGCGGGTGCCCTAAGCACTGAGCTATGGGTGCCAAGCCTCATGTTTATTTTTAAATCTCCCCATCTGTAGAATCTATAGTGATGTGACAACTCTCATTCCTAATATTGACAATTTGTATCTTTTCATATTTTTACCTGAATATTATATAGAGAGTTTTGCCAATTTCATTGATCATCTCAAGAAAAAGATGGTATCATTGAGTTTTTTCTAAAGTTTTATTTATTTTCTTTTTTCTTTTTTTTTTTTTTTTTGGTAGAGACAGAGTCTCACCTTATCGCCCTCGGTAGAGTGTCGTGGCGTCACACAGCTCACAGCAACCTCCAAATCCTTGGGCTTAGGCGATTCTCTTGACTCAGCCTCCCAAGTAGCCGGGACTACAGGCGCCCGCCACAACGCCCGGCTATTTTTTTGTTGTTGTTGTTGCAGTTCGGCCGGGGCTGGGTTTGAACCAGCCACCCTCGGCATATGGGGCCGGCGCCCTATCCGCTGAGCCACAGGCGCCACCCAGTTTTATTTATTTTCTATTGTATTTCTTTCTTCTCTGATCTTTATTACTTATCCACTTGGATTGGATTGGATTTGTCCTTCCTTTGTAGTTTCTTAAGGTGAAAACTGACATTGTTGGTTCAAGATGTTACGTTTTTTTCTCTTTCTGTCACTTCTAATACTGGTGTTTAGTGCTTTGAGTTCCCTCAAGAAGTGCAATTGCAGCGTCCCACAGAATGTACAGAGCGTGTTTCCATTCTCGTTCCATCCAAAATAGTTTCCCTTTTTACTTCTTACTTAATCCTTGGATTATTTATTTGTGTGGCATTTGTTTCCAAATATTTGGGATTTTCCAGATATTGATTTTGTTATTGATTTCTAATTTAATTATTCTATTTTGACCAGAGAACATACTTTATATGAGTCTTTTTATGTTTTCTGAGGCTTCTTTTATGGCCTATAACATTCCTTATCGTGATAAATGTGGTCTGTGCATTTAAGAACATGCACCCCACCACTGTCGGGATAGAGTGCTCTTTAGAAAAGCAATAAACTTGTAAGTAGGAGACTTTGGTCTTCGTCAGTCTCCTAGAAGTTGAAAACTGGAAGCCTCTGTGCTGCATTTGACTTGTAGATACATTTGGTTTAATTCACACCGAGCTTCAGATATCTAAACAATTTCAATATGTAAAAATTGGAGGGGCTTCCCTGTCAAAATTCTGGCTCGTAAGACCCAAATAGACCCTAACCCTGAATGACCGTTTGGGTTGAGCAATCCCACTGAAAAACAAAAGGATGAAGTGAAAGTCAAACTTACAAAGGGCCCAGGACTTCACAGATCTATGTTTACACTTCCAGGCAGTGGGAGGATGATCCTAAGGGTGTGGGGAGAGTGATACTGGGTGGTACACTGAGGTGGGACGCTGCATCTTGAGACAGTGGGAATGGTATTGTGGGGGCAGCGAGGAGGCTGCTGCCACCCTGCAGGTGGGAAGTGATGAGTGCCTATATGCCACAGAGTTCCTGGAATGGGAGATTGTTTGGTTCTATGGCCATAGATTCCTTAGACAGGTCAGGCAGGTTAAGCAAGGTTGATCCAAATGGGCTCTGTTTTTGTTTCTTGGATATAAAACCATCATTCTTATGTTTATTCTCACCAGCTGGAGCTGCTGAAGGAGCAGAACAATGAAGAGGGAGGAGATACCCAGGCCGGTGATTTGGAGCTCACTGCACTTGACAACTCCACTTGACACTTTGTGTTTTAACTCATGGGGCCAAGAGAGTGTGGATCACTGCAGGACGGGTGTCTGGAATTGACTACCCAAGGCAGGATGGGTGTCTGGAATTGATGACCCACTGCAGGAAAGGTGTCTGGACTTGATGACCCACTGCAGGATGGGTGTCTGGAATTGATCATCCACTGCAGGAAGGGTGTCTGGAATTGATGACCCACTGCTTAGGAGTTTAGACTTTCTCCAATCAGTCTTCTCTTTTCTATATATAGTAACCACAGTGAAATATGCCAATATTAAGTATACTTCTTAAGCACATGTGGAAGTAGTTTGAGATGATAAACAGTTGAACATACCAGTCTGTGTGTGTATTAGTAATGGTCTGGAAACCAGTCATTTTGCAGTCACCATAGTCAGTCCAGTCCACAAACACTCTATTTTATCCCTACCTGGGTGTATGTGGTGCAGGGAAGCCACTTCTGCACCTGGGAAAAGAGCTTCCCTTCCTCCCGGCTCTAGCACCTGGGATACTACCTAGCCAGCTTTCTCTGCATTCTGTTCAGATGCTGCATAGAGATTGTATCTTGCAAGAGGAATCCACCTCTCATGTTCCTCTCTGCTCAGTCTTCATGCTATTGTGCAACACACAACATGTGCGGGTGTAACTTCAGATGGATAGATTTTTCACATGTGAAATAAATACTTTTTATAGTCACACCCCTGCTGATACACCTGTGCTGAACTTTAGCATTAATTGTGCTCTTTTTATCAAACTGACCTTAACCAACATCCATTCAAATCACTCTCCCTTCCATGTGTCTGTTTTGATGGGAGCAAGATACACACACACACACACACACACACTCCCTTGCTAGGAGTAACTGGGCTAGGAGGCTGAGGCAGCAGGATCACTTGAACCCAGAAGTTTGAGGTTGCTGTGAGCTAAGGTGATGCCACAGCTGGCTATCCTGGGCAACAGAGAGACTGTCTCAAAAGTAAATAAATATATAAGTAAATAAGATAAGTGAGCTGACCCACAAGACACTCCCTCACCCCCATCCTCCACTCCCTGCAAGCCCACTACAGAAGCCATTAGGTTTATCTTTTGGGAAATGCCTACTGAGTTACCTTTTCATGGTAGTTATGTGTTAATCAGCCTCTTAACACTGAAAACAATGACACAGAGGAAAGGGGAAGGTGAGGCAGCCCCTAGTAACTTTTCCTTTCAGCCCCGCCTTCCTCCCTGTACTCTGCCTGACTGTGTCTTGGTAGAATGTGTGTCGAGAAGCGAAATAAAAGCAGCTGAGTTTTGTACAGTTTTCACTGTTTTGATAGGAATGAGATACACAAACATACATGAGCTACCCAATTCAAACTGTGTCATTCTGTGATTCCACATAAGAGCTGAACTCTCTTCTACTTCCAGTTAAAACTGGCATTGCTCAATAAAAATATGAATGGCACAATTCATGCTACGGATTTAAAATTATAATTTTTCTTTGCACAAAGTGACAGAATGCAGCAAGTAAAAAACACCGTGACAGATTGAGATAGGAATCATAGAAAAAAGGAAAAAGTGGTACACTTTTGTGCCTCCAATGGCGCTTTCGTCTCTCCCCCTCTCCTGACTTTTGAGCCGGGGGACCTTCACTTTCACTTTGTGTTGGATTTCAGGATGGCTGCAGGGGGCGTCCTGTGAGCTGGACCACGGGGAACTGAGAACAAGGCAGGAAAGCTCCTTTCAAAGAGCAGGTTACTGCTCCTCACTGAGGAAACAAAGGTAGGCGTGCAGTGAGTAAACTCTATCACCCCTCTCCTCTGCAGTTTTTGCAGCCTGGCTTCCCTCTCATGCCTACGCTGCAGCTGCGGACACCTGACCACTGACCACCGCCCTGCTCCCCCATCCCTGAGTGACAGTGGTGACTCTGGCTCCCCCCCACCAGGGGACAGCCACAGCAGGGTTCAGGCAGAGGCACAGAGCCACCAACAACCGATTTGCCTCATTATTCTCAGAACTTTGTCAGCGCTTCCATGGATTGTGCAAATGAGAAACAAGCAGGTGGCTCTGGCCCCAGAGGGGGCGACCAGAGCAAGAATGGTTTCAATCTATTGTTTTGCTTGGTAGGAGTGGAGTGGAGTGGAGCTGGGGATGGGATAAGGGGGGGTCTTGGGCCCCTCTTCTCTTTAATCCAAGAATCCTCTCTTTAATCCAGGGAGGATTCTGATGTCTGGTATGTGCCCTAGGAGCAGGTTATTTTTAAAAAGCTGCAACCTGGTGAGTGTAAACACAAGCATCTTCACCAAGCACCCCTCCGACAGGCCCGGTGGCCAGCAGGGCCTCTGCACACGTGGGCAGCTCAGTCACAACTTCTCAGGCTCCAGCTCCCTCTGCGGTTGACGCCAAGCCAGATCAGGTCTGACCTGCTTTACCCTCTGGGATTCTTGGCTCATTCAACTGTGGTGGGGGCCTCAAGATGGAGAGCTGACTTCTGCCAAAAGGCATGTGACGCTCAAGTGATTAGTTGCAAAAACAAAAGTAATACCTGCAGAGGAACAACATTCCAGAGGTGCCTGGTTTGAGAGGTCTGCCCCTCGGGTGAATTTTTAATCAGGGGGTGTGGGGATGTGCTCCTTGTGCAGGGTGCCAGCATTCCCACTCATCTGGGCATGGCCTCTCCAAGGCCCTCCCCCATCCTGGCATTTCTTTCAATGAGCAAAACAAAAGAAAAAATAGGGGATTAGAAAATTGAACAGAGTAGCCTGGTGGCATTCACAGATCTGATATTTTGATCTCCTTTTTTATTTTAAAAATAGCTCAGAAGACCTCGGAAGGGAAAGCTGTGATTGCGAGGTGTGAGACACACAGCCGGGGAAGCCCTGGGCAGGCGCAGATACCCTGTCACCTCTGGGCAGCCCCATCTCCACTCAGCTGTGGTGTTTCTGATGCAGGTAGGAGGCAGCTGCTCTTGGGAGTTAAAAGTTGCATGAACGTCTGTTCTTTTCGTGAGAAGATGTACCAACTCAATGGACAGTAAACTTTTGTTGCAGAGGTGTGCACAGGCTGCAGAGGCCTCTGTCCTCAAACACTGTTCTAGAAAGGGCCCGCACTAACGTTTCTACCATTTTCAACCTGCAAATTCTTGAAGATTTCAGAAAATATTCCTAGGGAATATATATTTTTTTATACTTTTGTTTCTTTGTTTGTTTTGAGACACTAGAGTCCTATGGCATCAGCCTAGCTCACAGCAACCTCAAACTCCTGGGCTCAAAACATCGTTCTGCCTCAGCCTCCTATATAGCCGGGAGTTCAGGCACCTGCCACAATGCCTGACTAGTTTTTCTATTTTTAGTAGAGATGGGGGTCTCACTCTTTCCAGGCTGGTCTCAAACTCCTGACCTCAGGCAATCCTGCCTCATCCTTCCAGAGTGCTAGGACCACCCAGATGTGAGACGCCGCACCCAGGCTGGGGAATATATTTGTTATATAAGTGAGGTTTCTTAGGCTATAGTACCCCACAAGTAAAAACACTGGCCAACCTTATTAGCGAGTGAGAATGTTTCTGCTTCTATCCCACCATCCTTAAGGAACTCCAAGCCACAGATGGCCCCAGGACTCCCCCGAGGAAGCTCTTCCTGTTCTGCCCAGCTCAGCGCCCTGTCACGCCCTGAGGCACCCCTAGGTCCCCCTAATTCAGCTCTCTGTCCCTCATTGCTGCTGACCGATACCACCTTAGCTGCTGGTGGCCTCAGGCCTTTCTTCTCACTGAATCCCACATGATGTGGCTCACGGGCTGCTCCTTCTTGGACTTCCCAGGGGTAGCAGTGTCCCCGGAGGTGGAAGCAGGTCCCAATCCTCATGGTGCTATAGCCTCGAGTTCCCCACTCTTCCTGCTAAGAGACCCGCTGGTCCTGGCCTCCCCTTTAACCCCCAGGATGAGCCTTCTCAGAGGCACTGCACACCGTGTGAGGTGTGGGTCCTGGCAGCCCACCTCCTCTGCCCACCTAGCATAGCACTGGTGTCAGCTGGGAGCCCTTTGAAATATTAAATATTTGGGAAGTCAGGAATATAGAACTTATCTCCTTCTCTTTCTTCTCCTTGGTAAATATCACCCTTTGGCTCACTAAAAAGATCAAATTATCACTCGGGAGGGTGGCGGAGGCCGTTGGCTGCCACAAAAAGCTACCATATTCAAAACATAAATTAAACATTTAGATCTGGAGTTATATTCCATCCGCCAATCTCTCCGCTTTTGAACCATGTTAGATAACAGAGTTTGTAATACATGGGGCAGTGTGAAAGAATACGGAACACTGCTAAATCCGGGTTTGGCTTTTGGAATGACATCTAAATTAAGTAAGAGTGAACAAACGCGAAGGATATAGTCTTATTTGCAGACTCATGTGCCCTTAACCTTCCCTTGACTTAGAACCAGGGATCTCCTCTTAAGGCAAAATCACATATAAAGACAGAGCAAATCTCGGCTCAGGTCAGAAAATCCTCTTCCGTCAAAACTGTGTGGATGAGTTTTCTAAAGAGGCTCATATTTCCAGAAAACACGGCCAGAATCCTCCGTGCTGTTGTATAACCTGCCTGTGGGCTGAGGGTGTAGGAGCGAGTCACGGGAGAGACAGGCTGCACCCCCCCGCACCGAGGGGCCAGGGTGCCCCGCAGGAAGCACACGCGGTGGGCTTCACCAGGATGAACGCTGTGACAGCTGGCAGCTAAATAAAAGCCTCACGACAAAGTGTCAGGACAGCCACACCTACACATTCTCCCCACTTGCCACTTGGCAGCGAGCACAGCACACAGTGGCTGACAAACCCTCCATGCTGGGACTGTGTCTGCCCTGAATGTTCATGGTGGAGCGAGTGCGGCATTGATCAGAGTGACGCATGAGGGCAGAGAACAGAGGACTTCAGGTGAGGTGGCCCAGGCACAGATCTTTGCCCTGTGTAACTTTGGGAGCCTTCGCTAAGTTCCCTGACTCTTCCCTTTTTTCATTTGTAACATAGAGACAACAGTAGCACCTATCTTTTGGGTCACTTTGCGTCTGGCATGGTGCTTGATAGCTAATAACTATCCTTAAATGTCAACTATTAATGTAGTTAATAACTCAGTCAACATAGGCTTATTGTCTATTAGGTACACAAAGTTGATCATTATCATTATTAAAAGAGAGGGAGAGATGAATGAGGTTTATATATATGTCCACTGCTGGTGGGGCGGGGGGCAGAGGAGGGAACCGAGAAAGGGGTGGTGATTCCGTTTACAGAGGTGGGATTCTGAGACCCAGCATATGAACTCCTCTCAGAGGCTCAACTAGGCAAAGCCCAGAACCAGCCCCCTCCTACTTAACTCAATCATGGCCCCAGCTGATCTTAGTTTCTATTCCACTCGGGAACCCTCACACTCAGAAGCAATGTGGCTGCACAACCCTTCCTGTTCCTGACACAGGTTTGAGGATTTCTGGAAATCAGAACCTCCCCCTGCCTGTCCTCCTACATCACTAATACCTGACCCTGGCCTGTGGAGCCCATCCCTATTAAATGTAATTAGCCCTGACAGGGGGCAACAGATTAATATACAACAAGTTATTTTTAAGAGTTCCTAATCAAAGAACAGGGTAAAGGCTGAGAGGATAGTGTCTCTGAGATAAGCTACCTTTGCTTTCCTAATACCCCCGTGCATGGTCCTACACAAAAATTACCACTGTAATTTTGTAAATATATTTAATTTTTAAAAAGAGAATTCATACTTCATAATATTATGTATAACAGGCCTTTGGGCAAAATGCAAGCAACAAAAGAAAAAATAGGCTAATTGAGTTTCATCAAAAGTAAAAATGTTGGCTCAGAGCCCCTAGCTCAGTGACATACACCGAAGCTGGCAGGTTCAAGCCCGGCCCAGGCCTGCTAAACAACAATGACAACTGCAACAATAACAACAACAAAAATAGCCGGGCATTGTAGCGGGCGCCTGTAGTCCCAGCTACTTGGGAGGCTGAGGCAAGAGAATCACTTAAGCCCAAGAGTTTGAAGTTGCTGTGAGCTGTGATGCCAGAGCCTCTACTAAGGGCAACATAGTGAGATTCTATCTCAACAACAACAAAAAAGTAAAAATGTTTATGCTCCAAAGAATACCAAGAACATGAAAAGATGACTCACCAAATGTAAGATAAAATTTGTAAATCATACATATATAGATAAGGGAATTGAATGCAGAATATATCAAGAATCTTACAACTCAAAAATCAAAAGGTAAATAACCTAATTTTAAAAATGGTTAAAGGACTCCACCAATCCCTGATTGTATATTTATGGATTTTTTAATTTTAAGAAAGAACAAAATCATTCCAATATATTATCCTGTGATTTACCTTAACTATAAAAATGACTCCTATTTGATGAATGATTTTAATTTAGAAATGTTAGTTTAAGAGAAAACTAAGTTACTGAAGAAAGGAAACTCTTACAAATCAAAAAAAATAGGAAATCATCCCAAAGAAACATTTCTCAGGCTGACTTATCACCACAAATACAGCCTCCTGTGTGCACTCGGTGGGGCACTCTGCGTCTACCCGGCTGGCAGAGTTTATTCTCTAGTCCCTCTAATCCCTTGATAACCGGAACTCTAATTGCTATTTTACGTTAGCTTTTCTTTCTTTCTTTCTTTCTTTTTTTTTTTGAGACAGAGCCTCAGGCTGTAGCCCTGGGTAGAGTGCCATGGAGTCACAGCTCACAGCAACCTCCAACTCCTGGGCTTAAGCGATTCTCTTGCTTCAGCCTCCCAAGTAGCTAGGACTACAGGCACTCGCCACAATGCCCAGATATTGTTTGGTTGTAGTTGTCATTGTTGTTTGGCAGGCCTGGGCTGGATTTGAACCCTCCAGCTCTAGTGTATGTGGCTGGCACCCTAGCCACTGAGCTACAAGCGCCGAGCCTACATTAGCTCTTGTACTTTTCACAATTTTTTCATAATGAATTATACTGTCATTTGGACCTAGCAAGAAAGTTAGAAGACTAGGGTTGTTTCTTAAACTTAACTCATGTTATAATAAAAAGACAAGTTGAAGCAACAAATAACTAAATAGAATAAAAATGGGTAAAGGAGTTGAATACTATTTTTTCAAAGAAGAGTGGTTAATAATGGCCAATAAGCACATGAAAAGATGCTCAACATCATTAGCTATTAGGGAAACACAAAATGAAACCACAATGAGACGCTACCTCATACCCACTATATATAATTAAAGACACACAATAACAAATGCTGTCAAGGACACGAGAAACTGGAATCCTAATACATTGCTAGTAGGGTTGTAAATGTTACAACCACTTTGGAAAAATGGTTTAGGGTTCCCCAAAACATTAAACATGGAGTAACAGGCCGGGCGCAGTGGCTCACATCTGTAATCCCAGCACTCTGGGAGGCTGAGGCAGGTGGATTGCTTGAGCTCACTGAGAGAACCTGACCGACACCATCTTAGGGGTTCAGCCATTTTGTCAGCTATATTGTTCAAAACTGATGAGTCACTGTGAGTCGCCAGTTTTCCACCTTGAGTCATTGGCTTCCAATCAGAAACTGCCTTCTGGATTGGGCCATATGGCAGGACCAGTGGCAGCCAATCCAGAAGCAGTCCCTTTATTTAAATTGTATAAGCCCACTTTGCTGTGCTACACTATAAAATACTCCTGTTACAGAGCTCAGGGCTCCTGGCTTGGATCCGTTGTAGCGGAGTCCCTGGGAGCCCAAGCTCGAGCTTGCGACAAAACAGCTCTTTTGTTTTTGCATCGGAATCAGCTCCCTGATGGTCTTTGGGGACTTTGTGATCTGGGCATAACACTCACAAGTTGGAGACCAGCCTGAGCAAAAGCAAGACCCTGTCTCTACTAAAAATAGAAACACTGAGGCAGGGCGGCGCCTGTGGCTCAAGGAGTAGGGCACCGGTCCCATATGCTGGAGGTGGTGGGTTCAAACCCAGCCCCGGCCAAAAAAAAAAAAAAAAAAAAAAAAAGAGTATCACTTGAGCCCAAGAGTTGGAGGTTATTGTGAACAATGACCGCAGGGCACTCTACTCAGGACAAGGGCTTGAGACTCTGTCTCAAAGATAAATAAACAAACAACCACACGCACACACACACACACACACACACACACACACAGTAACAAAAGGAATAACCCCAAAATTCCAATCTTAAATGTATACCCAACACAAATGAAAACATGTGCACACAAAAACTTGCATATGACTGTTCCTAGCAGTATAATCCATAATAGCCAACAAGTGAGAACTACCTAAGTGTTAAAGAGATAAACAAGGTCTATCTGAGCAATAAATTGTTCCTCTGTTAAAAGGAATGAAGTCCTGATACGCACTG
This sequence comes from Nycticebus coucang, assembly GCF_027406575.1. Classification (NCBI taxonomy): domain Eukaryota; kingdom Metazoa; phylum Chordata; class Mammalia; order Primates; family Lorisidae; genus Nycticebus; species Nycticebus coucang. The sequence continues at coordinate 4,368,848 of NC_069790.1, forward strand.
CAACGTGAATGAACGTTGACGATATTATTCTTCATAAAGGAAGCCAGTCAAAAAGGGTCACGTACTGCGCGATTCCATTTATACAAAATGTCCAGACAGTGGATTTCAGGGTTTAGAGAGAGAAAGGAACAGGGAGTCAATGCTAACAGACACAGATTTTACTTTGGTGGTGATGAAAATGTTCTGAAATTAGGTAGTGGTGATGGTCATACAACTTGGTGTATACGCAAAAAACCATTAAATTGTATACTCAAAAGACGTAAATTTTATATTATATGAATTATATCTTGATTAAAAAGTATCATTCTATATACTTTTTTTTTTTTTTGAGATAGGGTCTCACTCTGTTGCTCAGGCTAGGTGCCATGGTGTCATCATAGCTCAGAGCAAACTCAGTCTCCAGGGTTCAAGTGGTTCTCCTGCCTCAGCCTCCTGAATAGCTGGGACTACAGGTGCTCACCACGACACCTGGCTAGTTTTTCAACTTTTAGTGGAGACAGGGTCTCTTGCTCAGGCAGGTCTGGAACTCCTGAGCTCAAGAGATCCACCCACCAATGGCCTTCCAGAGTGCTAGGATTACAGGCCTTAGCCAGTGTGCCCAGCTACAGAAATATTTCTTGGAGTTATTATACTATTATTAATGACCCCCACCTAAAATATGTCCTGTTTAAATAACCTACCATCCTAGAATGAAAATCATTCGATCCTCACCTTAAAGCAAAATTGAGAATGTAAGGGGGATTCCTCAAGCCTCTTCTGAGGGGTCTCCGTGGGCTTATACTCAGCCACTCCTCATAGCAAGTCCCAGCCTGGTGTGCTTGTCCTCAGCCATGGGCTCCACAAAGTGCCAAGCAGGGTCCTTAGCTGAATAAGTCACATCTTCCTCAGGAGTTTCAGGAAACATAGGGCCTCTGTGCCGAGGAAAGTGGTTCTAGAGCAGTGGTGTTACTTTGAGCACTACAGCTCACTGCCTTGGAAAACTTGTGTCCCTTCACTGACATAGTGGGAAGGGCACCCCGAGAACTGGCGGCTGTGCCCCAGCTCGAGGAACATGCACACCTGCTGGAGCACAGCTGTAGGTGTTTGGCTTTTGTTTCCAGGTTGAGGACTTTTTAAGGAGCCAGGAGTCCAGCTGCATGGGTATGAAGTGAGAAGCCACCAAAAGCAAGTGAAAATCAAGTATGAATGATAAGGGTTGGAATAGATTGAGTGCCTGGAAGCGCCAGGCATCACCCACCCCCCATCCCCCCACAGTTGAGCACCTCATCCCACTTAATTCTCACTGTGGGCTTGGTGAAGCAGGTGTTATTCTTCCCTCCAGGAGGCAGAATTGTTATTTCACTTACTTGCTCACTAGTCCTGGTATGTCAGCTTTGAAAGCAATAATCTATTTTCTAAATCTTTGTTAGTCTGAGGAAGCTGACCTAACAAAATACCACAGCCAGGGGGGCCTTCAACAATAGAAATTCAGGGCGGTGCCCGTGGCTCAGTGAGTAGGGCGCTGGCCCCATATGCCGAGGGTGGCAGGTTCAAACCCAGCCCCGGCCAAACTGCAACAAAAAATAGCCGGGTGTTGTGGCGGGCGCCTGTAGTCCCAGCTGCTTGGGAGGCTGAGGCAAGAGAATCGCGTAAGCCCAAGAGTTAGAGGTTGCTGTGAGCCGTGTGACGCCATGGCACTCTACCCGAGGGCGGTACAGAACAGAAGTTCTGGAGGCTGGAAGCCCATGATTGAGGTGACACTGGTGTTGGTGTCAGGAGAGGGCTCTCTTCCCAGCTGGCCTACACGCAGCTGCCTTCTCTGTGTCCTCACCTGGGTTTTCCTCTGTGCACTGGAGGACAGAGAGGCGGCTCTGGTGTCTTCCTCTCTGTATAAGGACATCAGCCCTTGTCAGATTATTTTTTGCTTTAAATATGTCCCTAACGCAGTGTTTTCCAACCTTTTTAATTTCACGGCACACTTGAACCTATATTGAAACTTCCGCAGTACACTCAATTATGTTGATCAAAAAAAAAAAAAAAGAGTAAAAAAAGAAAAATACTGTGCTTTGAACTTCTTTCAAAAACACTTTAATTAATGATCTCTAAAAACTTCTGCGGCACAACTAAGATCCTCTCATGGCACACTAGTTGAAATCATTGCCCTAACATCTCTGTCTCCAAATACAGTCACACTGGGAGTCAGGGCTTCAACCTATGAATCCTGTGGGGAACACGATTCAAGCCATAACACAATCAGAATAAAGATCCACTTATCTACTTTGCCATCTAAATTTGTATTAATCATATAGTATGCTTCATTTATTTATTTAAAAAGTCCCTATAATGTACAAGAACCAGGCCCTATAAGGTGTGGATTCGTCCCTGATAATCCTCATTTCAGAAAGGAGGAGATGAAAGTCTAGAGTGAAGTAATTTGCTCTTGGCAATACCACCAGTAAGTGGAGGATCAGGCCTGAAGAAGTGCACGTGTGAGCCCAGGTGTGGTCCCTGCACCTGCAGCCTCGGCACACCCGGGTGCTTGTTAGAAATGCACATTCTCAGGTCCTACCTCACACTCACTTTGTTTTAATAATATCCCAAGTAGTATCTTGTGCATATCCACCCTGGCTGCTTCCACCTGTGACTGTGACATGCATATTTACTTCCATTCTGCCCCTTCCCTTCAAAGGCAGCTCGAGTGACTCTCAGGCCATTCCAGGCGCAGTGCCTCACTACATGAAGGGCTGAGTGCAATCTCCCAGAGGCTATTGAGACCCCAGGTGGGCCTGCCAAGGGGAAAGGTGAGGCCTGGGAGGAGAAGTCGGAGCAAAAGCAGGGGATGGTTTAGAGCAAGGTGATAATGTCCCTCAGGTGGCCTTACATCTGGTCCTCAGCACAAGTGACAGCTCCTGCTGCGTGGGTCAAGAGTTGAAGACTGTAGTCCAGACCAGCAGCCAGGGTCACCAGTTCCAGCAGGTACAAGGCCACAGACTGGTACTCTGGAAGCAGACCAGTGCTCAGCTATGCTCTGTGGCTAAGAGGAGCAGAGGCGCTGCTTTCAGAGGCCTGCAGGAAGGTGAGATGGAGACCTGCAGTCAGATTCAATCCCTCAGTAACTTGCTGTTCAGTGACTTCATGATGCCAGCTCGAAATTCACCAAGAGGCACTATTTACACTATGAAAATGGGCAAACACTACAAATTGAGTTCTTTTTGTTTTTGATCTTTAAGACACAGTTCTGCTCTGTCACCCAAGGCTAGAGCGCCATGGCATCATCATAGCTCAATGCAACCTTAAACTTTAGTGATCCTCCTGCCTCAGCCTCCCAAGTAGCTAGGACTATAGGTGTGAACCATCATAATCTACTAATTTGTCTATTCTTTTGTGGAGATGGGCTCTTACTCTTGCTCAGGCTAGTCTCAAACTTCTGGTCTCAAGTAATTCTTCTGATTTGGCCTCCTAAAGTGCTAGGATTACAGGTGTAAGTCAGCATGCCTGGTCTTTTTTTTTTTTTTTTTTTCCTTTTAAAGAGCTATTTCTAAACACCTATCAGCACATTCCTAGATGTTCACAACACCGTAAGAGAGATCACTTGGTGATGGTTAATATCTGAAAGTGTGCTAGTTTCATTGAGGACATTTAAAAGTGCTTGCAGGGAGGCTAGGCATGGTGGCTCGTACCTGTAATCCTAGGAATCTGGAAGGCTGAGGCAGGTGGATCCCTTGAGCTCAGGAGTTCAAGAGCAGCCTGAGCAAGAGCAAGACTCTATCTCTACTAAAAATAGAAAAATTAGCTAGGTGTTGTGGTAAGTGCCAGTAGTCCCAGCTATTGAGGCTGAAACAGTAGGAATACTTGAACCGGGGATTTGAGGTTGCTGTGAGCTAGGCTGATGGCCAGAGCTAGCCTGGGCAACAGAGTGAATCTCTGTCTCAAAAAAAAAAAAAAAAAAAAAAGTATGTGTAGGGAACAGCCAGTAAAGATCAGCCAGTAAAGGGCATTTGAATTAATGCCCTTATGTGTGCTGTGCCATTTCTCTACTGTCCTGGTCAGTGACCAGAAAGGCTGGGTCACCCCTAACAGCCCCCCCCAGGCCTTTGTTTGTCAGCCCACCACCTACTATTTCCCACACTGTCTGGAGGAGCTAAGCCCTGGCCTATTCCATCTGACTCGTCTAGCTGCACCTATCAGGTGGTTGTGTCCACAGTGAGCACAGTGGCTGGCGTACAGAAGCTGCTCCAAAAGATCTGTTAACTGCACAATTGGAAAACAATTCTACACAGGTAGGTCTCTTGGGATCCTTACCAGTTAGGGAAGTTTGGGTTGTAATAAGTAGACAAACTGGGTTCCGGTGTCTCCTAAGCTGTGCTCCTCCCCTACAGCTGACTCAAGCTGTTGCCAGGTCTAGCCCTCTTGAACTATAGGTCTCAGGCAACCATGGCTCAGCCCCTCTCTCTGGTGGCAAGTCTGACCCATATCCTCTTAATGAGACAACTCTTTTCAGTCTTAACCTTTTACTTCATTTCTGGAAACTGGTCCTTGTTGGGTTTCTGAGTCTGAGATGTTTGATGGCCTTCCTAGAATCTGTCCAGGCCTGAGGCCACCTGGGCCTTCCTCCTAGGAGATCAAGTTGAACCTCAGCATGGAGGTGGAATATCTCCTTGTGATCATTTTCCTGAGACCTTGACTGTCAGAGTCACTCTTTACCAAACACCTGCTTCTGCCTTCCTGATGGTGCTTCTGGCTCACCATTTGAGACATGGGGGTTGTAGGGTGGTGGTGGTCATTCTGTGCTGCTTTTGCCCATGTCCCCACAAGACCAGGCCTTTGACTTACATGTTCCTGTGAGCAGGACTTCTTCTCTGGGACCTGGGTGGGGTCCAGACCTGCTCTGCCAGTCAAGTTCTCAGTTCTGGTCCCTCCTTGGGTGTCCTTCCCACAGCAGTGTCCAAAGCAAGGAGGGGCTCAGCCAGTTCAGGCAGGGACGCTCTGATACCCACACCCAGGGTGGAGAGAGTTGCAGAAATTCATTCATTCGGTGCACTGACTCCACCTGGCCAAGTGCTGTCTTAGACACTGGGAGTGAGGAATCAAACAGACACAGGTCCAATGCTTACCCACAGCACGTTCCAGGGGAGAAGACTGGGACAAACATAGGAGCAAAATGTATGCTGGATATATATTTACGTCTTTCTATTCTATTTACACCTAAGGTATACATTTACCTTTACTTACTGTTTACATAAATGTCAATAAAACACATATACATATACACATACTGATTAGTTGTAAACATTGTACTTGTACACATTTCTTTACAAATACAAATAAACTTAAACGCAAATAAACAATGAATGTGATAACACACAAACATAGTGATAATACAAGAAAATAAGGCAGCCCCAGGGGAGCAGTTGGGCTGGAGCGAGGGTCCAGGATTGGAGAGGGAGCTAGTCCCTGAGCAGAGACCACAGGGTGAGGAGCCAGAGGAGGGGAGAATCCTGGACCAGTGAAGGGACCAGCTCAGCTCATAGGGAGAGGGGACGTTGGGCTGCAGGGCAGTGAGCTGAGCTGAGCCACAAGGCCACGTGGAGACGGGAGAACCATTCTGGGTGGGAGCCAGGCTCGGAGCACCCAAGGCTGGCAAGCCATAGCGAGGACTTACACTTTCTATCTGGACTGGTCTCCTTCTCCACTTTGTTAATGAGGAAGCTGTGGGTCGGGGCGGGGAGAAAGGCTCAGCAGGCCTTGGGCTGCCAAGGGAAGCATCACCTCCAACGCTGAGCACTCTGCGGGGCGCTGGATCTTACATCCGATGGGCCTTTCATTCTAGTCGTTGGAACCTTATGAAATTGCCGGGTTTTATATGTTAGACTTTCATACCAACCAGCATCTTCTCTTTCATGTTTTGGGGTGAATTAGGAAGAGAGCAGAGGTGAATTTCTGGCAGATCAGTTCAGGGACCGCTGGCTGACACGCTCTGGGCCCCCCACGCCCGCCCGCGCTGGAGCCGCAGTCCGTGTAGCTGGAGCGCCCGGCCGGCCCGGCTGGCAAACTCGTGCGGGCACCCAGCCTGAGCGGAGCCCTCTCTAACTCAGCCCCGCCGCGCTCTGGCCCCCATTGTTTCCCATTCAGTAGGCCCCAAACCTGCATTTCTAACAAGTTTCCAGGTGCTACTGGCGCTGCTGGTCAGGGACCCCAGTGGGGTCCCACGCACCTCAAGTAAAGGTCAGAAAGTGGCACGGACACTAACTGCCTGTCCTCCCTCGCACGGACCGGGGAGGCCAGGTGGCTGCCTCCCCCGCGTCTGCCCCCGGAGCGGCCGGCCTCCGGGAAAGGGGAGCGCTCCCGCCCGTATGGGGCAGCCGGGCAAGAGGCCTCCGCGGCAGCCGCCCGAATCCGCCGGGCGCGCAGGTGCCGGCCGCCCCCTCCCCAGAGCCGCGCGGCGGGCGGGGCGGGGCGGCGCTCGGGGGCGCGGCGGGACCGGCGGGCGGGGGCGCGGCGCACCTTCTCCCGGCGCCCCCGCCCCGCGCCTTTGCCTGCCCCTCCCCGTGCGGCCGGCGCCCCCGCCCGCCCGGGACGGTTCCAGCCCCTTCCGTCCTCTCCGCCCCGCCGCTGTCCTCCGCCGGCCCTCGTGGGAGGACCATGGGTCAGCGCGGAAAAAGTGAATGAGGGCGGCAGCGGCGGCCGCCGCAGCCTGCGCCTGACTTGGCCCGGCCAGAGCACCGCCCGCGCCCCGGGCCGCCGCAGCATGGACGCGCCGCGCGCCTCGGCCGCCAGGCCCCCGACCGGGTAAGCGGGCGCGCCGGGCAGGGGCGCGGGCCGCGCTCGGGGACGGCCGCGCGCTCTCGGGGTGGGGGCGCCGTCTCCGCAGCCCCGGGGCCCGCGCCCGGCCGCCGGGGGTGGTGGCGGCGGGGAGGGTTGTGTAGCTGGGCACTCGGGTCGTTACCCAGGTAACCGAGTCGGCCCAGGCCGGAGCGCACTTTCCCGTGGGGTGTGTTTGTGGGCGAGAGCCTTTTTGGGGTCCCTGCTAGCTGAGCTCCCCCCGCGGCTCCGAGCTTCCCCCCGAGTGTTTACCCCCCGCTGCGGAGGAAGGCGGTGAGACACCGGGCTTCAGTCTCCAGCCGTGTCACCGTCTTGCCTGTGGCTGAGGTTCCAAACAGGTCGCCCCCTACCCGGCCGCCGCAGGAGTCGGGTCCGCCCTTCCCGCAACGTGAAGAGCAGGGTTCCTGGACTCGGAGGGTCGCCTGGGCCCCGCGTTTTCGGGAGGTGTGTGGAGAGGGCTTGCCCGAGGTTTCCGTGACAGCTGCTCCCCTCCCTGCTTTATTCCCGGGTGTCCCTTTACAGTGTACGGGCGTGGAGGTGGGACCAGGCCGCAGGTGCGGATCCCCGCTGCAGGCCGGCCAGCCAGGGCGCTAGCCTGGTCTGCGCTCTTCCACCGCTGCCCAAACCTTTCCCGTTTGTTTGCTATTCTCGTTCCTTGCGTGTAGGATTACATGTCACATTTAGGATTTTAGTTGCAGAAACAGTAATTTCCCTAATAGAGGATAGACAGTCCTGCCCATTAATCGCCTCCTGAGCCAGGTTGAACCATGGTCATCCCGCCAGCCCGCGTACCGCTGGACCGCAGGGTCGCGCGCTGCCCATGTGGGTTTCAGCGCGCTGCGGGACAGACCTTCCGACTTCCGTGGTGCCTGCTGGAGCAAATGTGTTATGAGTCTTACAAAAGGAATGAGCGGTTGGGGTGGGCCCTGCACCTGCTTACCCAACGGGGCTCACTTTCCGCTGTAGCAACTGGATGTGAAAGAGGCAGCTTTGGGGACAACAAATCTCTTTTCTTCTGCACTTGTGTCCCACTGACTCACGCTGTCCATGTGGCCATAGGCAGTTGTGTTGTCCAAGTGTGTAAAGTTTTCAAACTGGGATTTTTTTCTGAAGCCTCACTTTAATGCCAGGAAAAAGTGAGCCAGGTTAGCAAATCAAATAATCCTGAAGGCGAGGAATGTTAAAAAAGAACTTTTCTTTTTTTTCCTTCTTTTTTTTTTTTTTTTTTTGCAGGGCACTTAGTGGTGGTTATATAATTCCCTTTGAACAAACAAATCTCCCAATAAGAAAATATTGGGAGAAAAATGTGGGAAATCCCTTTTTAATGGTAATAGGTGTCTCGAAATAGCATAGAGAAATGTTGAAATAGAAGTATCTTTAAATCTGTGGCTTTTCTACTCTATTAAATGAACGTATTTAAGGAGACTGAATTATGTTTTTGCCATCACCTTATAAGTAAATATGAAGAAGAGAATATTTAAATGGTTGGCAAAACCTTGTCAAAAGAGTATCTGTGAAATCGTTTTCTTTTCTTTTTTTTGCAGTTTTTGGTTGGGGCTGGGTTTGAACCCTCCACCTCCCACATATGGGGCCGGGGCCCTACCCCTTTGAGCCACAGGCCCTCTGTGAAATCTTAAGAGAGTTAGATTATAGAAGTGAATAGGAGACCCCTCTGAGAGTGGCACTCTTCCCAGAGATAAGCCATGGGTCCTTCCCTAACATATTACAAGGCCCTGGTTGCCGGCCCTGATTGGCGTTCCCGTGTGAGTCGCATTGGAAAGCTAAGGACTTTTGCTGTGGAGATGAGAGGAAAACATGAAACTGTTATCACCGGAGCATTTTAGTTTTCTTCCCTCTCACTCCTATCTACAGTATCTGGTTTGTTTGCTTGGACATCTTTGTCCAAGGCCTGTAAACATACTGTTTTTAACTTTTATTATTCTCAATTATTTTACCATTTGTTATTTATTAATAATGTTAGTGAAGAGGCATTGAGAAAATTTCAGTGTGCTTATATTTTTCAGACAAGAATTACATGTTAAAATGATAAGCTGTTTTAAAATCTGAGGGAAGAAAGGGCATTAGATTTTTGAATATTTATATAATTTAGGTGTATTGCTTCCCTATCATAAAGGATAGATATTTGCCTGTAGTCCCAGCTACTGGAGAGGCTGAGGCAAGAGAATCGCTTGAGCCCAAGAGTTTGAGGTTGCTGCGAGCTGTGACGCCACAGCACTCTACTGGGGGCAACAAAGTGAGACTGTCTCAAAAGAAAAAAAAAGATAGATATTGCTGTGAAATTAACGGTGTTAATACTTTATTGGTGGCAGTCACATTCTGTTGGCTCTGTTCTTGGTATCATCTCCCCTGTCCTGTGAGAACACGGCTCTGTTTTGCAGTGTTGCTTGAAGGTCTGTTTTCTGATTCTGCAACAGTTGATTATAAAATCAAACTTTCTGAAGGTTATTGTTTTCCCACATAATAAGGAACAACTGGTGTGATGAATTTGTTGTTGTTGACTGAAACTGCCACTCATTCTTGTGTGACAATTGCATAGACTAGGTAATGAATTAAGGAGATTGTACATCATTAAAATAAGGGCTACAAACACCCTTCTTGAGGATTACCCAGGGGAAAGGTTGATGAATAATATTCGCTAATTGTATATTTGACTAAATTATTGCGAATTATTAGTTATCCTAAAGTTTATACCTGTATTGCTAAAAATGTAGGTATAAACTTTTACTTGGATTAAAATTACATGTTTTAATTAATTTCATTAAAAGAGTGACTTATGATTAACTGGGAAAAGTATTCTAATAGGTCAGACTTGAAGTGACTTTTTAGGGAGTTTTAGAGCTCAACTGAAGTGTAATAATTGATATAAGATTCTAGAACACAAAGGCAAATTGCCTTTTAGTGACGTTTTAAAATATATTTAAAGCTATACTTTTTATGTTTTGCTTTTGGTTGGTTTGTGGGCTCTACCCCGTAGTCAGTTGTTAGGGAACACAGGGCTAAACTTCCTATTGGACCTTACATCAATAAGGGGCAGAAGGCTTAGTATTTGGCAGGATAGTGCTTAATTTATTTTTTTATTTTTTTTTTATGAAGGAAAGACAGTTCTGTAGTGTAGAATAATCTCCAAGGACATGGAATGTCAAAACAGGTGGTACATTTGATCAATGGCTGCATTCAGGCAGTTGGTTTATGTAAAAAAAAATCAGTGGAAGATTGCTGATCAATTTCAGCAAGAAACAGTCTTTGCAAGGACATAAATGTTATTCATTTCTCTGCATACATTTATATTTATGTAATCAAGTTATTACAATAAGAAGACATTTTAAAAAATTAATCAAAGAGGGTAACTCGAGCTACTCCAGTCCTGTCAACACTGAACGTTAAGTATAGACTGCCTGCTGCTTTTGATAATAACATGGGCCAGCCACAATGACATTCTGTATTAAACTCTTATAAGCATGCAAGTATTAAGGAAATTTTAACATCTGTACACCATAATACGAAGCTTAGTTTTTTAGGTGGTTTTGCTTCGGGATAATGTGTTGGTGAATGTGTTTACGTTCTGTCACGCGAGAGCATGTATAATTATGTTTTATAAAACTTTTCCCATTTAATTTGCACACTATTTTTAAAAGATGTTTCTTCAGAGCATTCTTTATTTTGGCAATTCATTGAAGCACGTAAAAGGGATTGTTCAATGGAAAGTAGAGAGTAGGCCCAGGTATTTTATTCTTTGGTAATTATAATTTTTACTGAGAAATTAGAGATTTTACATATTTCTCTGTCATAACATCACATAATCTCAGAGCATTTTTATTTCTGAATGGTTGTGGAGGGATGATGAAACTTAAGAATGATTAAAATTTGGCTTAAAGGTCTTTGTAAATGTGAAGTCTCTCTGGCCTCCCGGAAGCCCAGGCTGCAGTGCTCCCGTGCTCTCTCTGGACCTTCCTCACTGCACCGTGGAGAGGATTATTATTGGGTGGGACCATGACCTGGGCAGTGAGTGACAGCCCCCACATACACGCCACAGTCCTGACCTTCACGAACTCTTTATAATTTGGAACTGGAAAATGAAGTCATAATGTGTGCATGCCTGCGGGTGCTCCCATAATTATTGAGAAAACAGTGATTACAGGACGTATGTGTATACCACGATAAGCAGTTTAGGTTTCTAGGCCTTTTGTGCTTTTGTTATTAAATTTATGATTGAATTTAATTTTGTAATTCATCAACAGTTTTAAAAAAGTTAGCAGAAATATTTGATACTAAAATAATGTCTAGATCAAAGACATGGAGATCTGAACCCAGTTAACGATTGGTTTGGATTTAGGCTTGAGCTCAGTAAAAACACTGAACAGAGAGGTTGTATTTATTATGTCGTGTTTCCCCCCGTACCGTCATTCTCTCCCCGTCCACAATTAATTATGACGTCTGTGGAGTTTGTTTGCTGGTTAATTTTAATGATAGCCTTTTTTCCATTTCCATATGGTAGAGCAGAACATGGAGGGGGTTATTTCCTGACCGCCTGAAGGATTTTATGCATCTATCTTTGTACTTTTTTCCTACTGAAAATACTGTATTTCATATTGATTTACATTATTGAAATGCATTGATATATTGAAGATAACGGCTTTTTGTGGTCTGATGATTTTCATTTATTTGAGTTGTAAGTTTTAGTTCCGTACCTCCCCTATTTCATACCTTTGCTTTCTCACTTCTGCCTCGTCCTTCAAGTGTTTCTGTATTTTCTGGGGCACTTTCTGGTTTTTTGTACGTGAATTGATGGGTAGCGTATATCACCTTTCTTTCATGTTTCATTTCCATTGATTCTTTTTCATCTGTCTCCTCCTGGAGCAGTATGAAACTTCTTTTTCTTATGCACACTTGATAGGAATTCCTTTGCTTATTGCAAAGATAATAATAGTGATTGCTTTCAAGAGTTGCTGCTGTTTATTCTAGAGTACAGTTTGCTATGTACTCTGTACTATCTACTGTCCATCTCAGAGATTTTCCCTGTGCGTCTGAGCAGGCTGCTCCAGGGAAAGATGACTTTCCCCAGCTAGGTGATAACCTTTCGGTTTTAGCAGGGTCTCCCTTCTCAGGTGGTAAAGTGCTGCTTGCCAGGGTCCTGTCTTCTGTAGGCCAAGTCCAGTTAGAATAATATTCTAGCCGGGGGGTGGGGGTGGGGGAGAAGAAAAGAGAAAAAGCTGTTAAAGCGACTGTCAGAATGTATTTTACTTTGATACATTTGATTAGACAGATTCCCAAACGTATTTGCACAAATACATTGGTAGATCCACTTTCTGCCTCCAGCAAACCAAGGGATGCCTTTAAAGAGACACTGATTGATTTTGAGAAATCATTGAAGTTCTTGTCCCTTAAAAAAAAGTGATACAAATTCCCACCTCTCATCTTCTCTCCTGGGTGCCCCTCCAGTGTCCCCTGGGCAAGAGCCTCCATTAGGAGCCCTTGCCTGAGGGATGCCCTCACTTCCTAGGCAGGGACGGCCAGGGAACCCACCTTCCTTTACCTGAGGACACACAGGAACCTGCCCACAGCCCCACTGGCACAGACATAGTCAGTGGCCCCTGGGCCCAGCAGGGTGTCTCCCGCAATTCAGAATGCCTTTTGCTCCTTAGTTAATCCTACTTGACTTTCTCCTATCAAAGATAGGGAGAGTGAGTAGACAGAACACTGGCTGAGGAATAAGAAGATTGGGGCCCTGTACCTTACCCTTCTTGGCGTTGCTGCACGAGAACAGGGCAGACTGAGAACACTTCTGCAAGGCAGAAACTTCCCTGTTAGTGCTGCCCAACTGGGAGCCCCTGAGCTCCACAGGAGGCTGGTGCACTGGAGAAACTGGGTCTTTCACTTTATTTAATTTTTATCCACTCACATTTAAGTAGCTCGGCAGTGGCAGTGGATGGGGGGGCTCGGGTCTCTCCTCATGTGACCTCACCCTGAGTCTCAAGCGTTTCTCCTCATCTTGCTTCTATCCTGTCCCAGAATGACGCCTGCTGATTTTTCAGGCTGCAGCGAGGTGTCCTGTTAGGGCCTTCTTCAGGGACTGGCTCCCTCGTGACCTTGCACTTGCCCCTGTGAGACACCTTCACACCGCAGGGTGGGATTTTCCATTCAGAATTCAGTGGGTCAGTGTCCTCTGACCCACTGACTTCTGAACTCCTTGGAGATAGGGGTGCTAGTTTGTGTTTTTTTTTTTTTTTTTGTAGAGACAGAATCTTACTTTGTCGCCCTCGGTAGAGTGCTGTGGTGTCACAGCTCACAGCAACCTCCAGCTCTTGGGCTTAGGCGATTCTCTTGCCTCAGCCTCCTGAGTAGCTGGGACTACAGGCATCCACCACAATGCCTGGCTATTTTTTTTTTTCTTTTTTGTAGAGACAGAGTCTCACTGTACCGCCCCCCTCGGGTAGAGTGCCGTGGCGTCACATGGCTCACAGCAACCTCTAACTCTTGGGCTTATGCGATTCTCTTGCCTCAGCCTCCCCAGCAGCTGCGACTACAGGCGCCCGCCACAACGCCTGGCTATTTTTTTGTTGCAATTTGGCCGGGGCTGGGTTTGAACCCACCACCCTCGGCATATGGGGCTGGCGCCCTACTCACTGAGCCACAGGCACCAGCCCATGCCTGGCTATTTGTTGTTGTTGTTGTTGCAGTTTGGCTGGGGCAGGGTTTGAACCCGCCACTCTCGGTATATGGGGCTGGCACCCTACCCACTGAGCCACAGGTGCTGCCCAGCAGTTATTTTTTTGTTGCAGTTTGGCCAGGGCTGGGTTTGAACCCGCCACCCTTGGTATATGGGGCGGGTGCCCTACCCACTGAGCCACAGGTGCTGCCCAGGGGGTGCTACATTGTAGGCTTCTGTGTCACCTGTTTGTGGCCTGTGAGACAGTTAGAATAACCCCTGCTTCCTGCTGGTTAGTGGAGGGAGCTTGAATCTCATATGACTCAAAGTGTTCCCAGACTATTCTAGATCCTTCTTTAAAAAAAAAAAAAAATCACCTATTTCTTAAATTGCCAGACAGATCAATTGGCTCTAAAATCACTGGAACTGATATGCTTTGCCTTGGCTTTCCAGCCATGCAGCCCAGTTCTTTGCAGATTTGGAGGTGTTAAGAGCTGTTTTTCTGAGGAACATAAGTGGTAGTGGTTTAAAGAGAAGGTAGCTGTCTCCCTCTCCTAACTAAAGTCCACACCCGTATCCAGGGCTGTGTGGAGGTGCCATGGTATCTGACTGGCTTCTGACAGTCGCAGTGCCATGGCAAGTGCGTGGCTCCCTCTGCCCCAGCCTTGCTGAGGAAGGAAAGGTGCCTTGTCCCTTTGGTCCCAGCCCACAGTCACACAGATTCCTTTGCTCATGTTGTTAGCAGCCACTGTTAGCCTGAATGACCATTTCATGCAGGGCCCTGCTGGTCAGGCCCTAACAAGGCCGGATGAGCCCATGTGCTGACACCTGGAGGTGGTTTATTCACTTCCAAGGCTACTATCATGGATTAAGTTGGGAAGTGGACTGCCTGGTCTTAGTCAAGCGCTCAGGGCACTCTGTGCACTCAGTGAAGTGTTGACTAGCTGTACATTTAGTCTAGAATAAAAATGCTTTAAAGAGATAACCACTTTCCGACAAGAGGGTATTATGTAACTCATAACCTGTGAGGAGGAATCTGTTTAACTTTGGCTATGATGAGTAATGGCATCGCTGATGATTACTCTTCCTGTGAAAGTATAGAAGTCACAGAAAAACAGGAGAGCAGAACAGCTCTGTGAGGAGACATGCTTGCTGTTCTCCAGAATCACTGGCTTTTCTATAAATAAAAGTAAAACTGTTAGTCTCTCATCTGCTTCTCTGTTGAGTGGCAGACAGACTCCTTGCTCTGGCAAGTTTCCCTTTGGCCCAGCCTATCTAGTGATCATTAAGAGGGGCGTGGGGTTAGGGGACAGAGGCCTTGGCCAACGTGACTGCATTTTTGACTGGTGGGGGCCAGGTGGGCCAGTGTTTGTGTGGCTCCCTTCCCTCAGGACCCCATCAGGGCTCTGGGAAGGGATACCCTTGGCAGTTTCTGTTCAGTTTGCTTCTGAGCATAATTCACAGACAGTGGTCTAATTTGCATCTGGCGTAACTCACAGTGCGGCTGTGGTATACTCCATGCAGGCCTGTCTGGAGGCTGGCGTTTCCAGACCCCCTGGGCACCCCCCTCACAACCTACCACTGTCCAGGAGAGCTCTGACCTGCAGAGCCAGCGTCTGGAAACCCAGGGGAGGAAGTGGCATGTAGACTGTTACATAAAGGAAGGTGGGATCCAGGGCTTCTCCTATGCTATGTGTTGTGGGGCTCGTGTTCTTGGAGTTCATGGGGTCTGTACTCCAACGTGCACAGCCAGTTCCCCTCATTCAAGATGGGTGCCTTCCTGGAGACGGGGGGAGGGGTCGGGACCCTGGCCCCCAGAGTAGCACCTGGCCCCAGGGACTGACAGAGCTTCCTGTGGTCCCCTGGCTTTATGGGAGGCATTCAGGTGGGGGAGAACTTGCTTTTGCAAAGGCATTTGCAAAGGAATTGACTCCTCCTGAAGTGCTGTGTGGCCTGGGAAGTCAGAGGCTGGGCTAAATACAATTACATGTGAATGGCCCTGGCAGTTAAATACTTAAGTAGCAAAGTAAAACTGGGAACTAGGTGGGAAAACCAGTTGTGGGAATGTGTGAGAAAGCAGGGAGTTAAATTTTGTAGCACTTGGCAAAGCTGGAGATCCCCAAATCAGTTCTGGCTCTGTGTGTGTGTGTGAGTGTTTTACAAACTTAATGGCTTGACAGTTGTATTTAAAAATAGTCTTGGGTGGGAGTGATAATACAGCTGAAACACATACTTTTTTTTATGTGGCTAACTTTTTAGTCTGAGGACAGTTTTGTTAGCTAGAACCCCTTAATTAAGAGTAAACCCCACTAATACTCAATGCTGGGAGGAACTGACTGCCTCTGAGCAGCCCCTTCCAGGGTTCCCGGTTACTCCGCCAGTCGGTCTGTCTTGCTGTCTAATGTTATCAGGCCGAATTGGTTTTGGGTAGAAGCACAGCTTTCTCCATGAATCATAATGGTTAACTCTGTTTAATATCACAGTTGAGAAGAGTGAACTGCAGATCTCTGACAAGAGCCAGCTCACCCAGTTGGATTTCAGAAGTGTTAATTGGGGTGATGGAGTCAGGGTGTTTCTCATGTCCCCGAAATGCTACCTTTTACCCCTGCTCAGAGATATTTGATGGTTTTTATGGGACAAGCCACAGTCAAAGACTGGTGTTGAATGAGGTCCATGTGTGGATTGCCCAGTGTGAAGAAAAGTATGAAAACTAGTTTGGAAATCAATTTAAATTGCAAACAGTGTTTTAATTTAGAAAGAGTCATTATTTGTTAATTTCTTTTTACCTGCCATGTTGGTTCACATTTTGGGGTCAATGATTTTTTGTTTTGTTTTGAATATTTCTAAAAGGAGGAAACAAAATTGTTCTCTACAAGGACCTGCTTTAGTTCTACATTTTATTTTTATTATTTATTTATTTTTGCAGCTTTTGGTCGGGGCCGGGTTTGAACCTGCCACCTCCTGTATATGGGGCCAGTGCCCTCCTCCTTGAGCCACAGGTGTGACAGGTGCCGCCCAATTCTGCATTTTAGTCACTCTCCTGATGCCATTTCCTAGATGACAGAGGTGGTCATAGTCTGCTTGTTGCCCTAGGAGGTTTGAACCTCCCCCCTTGGCCCTCTGAAGTTGGCGGAGTCTCGCAGGTGAGATTGTCCAGCCTCTGTCTCGTGTCCACGCACTGGCCATCCTGGGTGCCTCTCCGGCTTCCTGCAGGGTGGCAGGTGCTGCTGCTCTGCTGTCTTTCTTCCCAGCAACCTGAATTTCTCATCAGAATTTTGCTGAATAGTAGTCGCAGACACCTGCATGACTTCATCCTCACTCTGGGTGCTCAGAATGTGGGCTGTGACAGCACTCATGCATTTCTAGGAGGTGTAACTCTGAGACTGCCAGGTAGGATTTATTTTTTGAAAGAAGTATGTAGTGTGTGATAGGAGAGGACCGAACTCAGCTGTTGCTGGGCATAGTTTAAACATTTATGAATTAACATAAGGAGTCAAATCCAGTCTCTTCCTTCTCCAACACAAGATTTTCTGCTTTGCTATTAATAAAGCATTTAAAGCCTCTCCTTTTGTACTGAATGTTGACTCAGCCCCCTGTGTCTTTGGCTGATAAATGTAATGCTTGGGCTAATAAATGAGCTTCCTTCAAAGTAGAAGCTACAGCTATGATTTAATAAAAATAAATAAAAAACAAACAAACAAAAAACAAAGTAGAAGCTACAAGGATCCAGACCCCAGATTCGCTAATTGTGTTTTCTTTGGGTTAAGCTTAGGCAGGCCTCCCTCACCTCTTTAGGGAGCTGAATGATTCTTTAACTGCCTCTTCCCTGCAGGTGAGGGGGCTCTGCTTGCTGGGGCAGGTGAATGTCTGAAGCAGGGATAGCTGAGCTTGGGGAGAAGGGAGCGGGGGTGTGGCCCTTCAGAGGTGTTATGACACGGACATCCTGCCTGGGGTTGCACTGAGACACTGACACTGGGCGGAAGCAGCATCACTGTCTATGATGCGCTAAGCTCCCACGCCAGCTGCTTGTGGAATTTTTCGTGTTGTGAACGCCCCACGTGTGTTCTTAGCTCCTCCAGAGCTTATGTAAGTGGAACATCCCTCAATCTATTTTATTTAAAAAGCTGTGGTTTTAATCACTCTTACAAAAATGATTTACCCTTCTGGTGGTGTTTTTACCTGTGCAGATTCCTCTCCGACTGTTTCAGCCCATTGCTGGAAATGACATGTGCCAAGTTGGTAGAATGTACCTTTTGTCTCTCTTACCGTGGGTCTGTGGAAAACACTGCTTCTTAGACAAGCCTCTGAATGGCAACCTCAGAGGAAAATTACATGTTTGAAATGTTTTCTTGATGTTTCTTTTTCCTTTTCTGAGTTCAAATTATACAGCATCCTTAGGGTCAGGGGTAAGACTGAAGAGCCTAGTGGGAAGGACAGCTGGCTTGTCTGTAAGTGGGGTTGGCTTCCAGGATGCCTCCCTGTGCCCCAGAGGGGTATGTATGGCACTTGCATAACATTCTTACTTAGGCTGGCAGTGTTTTTATGATGCTAAATATTCACTGGCCTGAAAATATGTTTGCATTTATTTTAAAAGTGGAAAAAAAGTTTCTAGGGCTCTGCTGGTATCCCTCTAGGTTTAGTCACAAAAAGGGCAGGGGTGTGCTTTGAGGGGTATGATCCTGTGCAGTTTCCTAGTCCTGCTGTGGGGAGGGTTTTAGGACGGTGGCTTGAGAAGACCAGGCCTTCACCTCCATTCTCTGCCACTGGGAGCTGTGGGACTCTGAGGGTGGCGTAGCCAGTTCCCTTGTGACCAGCATGGACGGCCTGGGTGACAGGGTTTTATGAGATAGAGAGGAGTGGAAGGACCCAGCAGGGTGCCTGTCACCTCATGGAAGGTCCTGTTATTTTTTCCTATTATTTTTCTATTAATAATCCATCAGTCGGGACCAAGATCATATAAAACACACAAAACTCTAGCCTGAGACATGTTCTAATGAAGACTTGCCTGGCCTTTCCAGTTGGAAATATTACTGTTACCATTATGTTTTCTTACGGTAGGAATGCAGCCAGTGTCAACTTGATAGGAAACTAAAACCAGTTGTCAGAAGGAATCTGTTAGTTTAAAACAGAAATATAATAAAAATCATAGCTTGTATTCATAAATCGCTTTTGAGCAGGTGTTGTCAACATAAGCTTGTACCAGGATGAGGCTTGTCGAGTGAATGAGGATGTGATGGGTTGGGGATGGGTGGGGGCTACTGGGAGAACTACGGGGTCGCCGTCCCTCTTGAAGAGCTTTGCTAGAAAGCTGGGTGCGGGAGGCCCCTCACCTCAGCCCAGCGATCATCCCCACCCCGGTGGCCCCTGCCTCACTGTTTCTACAGCGGGAGGCCTCGCTGTGCTGTGCTGTGTGCCTGCTCTCTGGCATTCCCAGGAGGTTACCAGGGCAAGACCACCGTCCCTCTGTGAGGCAGGTGTGCCTGCCCCCTTTACCAAGTTGGTGGCAACCTGGGACTGGATCTCATGACTGTTGGACCAGCATGTGGGGACTTCCCTCTGAACTCTGGGTTGTCTCCAGCATCCCTGCAGGATGTCCTTATCCCATTAGGGATAGAATATGAAAATAAATATCTGAGTTCCGTGTTGGTGTGTGTGCAGTCAGCAATCTGTCCCACATATTCTGTCAGCAGCCTCACAGACAACTTGGAGAAATAATAACATGGGATGATTGCCCTAAATATAATGTCTGGATATTGGATAAAACATTGAGCAAGTCCGCAGACCCACTGGAAAAGTGTAAGGAAACGATCCAAACGGTAGACTAGAGGACATGGCGTGTTCCCTGTTTGGAGTTGGATGGGTCAACAGGCTAAAGTTCTATGTGTGTCTGTGTGTGTCTCCTGTAACAGTTAAAGCTTGGTGAAATCCTCACCCCAAACGTATTACCTGCCTGTAAATGGCTGCTCAGCCTATGTCTGTGCTGCTTTGAGAAAATTCCTCTGGAACGAGTCTACTTTTGCTAAAGAAAAGTAAGCTGCCTCTGTTCCTGTGGCTTCTTCTGTCTGGGGCCCCGGGGACACAGTCTGTCACTGCTCCCTGCAGCAGTGGGGGCCGCCTCACCACCCATTTTAAAGTAGATGTGCACAGTGATACGGTAGCTGGTTTTGTGATGGACTTTGCATCTGTGTCCCACTGGATTTGGTGTCCCCAGACTTTATAAAAAGTTATAAAACATTTGTATATATCTTTGCAAGTGAAGTAAAATAAAGTAATTACATTTATTATTTACGAGTGAATGTAAAAGCTTAAACCTGAAATGATGGTTTGTTGTATTCACTTAGTCATGAGGCTTGGGAAAACCGTCAGGGTATGGTTGAATTTTAAAACATTCTAATTTGTGGAGGATAATTTTCTCTTACAGGGATAAAAACAGTAGCTTGTGTCTAAGAATGCAGCCCTGGAGTGCTGTGTGTTGTCATAGTTGCAGCATTACATTGGGCAGATTGAGCCAGTGGTTTAGCACATGCCAAAAAATGAGTCACCCCAAATGTCGGTGGGGGTGGGGTAAGATGTCTCTTACACTCTGATAACTGTGCTGGGTGCTTTGTGTAGATAGCAGCAGTGGCTCATTATTCAGGAGTGAAAGCGAACTCAGGTTGAGTTCTAATATTTTGAAAGCACAATTCTTCCCATAATTGTTATTCTTTAGAAAAAAAATAATGGTCTTATAGTTTACTTTTGCAGTGGAAGGTCTTAGAGTAGAATTTCTTAACCAGATGCAACTGTTAGGAAATGATGGTGTCATTATGACCCCTCCAAAGGTATTATAGGGGTGAGGCTGGGGTAAGGCTACAGACAGTCCTCAGTGGCTTCCTGAGCACTTTCTAGGCAGGGTGAGGCTGCAGAGATGTGCATCCCAGGGTCAGTGGGTGGCTGCCCTCAGGCAGGCCAAGGATGGGGCTAGGGCCCTGAAAACCAGTCAACAGTACTGGAGAGGAAAGGCTTCTGCCTTGACCCTGGAGGAGTTGGTGCTGTTTGAAGCTGGGGATGAGAAAGGGTTGTCAGATGTTGACCTGAGGGTAGAAAGTTACTATATTATTTGTTCTTGTTTGTTTGTTTGAGACAGAGTCTCACTCTGTTGCCCTGGGTAGAGAGCCATGGGATCATGGCAGCTCACAGCCTCAGACTCTTGGGCTCAAATGATCCTCTTGTCTCAGCCTCCCAAGTAGCTGTGACTATAGGCACCTGCCACAACTCTTGGCCGGTTTTCTATTTTTAGTAGAGATGGGGTCTCACTCTTGCTCATGCTGGTCTTGAACTCCTGAGCTTAAGTCATCCATCCATCTCAGCCTCCCAGAGTGCCAGCATTACAGGTGTGAGCCACTGCACCCAGCTGGGGGTTGAAAGTCGGGTAAAATGTGGTGAGGCAGAGAGGAAGGAATGGCCGCCTGCCATGAAGGATGGAGGGTTTCAGAGGCTGTTCCCATGGCTGTGTCATCATACCACTCTGCAGTGGGCAACGCTGTGGTGACACCAGGGTGGACACGCCTGCAGTCTGCCAGTGCGGGTGCTCAGGATGGCAGGTGGCTTGGACCACTCTGCAGTGGGCAACGCTGTGGTGACACCAGGGTGGACACGCCTGCAGTCTGCCAGTGCGGGTGCTCAGGATGGCAGGTGGCTTGGACCACACTGCAGTGGGCAATGCTGTGGTGACACCAGGGTGGACACACCTGCAGTCTGCCAGTGCGGGTGCTCAGGATGGCAGGTGGCTTGGACCACTCTGCAGTGGGCAATGCTGTGGTGACACCAGGGTGGACACGCCTGCAGTCTGCCAGTGCGGGTGCTCAGGATGGCAGGTGGCTTGGACCACACTGCAGTGGGCAATGCTGTGGTGACACCAGGGTGGACACGCTTGCAGTCTGCCAGTGCGGGTGCTCAGGATGGCAGGTGGCTTGGACCACTCTGCAGTGGGCAGTGCTGTGGTGACACCAGGGTGGACACGCTTGCAGTCTGCTAGTGCGGGTGCTCAGGATGGCAGGTGGCTTGGACCACACTGCAGTGGGCAATGCTGTGGTGACACCAGGGTGGACACGCCTGCAGTCTGCCAGTGCGGGTGCTCAGGATGGCAGGTGGCTTGGACCACACTGCCATGGGCAACGCTGTGGTGACACCAGGGTGGACACGCCTGGAGTCTGCCAGTGCGGGTGCTCAGGATGGCAGGTGGCTTGGACCACACTGCCGTGGGCCGGCAATGGGAGAGTTTGCGTTTTGAAAACTGACAGATCAGTCAGGTGTTAGAGCAACAGACAAAGGCAGGAAACCTGGGGGGGAGCCGGCATGACAGTGGCCCAGGCCTGGGGGACAACAGCTCTCCCCGGCAAGCAGCAGGGTGGGAAGAAGGGGCGTTGAAGCTGGGCCCATCATTCCCAGATGGGAGGAGGGAGTGTGGCCATGAGCTTCCCAGTCTGAATGGGGGCGGGGTTGGTGTTCTGACCAGAGAGGAAGGTGGGAGCTAAGGGGAGGGCAGGTGGGAGTTGGAAGAAATGTCTTCCCTTATTCATTGCCTTGAATATTTCTATTGAGTGTGCTGCGTATTGAGGAGAGGATAAAAGAGGAAGTGAACAGGACTCTGTCCTCCAGATGCTTCTGTCCTGTGGAGGAGGTGGGGTGGCCTGCGAAGCTCAGAGCAGGAAAGGGAGGAGGAAGCGGAGTCGGTGGTCCTCCTGCCCAGCCACAGTCAGTGTGGTGAGGTGGGTGGCACGGGGGCCAGGTGCTGCTCCCTGTCCTGTCCACGCCACTGCCTTCATTCCTTACAGTAACCCCTGGGGTTGGGGCTGGCTGCCTCCACTTTTAAAAGTGAGGCATGCTGAAGGCAGCTGGTGGGGCAGACCCAGTTATTACAGCCCGGCCATGTAAACTTGGGATTTGTGGGGAGGATGCTGGGCCTGGTGGACATTCTGAGTGTGAGTGGAGGTGTGGAAAGGGCTTTCTAGGAAGCAGGAGCGAGGGGGCAAAGGTGCAGGTGTCCAGAGGGAAAGCAGAAGTCGCTGTGGGTGGGGCTCAGCTCCTGGGTAGGCGGTAGCGGCAATCTGTCACTTCACCTCAGAGCTTGCTGTGAGAAGGCACCACCCATTTGACCCACAGGGACCGTGAGCCCCAGAGAGCATTCCCGTGTCCCATGGGTGGTAACAGGGCCCTGTGGGGGCCTACTGCTCTGCTGCCACATCTGGTGACGTGCTCAGCAGGAAGGGTGGGCAGTCCTGGCTAGGCGTGAGGGTTGCCATACTTTAATAACCTTGATTTTAGTCTGAAATTGAAGGTGTGAACACTTGTAACAATAAACTGGGGAAAAGGCAAGGCCAGTTAAGGGGTTTGGGGGCCAGAGACGTGTGGCCCGTGCTGGCCGCAGTTCTAAAGGCCACGCTAGACCCAGGAGGTCTGTGGCTCTGTCTGTAGGAGGCTGAGTATGCAGGGGAGAGCAGCTTCCAGACCCTCTACGGCACTTTGCAGTTGCTGCCGTATCCATGCACAGTCAGCAAAGGTGCCTGCTGCCCAGGGCATAGGTGGCCTGTCTTCGGGAGCTGGCAGGGCCCGTGGTGCTAAGAGCGTTTTGTGCATCATGCCCTTACTCTATCAGTACACCTGTACATTGGTGACATCATTGTCACTTTATTGGAGATGGGGACTGAATCTCAGCAGGTGAAGGAGGTTGCTCAGGGTCACAGAGCCCACGCCTTTGGCACCATGGCAGTGCTGTGTCCTGCTCGCCTCTGCTGCTGGGCACGGGGCTGCAGGACTCATCCTCTCAGAACACTCCAGCTGGATCTGCGTGGTCCAGCGTGCCCTGGAATATAGGCTTGTACCTAGTGCACTGGGGATTATTAATCCTGCAGCTCGTTTGAAAAGAGGAAGAGAGAGCAAGGGATAGCACATAGGCAAGGTCTGGATTTCCGTGCTCTCCACTGATTTATCTATTTTCTGTTCCACAGCAGTGTTGAAGCAAAGGATTTGCACAAGTTCTTTGGAATATAATACTTTCTTAACAGCCAGCTCCCTACCTCCCAGGAAGCCAGGCAGGGGACACTGCTGTGTGTGGCCCTTGCCTGCAGCCTCGCTGTGTTCCTCCTGCCTTCAGCATGCCCCACCCTGAGGAGTGTGTGCGTGTGTGTGCTCTGTGGAAGGGGTGTCAGCTGGTCTTGGGAGCTGTGCTATGTGACCTCCCTGGCCTGCACCTGTGTGTTCTGTGGAAGGGGTGTCAGCTGGTCTTGGGAGCTGCGCTGTGTGACCTCCCTGGCCTGCGCGTGTGTGCTCTGTGGAGGGGGTGTCAGCTGGTCCTTGGAGCTGCGCTGTGTGACCTCCCTGGCCTGCGCGTGTGTGCTCTGTGGAGGGGGTGTCAGCTGGTCTTTGGACCTGCGCTGTGTGACCTCCCTGGCCTGCGCGTGTGTGCTCTGTGGAAGGGGTGTCAGCTGGTCTTTGGAGCTGCGCTGTGTGACCTCCCTGGCCTGCGCGTGTGTGCTCTGTGGAGGGGGTGTCAGCTGGTCTTTGGAGCTGCGCTGTGTCACCTCCCTGGCCTGGCCCAGGCCATCCTCAGTTTAGGGATTACCATTCAGATGGTGCCTCCTTGACTTCTCGGGCCAATTGGTGGGAAGAGTCTGGAAGGAGAGTGTCTGGGGGCAGGGGTGGGAGGGGAGAGCCGATGGATTTGACCCAGGGCCTTGGTGCTGTCTGCATTTCAGCAAGTCCTCTGCAGACTCCTTCACAGTTGTGGGTGCCATTGGGTACAGTGTCATGCTTGTTGTACAGAACATGTTCCGTCCACATGGGTGGTGCCGTTGTCACTGTACCTGCAGAAGGAGGCTGAGACTACACGACTACACAGGGCTTGTGTAGTCCACTTAGTGACCGTTCATGTGGAGTCTGGACACGAGCATGTTCATTTGCACCTCCCAGTGAGCTCACGTGCCTGCAGGACGGGCCTTTCTTTCCCTACTTTACAGATGAGGCTGGTACATGTGCTGAGGAGCAGGGAGGACATGGCAGGGTTGCTTGCGTCTGCTTTGGTGTGGGAATGGGAATGGCTTTATTGGTTCTGACATGAGGTTGAGGTTGCATAGCTATATTTAGAGTTACACAAAAGAGTTGGAAGATGGATTAGTTTTTTTTTTTTTTTTTTCACTCTTGGGCTTAAGTGACTCGCTTGCCTTAGCCTCCCAAGTAGTTGGGACTATAGGAGCCCGCCACAACGTCTGGCTAATTTTTAGAAACGAGGTCTCACTCTGGTTTACACTAGTCTCGCACCTGTGACCTCAGGCAATCCACCCGCCTCGGCCTCCCGGAGTACTGGGATTATAGTTGTGAGCCACTGTGCTCGGCCTGATGGATTAGTTTTTATGAACTTTTGTCAGGATCTCTTAGCTCTTTGCTACGGGGTGTTCTTCCCTATGTCTGCTTGAGTGTCCTCACAACATGGCCTCGACTTCTGGAGAGCAAGTGTTTGAGAAGGGGGCGTAAGGAGCAAGTTGCAAGGCCTTTTGTGACCTTGCCTTAGAAGTCACATACTGTCACTGGCTTCATAATCTATTTTTCCCTAAGTCCAGCCCACACTCACAGGAGAAAAATTAGGGCTCACTTTTTGAAGAGATGAGTATAAAACATTGGTTGTCGTATTTTGGACCTATCACAAGGCCATCTGGGTCCTTTTCCCAGCCAACTTGTTAAACTCCTCATGAAGTCACGTAAAAAGCTATACATCGAAGGGCTTTTGAAGAGGGGACTTTGTTCCAGTGAAGGTGGAACTGCTACAAACCTTTCTAATGATTGACTTTTTATGTACCCAGGGCTGCATGTGGCCATTTTCTTGATGTAAGTATGTATGCTTATTTATATAAAGATTCTCAAAATAATGGAAAGTTTTGCTATTTTTAAAAATAAACCTTAGGTACTGAAAAGTGACCACATGTCTAAGTTTGAGGCAGTCCCATTTATACCTTGTCCTAATAATGTCCATTTTACTCATCAAATTGCCCCGTCTCGACTATAAATACTATGATTTCTCTGCCTGAATGCTGAGTCTGTCTCAATAAGCACAAAGAATGAGCTGTGGGTCCGTCAGAATCACCTGAAAGCTTTGGAATGAAGGTAGGCCTTAGTCATCCGCAGGTGATTCCGACTGAGCCAGCATGGGGTGGGACTCCCAGAGTGTGTGGTTCATACATCCAGTCCACTAAACATGGATGCATTCTTCCATCCGTTTACCCACTAGAAGTGGAATTGATCAAGAGGGTGTTCTGGTTCTCAAGGAGGCCAGTCTGGAAGTTTTGTTTAGTCTAAAAAAGTCTGTGTACATAGAGTGCAGTTGTTTTCTGTGCAAAAACTTCCTCTCCAAAAAAACGTGTGCTTTTAATGCACGTCACATGTTTTACACTAAGTTGCTTTGGGAAAAGGCTGTCAAGTCCAGACTGCAACCAAGCTCTTGCGCTATACTTAGCACCTGACGCAGTGATCAGTAACATCAGAATGGCTATAAATCCTCCCAAGCAAATGTCTACTGTGACATAAAACTATTCTGCAAAATACTTTCAGGGTGATTTATCTAATTGTTTTCCTGCAGATACAATTTGTTTGCCTGAAAAAAAAAGTTGCTGATCAAGAAAGACATGAAATCTTTAACTTGTATGAAATAATGCTTTGGCTAAAAAGCAAAGCCAAAAATTAATCAGAAGAAAACAAAAAAGACCAAGTGAGGCTAAGCTTGATTAAAAAAACCCATTTTTTTATTGCCCTAGTTTAATCAAATCTCTACCCTCTTAGGACAAGCTATACAATAAAGTCATGTATGTATAGCGGAGGACAGCGCTCTAAACATACACATCAGACGGTGGGATGGAGATATGTACAGAGTGCTTCAGAGACTCCCAGGAAAGAAGGAGCCGTTCTTGGAGGGTGGGGCTAAGATAAGTCTAGCTTCTTTTTATGGAAGGTCTTCTCAGAAAGTGGTTTTGCTGAAGCAGTTCTTAAATATAGTATTTCCAGACCCAGCACGGCCAGGCCAGAGTGTCTGTTAACATCCCGCTAAGGTTAGCTCATGTTATCAGACACGTGAGGGTTTATTTAATAGAGATTTTAAAAGAATTGCTCAATTAGAAGAGTGAAAAGGTGTGGAAAAGCAGACATCTGTGAGTCTGTGAGGACTAGAAGCTTTTCAGCAAGGTTAACAGGAAAGTTGAGGAGATGAGGTTGCCCTTCAGTTGCTGGGACTTTGGTGGCAGTTCTTGGATCCATCGTCCATAGGGCTGGGGAAAGTGAGCGGCACAGGAGGGGGGCCCCAGGAGGGTGTCACATACCCCATTCTCCCCAGGACATCCTGTTTGCTCTGCTGGGTGGTCCTGAGCCTTACGGAGGAGCCCCTGTCTGAAAGGAGAGGTCTGCATCCCTCACTGTGGGCACATCCAGGCATCCCCAGGGTTATTTCTTTGGTTCCATTTAATTAGGCAGTATTTAAAAAAATGACTCTGCGTGGAGGCTCAACTCCTATAATTCTGGCACTTTGGAGTTCAATGTGGGAGGAGCCCTCAAGATCAGGTGTTTGAAATCAGCCTGAGCAAGAGCGATCTAGAAAAACTAGCTGGGCACTGGGCAGGTGCCCTGTAGTCCCAGCTTCAGGAGGCTGAGGCAGGAGAATCACTTGAGCCCAGGAGTTTGAGGTTGCTAGAGTTAGGGTGACCCCATGGCACTCTAGCCTGAGCAACAGAGTCCAATCCTGTCTCAAAGCAGAAAACAGAAGAAAACAATTTAGAAAATTTGAACACGTGATACCGGTAAAACTTTTTAATTCTACATAAATTGCAAACACCCAGAAGCTAAGACAGACAACTACTAAACTTTTGTTTAGATAGGACTAAAGTAGTTTTTGACTGATGAACAATTTAGGCAGATTGCTATGGACTGCGGAATTGTTGTGTATGTGCTGAGAACACTGTGAGACCCACACCCCTTAGCGGGTGCAGAAGAACTAGCAAGGGTTCCTGTTGATTCTTACTTGTTATTTATTATCTTGCTCATTCTGATCTCCTTATTTTGAAGATAACATTTTTCTAAAGATACTTCTTGTGGGCAAGTGCAGTGGCTCATGCCTGTAATCCCAGCACTTTGAAAGGCCGAGGTGGGAGGATCCCTTGAGACCAGGAGTGTGAGACCAGCCTGGGCATAGCTGGACCCCGTATCTACATATCTGTCTTTGTGACGTGTGCCTGGTAGTCCTAGCTACTAGGAAGGCTGAGGCAGGAGAGTTTGAGGCCACCGTGAGCTACGATTATGTCACTGCATTTCAGCCTGGGTGAGACACCATCTCAGACTTTAAAAAAAAAAAAGGAAACCTAAAAAAATCAACAAAATTTAAAAAAGGAATTTCTTTTCCTGTGATTAAGAAACTATACTGAATTTTAAAAACATCTTTATTGCTGTACGTTTACGTACAGTAAGCTGCACGTAAGCACAGGGATGAATTTTGATATGTTTGCACCTTGAAACCATCACTACAATTGAGATCTGGAAGTTTTTCTTTTTTTATTTATTTTATTTTATTGTTATTTTTTTGAGGCAGAGTCTCAGTATGTCACCCTTGGTAGACTGCGGTAGTGTCACAGCTCACAGCAACCTCCAGCTCTTGGGCTTGGGTGATTCTTTTGCCTCAGCCTCCTGAGTAGCTGGGACTACAGGTACCTGCCACTATGCCCGGCTATTTTTTTGTTGCAGTTTGGCCGGGGCCAGGTTCAAACCCACCACCCTCGGTATATGGGGCCAAGGCCAAGCACCCTACCACTGAGCCACAGGCGCTGCCACAGAAGTTTTTCTGTTGCTGCCAAGTGGTTTTGAGCAGTGTTGCCAAAGAATATTTGTGTTCCTCTGCAATCCATGGCCCAGCCACCGCTGATGTTATGTTTAAATTACAATGGGAGCTCGGCACCTATGGTTCAAGTGGCCAAGGGGTCAGTCACATACAACCTGAGCTGGCAGGTTCAAATCCAACCAGGGCCCGCTGAACAACGATGACATCTGTAATCAAAAAATAGCCGGGCATTGTGGTGGGCACCTGTGGTCCTAGCTACTTGGGAGGTGGAGGCAAGCAAATCGCTTAAGCCTAGAGGTTGGAAGTTGCTGTGAGCAGTGATGCCATGGCACTCTACCCAGGTCGACAGCTTGAGGCTCTATTTAAAAAAAAAATAATAAAAAATAAATTACAATGGCATTGTACATAGGACTCTTTTTCAGTCTAGTCCTTTCACTCTGATGATCTTGATATGCACTCACATCGTGATGTTTCTGCCGCCCACCCCTCTTTATCATGAGCAGTGCTGAACTCATTCATTTACAGTAACTTGTCCTTGTCTTCTGCTGATGGACATTTGGGTTGTTTCTGGATTTTGGCTATTATAGAAAAAGCTACTATGAACAATGTATGTCTTTGTATGGACATATATTCCCTTTCTTATGAATATATACTGGGTAGTGAAATGACTGAGTCACATGGGGGGTATATGTGGACTGTTTTAAGAAACTGAAGACTGTTTTCCACAGGGGTTGTACTGGTGAGAGTCACAGTTGCTTTAAGTTTTGGTCAGTTTGTAAGTTTCGCCATTCTAGTGTATGTATGAGGTTTACTGAACTTTTCTTTTTTTTTAAATTTAGATTAATATGTGGGTACAGATGATGAGGTTACATTGTTTCATTTCTTTTTTTAAAGTTAAATCATAGTTGTGTACATTTTTGCAATCAAGGGGTACAATGTGCTGGTTTCATATACAATCTGAAATATTTTCATCAAACCGTTCAATGTAGCCTTCATGGCATTTTCTTAGTTGTTGTATGTAGACATTTGTATTCTGCATTTAGTAAGTTTCGCCTGTACCCATTTTAAGATGCACCATAGGTGCGGCCCCACCCATTACCCTCCCTTCAAACTAACCTCCCCCTTCCCTTCCCCTTCCTTGGCCCTTTCCCCATAGTCTTGTGCTATAGTTGGATTATAGCCTTCATGTGAAAGCTATAAATTAGCTTCATAATAGGGCTGAGTACATTGGATAGTTTTTCTTCTATTCTTGAGATACTTTGCTAAGAAGAATATGTTCCAGCTCCATCCATATAAACATGAAAGAGGTAAAGTCTCCATCTTTCTTTAAGGCTGCATAATATTCCATGGTATACATGTACCACAATTTGCTAGTCCATTCGTGGGTCGATGGGCACTTGGGCTTCTTCCATGACTTAGCAATTATGAATTGGGCTGCAATAAACATTTTGGTACAGATGTCTTTGTTATATTGTGATTTTTGGTCTTCTGGGTATATACCTAGTAAGGGAATTATAGGATCCAATGGCAGGTCTATTTTTAGGTCTCTAAGTATTCTCCAAACATCCTCCTAAAGGAACATGTTAGTGTGCATTCCCACCAGCAGTGTGGAAGTGTGCCCTTTCCTCCACATCCACGCCAACATCTCTGGTTTGGGGATTTTGTTATGTGGGCTACTCTTACTGGGGTTAGGTGATATCTCAAAGTAGTTTTGATTTGCATTTCTCTGATGATTAAGGATGATGAGTTTTTTTTCATGTGTTTGTAGATTGTGCGTCGGTCTTCTTTAGAGAAGTTTCACTTCAAATCGTTGCCCACCCTGAGATGGGATCACTTGTTCTTTTCTTGTTAATACTTTTGAGTTCTCTGTGGATTCTGGTTATTAACCCTTTATCAGTGGTATAACCTACAAATATTTTCTCCCATTCTGAGGGCTGTCTGCTTGCTTTACTATGTTCTTGGCTGTGCAGAAGCTTTTTAGTTTGATCAGGTCTCAGTAATGTATTTTTGATACTGCTTCAATTGCCTGGGGAGTCCTCCTCATAAAGTACTCACCCAGGCCGATTCCTTCAAGAGTTTTCCCTGCACTTTCTTCAAGTATTTTTATAGTTTCATGTCTTAAGTTTAAATCTTTAATCCAGTGAGAGTCTCTTAGTTAATGGCGAAAGGTGTGGGTCCAGTTTCAGTCTTGTACAGGTTGCCAGCCAGTTCACCCAGCACCATTTGTTAAACAGGGAATCTTTACCCCACTGAATGTTTTTAATTGACTTGTCAAAGATCAAATAACGGTAAGTAGCTGGATTCATCTCTTGGTTCTCTATTCTGTTGCAGACATCTACTTCTCTGTTTTTGTGCCAGTACCATGCTGTTTTGATCACTATCGATTTATAGTACAATCTCCGGTCTGGTAGCGTGATTCCTCCTGCTTTGTTTTTATTTCTGAGTAATGTTTTGGCTGTTTGAGGTTTTTTCTGATTCCGTAAAAAATGAAGTATTATTTTTTCAAGATCTTTAAAATATGACAATGGAGCTTTGATAGAAATTGCATTAAAATTATATATTGCTTTGGGTAGTATGGACATTTTAACGATGTTGATTCTTCCCAGCCATGAGCATGGTATGTTTTTCCATATGTTAACATCTTCAGCTATTTCTTTTCTTAAAGTTTCATAGTTCTCTTTATAGAGATCTTTCACATACTTTGTTAGATAAACTCCCAAATATTTCATCTTCTTTGGCATTACTGTGAAAGGAATAGAGTCCTTGACTGTTTTTGTCGGCTTGGCTATTGTTGGTATATATAAAGGCTACAGATTATGGGTGTTGATTTTGTAGCCTGAGACATTGCTGTATTCCTTGATCACTTCTAAAAGTTTTCTAGTAGAATCCCTAATGTTTTCCAGATATATGATCATGTCATCTGTGAAGAGTGAAAGTTTGATCTCTTCTGACCCTATGTGGATACCCTTGATGGCCTTTTCCTCCCTAATTGCAATGGCTAAAACTTCCATAACAATGTTAAAGAGCAATGGAGACAAAGGGCAACCTTGCCTGGTTCCTGATCTAAGTGGAAATGATTTCAATTTAACTCCATTCAATATGATATTGGCTGTGGGTTTGCTGTAGATGGCCTCTATTAGTTTAAGAAATGTCCCTTCTATACCAATTTTCTTAAGTGTTCTGATCACGAACGGATGCTGGATATTACCAAAAGCTTTTTCTGCGTCAATTGAGAGAATCATATTGTCTTTATTTTTTAGTTTGTTTATGTGCTGAATTACATTTATAGATTTACATATATTGAACCAGTCTTGAGACCCTGGGATAAATCCCACTTGGTCGTGGTGTATAATTTTTTTAATGTCTTGTTGGATTCTGTTTGTTAGGATCTTGTTGAATATTTTTGCATCAATATTCATTAGTGATTTTGGTCTATAATTTTCTTTTCTTGTTGGGTCTTCCCCTGGTTTAGAGATCAAGGTGATGTTTGCTTCGTAGAATTTGTTGGGTACCGTTCCTTACTTTTCTTTTTTTTTTTTTTTATTGTTGGTGATTCACTGAGTGTACAATAAGCCAGGTTACACTGATTGCATTTGTTAGGTAAAGTCCCTCTTGCAATCATGTCTTGCCCCCAGAAGGTGTGGCACACACCAAGGCCCCACCCCTCTCCCTCCTTCCCTCTCTCTGCTTTTCCAGGTTTAGTAGTATAGGTACTAGTTCTTCTTTAAAGGTTTGGTAGAATTTTGACATAAAGCCATCTGGTCCTGGTCTTTTCTTTTTAGGGAGATTTGTGTAGTTGATGCTATTTCAGAACTTAATAAGGCCTGTTCAACATTTCCACTTCGTTCTGGCTATGTCTTGGTAGGTGGCGTACTTCCAAGTATGGGTTGATTTTTTTTTTTTTTAGATGTTCTTATTTCTGAAGTAAAGTTTCTTGTAATATTCATTTAGGATTTTTTGAATTTCTGAGGGTCTGTTGTTATTTCATCTTTACCATTTCTGATTGATGAAATTAGAGATTTTACTCTTTTTTTTCCTGGTTAGGTTGGCCAAAGGTTTATCTATTTTATTGACCTGTTCAAAAAGCCAGCTTTTGGATTTATTGATCTTTTGTAGAATTCTTTTGTTTTCAATTTCATTTAATTCTGCTCTGATTTTGGTTGTTTCTTTTCTTCTGCTGGGTTTGGGGTTGAAATGTTCTTACTTCTCCAGTTGCTTGAGATGTCCCATTAAGTTATTAACTTCCTCTCTTTCCGTTTTCTTGAGGAAGGCTTGCAGTGCTATAAATTTCCCTCTTAGGACTGCCTTCGCGGTATCCCAGAGGTTCTGATAATTCGTGTATTCTTTGTTGTTTTGTTCTAAAAGTTTGGTAATTTCCTTCTTAATCTTGTCTATAACCCATGTATCCTTCAGCATAAGGTTGTTTAGCTTCCATGTTCTTGTATGGGTATGCAGATTCCTGTTGTTATTGAGTTCAACTTTCATTCCATGATGGTCTGAGAAGATGCAAGGGATAATTTCTATTTTTTAAAATTTGCTGAGGTTAGATTTGTGGCCTAGGATGTGGTTGATTTTGGAGTATGTTATGTGGGCTGATGAGAAGAATGTGGGTTCAGTTTTGTTGGGATGAAATGTTCTGTAGATGTCGGTTAAGTCCAGATGTTATGGTTGAGTTTAAATCTAAGATTTCTTTGCTTAGGTTCTATTTGGAGGCTCTATCCAGCACTGCTAAAGGGGTGTTAAAATCTCCGACTACTATGGAACTGGAAGAAATCAAGTTGCTCATGTCTGTTAGAGTTTCTCTTATAAATTGAGGTGCGTTCTGGTTAGGTGCATAAATATTAATAATTGAAATCTTATCATATTGGGTATTACCTTTAACAAATATGAAGTGTCCATCCTTATCCTTCCTTATTTTGGTTGGTTTAAAGCCTATTGCATCTGCGAATAGGATTGCAATGCCTGCTTTTTTCTTCTTTCCATTTGCCTGGAGTATAGATGACCATCCCTTCACCTTGAGTCTATATTTGACTTTTAATGTAAGGCAAGATTCTTGTATGCAGCAGACATCTGGCTTGAGTTTTTGTATCCAGTCAGCCAACCTGTGCCTCTTTAGAGGACAATTTAAACTATTCACATTAATTGAAAATATTGATTTATTTATTTTTTTTTTTTGTAGAGACAGAGTCTCACTTTATGGCCCTCGGTAGAGTGCCGTGGCCTTACACAGCTCACAGCAACCTCCAACTCATGGGCTTAAGCGATTCTCTTGCCTCAGCCTCCCGAGCAGCTGGGACTACAGGCGCCCGCCACAAT
Source organism: Nycticebus coucang (assembly GCF_027406575.1). Taxonomy (NCBI): domain Eukaryota; kingdom Metazoa; phylum Chordata; class Mammalia; order Primates; family Lorisidae; genus Nycticebus; species Nycticebus coucang. Next base: position 4,402,480 of record NC_069790.1, read on the forward strand.
GCCCGGCTATTTTTTTGTTGCAGTTTGGCCGGGGCTGGGTTTGAACCTTCCGCCCTTGGCATATGGGGCCGGCGCCCTACTCACTGAGCCACAGGCGCTGCCCTAATTGAAAATATTGATAAGCCTTTCGAGATTCTGGTGGTCATTTTTAATCCTTTTGCGACTGTGGAAGTTGGAATTTGATTAAAATTTTCTGGGTAGGTTTACTTTTGTGGTGGAGGATCATGCTGGTCTTTATGGAGGATAGGTCTGAGAATATCCTGGAGAGCTGGTTTAGTTATGGCAAATTTCTTCAACATTTGAATGTCGTTAAAGTATTTAATTTCTCCATCATAAATGAAACTCAGTTTAGGTGGGTATTAACAGTTGAAAGTTATTTTGTGTTAGGAGATTAAAAGTCAATGACCGTCCTCTTCTAGCTTGAAGGTTTCATCAGAGAGATCTGCAGTTATTCTAATATTCTTCCCCTTGTAGGTGATGGTTTTCTTTCGTCTGGCTACTTTCAGAATTTTCCCCTTCATATTAACTTTAGTGAAATTGATTATGATGTGTCTGGGAGATGTCTTATTTGGGTTGAGTCATGCTGAAGTTCATAAACTGTCTGCTATGTGAATTTCACAATCTCTTGGCATGTCTGGAAAGTTCTCTTTCATAATCTCATGGAGAAGAGACTCTGCCGTGTGAAGCCACTTAATCGCTTTCTGGGATCCCTATAAGACGAATATTAGTTTTCTTCGAATTATCCCAGAGCTCTCTGAGAGTTACCTGTTTTTGCCCTCCCTTTCTCTTCCTCTCTGAGAGTTTGGGAGTGTTCAAAAGCTTTGTCTTCAGTGTCTGAAATCTTTTCTTCTGCTTGCTCCATTCTGTTACTAAGGGATTCTACTGTGTTTCTCAGACCTTTGAGGGCTGCAACTTGTTGTCTCGATGTGTCAAAATCTTTGGTCATTTGGTCTTTGAATTCATTGAATTCTTGAGACATCTTTTGGATTACTGCTTGGAATTCTAATTCGGTCTTATTTGCTAACCAGATTCTGAATTCGATTTCTGACATCTCAGCTATTTGTTTGTGCATTGGATCGTGTGGTGTATCTGCCCCATTGATCCTTGGGGGAGTTGATCTACTCTCATTATTCATATTGCCAGAGTATTTCCTTTGATTTTGCCTCATGATTGTTTTTCACTGTTGCCTCTGGCCATCCTCAGCGTTTGGGTGGTGTCTCTTTGACATTAGACCCGGGGGGATCACTCTATTTTTGCTAGATCTTTGTAGCGAGTGACCCTGTGTAGCTCTTCTGGTGCACACGGTTCTGGGAGTGCCTGGTGCCCAGTGACTTTGGCACAGAGGGCCCAAGGCTCCAGCAGTCACTGGCCAGGAGAAGGGCTCCGTGCAGAGGCAGGGAGGGCTCCCATGGGCACGCGGCTACCAGATTCCCTGGTCAGATGAGTGGACGGTGTGGAGGCAGGGAGGGTCTAGGACGGAGAACGTGGGGTTGATTGGCTCCCGGAGTTTCTGTTCAGGAGGCCTGGTGGGCATGGTACCGAGTCCCTGCGCAGCTCCTACCGGAGTCTGGGAGGGTGCCGATCACAGGTCCTGGCACAGCTCTTCCTCAAAGTTTTGATAGTAAAGTTACCACTTTGCCAATGTCATAGCTGGGATTCCAGGGATTCTAACCCAAGCCTGTATGTGTCCAAAGCCCAGATGACTATTTTTCTGTGCCAAAGGTCAGTATATGTTTTCAGAGCACAGCAGTGTCCACTCTTCCAGGTACTGTCAGGGCAGAGCTGAATAGTCACAACAGAAACTGCATGCCTCTCCAATTAAAATACTCCAAGGTAGACAGCAGAATCAGGGCAAAAGCCCCAGACAGCCTCCTTTAGCAAGTCAGGTTTCCTTTTTTCCTCCTAAAGTGCAGGTAGGCAGCTCAGGGTAGGGAGGGCAGCTTCACCACGGTCAGAACCATGCCTGGATGGTTTCTTTAGTGTCCCTTTGCCAACCTCAGCACACAGCTTTCCCCATTGTTTCATTTCTTTTTCTTTTTTTTTTTTTTTTTGAGACAGAGCCTCAAGCTGTCACCCTGGGTAGAGTGCTGTGGCATCACAGTCACAGCAACCTCCAACTCCTGGGCTCAAGCCATTCTCCTGCCTCTGCCTCCCCAGTAGCTGGGACTACAGGCACCTGCCACAATGCCTGGCTATTTTTTGGTTGCAGCTGTCATTGTTGTTTGGCAGGCCCTGGCTGGATTTGAACCCGCCAGCTCAGGTGTTTGTGGCTGGCACCTTAGCTGCTTGAACCACAGGCCCCAAGCCCATTGTTTCATTTCTAAGGCACCTGAGCTGCTTGAACCACAGGCCCCTCACAAAGTAGTTGAGGCAGTTGAGCCCTTCCTTCTGGGGGGTGTGCTGTGCACCCTCATGATGTGTCCACCAGGGTGAGGGCCTACCAAGACCCTCCCGCCCCCCTTTTTCTCTTTCCCTTCTGTCCCCTTTTCCCGCTTGAACATACTTGTGTGGGCATATAGTTGTTTTTCTGTTAGATTCATGTTAGTGTTGAGGACATTGGATACTTGCTTTTCCATTCTTGTGATACTTTCTAAGAAGACTGTGTTTCAACTACATCCAGGTCAATATGAAAGATGTAAAGTCAAACAGCCCAAGTGCCCATCAACCCATGAATGGATTAATAAACTGTTGTGTGTACCATGGGGTACTATTGAGCTATAAAAAAGATCGCAACTTCACATCTTTTGTGTTTATTGAACGTTTTGAGTGTAAATGTCGTGATTTGGGACATTGCATATATTTAATAACTTACTCCCTAAATTCCTTCACTGTCTTACTTAGGGTCCGAGGGGGCAGGGGGCGGGTAGTGGAATCCCAGCACCCAGGGCAGCATTGTACCTGTCTGCCTGGGCCTGGGATACTGGCCTTCCTGGAGACTCCAGGTCCTCTCCACTTGGGCTGCAAAGTTGGCACTGAGTAAGCTGCTGGGCTCTGGAAGAGCATCCTCTGCAGGCTCGGGAGTGCGGAGAGAGAAGGGACAGAGAAGGTCCTGGAGCTGGAGGTCCCTCCCCAATGGGCAGGGCTGGGCGAGGTCTCTCTCAGGGCTGGCACCACCAGTAGAGCAGCGCTCTGGAAGCTGCAGGAATGCTGTTTGCAGTAGCAGGTGCCATGTAGTGTTTTATTGTTTACTTTCTAATTCCTGGCTTAAGAAAGTAAAGGGAACATCTGAAAAACAGTTGGGTGACATTGGTCTAATATTTTTGCACCTTCTTGATTTGGTAATTTTTTTATATCATTATTACTCATGTTTTAATATTATTCATTCTAAATGACCAGATTCTTTTTTTTTATTATTATTTTTTTTATTTTGAGACAGAGCCTCAAGCTGTCACCCTGGGTAGAGTGCCATGGCATTACAGCTCACAGCAACCTCCAACTCCGGGGCTTATACCATTCTCTTGCCTCAGCCTCTCCCAAGTAGCTGGGACTATAGGCACCAGGCACAATGCCTGGCTATTTTTTGTTTTAGCTGTCATTGTTGTTTTAGCAGGCCCGGGCTGGGTTCGAACCCGCCAGCTCTGGTGTATGTGGCTGGCGCCTTAGCCAATTGAGCTATTCTTTTAAGCTATTCTTAGAAATTTAGTAATTTTGGAATAGATCACTTTTAAGGTACTTTTCCAAATCCAAACAGCCATTGATATGAAGATTCACTTAATTCCATCCAGCAGGTGCTTTTAAATGACAAAAATGTATCACACAACATTTCAAACATACATAAAGGTAGAGAACATAGGGACAGAACCCCAAGCACTCATTTTAATAATTTGTAGCATTTTGCCGATTTTGTTTTCTGTATCCTCCCAATTTATTTTTTTTGGCTTGGGCATTTTTATGCAGAAGCCCAATGGGCCGTGGTATGCCGGAACTTCTGGCTAGGATTGTGCAAGACAAAGAGATGGGCCTTTCCTCTGTGAACGCGTCCTCGGGTTCCCGTGTCTTCTCGTTCAAACCCACCCTGTCCGTTTCAGTGTGCCTCGGCCTTGTTGGAGTTGAGAGTTGGGGTCCCCCAGCTCTGTCCTCACTGTGGGGCATGTGTGCTGTGCCTCATGTCCCTCTGGGGCCTCCCGCTCTCCTTGGCTGGTCACTGGTCTGTTCACTCATTTGAGCCCAACTGTTACTCTGAGGCCCTGGCTGGAGGCAGATGCTGTGTGGAGTGCTGGAGACCTAAAGCTGTGGCCACTGTCCCCTGGGAGGAGGAGGGGGCAGAGGCATGACGCCATGCAGTGCAGTGGAAGTTGATGTCTACTATAGACACAGCCTAGGAGAATGGCTGCACCCCAGGGGAGGCCCTGTGGGAAGAGTGGTGCCCACCAGAGCTTCCACATGCAGAGGGAGGGCGCGCGCTTGCAGAGAGTGGCTGACCCAGGTATCTGGGGAAGGTGGATTTGGCATGTCAGTATTTAGGGTTATCATCTTAACAGTTCAGTCTTCCTAAAGCCAAGGTCATGTGGCCAGAAGCTGAGGAGGGCGTCAGGGCAGTCGGAAGCCCCAGAAGGGTCCAGGCAGGGTGGGAATGGGCTTCCTTTTGAGTTGAAAAAGAGAGTGCACGTCTATCTTGAACCCTTTGTCTTTGTATCTGTGTTTATGTGAGGGGTAAACTAACTTTAAGAGTAAGACAAGATTTAAAGGAAGGCTGAGCAGAACTCTTTTATTTTTTATTTTTTATTTTATTTTATTTTATTGTATTTTTTATTAAATCATAGCTGTGTACATTGATATGATCATGGGGCATCATTCACTAGCTTTACAGACCATTTCCAAGTTTCACATATACCCTTGTAAGATGCACCGCTGGTGTAATCCCACCAATCCCCTTCCCTCTACCTACCTCCCCCCCTCCCTCACCTCCCTTTCCCCCTTCCCCCTATTCTTAGGTTGTAACTGGGTTATAGCTTTCATGTGAAAACCCCAAATTAGTTTCATAGTAGGGCTGAGTACATTGGGTACTTTTTCTTCCATTCTTGAGATACTTTACTAAGAAGAATATGTTCCAGCTCCATCCATGTAAACATGAAAGAGGTAAAGTCTCCATCTTTCTTTAAGGCTGCATAATATTCCATGGTGTACATATACCACAATTTATTAATCCATTCGTGGATCGATGGGCACTAGGGCTTCTTCCATGACTTAGCAATTATGAATTGAGCTGCAATAAACATTCTGGTACAAATATCTTTGTTATGATGTGCTTTTTGGTCTTCTGGGTATATGCCCAGTAGAGGGTTACAGGATTGAATGGCAGATCTATTTTTAGATCTCTAAGTGTTCTCCATATCTCTTTCCAAAAGGAATGTATTAATTTGCATTCCTACCAGCAGTGCAAAAGTGTTCCCTTTTCTCCACATCCGCGCCAACATCTCTGGTCTTGGGATTTTGTGATACAGGCTAGTCTCACTGGAGTTAGATGGTATCTCAAAGTAGTTTTGATTTGCATTTCTCTGATGATTAAAGATGATGAGCATTTTTTCATATGTCTGAAGGCCGCACGCCTGTCTTCAGAGAAGTTTCTCTTCAAATCCCTTGCCCAGCCTGCAATGCGATCCCTTGTTCTATTTTTGCTAATGCGTTTGAGTTCTCTGTGGATTCTGGTTATTAAACCTTTGTCAGAGACATAACCTGCAAATATCTTCTCCCATTCTGAGGGCTGTATGCTTGCTTTACTTACTGTGTTCTTGGCTGTGCAGAAGCTTTTTAGTTTGATCAAGTCCCAGTAGTGTATTTTTGAAGCTGCTTCAATTGCCCGGGGGGGTCCTCCTCATAAAATACTCGCCCAGATCGATTTCTTCAAGGGTTTTCCCTGCACTCTCCTCTAGTATTTTTATAGTTTCATGTCTTAAGTTTAAATCTTTGATCCAGTGAGAGTCTATCTTAGTTAATGGAGAAAGGTGTGGGTCAACTTTCAGTCTTCTACAGGTTGCCAGCCAGTTCACCCAGCACCATTTGTTAAATAGGGAATCTTTTCCCCACTGAATGTTTTTAATTGACTTGTCAAAGATTAAATAACGGTAAGTAGCTGGATTCATCTCTTGGTTCTCTATTCTGTTCCAGACATCTATTTCTCTGTTTTTGTGCCAATACCATGCTGTTTTGATCACTATTGATTTGTAGTATAGTCTGAGGTCTGGTAGCGTAATTCCTCCTGCTTTGTTTTTATTTCTGAGTAATGTCTTGGCTATTCGAGGTTTTTTCTGATTCCATATAAAACAAAGTATTGTTTTTTCAAGATCTTTAAAGTATGACAGTGGACCTTTAATAGGGATTGCATTGAAATTATATATTGCTTTGGGTAGTATAGACATTTAAACAATATTGATTCTTCCCAGCCATGAGCATGGTATGTTTTTCCATTTGTTAATATTTTCAGCTATTTCTTTTCTTAGAGTTTCATAGTTTTCTTTATAGAGATCTTTCACGTCCTTTGTTAGATAGATTCCCAAATATTTCATCTTCTTTGGCACTACTGTGAATGGGATAGAGTCCTTAACTGTTTTTTCAACTTGACTGTTGTTGGTATATATAAAGGCTACTGATTTATGAATGTCGATTTTGTAACCTGGGACGCTGCTGTATTCCTTGATCACTTCTAAAAGTTTTATAGTAGAGTCCCTAGTGTTTTCCAGATATACTATCATATCATCTGCGAAGAGCGAAAGTTTGATCTCTTCTGACCCTATATGGATACCCTTGATCGCCTTTTCATCCCTAATTGCGGTGGCTAAAACTTCCATTACAATGTTGAAAAGCAATGGAGACAATGGGCAGCCTCGTCTGGTTCCTGATCTGAGTGGAAATGATTTCATTTTAACTCCATTCAATACGATATTGGCTGTGGGTTTGCTGTAGATGGCCTCTATCAGTTTAAGAAATATCCCTTCTATACCGATTTTCTTAAGTGTTCTGTTCATGAAGGGATGCTGGATATTATCAAAAGCTTTTTCTGCATCAATTGAGAGAATCATATGGTCTTTGTTTTTTAATTTGTTTATGTGCTGGATTACATTTATAGATTTACGTATATTGAACCAGCCTTTAGATCCTGGGATAAAACCGACTTGGTCTTGATGTCTAATTTGTTTGATGTGTTGCTGGATTCTGTTTGTTAGGATCTTGTTGAATATTTTTGCATCTATATTCATTAGTGATATCGGTCTATAATTTTCTTTTCTTGTTGGGTCTTTTCCTGGTTTGGGGATCAGGGTGATGTTTGCTTCATAGAACGTGTTGGGTAGTCTTCCTTCTTTTTCTACCTTTTGGAACAGGTTGAGTAATATAGGTACTAATTCCTCTTTAAAGGTTTAGTAGAATTCAGACGTGAAACCATCTGGTCCCGGGCTTTTCTTTTTAGGGAGGTTTTGTATGGTTGATGCTATTTCCAAACTTGATAAGGGCCTGTTCAACATTTCCACTTGATTCTGGCTAAGTCTTGGAAGGTGACGTGATTCCTTCAATTTCCTTCAGATTTTCGTATTTCTGAGAATAAAGTTTCTTGTAATATTCATTAAGGATTTTTTTTGATTTCTGAGGAGTCTGTTGTTATTTCATCTTTGTTGTTTCTGATTGATGAGATTAGAGATTTTAGTCTTTTTTTCCTGATTAGGTTGGCCAAAGAATTACCTATTTTATTGAGCTTTTCGAAAAACTAGCTTTTCGATTTATTGATCTGTTGTATTATTCTTTTGTTTTCATTTTCATTTAATTCTGCTCTAATTTTGGTTATTTCTTTTCTTCTACTGGGTTTGGGGTTGGAATGTTCTTCCTTTTCCAGTTGCTTGAGATATCCCATTAAGTTGTTAACTTCCTCTCTTTCCATTCTCTTGAGGAAGGCTTGCAGTGCTATAAATTTCCCTCTTAGAACTGCCTTTGTGGGGTCCCAGAGGGTCTGATAGTTCGTGTCTTCATTGTTGTTTTGTTCCAAAAAATTGGCGATTCTTTTCTTAATCTCATCTCTGACCCAGCTATCATTCAGCATAAGGTTATTTAACTTCCATGTTTTTGTATGAGTATGCAGATTCCTGTTGTTACTCAGCTCAAGTTTTATTCCATGGTGGTCCGAGAAGATGCATGGAATAATTTCTATTCCTTTAAATTTACTGAGGTTAGACTTGTGACCTAAGATGTGATCGATTTTGGAGTAAGTTCCATGGGCTGATGAGAAGTATGTGTATTCCGTTTTATTGGGATGAAATGTTCTGTAGATGTCTGCTAAATCCAAATGTTGGATGGTTAGGTTTAAATCTAATATTTCTTTGCTCAGCTTCTTGTTGGAGCAGAACTCTTCTTACAGTGTCAACAAACTTTCCCAAGCCAGTGACCTTTGCTGTGGTTTTCACATTTTCTCTGCCGGGAAGAACCCTGGTGGTCGACTGGGCAGAACTTTTAGTTTGCCAGAACACACATTTTTCTCTGTATCTCATCTGTTTTCCAAAGGTGTTGGTATAGGGCATGTCTGCAGAAAGAGAAATAAAAATAGAAGAAACCAGCCCACAAGACAGGGAGGAGAGGCTGTAACTGTGAAAGCGAATCTGTGTGCTGCGAACGAGTATCATTTGGTCTTTATGTTTCTGACAAGCGGGCAGAAGGGAAGCAGTAATTTCCATAGTTCTCATTATGAAAGTAGGACGAGTTCCACTTCCTCGGAGGAGGTTTCGTTTTTCCTGGCACTGAAAGGTAATTACTTGCCGTAGTTGGTTCTGGTCACTGCTGCCCACGTACGTTGTGTGGTTTGCTGGACGTGTTCATGTGTGAGTCGCAGGCACCTATGCCGTCCCTCCTGTGTGTGCAGTGGGACCAGTGGCTGGGAGAGTGGAGGGACCTGGTGGGGACCACATTCCTGTGGGTACAGGGTACAGGCTGAGCTTGCGACTCAGCGGGTGCACCTGCCTAGGAGCGGCACCTTCCCAGGACAGGAACTCCAGGTAGGAAATGAGTGCCCAGTGTTTCCATGTAAAGGACAGCAGGAGCAAGGCACAGAGGAATTTGAGAAGGAGAATTATTTCTGGAACAAGGTAGCACTCCAGGAAGGGAGGCAAGAAGGGGCAGTGCGGATGGACAGGGCAGGCACCTGCCGTTCTTGGAAGCCCCGCCCATAGGCAGCTGAGGAGCCTGGAAGACCATTAGCTCCTGTTTTAGAAAACCAGCTCTGGCATCTGTGTGAGGGCCATGCCAGGGAACGGAGGAACAGGGGATCCAGGCGGGGCCGAGAGGAGGCCTGTGACTTCAGGGAGCCCAGAGTCACATGGGGAGGTGGTTTAGAGAGCAGGTAACGAGAGGATGGGGAGGGAAGGAGAAAGGCAGAGTAGAACAGCTTGCAGAATAATCAAATGGTGCAGTCTCTCTGTATGTGGGACGAACAGTTGCAAGAGAAAAGATCTGCTAACATGAACCAACTGGTTGCTCTCTGTTGCTTATCAGATCCAAAGCCTCCACGCTGTGGGCACGCTGGGCGGGGGGCGGCTCCCTGAGACTGTGCTCCCTCCTGGCTCTCACCCAGGCAGGATGTGTGTGCCAGTGTCTGTGTGGAAGCAGTGTTTGTTGACCCTGATGGTTTTATATTGTTCTTGTTTAACTAGGACAGCTCGAGTGAGTGAATAGTTGCACACAATTAAGTGGGGAGAGCGTTCCGTGCACATCCATCTGAAGACTGGCACTCAAATTCTAAAATTTTATTTTTTAAGCCAATATGGAGTCCGGTTGACTTCTTATGTGTACAGATCTGTCAGCACCACCATAAAGGACACAGAACGGTCCCATTGTCCCCCAACTCCCTCACGCTTCTTTCTGTCGTCCTCCTGGGAGCCCCTGAGCTGGTCTCCTCTGCCGTAAGTCTTTGCCGAGAATCTGGAATGAAAGGCATCACGTGGTTATGTGTCATGTTCAGCCAGGCTTCATTCACTGAGAATACTGCCTTTGAGATTCCACTTTTGGCCTGTATTAGGAATTCATTCATTTTCATTACTGAGTATTACTGTGGGGCCACCAGTCTGTTCACCCCTCCACTGAGTGAAGGACGTCTCGGTTGTCGTGGGTGTGCAGGTAGCTTACCTAAACATTCTTTTACAGGTATTTATGTGAACTTAAAAGTTTCATTTTGGGGGGCAAATATCTAGGAGCGGATCATTGGGTCAGATGGTAAATGAGAGTTTGTAGCAAACTGCCAGACTGTTCCGCAGAGTGGCGGGTCCATTCTGCTTTCCCATAGCAACGCATGAGAGCCCAGTGGCTTTGTATCCCTCATCAGCCCTTGGAATTATCAAGAATTTCTATTTTAGCTGTTCTTACAAGTGTGTAAACATTACATTATGGGTTTAACTTGCATTTACCTAATGGCTAATGACATTGAACATTTTTTTTTTTGTATTCACCATTTATGTTTCTTTTCTGGTGAAATCTCTGTTTTAAGTGTTCCTCCTGTTGTTTAATTGTATAGTTTTCTCAGGCTGTGTTTTGAAGGCTCTTTATATAATGTGGGTACAACTCGTAAGTCATAGATAGGATTGGCAAACATCTTTTTCCTACTCCATAGCCTGTGTTTCCATTCATTAGCAGTATCTTTTAAAAAATACAAGTTTCTAACCATAAGGAAGTCCAGTTTGGGGGTTTTTTTGGACTTCATGCTTTAGACACACTTTGGGTACCCTGTCTCGGGACTCTTGCCACAGAGATTTTCTTCAGTGTTTTCTGCTAAAGGCTTTGTGGCTTTACTTTTCCATTTAGATGTATGGATGTATGTCCATTTCGAGTTAATTTGTGTAAGGTGTGAGATTTAAGTCAAAGTTTTCCAGTTCCTCCTCCTCTTCCTTTTCTTTTTTATTTTTGGCACAGGGCATCAGATTGTTCTGACACCGTTTGTTGAAAAGACTATCGTTTTTCTATTTAACTGGCTTTGCACCTTCATGAGAAATCACTTGGTCATGTTTGTGTGGATGTATTTTTTTTTTACTGTCTATTGATTTATAACTAGGGGTTCACCATTCCATTCTGTCTTGAATACTGTAGCATAAAGCTACATAGTGGGAGTCCTCCAACATTCTTATTTTTCAAAACTTTTTTGGCTATTCCTCATTTCTTTACCTTTTCTTATAAATCTTGAAATTAGTTTCTCTATATCTACAAAAAAAAAAATATGGTGGGAATTTTAGATTTTGTTAACTTTGTAAATCAGTTTGAGCCTTCCCACCCATGAATATATGTCTCTTTGTTCCTCCGTATCATCTATGATTTCATTCAACACTATTTTGTTGTTTCCAGCATACAAATCTTATCCACATCAAGCATTTAGATTTATGCCTAAATATTTATATATTTGTAAATGGTATTATAAAGTTTTCATTTTCAGTTGTTGACTGTTAATATAGAAACATGATTGATGTTTCTTTTTCACCTGGTAACCTGTGACCTTCCTAAGCTTGCTAATTCTATTATGAAGTTTTCATTTCCAGTTGTTGACTGTTAATATAGAAACATAATTGATGTTTCTTTTTTGCCTCGTAGCCTGTGACCTTCCTAAGTTTGTTAATTCTGTGAGGATTTTTGCTTTGTTTTGTTTGCAGATCCATTGGAATTTTCTGTGTATGTTTAGAAAACAGGTGTAGTTTTACTTCTCTCTGTCCAAAACTTATGGCTTTTCTTATTGTACAATGCAGACTTCCAGTAAGAAGTTGAACATGCGTAGGGAGTGGTACATACACTCAGCCTTTCACCATTAAGTTTGATGTTGGCCGTAGGTTTTAGGTAGATGTCTTTTTTCTTTAGTGATAATTTTTTTTTCTTTAGTGATAATTTTAAATCATAGCTGTGTACATTAATGCAATCATGGGGTACAATGTGCTGGTTTTATATACCATTTGAAATATTTTCATCAAATTGGTTAACTTTTTTTTTTTTTTTTGGAAACAGAGTCTTGCTCTGTTGCCCTGGGTAGAGTGCCGTGGTACTTTTTAAAGCGTATCCGTTTGGGGGTGGGGGGTTAAAATAATTAAACTCTTCACAGTTTCTTTGGAATTGACCCTTTCCCATTTGTGTAGAGTGTAATTTACTATCATGGAGGTCTCTTCCTATTTATGTGTTGGGTCTGCACTGTAGGACCTCAAGGAGGGAAGGGTCTGTTGGCCTAGATGTTTTACCCGGTCTGTTCCTCCTTGTGTCCTAAGTTTTCTTTCCAGATCATTTCTGTTTTATCTGAAGAACTTACCTTAGCAGTTCTTTTAGAATAGTCCCACTTTCAATGAATTCTCTTCGCTTTCATTTGAGAACGTCTTTGTTTCACTTTCATACATGAAGCGTGTATTTGTTGGATATCGAAGCTGGGGTTCATTTTTTTTTCATTCAGTACGATAAGATACTTCTACTTGATTCTAGTCATTATATTAGTAGTTTCTGTAGTCAGATTGTTTCCGTGTAAGAAATAGTTTTTCTCTAGTTTCCGTCAGGATTTTTCCTTGGCTTCAGTTTTAAGCACTTTATGAGTGGATTTGCTGAACAACTTGAACCTGCACGTTTATTTCATTTGTTTAGTTCCATCAAATTTGGGATGTTTTCTGCCATTAATTCTTGAAATGTGTTTTGTGTATGAGTTTTTTTTTTTTCTTTCTAGGACCCCTTTGATAATGAAAATTAGATTTCTTGATATTGCCCCATAAGTCGCTGGAGCCTATTCATTTTTTAATTTTTGTCACTTTTCTGTATATTGTTCAGATTGCCTAATTTCTGTTGACAAGTATTCCAGTTCAGTGAGTCTGCTTTTGAGCCCATACCGTGAGTTTTTCATTTCAAGTTTTAGATTTTCAAATCTAAAATTTCCTTTTGGTTCTTCTTCATGTCTCCTCTTTCTTTGCTGGGACATGCTGTGCTGTCATTGGTTTCAAGAGTGCATGCTCTTGTGTCTGAGGACATTTTCTCAACCTGTGGGTTGTGACCCCTTGGTAACAATGAACATACCATCCTGCATATCAGATATTTACATTACGATTCATAACAGTAGCAAAATTACAGTTATGAAGTAGCAACGAAAATAATTTTATGGTTAGGAGTCACCACAACATGAGGGCCTGTATGAAAGGGTTGCAGCAGGCATTAAGGAGGCGGCGCCTGTGGCTCAGTGAGTAGGGCGCTGGCCCCATATACCGAGGGTGGTGGGTTCAAACCCAGCCCCGGCCAAAACTGCAACAAAAAAATAGCTGGGCGTTGTGGCGGGCGCCTGTAGTCCCAGCTACTCAGGAGGCTGAGGCAAGAGAATCACCTAAGCCCAGGAGTTGGAGGTTGCTGTGAGCTGTGTGAGGCCACGGCACTCTACCGAGGGCGATAAAGTGAAACTCTGTCTCTACAAAAAAAAAAAAAAGAAGGAGGCATTAGGAAGGTTGAGAACCACTGCTTTAAACTCTTTTTCAGACAATTTTAACATGTGGGTGATCTTATTGTGGCATTAGTAGGGTTGTCTTTTTCCTTGTGAATTAAAGCTTTCCTGGTTCTTTGTATGAGTCTAATTGTTTTGTAGACATTTTGAGTATTTTGTTTGTTTTTGACACACGTTCCTGTAGTGTAGGGATCTCTAAATAACTCACTTCAGACTCAAACTGCTGGGCTCAAGTGATCCTCCTGCCTCAGCCTCATGAAAAGCTGGTCCATGGGCATGCACTACAATGCCTGGCTAATTTCTCTATTTTTTGGAGAGATGGAGTCTTTTTTTTTTTTTTTTTTTGTAGAGACAGAGTCTCACTGTACCGCCCTCGGGTAGAGTGCCATGGGGTCACACGGCTCACAGAACCTCTAACTCTTGGCCTTACGCTATTCTCTTGCCTCAGCCTCCCGAGCAGCTGGGACTACAGGCGCCCGCCACAAGGCCCAGCTAAGAGAGATGGAGTCTTGCTCTTGCTTAGGCTGGTCTCCAACTCTTTGCCTGAAGTGATCCTCTTTCCTTGGCCTCCTAAAGTGCTGGCATTATAGGCATGAGCCACTGTACCCTCCATTTTGACTATTTTTTTAAACGATGCTGTGGCTCTTACTTACATCTTTTTGGAGAATATTGATAGTTTTTCTTTTATCAGGCAACTGAGCTCAGTGTTAAATTTTCCCCAAGCCTTCTCTGGTTGTCCTTTCAATAGTAATTACGTTTGAAAAGCCTTTACAGAGCTATTCACATCTTCCCATGTTTGTGCCCCCAGGGGCTAGTCTGGACTTGGACCTGTCTCCTAATTCAGTTCCCAAAGCCTGTGGTAAGATCCACCCCTGTTCAGTTTGGGATGTCCACTTATGAGGAGCCCATATGTGACTTGATGGGGTTGCTCCTCCTCCATCTCTGCAGGCTCTCCATGCTCTCTACTTCTACTCAGGGTCTCCTGAGCCCAGGAATTGGAGGTTTCTGTGAGCTATGAAGACCACTAAGGCACTTTAAGCTGGTCAGATTGAGACCCTGTCTCAATCAATCAAACAAACGAACCCCACGCAAGTGCCAAAGATCTCCTTTTTGGCTCAAGCCTGTAATCCTAACACTCTGGGAGGTCGAGGCCAGTGGATTGCCCCGAGCTCGGAGTTCAAGACCAGCCTGAGCCAGAGTGAGACCCCCATCTCCACAAAAAAAAAAAAAAAAAAAAAAAAAGAGCTGGGCCTTGTGGTGGGCGCCTGTAGTCCCAGATGCTGGGGAGGCTGAGGCAAAAGAATCGCTTAAGCCCAAGAGTTTGAGATTGCTGTGAGCTATGATGGAACTGCACTTTACTGACTGTCACAAAATGAGACTCTGTCTAAATAAATAAATTAAAAAAAATAAAAAGAAAATTAAAAAAAATTAAAACTAAAAATTGAAAGCAAAATTAAAAAAATAATAATTGGAGGGCTTGGTGAATGTAGTTGAAATTTTTGGCAAGGTATTTAAAGACAGAAAGGAAATAAAATTATCAAAGTATAATGCACCAGGTACGTGTGAATGCCACCGTTCCCTTCACTCTTTAGTAGTTAGGGCATGGCTCTTAATAAGCTTCTTCCATGCATTTTTGGGGCTTATAGCCCTCACTAAAATTATCAGGGATTTAGCAGATAATTTTCAAGATGCTGAAACTTAGTGATGAATTTTAAATTTGTACAGTGCCTTCCCCATACATTTGTCGTGGCCTGTCCGCGTGTCATTAGGTTTTGAGAAGCTGAGCCCTGTGGGATTCATCTCTCCCTGCTGGGCCGGCACACAGGGCGGGGGCCTGGGGGTAACTTGAGAATGACAGCAGCTGTATCAGGACCACAAGTGTTGCGGAGGGCAGGCTTTCCCGGCTGGGCCTGCCGTCCTGCGCCGCGGGGGCGCTGGGCTCGGGCACAGCGCGCGTCCTCTGGGGAGCCGCGTGCCCCGCCTGCCCAGCTCTGCTGTTTCTGTAGTTGCCAATTATCTCCAAATTGAAATCATCTAGAAAAGCAGACAGTGCCTGTTGAGGGGTTTTTATTTTCCCGTTCTTTAAATCATAGCTGTGGTTTTCGTATGGTTGCCCTGTTTATTGTGGTCCTGTCTTTGGAGGTGCGGCGCCCCCAGGGGACCCGTGCAGGGCGGTGGCGTCTCTGGTGGGAGGAGCGAGCGGGAGGCGCCTGCGCGTCAGGCGCGGCGGGACGGGAGGGCGGGGCGCGGCGGGACGGGGCGGGGCGCGCTCCCCACGGGTCCTCTCCGGATCAGTTTCGCCCTGTTTGGTGCCAGTGTGTGTGGGAGTATCTGTGAATGTGGAGCTTCTAAATTTATTTAACATTTGATAGGGGTATTACGTTCTAGGACTGGCGGCGCTGGCAGTCAGGGCTGGCCACTATGTTTTTAGTACCGAGATACCGAGATAGGATTGTCGTTGAGAAAGTCCCCAGGGGCCAGCTGCTTCTGGGATGTGTCTCTCTGTTGCAACTCCTGGAGGCCCAGAGATCCGTAAATAACGTGGAATGTATCTGGCCTGGGATGTTGACAAATACATCCTCTCTCACTTCCTAAGTTCCTGAGAGGCAGCTTTGGAATATTGCTTGGAGTTCAAAAAGTGTTTTGTGAGAGCCTGGGCGAGTGACATTATTCGCCCATCTGCTGTCATTTATTGAGTATTCCTACCTGCCAGCCTCCGACTCAGCCATTTGACAGTGCAGAGACTGCTGTAGAGAAAGGTTAGTCTACACTGTAGGTCCTTCCATACGTCTGCCCATGTGTCATTTGTAAGTAGTTATGTACATATAGGTCAATGAGGTGAATATGCTAGGGCCAGTTAATTAAGTTGTCCTTTTAATTAAGGACGGCTGACCCACAAGGGAAAAAAGGCCACATATAAAAGAAAATAAATATTATTTTATCCAGAGAGAAAAATGAAAAAAAAAAAAACAACCCTTTTCACTTATACTACTAAACTGAAAAATGTAGCTATAACTTTTATTTGAAAATAAGGAAATTTCTTTCTTTTTTTCTCTCTTTTTTTTTTTTTAGAGACAAGACTTTTACAGCCCTCGGTAGAGTGCTGTGACATCACAGCTCACAGCAACCTCCAACTCCTGGGCTCAGGTGATTCTTTTGCCTCAACCTCCGGAGTAGCTGGGACTACAGGCGCCTGCTACAATGCCTGGCTATTTTTTTGTTGCAGTTTGGCCTGGGCCGAGTTTGAACTTGCCACCCCTGGTATATGGAGCCCGTGCCCTACTAACTGAGCCACAGGTGCTGCCCTTTTCTTTTCCTTTTCCTCTTTCTTTCCTTTCTGATAGGGTCTCACTCTGTCACCCTGGGTAGAGTGCCATGGTGTCTGTCACAGCTCACAGCAACCTCAAACTCTTGGGCTTAAGTGATCCTCTTGCCTCAGCCTCTCAAGTACCTGGCACTACAGGCATTCCACCCTACCCCTTCCCCCCCACCCCCTCCCCAACGTCTGGCTAGTTTTTCTTTTTTTAGTAGAGACAGGGTCTCACTCTGGCTCAGCTGGTCTTGAACGCCGGAGCTTAAGCATTCCACCCATCTCAGCCTCCCAGAGTGCTAGGATTACAGGTGTGAGCCACTGTACCTAGCCTCCATGAAATTTTAAGATGCAAAAAGCAGCCAAATAATTTCATGCTAGAGGCAGGTCATTATCAGTGTGGTTGCTGGTCTGTTTCCCTCTTTGACCAATGACCTTGGGGCAGAGAGTTTGATAAACCCTTCTTACAGGGATTTATTAGAGTTTTTTTCTGGGGAAGTCTATGTTGAAGGTAGCTGGGCTGGGGGTTGCTGCCTTGTGGGGAGCTTGTGCACAGCTGCCTGGGGGCGGAGCTTAGTGCTATTCAGGTAAGGTGCTGTGTCCTTCAGATTTGGGGGACCTTCAGACTGGGGGGACCTGTCAAAGGGCACTTCTGGGCCCTGTGACTGACCTACGCCTTTGGATACAATGTTGGCCTGGTCCTTGCCTCTCCCTAATGTTCAGAGCTGCTTGTACAGGAGGGAGGCAGGAGTCTTGCAGCCCAGTGCCCCCTGTCAGCTCTTGGCTCTTCCCCTGGCCTGCCAGTGACACTTGCTCTCCTTGGACCCAGCCACCCCAGTGGACAGCCACTGAGTGCTGGGTGCTTTCCTCACCTGGGTCCTGGTGAGGGTCGCCATTCCCAGGTCCTATCCCTTCCCTTCAGCAGGTCTGCACAGCTTCTCACTGCTATTACGCTCTCAGGAAGCTGGATTCACTGCACAGCCAGGTTGTTTGAGCTTTTATTTGTTAATATTGGTGTTTCCCATACCAGACAAAACCATGGGCATAAACACACAGAACTCATGTCAAAGTCCAATGATTTGCATCAGAGAAGAATTTTCTTTTTTTTTTTTTTTTTGTTGAGACAGAGTCCCACCCTATGCCCCTGAGCAGAGTGCAGTGGGCGTGGTAGCTCACCACAACCTCAGACTGGGTTGCGGGCACCCCGCTGCCTCAGCCTCCGCAAGCCGCTGGGATTACAGGCGCTCGCTGCGGCGCCCGGCTGGGTTTTTCCATTTTTTTCACGAGTCGGGGGTCTCACTGTCGCTCAGGCGAGTCTCGAACTCCTGAGCTCAAGCGATTCTCCCTCCTCAGCCTCCCACAGTGCTGGGATTACAGGCGTGAGCCACGAAGAATTTTCTTTAACAAAAAGTATCTCAGAAGTCCCTTAGAATGCTGATCTGTGAGCTGGGAGTTTTTACTTGAAAGTCATTTGCTTTATAAAAGTCCTATATGGTGCAAATGTGAAACAATTTTGAGCCTCTGCACAAAAGAGTGTGTAATAACTGGCAACAGTATTTCAGCTGAGCTGTTGAGCTCTCCAAAGTAAAGTCGCTGCAATTATGTAAAAATTGTTTCTCCTGCCCAGCCCCAGACCCCCCCTCCACAAGGTACCATTCTTTCCTTCTTTCACAGGTAATTGATGGTCTTTACTTGGGTGCCTTGTTTGAAAGCAAAAAAAAAAAAAGAAAACCTGATAAGTGGAACACAGGCCCTATTGTGATAGTGGAGCAATCTGATAAAGAGGAGCTCAGCTAGAATTGCAGTGGGCACCTGGGCAGGAAGGGACACCCTTGAGGTTCTTGAAGTGGTACAATTGGCAGGCCTTGATTGCTTTTCAGATGTGGGGATGAGAAGGCAGTGTTGGTCTTCGCCTGGGAGAGACGAGGGTGTTGTGATGACTGTGAGTTTGAAGCCCTGGTGTGGGAGGTGGGGCAGGAAGGTAGGGGGGCAGCCCATGTGGCCATGCAGAGGGCAGATGGAGCTCTTGCCCTGGACAGGGGAGTGGTGGCCCCACTGTCAGCACAGATGGGCGTAGCTGTGAGTAAGCTGGCATTTGAGGCCAGGATACTATTGTCAGGTAGGAGAGGGCTACAGGGAGCAGCGATGGAGGCCAGGTTGCAGCCGGAGGCAGCACCAGGGCCGAGAGTACTGGAGGCATGAATTGGAATAACTCAGTGACACTTTTAAAAATAAAAACCTAAAATAGGTTTTATGGGGTGTTGGCATTCCAAAACCATTGAAGTATTTATGTATTTTGGGAATCATGTTTGAGTATTAAACTATTCAGGCAAGTTAACTAGTTTTTTTTTTTTTTTTTTTTTTTTTTTTTGTAGAGACAGAGTCTCACTTTATGGCCCTCGGTAGAGTGCCGTGGCCTCACACAGCTCACAGCAACCTCCCAACTCCTGGGCTTAAGCGATTCTCTTGCCTCAGCCTCCCGAGTAGCTGGGACTACAGGCGCCCGCCACAACGCCTGGCTATTTTTTGGTTGCAGTTTGGCCGGGGCCGGGTTTGAACCCGTCACCCTTGGTATATGGGGCCGGCGCCTTACCGACTGAGCCACAGGCGCCGCCCAAGTTAACTGAATTGGTAAAATTAGTTTGCTTGTCTGGTGAGACGTACTCATTTTTAGAATCTTGATTTTGAGACGCTAGCTAGATCTAGCCCTATAAATGTGCTGCACACGCAGCTACTGGGTCACTCAGACAGGCCAGAGCTGACTGCCGGGGTTTGATTTTAGCTCGAAAGCAGAAGCAGGTGTCAGAAGGTAAGGCAGCTTCAGGCCTCCTCCCTGACCTCCACCATCCGTGGTGCTGTCCTCAGGAGTGCCACTGCCCGTTAGCGAATGGGGAATTTCAGATAATGGGCCCTGGTGTATTGCCCTAAATATCTTTGTAACAAGATAGAATACACATCAGAAATTCACAAAGCTTTCTATGTTCAGGTGACTTTTCAGTTGCTTACTATTTAACTTTTATTCCTGAGAAAGCGTTGGCTTCTGTGATGGTAGTTTGTGTGGTGCGGCGGCTTCACGTTCCACAGAGGAAACCACAGACGTCAGGAGGCGAGGTGGCCGGCCAGACCTCCGTGATGTTACATTGCCAGGCTTCTGCGTCTGCACCTGCACAGATTGTGACCCTTGCATTGTGAAGCACAGGCCCACAGTTTGTCCTTGGCTTTAATGCAGACACATGGAGACTCCCAAAGCATAAGCTTTGGTGTGGGAATATCAGAAAAACATTGTTTGAGTGGATGTCTTGAGCCCTGTTTGTCCAACAGTGCAGCGTTTGTCTATTGGAGGGTTTTGGATGTCTCCCCACTGATGTTTTCACATCGGGAATGGAGCTTTCAGTTCCTTGGATTAATCTCTTTTCCTGAGTGTGTTTATTCTCAATAATCTGAATTTTCCTTTTTAAAGTTCCAAAATTAAATGATTTATTTTCTTGCCTAGCCCTTGACAGGTTGTTAAATAGGCCAAAATATTTATAATTCTTATAATTTAAAATATTTTGTAGTTCTGGCTGTTTTGGAGTGCATGGTAGAATAGTTGGGGATGAAGATGCCATCCCGGAGTTGGACTTCCTGAATGTGAGCGGTCAGACCTTGCAGGTTCCTCTGTGAGCAATTTTCTGTCCTACCTAAGGTAATGATGAGATGAGAGGGGCCCCACTGGACAGTGAGTGTCCTAACGGGAGCAGATCTCACACACGTGAACCAGGAGTACAGGGAACTGCCAGGCTGCATGGAGCAGGGGCTGTGCACCAGTGGTGGCTCACTCACTTACCTGAGTTAGTTCAAAATGTTAAATGCTAAAAACGTGCATCTACGTGCACACGTGTCTGGCAGTCTTTTGATAAAGGTCCACACCCAGAATTTATGGTCTAAGGTTTTCAGTTTCATTTTCTTTAAAATCAGCTACGGACTTCTAAACAATTTTGATGAAACCTGAGTGCAAAATTAATCCGGTGCTGACAGCTTTTTTCCTCCTCAATCTCTTTCTTTTTCTTTTCTTATTTTTGAGATGGAGTCTTACTCTGTTGCCCTGGGTAGAATGTTGTGGTATCTTAGCTCACAGCACCCTTAAACTCCTGGGCTCAAGTGATCCTCCTGCCTCAGCCTTCTGAGTAACTGGCTCTACAGGTGTCCACCACGATGCCTGGCTAGTTTTTCTACTTTAAGTAGAGACAGGGTCTTGCTCTTGGTCAGGCTGGTCTTGAACTCCTGAGCCCAAGCAATCTACCCGCCTCAGCCTTCCGGAATGCTAGGATTACAGGTGTGAGCCACTGGGCCTGGCCCCTGCTCAATCTTTTTTTAATTGTCCCTCCATCACCGTAGAAAACATTCATTTATTTATTTATAGCAACTCACCTTTTTCTTAAACATTTAACTTAACGTTTCATGAGAATGATTCTGTGCTTTCTCAGGATTGAGCACTGGTGGCATGAGCAGTTTTGGGACAATGGTGGTATTTCCTAGCAAGAGTATCCTCTAAGTGGAGGGAGCAGAGGAGTGGCTTAGTAGTGTTCACAGAAAGAACTATGGGAAGTAGGAATGGAGGGGGCAGACCCTGGAGCGCCTCCTGTGCCCTGCAGGACATAAATGGAATCCTGCGGTAATTTGTCCCTCTGTGAGGACTTATTACACTTAGGGTAGTGTCCTCCAGGTTCCTGTGTGTTGTCTGCCGAGGGACACTGCCGATTTCCTCTTTTGGAAACGCTGCATGACGTTCCCTTGTGTGTCTATACCGTCGTGTTCCCCCGGACAATGTTTCAGTCAAGGGCAGGCCACATACATGGCAGTGGTCCTGTCAGTTTTAATACCGTATTTTTCCTGTGCCTTTCCTATGTCTAGATACATTTGGAGACGCTCACTGCTGTGTCACACGGGGCGGATCGCGCAGAATGTGTCCTGTCATTAAGTGACGCAGGTCCGTACCCGTGTCGTCTGTTTATTCATCCCTTGACGGCCATTAAGTAATTTCCACATCTTTGCTGTTGTGAATAATACAGCCGTGAAATACCTCTTTGAGATCTTGATTTCAATTCTTTTGGGTAAATACCCCCAAGGGAGATTGCTGGTTAATTATAGCATTTCTATTTTTAGTTTTTGAGGATCCTGTTTTCTATTGTGGCTCTACCATTTTACAGGGCCACCCATGGTGTTCGCGCGTTCTGGATTTCTTCGGATCCTTGCTGATACTTGCTATCTTTTTTTTTTCCAAAATAGTCATCTTAACAGGTGTTGGGTGATAGCTTGCTGTTTTGATTTGCATTTCCCTGATGATTAGTGATGTTGAGCATCTATTCATATGCCTCCCGGCCATGTGTTATGTGTTCTTTGGAGAAATGTCTATCCCAGTCCTTTGAATACCTGGATTTAAGTGTTCCAGAAAGGAGGTGGAAATTACCAAGTACACCAGCCCTGTAGTGAAGAGCTGTTCTACCATCTCCTTGGCACGTGCTTCCTGTTGTCTCAAATCAGTGCTCAGCAGCACCTAGGACGCTTTTTAAATATCCGGGAATGAGAATATACCTGGAAGTCTGCATTTATGAGAAGCTTTCTAGGTACAAAATAAAGTGCACCACACCTTGTGAACCAACACAGCACAGAAGTTAATCAGACCTGACTGGCCATAATAGGATTCCTGGGAGTAGCAGGACTCACAAGAACCCTGAAGGACAAGTAGGATTTAGGCTGATGAGGAGGGAAATTGCTCTGTCTGTCTTCCTTAACTAATGGACTCCATACTTCATCTGATTTACAAATAACTAAATCAGGCTGGGAGTGGTGGTCATGCTTATAATTTTAGTACTTTGGGAGACTGAGGTGGGAGGATCCCTTGAGTCCAGGAATTTTAGACCAGCTTGGGCAACGTAGCAAGACCTTGTCTCTTAAAAAAAAAAAAAAAAAAAAATTAGCTAGGTGTGCTTTGCACACCTGTAGTCCCAGCGACTTGAGGTCCGAGGCAGAAGGATCACTTGAGTTCAGGAGTTGATGGCTGCAGTGACCTATGGTCACACCACTAGCCTGGGCAACAGAGCAAGACCCTGTCTCTTAAAAAAAAAACAGGGCGGCGCCTGTGGCTCAGTGAGTAGGGTGCCGGCCCCATATGCTGAGGGTAGTGGGTTCAAACCCAGCCCCAGCCAAACTGCAACAACAAAAAAATAGCCAGGTGTTGTGGCGGGCGCCTGTAGTCCCAGCTGCTTGGGAGGCTGAGGCAGGAGAATCACCTAAGCCAAGGAGTTGGAGGTTGCTGTGAGCTGTGTGATGCCATGGCACTCTACCGAGGGCAGTAAAGTGAGACTCTGTCTCTACAAAAAAAAAAAAAATTAAACAGAACAAAAACAAAATAATATTTCAGTGCCAGTGTATTTGGAACAAACATACATATTTACAGACTTGTAAAATCTGATATATTCTTGGTTTTTAAATCAAGTTGAATATCAAATTGTATTTTGGGCACGTGGTCATTATTGAGTAAATTGCTATCAAATCATTACTGAGGAAAAAGACCTTCAGGTCTCTCTTTTTATAACTTTAGTTTCAAAACTTACTCTTTCCCCCTTTGGTCCCTGTTTTCTCTAGAAATAATAGCCTCCTGGTAAATTCCAGTCTCATGATAGGATGTGGCAGGGCTTATTAAGTTTACATTAATGTGTTCTTTCTCCCAGGAATATTTGCATTTGCAGGGGTCTACCCGGTGTAAAGCACTGTCTCTTACACTTGGGTAAGGAAACCAGGTGTTTTTGTCTTCTGTCCAAATTCACTCTGGGTTCCCTCACCCTCTTCGCCAGACTCCCAAGAGCTGTGCCCGGCATGAACTCGGCACGTAACAGATCAGCGAGGGAAGGAGATGCTGGAGACCGTCAGGCCTCTAAGCAGGAATCTGCGTCTTTGAAGGCAGTCTTGTTTTGAATTCTTTCTTGAACAGAAGGCATTACTACTATTTGCCACCTCAGAGCAGGTCCCGGCTTTGAGTTTTGTTACATTTGGTCCATATAATGAAAGCCTTCCAGAGTCAACACCTTCTGTTCCTCTCTTAAAAGGTACCTTTTGTTTTGGTCCAGCCAAGTCCTGTGTGCTGGGACAGGTGCGCAGAGGCAGCCGCTGTCACAGGCTATGCATCCACTCAGGTGTGGTCCAGCCTGCGTCCATTCTAGGGGAGAATAAATAGACTCAGATGGAAACATGTCTGTTGGGGACATTTTGGAGCCTCTGTTTTCTTAGTTTTCTGACGTGACCAAGTTCAGCCAGGAGGAGGAGAAGCCGCACGTCTGGGTGTGGGGCCCACGGTGGCACCGCTGTCAGCATGCAGGGTCGGCTTTGGGGCTCTTCGCTGCCACAGTTCAGGCAGAGAGACAGAGCTTGCCTTGTATCTTGACCAAAGATTGTCGGATGGGGAGTGCTGGGTCTGTGAACATCAATTTTCTAGCTGAATCACTCAGCAAACTGATGAAAAGGATCTATAGGGAACCTGTGGAAAGCAGTTTCTGATTCTTGACTCTGGCTTCACAAAATAAAGGGTTGTGACAGCAAGACCGAGCAGCCAAGGCGTTTGCTCTTCTGGGCCGAGCTGAGTCACTCTTCTGTGTCTACACAGAATAGCAGTGGCACAGGGAAGCAGAGATGGGCTGGCAGGTGAAGAGTGGAGCCCTCAGCTAGAACCTGCTCGCCACGTCCCGCTAAGGTGCCACCACCAGACTGCATTCTGGCCTCACTGAACAGACAGGATCCCAAGAGACAGCTGCTTCTAGTCCCTGTGCCACGAGGAGCAGCCCAGCATGCTTGGCCCTGGCCTCCCTTGTCTCTGCGCCTTTCCTGGGCCGCTGACAGGAGATGTCACTTAGGACCCAGCTGTTGGGAGGATGAGCCCTCCTCTCCGACGCTTGGAGATGGAGCAGCAGTCCAGAGCCTGCTGCAGAGCCTGGGCAGCGGACAGTGGGATGCTGGTCCACCTTCTGTCCAACTTTCTCCCCTACAACTCTTCCTGGGGTGCTGTCCCAGCTGGCACATGGCTCAAGTTCCGTTTCCTGGAGAAACTGATGAGAACTCCGTGTTCTTAGTTCTGCATCTGTGAAAGAGAATCCACCAGTTTCCTACGTAGGGCTGTGAAGTTCAAGTAATTAAGGCATACGTGACCACCTCGTACAGGATGAACACTTAATGATGTGGGGCCCTTCTGGTCAGCATTCCCCGTCACGAGAAGGTGTGGCAGGATAGACTTGGTGAGGAGGGACGTGGGGTCCAGGCGCTCCCTGCTCTTCCAGGATGATAGTGGGACAGATGGCCAAGGAGCTTGTGGTTCAGAGGTGGAGCTTTGGCAGGGGCAGTTTTGTCTACTATTGTGCTGTAGGGAACACTTACTGCGTTTTCCTTTTAGAACATTATCTAGGATGTTGCTGCTGCTGCCTTCTAGTCCTGGCTCTGTGACACTTGCTCAGAATCAGGTCACTTGCCCTCCTGGAATGATGCGGAAAATGTCTCTTCATTAAGTATGGGCAGAAACAGTGACCTGTGGATCTGTGCCCAGTGGTGGACACCCTGCGCTCATGGGGGAGGGAGCGAGGCTGTCTCCTCCTTGTCTTTCTCCAGGAATCCCCGAGCAGGCAGTTTTCAGCACATGGGTCTCCAGAGGGGGGGTGTGGGCCCTATGTGTGTGTGCCTCAGGAGCCAGTGAGTTGGGGAATTCTTATACTTTTTTTTATCTTATTCTTTCCAAAATTCTGTTTTTGTTTAATTTCTGAAATGTTATAAATATACCAGCAATATATATATATATATAAAATTTATAAATAAATGCACACAACTGGAGGCATAGTGCTGGTGTCTCTGTGGAGGGTGCCCTGTGGCAGAGGCTGTCTCTCGGGCACCCCGGCTCACCAGCCAGCAAGGCCTCTGTCCTTACACGGCCACATGGTGACGATCTTGTCTCCCACCTGTCTGTGGCTCAGAAGGGTCCGTCCCCCTCAGGCCAGAGCACACACCTGGGTAGGTGGAACTCTTTCATGTAGCGTTTTACAACAGGGAGTTGGGGAAGTGTAGTTGGATTGGCATCATTTAAAACATGGAAGTAACAATGTTTTCAATTTTTTGCTTACTAAAAATGAAACATAAGTAAATACAAGTATTATTTTTGTTAGAGGGTTTTCCTCCAGCATTGGCCTGTGTGTGGCCTCTTTATTCGTGTAGAGGAAGATTGGAGATTTCTAAAAATCAAGAGCATGTCTGTGACACCTTTTGGGTTCATCACAACCCCCTCTGGAATTCTTGACCATGATACAGAATTTTGTAGGCTTTTCATTTGTAGTCGTATAAATTTTAAGAAGCAGAGGGCATTGGTATTGACATGCAAGTTAACAGGAAATATTATGAGAAGGGGACTGATTTCGTGCTTTGCCTTCCGAGTTCCTCCTGAGACGACTAAGCTGTGTTACCTAAATATGGTGTTTCTTGGTATTAGGTGTTTGTAGCGCTCAAAAACAAAGTCAGTAAGTTACCTCTGCGACAGTGTTGTGTCCTAACATCTTTTCCTTCTCTACATTTGCAGGGATTAGAGACTGTCCTTACCACACCATGTTATTTATGCAGAAGTACTTTTAAGTAGCAGCCGGAAAAGCCGTTTCTCTCCTTGTCATTATTTTAAGAGCCAATTAATCTTTAAAGGAAAAAAAAAAGATAAAAAATCAGTTCACGAGAGCAGCTTTTGCCCATAACTGATAGTTAAATTTCAATCTGTATTTTGCTATACATTTAGTTTCCATGCAGAAAATGAAATAATTTATGGGGTGGGGGGTGGGGCGCCTGTGGCTCAAAGGAGAAGGCCGCCAGCCCCATATACCGGAGGTGGCAGGTTCAAACCCAACCCAGTCCTGGCCAAAAAAAAAAACTGAAAATAAATAAATAAATAAATAAATAAAAGAAAGAAAAAAGAAATAATTTATCATTTTGTAATTATTTTAGCACGCATATAGGATTATTTCTCACAAAATTAAAATATTGTATCAGCATGTATCACTATTACTTAAAAATGTCAAAACTTGTCTGTCTGATGAATATTATTAAATATTAACCCAGAGAGTTGTAGAGTTATATATTACTATGAATAGGGTGGTTGAGTCAAAAAAACAAAACAAAACTGAAAAGCAGCCAGGGAAACCTTGGCCCGCTGACTTGCATCTGGCCCTAATTTTTGTCGTGTGTTCAGAGATGTGATGGATATCTCACGATGGCCGTTTATTTAGGATGTTACTGGGTGTATACTTTCTTACATGGTAAAAAAAAAAAAAAGAAATCTGCCAATCCAAACAGACAGGTGATCCACGTGGACTTTGAACCTGTCTGAGAGCCCAGGAGCCGGGCAGGAGGGAAGGCCTCAGAAAGACTATACACAGGCCACTCGCATGGGCAGCTGGGAGGGAGGTTGGGCCTGCCCTCCCTGCCCCATCCTTCTTCTCTCGTCTGGCACATTGGGCGTCCTGTCCATGCCAGTGGCCCCTCGTGCCACTGCTGGGCTTCTGCGGTGGTTCCAGCAGAGTTTTGTGTTCTCCGGTCCGCTCTCTGTGCAC
This sequence comes from Nycticebus coucang, assembly GCF_027406575.1. Classification (NCBI taxonomy): domain Eukaryota; kingdom Metazoa; phylum Chordata; class Mammalia; order Primates; family Lorisidae; genus Nycticebus; species Nycticebus coucang. Next base: position 4,429,808 of record NC_069790.1, read on the forward strand.
GTGTGCTTTGGACCTTTGGACTGAGGTAAGTGCTGTTCTGTGGCTGCAAGTCACCGGCCTCCCCTCCACCTGGGTCCTTGCTGGAGCAAAGGTGAGGCTTGTTGGCATCCAGCCCCCGCCAGGGGAGCCTTCTGCCTTAAACCTCTCAGTGGTCCCAGTGGTGGCTGGGGTCAGCAGCTGGGTAGCTGTCCCTGCCCTGGGTTTCTCTGGAACCTGGTTCTTTCGGTTGTCTCCTGTGTTTGCTGAGCTGTTGGCCCCTGACCTCTCTCTCAGGTCTTTGAAGTAGGGGCAGAGACAGAAATGCCACACTAGCCTTGGGAAACTGCCCTGAAGCTGAACACGGTGGGCATGGGGACTCAAAAAAATAACCAAACCAGCAAATAAAAAGAGAGTACATGCCCTGTGTTTTTGCTGTGAGTCGTCTCTGGTGGTCAGGGGTCAGAAGTGCTGCTGAGGGGTATCAGGCATCGGGCTGCTGCCAGGTACCTTGTCACAGAAGTAAGAGCGTGGCTGGCCTGCTGGGGCGTCAGCTGCCTTCAGGACACTCTGGGACTAGGAGGAAGCTGGGGCTTGGCGTCTAAGCCCCTTCCAGTCCCACAGTTAAAAGCTAGCATCTATTCACAGAGCATTTTGCCCGGCTGTGAAATTTGTCTCATATACATGCCTGTGACAGAGGGCAGCGCCCTGAGACCTGCAACACGGCACACATGACTGCTATGCTGTGATGTCCAACTTAATGTCCACTTATCAACACTTGCTTCATTTGCCTCACATGTTAGGGACTGCTTTTGTATCATCCTGTATTTTGTTTTGCCCTAACCCCGACATAGCATGTCCTCACGCCCCTGTCCATGCGTGGATGTGTCCTGCCGGCCCCCCGAGGAGGGGCTCTCGAGTTACTTCTGCTCTGCTTCTGTGACACATGGCCTTCTGCACCCACTTGCCATTTGATCCTGTGATTCTGAGTCTAGGGGCTGTGATTTGGACAGGGGGAGCTCAGATAGACTCCGGGTGGGGTCCAGGAGCCCTCCCCTTCCCATTATGGTGCCTTTTGACAGTTACGTAATCTAAGTTAGTTTCATTGTCTGTGAAAGTGGGCTGCCATAAGAGTAGGTTGGGACAGTCCACCCTGGGTCCAGCTCATAGCTAGCATTCCATCAGTGTTAGTCACCTGCTTGCCTTGTTGGAGAGGGGACACACTCCCTGTGTCAACTACTTGTGTAAAGGAATCATTACAAAATGTTTGGTAGTTGCCAAGAAGTTCAGTGACATAGGATTGTGTCATTGACGGCAGTACAACCCAACAAAACCGGTCTAGCCGGTTTCTTCTCCCAGGCCTTGCTGGGTAGCCCTTGAACTTACAGTAAGGCTGGCTGGCCCTGAAACCAGGGAGCCAGGCAGCCACACCTGGGAGCTCTCTGTCCTTACAGTATTGGAGTTTCAGCCAAAAGCACTGAGGTGTGGGCTCCATGCTTACCACCAAAGTAGGGGCCTCCACCTCACTGCATGAAAACAAATATTTTTTTGCCCATGAAGAAGTTATAAATGTCATTGTGACATTTTCTCAGCATGTCTCTGTCATTGGCCCCTTTAAACCTTAAATCCTTCAGCTTCCAGGTAGTCTGTAGTCATGAAGAAGTCTTGATCACGTGGCTAGTTTGAGCTCAGGGCAGACCGTGCTCCCCTGTGTGGGTGCTGCAGCAACCCAGGCCCTGTTGCAGACCAGAGCCCACGGCTGGATTTGCAGCACCCTCGGGGACTGGCTCTGCCTCTGGGTTTTGTTGCCCAGATGGTAAAGTGACTTCACGAACCTGCCTGCACATGGGCAGTTGGTCCCTGGGTGCTGACCACAGCACAGGGACCTGACTGTGCTGGGGAGTTGGCATGTCCTCCTGGGCTCTCAGTAGTCCTCCAAGCTGCCCCTCCACCCCCTTCCCTGTCTCCGTGCAGGACACCCCTACCACAGGTATCAACCCAGCAGATTCCTGGAGGCTGGAGTGGCCACCATCCTCCCTGTGCCAGTTTTTATGGCCTTGGCTCTCAGCTCTTGCAAGCTTGTTTTCAGGCTCCTGAAATGCTCATCTGATTTCCTTGGTCCAGCCCCATGTAGTTCTCATCCACCCTCCACATTGCTGCCAAAAGTATAATTTTTGAAACACACCCCTCTGACCCTTCATCCCCTGCTGAGGGCCTTCCATTTGCTGCCTCTCCTCACAGCCACCTACTTTTACTGATTGATTGAGGCAAAGTCTCACTTTGTCACCCTTGGTAGAGTACTGTGGTCACAGCTCACAGCAACCTCAAACTCTTGGGCTCAAGCGATTCTCTTGCCTCAGCTTCCTTAGTATCTAGGACTACAGGTGCCTGCCACAACGCTGCCTATTTGTTGTTGTTGTTGTTTAGCAGGCCCAGGTTAGGTTTGAACCCACTTGCCCTGGAGCATGTGGCCTGCGCCCTAACGGCTGAGCGCAGGCACCCAGCCCCATCCTGCCTCTAGTGGCGGCGCCAGGCATCTCCTTCTCAGCCTCACTGACTGCAGTGCGCTCACGGGGCCCTGGTCTGAACGCACCTCTGGCCCCTTTTCCCCAGTGCTGCACAGATCCAGTTCACAGCAGGACCCTCTCCCAGGGCCGCCCTCTGGGTTTGGGGGAACTTCTGGTGACCTGGTGGGGACTCCACGCTCCATGTGCTACTGTTCCTAGTAGGAATGCCCCAGTGTGTTCTGACACCCTGCCTGCAGATCCCAGCGACACGCCAGGTCTGCCTGCCTCGGTGTGGTTCATCCACGTCCTGCCTGGGGCCCCCGTTCCCCTGCACACCGGCTCCTCTCTCCTGACACCTATTCTTAGGCTCTTTGGCAGACTGGTCACGTGCCTCTGTACCCTGCATATCCCCCTACGGGGTGCCAGGCCCACTTCTCAGCCTTGCTGCCTGAGGCCTGCTGCGAGGCAGGGTGAGCTACTGCTTATCCTGCGTCTGTCTTTACCTCCCCATTTTTTACCCTGTGTTCCCAAGCTCGCCACTTGGCATTTCCTGAGCACGTACCCTGGGGCAGGCTGGCCACGTGCTGCTGCTTGAGTGCAGGCATGTCTGAATAAACCCTGTCACCCAAACTGCCTGGACTTTTTCTCCCAGTCTTCCATGTGACGGTAAGTAGGAGCTTGTCACTCTCAGGGCCCTCTTGTTTCACGGGCACAGAGACCTGGCTGTGTCCTCTGCACTTCCCTAGCCTGGCTGCCTGCGAGTGTCCCTTCCTAATGGGGCATCTGCCCTAATGTCTCAGACCCATGAAGCTGCCCACCCGGTCCTACTGTCCTGCTCGCTCTTCAGCTTGTGACTTCAGTTAACTCTCTCTTCCTTGAAACTTCCCCTCCTGGTGTCCTAGGTCAGGGGCCCTCTCCTCATTTTCCTGCTGCTTTCTCAGACTCCTTTCAAGAAATGATGGAGAGGTGAAAGGGAAGCCTGGAGGGCTACTATCAGAAGGGCCACCTGGTGGAGGTTTCTTTGCGCACACGGCTGGGTGCAGAGGAGCTGTGCTGGGTGCTTGGCGGCATGTACAGGTGTCCTGGGGCAGGAAGGCAGGCAGTGCCTCAGGAGCCTCTAGGGAGGGTGGCTGGTGGTGTGGAAGGAGAGGCAGGCCGGGTTGAAGTGGGCGTGGAACCTGAACCCACCTCCTCACACTCTAGGGAAGTCGTGGCTCGGTGCAGATGAGATCTTGTTATTACCCTGCCTGGCGTCCTCCCTGGCTCTACGGTACGGCCCAGGCTCTGCTGCTGGTCCCTGTACCCCGTCCACGGCTGCCCTTCTGAGACATCCCTGCAACCCTGGTTCTTTTTTTTTTTTTTTTGTTGAATCATAACTGTATACATTGATATGATCATGGGGCATCATACACTCGCTTCATAGACCATTTGACACATTTTTATCACAATGGTTAACATAGCCTTTCCGCCGTTATCTCAGTTACTGTGCCAAAACATTTACATTCTACATTTACCAAGTTTCGCAAATACCCCTGTAAGATGCACCACAGGTGTGATCCCACCGATCCCCCTCCCTCTACCCACCACCCCCCCCCCTTTCCCACTTCCCCCTGTTCTTGATACATCCTGTACCCTTTCCCTTTTCTCCTCTTCACACAGGTCTACCCTCTGTGCTGGTCCTGTTTTTCAACACTTAGCTCAGCCCTCGCCTAGGGGGTCATCCCTTGAGGCCACCACCCCTCTTCCTGATCCGGAAAGATCTCATGCTCTCATCTCGAGCTCCCAGGGTGTCCTGTGTGAGCCTTTCTTGCATCACGAGCTATGTCGTTGGCAGCATTGGTTTGCCCATGTTCCCTCCCAGCAGTGCACCTGCGCTGGGAGCGCCAGCCTGCTCTGGCGCTCTGCTCTGCTCTGTGGATGGTCCCAGAGATGTGGTCAGAACGTGTCCCAGAGACTGACCACAGAAGCAGCCAAGGTCCCTGAGCGGTGAAGAAATGCAGAAAAGTTGTAGTCTTTCTTCCATTTCATTTTCAGTGCAGTTCTATAAATAAGTTATGCAAGATCCATTTTGTGATTTGTTTCAGGTGTTTAAAAATACTATAATACATAATTTTAACCGTTAGTTGAAGTAGTGCACACTTTTAAATAATAACATGTTTATTGTTTATTAATTTTTATAGTAGTAAATTATAACTATCTTAAGTAAGTGCTGCTTCCAGTTATAAAAAACAGATTTCAAAAATAGCCATCTTAATTCCAAGGAACTAATTTTAAATTAGTGAATAAGAACATTATTACAGGTAAATAAATAAAATGTTCCCTTAGTTATGGCAAATATACAGTGTCCTGAGAGCTTCATTTTAACATTTATTTTCATCAATCAAAACATTTTCTCATTGATTATAAGTCTTTTCTTATAGGAATTGAGAATGGAAATTTCATAAAATTAGAGTGTATTGGGAGTGCTTTTGTTAATGCATCTGGTTTTCTTTAGATCAGGTTATTCTGCTAAACATTAAAATCACTCTAGTTTCTTTTCTTACATATTCTGTGTGATTAATGCCAAATATTAGCAATGTTTTTAAAAAAACATAATTTTAACTGAAGTGTATTTTATCTATACATCTTACAGGTATGTGTATGTTTTGTAGATTTATCTAGGTAATCCTAAAGTAAATAACTTATTGTCAAATAAAGCTTTTTCACCTTAAACATTAGGCTCATAAACCTCCTTTCTTTTGAAGAAAGAATCTTTCTTGGATCATTATGAAAGTTTTGAGATACACGAAAATGAAGAAAAGTAAAATCTGCATGGATTGGAGCAAATGAAGCCCTCCCAGCACACTGATAAGGCCCAGCAAGTTGGAACTTGCACAGGTGAATCAGAAAGGACGCTCGGCTGTGTTTCTTGGAAGTGAAAAAAATGGACCATAACTAAGTCTGTCTCAAAATTTTCCTAGTGACCTATGTATATTGCTTAACAATATTTAGTATTATGAATATATAAATTAACTTCATACTTTATAAAGTCATACGGTGCTGTATACAGTTCAGGGCCTGCGCCCACTGGGCTGCACCCCTCTACTCTCTGCAGCTGATCTATCGTCTGTCCCTGGTCAGGTTAAACCAGAAGAGAGTTCCCTGTCTGCCTGCGTCGTTTGGTCTCTGCATGTAATAGCTTCTATGCGTCAAACATTGGTGTTGTATCCGTTTTACTGAGGGAAGAAGAAGCTGGGAAACTGTCAGAGTATTTTCTTTTTCAGCATGTGGTTAGGGACATAATTCACTATTTCACACCATGTCCTCACCATGAGGGAGGGTCTGTAGGACACTGGTCCTCCTGGGCTCTGATGTCCTTACCGGAGACTTGTGAGCTTTGAATGTGGCATCACTTTCCGTGTTTGCCAGGACTAGGGGAAGCTCAGTTTGTCTTGTGGCTCTGCATAGAGAGCAGACAGCGGTTTGGCATCGTGCACTAGCCTTACCTGGACGGGTTCAGCCTCTGCCTTCCGGGCTTCCTTGCTCCGTGTTACCATCGTGTCTGTGTTATATAAAATGCAACGAACGAAGAAGGGAGGTTAGAGAAGGAAATTTTAACTCTGTTCTGATGCTATGGGTAAAAATCCGGTGTCTAGAAAATATGGCATTCGTGTATTTTAGGCAGTACCTGGGGAAAGCAGGCTGTCCTACGGGAAATACATTTGAGTTAAACAATATAGTGAGATAATAAACCTGCTCATCAGAGCCAATGTCATCATTTAACAGCTGGAGATCTCCATCAAGTCTCATGGCTTCTCCAGACTTCCATTTCACTAGAACACTGGCCCTCTTCCCCTGGGTTTGCTGTGAGCACGGAACACACACACACCCCGCGTGAGGCTGGGCTGTGAACACAGAAGGTGTCACGGGTGTGAGTCTGTGCTGCTGCTCCCAGCCATCTCCTTGGGAGCTTTTCCATGAGATCCTGGCTTCTAAGTAAAAGCCCAGACCCATGCTGGTGTGGTCACTGCCTCTTTGTTGCGTTCTAAAATTGGGCACTGCTTGAAGGGCCCTGACAGTGGGCTTTCTGGACACACAAAGATGTGCTCATGACCCTGAAGCATTAGCTTTCAAACGATCCTGGGAACAGAGCATTTGGAGTTGGCTCCTATAGGGAATTTTGTGGCCGACCCTTTGTGCCTTGACTTGGGGCCTTAACGTAGTGCTCCAAAGTATATGTAGGTTGAGAATGCTCATTTGTTCTTGGTCATACAAAGTACTCGGGGCAATATGACACAGAGTCAGTTTAAAGGACTAGAGTCTTGGTTGTGCCTGGGAACCCTCCATCTTTGTGCTTGTCACTAGTGTGCAGCTGTTGTGACAGTGCGGCCTAAGATTCCAGGGTCTCCCGAACAAGGAGTCAAAACAGCCACCAGACCTTTGGGGGAGAGAGGGCTATGTGTGAGCCCCGAGTCCAGGCTGCTGGACATGGAGAACCAGCCAAACACGCACAGGGTGGGCGTCTTGCTCTGCGTGGAGCCTGGGGAGACCGCAGGGCCAGGGCGGTGTCATGCCCGGCCAGCCTTCATTGCTCCTGTGTCTGTCCTGGGATGATTCTGCCCACCTGGTCGTGTAGTCATCAGAATGTTGGGCGTTGACACGCACCTCGTGCGGCTCCCTGCAGGCGATGATTCCTGGCAAGTCCCGCTCCTGTTCATCACAGGACTTGTGCACCCCTTGTTTTTGCCAGTAGCAAGTGGGTCTCGGCAGGAGGATCGATCAGTGAAGCCACTGGTCACTCTGAGCACATGCTCAGTCTTCTTATTTGTTCTCTTTCCTGGGTGAACCCACAGCTGGCCAAACGTCCAGCCATGTTCCTCCAGCCTCCTGGAAGTGCAGACTCCCTCCTCACCCATGGTAGACATGCCCTGAGAATAAGGGCGGTGGTCTCCCGACAAACATCGGAGGTCCCCTTGGTGTCATCTCACATTATTTCTCTAGCTGAATCCACAGTTATCTTGTAAAGAGGAGACAGAGGAATGTGTGGCTGTTCCCAGAGGGGGAACGTGTAAAAGTCCACACAAATTAGCTGAATTGAACCGTAGTATTTTACATATTCAGAGAACAAAATAGGATCAAAATTGAAAAAAGTAAATCATAAGCTTGAAAACAAACAGAAACAATGAAACTAACTGCCTTAAGTTGATGACACTACTACCCAGAATAAAGACTTAGTGCTGAAAATTTTGAATAGTTTTCTGACCGTATACCTTTTTTTTTTTGTAGAGATAGTCTTACTTTATCACCCTTGGTAGAGTGCCATGGCGTCACACGGCTCACAGCAACCTTCAGCTCCTGAGATTCTCTGGCCTCAGCCTCCCGAGTAGATGGGACTACAGGCGCCGCCACAACGCCCGGTTATTTTTTGGTTGCAGTTTGGCCGGGGCTGGGTTTGAACCCGCCACCCTCCGTATATGGGGCCGGCAACCTACCCATTGAGCCACAGGTGCCTCCCTCTGACCTTATATCTTTAGCAGAATATACTTTAAGGACAACAACAACAAAAAAATGGCAAAAACTGTTGAGATTTATCTGGTACAATTATAGTTAATAGTGATTTTGGTGTTCTAACTGTTAAATTATTTTTCAAGCACTGTAGGATAGTAGAGAAGAACAAATTATACTGATGATGTTGGGAAGCGAAGTTTTAGCTGCTACAAGCAGTGTGAATTCTCTCTCTGAGTACACACACACACACACACACACACACACACAGAGCAAGGACACGTTTCTCACTCTAATTTCCACGGGGGACTTTGGAGAAGTGGCTGATTCCAGGTCTAGAGGAAGATGAGCCTGGGGCTCATTGTGTCAGGAAGTGAGACGGTGTTCAGAGGCCTGTGGTGGGGGTGTAAAACGGGCCTGAGAGTTGACTTGCAGGGCCTTCTGGCAAGAGTAAGCATAGTGATAGATGATAATATATTAAATGAAAAGATTTTTCAAAAAAATAATCTGTGCAGTGTTCTCAGATAAAGAGGAGAGAGAAAGAAGAAACGTCAGTTCAATAAATGCCTATGAAATAATGCATTTTAAAAATCACTGTTTTGCAACCTTGACCTAGGCAAGAATCATGTTTGGATGCTTTTAGCACTGGGTGAAAGAATATTGGAGAATTGAGTATTATGCATTCTCAAGTATCATCCCACAGATTATCTAATACTTATGAAACGAAAAAAACATAACCTTACCATGACACAGTCCTCAGGCCAGCTTCTTAAGCTAGTGCTATAATTCACCCCCTCCCGCTTTGAAGCAGCCCAGCCACACACGCCTCCTTGTGTAATGCTGTGAGAAATCATCTATACTGCATAGTAGCATTTTTGCCAAGAAATACTTTTAATCTGAATTGAATGATAAGAAATGGTTGAACAGGGTGGCACCTGTGGCTCAGTCGGTAGGGCGCCGGCCCCATATACCGAGGGTGGCGGGTTCAAACCCAGCCCCAGCCAAACTGCAACCAAAAAATAGCCGGGCGTTGTGGTGGGCACCTGTGGTCCCAGCTACTGGGGAGGCTGAGGCAAGAGAATCGCTTAAGCCCAGGAGTTGGAGGTTGCTGTGAGCTGTGTGAGGCCACAGCACTCTACTGAGGGCCATAGGGTGAGACTCTGTCTCTACAAAAAAAAAAAAAAAAAGAAATGGTTGAACAAATTGAGAACATTCTTTAAAACAACTGCAGTGAAGACTTCACAAAACTCACTTTCATGATCCTAAAAGTTGTGTGGAATTACTAACACAAGAGACCCAGACCAGCTAAAACAGTCTTGAAAAAGAGCGACACTGGAGGACTCCTCCGTGCTGATTTCAGAACTTACTGTAAGGTAAGTAATTAAGAAAGTGTGGTACAAGCTTGAGGATAGACTTAGAACAGTGGAACAGAGCTGAAAGTCCAGAAGTAAACCCTTACATTTATGGTCAGTTGATTTTCATCAAGGGTGCAAGTCCACTCAAAGGGGAAAGAATAGCCTTTGTAACAGATGGTGCAGGGACAACTGAATATCCACCTGCAAAAGAAGAACAATGGACCCCTCATTTAGACTGTGCACAAATATAAACTTGAAATGGGTCATAGCCCAAAATGTAAGAGCTGAAATTATAGAACTCTTAGAAGAAAACATAGGAATAAAGCTTTCTGATCATGGGTTAGACAAGGCCTGTAGCACAAGAGACAAAAGAGAACAAGGATAAATTGGATATCATTAAAATTAAAAACTGTCCTGCTTTAAGGAACACCATTAAGAAAGGGAAGGCAGGGTGGCGCCTGTGGCTCAAAGGAGTAGGGCGCCAGCTGTATATACCAGAGGTGGTGGGTTCAAACCCAATCTCGGCCAAAAACTGCAAAAAAAAAAAAAAAAGGGAAGGCAACCTACAGAATGGGGTAAACATTTGCAAATTTAGTATCTGATAAGGACTTGTATTCAGAATGTATAAAGAACTCTTACAGCTCAACTGTAAAGAAACAAATAAAACAATTGAAAAGTGGCCAAGGGATTTCTGCAGACACTTCTCCAAAAAAGATATCCAGATGGCCAGGTGAAAAGATGTTGAGTATCCTGGGGGAAACCCAAGTCAAAACCTCAGTGAGACACCACTTCAGCTCCTTTAGCATGGCTGTAATAGGAAGGAAAGGCAGTAACACGTGTCGACGAGGATGTCGAGACATGGAAACGCTCCTACGCTGCCCATGGCAATGCAGAGCGATGCAGGCGCTTTGGAAAACAGTTCAGCAGCTCCTCAAAACGTGGCTGGTGTTTGAGCATACGGCACGACAGTGTCACTCCTGCCCAAAAACATGCGGTGGCATGTCCACACAGAAACGTTTACACACATGATAACTGCAGTATTCATTGTGGCCCAAAATGGAAACGACTAAAAGCTGTTGAACGGGTAAACAAAGTATGGCGTCTTCATACGGCTGAACATAGTTTAGTGATAAGATGGGCTTGTGCCACCACGTGGGTGCACCTTGAAGATACTGTCTGAGTGAAGCAAGCCACTCACAGGAGGCCACCTGTTACATGGACCCATTTATAGGAAATGTCCAGAGTAAATAAGCAGATCCAGAGAGACGGAAAATAGATTAGTGGCTGCCCAGGGCTGAGCAGATGGGAGAGAAAAGGAAAGTGATTGCTCGTGGGAATGGTAAGAATACTACAAAATCAACTGTGGTTATGGACCTCAATCTGTGACTATATGGAAAACTATTGGATTGTGCTATATATTCTGGCAAGTTGTATGGCAAGTGAATCATATTTCAATAAAGCTGTTGTTAAAAGTCAAGGTCTTGAACAGTAGAACAGAACAAAAATACAAGAGAGAGTAAAGGGACGTGACAGCGAAATCCAGAGCGTGAACCTTTGTTGAATCCTGGATCAAAAAAAGCCATAAGAGATGATTTAGGGACACTTGAGGAAATTTGAGTTTATGTTTGATGTTAAGCAACATTTTCTTTGGAGAATTCAACATAAGGATCATGATACAGATGTTATCTGACAACTATTTTTAAAAGCAAATTCTGGGTGGTGCCTGTGGCTCAAAGGGGTAGGGCACTTAACCCCCTATGCTGGAGATGGCGGGTTCAAACCCAGCCCCGGCCAAAAACTGCAAAAAAAAAAAAGCAAATTTTAAGTGAATCTAAGCTATTTTAAGCCACTAGTAGCTTTGCTTAGATGGCTTTGGCATAGGTCATTTACAAATGGTCATACTCGGGCTGTGTGCTATGTAGGTGGCAGTGTCCTGAAACGGGCGCACACAATCCCCTGTCACCAGGGTGCCCGGTGAGTGACACAGAGCTCTTGCTATTCCAGCTTCACCCCTGGCATGTTGTGAGTTAGTATGGTGCGTGATATATTTTGTTCTCTGGGCTCCTAGAGTTAGTAGCTATGCTGTTTATAGGAAACAAGACATCTGATCATATACATTCCTTGGTGTCCTCTCCTTTGTATTTTTTTGTGTACTACAATTAGCAGGTGTGACCCTGGCACTCCTTTACCAGTCATGGCTCAAGATGTTATTGATTGCTGGGTGTGGTGGCTCACGCCTGTGATCCCAGCCCTCTGGGAAGCCAAGGCAGGTAGATCTTCTGAGCGTAGGAGTTTGAGACCAATCTGAGCAAAGCAAGACCCAGTCTTTAATAAAAATGGAAAAGTTACCCTAGTGTTGTGGCAGGTGCCTATAATCCCAGCTACCTGGGAGGTTGAGGCAGGTGATGGCTTGAGCCCAGGAGTTTAAGGTTGCTGTGAGCTTGGCTGATGCGATGGCCTTCTAGCCTGGGCTGCAGAGGGAGATTATGTCTCAAAAAACCCCAAAAATGTTATCAATCATTTAAAATTTGGAATGTGTACTACAAAGAATGTCGTTGTCATTAAGTTAACTTAATTGCATTATAAAAATAATTGCAAGTAAGCTTTTTTGTAATCAGTCAAATATTGGAAAAAGTACTTTAAAGCAGGAAATCATAAAATATGATTTAATTACTTTATTTTAATGAAAACATGTAGAGTACCTTTTTTGGCCAGTTCTCCGATGTAGGCTCAGGCCCTTACTTGGCTGTAGGCAGAGCTCTGTGGGTTTGCTGGGGTTTCTGGCATCTGGGAGCCCAGGCAGGAGAGTGAGTGGGCCGCATGCAGTCCGGCCTGTCTCCGCTCACCACACCGTGAGTCAGGAACATTGTACTTGAAGGATGGCCACCTTTTCCCAGGCCACTTCCAGCCATATGTGGGTCCACTGTTTAAGCTTCAAGAGCAACTTTGCAAACCATTTCATTAATATATGAATTAGAAATTTCAGGTTCAGTTTCTTTAAATTACCGGGCCATTAAAAAATACTTGCACAAAAATCTGAGTAGTAATTGCCTCTACATTTTATAACTGCTCCATTCTGTCCTTTATACTTTTCTGGCCCACAGCCAATCAAAGAATATTTTTTTTTTTAAATAAAGATAATAACTTTTTCATTAAATGTGTCCTTAGCATTTTACCAAGTTTTCATAGGACCGTCAACTGTTGGCAAACTTGAATTTCATCATTTACATAATACTGAATTAAATTATATGATCATAGTAATATCAGCAACTGACAGTGGTAAATTTGCTTTGCTTTGGGAATCTGTAAAAGTCAACTAGAGGGAAAAGTTCTCAGACTGTGGCCCTGTTACCCTCTGACTGCAGAGCTGTATAGTGGGGGGTGGGCACAAGCCTTGCTTGCCAGAGAGAGAGAGAGCTGTGCTTCTCAGGCCGGCTGTCCCTGAGGTTGGTTGGGGGAGCGTCTACTCTGCATTTTATTTGTGGGATTTGGTGTTCATCTCCTCATCCTTAAGGAAATTTTCACAGAGCTGAATCTGTACCGGGCAGGATGAGCCTCTTGGCAGCATTGTCTGGGAATCTCAGTGTCATTCTGATGAATTAAAGAATGGTAGAGAGCTGAAAGTGGAAAAACAAAGCATTTCTTGAGGAGTAAAAGTAAAATAAAAGGAAAATGCGATGGGAGGAAGTTACAAAGAAATGTGGGTGGGCTCTGCTTGGAGAAAAGCTACCACATTTATTGCACTGATAAAGGCATAATTAAAGGGAGTGACATTGGAGTCCTTTCTTTTAGAATTCAGGTGATTTGTCATTGAAGGAATGAAGAAACTAGACCCCTCGCTCTGCCCTCAGTGGGAACCTGATCCATTGTATGGCAGTGAGGTCACGTTTGTCTCTCCAGGCACATGTCCCGTGGGAAGGAAGGGAGAGAGAATGTCCAGGGATGCCTCATGTTTAAGGTGAAGCAGAATATTACGTGTGTGTGTGTGCTGTGTACAACTCGTTCCCTGCCTTTCCCAAGGTTCAGTTTTGGTGTTGCATATCCTGGCATCTCCCTGGATGGGCCTCCTCACACCCCAGGTCTCACAGACACCCCCTGGAGCACCATCCGTCTGGAGCTTCCACAGAGCAGTCCTGAGCGACAAGAGGCAGATAGTGGGCCTGGAAGTTCTAACCTTTAAACTTCTTGCAGAGGTATAAAGGCAGATGTGTGTAAATTTATCTGTTTTTATTTTTGGAAAGGCTATGTTCAGAACAAGTCTTAACCCAGTTTATTCTAGTTACATTTTAAAATCCTTAGGTCATTGGGATATTACCAATGGGTAATATCCTTTTGGGCTCAGAAAAAGTAAATTCTGTCTGGGAGATAAAGATTCTACAGTTCCCCCTAATTAAACTTTTATTTGAGGTATTTCTCAATACATTGGGGATGACTGAATAATTTTCTTCTTAAAAATCTGGTCTAATAACTAGTCATCATTTTTGGGTATATCACTGTTATTTTGTCTGGGGCTTCTTTTATTTTTATTAAATTTTTTTTGGTCATGAAAGGTATTTTTCCTATCTCTTCTAAGTTTCAGCTACTCATATTTAGATACTTACGTGAGACTAAATAAGTTAAGAATCACTAAAACTGGGTGGCACCTGTGGCTCAGCGGGTAGGGTGCCAGCCCCATATGCCGAAGGTGGCGGGTTCAAACCCAGCCCCTGCCAAACTGCAACAAAAAAATAACCGGCCGTTGTGGCGGGCACCTGTAGTCCCAGCTACTTGGGAGGCTGAGTCAAGAGAATCGCCTAAGCCCAAGGATTTGGAGGTTGCTGTGAGCTGTGTGAGGCCACGACACTCTACTGAGGGCGATAAGGTGAGACTCTGTGTCTACAAAAAAAAAAAAAAGAATCACTAAAACTGAGGTAAACTGAAAATGTTTTGTGTCATTAGAAAATAATCTTTAGACCAGGCATGGTGGTTCTTGCCTATAACCCAGCACTTAATGGAGGCTGAGGCAGGAGGATCACTTGAGGCTAGGAGTTTAAGGTCAGCTTGGACAACACAGCAAGACCCCCGTTTCTTAAAAAAAAAACCACAAAAAACAACTGGGCATGGTGGCATGTGCCTTTGTCCTCGCTCCTTAGGAGGCTGAGGCAGGAGGATTGCTGGAGCCCAGAAGGTCAAGGCTGCAATGAGCTGTAGTGGTACCACTGCACTGCAGTTGGGGCAACAGAGTGAGACCCTGTCTCAGCAACAAAGAATCATTAGTTCCCTATCTGTAATCATGTGTGCAGTTATGTACATTCACAATACATGTGTTCAGAGGCTCGCCCTCTATCCTGACCATCTAACTGACTGTGACGGTGAGTCGTGAGCCAGCAGACTGACAGTGATTTTGAGGTGTCTGTGCCCAGCTTCGTCCTCGGACGTGTTTTTCTGGTGTCTCCTTGAAGAGCTACAAAGCCCGTGGTCAGGGTGCACCACAAGTGGAGTTCTTCCGGTAACATCATGTCTGAATCCAGGGGACACAGCTGTCATGCTTTATAAGGAAGTTTTTTTTTGCTTTTGTCTGTGTATTTGTTTTGAGACAGTCTCCCTCAGTCACCTGGGTAGAGTGCTGGGAGTCCCAGCTCACAGCAACCTCAAACTCCTGGGCTCAAGTGATCCTCCTGCCTCAGCCTCCCAAGTAGCTGGGACTGCTTGGTGCCCACTACTACACCTGGATAGTTTTTCTATTTTTAGTAAAGACAGGATCTTATTGTTGCTCAGGCTGATCTTGAACTCCTGAGCTGAAGGGATCCTCCTGCCTTGGCTTTCCAGAGTGCTACAATTATGGACATGAACCACGCCACCTAGTTATAAGGGAGTTTTGAGGTACGAGCCATTTCATAATTGGGGTTTGCAGTGGGAAGATCATTCTTTACATCAAATTCTTGTATATTTATATGCCTTAAGGTGGTGGACTCTAAAATTCTCTGTGCAAACACTCCTTAAAAAAAAAACAAAACTAAGTAAAATAATCCTTTTGGGTCTTATTTCAATAGTAATTCAGGGCAAGTCTGCCTTAGAATAAGTACAGTAGTGTCAAATACAGCAAAAGTCAACTTGGAGACTATTTTCCGGAGCGACGCAGACCTCGCAGGAGCCTGCAGGGGCTTTGTCTGAGAGTGGATTCTGGATGCTTCCCTCCATCTGCCCTGGTGTCTACCTTTGTGCACTTCCCTCAAAAGAAAAGCAAAGCCACCATTTCTTCCATCCTGCCAATTAGTCCTGTCTCAAAAGTTTTAAGATTTTTGGCAGCGCCTGTGGCTCAAAGGAGTAGGGCGCCGGCCCCATAAACCGGAGGTGGCGGGTTCAAACCCAGCCCCGGCCAAAAACTGCAAAAAGAAAAAAAAAATGTTTTAAGATTTTAAAAGCTAATTCCTATTTCCTTTACAATTGCTGACTCTCCCAGGGAAAGTGTAGTCTTATCTGTTATTTAGACTTTGCTAGCAACAACCTCGGGACACCTTGTACCAAAGGTCCATTTTGATAGTTGAGGAGGAGGAGCGAACACCACCCATAGGCTTTGGTAGCATGAAGAGACACACCCCAGAGAGGGCAGAATGGCCCCAGAAGAACAGACTCCAAGTTCACACTGTCAGGGCCTGTCTCAGTTGGGAGGCCTTTGGAAGACTCAACTCTGTTTAGGGCCTCTGGTCTTTAAGACCCAGGCCTGTGGTTGAGCCTGGTAGATGGGAGATGGAAGGGAGGTGATGCCCCGGCTCAGGACTGGAGGGTACAGTCACAGCAAGGTACAGACCATGTTCACAGTGTGCAGTGGTCCTGTGGCCCCTGGGCTTGCAGGCCTGATGTGCATGATGATTGCAGGGCTTGCCTCTGAGTTGGCTTTGATGAGTCACTGGGCCATGCTGGGCCCTGATGCTCGGGACTCAGTTCCCTCTGGGAGGTGTTCCCTCTGGGCTCTTCAGGGAGCACAGCTAAATTTTTATTATAACAATTTACCAATGCAGTCATTTATTTTTATGTAGTTTAAAAATAAATAAGAATGTAAAGGAGTCATGTGCACATACAAACCCATTTGTTCTTGCCTAACTTTGGAAGGTGTCTGCAAGATGACAGTCTGTGTATAAGTGATGGGACTTCAAGTCAGGGACATGACAGAGTGGTGACTGCAGTAACTCTTCCTTCATAGACATGTTAATCCTTCATTAATCAGCATTTAATGCATTTTATTGGGATGAGATGGCCCTGGTCTAATGGCACAACCTGTAGTGTGCAGCCCCACCGAGGTTGACCATGAGGGCAGCAGGGACGCTGGGCTCTATGCAGGGGTGGGAGGGGTTTCAGCTGTGGAGCTTTGGGGAGTGAGCGTGGATTGGAGGTGGAAGGAGAGACAAGCGGGAAGCCCAAGTTGTTTGATGCCCTGTTGACAATACGTGGCCTTTGCAGAGGGCTCCGGAACTGTCACCAGCCCTGCTGGTGGGGCTGCCTTGGACAGTCATGCTGCAGGCCATTTGTCCCCTGGGTCTAAGTTATATGGCAAAATGGTACCTTCTTGATACAGTCTTTTATTTCAAGTAGGGAATTTATATACTTTACTTGCTTTTCTGCATTAAGGCTAGGATATTATTGTTTTTTTTATTTTAGTTTAAAATTCATGGAGTGCTTAAAAAGTGTGAAGTATTTTTTTTTTTAAATTAAAGCATCAAATGCTTCTTTTTTTTTTTTTTTGTAGAGACAGAGTTTCACTGTACCGCCCTTGGTAGAGTGCCGTGGCGTGACACAGCTCACAGCAACCTCTAACTCTTGGGCTTACGCGATTCTCTTGCCTCAGCCTCCCAAGCAGCTGGGACTACAGGCGCCCGCCACAACGCCCGGCTATTTTTGGTTGCAGTTTGGCCGGGGCTGGGCTTGAACCCGCCACCCTCGGCATATGGGGCCGGCGCCCTACTCACTGAGCCACAGGCGCTGCCCAAGTGTGAAGTATTTTTTAAACGCTACTCAGTAAAAGTAAATTAACACATACATACCACATGGTATAATTCATAGATACCTAATTTTGCATTTGCTGAGATCTTTGCTGTGTTGAAAATTAAGTCTTTGAATAATATATTATTTTTTGGTAAAATTATTTGCTCACCAAATTGCAAGTACTCTCCAGTACTGTCTCTTACCCACCTGTGTTTTGCATAGTTTAATGCTGCCATAATACCAGATTAAATCTGTTCATGGTTTTTTGAATAGTGCCTTAGGGCTTGCAAAGTGCCTTTTTGCATATTTAATTGTGGCATGCTTTCTTCTGGTGTAAATAGTTACGTGTCTGCCAGTTCTAAGAGATTCTTCGCTTCTTGAGATCTGAGACCACAAACTGTAGGAAGACAGTTCAGGAAACTGTCCTGGGAAATACCCTGTAAGTTGTAAGGTCCTGATACATGTTTACAGAATGCGAAAAGTTGTGTTTAGAGTTTTCTATTCTTTCTATATTATTTCTTCTGAGTGTAATTCACTTATGCAACAGATACGTGTTAAGCTCACATTTTTACACGCAGCTCTTAGCTAGTCCGGTGGGAGAACAGAAGCTGCTACTCTGAAGGAGGGAGTGGACCAGGAAAAATGTTGTACAGCTATAGAGAAAGTGTTCAGAACCAAGGAATTGGAATTGGAATTTAGAGGGTGCAGAAAGTCCTCTTGATTCGGGGTCAGGGAGAGGAGGTGCAGCTGGGTGGGATGGTCTTCAGGAAGAGCTGGTGTTGTGTTGGACATCAAAGGCCTTCCAGGTGGGGGGCCAGCTTCACAAGACCCTGATGGTGTGAAGGCAGGGGTGCCGGGAGCTGCAGAGCTGGTATGGTCAGTTAAGGCAGGGAGGTGGCAGTTTGGCTTTAAAGACCCCAGTTTTGGAAAGTTGTGAGGAAATTGAGGCAGTGAGCATAGGGCCATCCTATGGGCAAGGTTTCCCTTTTGATGGCAGGAGGTGTGGAAGAGAAAAGGCGAGGGCAGTCCCGGAGGGGAGGTGGAAGACAGGAGAGAGGAGAGGGACCTGGCCAAGCCTTGAAGCGATGTGAGCTGGGCCTTTCCTGGGGACCAGTGTCCCGCGCACAGACTCCTGGGCCCTGTGCGAGCTCAGGACAGGAACATGTTGGTGAGGTCTGTGGGTGTTACTGGAATTTCTCTCCTCAGTTGGTTCTTGGTCTAGGAGATTCTAGGAATGAACCCACGGATCACAGATCAGTGGTAAGATAGGATTTTATTAGAAAGGAATACAGAACAAGTAAAAGGCACTAGAGCTTCTGGAATGGGGAAAGACCAAGTGGGGAGTCTCTACCTGGGCTCTTTAACTAGGGATATTAGGTCTTGAGAATTACACTTGGCCAGAACTTGGCAGATGGAAACATGTTTTCAATGTTAATGAATGTTATGGACGCAGGAATGAATGTAGTTCTTCCAGATTAGGGCGAAAGGTCAGGAGGTTCCCTACATGAAATGGCTCAAGCCTAGGAAAACTGGGGTCTCCTGTCCAGCCTTGATTGGGAAACCCTGTATCACGGGGACGCGGGAGAGCTACAGCGACTCATGCTGTAAGGGGAGGCAGCGGTGAACAGGTGCACCTGGGGCCCTGCTGGGTCACTGCACCTGATTTTGGGCAGCCTGTTTCCTCCAGCCTGTGGTTGGGAGAGAGTGAGGGACCTGGGCTGAAGGACTTGAACACACTGTGATGGGAAAGGGAGAAAGCACCTCTGTGTGCTCAGCGGTAGCAGGGGGAGGAGTGAGGTCTGGGGACACTGTCCCACTAGGAATCTGTGGCCAGAAGCCTGGGTAGGGCACTGGCCCCATATACCGAGGGTGGTGGGTTCAAACCCAGCCCTGGCCAGGTAAAACAGCAGAGGCAACAAAAAATAGCTGGGTGTTGTGGTGGGTGCCTGTAGTCCCAGCTACTCTGGAGGCTGAGGCAAGAGAATCGCTTAAGCCCAAGAGTTGGAGGTTGCTGTGAGCTGTGATGCCACGGCACTCTACCGAGGGTGACAGAGTGAGACTGTCTCAAAAAAGAATTTCCATATTAAGGATTTGGGACAATGAATTGCTGTTTCTGTCGCTCTTACAGCAGCTTGGAGAAGAAGGCCATGTGATCTGAACAAGTCAAGAAGCCATAAAGTGTTCAAAAAGTTAGTCTGGAAATCTGCAGGAATCTTCCAGAATGTCCATGGTGTTCGCCTTATTCTCATGTTTCCTTTCTGCACCAGGACACGGTTGACACTGCAGCCTTAGGCATCTCTGACAGGCTTTGCGTGGCATACTGTTCTGGAGCACACGTGGGGTCAGAAAGCCACCGCACGGAGGAGGGCGCAGGCAGCACCACACATTTTCTCATTATTCCTTTTCTTTCCTCAGCTTACTCTGTATAATTTTTAATTTTGAAGATTCAAAGGAAGTTTGGAAAATAGCACAGAGGTCCTTGGCGCCTTCCCCCTCCTTCCCCCGTGGTTGTGTTGTCTGTAACTCTGGGAGCAAAAGCAGGCAGCAGGCACAGTTGTGTGCGTGTGTGACGTTGGCAGGCCTGGCGGCGAGTGGCTGGTCGCAGAGCTGCCCTGCATCCCAGACGCCCCTGCGCGCCTTGGGACACACCCCTGCCCCACTGTCCTGACCCCCACAGTCACCAGCCTATTCGCCATCCCTATAATTTCTGTCATTTGGAGTATTTTACATACATGGAATCATATGGTGTGTGACTTCTGAGATTTTTCGTTTTGTCATTCAGCATCATGTTCATTGTTGAGCCGTGTCTGGGTGTGAATAGAGTTTAAACTGCCTGGCAGAGTCCCCGCATCATGTTTTTGTAGACTTGTAAGATTGTACCTTAGCTAAATTGTAATTGTAAGAACCATGTGAAACTATAGACAGTTTATAAAATAAAGACAAATAATCACCCATAATCTCACCTCTCTTTGCTTGATCTTGGCCAAAAGGCCACGCAGCAGTGATCTCCCCTCTCTTGAACCTGGTCTGTTCTCCACTGCAGTCTCGTGTTTGGTCTGCGTGGTGGGCAGGTGACTTTGAATTTCCAGCACACCCTTTGTGGCTGCTGGTGATCAGTCAGTGCTCAGTGCCCCGGGACAGAGGTGTTGCACTGTCATCCTGAATTGTCCCTGGAACCTGAGGCACAGAAAAGTGAGGGGTGCACAGTGAGGGTAGAGGGCACCCCCACCTCTCAGAGTCCCCACAGAAAAGCACAAAGCCACAGAACCACGGATGCTTTGCTGAGCACTGCCCAGAGCAGCTCCCCCACCTCTGCCATTGCTCAACCCTTTACTCTCGGTCTTTTTCGTCAGTTTATGCCGTGTTCTGCCCGTATGTCCTGAGTGGGGCCAGCAGAGACAGTGCCCTCATCCCTGTGGTGCCACCACGTGGGCTTGCCAAAGTGTAGAAAGTTGATCCAGTCTGCAGCCTGGGTCCCTCTGTATCCAGTCTTTCCCTCCCAGGTACCTGTGACCCTGGGAAGCATCCTGGGGGCCAGGGCCTGCCTCGGTGGTGGTGACCCAGGACTTTCCCCTGTGCTGGGTGCCTCTTTGGTAGAATCAGTCCACGTGGAGGTGGAGTCCCTCACAGGGACTCCCCGGGAGGAAGCTCCTGCCAACCCCACAGTGGAGACCTGCTCTGGGCAGGGGGTCAGGCTGTGGCTCTGTCCCCTGCTCTGCTGCGGGGCACAGTGGCATGAACTCCAGTCACCAATACCTACAAAATGTTACTGGGGGAGGTCCAGGAAGGGGTTGTGAGTCTTACAAAACCTGAAGATGAAACATTAAATAGCATCAAGAAGGTGACCTCAGAGTTCACTGTTCAAATTGGAGATGAGTCCAGGGAGAGAGCCTGTTGCTTCCTGTGTGAGAGAATTATTCTCTGAAGATCCTAAAGGACTTCTGTACAGGGCAGGCCTCCCGGGACCCTGAGGAACAAGGACTTCATTACCTCTAAAAAATGTGTGGAGACATTGGCGTGGGGTGGGAGGTGTGTGGCTGCCAGGGCGTTTAGGCTGTCCTGTCTCTTCTCTCCTTGCCGTAGGCTTTAGTTTGTCAAATATGTGGACTTCCATTTCATAAACCTGCTCTTCTAATTACAGTGACTTTTATGCTTTATTTATTTATTTATTTATTGCAGTTTTTGGCTGGGGCTGGGCTTGAACCCACCACCTCTGGCATATGGGGCTGGCGCCCTACTCCTTTGAGCCACAGGTGCCGCCCTTTTATACTTTTTTTTTTTTAACTTTATTTTTAAAAAAATAGGAGAGTAGGCTATTTCTTTGCCTCCTGAACAGAGCCATTCACTTAAATTAACGTGAGCCAGTAATTATGGAAGCAGGTGAGCATCGGCGCGTGGCCTGCGGGTTCTGCCCTGTGGGTGCTCCCAGGGCTGCTGAGGGTGTTGAGTCCACCCCAGCCACCCGCAATGGGTTTATTCGTGTTCTGCAGTGAGTTTAGACCTGGAAGTGTTGTCTTGAACAGGGACTTCAAGATTAATATGCTAGACTGCAAATAAATATACACTAAGTACCGTTTAGTAGGATGATTTTTAAAGATTTACATGTAGTCTACTTGTTATTGAAGGGAAGTGTTGAGAATTCACGGAAGTGTTTTTATATAATAATTCCATGATCAAGGCTGGGTTAGTTCTCTGTAATAGCCTTTACATGATGAGCTGGTGGAGGACTGGGATGCTTTGCTCTCCCTCATTTGCTTGTTAGTCAACCTGAACAGCAGCAGGGCTTCCCGGGCCCTTTTCCGGGTGGGACTTGAAGGCTGGATGCAGCCCTGCCTTTGAGGTTCTCACCGCCTGGAAGGAGGGGCAGCGAGACTCCCTTACTTCTCACAGGCCAGTGTCACCTCCTTATAGCAGGGCAAGGACGTGGGCTGAGAAGTACCTTACAATCAACTCTCTGAAGAAGTGGCAGTTGTAATATAAATTTTACTTATATAATGGATGCATAGTAAATACTTAAAATCATAATAAAATAGTCCTCTGTAATGCAAATCTGATAAAGCCAGTTGATGGTCACAGGTGCTCTTGTTAATTTGGGCTGCACCCCCGCAGCCTCCCAGTGCCAGGAGCTTCTGACAGCTGTCAAGGAGGTTTCGCTTCCCGGGCCAGCCTGTCAGGGTGTCGTCCTTTTGTCAGAAGTGAGCCCTGGGAGAGCATTTCTCTCTCTCTCTCTCTCTCTCTCTCTCTCTGTGTGTGTGTGTGTGTTTCACAGCGTGGTGGCTCCTGACAGGGAAGCCCCTGTGTTGGACAGGCATTGTTCTCAGGACACGGTGGATGTGACCTGTCTCAGGGCTGAACTGGTCCTGTTTTGGTACAGCCTGCAATCTAAGAAAGGTGCTTACCATTTTAAAGTGTATTTTAAAATAACAGGAATAATATTTTTATAACATAAAAATGACACAAAATTCAAAGTTCATTGTAAGTGCAGCTGTATTGGAGCGCAGCCCAGTTCCCTCAGGTGCTCGTGCCCCTTGCTGAGTAACTCTGGCAGACACCATATGGCCCATAAAGCAGTAAAATATTTACTTCTAGCTATCTATGGAATAACGTTTGCTGATCCCCGATCCAGATAATCAGTAAGCCAATGAAGTGTGCCCTGCCTGGTAAGCATTTGCTCGTTTCAATGGTGAAAATGCCGTGACTCTACCCAGCTGCAGAGTGGTGTGAACGCGGGGCTGGGGGGAGAGTTCAGCCCTTGTAGGGTGTTCTGCCCATGGGTAGAGCCTGTCTGAATAATCCCAAGGGCATCAGTGCCTGGGAAATAACTAGGAAGTGATAAGTGCTTAGTATTTAAGATAGTGTATTTAATCATAAAGCAATGTAATTACTTTTTAAAAATGAGTATGTTACTAACATTCCAGAAAATTTAATAGCTGGCTCTCAGGAGCCTGCATAATCAAGTGTTGGGGCCCCAGGTGGGCATCAGGCTGGAGGGCCTGGAGGAGGCCATGGGAGAAGGATTGCCCCACCTGCATCTTTAGGGCTAGGGCAGGGGAATTGAGAGGTGAGACTTCTCTGCAGAGCAGAGAGCAGATATCAGGGTATTGGTGAGCCAGTCACACAATTCACTGGCCTGAGCACCACAGGGGCCCAAGGAAGCTGCTGGATTCCTCCTAAACTGAGTTCTTGAATAAAAACAAGAGGCTGCTGGATTCCTCCTAAACTGAGTGCTTGAGTAAAAATGGGAGGCTGCTGGATTCCTCCTAAACCGAGTGCTTGAATAAAAACACAGAAAAGACTGGCTGGTGTCTATTCAAAACCGACATCTTTTTCCTTTGCTTTTTTTTTCTTTTTTTTTTGCAGTTTTTGGCCAGGGCTGGGTTTGAACCCGCCACCTCTGGCATATGGGGCCGGCACCCTACTCCTTTGAGCCAGCCCCACGTGCCACCCTCTTTTGATTTTTTTTTGAGACAGAGTCTTACTGTGTTGCCTTCTCTGGAGTGCTGTGGCGTCACAGCTCACAGCAACCTCAAACTCTTGGGCTTAAGCAATTCTCTTGCCTCAGCCTCCCAAGTAGCTGGGACTAGAGGTGCCTACCACAACACCCGGCTATTTTTTTTTGTTGTAGTTGTCATTGTTTTTTTGGCAGTCCTGGGCTGGGTTTGAACCTGCCAGCTCTGGTATATGTGGCTGGCTGAGCTACAGGTGCCGAGCCTTTCCTTTGCTTTTTGACTTAAGATACCACTTTGACATTTTGTGGACATGCTGTGCTGTGTGAACGCGGGGCGGGGTGGGCAGGGGAGAGCCCTCTCCTCTACTCCAAGGGGCTCCAGGTGGCAGAGACAGAGGGCTGGCCTGCCTGCTGCGTGCTACATGTACTCATAGCCTGCTCTTAGGAAAATAAGGAGAGGATGGATATGCTGGCTCACACCTGTAATCCTAGCAATAGGAGGCCAAGGCAAGAGGATCCCTTAAGCTCTGGAGTTCAAGACCACCCTGTCTCTACTAAAACAAACAAACAAACAAAAAAAAACAACTAACCAGGTATTGTAGTGGGTGTGGAGGCTGAGGCAAAAAGATTGCTTGAACCCAGGAGTTTGAGGTTGCTGTGAGCTATGATGCCATATCACTCCAGCCTGGGCAACAGACTGAAACCCTGTCTCTAAAAAAAAAAAAACCACACACACACAGCGGGTGGACATAAAGTTTGTGTGCAATTTAAAGTTACAACTATTTATATTTGTGTATATATACACACAAAAGAAGAAAAGGAAAATCATTTTCCTCCCAAGGATGAGAAAGGCTCCTGGAAAGCCGAGTGGACGGAGGTACTTTGCCCGAGCTGGCAGGTAGGCGGAGAATCGCTTCAGTACAAATTGCAGCTCACCTGCCCTGGGATGCCGCTTTGAAACTCTGCAAAGGGGTTTCACAGGGAAGATGAGCATTCCAACGTCTGCTGTCATCTGCTGAGGGCTTCCTGCAGAAAGCCCAGGCAAGGGCAGGGGTCCCGTCCTCTGGGACCCAGCATGTGCACAGAACTGGAGGAAAGGACTCTCGGAGGGGCCTGGTGACCTTTGTTCTGAGTGCCCAAATGTGCCCAATTGTGAAAGTCACATATATTCCTTGTTTTAAAAGCCGCCAATGTTATATGACCAAATCTACCATGGTAAGAGCCAACCAGTACAGTTGAGGGCCTGAAGGCGGCTGGGAGAGATCCTCAAAGCCACACGGGGCTCCCCCTGGGTGTCAGGATGGTGGCTGGGCTCCACGGGGGCCTCGCCCTGGCAGCGTGTAAGGATGTCAACAAAGCCACCTGTGACATCAGCATCACCTCCTGCTGGGCTTGGAGGGGTCAGTATAGTCCCAGCCTTCAGAGAGAGGAGCCCAGCCTTCAGGACCAGAAGCCCTGTCATGCCTTCGCGGGGACCGTATAAGACACTATGTAAATACTGCTGTGCCATGTAGCTTTATTCTGAAACATCTTTTATTTTCATTACTAACATGCTCAACCTTCTGAAATAGCCATGGCTCTTAGAATGCCCTCCTTTAAGTTTGTATTTTCCTTTTTAAAGAAGTGTAGAGGAATGGTCAGAGGAATCCTAGAACGGAGATAATATAATAATATTTCTGTATTTTAAAGTAATACTACATTGATTTCAAAAGCTAGAGGCAAAATTGCAAAAATGTGGCATAATTTATTGCTGTAGCCTCTTCTGTTTTGTGGGGTTTTTTTTAAATCATTGGTTCAAGTTATTTATTTGATGTTGATAGAGTTTATATGTTTAGCAAAGCCTAAAAGTAAATTCAGCTGTTATGTTGTAGTTGAACTTAACTTTTCAACATTGATACTATTTGTATTTTAAAATGATTTTTGTAAAGTTCCAGTGTAGCTTTCTGTTGAACATAGGAAGCAAAAATACTATCTGTGGAAAGATTGTGAGGCTGTGGAGGAGTGCACTGCTTCATTTGCCTAAAATCTTTGTTTTTCTTAATAGGTTAGAACTGAGTTTAAAAAAATTAAGTTTTAACTTGTAAGAGTTGTTAAAGAGTTACAGGTTTCTTTGCTGAGTGCAGTTAAAACAGACTAGGCCAGCAGGGACAGCATGGCAGATCCAGAGTCCCGGGGTGGGGGCCGGGGAGGCTCAGCAGAGCCCACACGGTCAGGGGACTTCCACGGGCCAGGCCCTGAGTGGAGCATTTCATGTCTTCATTTATGTTTTGATTTGAAGGAAGAAAACATCAAGGCGTGGGGTTGTTGAGAGAACCTTCGAGGAAGGGTAAGTTGCTCATGCTTTGCTGGACCAGCTGACCACAGGCTGGGCTCCCAGCAGGGTCCTGGCCAGCTCAGCCTGGAAGGGTACAGGGAGGGAGGACAGAGATGGGAGAGGTTTTAGGGAGCCGACAGGCCTTGTTTTGTGAGTGTATCCGCGTGCCTGATGCCTTGACCACGTTATTTTTACATACTGCGCTCTGCACCTGGGTAGGGGTGTTTTGATTCTCCTTTATGGTAAGGAATCTGAACATCATGGATAGCTGGTAAGTGGCAGGCCCAGGATTTCAGCCTAAGTTGACCCCTTAGCACCCAAGCTCTTTCCCAAGGCACCACCCTAAACTTTTTTATTAGATCATAGCTGTGTACATTAATGCATTTATGGGGTACAACATGCTGTTTTTTTTTTTGAGACAGTCTCAAGCTGTCACCCTGGGTAGAGTGCCGTGGAGTCAGACAGCTCACAGCAACCTCAAACTCTTGGACTTAAGCGATTCTCTTGCCTCAGCTTTTCAAGTAACTGGGCCTACAGGTGCCCACCATAATGCTCAGCTAGTTTTTTATTGTAGTTGTCATTGTTTGGGAAAATTGTCTAGAAAATTGTCTCTTCCTTTTACACGCCTCTTACTTAACCATTTTCATTTCTCTGTACCGGGTGCCCTATTATTTCTTTACCTGAACCCCCATCACATTTTAAGTCACTTGCCTCGGTTTTCTCATCTGTTGAGTGGGATGGCAGCTCCCGGCCTGGCTGCTGTTGAAGGCCCGGCCCGTGGGTGTGCTTGAGTCTCTCTGGGTAGGCTTGAATTTCCTTCCTTCTGAGGGCGCAGTGAGTGAAGTTAGGCCTGTGCATATAGAAGCAAGGAGGGCTTATTTGGAAACACAATGGAGTTCCCTTTTGAAGGGAATGTCAGAGTTTCTGCTAAGTTTTTGTTCTGATATATAGGAACTAAGTGGCTTTTCTTGTGCAGCCAAACTGAAGTGCTCTGCCTGTGAGGAGGTAGAAGGTGGACTGTGAGGCCCAGTGAGGCCATGGTGGGCCCGGGAGAATGCAGGGTGGGGGCAAGTCGGGTGGGCTGAGGCTGAAAAGCCAGGGGCTCCCGTATTGGGCCAAGTTCGTGGCCAGATTCTAAAGTTTTATTGTGCTTTATGTGTTTTTCTCTTAAGAGGGTCCCCACCCTGTATAAACTTGTAGCCCCTCCAAACAAGAAACTGTCCCTGGGGGTAGGTGGTTTGGTGTGACCAGTGAAACATCTGGGTGGTGGGTGAAGGGAAGGCCTCTCAAGGTCACGGTGTCCAAGGCTGTTTCAAGTGTTTGGGTGTAGCTTGAGGGGATGTAATTGCTCCCTGGAAATCAGGGACTTGCGATACAAGTTCTGCATATAAAAGTTGTGCAATGAAACCTCCGACCACTGCGTTTCTATATTTGAGGCAGTTGGGTAGGGCCCAGTCTGGGGGCCCTAGAAGGCAGGGAAGGAAAGCCGGGCACCTTACTCACCTAGCAGCATCGAGCAGAGCTAACTCAGAGCCTCGCCCTGTCACCTGACACGGAATTTGCTGATCTCAGACCTGGGTCACCTTGGTCACATCAGGACCAGCATGGGTACAGCAAGGACCACCATTCCTGCAGGCTGGGGGGGCCGTGATGGAAGCTGAAATTAACTTAGGGAAATGCATGTTAGGATGCACAAAAAGATGGCCTGTTGGTGGGTAGTGAACAGATTGAACTAATAGGCTTACGAGAATAGTGAAGGTTGGAAATGCCCATCAGTAGAGGAGACAGAGGTTTAGGTTTTAGAGTGGAGCAGCCTTGGAGATAAGGTCCCATCTCTTTTTTCTTTTCCCCTGGGGCTTCCCCTTCTCTTTCAATGGTCGCTGAGGCCTGGAGGTCTGTCATCTCTCTCAAAGCCCCACGGGTCGCACTGATTAGCAAGTCCAAGCCATGTGCCCTTGGCCTCATCAGCATGGTATTTCCTGGTGTCTCTCCAGTTTGTTCTTCATTGAGAATTTTTTCTTTTCTTTTTCTTTTGAGATAGCGTCTCACTGTCACCCGGGTAGAGTGCTGTGGCATCACAGTTCACAGCAACCTCAAATTCTTGGGCTCAAGTGATCCTCTTGCCTCGGCTTTCCAAGTAGCTGGGACTACAGGTGCCCACCACAATGCCTGGCTAATTTTTCTATTTTCAGTAGAGATGAGGTCTTGCTCCTGCTCAGGCTGGTCTGGAACTCCTGAGCTGACAATCTTGGCCTTCCAGAGTGCCGGGATTGTGGGTGTGAGCCACTGTGCCCGGCCCATTTATAGCTCTGGATGGAGGTGTTTGGGTACTGGGCTGAGCCCAGGGTCCCTGTCCTGGCTGTGCCCTGTGGTGGGTGAGTGGCTACAGGTCTGGGAGGATGGGAAGGGCTGGGCGCACCACTGATTGCCGTCAGCGCCTGTCCTGGCTGCCCAGCTCAGGTTTCACCAGTCTAGGGATACACTGGGAGGCCCAGTCTCTATTTTGAGAACCAGTTCATGATGAGGTTATTAAGTGTCATATTTTCAAGGGAGATTTAAAGGCACCCGACACTGAGTTCTCAGCCCAGAGAACGTCGGTATCCAAACAGGCTGAGTGGGGCCTCTGTGCCTGCACATTTCAAGTCTCCACGCCTGTCTGGTATTTTTGCTGAAGGTGTCTTCCATTAGGTGATAATGCCATTCTAAAAAGGGGTCATTTCCATTTATTTTAGGTAGGGAAACTTCTATTTATTAACAGAGGCAGAAATAAGATTGTGAGGTGATTTCAAGGTAAGGGAGTAAATACTCGGTCTAGAGTTTGTCATTTGGAGTGGGGGAAGCAGCCGGATTGCAGACATTCTCTGTAAGCTGCAGGGGTGGGGCAGTGTGGACTTTTCCCTGAACCATGTCATGTGAGTCTGTGGCCCCAAGCACAGGGAGCTGGGCTCATTTTCCTGAGAAATTCTCAGAGCTCTGCTGTGTTCCCATCAGTTACTGGCTGTGTGGAGAGCTGGCTAGTCAGATTTCACGGGCTTTTCAGTTATTCACAAAAGTAAATAGAAATAGACCAGGCTTATCTGTGAGCAGGGCTGGTGCATTTCAGAGGGCACTGCATCCTGGCTAACTCCTTGCTTTGCGGTTTGGTTCTTTTTTCACACTTTGCTGGAGGAACTTAATATAGCTTTGCTCCTTTTCTTCCCATTGCAGGGGAATAAAAAGAAAAACATATCATGTGGCTCTGTTGAAAGCAAATCACTATCCTTAATATTTTCTTGCTTCCTGGGTCTGGTGTTTCTCTTCTGTTGACTTCTCTTGCCCCTTGCAGTTCTTTTAGTGAATCCAGGGGAAAACGGGAGGTTTTGCCACAGGTTCTTTGAGCTGAAATCAGCGTCCATTGGTCAGACTGTCTCCTCAGTGCTAACGTGGAACCAAAGCGCTTGCTGTCACTGTAAATAGATGCCTGTTCTACGTCCAAATGTGGGGATGACATTAAAGAATGTCTTTTGAATTGATGTCTATAAAATTTCATTCCATCACCTTCAGGAACTTAACTATTGTTTGTATTTATTTTTTTCTTACGCCTCTCGCAGACTGTTTGTCATTTACTCCTTGTCACTTCCATAATTACCTGTTCTTACTATTTAATGCTTCAGTCAGTGAGCTCACAGCTTCTCTTGTACTTTAATGGGAAATGACTACTGGTAGTCGGACAGCCCAGGGAGAAATCAAACCACTCAGGGGAAAGTCAGAAATATCTGGTTGTTGTTTCTTAAGGAAATAAGACTGTCCCATGCTGCCTGAATCTCAGTTTAGGGGTGCAGCGGGGGCCAGGCTTCTCCAAGGCTCTGTGGTCCCCTATGAGACTGTTTCCACCCCTTCCAGAACCCACAGGCAGATGGGTCCTAGGAACCCACAACTCTGCCCTCCCATTGTGGTCTTCCGGAAAAGGTAAAAAGGAAGAAACTGGATTTTGTAGAGTGGTTCTTCACTTTTCTTACTGTTCTCTTCTTCTCTTTTTTTGGGGGGGGGGAATTGGAGAGGGTCTTCCACTTTTCACTAAGGAAATGGTGGTGAGGATGAACGTGAAGCTCCACAGCCTGCTTACCAAGTGGGTGGGACTCAGCAGGTACAGTCACGTTTCTAGCAATTCTCTTATCCTGGAGGAGGTGTGAGGAGACCCTGTAGACTTAGTTCTGTGTCGTACACCAGAATGGTCCCATTTCTCAGATGTTAAGAGCCTAGCCTAGCCTACTCACAGCTTCAATCCCTCATCCAGCTGAACTCTCGCCTTCCGGCACCTGCTGCCCACCTTGGTCCCCTCTCCGCTGTCCAGCTGTTCCTGAGAGTTTCTTTCCCATTGAGATGCTGTTTCTGTGGCCCGAGTTGTGACAAGGGCCAGGTTGTCCTTTGCTGGTGGTCTCCATGGCCCCCTTGCTGCTGGTCAGTTGGTGCTGGAAGTTCCCAGGGGTGTGTCTGGGTGTGGGAACTCCCGTCCTCCAGCCTTGCCAGGTGCACCTGCAGCCTCTCTGGGCTCAGCCCTGCCCTGCATGCAGCCCTCGCACCCAGGATCCCACCGAGGCCTCTGGGGTCATCTGAATCCTGAGCCATCCACTTGCTGCAGGGCACTTCTGACCTCTCTGTGTGCCCGTCTTCACCGGCCACCCTCCAGCACCCCTGAGGCGGGAAATAGGCACGATGACAGCTCCTGCACGTCCCCAGACCTAGCTCATGTCCTGGTGCTCGTGGGCTGCAGTCCCCACCCTCCCAAGCCCCATGTGGGGGTGGGAGGGAAGATGGAGGGACACAGACACCAGGCAAGGGCAGAAGGACTTGCGATGTCCTTACTACATGGATGTACTGGCCTTGGAGATGCATCATCTCCTTGCTGATCTCTGCTGGAGGTCAGAGTGCTTGCAGGGTTGTGTTTAGTGTCTGGCCTGCAGGATCCTCAACTCAGCCTGAGGCCCTGCAAATGTGAACAACCGAATGTCTCATTCTGACTCCGTACTGAGTCCTAACAGTTGTACTAATGGGAGGCTTAGGCCACAGACACTGTGGCTGGGACTTTACACCCCATCTCTGCCTGACCCCGTGGGAAGCTGTGGTCATTGTCCCCTGGCATAGGTGAGGAAGCGGGTCAAGAGGAAGTTAAATACATTGTGGTGGGTCACTGGCTAGTGGGTGGTGGTGCTGAGATTTGAACCAGGCAGTATTAACCTCTCTCCCAGTCACTTTCCCAGGGTCCCCTCTCCTGGTCACCCCCTTGGAGTCCCCTCTCCTCAGTGTGCCCTCTTCTAGTCCCATCCCCGGGGTCTCCTCTCCCCAGGGTCCCCTCTCCCCAAGATCCGCTCTCCCAGTCACATCCCCGCGGTCCCCTCTCCAGGTCAGCTCCCTGGGGTTCCCTTTCCCGGTCACCTCCCAAGGGTCTTCTCCTCCAGTTTCCCCTTTGACTCCCACCTCCCATGGGACACCTCCACAGTCGAGTTGTGTGACTTTTCATTCACTGATTGAAGGGGGTTGGAGATCTCCACTGGAGGGTGACAGGAGGAGATGGAAAGGCCGGAGAGCCACCTCATGTGCAGAAACACCCAGGCTCTGGGGACCATGGCGTGAGGATGTGGTTTGGGGTAGAAACTGCCCAGGGGTCCGAGGCTGGTCAGGTGCAGGCCCAGAGGGCTGTGGGGATCACCAAGGGGTATTTGTACAGGGAGAGTGGTTGGTGGAGGTGTCCTGGAGGAGTATTCATCCCCAGCCTGTGGACGTGGTACTCAAAGGAGGGCATGGTGGAAGAGGGCCTTGGAATCTGCTGGGAGAGCCTGGGAGAGAGGGGACAGCAGGCTGGACAGCAGTGGGGCAGCAGAAGGGGGAGAAGAAGGGAGGTATGAGCCTTGGCAGAGTGTGTAGGAGGAAGGGAAAGAGGAAGACGGTGGGGCAGAGGCCTTGGAGAGTGATGAGCTCTTTGTCTGGAGGGAGAGAGGCAGGAGCTGCATGCATAGAGGAGCTCCTCGCTGGGTGGTGTTTGGGCCCCGGGACCAGCAGACCTGTGCAGTCCCCTCAGGTCACAGGCGCGAGGTTGTAGCATGGTGACGGTCTGGTGTCCATGCAGTAAAGAAGCTCAGAGGTGGTCTGAGTCTTAAAGGGGACAGCTGGGGGCTGTCTTTGCTTCCTGAGGGCAATGCTGGTTTGGCCATGCTTCCCCCATGGGAAAGGGAGGTTGACCCAAACTCTGGGGGCTCCCAGCCAACAAGGAGGTTAAACCTGGGTGACTGCAGCCCACACAGAGGAGACTGCAGGAGCAGAGGTGTGGGGGAGGGGTGGCCAGCTCCCTCATCTCTGACCCTATTTGGCCCTGCCTTCACTGGAACGTGTGGCCCTTGCTTAGAGGAGAGCTGAGGGCTTGTTGGGCTCATGGGCATGTCTGTCTGCATGCACTGATCAGTTGGTAGCATACTCTGTGTCCTGGGACACTGCTATTTAGTAGAAAGCAAATAATAGCTTTTTCACGCTTGAAAAACCCCACTGCCACATAGAAACTGGCTTTAAGAAAATACTGAGCTTCTGGTTGCATAGTTTTTGAGGGGAAGAAAGGAAAAATCAAAACTCCTTCAGGAACGGAAGATGCTAAAGCATGCCTGGGAGGTAGCAAAAAGAATTGGTTCATACAAATTAAACGGATGCTCAGGTGCACAAGGCCGGTTAGCTAAGGTAGCGAGCTGGCGTGGCTCTCCAGTAATAATTAGGCCTTCTCCCCAAGGAACGGTCTGCACTGCCCACTCTGGCAGAATTGAGAAGGTGGCAGGTGCACACACCTGGGGAGAAGGAAGCGGCTGCTGCCCTTCCTCCAACTCTCGAGTCCTCAGTCTCAGTATCCAGGTGTAGAGGGCTTATAAGTTTGAACAAGTGAACCAAGACAGTTCACTCCCTCTCTTTTTGCAAAACGACTTGGGATTGCCCTTGTCAGGAGTGCAAGTGCCGGGCTGCCTGCTCGCTGGGAAGCCTGCATCAGGTGGCACCTTGATGAATAAGTCACGAGCTGGAGTGGATCAGATGCCTCTGCTGGCTCTCAGGGCCCTGCCGCGCCTCTGAGCTCCTCACCAGGTACGCTTAGGGAGCAGTGTCCGTCCTTACCTCTGGGATGGCATTGGACGTGCAGTAGAAAGAGCCCTTGCTCTCCTTTTGGGGAAAGCAAGCCTGTGGCAGGCAAGGACAGGGGACTGCTTGGGATGTATGCGAACATTGCCTGGTGGTTTGGGACTCAGTAAGTTTTCTCCTCTGATTTATTCTGTTTCATTTGTTAAGAATATTCAAACCTCAGTAAACTAACGCTGCTTACTTTTGGGAAGGAGATACCTTTTTCTGTAATATTCAACAGTGCAGTAACCCGTGTTTTTATCTGGAACTTGGAGCAGAGGCAGCTGTGCTCTGCCTGAGCACCAATGTGTGCCGACAGTTAAGTGCCCCACACCCGCAGGCTTTCTTCACTTACGGCGCCGGGGTAATAACTGTGGGACTCAGCTCTCAAATGTTCCTCTTTGAATATTTACTTGATGTGTTGTACGATATCTACGTTCCCATACATAGGGGCCCCAGAGTTTAGAGTTTGGTGACTGTTACGGATATCTTTTGTTATTATGTCTTAGAGAATCCTATCTAGAAAGCTAATCTTTTTATGTTGAATTACTAAAAGCTTCCCCCACCCCCAGGTCAAAACTGTGAAATTCACTATGAATAGTATTTCTTAGTCAATTTTGAATGCATTTGCTGCATAAATGAGCTTTTATTTGGCAACTTGAAGAGCGATCTTCTATTTTACCATACCTATTTGGAGCCGGGGAGGCTATTTTTTTTTAACCGCCAAGAACAATAATAATGCTAGCAATAGCAAAAATAAATGTGATCAGCTGCCAGTCACTAAGTGAGGCGTATATCTCAGCACCACTCCGAAACCCTTGTGAGAGTCATCTTATCTCGTCCTTCCGTGAGCCTGATAAACTGAACTCTCCTTTTGTTCAGCTTCTGGGGAGACGGAGGCTTACAAATTACAGTAGCTCACCTGGTACAGCTATCTGCTGGAGGATGCAGAGCTTGGCCATACTTAGCCTAGTTTGACTTTCCCTCTTTCTGACCCTAGAGCATGTAACCAGTACCGGCAGATGGTTTGCAGCCGTGAGAGGGTGTCATGGGGGCAGACTTCCAAAAGACAGTGCCTTTGTGTGCCCTGAAGTGCAGTGTTTGGGGGCGGGGGGGTAAAGCCATTCCTCCCCAGTTTATTGGACCAGTATATTTTTGGATGTTTTTATGACATAGTTCTCTTGTACACTGCGGTGTGACTATGGCCTCTTAGTTTGACCATTTCATAGATCATATTTTAGACCTTACTTCTCTGGATCTTCTGTTGACTGTTTCTCTAGTTTTATATTTTGTTCTTAAGGGACAAAGATAGTAGGAACAGCTTTGACAGAATTTTCCTGATTTCTCCTCTATCAGAAATCATTCTTGCCTTAGAAGGAACATTGTCATGAGCTTGGGAGGTGCTGAGCTCAGAAAGAATGTATTACACCTGTGATCTCCGACCCCTGCTACCAGTCCGTGGCCTGTTAGGAACCACACAGCCAAGTGGCAGGTGGGCAAGCGAGTGAGTGAAGCCTCATCGGTGTTTAGAGCTGCTCCCCATGGCTGGCATCACAGCCTGAGCCCTGCCTCTTGTCCAATAAGGGCGGCATTGGATTCTCAGAGGAGCACAAGCTCTACTGTAAATGGCACGTGAGGGATCCAGGTGGTGCCTCCTGTGAGGATCTAATGCCTGACCGTCTGAGGTGGAGATGTAATGTGCTCAAATCATCCTGAAACCACCCCCACAAATCCCCTGGTTTGTGGAAAAAATTGTCTTCCATGAAAACAGTCCCTGGTGCCAGAAAGGTTGGGGACCGCTCTGTTATAGGGATTCTTAATCTGGGCAACCTGGTTTACAGAAGCCATGTGTGCAGGAGGGAGCCTGGTACATCCTGCCTAGTATCTTCATAGCCTTCATTGGGAGCTCGAAGACGTCTCTGACCCTGAAGGCGTTTAGGAACCCTCAGGACTGGGGCCTGTCCCACCTCACCCAGTGACCTGACAGCCGCCCGGGCATGTCCTTCCCTCTCCCGGTGATACTCCGTTCCTCCCTCTGTTCTCAGAGGCAGCTGAGCATACTGCCCATCATCCCATCTGAGCCACTTGGAACCTTGGGCACTGGAGTTCATGGGGGCCCAGCTCTGTTTATAAAAAAAGCCTTGTTGGGACCCGGTTTCGGAGCTGAGGGTGCTCTGTCCCACTCAGCTGCCTCTGCAGGCTGCCAGCATTCAGGATGCCGCAGTACCTGGGGGCCTTGTTTGGTGCATATTGGCTAGGGTGCTGTCCTAGGCTCAGAAAGACCTTAGCTAGACTTCAAGTCTTTCCAACAGCATGGTCCTGAGAAAGTTACTTAACCAGTTGGATCCTCAGTCGTCCCTTCTGTAAAATGGGCAGAGCAAACTTAGATGATGTGAGAAGTGAACAGATACCTTGTGGCATAGCAGCTGGCTCAGGGGTGTTTAGAAAATGAGGACCAAAAAAATCACAACCAGATTAATGCTGGACTTAGAGATGTGGGCCTTGGTACAGGATGGGAGAACGCCTCCTCGGCCTCGTTGCCCACCTGTCCTGCTTGCCTTCAGTGGCAGCTGGCTATTTGAGTTTCTGGACATCTTCCTGTTGTTTCTTTGCTAAGAAAGTTGAGTGCGGACGTGGTTTCCCTGACTTGCATGCTCATTCATGCAGGTGTTTTCCATGTCACCTTCTCTGGGCTGAGCACTTCACTATAGTGATGAGTAAGAATGTCATGGGTCCTGTGTGGGGGATTTGTTTAGAGCTGTGACTGTAACAAACACCCTGACAAATACAGAGGCAGCTTCTTTATAACCTGCAGAATGACTCCCTTATGGATGAAGCAAGCATTCTACTGCTTGGGAATCTCGGGGAGAGGATGGCTTCGCAACTCCTCTGCCTGCAGCATAAACAGACCCATTTAGCCAGGGCGTGCCTTGTGGCTGGATCAGTAACCAAGAGACTGGGGTGTGCCTGGCTTCTCTGAAATGCCCTCCCAGCACACACTGTTTTCCAGCAGCCAGACAGAATGTTGAACGTGGCATGCCATTCAGGGGAGCTGATCTCAGCATAGCCACAGACTTTGGAACCCACTGTTCTTAGACAGTGAGATAGTGTTGGTCCACTGATGAAGGTTTCTAATGGGATGACAGAAGAAACACCCTGCAGACTGCTTTTGGACTCTGGGCCTGGGAGTTCCTGCCAGGGCATACCCAACCTTTTTAATGTGGAGAGAGCAAAGGGAATTTGAGTTGTGAGCGTGGTGATCCGTTCCCTGCCAAGGCCAAGGGATCTGCCCATTTCCTGCTGGGAGGAGTCATCTGTCCTGAGTGCCACCAGCCAGAGCACCTGCTAAAGTGTGCCCAGGAG
The DNA here is from genome assembly GCF_027406575.1 of Nycticebus coucang. Classification (NCBI taxonomy): domain Eukaryota; kingdom Metazoa; phylum Chordata; class Mammalia; order Primates; family Lorisidae; genus Nycticebus; species Nycticebus coucang. The sequence continues at coordinate 4,466,348 of NC_069790.1, forward strand.
GAGCCGGGTGAGGTCCCAGCTCCAGTGGCTTCCTTCGACTGGTGCAGAAGTTGTGCCTGGTCTCAGATTCAGCTGTGCAGTATCAACACAGAGCTTCTAGAAAGGCATCAGCTGCTCGTGGCACTGTAGACTTTTCATTGCTAAAGAAAGATGCTCAGGGCCCCTGTGTGAACAGCATCAGTTCTTTCCCAGGCCCAGCCACTCATGGGTAGAGGAAACTGGGAATTCTCAGTTTCTCACTGTGACCATATCATATGGAGCACGGTGCTTATGCACAGAGAAGTGATGCCTGCAGGCACCATGAAGCCGTAGGACCCAGCCAGGTCTAAGCCATGAGCTTCTTCCTTGAGGCCTCCATGGCGAACATGGCCTGACTCCAAAGGTATGGGCAGGCGCCCTTGGAGGGAGGATTTAAGGGCGAGCTGGGTCGAGGTTCCATCCTGCTCTGCTCACAGCAGGGCTCAGCCTGCTCAGCCCACCACATGCCTCTGCTGGCCCTGTGCAGGCTTCGCCCCCTCGCCTCTCCTGTTAGGCCTGCTCAGCTGTGTGTCTGCCTCCTCTGCCTCGGGCTCAGCATCTGCAGCCTCACATGGGTGTGGGGGGCAGGAGAGGTGGAGGCTGGGGGAATTCCTGAGAAGGAGATGCTGAAGCATATGGACCGGAGTGCCCAACGGGAAGACGTGTGGATGTGGCAGCTGGTAAAACTGTTAGGATGAAAATGTAATCCTGATTTTTAAAAAATTGTGATAAAATATCCGTAACATTTACCGTGTTGACCATTTTTGCATGTGCAGTTCAGTAAAGTACATTCTCACTGCTGTGCAGCCGATTCCCAGAGCCCTTTTGCCTTTCAGAACTGACACTCAGTCCCCACGGAGTGACGACTCTGGTTCCTTCCCCCAGCCCCTGGCTCCCACTTCTCTCCCTTTTGTGTCTGTGCATTTGAAGGCTCTACGTCCCTCGCGTAAGTGGAATCCTACAGGTGTGGACCGGCTTGTTTGAGAGCTTCCCATCCTCGAAGTTCATCCCTGCGTCAGCGTGCGTCAGCATTGCCTTCCCTTGTAAGGCCGAATGAGCTCTCGTCTTGCTCTTTACGTTTTGTTTATCCATTCACCCCTCGCAGGGCACTTTGGTGGCCTCTCCCTTTTGGCTACTGTGAACAAAGCTGCTGTGAGCACGGGTGGACAAACATCCAGGCCCCGCTTGCTTCTCTTCTGGGCACATTCACAGAAGTGGCATCGCTAGGCCATGCGGTAGTTGTGCTTTTGAGGAACTGCCTTAGTATTTTCCACAGAGCTGCTCCATTTCACACTCCCACCCCCAGTGCCCGAGGGTGTGACTTAGACTTAAGCTCATACCCTCACCAGCCCTTGCTGGGTTCTTTCTGCTGTTGTGAATAGCGGCCATCCTAACTTAACTATAGTTTACCTTCCTGTGATGTGGTAGTTCTGGACTTGCTTATCTCTGTGATCGAGATCATTAGAGCTGGAAGAGACTTAAGGAAGGGCCCAACAGTCCAGCCCCTGCTCTCACTATTGTGGGAGCTGAGACCCAGAAAGAAGCTGCTCACCTGAAACAATGATGATGAGGGTGGCACATGCTGGACACACAGGTCAGGAGAGCTGTTCCTTTCTGAGTCCAGATGTGGCCTGTGAGCCCATGACAATGCCATGCTCCAGACGCGTTAGGTAGTCCGTACAGAGGTGGAATTGGATGAAATCAGCTTGCCAGCCTGGGACTAGTCAGAAGCTATGCTCAGGCAGGGGCCACGTCCAGGGCACTGCCTCCCCCACAGCTGTCGGAGTCCACACAGACCCTGAGCAGGAGGACCACATACCGGGCGTCCCCTCCCCCATTAACTGTCGGAGTCCACTCAGTCTCTGGACAGTAGGACCTCATCTAGGGCACTGCCCCCCCCCCCCCAACTGTAGGAGTCCACACAGACTCCATGCAGCAGAGCCACATCCAGGGCACCCGGCCCCCCACTGTAGAGGAGTCCAGTCCACACAGGCCCCGTGGACCCAGTAGGACCACGTCTAGGGTGCTGCCCCCTTCCCAACTGTAGGAGTCCACGCAGACTCTATGCAGTAGAGCCACATCCAGGGCACCCGGCCCCCCACTGTAGAGGAGTCCAGTCCACACAGGCCCCGTGGACCCAGTAGAACCACGTCTAGGGTGCTGCCCCCTTCCCAACTGTAGGAGTCCACGCAGACTCTATGCAGTAGAACCACGTCCAGGGCACTGTCCCCACCCCCACCGTAGGAATCCACCCAGACTCCATGCAGAAGGACCACATCCAGGGCATTGTCCCCTGTCCCCATTGTAGGAGTCCACGCAGACTCTGAACAGTAGGACTGCATTTGGGCACTGCCCCCCCAACTGTAGGAGTCCATGCAAACTCTATGCAGTAGGACCACGTCCAGGGCACTGCTCCTCTGCCCCAACTATAGGAGTCCACGCAGACTCTGAACAGTAGGACCACATTTGGGCACTGCTCCCTCAACTGTAGCAGTCCCAGACTCCATGCAGGAGGACCATATTCAGGGCACCTGGTTCTGAGAGTGTGAGCTCAGGGTGCTCTGCTATCTCATTTCCTCCTGCCCACACTCACCTCCACTTGAAGTTGTCCTTGTCATGTGAGACTCACCCACCTGAAGCCACCTGGTCATTTTCTGTCTGCCCAGGTCCTCTCCCTGTTCTGAGTCTTGTGCTAGACTCTGAGACACAATGCCAGCACCACCATGAAGCCCTTTGACTGTTCTCCAGGCCCCGCCGCCCTCCTCGGTCTTGGTCCTCTGGCATGCTTCTCCTTGCGTCCTCCTACGCCAGTGTTCCCTTAGCTTAGACCGTGCGGTGGGGTGGAGGCCGGACTGCTCCCACTGACTCCTCTGGTTGTCCCTGTCCTTCTCATGCCCTCCAGATATGTCCCTAGGCGCTGGTTCTCACAAGTCATGGAGGGTTCCTGTCGGCTATAGGGTTGTCTGGCTCCTGGGTGGGACAACCTTGGTGAAAAATCACTTCCTAAATATTTGCCACATATGCGTTTGTTTAGAACCACCTGAGCATAGTTCCCTGGCCAGGACAGTGAGAGCAGAAGGCTTATCCCCTAGGTCAGGAGGATAAGTGAAACAGTGTGCTGGGGGAACACGCCCCCACGCTGTGCCCAGCAGGGAGTGCAGCTCCCTGGGTTGTAGCCTCTGCTCCTGGGCTGTGTCTTACAGCCTGTTTGACCCTCCCCCCCCACCTCACCCCCCGCTGTGCCCGGCAGGTGGGCGCAGCTCCCTGGGTGTAGCCTCTGCTCCTGGGTTGTGTGTTACAGCCTGTCTGACCCCCTGCTGTGCCCGGCAGGTGGGCGCAGCTCCCTGGGTGTAGCCTCTGCTCCTGGGCTGGGTGTTACAGCCTGTCTGACCCCCTGCTGTGCCCGGCAGGTGGGCACAGCTCCCTGGGTTGTAGCCTGTGCTCCTGGGCTGTGTGTTACAGCCTGTCTGACCCCCTGCTGTGCCCGGCAGGTGGGTGCAGCTCCCTGGGTGTAGCCTCTGCTCCTGGGCTTACAGCCTGTCTGACCCCCTGCTGTGCCCGGCAGGTGGGTGCAGCTCCCTGAGTGTAGCCTCTGCTCCTGGGCTGGGTGTTACAGCCTGTCTGATCCCCTGCTGTGCCCGGCAGGTGGGCGCAGCTCCCTGGGTGTAGCCTCTGCTCCTGGGATGTGTGTTACAGCCTGTCTGATCCCCTGCTGTGCCCGGCAGGTGGGTGCAGCTCCCTGGGTGTAGCCTCTGCTCCTGGGCTGTGTGTTACAGCCTGTCTGACCCCCTGCTGTGCCCGGCAGGTGGGCGCAGCTCCCTGGGTGTAGCCTCTGCTCCTGGGCTGTGTGTTACAGCCTGTCTGACTTCCTTCCATCTGAGGCTTCTCTCTCCCTGCCCTGTTTCTCTCTTGTCTTGATTTCTGTTCAATCTTAAGACTGCTTACAGCCTCCTGAGGTGGATGCCCTGCAGTAGAAGTCTAGGCCTATTTCTTCTCCCTCAGGAATCTTTGCTCATTGGAAACACTTTTTATTCTGCCCTCTTTCATTTCTGTCTCAAGCTTTTATAAACTCCACAATGTGTCTTGTGGGCAGAAACCGTCTATAACTTTCAGCTGTGTCAGTATCGCCAGTCAGCATTGTGAAGCAGTCATGCACGGCTTAATGGTGAGGCTGTGCTCTAAGGAATGTGTCAGCTCGTGATTTTGTGGTTGTGTAAACCTCATGCAGCACACTCACACACCTAGATTGCACAGCCTGGGCTGTGTGGTGCGGCCCCGTGCTCCTGGCAGCACTGTGGCCTGCAGGACACTGCAGCCTGACATCAATGTGTATCTGCACATATCTAAACAGGACAAGGCACAGGAGACATATGACCTGAGGGGACCACTGCTGTGTATGTGGCCTGTCCTAGTTGGAGACCTTGCTATGCTGCACAGGACCGGACCTTCCAACATGAACTCCATTGTGCTGTGTACGGAGAGTACATACAGGTGCCTTCCTGAGATGCTGAATGGTGGCTTAGGAAGTGTGGTGCCTACCTTGCTGCGTAAGGAGCTTATGTGAGCATGAAGTGGGTGTATGTGCCCTGTGTCCAGGGCATGATGTGGGGCAGTTTGCTCAACCTGGCCTCCCCGCGCTCACAGACAGGCACGGAACCACCCAGCAGGGCCTGAAGCCACCAGCGTCCCTGCGCTCACAGACAGACAGGCGCGGAGCTGCCCAGCCTGGTACCCCTTCCTTGCTCACAAGCGCAGAGCTGCCTAGTAGGTCCTTGACATCTGCCATGTCAGATATCTCATTTTTGGTATGAAAATATTTCATGTGTACCTCACAGAATATTTAGTCGTTATTCTGTGAAGTAAAAACAAACTCAGGGTGGCGCCTGTGGCTCAGTGAGTCGGGCGCTGTCCCCTTATACTGAGGGTGGTGGGTTCAAACCTGGCCTGGCCAAACTGCAACAAAAAAATAGCCAGGTGTTGTGGCAGGTGCCTGTAGTCCCAGCTATTCAAGAAGCTGAGGCAAGAGAATCGCCTAAGCTCAAGAGCTGGAGGTTGCTGTGAGCTGTGACATCCTGGCACTCTACCAAGGGCGACAAAGTAAGACTCTGTCTCTAAAAAAAAAAAAAAAAACAAAAAAAAACAAAAACAAACCCACAAACTCATAAATGTATCAACATATATTAAATATAGACTTAAATAACATATTAATTGCTTTCATCAAATGATACAAAATTACACCTACAATTATGGACCATTTTAATGTCTAAAAAGGGGTCTTTATTTTAATGAAATGTTGCAATCTATTAAAATAACTCAACTTTCAGATATTTGGTTTTACCTGGTCTATGATAGGACATGGGCATTTTTTAAGCTTCCCACAGGCATCCTCTGCAGTGCGGCCAGTGTAGGTGGTACTGATCTTAGCGTCAGTGTGCTCAGCATGGAGCCCCCTGAAATGGGTTTTCAGAACCCTCTGTTCTGAGCTGGTCTTCGAGCACTAAGCATGTAAAGCAGAGGGCACTATGAGGCACAGGCTGGCGGGGTGGGGGCTCTCCAGGAACAATCACCAGTCATCAGCAGCTGGAGGGTGGAGGAGATTGAAGAGCCCTTCAGGACCAAGGGTCAGTGGAGGCTTTGATGGTCTACAGCCCTGTAGAGGGTAGATGTGTGATGTTGAGCCAGTGGGTCCAGTGATCAGTGGATCCAAAGGAAAGTACACAGCTATTTTATATTGTGAAAGTGTTCAGGGCCTTATCAAATCCCCCCCCCTCCCAAATTAGCTCATTTCTTTTGTTGGTGTGACAGATTCCAATATTTTAAATGTTGGCTGAGTTAAATGTGTGTATATGCATACATACTGGACTGTGCTGGGGAGACAAACTCTATGGGGCCCTCAGTGTACTGGGTTGCAGCTGAGGCCACTGCAGTGGGCCCTGCCGGGTGTGTGAGCAGATGAACCCCTCCCAGGCGGCTCTCAGTGGTACGTGGGAGGAAGGTGTCTAAGCGGGTGGTAGAATTAGTGCAGAGCTTCCTGCTGGCTTGCAGGACGAGAGCTGTGTTAGGTGACTCTGCATTCGTGTGTGCCATAGTGAAGAGGGTGGTGACAGTGGTGTGGGGAGAGAAGGGCGATGACATGATAGCAAATGTATCATAGCTGCTTCCTGTTGGACTCAGTGTGTTCTGAAGGAGTTTAAGCCAGCTAATTGAAAGACGTGTTCTTTTTCTAAAAACTGTAAAACACATTTTTCTTTGTGCTGAACACCTCTTTTGGGGGTAATGCTAATGGCACATGGGCTGCTCAGAGACTAAGCTTCTAGCCCTAGACCACAGGTTGGCTGATTAAAACACTCCATGACTCATTTCTCTGCCCTAATTTTTCTGTCTCAGAAATGGTGTGACATCCTAGAAGACACTGAATAACATGGTTTTTTGAATTTTTTTCAGGCTTTGGGACCCAATTGTCCTGAGTTCTGTGTTAGCTTTGCTCGTCTGTAGCACTGGGAGGTTTGCCCACGTTCCTTACCTATAACATGGGACAACAGCAGTGCCCCTCAGAGTGGTGGTGTAGTGGGGAATAAGGGGATTCAAAAATAGACCTTAAAATGGTGCCATATTATGTTGACTATTAATATTACTATTCTATACATTGAAAATAAAGAAGTATGTAATGGATAAGAATATAGCGTAAAATTATAAATAGAATTCAAATGTAGGGCTTTTAACAAGAAAGCCATGACAGAGAGTGAGACCCAAATGTTATTCTGAAAGTCTCGTATTAACCAGTGTGACACAGACATCAGTAAGAACGACATTTGTTGTTCTTTTCCCGCATTCTTAAAATTGCCTCTTTCCTTTTATAAGTAATACATATACAGGTGTTATTATGGAAAAATTAGAAAATGTATAGAAATAAAAATAGCAAAACCCATGTCATGTCACACACCACACAGAGGTCATTGTGGCTAATTCTTTCCTGTATCTGTCTAGACCGGGGGTCCTCAAACTGCGGCCTGCAGGCCACATGAGGCGTTGTGATTGTATTTGTTCCCGTTTTGTTTTTTTACTTCAAAATAAGATATGTGCAGTGTGCATAGGAATTTGTTCGTAGTTTTTTTTTAAAACTTATAGTCCGGCCCTCCAACAGTCTGAGGGACAGTGAACTGGCCCCCTGTTTAAAAAGTTTGAGGACACCTGGTCTAGACTGTTTTATGATCTATAGTTATTATATAGACCGCTTTTTAAAAATGGAATTTTCTTAAATAATATTTTAAAGTTTGTTTTTTAAAGTCTGTGTTGTGGATTTTTGCACATAAAATTATATATATTTTTAGGGCATATTAAATTAGTGCCAATGTAACACTGTCGTGTAATTTATTGACATTATCTTTTATTGATGTATTTACTTTTTTGTTTGTTTTCCATGAGAAATTATGTTGCGATGAGCATCTTCGAACCTCCCAAAATGTAGTCTTGTGGGATTGTTTCTTTAGGATACATTTCTAGAAATACAATTCCCGTGTCTTAAATACCGCATGCCAAAGTGCCTCCAAGAAGGCTCTGCAGCAGAGAGAACGTGTGTCGAGGGCTCACGTTGCCTCTTTTTAGATCCTCTAAGTAGAGTTGTGTCTGGGGGAGGAGACGGGCAGGAACAGGCTTTTTGGCGTCAGCGGATCTGGTTTCCATCTCTGCCCAGACACCAAATAATTGTGTGCCTTTGGGTGACCTACAGGTGTCTGAGACTCAGTTTTCTCAGTTGTAAAATATTTTGGGTGCTGAACGAAAAGCAGACTTGCTAAGATTATAATTAGCCTAGATCCTAGCTGAGTAAATACTATCATTATAATAAAATGCCCAGGGCTTATATAAAATAACGTCCTTTTATGTAAATAAGTACATATATCCCTACATATAGACACACATGCGTGAACAGTATACACACACATATACATATGCTATATTCTATATTTAAAATAAAATATCTATATAAAATAAGGTCCTTTGCTTTCCTGGACTAATCAGGAGAAAATAAGAACATAAAAATATTCAGCAGAGCAGGTGACTCAGCATCAGGTAGTTAGAAATCTCCCGCAAGGTGACTGACTGAACATTCAAAGCGTGGTCTGAACTAAAGTGGAAACCAGCGTGAGAGGGGTTGTGTTTGGCCCTGTAATCTCTCTTGTGTTCTTTCCCTGCCAGACAGCCACATCTGTCCATAGTGGCTGCCCTGATGGGTGCTGATCGCATGGACTCTGGCTAATTTAGCATCACACATCCTCAGGATCACGGGTGCAGGGAGTCTAGACCCGCAGAACTGGTCCTGCATCCAGAGCTGGGGCAGGGTTTAGACTGGAGCGTGCAGACCACCGTGGAGTCCACCTAATTTGCTGTGAATTAGTTGACTTACTGTGATGTGTCGTCCACCTGGCTGGGCCCCGCACACTGTGCTACACCCATCTTCCCTGGGTTGGGGACCTGTGGAAAGTAAGCTTTGCTGCTATCAGATGGCGCACACGTTGTTAGGGAGTTTCTTTCCAGCTGTGCTTCCTTTCAGAAACGCTTGCTCTGTCATTCTTACCGTGTTGAGTGCTCACTTGTTCTGGGAGGACCTTGTGTCTGTCAGCATTGCAGAGTGCCAAAAACACTGACTATGAAAGGCCAACCCCTCAGAAAGCATTTCTGGAAAGGGGCATAATACGGGTAAGAAGGAATCATTCTGAGGAAAGTGTGGAAACCGCCCCTGCATTCCGTGCTCTCTGTTGTTGTTTTTCAAGGAGAAGGATGAAGGCCCGTGCTCCCCCCCCTCCTGGAAAGCCTGCCTCAAACACCGACAGTGAGCAGAAGCTTCCCCGAGACGTGGCCCTCAGCCCACAGCAGAACCTGGTCCACATGAAGGAGGCGCTGAGGGACAGCACTGTGGATGTCACTGTGGTCCTGCCCAGTGGGCTGGAGAAACGGAGTGTGCTCAACGGCAGGTGAGAGGCGGGCTCCTGGGGACTGTCACGGTGCTTCTGTTTGCAAGTAATAGGAGAATCCAGGTTGGATGTGATGGGGCCCAGGTAACACGCTAGGACAGCCCCAGCTGTCTCACCTGGAGCGAGCTGAGGATAACTGGCCTTAGGAGAGCCAGGGCTGCATAGCTCAATCCTGTTAGTAGAATGCTCATGGGGCAGGGCAGCTGCAGAGGTGCCAGTGGGCCCAGGTTGGAGCTGCTGGGAGGGCAGCCTTCCGAGTCAGCCATTCCGTCGTCCACTTGCAAACTGTCCTGTTCAAGTGCAGATAGATATTATTAGCAATTGGCCTTTTAAAGTGAAAACAATTTAAGCTTAGATTATGGAATAAAATTCCATGCATGGATTTTTAATTTAAGGGAATCGACTTCTACACCCTCAGTTCTCACACACACACTTCTTGTGACTGCTCTGCCTGTGTGGGGGCCTTGACCAAGTGTCACCGGCCATGTCAAAAAAGGTGCCACCAAACATTGGCAAATGCCTCCCTCAATCATAGTATTTCCAGATTTATTGCCAATATAGTTTCAAATACTGTGTTTGATGTTGATCTAAATACTATTATGTTGTTTGACCAGTTTTGGGCCACCGTTGCTCATGGTTTACTGATAACTCAATCTGTAATAAAAAATTTCAACAGGCACAAGAAAAAAGCTAAATGTAGATGTTTATACCTGTTCTTACAGTAGAGAAGTCAGATAGGACGCTCAATTATAAAATTAAGCATAAATGTGTATTGTGTGATTCTGACGTATAGAGAACAGAAGTAGCATTTATACGAAAACAAGGAGAATAAGAAATGATACAAAATAGTTAACTCTTACAAAGCAGCTTGTTCAAGTAATTTTAAAATGGATAATGGTGGAAATCCCATCCCTCTGGGTGCTTTTATCCTCATAGATACATTTTAAAAATGCTGCAGGAGTTTTATTAAAATACCAGTACTTAGATTCTCCCCGAAATTGCCTAATCCCTTGCAACTGTTCTATTAATTATTATTAATTAATTTATGATGAAAATTCTAGGTGATAGTTTAATGGGCAAAGAGGTACCTAAGTTTTCAGAATTACCGTAGGGGACGTGAGAACAGAAACTTGAGGGATGTTGCTCAAGGGCTGCAAATGTACGTAGGATTGGAACTGTTGGATTGGGGAGACTCCACCTTCGACTGTACTGGGGAGGCCCCGCTGGTTTCCGACATGGTGCCACCACCCATCAGGGTTGCTAGTCAGTGGGGGTCCTCCTGTCACAGCACGAGGGCGCAGGTGTAGTTAGCTATCTACCCTGGGTGCACATGGGAAGACACTGTCTCCTGGGGCAGCTTCCTAGGCCTGCCTCCCCAGGTCCACGCCCCGGACACTGGGGCTACACGAGTCACTCTCCGTTTCTCTGTGCTACAGGGCAGTTGGCCAAGGTGGGGTCTACCTACATAATTTTATAACTTAAGAAGTGTGTCATATAGTAAAAAAAAATTTGGAATACTCATGAATTTTTTCAGCGAAGGTATTATGGTTTACTCACCATTCTTACATTTTGGTCCAATTTCTAGGTACATTTCTTTTTTAATAAAATGGCATTGAGGATTATATATTAATAATGTGATACATGGGTCTGGCTTCGCACATGCACTGGGGAAGGTGGGACACTTGGCTGAAAAGTAAAAACATCCTGAAAATTGCTTTTAAAGGGAGCACATTCTTCTAATTATCTTCTATAGGTTTTTTTCCCCTTTATAAAGTGGAAGTTACCACCGTGCAGGTTTGTAGTGTAGTTATTGAGAAAGATACAACCTTAGGGATGGAACATGAAAATAACTTTATCCTTTCTACGTAGTGGAAGGATTAGAGAGAGCAGATGCCTGCAAGCTGCCTGAAGTGGGTCTTCCAGTGATCACTATTACACACAGCAGCTTCTTTCTTTAAAGACGGCCTTTATACGTTGTACTCTTTAATGATATAAAAGTGGGCAGACATGAAATTCCTGACAAAATGGGTTTACCGATATGTTGTCCGTGTAGTTTCTTGCTCTGTAGGGGAAACAAGGAGTTTATAATTTATAGCCAGCCCCTTACCCACACTGTTCCCTGCCATGAAAGGTTCTCACAAAGAGAACACGTTAGTAATTGGATGCTGATGATTCGGTGATATTTTTAAGCTTCCCTTGAATTTAGAAACATAAATAATAGTCTTATAGGTTAAGACTGGAGAATCAATGCGGGGCATGTTTTGGCTGTGTCCCTCCTGGCTGCTGGACAGAGGCCACCGTCCCATCCCATTAATTGGGGCACAAGTAAAGATCTTTGAAGAGACAATGCTCTAAGCCAGAAAGGATCTGGTAAGAGGGTGTCAGGAATTTTAGATGCCAGGTGGGGTCACTTTGCCGTAGTCAGTCTGCCATGGCCATATTGGCACACACAGCCTAGGGCTGGGGACAGGAGAAGACAGGCCTTTCCTTTGGAGAGGAAATTGCCCTCAATGCTCAGTCTGGCCATTCTGTCTCTGTGGGTCAATTCTCCACTTTACAAAAGGCAGTCTGAGTCCTGTGCAGGGAGCTTTAGGTGTCAGGCCTTGTAAGCCAGCACAGGACATTTACAGTGTCAGGCATCGAGCGTCCATACTCCTGTAGAAAGCTCACCTGTTTTCAGGTGTGAGGGAAGGAGGCTAGGAGGGACCTCCAGCCCTGATCTGTCCCTGAAGGTGTCAGCAGAGCTGTGTGTATCTGCTGGCAGCTCTTAAGTGGCAGTGGCTGTGGCCTTGCTCCCACAGTGAGCTCCTGGCCCAGGGGGTGACAGGGAGGAAAGTGAGAATGGGCAGCTTGGACACCATGTACTGGCCTATAGGCCAGATGGTTCTAGGCTGTTCTCTGAGTAACAGGGTTAACAGTCAGCTGTGTTTATGTTTCTGTTTGAGGAATACCTTTAAATAGAGTAAATTTCTGGGGCATGGAGCCCATATTGGTAATCTGAGCTCAAGGTGAATCTCACCAAGCAGCCTTGCACATCAGCACAGGTAGTGAGTTTGGTCATCTGGGTCCTAACTCACCATTCCTAATGACCTCTCCACACCTTCCCCAAGTTGTTGCTGCCTCTTTAAGGCTTTGTTTGGGCTCAATCCAAGGGAAGCTAAAAATAAAACACTAGCAAAAAAAGCCCCCAGTGATGTACAGAATGGGATCGCCAGCATCCAATCTCTAATATTTTCTTAAAAGATCTTTCTCATGAGGGCTGACAAAGCTAAGGGGCTGGCTATAAATTATAAACTCTTTGCCCCCAGAAAAGTGAGAATGTTCTTGTTAACCCCCCTGTTTAATAAATTTATACAAGGTGCTGTTGTTGTTTTTGATACTGATATCATAGACTACTCATATATAGGACAGGTCTCATAATCTTGAAGTATTAAAACATGAAAATATCTATTCATTGTTCAAAATATATATTGAATTACTTGGTACCTTGTGGTACTGGGCAAAGCACTTCTCAGCAAGCAGAGGAAATAAATTGCATTTGTGAAATAACTGGTTTATGTTAGAAGCAGTTCAATATTGCTTGAATCTAGGCTAAGAAGTTGGGCCTGGACTCCTGGGGTGGCCCTATCCCAGAGATTGCATCTGCCACAGCACGCTCTTTTAGAGCCAACTGGAGCATCATAGGTATTAATTTTCAAACATGGAGTAAAATTGTTTTATATTAAAAGTAGCATGCAAGGCTGATGCAGTTGCTCACGCCTATAACCCCAGTATTTTAAGAAGCCTGGTGGGAGGATCTCTTGAGGTCAAGTGTTTGAGACCAGCTTGGGCAATGTAGTGAGACCCCCATCTCTACAAAAACATAAAAAAATTAGCCAGGTGTGGCAGTGCACACCTATAGTTTTAGCTACTGAGGAGGCTGAGGCAGGAGGCTCGCTGGAGCCCAGGAGTTTAAGGTTCCTGTGAGCTATGATGATGCCACTGCACTCTATCCAAGAAATAGAGTGAGATCTTATCTTCAAAAAAAAAAAAAAAACAAAACAAAACTTTTAAAGAGAAACACTATAGGGGACTTAACGTAGTTAGACTGTGTCCAGATTTCCCAAGGGTACCTGCTGAATCATCTACCAGGTGAGAATCATGTAAAAAACACAACTTGCTCATGGACACAGAAAGATCTAGATTCTGAAGTAAAGGGTCAGATATAGGTCCAAAGATGAAGAGGCAGAGTTAAGAAAAAGCACACGTTACTATGGTCAGGAAAGGGATACCTTTTGTCCTGACACCAACCAAAATATACTGGGCATGTGAGGTTGCCTCCTCGCACCGTGCGTGTGAGATCACCTTTTTGCACTTGTGCAGATAACTCATGGCATCACTTCTGGGCAGGATGGCCTGGGTTTTCCTGGGTTCCCAGCCTCTACACGTCTCCTTTCTCCAGGGTCTTAAGCAGCTTTACGTCTGAGTGCGTGTAGAGAAGGAGGGATTCCCAGGCCGCAGTAGCCCTTGTCTCCCTGTATTCACACCATCAGGTCTTGCCAGTTAGGCAGCTTCTAGCCCCAGAGGCAGTTCGGTTTTATAGGGTACGGCTGATGCTCCGGACTCTAACGTGGTCATCCTGGCTGTGGCTCTGGCCTGGTTCACTGTCCTGTGAATGGCTGGGCATCTGCCTTATGGCTACGAGGCTGTTAGCTGCTGCCCTGCTTCCTCCTGCTTCGTTCAACAAGCCTAGAGCCCCGGCTATTTGAGGAAGACCCCAGCCCTGCACCTGGAGCCTTTGCTGTGACCAGCAGGCTTCTCTGGCTCACCTGTCTTGTCATTGGCCTTTCTTTGGTTTGCACTTTGTGTGGGGCCTTGACAGTGTCAATGGACGTGGAGAGCCTGCTCTCTCTCTCCAGCCTCTCTGATCACATCTGAAGCAGCCAGACCAGGCTTTCTCTCAGAGCCTCCTCTAACTCTGTTACGCTAGAGATTGCCTCACCCAGAGCTTAGCTACCTGCTGGCCTTGGTCCCACAAGAAACTAGGCTGTGGTGAACCAGTTTAAGATGTGACAGATCTTGCAAATTAAGTTCCCTTTGATGTTGCGTCAGGAAATAGCTACCTTAACGTAGTTTGTAAACTTGGTACTGAGTGACTGACCCATTCAGCACGTATGTAGCAAATGTGCACATTTTGAGTACTTAGAGTCTAGTGGTTCTCAAAGTGGAGTCCTTGGAACAGCAGCTTTGGCATCAGTTGAGAACTTGCTAGAAATACAGACTTCCAGACCTACTGAATCAGAAACCCTGAGATAGGGCCAGGCAGTGTGGTTCCAACAAGCCTGGAGGGGTTCAGGTTGCCTGTCACACTTTGAGGTGCTGCTGTATTGCATGTCACTGGTGCCGTTGCACGTCAGAGTGGGGGCACTCGGGTGAGTACATGATCCCAGGGCCTCACAGGTGTGATGACATGAACAGGGGGTGGTGGGAGAGATGAGCACATGGTGCCTGGGCCTCACAAGTGTGATGGTGTGAACAGGGGGCTGTGGGAGAGATTAGCATGTGGTCCCTGGGCCTCACAAGTGTGATGGTGTGAACAGAGGGCAGTGGGAGAGATGAGCATGTGGTCCCTGGGCCTCACAAGTGTGATGGTGTGAACAGAGGGCAGTGGGAGAGATGAGCATGTGGTCCCTGGGCCTCACAGGTATGATGGTGTGAACAGGGGGCTGTGGGAGTGATTAGCATGTGGTCCCTGGGCCCCATGGATGTGATGGCATGAACAGGAGGCTGTGGGAGAGATGAGCACGTGTTCCTGGGCCTCACAGGTGTGATGGTGTGAACAGGGAGCTGTGGGAGAGATAAGCACATGGTCCTTGGGCCTTACAGGTGTGATGGTGTGAACAGGGAGCTGTGGGAGAGATGAGCACATGGTCCGTGGGCCTCACAGGTGTGATGGTGTGATGGGGGCTGTGGGAGAGATGAGCACATTGTCCCTGGGCCTCACAGGTGTGATGGTGTGAACAAGGAGCTGTGGGAGAGATGAGCACATGGTCCTTGGGCCTCACAGGTGTGATGATGTGAACAAGGAGCTGTGGGAGAGATGAGCATGTGGTCCTTGGGCCTCACAGATGTGATGGTGTGAACAGGGAGCTGTGGGAGAGATGAGCATGTGGTCTTTAGGCCTCATGGGTGTGATGGTGTGAACAGGGGGTTGTGGAGAGATGAGTAAATGGTTCCCGGGTCTCACAGGTGTGATGGTGTGAACAGGGAGCTATGGAAGAGATGAGCATGTGATCCTTGGGCCTCACAGGTGTGATGGTATGATTGGGGGACTGTGGGAGAGATAAGCACATGGTATCTGGGTCTCACAGGTGTGGTGGTGTGAACAGGGAGCTGTGGGAGAGATGAGCACATGGTCCATGGGCCTCACAGGTGTGATGGCATGAATAGGGGTCTGTGGGAGAGATGAGTACATGGTCTCCAGGCCTCACAGGTGTGATGATGTGAACAGGGAGCTGTGGGAGAGATGAGAGCATGTGGTCCTTGAGCCTCACAGGTGTGATGGTATCATCAGGGGACTGTGGGAGAGATGAGCACAAGCAGCTCAAGAAGGGTCCCTGGCAGCCTCCAGGTCACAGACACTGAGTAATTGTCAGTCCATTTCTACCCTGACCCAGTTCCGAGGATTGGTAGGATCATCAGCTTGTGATTAAGATACAAGGCCCCTCAATTAGAGGGCAGTTTATTAATTGGCCACAGCTTGATGGGAACAGGACCTGGCCTCTCTGGCGTTAAATGTCCCAAATGCATGCTCCTTAACCAGCCCATGGCTGTCACATGTCACCTGTCACCTGTGTGGTCCCTCTACACAGGGACCCTGCGTTCTCTTGGAGAGGTACACATATGCCCAATTAGAGAATCATTACTGCTTTGTTCACGGGACATGGGAGGCCAGTTGGGATCTAATGAATCTGTAAAGAAAACCCGCAGGGGAGCAGGCAGCACCCAGCACCTCTGTCCATTGTGGGTGCTGTCACTGTACCTAGGGCTGCCAGCCTCTTTCTGTCTGGGTAAATTTCTCCATCAGCATCAAAGGAGCCTTAAAAGAACTGGCTGACTGGCGTTTGAAATGTCAGCCAGTAGCAGCCTGCAGGATGTGGGGCAGAGTGCAGGCGTGCCTCTCACACCTCGCTGAGCAAGGGCACGCCCAGGAAAGGGTACAATGGAAAAGTGGTAAATCAAGCCACATTTAAGTGAGCCTTGGAAGGTCCCACAAAGCGTCAGGCTCTGCAGAAAACACTGTAGGATGAGCCCACGCTTCTGGAACCGTGTCCTCACATGTTCGGGCTTGTGTGCCCTCGCTAGAAAGCTGTGCCCAACAGGCGCTCAGGCAGAGGCAGCCAGTGTGGGAGCAGTGCCACGACCATGCTTAGCCCCTCTTGACCCCGAGCTTCCTCACTGTCACCTGAAGCCCTCTGGCTTGGAAGCAGGTGCCAGCTGCCAGGAAGGGGGGGTGTCCCAGGTGGTCCTCCAGCGTGGAGGGGACTGGGTTCTGTGCTCTTTAGTAATGTGAGCATTTATGATAGCCCAGGCAGGTTGCTATTCAATACCATGTTCTTACAGTGTGGTACGGTAGGGGGTTTTGCCTCCTTCTCTCCCCCTTGCAAATTTAGTGGTAAATTTGAGCAGTTAAGTTGATGATAAACTACTAGCACCTTTGACTGTTGAAGAAGAGGCTACAGCTTTCATGCTGAGGTGCTCCCTGGCAGAGCTGCACCCCTCATCGGGGATGTGGGGTGTGTGTGAAGGCCCTGTCTTGGACGCTTGCCAGGACTGCTGTGAGAGGCGGATTTCTTCTCTGTGATGGGGAGGAGCTGTGGACCCTTGGCCCACCTGCCACCTTTCCTGGCACCTGTCTCGATTACTGGTCTAAAAGAGCAGAAGGAATGTTAGGAGCCTCTGTATACTTTTTTGTGTTCTTTGACTATTGATTTGTATCTGTTATT
The DNA here is from genome assembly GCF_027406575.1 of Nycticebus coucang. Taxonomy (NCBI): domain Eukaryota; kingdom Metazoa; phylum Chordata; class Mammalia; order Primates; family Lorisidae; genus Nycticebus; species Nycticebus coucang. The sequence goes on from NC_069790.1 coordinate 4,483,323, forward strand.
TGGTGGAGGCAGTCACTGGATAAGGAGAAGAGAGGGAGAGAGTAAGGGGCATCAGACCAGCTGGGTGGGAACCCGAGGACCCCCGTTCCAGTCTCAGATGTCACATGGACTGGAGAAAATACTGGGAAAGGCCACTGCAGGTTGACAGTGAGTGGGATCAATTGCATGATGTCTCTGGCATTTTTGGAGAAGTCTGATGGCCGTGCTGAGGGTTTTCAGTGGAGCTACATGTCTTCAAGTGTTCCTGCTTGGCTTCACAGCCTTGTTGTTGAGATAGATTTTAACCAGGAGCTGGAAGAATCAAGATCACGGTGGTTGGTAGCCAGAGGGCCCAGCTGGAGTGCGTGGCCTCAACCTATGCTCCCTGGGGCAGGGGTCCCTGTGTCTCCTGGTTGGCACGTGCTGCTCATAATCACTTCCTGGACATTGTCATGGAGACAGCGTTGAACATCTTATCAATCAGAACGTTACTGATGTTCTTTTCCTGTAGTACTCAGATGAAGAATAAGGCACTTTAGCTAATACTTGAGGATTGGATTTGCCAGTGGGTCTGTTGTTCTGCGCTCAGGCCCTGGCAGCAGCTTATGCCCAGCATCGGAGGGGAGTGAGTGAGGGGCCATAGCCAGGCAGGCACCAGGGCTTTACTTGTTTTGAGTTCAGAGACAAGGATATATTTATTTCAGAGCATTTCACTTGCCCTAGCAATGCACTGCCCCTGGTAGGTGACCTGTAATAATTTGTTGAATTAAATATGTACTTTTATGGCAGTTTCCTTCCATTGCATTGACCACAAATGAGTAGCTCCTTTTTCAAGTACCTATCAGGAAGACTGATTTTCTTCTGCTTTTTTTTGTTTTCTTTTTTTTTCCCGGCTTTATTGGGGGTATAATTGACAAATAGTAATTGTATATACAGGGTGGCCATAAAGTTCTTGGACAATTTTAAATAGCACACTATTTTAAATTGCACCCGAGCTTTATGGCTACCCTGTATTTAAGGTGTATAACATGATATTGATATGCAGATATCTTTGTGAAACTATAAAGGCATTAACATATCCATTGCCTCATAGATACCTGGTGTGTGTTCATGTGTGTGTGGGCCCCACTGTAGGCACCCTGTCCCTGTGCAAATAAAAACAACCAGTACACGGATTAGAGGTACAAGCCTGCAAGAGGGAGGCTTCCCCTAGGTGTAGAGAGAGCCCTGGGTAACCTCTGTTGTGGCCTTTTATTGAAGCATTATACAGCAGGTGTGGGGACCCCATGTACTGGAGCTACGTGCTTAATCATCCCTATGTGCTCCTTCCCCACGGGCTCAATTCCCACCCTGTTGCATCACAAATGTCCAAAGTATAACACCTGCTTGCATGCATGACCGATCTTAATCTCCTTAATGCACGCAGTTGCTTGAGTCTTGTCTCCGGGCTGCCAAACATCTCCATGCCGGCTAGGAGATTGTTTCGCTCCCAGTGCCTCCCTCAAGAACCAGTGGCTGCTTCTATAAGCCTGGTGCTCAGTCTCCTACACGTGTGTGCATGTGTGTGTGCGTGTGAGAACACTGACCCTTTGCCCGCTCAGCACGTTACGAGTATACAGGCAGTGTTGCAGCTGTAGTCCCCTGTTAGACTCTGGAACTTACTCAACCTGTGAAAGGGAAGCTTTGCACTTTGAGCACCTCATCATCCCCTACCCCTGAAGCCCCCATTCTACTCTGCTTTTATGGGTTCAACTGTTTTAAATCCCACATGTAAATGAGATCTTGCAGTGTTTGTCTTTCTGTGTCTGGCTTATGTCACTTAGCATAGCATCCTCCGGGTTCATCCATGTTGTCGTATATGGCAGGATTCCCTTCTTTTTGTGGAGGTGGGAGGGTGAAAGTCTTACTCTGCTGCCCAGGCTAGAGGGCAGTGGCATCATCATAGCTCACTGCAAGCACAAACTCCTGGGCTCAAGTGAACATCCTGCTTCAAAGTGCTGGGATTTCAGGCGTTAGCCAGAAACCTCCCCTTTTTAAGGTTGAGTAATAATCCCATTGTACGTATGTACCACATTTTCTTTATCCCTTTATGCATTAAGGGCATTTAGATTATTGGCTATTGTGAATAATGCTACAATAAATATGGGTATGCAGATGTCTTTTAAGGATTCAGATTTAATTTTCTTTGGAAATACACTCGAAAATAGGGTTGCTGGATAATATGTAATTCTATTTTTAATTTTTTGAAGAATTTTCATACTATTTCCCTTAATGACTGTACCAATTTACATTCCCACCAACAGTGCACACGATTTTTATTTTCTCCACAATCTCACTGAAGCCTGTTATCGTTTGTCTTTTTTTGTAATTGCTATTCTGACCACTGTGCAGTGATACTATGGTGTTGAGTGATACTATGGTGTCTTCCTGATAGTGATATCGACACTTTTTCATGCACCTGTTGGCCATTTGTATGTCATTTTTTGAGAAATGTCTATTCAGGTCCTTAGCCTATTTTTAAATTTGGTTATTTGCTTTTGAGTTGTTTGAGTTCCTTTATTGACTTTGGATATTAACCTCTTATCAGATAAATGCTTAGCAAGTATTTTTGCCCATTCCAAAGTTTTCCTTTCCCCTGTTGATTGTTTTGTTTGCTGTACAGAAAGTTCTTAGTGGGATGCAATCCCGTTAGTCTGTCTGTGCCTTGGTTCCCCATGTCGTACCCAAAACATCATTGCTCAGTCCAGTGTCATAAAGCATTTCCCCCTATGTTTTCTTCTCATATTTTTTGGTTTGGGGGTTTACATTTGAGTCTTAATTCGTTTTGAGATGATTTTTGTATATGGAGTGAGATAAGGATCTAATGTCATTTTTCTGTTTGTGGATATCTGGTTTTCCCAGTACTGTTTATTGAACAGCTGCTTTCCCCGTCGTATTGGCCTCCTTGGTGAAGATAAGGTGACTCTAAATGCATAGATTTCTTTTGGGGCTATTTTGTGCTATTGATCAGTCTGATTTTACTCAGGTACCATGCTGTTTTGATTACTGTAGCTTTGCAAGATATTTTGAAGCCAGAATGTGTGGTGCTTCAAATTTTGTCTTTAAGGTTGCTTTGACTATTCAGTTTTTTTTTTTTTTTGTTGTTGTTCTATATGAATTTTAGGATTGTTTCTTTTCTATTTCTGTAAAGAATGCTATTGGGATTTCAACAAGAATTACATTGACTCTGTAGATCTCCTTGTCTGGTATTGATATTTAAACAAATCAATATTCATTCTTCCAGTCCTTGAACACAAAATGTCTTTCTGTTTATCTGTATCTTTTTTGATATAGTTTTTCTTCAATGTATTGTAATATTGGTGTACCAGTCTTTCACCTGTTTGGTTAAGTTTCTTTCTACGTGTTGTTTTTGTTGCTATTGTAAATGGGATCATATTCTTAATTCTTCTTTCAGATAGGTTGTCTGTTTGCTTTGATTGTTGTCGCCTTAGCTGTACAGAAGCTTTTCAGTTTTATTTAGTCCCATTTGTTTATTTTTGTTGTTGAGATTGCCAGGAAGTCTTCCTTATAAAGTCCTTCCCCAGGCCAATAGCTTCCAGTGTTTTCCTCATACTTTCTTTGAGGATTTTAATTGTTTTCTGTCTTAGATTAAGGTCTTTTATCCATCTTGAATCAATTTTTCTGAGTGGAGAAAGGTGTGGGTCCAGTTTCAGTCTTTTACATGTGGATATCGAGTTTTCCCAGCACCATTTATTGAATAGGGATTCTTTCCCCCAGTGTATGTTCTTGTTTGGTTTATCAAAGATAACCAAACTGTAAGATGTTAGTTTCATCTCCTGGTTTTCTATTTGTTTCCAAACGTCTATGTCTCTATTTTTTGTGCCAATACCATGATGTTTTGATCATTATGGCCTTGTTGTACAGCCTAAAGTTTGGTAGGCTGATGCCCCCAGCTTTGTTTTTATTACTAAGAACATAGTAATAAAAGTGATGTGCCTTGGCTATATGGTTTTTTTCCTGGTTACATACAAAATGAAGAACTGTTTTTTTCCAAGTCTGGAAAGTATGATGTTGGTATTTTAATAGGGATAGCATTGAATCTGTAGATTGATTTGGGAAGTGTAGACATTTTAACAATGTTGATTATTCCCAGCCATGAGCATGGTATGTTCTTCCATTTGTTAACATCTTCTATTTCTTTTCTTAGATTTTCGTAGTTTTCTTTATAGAGGTCCTTCACCTCTTTTGTGAGGTGTATTCCTAGGTATTTCTTTTTCTTTGAAGCTACCGAGAAGGGTATTGTGTCCTTGATTTCCTTCTCATCTTGGCTGTTATTGGCATATGCAAAGGCTACTGATTTGTGGGCATTGATTTTATATCCTGAAACATTACCGTATGTTTTGATCACTTCCAGGAGTCTTGTGGTTGAGTCTTTGGGATTCTCTAAGTATAAGATCACGTCATCAGCAAAGAGGGAGAGTTTCACTTCGTCTGCCCCCCTTTGGATGTCTTCAATTTATTTCTCTTGCCTGATTCTATTGGCTAGAAGTTCCAGCACTACTATAGTAGTGGGGATAGAGGACACCCTTGTCTTTGTCTAGTCCTGGTGGAAAAGCTTTCATGTTTACTCCATTAAGTATAATATTAGCTATGGGTTTGTCATAGATGGCTTCAATCAGTTTATGAAATTTGACACCAATGCCTCTATTCTTCAGCATTCTAATTAGGAAAGGATACTGAATTTTATCGAATGCTTTTTCTGCATCTATTGAGAGGATCATACAGTCTTTGTTTTTGCTCTTGTTGATATGGTGACTTATGTTTATGGACTTGCTTATGTTAAACCAGCCTTGCGTCCCTGGGATGAATCCTACTTGATCGTGATGTATGACTTTTTTAATGATAAGCTGTAAGCTATTGGCTAGGATTTTCTTGAGAATTTTTGCATCTGTGTTCATTAGTGAAATTGGTCTGTAGTTCTCCTTTTTAGTTGGATCTTTTCCTAGTTTTGGTATCAGGGTGATGTTTGCTTGATAGAATGTGTTGGGGGAAGATTCCTTCTTCCTCAATTTTTTGGAATAATTCTCCAGTATGAGTATAAGCTCTTCTTTGAAGGTTTGGTAGATTTCTGGTGTGAAGAGATAATTTCTTGTATCTCTGTGGCGTCTGTTGTTATTTCCCCTTTATCATTCCTGATTGAAGTTACAAGAGATCTTACTTTTCTGTTTCTAGTAAGTCTGGCCAAGGGTTTATTTATTTTATTTACCTTTCAAAAAATAAACTTTTTGTTTCATTAGTTTTATGAACAATTTTTTTTGTTTTCAATTTCATTAATCTGATTCAATTTTGGCTATTTCTTTCCTTTGGTTTGGTTTAGGGTTAGATTTTTCTTCTTTTTCCACTTCCATAAGGTGGTTTGTGAGTGTGCTGATGTGCTCACTTTCTGTTTTTCTAAGGTAGGCACCCAGCACGATAAATTTTCCTCTCAGGAGTGCAGGTTTTGGCAACTTGTGTCTTCATTGTTGTTATGTTTGAGGAAATCAACAAATTTCTCTTTAATCTCTTCTTGAACCCAACTATCATTCAGCATGTGCTTGTTTAGTTTCCAAGACTTTGTGTGTGGATGAACATTTTTGTTGGAGTTGAGTTTCACCTTTATGGCCTTGTGGTCTGAGAAGAGACATGGTACAACTTCTGTTCCTTTAATTTTGTGGAGGTTTGATTTGTATCCTAGGATGTGATCTATTTTGGAGTATGTACCATGAGCTGATGAGAAAAAAGTATATTCTTTTGCTTTGGGATGTTGTGTTCTGTGCATGTCTATTAATCCCATTTGTTCTAGGGTCACGCTAAAGTCCTTTGTATACTTGTTTAGTTTCTGTTTACAGGATCTGTCTAGTTCTGATCAAAGGATTTTGACATCCCCAACTATTATTCAGGTGTTATGGGATATCTTATTCCTGAGACCCCTCAAGGTCTGTTTCATAAATCTGGGAAAATTTAAGTTAGGTGCATAAATTTTTAAAATTGAAATGTCTTCTTGTTATGTTGTTCTTTTGACCAGTATGAAGTGTCCATCTTTCTTTTTCTTAACTAAAGTTGCTTTGAATCCACTTGTATCTGAGAATAAGATTGCAACCCCTGCTTTCTTTCGATTTCCATTTGCTTGAAAGACTTTTCCATGCCTTAACCCTGAGTTTTGATTTGTCCCTCAGGGCTATGTCTGTCTCCTGGAGACAGCATATGGATGGCTTGTGTTCTTTTTATCCAATCAGCCAGCCTGAGCCTCTTTTGTGGGGAATTCAATCCATTGACATTTGTTGGGAATATCGATAAGTGTTGTGGAATTCTATTCATCTTATTATGAGATAGTTTGTGGAAGCTAAGCTCTGGCCTTTGGCTTCTAGGTGTTTTCTTTGGTGGTGGTCCATTGTAGTGTTCAGTGTTGAGAATAAGTCTAAGTATTTCCTGTAGAGCTGGTCTTGGTGTAGTAAATTTCCTTAGTGCTTGTATATCTGGAAGAGATTTGATTTCTCCATCAATTTTGAAGCTAAGTTTAGCAGGATACAGGATTCTGGGCTGAAAATTGTTTTGTTTAAGGATGTTGAAGGTGGATGACCATGCTCTTACTGGCTTGGAAAGTTTCAGTTAGAATTCTGCTGTCATCCTAATGGCTCTGACTCTGTAGGTCAATTGGTGCTTACTCCTAGCTGCTTGCCTGATTTTCTTCTTCATCTTGACTTTAAACAGGTTCATTACAAGGTGTCTTGGAGAGATTCTGTTACAGTTGAGATGACCTGGGGTTCGATATCCATCTGAAAGGAGTGTGTCAGGATCTTTAGTAAAACTTGGGAACTTTTCATTTATGATAGTCTCCAGTAGGGCTTCCATACCTTTGGGACAATCTTCTTCTCCTTCAGTGATTCCTATTATCTGTATGTTTGAACGCTTTCTAGCATCTCATAGTTCTCTACACGCCTGCTCTGCTCTCTCTCTCTTCTGACTCTGTAACTACCTGTGTTAACTGAATGACTTTATCCTCTAGCTCTGATGTTCTCTCTTCTCTGTGGTCTAATCAATTTTGATACTTTCTGCTGCTGCTTTAAATTCTCTGATTGTCTATTTCATTTCTTTAAGCTCATCCACATCTTTTCTATATTCTATATTCTATACCTCTCATCTGACTTTTGGTTCTGTCTTTACATTTTCTTTTCTATTCCCTTTATTATCTTAATTATCCATATTTTAAATTCCCTTTCTGTCAAGTACATTAATTCTTTCTAGGAGGAGTCTTCTTTACAAATTGCCTCATGGTCTCTTGGAGGAGTTGCTCTAATTTGGTTATTCATGATGCCTGAATTTTTCTTCCGGTTTCTCCTCATGTGCGCCTTCTTCTTGTTCACCTTTTCCTTTCTCACTTCCTCCTTTGCTTCAAGTTAGCTTGTCTCAGAGTTTAGGTGATGAAGAGGTCTCTTGGTATGGGGTCAGAAAGTGGAGACAGGTTAGAGCAAAGCAGGAAGAAAGGAGAAAAAGAAAAAAATAAAAGGAGGAAAAGAGTAGGATATAAGCAAAAGAAAGAAAAAGAAGTGAAAGAAAGGCAAAAAGGGGGGAGGGAGGGCATACTAACAGGAGAAAATTGAAGTACGAGTGAGAAGGTGGACAGGAAAGGAGGATGAGAGTGATAGAAGAAATGTTATTGTTCATCACGGTGCTAAGTCCGCCCCTATAGCTCAAGGGTTATGAGAAGCTGGGCTGGGTGGGTTCCTCTAAATAAGGGACTCCTTACTTGTCTGTATACAGCGAGATTCTTACTCTGCCAAAAATAAGAAGAGAAGAAAAAGAGCAAACACAAAAACCAAGAAGGAAAAATTGAGTAAGGATGAAAAATAAAATTAAAGAAGGGGGGGTAGAAAAATAGAAAAGTTCTGCTACGTGATATTTCTACTACTTTCTTCCTGGGGCCAACAGTAGAAAGTTCTCTGGGCCTTCTTGAGGCTGACTACTGCTAAGGTCTACCTACTAGACCACCACTGTGTCACCCTTGCCCTCAGCAAGGATAGAGTGGTAAAATAATGAAAAGAAAAAATATATACATAAGAATAAGACAGAGGAAAATTAAACTTTTATTTGAATCAAATTAAGGAGAGTAAGGGAAGAGGGATAAAGAAAGAAAGAAGAAAGGCAATAAACCAAGAAAAATAGAAGGAAAAAACAAGAAAGTGGGGGAGGGGTGAATATCTCAGCTGATGCTGAAGCACTTTATGTGGGAGACATGAAATGAGTAGAAGAGTCTCTATTAACTGAGAGAATGCAGAGGAGGGTACTAGGGTGACAGAATTCAAGCTAAAATTCTGCAACCACTATTAAAAAAATTTTACAAAAATACAGAAGCCCTTGCTCTTGTTGAATAAAAATGGAAGTTAGGCAAAAGCAAAGCATGTTGAAGCAAGATTTAAAAAACAATGAAACAAGAAAACCCTCTAAAATAGCCTGATGGAAGCAATGTCAGCAACCAATTGGGCAAGGAAAGGAGAAAAATAAAAATAAGATTAAAATATGAAGAAAAAAAGCAACAACCAAAACAATTTATGTATATTTATAAATATACACATATATATACATGATGTAGGGACTCACCTTGGGTAGGAATATATTTATGCTGCAATATACTTCCGGGACACCAGGTGGCGCTGTGACTTTGAGGGGCAAACAACACAGCTGTGGGCCCCTCTCTCGTCCCCGGGCTTAGAGCAGTTTGGCAGCTTACTTGTTCCCGGTGGTCGCCCGTTCACCCCCCGTAGACCTGGGGTTCCGCAGTTCTCCGCAGTTCTTCAGAGACAGGTCTCACAGATTTCGCCTACAACTGTTCCCGTGGAGTCCCTGGGCCTGTCCCGGGTGTGGGTCTGCTGGCTCCTGCAGGCAGAACTCTGGCCCCCGAAGAGGCCCGCGTACCCGAGCCCCTCGTCCTTCACCACAGTGGGGTCTCCTTGGCCGGGAATCTTCCCTGTATGATCTTTCACCTGCTGTCGAACCACAGGAGGACAGCTCCAGACCGCACCCGAGCTAGCCCCGCAGTTCTGCGTGGAGTGCCCACTTCTCCAGTCTTTCCCGCGTGCCTGAGCCTGACACGCAGGCGGAACTCAGACCGTGGTGCCTTCAGCCCCCAGGAAGAGGCCTTTCTCCAGGAGCCACCGGCGTCCTTTACAGGATGGAGCCCCCCTGTCTGAGAACTTTCCCCCTGTGGATACTTCACCTGTTGCCAAACCGTAGCAGAGCCGCTCCAGACAGCACCCCAATCTGGCCACCACATTCTGCTCGGGAGAGCACCCTTCTCCAGTCTTTCCACTCAACGCCTAGCGTCTCCTGAGAAACAAAAACTGCGAGAGGTTTCTTCTGGGACCTCTGTACCTCCTCCTGGGAAATGGCAGATGGGATTGTTGGCAGGGAGGGAGCAGTGCAAGGCTGAGCCGAGTCCACAGGGCTGTGAGGCTACTTTCAGTCCACAACTGAGCCTTCCTCCAGGGTATGGGCCAGACTTGTCCGCCTTCTATTTGGACTCTACACCTACTACAAAGGAACTTTTCTGTGGGGGTGGTGAGCTGGAGGCCTTTTTTTCTACCCACCATCTTGTTAATGTCAGTCACACGTGTGTGTTTACGCATGCCTGTGAGTTCCTGATCTTTAGATATCCATTTGGTGACACCTGGAAACCATCATTATCGTCTGCAGTAATTGCCATGCAAGTTACTTATTAAGAAAAAAGATCATAGGAGAAAAATTGGGCTCAACTTCTTGGGAAATTGGTAGGAAAAGAGGTGTCAGTTTTAAATATAAAAACTTTCTGCCATGAAAATATAACATGTCACTGAAATTTTTAGTTCTTTGGGATAATCTGAAGTATCACTCCCCTTCTACGGTAATAATAATTACTTGTGATGGGGGATGTTGTGAAAATTTTTGACATTTGAAAAAGATAATTATTTTGTGGTACTTTTTTGTCTTAGGGAAAAGGCATTTTTTTTTTTAGCTAAAAGAAAGCTATACTACATCTTCAACTTAAAACTTAGTGTTTAAGATACATTATATTTATGAATAACTGAAAATTTGATGTCTTACACTCATAAGAATTATCATTTGTGCTAACAAACATTAGATCATTTAACTCAGTGTGCTAATGGACTTAACTAGAACAGCTATTTTCCAAGCCATTATAATTTTGATCAGCCATTATGAGTTTGCTCTTTCAGTAGTGTTGTGTTTGTTAGTATCGAGAGTGTTACCATATTGCTGTACAATCATGCATAAGAAATAAATGGGCTGCTGTTGTCTTTCTTTGTAAGTGCATCTAATTTGCTCATTCATCTATTCGTTCAGCTAGGCAGACGGGAGAGTGCAGACATTCCTAATAATCATGGTTTGTTTCCTTTTTTTCAGCCATGCAATGATGGACCTACTTGTAGATCTTTGCCTTCAGAATCACCTGAATCCATCTCACCATGCCCTTGAGATTCGGTCTTCGGAGACCCAACAGCCTTTGAGTTTTAAACCAAATACTTTGGTTGGGACGCTGAATGTGCACACTGTGCTTCTGAAAGAAAAAGTTCCTGAAGAGAAGGTTAAGCCTGGGCCACCTAAGATGCCTGAGGTCTGTAGGTGCCCACACATGGACAGCTGTGTCTGAGTGTGTGGGAGATACCAAGGAGAGGCCAGCTTTGCTCTTATTTGAGTACCATATGGAGAAAGCTGTGGTTGAGCTTTCTACTTCTGTGCTAGGCAAAGCTAGGCACTGATTGAGTTTATTGTAGGAGATAATTTATAGCATTTAAAAGTATTTATTATTTTAACATTGTTCCTTTACGTATTATAGAAGGGGGATTGCTCTAGATCAGAGCTGTCTACTAAAACTTTCTTCAAAGGTAGACATGGTTTATCTGCAATTCTGTATTTTCCAATATGATAGTCACTGGCCACATGTGCTTTTTTGGATGTTTATCGTAACTTAAGTATTTAAATTAATTTCAGTCTGTTCCTTCCTTCCTTCCCACCTCCCTTTCTTTCTCCCCACCCCCCTTCTCTTTCTTGTCTTTCTTTTTTTCTGAGACAGATTTTCACTGTGTTGTCCCGGGGATCTTCCTACCTTGGTTGGGACTGTAGTCACACGCCGTTGCTCCCAGCTCTTTTCTTGTCTTCATTTTTAATTTACACATGTGACTTCTGAACACTTGAAATGTGGCTAGTGTGAGTGAGAAACAGAGATTTTATTCAATTTAAATTAATTTTAATTTAAATAGCTGCTAGTCGCTGGTAGCTACCCTGTGGGTCAGTGCAGTTACAGAGTGCTGCCTGCTGAGGATCTCTAGAGGATCTGAGCATCTAGACACAGAGAACTTTTCTGTTTGAAAAATTAATGTCAGAAATATTTACTCATTCTTGTATTTGGAGAATATTTATCATATTTCTGGCTTTATTCCAGGGTTTTGGATATTGACTAAAACTAATTCAAGTACCTTTTTGTACTTTCTAAATGCTACTTCATTCGTTTAGATTTTTAAAAGATCTGATGAATTTTTCTGTTTTTAAAAATGGTAATCTGGCAAATGGTCCATGTCCTGTGAATTTCTAGGTTTGGTTGGTTCATAGATTCTAATTTTTCCCTTCTGTATAATGTCCAAAGAGGATTTTCCCTCATTTTGCAAGTAAAAACTTTGTGTCTGCCCTGTGGCTTCTCTGGACTTCTGGCCCCAGTGGCAGGTGAGCCTAGGTATAGTATATATGATGCCTCCTGGAGAGGCCTGATAAGGAGCAGTGGCTTCCCTCTCCCGTCCTAAAGCACGTCCTTACCACGGCCACTGAGCCCTGGCCCTCAGGCTGGAAGGGAGCACGAGGCCTGTTCAGTCCACCTTTACCATGACCTCCTCTGCAGCATCTTAGCACCATTTGGGTGATCGATAAAGGCTGAATAAGTTGGCCGGATGAAACTGTGTGTGTTAAAATTTTTGATAGACCACTTTATCTGTAGTCACTTAGAATCAGCATTAGTCAAATTGATTATTTTTCTTTCTGATTATTGTATATCTACTATTTTTTTTTTTTTTTTTGTAGAGACAGAGTCTCACGTTATGGCCATTGGTAGAGTGCCGTGGCCTCACACAGCTCACAGCAACCTCCAACTCCTGGGCTTAAGCGATTCTCTTGCCTCAGCCTCCCGAGTAGCTGGGACTACAGGCGCCCGCCACAACGTCCGGCTATTTTTTTGGTTGCAGTTTGGCGGGGGCTGGGTCTGAACCCGCCACCCTCGGCATATGGGGCCGGCGCCCCACCGACTGAGCCACAGGCGCCGCCCGTATATCTACTATTTTTTTAAAAAATTGTATTTGTAGCATAAAATATGTTTTGATAGTGTATATATAATCACATATGAGTCTGTGCGCATGGTGCTTTATGTATGTGTGTACAGTACATTTGTTCAGCGTGTGTTTATATGGACACATGTACATATATACAGATATTCATGTATTTATGTGCGTATTTTGACTGCTTAAACAAAAATTTGATACCATGTTTTTTGGGGGGGTTTCTTCAAATTATCCATACTACTTCCAAACTATTTTCCTTTAGAAAATAATATGTAAGCACCTTATGTGCATGTCTGGCCAGAATCCTCAAAAAGATGGTATATGTATTGGATTTTAAATTTAGAGGCCTCACGGATGTTCATTTTCCTGTGTTGTTAGCAGCTTGTTCATTAGTAAATTTATCAGAGATAAATTCCAGGCATTTATTTTTCACTTTTCATTATGCCATTTTCCCTCATAAATCACTAAATTTATAGAAGAAAGATTGGGGCCACACAAAATCCTGCCACATTCAATTCTAGAATTGACATATAAGTTGAAGCCATTGTGGGAAGGTGTACTTACAGAATTCTCTTTGTCCTTGTGTACGTCTAGAAATCTGTGCGTTTGGTGGTGAATTACCTGCGGACACAAAAAGCTGTTGTGCGTGTGAGCCCTGAGGTACCTCTCCAGAATATTCTCCCAGTCATCTGTGCGAAGTGTGAGGTCACTCCAGAGCACGTGGTTCTGCTGAGGGACAACATTGCTGGAGAGGAGCTGGAGCTGTCCAAGTCTCTGAGTGAGCTGGGGATAAAGGAGCTGTACGCCTGGGACAACAGGAGAGGTGAGGCAGGCCGTGCCCCACACGCCCTACCCTGCACACACACCCATACACACACACACAGACACACACATGCACATGTACACACGCGTGACCTGTGAGCTCTCCTTGCAGGTCTTCTCAGCTCTGGGGAGAAATGGATACGTGAATTTCAAAGCAACACCAATTTTGTCCAAACTGTGTTGATATAGGCAAAGAAAGAAATTTGTCTGTTTTCATTCCTCTCGATTGTAATTCTGCCTCTTTGTCCTGGTCCCCAATATGTCCTTTATTCCTCGTCACCCTGCACACTCTTGTGAGTTGAGGAATAGCAGAGATTAGAGGTTATGCTCTAACGTGACTATTCAAAAACCACAGGTGATATTCCCTTGAGTTTCCTTTTCTGTTGCCATTAGCTTCTCCCAGGTTTTAGACACTGCTTATATCCAAAACTAGTAGCAGCAGGCATTCAGCTGTCCCCTAAAATGGAACAAGTTCAGTATCACCTTAGGCTTTCTCACCATTGTTGGCCAGAGACATCTCACTCATGGTAGGAATCTGGCCCTTAGCTTGAGATCACAGCTACAGTCGCTGGTCCCAGTGGTGGCCCCAGAGACCATGTTGTTACGGAGACTGATACATTGTATAAGTAGATAGATTCTTGGATTAATACAAAGGGCTAACTGCATATTTAAACAACTGTTTGGCAAAAGAAAACTTTATATTTCTTGGCCTTAGAATTATTAAAACAGACTTAGAAAAGTTTAGAATCAAAAATTTTCTGTTCTGATGAGCCTTATTTGATACCTGTTATCTCTGTTTATTTATTCCAAAAATATTGAATAAGTTTTTCCTATTTTTCTATAGCTTCTTTTTCTAACTTCTTCCAATAAAAAATGTATTTTTTAATTACCAAATTTATTGTGACTCATGACCACAATGGAGTGAGTCCCTGTCCCTCTTCCCTAATTGGCCTTTGTCTTCCTGGCAATCTGGGCCCTAGATCTGATTTGACATTCAAGAGAGGATTTGGGTCCATTGAGTTTTAGATACATGGACTATTTGTCCCTTCACAAAAAATACTATGACATTTGAGAATAATGCATCTTGTGTTTTATACAGTCTCCTTTTAAGATACAGACAAAAATACTCTCAACATCACCACAGGCAACAGGCCTGCTTGCAGTGGGAGGGACTGTCTGGATGCATCAGCCCTATTTATATGTGGTTTATGTGACTCTTTGGAAATGGTTTTCATTGGATAAGACAAAAAAAAAAAAAAAGAAAGAAAAAACGGCCCCACATTTAGATATCACAAAGGAAAAAGCTTTACAGAAGAGCGTTTCTGTGACATGTGAGCACTTGGATACATCTTGAAAGGTAGAAGTTGAACCTGCTTCCTGGGAGAAGTCATGTAAACCTGAATCTCTGTTAAGGAGAGGTCTCCAGTGAGCACACAGGAGCTGGATAAAGTGTTCCGTGGGGTCAGGGCCCAGTGCAGCTCTTCTGATCCCCATGCAGAACAGAGCCCAGAGCACACTGTTGCGGCCAGCTTTGCTGTTGGGGTCTGTAGCTCTGCTGTCCTTGGTGTAAGCCAGCTGTTCCCAAGGCCCTGAGTCCCCCTTCCCACTGCTTTGGGCATCCTGGCCCTCCTCTCCCCACCCCCCAGACCCTACGAGTCTTTCTGCTATGGGAGCTCTGCTCTAGCCCCATGGCCAGCACCCTTCTCCCCTGGACCGTGCCTGTGCCATGCCAGATGTGACGTGTTTGATTTGCCAAATGCCTTCATCCCATCCTACTCACTGTCCTGCATTTGGGAAGAGGCTCATTTCGAGTACGTCGCTGAGAATCCCTCCTCCCCTGCAGCTGACCTGGGCAGGCCTGCTTGGTACTGCAGGAGGAGCTCCATCTTCTGCCCCTCTTGGTTTATACATGGAGGGGAGGGGTGTCCCCTCTCTGAGCCCCGTAGCTGCTGGAGAACAGGAAGAGGCACTGCTAGGCAGGGTCCACTCTCCTGGAGTCCCTGGTAGTCACAGCCTGACAAAGCTAAGGGATGGCTTTGCTGCCACCTGTGTACACTGCAGCACTTAGCAGGCTGCGGACAGTCCCAGGGATGCAGCCGGCCTGCAGGAGGGTAAGCTCAGGCATGTAGCCGGCGTGCAGGAGGGCGAGCCCAGGGATGCAGCTGGCCTCCAGAAGGGTAAGCTCAGGCATGTAGCTGGCGTGCAGGAGGGCAAGCCCAGGGATGCAGCCGGCCTCCAGAAGGGTAAGCTCAGGCATGTAGCCGGCCTGCAGGAGGGCGAGCCCAGGGACGCAGCCGGTGTGCAGGAGGGTGAGCCCAGGGATGCAGCTGGCCTGCAGGAGGGTAAGCTCAGGCATGTAGCCGGCGTGCAGGAGGGCGAGCCCAGGGATGCAGCCGGCGTGCAGGAGGGCAAGCCCAGGGATGCAGCCGGGATGCAGGAGGGCAAGCCCAGGGATGCAGCCGGCCTGCAGGAGGGTAAGCTCAGGCATGTAGCCGGCGTGCAGGAGGGCGAGCCCAGGGATGCAGCCGGCGTGCAGGAGGGTGAGCCCAGGGATGCAGCCGGCCTGCAGGAGGGTAAGCTCAGGCATGTAGCCGGCGTGCAGGAGGGCGAGCCCAGGGATGCAGCCGGCCTCCAGAAGAGTAAGCTCAGGCATGTAGCCGGTGTGCAGGAGGGTGAGCCCAGGGATGCAGCCGGCCTCCAGAAGAGTAAGCTCAGGCATGTAGCCGGCGTGCAGGAGGGCGAGCTCAGGGATGCATCCGGCCTCCAGAAGAGTAAGCTCAGGCATGTAGCCGGTGTGCAGGAGGGTGAGCCCAGGGATGCAGCCGGCCTGCAGGAGGGTGAGCCCAGGGATGCAGCCGGCCTGCAGGAGGGTAAGCTCAGGCATGTAGCCGGTGTGCAGGAGGGTGAGCCCAGGAATGCAGCCGGCCTGCAGGAGGGTGAGCCCAGGGATGCAGCCGGCCTCCAGAAGAGTAAGCTCAGGCATGTAGCCGGTGTGCAGGAGGGTGAGCCCAGGGATGCAGCCGGCCTCCAGAAGAGTAAGCTCAGGCATGTAGCCGGTGTGCAGGAGGGCGAGCCCAGGGATGCAGCCGGCGTGCAGGAGGGCAAGCCCAGGGATGCAGCCGGCCTGCAGGAGGGTAAGCTCAGGCATGTAGCCGGCGTGCAGGAGGGCGAGCCCAGGGATGCAGCCGGCGTGCAGGAGGGCGAGCCCAGGGATGCAGCCGGCCTGCAGGAGGGTAAGCTCAGGCATGTAGCCGGCGTGCAGGAGGGCGAGCCCAGGGATGCAGCCGGCCTCCAGAAGAGTAAGCTCAGGCATGTAGCCGGTGTGCAGGAGGGTGAGCCCAGGGATGCAGCCGGCCTCCAGAAGAGTAAGCTCAGGCATGTAGCCGGCGTGCAGGAGGGCGAGCTCAGGGATGCATCCGGCCTCCAGAAGAGTAAGCTCAGGCATGTAGCCGGCGTGCAGGAGGGCGAGCCCAGGGATGCAGCCGGCCTGCAGGAGGGTAAGCTCAGGCATGTAGCCGGCGTGCAGGAGGGCGAGCTCAGGGATGCATCCGGCCTCCAGAAGAGTAAGCTCAGGCATGTAGCCGGTGTGCAGGAGGGTGAGCCCAGGGATGCAGCCGGCCTGCAGGAGGGCGAGCCCAGGGATGCAGCCGGCCTGCACGAGGCCTGGGGCAGGGGCTCCTGCAGACCTCCAGGCTGGTCCTCACACTCTCATCACCTGCCTTTTCCAGTTCTTCTGACCAAAACTCAGTCTGAGCCTTCCTTGAGCTGCCAAGGTATGGTGTGTTCAGGACTTCCTGCCCCCTTTTGCGGCTGCACTTTGCATGGCTCTGGGCTAGGAGATGCACAGAGGTGACATTTGTGTGCCAAATCCAAGGCAATACAGGTGTGGCTTGGAGCACCCCTGGGGGGCTTGCCGAGATGACAAAAGGTTATGGCTTTGTTTCCTGGTTGATTGGTTCAGAGAAGAATGTTTTCGTGTGAGAATTTAGTGTGTGGCTCTAATTGGTAAAAAATACGAGAGACTTTTGTAGAAAACAAATTCTGTTCGTCAGAATTTCGCAACAGGCCAGCATGGTACGTGCAGAAAAGACGGCACTTCTCTTTCCCTCTGTCTGCCTGTGCCTGCCTGCCTGGGCTCACCCGCATGCTGCAGCATTTGAGTTTGAGATTTACCTTTCTGTATAATAGATACCTGTGCACATGTCTGACATCTATTTCTTACAAGTTTTTGCTCTCTTTCTCTCTCAATACATACGTGCATGTGTATAGATATGTAGAGGCAGACACACACATGCATATACATACCCAGGTGGACATAAAGTTCGTGTGCAATTTAAATAGTAAACTAAGCTTGTGGGCAATTTAAATTACTTTACTATTTAAATTGCACACGAACTTCATGTCCACTCTGTATACACACACATATATACTGGGGTTTTAATGAACATTTTGGAGATACATAGACTTCAAAGGGTTCATTAAAATCCATATTTTATATATATATGTGCGTATGTATTTATGTGTGTATCCAGCGAGTCTGTATTTTACAAAAAGGTTTGTCCATGTTTATTAAATATTTAACAATAGATATTATTTCCAGAAAATAAAGAAAAACTTAGCACTGTTCTGGGCACAGCTGGAGGGTGGCATTTCCTGGCCTAGACCAGCCTCAGTGAGCCTTACTGGTGGTGATCTGCTCCATCACAGGAAGGGGACGTGGGAGGGTGCACACATACGTGAAGGCTTTGTCAGTCCCTGCCGATTTTATCTGGGGATCTGACTGAGATTAGGCAACAAGTGAGTTGCCTCCACCCCCTGCGTGTGTGCAGTCTAGTGATGGGACTGGAACTTGAAAACCTGCTGTTGCGAGGATGTCTCCATCCTGCATTTGCAGACTCATCCGGGTCCTCCTCTCCTGTTTGCTCTCTGGGTGATCTCACTCAAGTCACTGAACTGCTGTTATTTTCAGTTTCCTCTCCTGGACCAGTGAGTGGTTTGACCTGGCTGACCTTTATCCTGCTCCACTGCTCCGCACCCTTCAATTCATCTTCATCATGCTTCAAAATACTGCTCTCTTATAATTTGGAACCCCCAAGTTCTTATTAATTTTTAATTTTTTACAAATGAGAGTAAATTCAAATAAACTGGATTTTATGCGCAACATCTGATACATTTGAAACTGTGGATTCTCAATCCCAGTTGTGTGTGCTCTGCAGGCCCCGGGCCTGCACTGCTGCCCTCTGCCACTCTGACCACTGTCAGACATCCTGTGAAGATTTTGGCTGATGCCATCACCAAGTCCTCTTACTTTGTTCTCAAGCCAGTTCTTCTGCCGAACCTCAGAGCCCTCCCAGGAGGCTCTGTAGGAGGCCCCTCTCAGTATGAGGCAAAGGTTTGCCTTTAATTAAGCCTTCGCTGTAGGCCTACCTCGGAGGTGTGAGCTGTGGGCCTCTGCCATGGGGTAGGAGAGGATGGTTCCAGGGCTGTCCCTACGCTTGCATCACTGCGGCCAGCCTCAGTCTTGTAGGGCTGGTGACCAGAATAGGAGGCTCAGTGTATCATTTTTGTGGTCAATGTGATATAGTTTGTGTACCCAGAAATATGTTCTGTATCTTGTTTCTCTATGGATACTATAATATCATCCGTTTTCATACAGTTTCCCAACTTAGGAGTTTTCGATTTTACCATGGTGCAAAAATGATAAGCCTTCATCGTGCTCCTCGACTTACGGGTTATGGGTGTGTTAAAGATGTAATCCCGTCGTAAGTCAAAGAGCATCTTTATATCCGTGTAACGTACCACTCAATTCTAAACACACTGTAGGTACTGGGTGTGCGTGCGAGCGCACACTGCGGTTTAAGGCTGGGCTCCGTGTGTGGCATATCTTACTCTTATTGCTCCACCTGATAGAGGGTTTGGGTCCGACCGACTCTGAAGTGCGCGTGTGCGCACGTCTGTGCAGCTGCACCCTTGCAGGTGGGCTCCCTGGCCCGGGTGCTGTGTGATGTGGGGCTCACTCATTTCCTCACCAGAGCCTTGTGTGTGTACGTGTGAGACCTGGGCCTCAGGACCAGAACTTGAGCCTTCGTTCCTGCAGAATGGTGGAAGGAATGTGTGTGCTGGATTTTCTGTTTGTTGGATGGACACTGTTGGTGTTTGTGACTATGCTATCAATGCACTGGCGTTTGTTTGTTCTGTAACTCAGATATGAAATTATATATTAGCAAATAAAGAGTTATTTGATCTGTGCCTGTTAGGTTGATATTATGATGGCAGTTTGTAAAATCCCAGTCTGTGATTTTTCCCATCAGTGGAATAGAACCCTGGCTTTCCAGCAGGTGGCAGTGATGAGTGGGGAAATGCAATTTTTATCCTCCACGAAACACTCACATTTCCCCCCTTTCATCATATCTATATGCTTCAGAAGAAAGAAAATGAGTGAATTAGTGGCAAAGGCCTGGAGTGGCCTTCACAAGCCCCAGTGAATGAATGACATTAGTCAGCGGTCATGCTGGAGCTGTGCGCGCCAGGCCCCGAGCACTGTCCCTGGCTGCTAACACGGTCACCCTATCTACAGGGGATGGCATGGAGGCTTCCAGAGGCTGAGTAGTTTGCCCGAGTATGCCTCACACGTGTGTGTATTCCTCTCAGCCTCCCACCACAGCTTCCCATGTGTGTTTCTTTCCAAGACTCAGTGGAACAATCCCTGGGGCTTGATAAACTGCAGAACACTGGACCTGCCTCTGGAAATGTGGGGGGCCTGAGGGTTCACACCTCTCACAAATTCACAGTGATGCTGCTGCGGCCTTGTCTGACTCTGGGAACTGAGACGCTGGCTGCCTTGTTAGACACCCGACCAGTGTCGGCTTCAGTGTCTTTGGAACCTGAGAGGACCCATCTTGGTTCTAAAATCCTGATGAAAACACCATAAAAAGGAGGTCGGGAATTTAGAACTAAAAAAAGAAAATAATTGCCCTACTAGAGAATGTTCCTACAGAGGAAAACGTCCTGGATGCAGCAGAGGAGTGGAAACGTGAGCATGATCCTGGGAGATCCGATTTGATGGTTTTAAATTCCTTCTGGCTGCTGCTCACTGTCACTTGGTGTTCTGGTAATGAGCAGAGAGGTTGCTGAGTTATTTTATTAGTTAGCATTTGTACCTCGCTCATTAGTCTTAAAACAGATGTTTTGTACTAATGTCACAGTTCTTAAAACTGTGGTGTCCAGTTCAGCGACCACAGGCCACACGTGGCTCTTGGGCCCTACACATGGCCAGTCTAGGGTGAGATGTGCTGAAAGCCAAGAGGCACACACTGGAGTTTGAAGACCCGGCACCAAGACCACTGTGAAATGTCTCACCTGTGACTTTAACATGGGTGATGGGATAGCACAGTATTTTAGGTAAATTAAATGAAACTATTACTAAAATTAATTTCACCTGGTTCTTTTGAATGCAGCTTGTAGAGAATGTTAAATTACGTATGTGATTCCTCTTTGCTTTCTGTTGGGTGTTGCTACTCTGGAACTTCAATTGACGTGTTTGTTTTGTCATTCTCTAAAAGGGCACAGCCCCCCACCCAGAGAAAATGCCACCATAATCACTAAAAGTCCGTGTGAAAACCTGTAGCACAGTGGCTCTCAACCTTCCTAATGCCGTGACCCTTTAATACAGTTCCTCCTGTTATGGTGACCCCAACCATAAAATTATTTTTGTTGCTACTTCATAACAGTAATTTTTCTACTGTTATGAATCGTCATGTAAATACCTGATATACAGGAGCCCCCCAAAGGGGTCGGGACCCACAGGTTGAGAACTGCTGCTGTAGCAATTCTCTAAATGGGCCTAAAAGCTTTCACATGGCTCAGAAGGCTCCAAAAGAAATAGTGGGTGATTTCTTCTAAGAATTACTCTTGAACTTTAAGAGTACAAGATTCTTTTATTAAGATTTTAAAAGTGAAATACTTAAATCTCTTGTTTCAAATGCTGAAAAATAACTTAGTACTTTTTTTCTCTTTTTCTAGAAACTTTTAGAAAATCATCACTTGGCAATGATGAGACAGATAAAGAGAAGAAAAAATTTCTGGGATTTTTCAAAGTTAACAGAAGAAGCACTAGTAAGGTAATGGATTAAATGCACAGACGACTTTGTATAATGTAAAAATAATTTCTTGAGATACTTATATTCAACCTATATTAGAATTTTTCTAATTAATTATATTTAGGAATATCAGCTCGTACAAGTAAAGGAGTGGGGGGGGCTTGTCATTAGCACTCAGATGACTGACTCAGCTTGCACACTTACTCCCGGATCAGCTGTCTCGGGTGATGGGGTTCCACTCACCTGTGGGCTCCTGACAGCCAGGCTGTGAGCCTCCTGCCAGCACACACACAGAACCCTGCATGTGGTTGAGACTCAGTAAATACTGTTGGTATAGATGAATGAGTGAATGCCTGCTACAGTTAAGTTTAAATGAAATAGCCAGTATCACTGTAAATGAGCTACAGTTTCAAAACTTAATTAACACATGGAGCCTTGAGGTGCTTAAGAGGACTTTGAAGTGGAAAGTTGCCAAAACTGGCCTATTTGCTAGTAATTTTCCTGTGTTCTCTGGTCCTTCCTCTGTGATCAGGGAATATACCACACAATAAGTTAATTTTATTGATTTTTTTTTTTTTTGGCCTTTATTAAATACACTTCAAGGTCAGGTTTTATTTCTTTTTATTTATTTTTTCTTTTCTTTTTTTTTTTTTGCAGTTTTTTTTGGCCGGGGTTGGTTTGAACCCCCACCTCCAGTGTATGGGACTGGTGCCCTACTCCTTTGAGCCACAGACACTGCCCAAGGTCAGGTTTTAGATACAATGTTACAGAGTGATTTAAAGTCGTATTACACAGAATAAAAATGAATGAAGATTTTTATAATTAGTCATGAGGTTATCAAAACTCTAAGTGCCTTCTAACTACCAAGAAAAGAAAATGTTGTATATCCCTCTTTGACAAGTATATTTTACTAATATATAGTATTTTTCTTACTAATAAATGACACTAAAAAAAAAAAAAAGAAAAAACTCTTCCAATGAATGTTAGGCTTGCAACCCCACTAGATGGATTTGAAAGGAGTAGGGCGCCGGCTCCATATACTGGGGGTGGCGGGTTCAAGCCCAGCCCCGGCCAAAACTGCAAAAAGAAAAAAAAAAAAGGAAAAATAAAGTGTTCTTCAGCTGTACAGATTTAGAAGGGGTATGTGGAACTCTTGTTTGCTCACGAACCTTCTTGGCCCTCTTGCCTACTTCATGCGCTGTGCCCAAGGCTGGACATCCCATTTCTTGCCCGTCAGGATCTTGTGTTGGAGCCTGTGCTGTTGGAAGTTTGCCAAGTTTGTCTTTCGTAACCTTTTTCTTTAACCAAAAACACATCTTACTTTTCTTATACACTTTGCATACAGTATTGTTTCTGTTCTATTTAGTAGTTTAATTAAATGTTTTTTACAATGTTAATTCTCAGTAACCCTAATATTTAGTGAAAATTGTAGGAAATAAGCCATTTTAATTGTAGGACAAAGGATAGAGCTATAAATACAGTGCCTTGAGGACTTGACCCTTACAACAAGTCTGGCCAGGGAAGACTTGCTGGCTTGGCCCCCCTGCAGCTCTTAGCCTATGTCGGGTGGGCACACATGTGTCTGCTGGGAGCCAGGTCCCAGTTCCCTGAACCTGGTTGACCTGGTTCAATTACTCGGCTGAGCTAGAAAGTTCAACTGTGGTTCAACTGTGATAATCATAAGCAAAAGAGAGTGGAAACTGCAAACAAAAAACTGGAGTGCCACAAGCCGTGTAGACAAAAGAAACCCACACAAGTTTCAGGGTAGCAAAGAGAGATTTTATTTAAGAACAACAAAGAGGAAGTATAGAACACTTCCAAAGAGAGTTGGAAGTGGGTCCCTCTCATGATGGAGAGAAGGTGAGAGAGAGACAGATGCAAAGGCTGTGCAGAGGTATAAATACCCTTTCTGTTTGAAATCGGTTGCATGTCTTTCCTTGGTCTCTCTGCATCTCCAAGTAGTATCACCCTTTCCTATTGGTCACTGATTATTATCTCTATTAGTCACTGGTTACCTAGGTTACCTCATGCCCACATTCTTATGGGCCCTCCAGACTTCCTGGTTCAGCAGGCCAGACTTTCCTCCCATCCCCTTTGAAGCCCTTTCTTAGTGCCCCTTCTCAGCGTTCCAGGTCTTACTGTGGCCATTGTGTAGACCCCAGAAGCTAATGGTTCAAAACCTAGGTCATAAGCTCACAGATAAGCAAGGATCAAAAAGGTCACAGAAACAACTATTTTATGACCTTAAAACATCTAACAGAGATAGCCTAAACCTATCTCACTGGTAGACATAGGTGATATTATAAAAATATCTAAATTAAATTCTGAAAGACGCTTTTATTTCACCAATTTAAAAACTAGCTTTATCAAAAGTCATATGAACTTGAAAGACATTTGGATATATTTACTTAATTTATGTGCATACATTTAATTATAAGTCATTTTGGAACCTTATAGACAATATATAAACACAGGCATGTACATATATATGTATAAAAATGCAGACAAGCATAAAGATTTTATAGCTTTGATTTTAAAATTTTAGCCACAGGTTAGGAAAAGGTTACTAGCCACATTTGGATTCAAACTGTGTCTTTGTAAGTAGAACAAGTTAAAATTTATCTGTCTCTCCTGGCCTTGTTGAGTTTTAGGGAACAAGGTAGCGAATTTACATTTGTCAGTGGAAAAGAAGCCAAACTATGTAAAATAAGGAGGTTGATTCTGAGCCAGGTTTGAGGACTGTGACCTGGAGCCACACCCGAGAAGCCTTGAGCATGGGGACTCCTTGCAGTGGGTTTTATGCATTTCCAGGATACAGGAATTATAAGTAAAGTCTAAAACCAGTATGGGGAAGATGTACATTGGTGTGGCCCCCAAAAGTGGGACAGCTCAAAGGTTATTGGTAAGTTTAAAGATTCTTTAGTTGACAATTGGTAGAAAGAGTTAGACTTTTTCTGATAAACCAGGAGTCTGAGAAGAAAAAAAAATGCTAAGATAAGGGTCTGTTAATCAGAGACAAATTATAGGACGCATACCCAGACCCAAGTGGTTTGTTGTGTATTTTGCTTTTGTGAAATTTTTCCTCCTTTAGACCTTTCCAAGTGACTCACTAAAACCAGTAAACCTTAACCAAGGTTATGACTTAACCAGGGACTCAATAGCCATCTCCAAAGAGAGTGCAGCTCAGTCCTCACAAGATGCAGAAACACCTCAAAGGCAGCAAAGAGAAGAAAGTTCAGCTGTCCTGGAATGGAATATGGCCCTAGGTTCTCTAGGGTCTCAGCTCCTCAGTTGACCATTTATACACACAGTCCAAAGAGAAGATTTAAAGAGATGGTTGGTAAAACAGGAAAACAAAAAAGCTGCGCATGGGGTTAGGAAAGGCAGGAAAATGTGGGAAGGTGAATTTATGGGAAGAGTGAAATCTGCTCTGGACACTGCTGTCTCTGAGCTGACAAGCCAGCTTTGTAAAGGTGGGAAGGCAGGCAGGAAACCCTTTGTCTCTGTGAGTAGCTGTCCTGCTACGGACTGGCAGGGGAAGGGGCAGAGTGTCTCCCTGCATTTTAACCTCTTCAGTTTGACAGTCCCCAGCACTTTACAGAGGAATATTTTGGTTTCTGTTTCCGTCTGCAAAGAACTACACATGGGTACCTTTCAAAGGTGAAAACAAATAATTCAGACTAGTTTCTTGTTTCTTTACTGAGCTAAAGGTATATATTGAGGAAAGGAATTGGTGGTGTGCCTAAAGAAAGTTAGCTGTCTTTCAAACCTGATGTCAGCTGGAATGCTCCTTAGCTAATTCTCAAAGATTTGGTAAGATTTTCATCTCCAAGGGATGAAAATCCCTATAAGTTGTTAGGGGAAATAGATGAAGTTTTTTTTGTTTTGTTTTTTAGGGGGAGTTAAAGGAAAGCTTTCTCTTAAAAATATTTTCAGAATTGTCAACTTCAGTACTAGAAAACTCACCTTCATTCATCTTTCAAGTCTAAAACCAACAGGATGGTCACAAATAAAAAAAGTCTGTATTACAAACAGCACAAAGCAGCTGCAGGTTTAAAAGCATGCTATACAAAGTGAAAGCACTTCATATGCCCTTGGCGGACAAACCGCCTAGACCTTGATGCAGACCTTCCTGCCAAGAGGCGCAGCTGAACTGGCAGTTTTCTTTTTCCCCCTGAAATCCTAATCTCTGGCCTGCAAGGCAAAGACAGCTCTATTCAGGAATGGAAAGGTTGGAAAGAACAGCCCAAAAAAAGTATAGCCTCACTCAAAAGGAAGAAGGCTCCACCCCTCGCACCTGCTCACCTCTGGGTCCAGGGATACCTCTGGGTCATGCTGGGATCCAGCCCTGAATCTGAGAGAAAATAGTGGGTGGTCATGGGTCACTCTGAATCTTGCCAACTTCCAGCAGGTGTGTCAGCCGAAACAGAGGAGCTGTCGATGGGAAAGAACCCAGACTCTGTAAAGCAACATAAAGAGGTTTATGTGTGATCATGACCTGGAGAGCCACCTCCAAGAAGCCATGAGCAAGTGGTCTTTCTCTGGTTGAGTTACAGTTTAGTTTTATACATTACACAGAGACAAGAATTATGCGTAACATCCTAAGTCGGAATGTGGAAGGCAGG
Source organism: Nycticebus coucang (assembly GCF_027406575.1). NCBI lineage: Eukaryota > Metazoa > Chordata > Mammalia > Primates > Lorisidae > Nycticebus > Nycticebus coucang. The sequence goes on from NC_069790.1 coordinate 4,509,204, forward strand.
CATTGATTTGGCCCAAAATGATGGGACATCTTGAGGGGTAGCTCATAGGTTATAGGTGGGTGTTAGGGTGCAGTAATTGGTTAAAGAAATGAAGCTCTCTAGCAGGCTTGGAACCTTTTAAACTAAGGAAGTCTGCTAATCAGAGACAAGACACTGGAAGATACCTGACCTACAGAGACTGGTGCAGGAAGCTAGTGACCTGCAGGTGTGATCTTGCAAAGCCCTGGGCCTGTTAAAGAGTAACAAAGGACATCTCCAAGGCAGGGATAAGCAGGCACGTCTGGCCTCCCTTCTCAAGGAAGGTATTTCTGGGGTCCCCTTCGCCAAGAGGTAGGATTCATTCCTAGTTGGTGGGGGGAGGATTAAAATTTTATTTTAGTTCACAGAATTGAGGCAAAATTACTTTAGAGAGTTTATTTGGGCCAGTGTTGAGGACTACAGCCCAGGACAAACTTCCAGGTTGCCTTGGGGTGGGGTGGAGGTGCTTTGTTCAGCCTTTGTTACAGACAGGTTTTTATGGGCAAAAAAGGATGAGTAATAGAGTGACCAAAAATGGCTTGGCAGGAATTCTCACTGGATTACAGAAATAACATTGACTAGTGATTGGCTATACATCGAACTACAAGGGTGTACAGCATTTTATAGCTACTTGGAATTAAGTCTAGAACCCACATAGCAAATGTCTTCAAGAGATAATTATTTAGCTCAAAGGAAAGTGAGATGTCGCTGCTGTTATATTTTCAATGCCTCTCTGGGTTTGATAATTAACTTAGAGTAAAAGTTTATTTTCTTTCTCACTGTCCTGAATTTGCCAGAATTACTTCTCATGTATAACTTTTCTTATTTATTTTATTGCATTTTACTCTAGACACCTCTTCTTTCTTCTTATCTTTGGCAATGGAAAAAAACCCCAAACTCTTTGTAAAACAATTAAAAGAGGTTTATTAGAATGTGTTACCATGGCCTGGGGAGCCGTGCTTGAGAAGCTTTGAGCAAGTGGTCCCAAAGTGGGTCAGGTTACACTTTGGTTTTAGACATCTTACAGTGACAAGAATTGCAGGTAAAATCATAAATAAATAGCTATATGATTGCTTGGCCTAAAAGGTGGTATACCTGGAAATGGGGTTTTACAAGTCATCGGTGGGGTTAAAGATTCTTTGGTTTGTAGTTGGATAAAGAAATGAAGCTTTGTCTAAGTGTTTTAAGTTATAATAAAGTTGTCTGTTAATCAGAGACAAGCCACAGTATACCCACTCAAGTGATCTGCTAAGGAAATTGATGGCCTACAGGTGATTTAAACTTTGCTCTGCGTGGCCTTAGGTCCTATTAATTTAGTGTCTTACTGTCCAAACTGTGCTGTGTCCTACCACCCTTTTCTTCTTGGCCAGGAACTCGGTTTGAAGGTTTTTCTGAAGTTCCCTAGGCCAAGAAGAAGTCCATGGGAGTAGGAGGGCAGGGGCAGTTAAGATTTTAAGCTCACACTTGATTGGATTAATTTTTGTGTATGCTTTTCTCTCCTTTCCATTTTTAATATTTGAGATACTGTGTTAAATATAGCTTCATTTCATTCTTCCTGGTGAGAGAGGTTATTACCAGCTCCATTTCCAGATGAAGAAATGGAGGCAAAGCAACTCTGAGCTAATCATGCGGCAAGTAAGCATCAGAATCCAACCCCCAGAGTTCATACTCCAGCCTGTCTTTCCAACATCCTGCCGCGAATCACTGATCTACATTGTACAGTGCTTAACACCTGTGATTTCCAGGTCTTCATAAATAAGAAGGATTGGAGAAAACGATTTCTTTTTTTATTTCAGGTTAATTTGAGGGTACATACAACGAGGTCACAATATTTGAATTTGTTAGGTAACGTCCCTCTTGTGGTTGTGTCCCACATCCAGAAGGTGGGCCATCCACCCTCCAATGTGCCCTTTCCGTGGGAGTGATAATTCTCCATTCCTAGTGTCTGTTCACTGAGGCATTTTAGAAATCATTTTAAAAATTATTTTAAATTTTTAGAAATTATTTTAGAAAACATTTTATTTTTTTCTTTTTGTATTTATTTATTTATTAATTATTAAATCATAGCTGTGTACATTAATGCGATCATGGGGCACCATACACTGGTTTTATAGACCGTTTGACACATTTTCATCACACTGGTTAACATAGCCTTCCTGGCATTTTCTTAGTTATTGTGTTAAGACATTTATATTCTACTTTTACTAAGTTTCACATGTACCCGTGTAAGATGCACTGCAGGTGTAATCCCACCAATCACTGCTAAGTCATGGAAAAAGCCCAAGTGCCCATCGATCCACGAATAGAAAACATTTTAAAAATTATTTGCAAATGCCTCCGTGAACAGACACTAAGAATGGAGAATTATTGAGGCATTTAAAATTAAAGTGACTCTAAACTGGATCACTTTAAAGGAAAAAAAAAATAACATGCATTTATGTGTACGTCTGTGAATGTGTATATACAAAACCTCAATAGAGGATATACTTTTTTATAAAGGGATATCATTTTAGCTGAAGTAAGTGACAGCAAATTTCTTTGTTTTAAAGCTATTTTGTTTTGATGTTTTTAAAGCATTCATTATAGTTTTGTATCATTTTGACATTATCCTCATTACAGAATTACCCAAGAATCATCTTCAGGCCTACTTTAAAAATTGGATTTTAGAGTCATGTCCCCAAAGATTCTCATTTGGGAGGCCACACTGGGGCCCAGGAATTGAATTTTTCTAATTACACTCAGGTGATACATGGCTAACAGTATGTTACTGTTTTTCTTTTATGGATAAGCAGTGAGATATTTGGTGAATTATTTCTGTGTACACCCAATCACTTGATTAGGCAGTGATTAAAACTTAGAAATCCTCAAAACTTAATTAATTGGTTTGTAGACCTAACTCCATCAGTTCAGGCCACTACTGTTTGGTTTTTATTTTATAAAGACAGGGTCTTGCTTTGTCACCCAGGCTGGAATATAGTGGTATGAGGATAGCCTCAAACTCCTGGGCTGAAGCCATCTTCCTGCCTCAGTCTCTCAAGTAGCTGGGACTACAGGTGTGTGTAAAAAATTTTTTTAAATTTTTTTGGAGATGGAGTCTCACACTATCACCCAGACTGGTCTCAAACTCCTGGCCTCAAGTGATAGTTCTTGCATATTTTCCAAGCTAAAGAGATGGTTTGGGGAAAAAGAAGACTCATTCCCTTGACAGTGGATTTCAAAATTGTGATTTTTAAATCAAGGAGCACTTGGTTGGGGGTTATTCATATGCTGAGAGGGGTGGCATGGATTACAGCTATTTAGTGAGGAGTGTGCTACCCTGAAATCTGACCACACTGGCATTTTCGCATTAATGATTGCTAAGGACAGCCTTTTCTGTTGGAACTTCCTTTCCCCTGGAGCTGATGGTGGCTTGCGTGCTTGTGTTCTAGGCTGAGCAGCTCGGACTGTCGAGCACAGACAGTGATGAGGACACTTCAAAGTCAGTGTCGGGAAGGGGTTTGAACGTGAGTACTAACACCCAGCAGGTGCTTCTGCTAATTGATTGGAACTTCTCACTGCTTCGCATGACCTTTCAGGTCGTGACGTTACAGATTAGTTTAGTCTGTTGTAGGCTGGGTAGATTCAGAAGCTGCATATAGCTTCTTTTTCCTTAATAGTTCCCTTGCTACTTTCGGAGTATGTGGAATCCTTTAGTTTCTACTTTTCTCTTCACCAGTCTACAGGATCGAAAGAATCCTGCATTTAGGTTAGTTGAATTTACAGTTCTTGATTTTATCTTCCTACATTATAAGGAGTATCCCAGGTGTCGGAGCCACACAGCCCTGTGGTCCAGCAGAGCTCTCAGTCACTCACTAGACTCTGTGACTGCTCTCTGCTCATGGGGCCCTGGACAGAGCTTTGGATTATTATGCCCTCATATTTCAAAGCTGGCATAAAGTTTCTTCATAGTTTTAAATACTTGAAATAATGTAATTCATTACATCTTACAAATATTAACATTTTAAATGTATCTAATAAATACCATCATCTTTTAAAAATTACATGGGCAACTTCTGTATTAGTAAGAAATTTTGTGTTATTACTTTTTTTTTTTTGTAGAGACAGAGTCTCACTTTATGGCCCTCGGTAGAGTGCCGTGGCCTCACACAGCTCACAGCAATCTCCCACTCCTGGGCTTAAGGGATTCTCTTGCCTTAGCCTCCCGAGTAGCTGGGACTACAGGCGCCCGCCACAACGCCCAGCTATTTTTTTGGTTGCAGTTTGGCCGGGGCCGGGTTTGAACCCGCCACCCTCAGTATATGGGGCCGGCGCCCTACCGACTGAGCCACAGGCGCTGCCCCTGTGTTACTACTTTTTTTCTTGAATTCACATTTCCCCGTATAAAATTTTATTCTATTAATATATATTTTATGTTTTAAAAGTCTTTAAGAAAGACTTGAAATAAAATATGATATAAAATAAAAATATCTCTTTTTTTAACGTCATCTGATCATAAAGCTGTAAGAAAATATTCTTATGGACAATTGTCAAGTAAAGCAAAACAATGTAAATATATTACAACTACTCATATATAATTATTAAGGAGGAAAATTAAATTTTTCTTGAAGTCATTTCTTAATAATATTGAAGGCATTTTTTTCATTTATCCCATGTATTTATTGATGAACATGATTTATTGACAAAACTAGAAATTGACATTGTCAAAACTAGTTATTGACATTAACTCTGTGCCTCTCACCATTTTTTTTGATGCAGGTGCCCAGTAAACATTTTAAATGAACAATGTCTAAGAATGGAAAATTTTGTTATAGAAGTGCCTTTCAATTCTTTTAAGCTTTTCTGGATGACATGCCAAAAATTACAGTGATTTACCATCAAAAATAATTTGAATGATCCCTTATATAGATAAAGGATCTAATGTAATTAGATTATTTTTCAAATCTGTCAATATCTAAACTTTGGGAGCCATTTGACTTGCAGAGTAATTTGTTTCTTAATTATATTGAAGTTACCCACTTTTGGGAGGTAAAAGAAAAATGCTGTATTAAGATTTTTCAAATGACAATTATATTCATTACTCTTTTAATCACGGGGATTTGGCAGTGAATTTTTAAAAAAGATGCTTAAGTTTTATTTTTAATTCATATTTAATAAATGTATGTATTATATGGGGTACAGTGTGATGTTGGAACACATATACCCATATCAGGGCAATTAATAAATCCATCAGTTCAAACATTTGTCATTTCTTGGTGGAAGAAACGTTTAGAATTCTCTCTTCTAGCTATTTTGAAATAAACTACACATTATTGTTAACATTATTATTAACTGTAGTCACTCCACTATATCATGGAGCATCAGCTGGTTTGCTCTCAGCTGTAACATTGTGCTTACTGGCCAGCCTCTCCCCTCTCCAGTGTTTACTTATGTGAGATCAACTTTTTTAGATTTTACATATGAGATCCTGCATTGTGTGTTAATGTGTTGTCCTCCAGGTTCATCTGCGTTGTCAGACAAATGACAGGGTTTCCGTCTTTTTTGAAAGGCTGAAAAACATTCCATTGTATATATATACCAAAGTTTCGATCAGGTTTTGTTTTAGAGCTAAGTAAGTTGTTTATAAAAATTTATTTGGAAAAATAAGCAAGACTGGCTGGGAAAACTCTGACAAACATGAAGGGTGGGTAAGCCTTTCTAGTTTTTGAAACAGATTTTAACACTGTGTGATTAAAACAAATATTTATAGGCAGCTTAATAAAGAAAATAGAAAATCCAGACCTAATTAGATATGGAAATATGGTATACAATGTAGTCAACATATCAAATCAGTGGAGGGAAATAAACTTATGAGTGGAATTGGAATCAGTGCTGTGGCGTCACAGCTCACAGCAACCTAAAACTCCTGGACTCAAGTGATGCTCTTGTCTCAGCCTCTCAAGTAGCTAGGACTACAGGTGCCTGCTCACACACCAGTTAATTTTTCTACTTTAATAGAGATGGGTTCTCACTCTTGCTCATGCTGGTCTCAAATTCCTGAACTCAAGGGGTCTTTCCCACCTTACCCTCCCAGAGTGCTGGGGTTAAAGGTGTGAGCCACTCTGCCTGGTCTAGAATCAGAATCACTGAATAGCCATAAAGATAAAACTGTGTATTTGTACAATGTATAGTAGGAAAACAATAACATGGGTCAGAAATCTAGATGTACAATGTAAGTGCTAGCAGAAAGTATGCGTGAATTCGTCTGCAGACTGAGAGTAGGAAATACTCTCCTGTGACTCAAAAGCCATATGTGATAAGGGAAAACGCTGATGAATTTGACTTCAGGAAAAACAAAAGTGTCTCTCGAAAAGGAAAGAAAGGAAGAGAACTTACTCTTAATGAATTCAACCTACAATGAACTTCTATTTAGCATCTATTAGATTGGCAGAAATCCAAACGTTTTTCAGTATGCTGTGTTGCTGAAGCTCAGGATCCTTGTATGTATTGTCTAGCGAAATGCTGTCATGTGAACGGTGGGGAATTTGACAATACTTAGCTCAATTATATACAAGTATTTGCTATTTGACTCAGAAATCCTACTTTTAGAAATCTGTCCCAAAGACTCACTGGCAAAAATATAAAATGATTCATGTGCAACAAAAATGATTTATTGCAGCATTATTTGTAACAGCAAGAGATGAAAACAACCCACATATCCATCAGTAGGAAATTGGCAGATGAAACCATGGTGCATCCAGACGGCTGAATGCCAGGAAGCTGTGAAAGGGAAGGAAGAAGCTGGTTATTTACTGATAGGGAGGGTTGGTTAGGATGTATTTTTTTCCATTTTTTAAAAATAAATGGTGGCTTTTACTATAAATCAAAGCTAATAAATGAAGCTTTAATATGATAGGTTTGTAACTGGCTTAGAAACGAGAATTACTGGATTCTGAGCACTGCAGCCGTCCTTAGTAAAGAGGGCTACTGTTCTTGTCTGTCCTTGGCACTGAGTGGAGTTTGGTGATCTCATGTCATCTTCTTTGTGTAGACACAGAACATTTCCAACTTGTAAAGGTCAGTTGATGTTATCTGTTGATGTTCACTTAAATTAGTTAGGAGCCTCTCTTCCATCAAGCCATGTTGGTGATATGGTATTTCACCAACATGAGGACAATGGGACACATCTGTTAAGTATCCCCCAGCCTTTGACTTCTAGGCTGCAAGTGTGGACCCCAGTGCCTCCTTAATCTTATTGAAGGTGGAGGGCAAAGCGTCTGCAGGCCCGGGTCACGCTGTCCTCTTGCTGCTTTGGTGGCATTCTGCTTTGAGCACTTGGCAGTTACTCCTCCCTCAGTGGCATTGTGTGGGCTGCGGGGTGGGGTGGGGTGGGCACCTTTGTGCTCTTCAGTGAGAAAAGGCAGTCACTTCGTGCCAGTGTTTCCTTCCTCCTCCATGCTGGGCGCTGCCCCCAGGTGACTGCCTCCCTGGAGCTCCCTCTGCGGGGCTTCTGTGCAGGGGCAGCAGGCTAGCCCCATGTCCAGTGGGACCTCTCAAGGAGCTGAGTGGAGGGGAGGCCAGCACAGGTGCTGAGCTGAGCCCCACCCAGCCCTGCAGCCCTCTATCTGCCCTGGGGTGTCTGGAGAGGGGAAGCCAGCGCACAGCAACCCACCGGGAAGTCTGAAAATGAGTGACTTTGACCAGAACTTGGCTAGGATGTTTGTACGTGGTTTATTATTTCCTTCCTTCCTTCTTCCCTCCCTCCCCTTCCTTACCCTTCCTTTCTTTCCTATCACCCTTGGTAGAGTGCCGTGGTGTCATAGCTCATAGCAACCTGAAACTCTTGGGCTCAAGTGATCCCCTTGCTTCAGCCTCCCGAGTAGCTGGGACTATAGGGGTGCCCCACCACCCTGGCTATGTTTTCTATTTTTAGTAGAGACAGGGTCTCACACTTGCTCAGGCTGGACTTGAACTTCTGAGTTCAAGCGATCTACCCACCTCAGCCTCCCAGAGTGCTGGGATTAGAGGCGTGGGCCACTGCACACAGCCTATTATTTTTTTCTTGAGAAAATGTAAGCAGTTCACTGTGTCTGTTACCTAAAGAGTCTGTGAGAATAGATTTTCATTTTTAAAAAATGTATCCTAAAGTAAGTAGCTGGTCAAGTAACTGGACCTCCCCTGGAGGAGTCAGTTAAATTCATGGAAACTGAAGTTGACCCTGTTCCAAGGTCACATCTTCATTTTCTTAATCAAAACATGCTTGAGTCATAGGGTTTCTACTGAGCTTTCAAATAACTTCAAGTAGTAGTCTTGGAATTTCACGTTTTCCAGAAAGCTTTCGTTGTATATCCACAAGGGGAACTGTGCTTCAGGGCTGTGGGGGACTGGCAACTGGCTCCGTGTTTATTTGCCCTCCAGTTCAGCCTGGGGACTATTAGAGCTCAGGGAAGGTTATACTACGGTTACCTCAGCCCTGTGTCTGGAGCAGAGGACTCGGAGGGCATGTGGCCTGTGAGAGGTGCTGATCTGAGAATGAGCTGTGGGCCAGCTCTCAGGTCTGTGTCTCCTAAGTCACAGGACAGGAGTTTTAATAAGCGCTGCACATTGGCGGAACAAGGTTTTAGGCAGGTTTGTCATTCAGCCGCAAAAATGAAGAGAAAAAAACCCCAACCAAACAAAAATATCTATCAGTCTGCTGCAGTAGAAACGCTTTGATGTAGGGGTGAAGTGGCCTGGGTTCTAATCCTGGTTCTGTTACTCAGTGACTCTGGGCAGTAGGCCTTTCTCTGGAGAATGAGCTGTTAGAAGCAACTTGCCTTTTATGGCCTCTGTTCCTTGGTTAAAAAACAAAAGCAAATTCCATGTATTTGGTCGATCTAAAGTTTATTAGCATGCACTTCATCAGATTCCATTGCGTTGCTTGCTGCCATAAAGTTAAAGTCTTTTGATGAATGGTTTTAAGAAAAAGTCACCGCCTTAAAAAACAAACCAAAAAGCTGTCTGGAGACATTTCCCTGCTTAGGGGAAACAGAGGGAAATAGTTGTCACTCACTGCAGCATTGGCTTCTTGGTATGGAAAGAGTCCCTCACTGGGTTTTGAAGTGATTCCGTATCAAAAGCCCTAAGAAAGTTTCTGGAATCCAGGTTAAGTGTTTCCCACAGATTAGCCTTGGCTCTGTTGGAGGCTGCTGCAGTAGAGGGGTCAGGCATTTAGGAGCCCAGAAATGTACAGGAAGCCCACCAGCAAAATGACACTTTCAGAGAACGTTGCTAAATACTACACTATAAATTCCGTAATTTTAGCTGCCCTGAGTCCCCTGCTTACCAGAGAGCCTATGCCTGCCTACCCACCAGGCTGGCCCAAGAGCTTAAAATGATACAGAGAAGTTTGTGGGGCTGGCTCCACCACGGGGTGTCAGTGTTGTCACAAGCAAGTGAATCACAAAGACAAACCTAGAAAAGCTTGGCTCTTTCTAGAATGCTCTGCAGATCCAGCCCAGGAAAGTGTGCCTTGAGGGCTAAGCCACGCGCTTGTGATGTAAAACTAATTTTTGTTTTAAGTCACTTTTGTAGAGATTTTTAAAAATTGCAGCTTGTACCTTTAGAAAGTGTTTTATATTCAAAATTAGACATAAAATAAATAGCAGGTGGCACATTTAAAGAGTGGAGCAGGAGAATCACCCAGATGCTCTCAGGATCGGCGCCCGCACTCTGGTCTCTGAGCCTTTCTCAGGTGCATCTGCACTGCACCTGCTGGCTGTGTGGCGTCCCCACCCTGTCTCCCTGAATCTGTGCCAGCCCGCAGCAAATGACAGCACCTTCTTATGCCTGGTATATAAAATTCCTATCAAATAGTAAAAACAAATTGAAGCTTTCGATAAATTTTGGAGCAGATTTATGTGTAATTTAGAAAAATCCTGAGGTTCCTCACACACGTTTGGCCATTAAAAGGAGTCTTTAAATACTATCACGTGCTTTCTAATGCAAACCTGGAAACTACAAGAGGAGGGTTTTGTTTTTGAAATTCTGGCGATTATTTTTTTTCCCAAAGCACTTGATTCTTATAATGGGAATGATATAAGCAGTTCAGCCGTGCCTAATGCCAATACTAGTTCTCAGAGGAATTTTTAATCTCTTGCTTGGAAATGTGGTGTTGGTAGGGATACTGGGAGTAGAAAATGTTCCTTTCAAATGGATTTTTTTTAATGTTCACGTAAAACACGAGTATCTATTATTTCTACCTCAGTTTCCTTTATGGACTTCTCCAAGTATAAAGACTCTCACTCCCCTGCCTGCACGTGGATCGCTTTAGTGAGGGGGCAAGAAGCTCTCAGCCCCAGGCGTCTTTCCTAGGTGGGAAAGGGCAGCACTGTACTTGGGTGCTGCGGCTGGGACCTTGGGGGTCCGTTCCCTTCCACTCAAATATCTTCCACCTTGAGGGTTCCTCCACAGTCTCACCACTTCCCAACCCCCATGGTTGTCACCTCCTCTGGGCCTCCCCAGGCTCCTCTTCCCAGCAGGTGCCCTCTCAGAAGCCTCTTCCTGATCCCACTGTGCTGGTTCTGCCAGCTCCCTGGGCTACTGGAGGGGGGCTGCCAGGAGGCGAGTCCTGTGCCCCATGCGGCTCTGAGTGGCCAGGCCACATGGGGTGGCCCCCTGGAGCTCCCTGGCTTGTTATGCACAGCCCTCTGACCCCACTTCTTCTCATGGTAGCCTCCTCTACGCTTCTAGACACACCTTCTTGTGTCTTGGTCCAGATTGTTAAAAAGGAAATCGATGGTGAGGTGGGCTTCCCTGTGCCAGGACTGTCCACTGGATGTGTCCTTTGAGGTTTTTATGGAATCCTCGTTCCACACTATTTCACAACATTTGCCCATCACGTCCCCAGCTGCCATTGTACCCACCTCTGGCCACATTCCCAATCCTTCCCCCAGGAGGACCAGAGCCACATGCAAGGCCAGCTGTCCATCCGTCCCTGACATTCTTCTCATCTCCCCCTGATAACATACAAAAAATAACACATTTCAGTTAGAATGAGTCTTTTCTCCCAGAATGTGCCTTTGCCTCTGGCTCTTGCTCTGGCTGGCTCCCCCAGCTTCTCCGGCCTTGTTGGGCAGGGTTACCGTGCATCCTGCTGCACTTTCTGGGCCCTGGGGACCAGAATCCCAAGGTTCTGGGGCTCCCTTGTTCTCTCCTCCCATGGGGTGGCCTTTGCTCTCTCTTCCCAGCCCCAGCCATGTTTCTTGATTTCTCCATCTTAGATGCGTCCCGCATGATCTGCCGTTCTTCCTTTCTCCTCCTGTTCAGCAGTGGCCTTGGCTATGGGCGTGAGCCAAGGGACTGCTGGTCTCGCCAGGGGGAGGGAGCTCAACTCCTTAAACGCACACCGTACCTTGATACCTTGAGGGGCTCTTCTCCTTTCAAAATTGCAACCATTCTTGCATAGCTGCAGTGTATAGTAAATTGCAGAATAAAATAGTCACCTATCAATCACCTGCAATTAACAAATGTTGGTGGTTAGCTGAATTCTCTTTCATATCTTTTTATTAACTTCTAAGAAGCCCAGCAACACAGATGCATCTCTCATCCTGCGGAGCCTGTTCTCTCCTTCCTTCCTCAGGAATAGCAAGTCGGTGGAAGGTTTTATATTTTAAGATATGTATGTGTAGGGAAAAGGCATCTGTTCATAAACAGTACACATCATTTGTGTACTTTTTAACAATGTACGTAATGATTTGTTTCATTTATTTAATTGACAAATATGTGTATTTATGGTGTACAGCGTGACGCTCTGGTGTACATTGTGAATGGCTGATTAACTTACCCATTCACTCACACACTCATTTTTGTGGTGAAAATGCTTAACAGCTACTGTATCAGCTGGTATACAATATGTTGTTATTAACCATAGTCACCATGTTGTACAATAAATAGATCTCGGGAAGTGATTATTTATTTTCTGAAGTCTGAATCTGGAAACATAGAATATGAACACTTAATGTTGAAGGAGAAAAGATAAGAAAAGAAGGAAGAGGGAAAATAGAAAAGAGAAGAAAAGAAAAGAGCAGAGTGTCTGCTCTTCAATAACTCGCTCCTGGCGCCCCCTGCCCTCCGCCCCTCCCTGGCCTGGCCCCTTGCACTCACTGTGCACTGACTGAGCCTGTCCTGTAGGAGGCGGTACTGTGGACATAGAGGAGCCCGCCAAACTCCTGCCCTCGGGAGACACCCCACCCTCCCACCGAGCCCCCAAGTGCACAGGCATTGCCAGGGTCCTTGTTAAAATCCTGATTCAGAGGATCTAGGGAGCTGTGGAGACTGAGGCCTAAAGCCTGGTGACAAGGTAGTCAGAGGGGCAGGTGACTGTGAGGAAGGTCGAGGAGGGTCTCTGCAGAGGAGGGTGTGCCAGGGAGGGGCTCCAGCTTGAGCGGGTCTGTGCTTCTCATTCAATTACAAAATAGTTTCAGGGGGAGACTGAGGAGAAGGGATTAGAACTAAAAGTTCCAGCTCTTCAACAGTCCTATTTTGTGACTTGAAAGTGTGCCCTAAATTGTTTGTGAAGTGTGTGCAAATGTGTGTGTGTGTGTGTGTATGCAGGGCAGTTTTTATTGACTGTACATTAGTAACATGTCTATCTAGAAATAGACTGAACAAATGACTTACAACTTCCCAATATTTGACCCTCAATCTGTGGTGAGAAGGATCAGAGAATTCTTTTATTTGCTTGGCTAGGAATGCCTGTGGCCCCAGATGATACGTTCTGGGCCTGTAATTACATAGTGAGCGAAACTCCTTTAAACTACAGCCTCCAATAAACCCAAATACTTCGGGTGACACTTTCTGCTGGGTGACCCCCTGGGGAATCTGATGTGTCTCCTTTTGAAGTGAAGCTCAGATGAGCTTTCAGGAAGGGACATTACAGAGGTGTTGGCACTGACCTTCGTGTACTGAGATAATCTGATAAACTTGGGCAGTAACTACTGCCCAGATGTTATGGGCTGATAAAAAAGGAAGAAAAACCAAGAAAAATCAACGGGTAAGAGAGAAATTATTTTACCTTCCTAGCTTGAAAATAATATTTATATGTTATACATATGTATTTTTGATTGAACTACAAAAATACATAGTGATATATCCTAAGTGGATTGTCTTGTCTTTGATATTTATTTTCTTCTAGCTTAATACATTTCTATTCTGTATTCTCTATGTGATTTTCTAGCTTTGTAGCAAAAAATATAAGCAAATTATAAATGCAGATAGTCATGAAGCTTATCTCTTTGAAAATAACAGTCATTACAGAAAGGAAGGATTTTCATTTGCATTTGAATTTCCTTGATCTCTCTCGGTGTGATATGAATCCTGTTTGCTTGCAGATTGGCAGAAGTGAATTTTGGCATTTTCATTACTGAGAATTGAGGTTCTCCTCTGTAGAAATCATTATAATGGCCTGTAGCCCCAGCTTCTTGGGAGGCTGAGGCAAGAGGATCTCTTGAGCCCAGGAATTTGAGGTTGCTGTGAGTTACAATGCCCTGGCACTCTACCCAGGGTGACAGAGTGAGACTCTATCTCAAAAAAGAAGAAAAAAAAAGAAAAGAAAGAAGTTATCATAATGGGCCCTAAAGTAGATGCTTTAGATCAGTTCTAAACAATTCGAAGAGTATTACTTAAATGTTACTAAGCAGATGGTGTCCTCTCTGTAGGCTCCACTACATCAAATCTGATCCAATCTGTTTAACACATACTGCCTTTTAATATCCAGGTTGACATCTATAGACATGAAGCCCGGGGTACCTAAACTGGGCCTCAGGCACTGCGAAGACTTCTTATTACCAAGTAGAACTTGTGATTTTTCTAAATACTGTGTAGTGTGTGTGACACTGGTAAAGAGTGTAACACTCTCTGTCCAGGCATCTAAATTGTTCTGGCTGTGTCAGAAGCCACCTCTGCTGCTTCTTTTGGTCTCCTGACTTAGCATTTGCAGCCTGGTTTTTTTGAAACATTCGGAGTTAATTGGTAGGGAGGAGAAAAGACTTGCAGCCTTGTGAAGGCAGAGCCATATTGTCATTGTCATTATTATTTCTGGTGGCTGCTATTCACTAGTTCAGTACCTATAACCAAGAGTAGCAGGCAGAGCAGGGAGCCTGCCGGTGCTCATGCCCCATGAGAATGTCACCTGCTCAGAAGCACCACCCACAAGAATTGATTTCTGGTTCAGTCATTTAATACTTCATATCCCATGCTAAAGACCGACAGCTCCCTATAGGATAAGCACAGTTACATTATATACAGAAGAAAAACTAAGGTGGATCGATGCTGCATATGGCCCAGTTGCTGAGCACCCTAAATTCTGATGCAGAGCTTCGAGTGGTGATTCACTCTGATTGGAAAGAAGGAGCCGTGTGCTCAGTCCCATCACGTGGAAAATTGTCAATGCATTTTGTTCCCCAAACTGCTGGGTCCACACTTGGTTTGGGATGGGGATGACCTGCACACGTGCCAGTGACCCCAGGCCCTGCTGCTCCACGAGGATGCCGACTCTGGAGCCCTACTGCTCCACAGCAGAGGAGGGAGAACTTCACTTCAGTGCTTTGTTGAGTCACAGTGATGTTTTCTTTAAATACAGTCATCCTTCAAATCAGTTTTTTCTGTCCCCTTTAAACGCCGCCTCCCCCTGGGGAACTGTGAAATGTACCTGCTGGGTGCTTTTTCCTTGGAGGCTGTCAAGACCCCTCCTGTAGTGCCCAGGTGGGCTGTGCCAGTCTGCAGCTGCCCTTGTCCCCGCCGGCGGCCTTGCCGCAGGCCACGTTTTCAGCTGCCTTGCGCTTTCTCCTCCTGCCTTTCTTCTGCTTGGGGCTCTTATTCATGGAACTCAACCCACCTTCACTCTGGCCACCATATTTATGAGGATGGGCTCAGGTGCTGTAGCAAGGAAGCCCTCAACATTCTCAGCCCAGAAGCTCTTGGTCCCTCGCAGAGGTTTTGGAATTGCCATCAGGACTGGAGGTGCAGGGCTCTGAGCAGCCTGCGCTCCCGAGACGTGGCTCCTGCCGTGCACCAGATAGAGGGAGGCCCGGGAAGGACATGCCCATAAGTTTTCTTCAGGCCAGTCTGGAAGCCACGTGCTCATCACCTCCTGTTCTGTTGGTGAGAACGTCGGGACGTGACCAACAATTGCAGAGGAGCCTGGGAAATAAAAGCATTTAGCTGCCACCATGTCACAGCACTGATGTTAGAGTCAAAAGGAGACTGGATGACAGCCCTGACATTCATTGGCCTTTTCGTGAGGCCAGAGACCCTGGGACCTCCTTACCATGGCTGAGCCCACCTTCTCCTGTCCTCCTAGGCGGCCAGGAAGGCGAGGACCTACGGAAGGGCTGTGCACAGCCACACACCCCTTTACTCTACGGGAGGAAGTAGGCTCTTCGGTGAGGTGCTATTAACCAAAGCAACAGCAACCACTGTTTTTATTTAAATAATACACATTTGCAGGCAGCATCTCAGTGATGAAATATACAAGTAAATTGGGGGAGCTTATGTTTACAGTTGCTTTAGGGTAAGAGTATGGATGATTTTGTCTTGTTTTTATTTTAGTAATTTAAAAATTATTTGCTAAACATTAATTATTAGATCCCTTTAATTATTAGCAGTAATTAGTAGCAACAAAGCAAAATTAACAGTAATATGTTATTAAAAATGAAAGTCATGGCACTTCAAGGCCTAGGCTAGCTTGTGTGTGATGTCAGAGATGTGATAATAAAAAAGCATATTTTCTTCATGCTTTGAAGCTTCTCACCAGCGTGGGCACACACTAGATAAGAGTGTACCATCCTGGGCGGCGCCTGTGGCTCAGTGAGTAGGGTGCTGGCCCCATATACCGAGGGTGGCAGGTTTAAACCCTGCCCTAGCCAAACTGCAACAGGAAGGATAGCCGGGCGTTGTGGTGGGTGCCTGTGGTCCCAAGTACTCGGGAGGCTGAGGCAAGAGAATCGCCTAAGCCTGGGAGTTGGAGGTTGCTGTGAGCTGTGACAGCACGGCACTCTGCCGAGGGTAACATCGTGAGACTCTGTCTCTGTAAAAAAATAGAGTTGTACCATCCTCTGTGGACCCACAGAAGAGGACAAAATCAGAATCCAGAGTAAACTCCAGCGATGTTTGAATTTAATCTCATGAATACAAAATATTAGGCTATTTATCAGTAATTCTTAGCCACATGTGAAAATGAAAGTCTTTATCACAAAGAACAATTTTAGGCTTGAGCTTGGCTCAGCGGTTGCCCTTTCAAGGGACTCTTAGGGCCTGGCCATGGCTGGAAGAGCTGTGTTGGAGAATGTCCAGCAGAGATAACCAGAACAATCCCATCTCAGGCATGAGAAGGGACTATCCCTAAGACCCTTGCCAGCCCCTGGCCCCACGGTGCCCCTGAACCCACAGGCAGATCACATGACAAGGGGAAGCAGAGATGCCTCTTCCCAGCCTGTCTGTGCTGGCCGTTAGTTTGTGTATGAAGCCACTTCTAATTGTGAAATTATTACATGCCTTATGAACTCCTCCTTAATAACAGAAAACAGAGTTAGGGCTGCAGGAAGCAACAGAGTCCTATGAGAAAGCTCCCAGCAGTGGGTTTCCTAAGGGAGAGGAACACTTGCAAAGCCTTGGAAATCTTAAGTCATGCTTTGTTGCATATGTGCATGTGTGTATGCGTATGTATATAAATATATCTTTGCTTTCAGTCTGGCAAATGTACTAACAACAAATGCTGGGCAGAGATGGTTTCTATAAGAATTAGTCATCCCTGCAAATGTGAACATTGGAGTACGTGGAATGGGAGATTCCTGAGGCCCAGAGGATGGGAGCAAAGAGAACCATGGCACCGAGTTTGACTGGCGCTGAATACCTGGTAATCTGAGGGGTGGGAGTGAGGCCCGCTGATAACAAGCTACAGATACAAGGACTTCTCTAGTATTGCAGAGTAATTGCTTTTCTATTTTTATTTTTATTTTTTGGTGGGGGGGAGACAGAATCTCACTCTCTCTGTGATGTCATGGCGTCATCACAGCTCACAGCAACTTCAAACTCCTGGGCTCAAGTGATCCTCTTGTTTCAGCCTCCTAAATAGCTAGGGCTATGGGTTCCTGCCACAATGCCTGGATAATTTTCTAGTTTTACTAGAGACGGAGGTGGGTCTCCCTTTTGCGCATGCGGGTCTTGAACTCCACAGCTCAAGCAGTCCACCCACCTCAGCCTCCCAGAGTGCTAGGATTACAGGTGAACTGTCATGCCCAGCTAAAGTAATTGTTTTTTATTTGACTTATAAAATGGTTAAAATGGTCCCCTCTTACATCAGAAAGTAACCGTTGTCTCTGGAACACTTGTCATGTTTGCTCATTTGTCTCGTGGCTGGCCAGTCCTCCCTGGAGTGTTGCTCTTCTAACCTGGGAGTAGTGTATCTTAGCAGTTTCCTTTAATACTCCAGTATTTAAATCTTTAAAGCATAATTACAGAGTATGTGCCTTAGAAAGTACAACTTTCTGAATAAGAATATCACTTGTCCTGAGATCATATGTGACTAGGAAGTGACTAGCAATCCAATATCAGATCATTAAAGAAATATTTTGCTAAAACATCTGAATTAAGGAATAGCAGCCACAGGCCAGGGAAAGTGCTGGCCATTAAGTGAGCAGGTGGTGGAGTGATCCTGACCTGTCCACTGGGTGGTGTGAGGCTGTGTCCAGCCTGCACCAGGCCCACAGGTCCTTTTCTGTTCTTGAAGAAATGATTCAGAGTCCTGTTCTGACCAAATAAGCCAAGAAATCTTCCACAGAATTTTTTGCTGGTATGATTTTTTTTTTTTTTTTTTTCAGTTTTTCTTAAACCTTGTAGCGTCCTCTGGACAGAGAAATTACAGGACTGGGTGGACTTTATTCTAGTTCAGCCACGGTTTACCCTGAATGTTTCCTCTTTTTTGTATGGCTTTATGAAGGATGTCATGTCACGAAGAATGTACTCTGAACTGTTAAGAAGGCTTAACTATCTTTAAAAAATTTTAGAACATTAGTAGTTCCCTTCTAGTAGAGTTCTTGGCTGTGTTAGTCAATTACCAGAATCCTGTGAACTCTGAGAAGGGTGGGTGCTGCAACCCCAATGCACGGCAGGCTTGCTCTGGCCAGTGTTGGTATTCTTCTGCTCTGTAAGAGCCTGGAGGAGAGATGTCCATGGGCATCTTAGGAACGTGACATGCTTGTAGGCCACAGGTGGCAGGTGACACAGCACTGGGTGGGATGCCAGTGGACACGCTAAATTTCTAGCTATCGTGGTTGTCTGTAATTCAAGGCCAGAGGACTTGAATGTAAATCACACATTAAGATTGGAAAAGTTTACAAATGTACAGCAGCTGTACAGGTTTTATAATGGTTTATGTGGGAAAAGCCAAGGACTTTAGTGGGCTGAAGGACCAACATCTGAGACATCGGTTGGTTTTGTCTGCCACGATAAGCCCCGGGTCCTTCTAGACTCACAGCGTTTTACCCTGAGGTGGTCAGTGGTCAGACCAGCATTGTAAGAGAATTGCCAGTACTAATTGGTGGGTAACTCTTCTTCCAAAATAGCTAACTGAGCATGTAAAGGGAGGTTACAGGTGGGCTTCTTGTCTGGGCGAGCACATGTCATTCCAGCCGTAAGGCTCTGTTGTTTTGTGCTGGGAAAGGCAGAGCGCTCTACCCCAAAGCTTAGCGCCCCTGGGCAGAGGTGGACACTGGAGCTTGTTGTCTCTGTCCAGCCTTGCATTGCCATAGGTGGTTTTTCTCTGGATGGTGAAAACAACCAGAGTTATCTGGAAGGCACCCTATGGTTTTGTCACCAGTGTGTCATTGTCCAGACTGAAAGGCCAGTTAAGTTTCTGCTTTTTCCTGGAGGATGGGAAAAGCTGTCTACTGCAGTCTGTCTGGGAAATCAAGGGAAATGTTAAATTCATGCTGAGGATGATCAAAATAAAGCAAGGGGAATGTGACAATTTTAAGGTAACCGTGATAATCGGTGGCAGCTCTGTGTGCTGGGGAGTTTTGGGGAAGGCTGAATGGAGAAGGTTTCTGGGGTTGACTGGGTCCTGCTGTCCTGGTGTGGGATATAAGCATGAGAGACGTGTGGGCACCTTCCCCTCCTTTCCCTCAGGCCTACATTCACCCACACCCTGTGTTAGGGATGTGGCAAGCTGTCCAGCCTGCAGGCTTGCTGAATGAAAGCACAAGACCCACATGTCAGCTTCTCCTCTGGTTGGGCTATTCCCCTGAGGGCTTAAGAGGTGCACAGGCCACTTGGCTGATCACCGAGTCCAGTGAACACACTCATCGTTTAGGGCTCAGCTCCCCACCTGCCCTGGTGCCTATAATTTCTATGTAGGTGATACATGTTTTGTTTTCTGTGTGAAAGTGTGAATATGCCCACAGATGTGCACGCATGCGTGGAAGTGTCTCCCTAGAGATGCCAACTGCCAGGGTTTTAATGGAAATACTGAAAATGTGAGCCGTTCTAAAAAGGGAGCGGTCATGTTTGTATCCCTCTCCTAGACACTGTGAGAAAAATAGTGAAATTATAAATTTGGCAGTGGCTCAAATCTCTGCAATAGCAAATCTACCAGACATTCTAGAAGTAACAAGAAAAAGCAGGTTATTTGCTCTTTAGCAAGTGTATCAGCCAGTTTAAAGATTGCTCAGAAAGTGACAGAGAAAATCAGAGCCAGAGGGGGAGTGAGTGGTGCTTTGCTTGCCCTTCAGAGAGAGGTGCAGGAACTGGTGGCCTGGATGGGCTGCAGATGGGGAGGGCGCCCTTCGGCCACAGCTCCTGCGCTTTCTGGAGAAACCATACCCCCTTTGTGATTTTCAAAACACAGCCATGCGGGGCCTCTCCCACAGTCATCAAGAGATGAGTGTGTTCATGGGAAGTGGCAGACAGTGTGTTTCACTTCGTCTCACAGAAGGTGGAGACAAAATCAAGCCCGGCAACAGCAGCACGGCTGCAGGAGCTGTTTAGGGGAAGGCAGACTCCCTCAGCTTTGTGTTTGCCGCAAACCTTGGCATTGGGAATGTGAGTTTGTCTCAGAGACTTGGAAAAATAATCCAGAAGTAGGGGCTATGGTTTCTGTATTAAAATTGGAATTGTGGATTTGAGTATTTTCAGTGATGAGATTTCTCTGTGGCAAAAGTAGGTTATCGTGCGCGCGCGCGTGCGTGCGTGCGTGTGTGTGTGTGTGTGTGTGTGTGTGTGTTACACAGAGAGGAGGTGGACCTGGGGCCTGGGAAGAGCATTCCACAGTGCTCCACTCACTAGGCCTGCTGCATGGGGGAGCGGGTCCCAGACAGGTGGGGCCAGAAAAATGGGAGGGAGAGCTATCCTTGGCTATAGAGGGAGAGGCATTTCCAGTTGGTAGGGTGCCCAGGCAAGGGTCTGGGGAGATTTGAAAATGAGTCATGGGAAGCCAGAGGGCATTTTTGCTGGCTGAGCAGGAAGGAGGCCAGAGTAAACCTTGGATGCGTCTCTGGGTCTCAGCTCAGAAGTAGCTGTGTCAGAGGGAAGATGAAGGGGACGGGCCCTGGTGGGCAGCTCAGGGGGTGCCCCCAACTTCGTAAGCAGGAGGCATCCAAAAGAGCTGGCACTTGTACTTAAAAGCTAATGGAGCTGTGCCTTAGGGTCCAATGAAAGAAGGCTCTAACAGGTGCTGATGTGGGGCTCAATTTCTTTTTTTTTGTGTGTGTGTTTTTTTTTGGCCAGGACTGGGTTTGAACCCACCACCTCCGGCATATGGGACCGACGCCCTACTCCTTGAGCCACAGGCGCCGCCCATGGGGCTCAATTTCTAAGAGAGACAAAGCAGAGCAGAAGGGAGAGAGTGGTGTGTCCCCCTCCTGCTCCCTCCCCGTCACCCACTCCCATGTCAGTGAGGGTTTCTGAGCCTGGACGAGGAGGGCTGGGGGGGGTGCTGGCGCATCAGGCTGGCAGAGAGCTGAGGTGGGTGCTGTGCAGTGAAATGTGGGCCTATGAAATCCTGCAGCCTGGGCTAGACAGGTGCTGGCGGCTGGTGCTCTAAGGCACTACTGGGAGAGGACGAATGTTGAGCCCCTCCAGCCTGGGCAGTGAGGCGTGGTGGTCCGGGGTTGGGGACAGCATTTAAGGCCATGGTTCTGAGCCTTGATTTTCTTTCAGAAGCGGGCAATGGGCACACACAAATGTGCTCCCTCTCATTAATAACTAGTGTGGTCCCACCCAATAAAGATGGCCATAATTTTTTTAAATTAGAAAATAAATATTGGTGAAGATGTGGAAAAATTGGAAGCCTTTTTCCTTGCTGGTGGGTCAGAAACTTGGCTTCCTACAGTTGTGATTAAGCATTGCAGACGTTCGTGTGCCTACCAAGGGGTCTTCCCTTCCAGGTGGCCCTGCTTCATAAGCCCTCAATACAGCGCGTGGCTCACCTTCAGTGTCACTGTCAAGTTTTGTTAGGAAAAAAATCCAGTGCCCACTGTTGGATACCCTTTGCTTGCTCATTTTAAGAAAAGATCTTCCAGTAGGGAAATGGATCCAAACCGCTCTGCTACTTGCACCCATCAGAGAGTTTACACGACAGCGTTGCGTCAGCTGAGTAGTGTCCAGGCCAGTAGCTTCTGCGTCTTTCGTCTTCTAAAGGCTCCTAATGATGCTGCAGGCATTCCATGGAGGACCTTGGCCGAAAGACAATGCCTGGCTCCTACTCATCTCACTCAATAGAATTGAGATTCCTTAGTTCTGTTTTTTGCCCATCATAGTGGTCAGTTCACATGAGGCTGGCCGGTAGTGCCTCTGGGCCTGCCATTTACTCTAAATCGATGAGGGTCTCAGGATGTGGGAGGACAGTGGGGGATCTGGCTCAGGGATTCAGTGCAGCTCTCCAGAGAAGGAAATAGTCTGTCCTCTTGCCCAAAGCCATGTGTTCTCCCCTTTCTCACCTGCATCAGGAGCTGTGATAGAGGTGGGCATCTCTGCCCCTCAGATCCTGGGGAGAGAGGCAAGGATGAAGGTGTCATCTGCGTGATCTGTTTATGTCTTGTCCTGCCAACACCTGTATCCAAAGTGGGGTGACGTGGATGACAGGTTCTGAACTGAATCATCTGTCCTGCTTGACTGACAAAGAATTACAAAAATAAAAATAATAATAAAAAAAAGACTATAAAATCTTTTCAAAAGGGGGCAGCATTGTGTAAGGAGAGGAGGCTGCAGACAGATCCCAGAGCCTGTTTCTGGTTTGTTCCATCACCAGGGAGCTGAGCCATCCTGAGTAGCTCTATCAGTCCTTGGGCCTTAGTTTTTCTCACCATTAAAACGCCAAACATTCTGCCATCCTTAAAGTATCTGAGTAAATTAGGAAGAGTCTATCCTGATAGCATTCTTGAGAGCTCTTTCAGAGTGTACTTGTTGCAACTGAAATATTTGCATAACCTTTAAACAAAAATCTGTGTCTGAATCCTTCACCAGCCATGTCAAAAGATATGCTCAGACTTCTGGTAGAATTAGTTAAATGATGTGTTCTCACAGGGTAGTTTTATACATCAGAATGGACAGTTTTGAGAAATGGAAGTAAGATGACTATCTTAAAAATCAGTTTGTCTTAACCAGAAAGGTTTCAAGTCCAGCACCCACCCATTTGTATCTGGAGGTAAGTCGAGTCGAGTTTGTCAGGCTGTTTGCTCGCTGCTCATGAGGACGAGCCATCTTCAGTATGTGCTTGCAAAGCAGCTCTGTGAGGCTGCAGGTGGAGAGTTCAGGGAAAGGGGGTGAGACCATGGCAGTCATCTAACTCAGTAATGTTTACCTTGGACTCAGCTTCCTGTCCAGGACTGATCTCTGATCAGTGACGTCAGCAAGTAAGGGAGAACACTTCTTCCCTGCAGAACATGTGAATGTTTCCCTGTGAATCCCAGAATTATCTTAATTGCACCCAAGTTTTCGGGGTCACTTGAGATGTCATAGAGTGCCCCTGCTGCTTGGTTTTTCTGACAGTGCTGTGCCTGTACAAGGTTCAAGAATGGTTTAGGGGCAGCATCTAATTCTGGAGACCAAGCCTACGACAGTCCATCCACCAGCCCCCTGGGAGCTCTGGGCTCTCCTAGGAGGCTCGGAACTCCTTGGTAAGCCTGTGGTGGGAGAGTCGTGGACTCCCCTCAGAGAAGCTCCTGTTGTTGATTGCAGGTGTGTGTATTCCTGGCTCCTTGTTCCTGCCAGGAATATAGTGTTTCATAGTTCAATGAAAATCAAATACAAGGAAAATAAGACTTGCTAAGATAATGAGGACATTTCAAATAGAAACAACCAATTACATACATACATACACACACACATACACTCCTATATATATAAACACACCTATACATACATATACAGATATATTTTATATATATATATAATAAAATTAGTACCTGTGGCAAAACTATTGTTGCAGGTATGTTGATTTTATTTTGATCATATGCTCAAATCTAGATTTCATTAGTTTCCTGTTACTCCTGTTCCCCCCTCCCCCCAAGATGGATGTGTATGATACAATCAAATCAGTGATTTTTTTTTTTTTAAGAGGCAAGCGTCGCGCTGCCACCTGTACCCAGGCTGGAGTACAGAGGTGTCTTCCTAGTTAACTGTAGCCTTAAACTTCTGGGCTAAAGTCATCCTGCTGCCTCAGCCTCTGGAGAAGCTGGGACTACAGGCATGAGCTACTGTGTCTGGCCCCAAACAATGACATTTTATATTGAATGCAATATATGAATTAATCAGCTATCAATGGTGTGGTGATCTGGATACAGGATTGTGTATTGTCTCTAGAGAGTGGTATCTAATGGGACTTTTCCTCCAGCCAACAGCAGTCTCCCGGTAAAAGTGTACATCCCCCCCAACCAAAGTCCCATGGAGTCTGAGATAGAAGGTTCTGCTAACCATTGTTTTTTATTAATGATTTATGTGGGTGTCCTCACAACTCCTGAAGAAATCTGATAAGATTGTCAAAATCTTTGTCAATTTGGGTGCCAATCTTTGGAGAAGTGTATGTCTTACTTCCCTACGAGAAAATGTCTTGATATTAAAAGGGAGAGGGATGAGGGATGAGGGAGAGAGAGAGAGAGAGAAAGAAATCAACCTGTTTGGACAGGGAAAGGCAAACCAAACCCCTCTTACAGGCAAGCAGTGACCTGCGCCCCATTGCCACTAGGTAGCACAAGACAATCAGGGAAACTGGAGTAATAGGTCAAGGTCAAGCTCTTTTGACTCCAGACTGCATGTACTAAACTCTCAGTCCATTTCAGTATTAATATCAGTCAGTATTTTACAGAACCCAGCACTGAACAGCGCTTCCTCCCCTATCAGTTATTCTGTGCCTTGTTTCTAAATTCTGTGCAGAAATTCCACAAGTAGGGAAAGAAGGACTGTAAGTGTTAAACCACAGATATTCTCTGAGCAGCAGGAAGTTTTTAGCTGCCCAAGGTTGAAGGTTGGGAAATACTGCTGAGCAGCAGAATTCAGAGAGGGTTTGGGGGCCGAGGGCACAGCATGCTACCTAGGGCGAGGCGGGAGGAGAAGTTTGCTGCCTTCAGTAACGGATGATGGGTGAACAACACCCACCGTGCTCCAGAGATGCAGGTGTGGGGATGTGAAAAGCCCATTGTTTGGATGGGCACCATAATGGGTGTCAGAACTTGAGGGGACATGGGTGGGGCACTCTCTGTGTTTCTGGCTTCCTGCTACTTAATACCATCTTACTGTGGGCCTGATGTGGTCTTTCTTACCAAAAGATGCTTATCAGAAAAGAAGGGAACCATATGTTCGACGCTTTAAAGCGGCAGAAATATGCTAAGTGCTTTATCTAAGGGTCTTGGTTTAATCCTTATACCAGCTTTGAAGTCAGTGGAATTTCTCCCAGTTTGCAGATGGGGATGTCCCTGCATAAGATATGTGCCCCTTCCTTGCTGCAAGGAGTGGCTAATTCAAGGTATCAGGAGGTTTGTGAGGGCGAAAAATTCACAGAATACAAACCCGAATCAACATGAAAGGGGGGCTGGGAGAGTACTTTTAGGGGAGCATCTGTGCAGCTCTGTGAGATGCTCAGGGAGACAAGAGGACAGAGGTAGACTCAGGGCAGGGTTGAGCGAGCGGCCAGCCATGCATAGTTGTGGTGAGGACTGAAGAGGAACTGGGAGTCCTATGTCTAGACAGGGTGGAGTGAGGAGAGGCGGTCGGGTGCAGGGTTGCGGAATGCGTTGTTGTGAACCTCATGCGCACTTCAGAGATAGTGGCATAGCGCGGTATAGCCATGTAGTTCATGCAGGCTGCACCTTTGATCAACCTCCATGATATGTGTGCATGCGTGCACTTGCGTGTATGTGCATATATGTGTGTGTGCGCACACTGTCAGCAAGCTTTACCAAGAAGGAAACAAGGCAGCTTGCAGGATCCCAGTGTCTATGTTGTGGCCCTGATGATGAGGAGAGATGGGGCTTGCATCCCCCTGAGTCTGGGGTATCTGAGCAGAGCAGCCACCCAGGAAATACCTGGTCAGTGCTGGTTCGTGGATTAACAAGACCTGTTTTCTGGTTTGCTTCAAGTACTTAGTCATCCAGACCCTGCATGGTTAAGTGAATCTGAGTTCTGTCTCCTGGCACTCTCACGGTTGCTATGGAGGTAGATGGAAGGCAGAGGAAAATACGCAACAGTTTATTCCACACTGGCTGATCTGCTTTGCAGTGAGTGCAGTGGCTGCAGAACTCCAGCCTGGGGGAGGGATGTGCATGTCTTTGTATGTCTGAATAGGCATTGATGAATTTCCTGTGTGTCGAGCTGTCTCCTGTAAAGGCCCTCACCTGTTTCTTGTGGAGACTGTGTATTTGATGGCCGTGGCATTGGATGACTTTGAGGTCTGGCAGTGGGAGCAGCCACGTGCAGTGCTTTGTCCTTAAGCTTTAATAAATAATTAAGCACAAGAAAATCTGTGACTCAGAAATTTTCTCAGGAAATGAAATGATGGTATTAATTGGCAGAACATAATATAATTTGTGTCCAAGTACAATTAATACTGATCATTGCTTTATATGACAGGTTTTTAAAAATGTATTTCAATGTGAAGAACCCGTAGTTGGAATGAAATCTCACCCGCAGGTTCATTATGTGGGACATGAAGGCCGAGTGGCCTCTGGGCCCACTCCTCTCTCTGCCGCACCACAGCTGTGGGCTCAAGGGCCCTCCACCAGGGCTGGAGGGTAGAAGTGGGCCGTGGTCCGCGTTCTCGCGGAGCTCACATTTTAATGGTGGGGAAAGATGTTAACATGCAGCTGGCACCTGCTGGCAGCTTACTGGGTGCCAAGGGCTCTTTAAAGCTCTTGTGCCGCCATTAAATTCATTTGGTACCTTGTGATGCAGGACCGTTGTTTACAGGCGCAGTTTTAGGGGAGATGAACAGAGGCAGAGAAAAATGTAAACTTCATCAAGGTCATGCAGCTTGTAAGTGACAAAGGTGGGAATAAAACCTGGCAGTGTCTTCTGTCTGTGGGCTCTGCTCTCTACTACGTGCCCTCAGCGTGGTGTGGACGGCGCCCAGGCCTATACGTGCTATGTTAGATGACCTGCCAAGACGGGAAAGGACGAGCTCAGGACACAGAGTGGTGTGCCATCTAGTTTTCCATCTGAAATGAGAGTGCGGGTTCTCTAATGCTCTTTCTGCCTAACACGTGAGTCTATGAAGCAGATCCTAGGGAGGGAAAGATGGAAGACATTTATGAGTCCTTTAGCCTGTCTCAGCCCCCTCCTCCGCTCCCCATGTAGAAATGTTCCTTCAGAACAGTGAGTGTGTTGGGCTGTATTTCTTTCTATTAGCTAGGTGTCTGTGGCTAGCGACTCCCTGGGTGGGCACAGGGGTCTTTGCAGCATGTTACTTACACAACAGTCATTTTTTCACTGTTTCTGATAATTAAAAGAAATGTAAGCTGCTTCCTGGCAATAGGTGACGTCCTCCCCAAGATGGCCAGACTGTTGGTCTCCTCCGCAAGAAAACATAATTTTAAAATTTTTTAAATTTCAGATTAATATGAGGGTACAAATCATTAGTTTACAATGTTTGCATCTGTTAGGTAAAGTGGCTGTTGTAATTGTGTCCACATCCAGGAGGTGTGTCATATACCCTTATGTTGTGCCCATTGTGGGGGCTACTCCCATCCCTCTCTCTCCTCCCGTCCCTCTCTCCCCACTCACTGCAACTTCAGTTAAATCGAGGAAAACATATTCCTTGATCTGTTCCTTCCTCTTTTCCACACCTAAGAGCTCACTCTGATGATAGGCTAACGTTTTAAGGAGGCTAGCTCACACCTGCAGGTTGGTAAGGAAGGTTGAATGGTTGTAACCACTAAGTGCTCTTCTCAGAGGTTTGGAGAGCCCACCCTTTGCTCATCATCAGGCCTTACAGCATGGGTCTAGGGTCTGTCCTGAGTCACCTGTGCAGCTTCCCAGGGAGGTCACGCGATGGTTTTGTCGAGGTCGCTCCAGCCTGTCAGTGGAAACAGAGGCTGCTCCAAGTGTGCTGGTGGGGTTGGCGTGAACCTGCCTGGGCACTCTTCTTGCGCTGATCAGCCTTCATATCTGTCTTCCCCAGCAGGGCTGTTTGACGACACCCAACTCCCCGTCCCTGCACTCGTGTTCCCTTATGCTGGGTCCGTCCTTGTCGCTGGGCAGCATCTCGGGGGCCTCTGTGAAGTCAGAGATGAAGAAGCGCCGGGCCCCGCCTCCTCCCAGTTCAGGGCCACCTGCACAAGCCAAGGCATCGGAAAAGGTAGAGCCCCTTTTAAATGACTTAGTTGACTCCTCAGAGAGTCCTTGGCGTCTGTGCCTTAGCAACCAGCATGTTTAGGGTAAACATTTAAACTTTATTTAGAAGTAAAGGTGAAATGCCACTTTGCTTCAGTTACTGAAGAAGGGAGACTGTTTTGGTCCTTTAGTATTTAAAGCCCTGTGTTTGTTGATTAACATGTACTTTATTTTAGCACTGAAATTTTGGGCATTATTATGATTACTTAGTGAGAAATTTGCACGGGTAAAGGGACTTTAAGAAATCTGGAACTTAGGTCTAAGATAGGAGCGTCACATATAATAATATGTAATATAGAGACACCCCCCCCAAAATTCATTTTCATAGGACAGCGGACAATATTTTTACACATTACCTTGCTTGCGATAGGATATAACAGTTACTCTGGGAGCCCCTGCATTTCAGAAGCATCCTTTTAATGTTTATCTTCAGAGCAACTTAGTGCCTTTGAGAAGAGATGGAGTGATTAGCACAGACATTGTCTTCTGCAGATGAGCTGCTTCTCTGGTGCTTTCTGGGCCTTTTCCCTTCCTTACCTGCTGACCCTTGGAGATATCATTTGAAATAAAAATCCTCCCTTTCCAGGGGCAGGCCACTTTTTGGCAGCAATTGTTCTTTACCCAGCCTAGAATGTGGCACTGTGAAAAGTGTGAAGTTTTAATTTTCCCAAACCTATTCCTCCTGGGTGGGGTGTGGCAAGAACAATACTGGGGCGACCAGGGTGGGCTCCTGGTTTCAACTCTGACAGCTGAAGTCCCCGAGGCAGGCAGGATGCATCGCACACCCCCTGTGATCTCAGATCCACCTTGCAGGTGTAAGGTAAGGCTGGTTATTCTTCCTTAGGCTGAGATGTTTCTGAGTGACTTGCACCCCACTTCCCAAGGAGACACCACGGGAAGAGCTCTAAGGATCAAGAAAATGCGTTCAAGGCACCCTGACTTTATTCCTTGGGTTTTGCTGCTGCCTCTGTCCTACGTGACTGGTGCCAGCCCCATAAGGTCTGAGAGTTTTATAGCCCTGCTAGTCTGAGGCTTCAACCTCTTTTTGTTCATTCATAAAGTGTCTTTTCCTTAAAATATTCTAGACACTAATTCTGTACCTCCCAAAGTTGAGGCTTGACCCCTGATTTCGATCCCAGGTTATAGTAGTGGATCTCGATGGCCAGAGAAGTCTCACTTAATTTTCTCGTTAGGCCAATTATCAGTCTGTCTGTCATCTCTGGTGCTTCTCTGGTCATCTGTCTCTTTTCCGGAAGGGGTGTTCCTTATCCCTTGGTCTCAGAGACCACTGTGTTCCCTCTGTCGACATTTTCATTCATATACCTAGAAATCTATCTGAAAAGTGTAAAATGCAGCACATTTTATAAAAAAATTTTTGATTTTTTTTGTCTCTTAAATATTTTTGGATGCTATTCATTTATTTTGAGTTCTCCATACATTAGCTGTGTTTTGATAAAAAGACGTTCAGATGCAAAAATGGAAGATCATTTTGTTATATACAGGCAGTCCCTGAATTATAGACATCTGATTTATTTACAACTCAAACTTATGAAAGGAACCCATTAGAGTTGAGTCCCTGAGGTACAAACATCTGACGGACATACAGCTGTACTTACAAATGGAGGCAATAGCAGCTAATAGGTGAATGTATCTGTTCCAACTTACGTACACGTTCCACTTAAGAGCAAGCCAACAGAACCTATCATTCTCGTAACCTGGGGACTGCCTGGACTTGCATGATTAAATAATGTAAATGGAACATGAAGCTATTTCCTGCGATATCTTGGGTGTGTGTTCTGAACTTTTTCCTAGCACACAGACCATAAATTTTCGACTACAGACCCCTGGGGATGTCTTTCTGCTTTGGGTTGGGATAGGTGTTCCTTTAGCAATGAAAAAGATGAATTCCAGGATCAATATTATGTAAGCTTTTTTTTGTTCAGTAAGAATTGCATTTTCTTACTACAGTAGAATGTAGATGCTGAACTGTGCCAGCATTTAAAAAATTTCTTCCAGCCAAGGAAGATGTTGTATGTTTCTGCCTTTAATGTGCTTACCCACAGTGGATAAGGCCTGCGTGAGTGGGAAAATGTACGTAAGTAGAGAATTGGGAATTCTGAATGAATAAATAGTACTTTTATACCCTGTAGAATGAACAGAGTTCCCTCTGAGGCAGTAAAAGCTTTTTGCTAAAATCTGTCTTACTTGGCAGGGAATGAGTGGAGAAATTGGCTCATGGAAACTGTCTCCCTTTTTAAGCACATGAGTGGCATATGGATTAGATTTAAGCATTTGCTATGAACATGCTTTTTTTGTAAAATGAAAGGTATTTTGTTATTTACTAATTTCTGGGAAAGGAATCCAAAATGTATTGTCGTTGGTGGGGAAGAACGTCAATTCCTTTTTCATGAACTTCCTTCCACATAGAGATAAGATGGTTGTCTGGGAAACCTTATTTCTGTGCAACTGTTCTTAACACCGTTATCCTGAATGAGGAGGAAAGGTTTATTTGCAAGGACATGACCAGTTTATAAGAAAATGAGAATGCTAAGGTTCTCTCATTTTCAAAGGTATTTTTTCTTATTGACTAGTTTAAAAAATTGAATATTTTTTTGGGTCTTAAAGGTGGGATAATTTTAGCTGTCTTCCAGTTCATCCAAAACATTGTAAAAAAAAGTATTTGTTGCCTAATTATGTACTCATAATTTGATCTTTTTTCCCCCTTTATTTCTAAAACTATTTTTTTTAAAGAGATTTTCCCAGAGGTAGATGACAGGTGCCCTTGTGCCAGCTGAGCAGTGAGGAGAGTGGGTGGAGGGGCGTGCCGTCTTTCGGGAGGGCGACAGAACTGCCCCTGCAGGCCTTCATCATTCTTCCACAGTGCTGTGATTGTCGTTTCTACTGGGAAGAACATTCAGACAGGCTGATAGATGACATATGTCAAGGGACCGTAAACTCAGTCAGCATTTCTCAGATCTGAACAGGCACCAGGGTCACCAGAAAGGGCTTATTAAAATGTTTTTTACTGGGCCCCTCCCCAGACTTCTGACTCAGTAGGTCTGGGGTCGGGTCTGAGAATTTGCGTTTCATCCGCCACTGCTATTCTGGAGAGCCCCACTTTGAGAAGCACCACTCCATAGACTGCTACCTTCCTCAGCTGAGATTCTCCAGCCGGAAAGTGACCTAAAAATGAATAAATCTGTGCTGCAGAATGTTAATGATATTCAGTTTCCCATGAAGTTAGCTGAGGGCTAAAGATATATGTCAAAAATGGTAAAGAGTTCCATGTCTTCCCACTAGGACTCCGAGAGCACTCCTACGCGGGGACGAAGGAGTTGTCCATCTGAACAGGTGTTTTCTTTTCCCCATCTGTCTTGTGCAGAGGTGGCCTGTCCCTTTGTCCTTGCTGCTGTGGCACTGTGGTCAGAGCCTCCTCTGCACACCAGATCTTCAGCAGCCCCTCCCTGGGGAGAGAGTTTGTTTTATTTCTGCTTGCTCCGGGACCAGCACTAAGACGGTGGGGGGCGTAGATGCCTGGGTGCGCCTCCCTCGCTCTCTGGTCTTCACCTTTCTCCTCTGTGGACTGAGAGTGATGTGACCAGCAGAGACTGTGGGTGGCATAGACACCTGGGTGTGCCTCCCTCGCTCTCTGGTCTTTGCCTTCTTCCTCTGTGGACTGAGAGTGATGGGACCAGCATGGAGACTGTGGGGGGCGTAGACACCTGGGTGCACCTCCCTTGCTCTCTGGTCTTCACCTTTCTCCTCTGTGGACTGAGAGTGATGGGACCAGCACTGAGACTGTGGGTGGCGTAGATACCTGGGTGCGCCTCCCTCGCTCTCTGGTCTTCACCTTCCTCCTCTGTGGACTGAGAGTGATGCGACCAGCAGAGACTGTGGGTGGCGTAGATGCCTGGGCGCACCTCCCTCACTCTCTGGTCTTTGCCTTCCTCCTCTGTAGACTGAGAGTGATGCGACCAGCAGAGACTGTGGGGGGCGTAGATGCCTGGGTGCGCCTCCCTCACTCTCTGGTCTTTACCTTCCTCCTCTGTGGACTGAGAGTGATGCGACCAGCAGAGACTGTGGGTGGCGTAGATGCCTGGGCGCACCTCCCTCACTCTCTGGTCTTTGCCTTCCTCCTCTGTGGACTGAGAGTGATGCGACCAGCAGAGACTGTGGGGGGCGTAGATGCCTGGGTGCGCCTCCCTCACTCTCTGGTCTTCACCTTCCTCCTCTGTGGACTGAGAGTGATGCGACCAGCAGAGACTGTGGGTGGCGTAGATGCCTGGGTGCACCTCCCTCACTCTCTGGTCTTTGCCTTCCTCCTCTGTGGACTGAGAGTGATGCGACCAGCAGAGACTGTGGGGGGTGTAGATGCCTGGGTACACCTCCCTCGCTCTCTGGTCTTCACCTTCCTCCTCTGTAAACTGAGAGTGATGGGAATTGCACTGACAAGTGTTCATCGTCTTGGTCAAAGCATGGACCTGGCAGTGCTCTCCTGGGTTCAGATTCCAGCTCAGCTAGTACTAGAAATGGAGACTTGGCTGAGATTGCCCTTCGTGCCAGTGTCTGTGGGTGTGACTGTGCATGAGGGAGGGAGACAGAGCCAGTTGCAGCGAGGTGGGGGCCGGGAAGAGCCAGTGTGCAGGATGCAGGCAGGGCTGGACGGGAAGGGAGGGTAGGAGTGGGGAGACCGCTGTGGCCCAGGCAGGATTTTGCATTAACCAAGCTGCAGATTATATTTAAAAATCTAATTCACGGGCGGCACCTGTGGCTCAGTGAGCAGGGCGCCGGCCCCATATGCCGAGGGTGGCGGGTTCAAACCCAGCCCCGGCCAAACTGCAACAACAACAAAAAAATAGCCGGGCGTTGTGGCGGGCGCCTGTAGTCCCAGCTACTCTGGAGGCTGAGGCAGGAGAATGGCCTAAGCCCAGGAGTTGGAGGTTGCTGTGAGCTGTTTGATGCCACGGCACTCTACCAAGGGCAATAAAGTGAAACTCTGTCTCTAAAAAAAAAAAAAAAAAATCTAATTCAGTACTTGCTGCAAACACTGACTGTGGAACAGGCTCATTCTGTGTGACAGTGCCAGTGCCCTGTCCCCTCTCGTGACCTGAACACCCCACTCACTATTTCACACCTTTCAGAGAAGAGAAGCTTCATCCCTTTAAATTCTGAGATGCTCTGTTTAAGAAAAAAGAGAATAAGATACTCAAGTCATCCTTACTGAGGTGACTCAGTTTACTCATTAAAGACTGAAATAATACTCTGTCTCAATCACCCATGCTGACGTCTTCCCTTGCAAAGCACTTTACATGTTACAGAGCAACTTTCTTCACTTTTGTATCTCTGGTGAGTAATTAAAAATAAGTAACTTTGTTTACCAGACAAAGCTATGTTGTCTAATTTTAGTTATTTCCAAAAATGTATAATAAACATATATTTATTTATTCAGTCAATATATCTCATTACATACTTTTCTCCTGCTACAACTGTTAATCCATTTTATTGTGATTAAAAAGTAATCCAAAAATACAGTCTTTTAAAGTTATTCAAGCTTTCCTTTAGTTTATATTATTTGAATTATTGCATTCATTATGTTCAACACCATACAATTCCAAGATGGTAAGTACATTTCTATATTATCCCAAGTTTATTGCATTGGGACTGAAATGACTAGTGGGGTTGGCTATGAAAATGAGAGAGGATGGAGATTCTGTTATGATCA
Organism: Nycticebus coucang; assembly: GCF_027406575.1. Lineage (NCBI taxonomy): Eukaryota > Metazoa > Chordata > Mammalia > Primates > Lorisidae > Nycticebus > Nycticebus coucang. Next base: position 4,542,775 of record NC_069790.1, read on the forward strand.
GTTATTGGTATAACCCCAAATAGATTTTTCTATGAAAAGTTTGCTTATATATTCAATAAATATTGGTGAACAGCTGCTGCTACACCCAGGGCCCTTCACTTGAAAGCGTGGATTGATATTCATTACTGTAATAATGGGTGATAGCTCAGAGCTGTGTGTACATAGTAATGCAGCATTTTGTGCTGTGCAGAGGCTCGGGATGAGCTGTGTGTGGCAGAAACGTAATGGAAAGCATTTCAGCCTGGCGCCACTTCCTGGATCTAGTAATAGAACATTACAGGAAATCAGGACTGTGCCGACTAGACTCCCAAAGATGTGTTCCGTCAGGACCTGCGGTGTCCACTTGACTACTGTCAGACTGAAGTCCACGTCTGCACGGCCGTACGTGTCTGGTCATTCTGGCAAGTCCTTGACTCTGCTCCTCAGAGGACACCCCGGGTGGAGGAGGCCTGGCGGCCCCTGTACAGGGGGCATCTGCAGGGTGCAGCAGGACTCAGCCTCCAGTCTCCTCTCTCCTCTCAGGACTGATGTTTTTATTCCCGAGGATGAACACGCACATGTCCTCGGTCAAGGCGGCTCCCAGCCTCTGAGAGTCGTGCCCTTCTCCCGGCTGCAGCCTGCCTTAGGGTTCTCGTCTTATGCCTTCTGCTGGTGGTTACTTCATTTCTGGTAAAGTGGGTGATGCTTGGAGGCTTTTTAAAAGTTATGTTTCCCACTAATCAAAGATCTCTCATCTTTGTTAGTTGTTTGTCAGGACCACTGCAGGACCAGTTGGCTTCCTGGGGTGCTTTGTTGAGAAGGAAGGATCCTGAGGTCGGCTGGGACCCTGCAGGAGTCCACTAAGCCACATCTCGGGAGGCGGAAGCCCACCTGGCCTGCCCCCAAGCAGGGACAGTGAGGACAAGACACTTGGACCCCTCTCTTTTCTCTCACACACCGTGCTCACCCTGTCACTCTCTTTCTTTGAAGTGTATCTGGAATCCAGCATCTTCCCACTGCCTTCACCAGCATACCCTGGCTCAGGTACCCTGGGTCTTCCTGAGGTGACTCCTGGTGCAGTGGGCTACTCATGGGCCGTGCTTCTGTTCCTGTTCCCTTCTCCCCTGCAGAGTCTGTTGCACATCCAAGCAGAAGCAGGGTCCTGTCCTGTCCTGTCACTCCAGGGGCTTCATGTTACCCTTGAGTACAACCCAGCTCTAACCTGAGTCTCCTAGGCCTGTGTGCTCTGGGCTGGCTGCATCTCTGATCTTTTTTTCTTCCCCCCCGGTGCCCATGCCCTGTTTCCAGCCTTCTCTCAGTGTCCCCATTCACGTCTCTCACTGCACCCTACTTGGAGGTCTGTGCAACAGCGAGGTCTCGCTGACACCTCCAGCCTGGTCACTGTGCCCCTTCCTTAGTTTCCTGTCTTTTCTAGCCCAGCAGCCTAAACTTGAAAGGCAGAGAATTTTGTCTTTTTGCTCACTGACGTACCTCCCATGTCTAATACTATACTAAAATATATATATATATATACACGATTTATCAAGCACATATTTTAAAATTGGTTTTAAGAAATGGGTCTTGCACCAGGTGCAGTGGCTCACACCTGTAATCCCAGCACTCTGGGAGGCTGAGGCAGATGGATTTCTTGAGCTCACAAGTTTGAGACCAGCCAGAGCAAGAGTGAGACCCTATTTGTACTAAAAATAGAAAAACTGACGCAAGAGGATTGGTTGAGCGCGACTTGGATGTTGCTATAAGCTATCATACCACAGCACTCTACCCAGGGTGACAACTTGAGACTTTGTCTCAAAAAATAAAAGGAACTTGCTATGTCGCTTAGGCTTCAAATCCTAAGCTCAAGGAATCCTCCTGCCTCAGCCTTCTGGGTATCTGGGACTACAGGTGCCCGCCACTGCACTGGCTGCCAGGCAGATTGTGGCTCATCTCAGCTGTGGTCTGAATGTTTGTGCCCCCACCCCCGGCAAATTCATGTTGAAATCCTAACCCTAAAGGTGATAGTGTTGAGAAGTGGGGCCTTTGGGAGGTAATTAAGTTGTTCAGGAAGAGACTTCGGATAAGAGATTAGTTCTCTTATGAAGAGCGCTGGCTCACCCCCCCACCCCTACCCCCATGTGAGGCACTGTGAGAAGGCAGCACCTGTGACCCAGGCACAGACCCTCACTGGACACTGAATCTACAGGCTGCCAGCTCCAGAAGTGAGAGAGAGAAATTGCTGTTGTTCATAAACTACCCACTCTATGTATTTTGTGACAGCAGCCCAAATCAGACTGAGATGATTTCTAGGTAAAAAACAGTGATTTCAGATTGTATATGCAAATAAGTATTTAGGGAATAAATGGCTGCAACTTTGGCCAGTACTTGGGATTTTTATTTTTTACTGTGGAAGGAGCTGAAAATGAGTCACAGATAGTGCATGTGCAGGACAAAAGTGTGTCTTACCGGCCTGGATGGGAGGTGGTAGGGACAGTCTGCCTAGAGACAGATGGGGGGAAGCACACAGTGGGCCACTTGCAGGCAGTGTAGACCAGACCTGCTGTGCAGACAGAGGCTTGCAGGGAGCGCCGGCCCTGCAACGATGCTGGACACATGTCACTGCTTCACTTTCCCTTAGGGAGGCAAGAGCAGAACGGGCATGTGTCAGAGGCCTGCGGTCTAGTCCAGTCCGAGGGCCACAGGCCTGATAGCAGAGGGGAGGCGGAGGGAGCAGCCAGGGCAGGCTGAAGGCTGGACGCTGACACCGTGTTACACAGCCAGAGCGAGCTTCTGCTCTCAGGTCTGTCCAGTGGGTGCAGTGGCCTCTCCCACCCTGATGGGGAGAGGGGAGGCGCTCACTGAAGCGTAACCGAAGTGCAGGGCTCTTTGTTCTTCTCTTCCAGCCTTTGTCCTCTCTCTGTCCCTCCCTCTGAACTCTCCTCTCCTTTCTGTTTGGTACTTTTCTGCAGCCGACATGTTCCCTTGAGCTGTCTGGATGTCCTGTTAAATTACCTTCACCCAGTTTGGTCTTCACTATCTCTTAACCATGTTTCTGCAAAATCTCACACACCTACACACTCACGTGTGCACAGATGCACGTCCTACTTATTTTGCCATTTGTAAAATGCTTAATGCACTGTTTGATCCCCATACTCCCCTGGTAAGTTTGCTAACAGTGATGCTCCTTCCTCAGGTGAGTTGTGGAAACTGAGTCTCAGACCAATCAGGCTGAACTGCCAGAGGCTCCCTAGCCAGGGAACTGAGCCCGGCCATGTTTCCTGTTCATGTTTTGCTGCCCACCCCCGGAAGGTCAGGACCCGTGCTCGAGTTGACCTTTCCGCCTTTGCCAGAGGCTGGTGACTCCCCAGTACAGAAGGTTCTGTCTCTGGCCAGGCAGAGCGGGAAGGATCCGCTTCTCTCTCAGGGTGCAGCAAAGTAAAACTCCCCTGCGACTTCGCTGCCGCTTTTGCTGGCTCAGGGGTTTCCCCGCAGCCATCTTGTCCTGAGACCTTTTGGATTCTATGTTCGTTTCTCTGCCTCGGGGGCCTGTTGCAAGAGTCTCTTTCTTTTCTTTTTCTTTTTTGTAAGTTTCAGGTTAACATCTAGGTGCAGACGTTAGGTTACCTTGTGTTTGTCAGGCAAAGTCCAGGTTGTGGTTGAGCCTCTCACCCCAGATGTGCCAGGTACCCCCACATTGTGCCATTAGGTGAGATCCTGCCAATCACCCTTCCTCTTACCGTCTTCCCCATTTGAGTTTAGTTGAGTTTTTCTCTTGTTTGGGTATGAGATTGTTCATCTGCTGGTTTCATGTTGGTGTTGAGTACATTGGATACTTTTCCATTCCTGTGGTACTTTACTAAGGAGAATTTTCTTCACCTCCAACCAGTTTGTTTCTTTCTTGGGAACTTCAGAGTCTGACTTAACGCCAGGTGGCTGAGCATGCTCTCACCACAGGAGAGGTCCCTGGTTTTTTGTGTCCAAAGCAGGATGCAGGTGACCTATAGAAAGAACACCCAAGCACTAGACCTCTGCCCTCTGGGCTGCACCTTGCTGCGGGCAGAGCACTCCTCTTCTGGATGTGCTTCCTGCTGTTATGGGTCCCTCAAGATACTAACAGAATTCTTTCCTAAGGCACAAGTCATCCTCTGCTTTTCAGTTGTAAACAATAGTCCAATAAGCTTGGGGCTTGAGCCACATCCACCCACTGCCCCCACCTCTTCCCCGTTGGTGGGATGAGCTGTTGCCAGAATTCCTGGGTCTGGATGTTTTGTACATTTGTGGTTCCCATTTTTGTGTCTGTGTCTCGACTGCTCTTGTTGTCGTGAGCCTGTCTCAGAGGACTTCTTAGCAGAGGGCAGCGATACACCAGTACATGGTGGGGACAGAGTCCAGGTGGGTCTGCAGCCCGTCCTGTGCACACAGTCTGGAGCACACTGCCCGTAATTGCCATCAGCTTGGCTGACTGACTGACGCAGACCTTGACTCATTCCCTGTATGTCCCCACCTGGAAGCATGTGCCTGGCACACAGTGGAGGGCAATGGGCCTGCAATGACCAGATGGATGCAGGCCAGATGCTGAGACAGCTCGGGACATGCCTGCGAGTCGTGATGGATGAACCTTTGTCTTTCTGGATGGAGGTGTCTGGTGCCACTGGCAGGACGTGCTGACTGCAGGCTCAGGTGGCTGGAAGCTAAACAGATGGGGTGGAGTCGGGACCCAGAATGGTTCATATGCTGGGCAGGTGCTTGGTGAGAGGAAATGTTGTAGGGAAGGTGTTTCAGGCTGTCAGGGTCTCTAGTGGCTTCTGGATCAGTCCCTTCTCTGCTCAGTGTGATGTAGACTGTGCATCACAGTAGGTTACAAGAGTAACCCTACTGCCTGCCAGGTCCATCCAGTCTCCTCAGTGTACCAGTCCAAGGCTGACCCCAGGATCCTGGGGATTCCAAATGGGAGATGAGGGATGCACAGTGGAAGGGCCTCACTAAAGAAAGAGGCCCAGGGACTTTGGTGGTGCTGGCGGCCAGTTAGTGTGCTGGGCAGGGTACATTCTCTCAGCTTGTCCCAGCAGAGGTGTGATGCTTGGAAGTGGTGGGGGCTGTTAAGTCTGTGCCTGGAGTGAGTGGATGTCTGAGCACTATATTTTAAGACAAAAAAAATAAGTGGTACCAGGGAGAACATTCTTGGAATTAAAAAAATCTGCAAGTTTACTGTCACTTATTAAAAAAAAAAACCCAGCAGAAATTGAATATTTTAGCTGAAAAAAAGATTCACTGGAACATGATAATTACATTCAGAAGTTTCGGTTCTTTTCCTGAGACACTGGGGCAAAATACCATTGTCCCAGAAGATAGAACTTGGGACAGTATGTGGATATTATGAAAACATTTATTTTAATCAAATATAGGAAAGAATTTTTGATCAGGCAGAGTCAGGGTGAGACAGCTACGATGGGGAAAGAGCATGTGTCAGTCCTAGGTAATGTTTACTCACATGGGCTTGTTTAATTCTTCCCCAATCCCCCTGAGATAGAGACTGCTAACTCCGTTTATAGGCAGGAGGGCAGGGAGAGGCTAAGAGACCTGCCCAAGGCCATGACAGTTAGCCAAACTAAAGAGCAAGGCGCAGAGTTGAGGAAAGCCTCTGTAGAATCAGTCATAGTCTGAATTGTTACAGCATAATTATTGCTTTATCAGTTAAGATAATGGCTGTATAAATTTTCTAGGGTGGCCATTAACAAAATAGCACAGACAGGGTGGTTTAAACAGCAGAATTTATTTCTCACAGTGCTGGAGGCTGGAAGTCCAAGGTCATGGTGTCTGTAGAGCTCGTTTCTTGTGTGGGGCAGGGTGGGGGTGGCCCCAGGCTCACGGATGGCTATGTCCTCACTGTGTCTTCACACGGCCTCCCTGGCACAGCTTCCCTGTGTACCTTCCTCCTCTCATGAGGTCAGCCACGTTGGACTAGAACCCACCGTAGTGACCTCATGTTAATTACTTCTACAAAGGCCCTCTCTCCAAATACAGTCACATTAGGGGTTAGGGCTTCAACACGAGAATTTTGCAGGGGAGGACACAGATTCAGACCATAACCAAGAGAATTTGAGTTTCTGCCTGTGCACAAAGCAGGTTTCTTGGTCATAAGGAATTCAGGGACATATAAGACTTGTTCTTGAAAAACGTCTCAGCATTTACTTGGAGGAATTTGTGCCCCCAAAATACACAGAATGGCCCTCTCATGGGTGGATTGTGGTGTGTGGATTCAGGGCAGTGGCAGCAGCCAACCCCACAGGAAACTTTTGCTTGGAATGTTAATTATTGTGATGCCACACTAACCCCAGGCCAAGGAAACCATCAGTATTGGAAGGGTCATCTTTGATCCCTTCAGGGGCCAGAGAGATGCTGGGTGAAGGCGTCAGTCTTAGTGGGTGGCCCGCAACTCATGGACAGGTCCAAGCAGAGAAAGGTCCTTCATCTTGGCTGGACACATTTTAACTGCTGGATGAGTTAGAGAAGGGAAATCAGTGGAAGCCGTTGTGCCAGACAGACTACACGTAGAATCCATTGGCCAGTAGGAGACCTTTCCGTGGCTGCCAGGCAGGAAGGTGCCTTTGTCCTGTCCTCGGCAAGCTCAACAACAATTAGAGGGGCCCAAGAGCAGTTCAGTTCCCTGTGTGCTCTAGGTACCATGCCAGGACCTTCACATGCCTTGTCCTGCTACTTAACCTTTACGATCCCCTTAGAAAGTAGGTTGACTTGTGATCTACACGTAGGTCCCTGGGCTACTGCTGCTGCTCATAGGAAACAACAGAACATAGACCTGTCTGACATCTTTCCTGTGTGGGGTCATGGAGTCCTGATGCTGACTGGGTCAGAGAGCACGGGTTGTGGGGAGTGGGAGACAGGCAGGGGTGAGTCCGCTTTGCAGCCTCTGCAGGGCTGATGCGGGTGAGCTGGCAGGGCTGTGGCAATTAACTTCTGTATGATCTTGTTTGACATGGAGACTCTGAAACGGAAGGGCTCCCTTCTTTGACAGGCAGAGCTCTTGTTTGCTGCTTGAGAATCAAAACTCAAAGATTAAAGCCAGTTGTATTGATCTGGAAGGAGGCATGTATTCACGCTCTGTCATTTACCGCGTCTTTGGAATTTTCACTGGCATAGTTTCTTGATGAGGTCTCTTGAAGGAACTCTTTCTCGACAGCCTGTCCTGCTTTCCTGGAAGTAACTCTGTGGTTGACACATCAGGGAGAATCAGGATAGAACTGGTTCACATCCACACATGGTCTTTTGTCAAAAAAATAAAGCAGAATTGGCGTGATAATGACCAGGGATGTTTGGCTTTTGTCCTGTTTCACACTCTTTGATTGATAGAGCCTGCTCGGGAGATGGGGTTAACTTCATTTTGGCTTGCAAGTTTTGAAGTCTGGCATCATATTAGAGTCATATTCAAAGGGATGAAGTCCCAAAGTGTCACTATAGTCATGGCCAACACTGTAAATACATCTGTCAGCGCAGCTTACACGAGGATATTTGCCTATTTTTTTTCTTGAGATTCTCCTTTATTTTGTGGTTCTACTCTATTTCCAAAAATCTGTTTTTCTCTTCATAATGAGACTTTAAAAGTCTTGATAGGAATGAAGAATGTGATGAAAATGTGTCAAATGGTCTATGAAGCGAGTGTATGATGCCCCATGATCATATCAATGTACACAGCTATGATTTAATAAATAAAAAAAAAAGAAACAAGTAGGATTCTTTTGGACCTAACCAAACTGTCTTCAAATCTACACGTTCTAAAACTCACTGTGTCCTTTGCACTTTAAAGTAGATCTGCCCTTTCAGGAAGCAAAGCTAGTGCCAAGCCAGGGAGCTGGGCTTGTGCTGACTCCTTTTGTAATAAACAGCTGACAGCAGGTTTTGTGTATATTCTACAGTGTGTTCATGGACACATTGATGACATTACGGAACAGTCTTTTTAAAAATGCTTGGGAAGTGGAGGTGCTGAACAGATTGTCTCTGGTGTTTGGGGTGTTTCCTGCCAGCCTGGAGATGGTGGGGAAGAGGCTGGCATTGTGTTAGGAGGTGCACGGGAAGCGGGGATCCTTTCCAACATAAACACTCCTGAGAGCTGTGGCCTCTCCCACGGCAGAGCCTGTGAAAACAGCCACAATGCAAAGGAGCTTCCTTTGGAAACAGCAGGCAGCTCCCAAGGACAGCCTGCAGAGGAAGGAAGCAAGGCTATTTTAGCGGCCTAACATCTACCTTTTGTTTATGCTCGTTTTCTCCCTGATACTTGTGGTTAAAGCAGCAAGTGTTGTTTGAAGGAGATTAGATCCTTAGGTGTTTTCAGCTGCCATTAGAGTGTGCCATTTTCTGGAGGTTCTCTTAGATAAAACCAAAATGAAAGGTAAGCTGCCTCTTCCCTGTATGTTGACATTTTAACAACACAAAGGACGTGGAAAGCTGGACTTTGTGTTAGAGGTTTAAATGTCCACTGTCTAAATGTGTTGTTCTTATCCTCATCCTTTGTCATTTTTGCCACATTGGCTTTGCCTGTCAATCACGTCAACAGTATGTTTCTATTTATAAAGGGAAATTGGTGAAATTGGCCTTTGCATTTTGCTTCTTTATATCCAGGTATATTCATGATTTTGTCCAGGCACTTGATAATCAACAGTCAGAAAAGTAGATTTTTGAATACAAATCAGCATTTTAAATTTATAACATTAAAGATCCTAATTCCTTTGAGACTCTATTCAGCCAAGTGCAGAGTGTACCAAGGGCCGTCCCGTCTTGACCTTCTGTGCTGGCTGCTCTGCTTCAGTGTGGTCAACTGACTTCCATGTTTAGAGACCTTTAGTTTACTCCTCAACCAGATTCACACATTTCTGTGATGCATTTACTGCTGTGCATCAAAGACACAATCAACAGGTAGAAGAGAAACCTATGGAAGGGAAGAAGATATGTACAGATCATACATCTGATAAGCAGTTAATGTCCAGAATGTACAGAGAACTCCTGTAAATCAACCACAAAAAATAAACTACCCGTTAAGATATAGGCAAAGGACTTGAATAGACATTTTTCCAAAGAAAGTAAAGGGTCAACAAGCACATGAAAATATTCTCAGTATCACTAATCATAAGGGAAATGTAAATCAAAACCATAAAGAGGTATCACTTCATACTTATTAAGGAAGGTACTGTCAAGAGAAAAAAAAAGTGCTGGCAAGGACGTGGAGGTTTGGGAACCTCTGTGCACTTTTGGTGGGAACAGGGAATGATGCAGTCTTAACTACTCTACTATGGAGAATAGTACGACAGGTCTTCAAAAAATTGAAATACTGGGCGGCGCCTGTGGCTCAGTGAGTAGGGTGCCAGCCCCATATGCCGAGGGTGACGGGTTCAAACCCAGCCCCGGCCAAACTGCAACAAAAAAGTAGCCGGGCGTTGTGGCGGGCGCCTGTAGTCCCAGCTACGCGGGAGGCTGAGGCAAGAGAATCGGGTAAGCCCAAGAGTTAGAGGTTGCTGTGAGCCGTGTGATGCCATGGCACTCTACCCGAGGGCGGTACAGTGAGACTCTGTCTCTACAAAAAAAAAAAAAATTGAAATACTAGAATTACCATATGATCCAACTGTTTTGCTTCCTTTGGATTATATACCCAAAAGAAATGAAAGAAGGGAGTTGAAGAGGTATTTGTATATCCATGTTCATTATTTACAGTAGCTGATACACAGAAACAGCACAAATGTTCATAGATGGCTGAATAGATAAAGAAAATGTGGTCTACACACAACAGAATATTATTTAGCCTTAAAAAGGAAGGATATTCTAACGTGCGCATCAGGATTGATGAACCTCGAGGACGTTATGCTAAGTGGAATAATCTCATGATGAAAAGGCAAATATATAAAGATGAATATTCTTTTTTTTTTTTTTTTAGAGACAGAGTCTTACTTTGTTGCCCTCAGTAGAGTGCTGTGATGTCACAGCTCACAGCAACCTCCAGCTCCTGGATTTAGGAAATTCTCTTGCCTCGGCCTTCCAGGTAGCTGGGACTGCAGGCACCCACCACAACGCGTGGCTAAGATGAATATTCTTTTTAAGTGACTGATCTTGTCATGGGAATAATGTGGCGAACATCTAAATAATATCAGACTCCGCCCATTGCTCTGTTGACGTGGAGGGCCATGCAGTCAGGGACTTGAGGTCGACAGTGAGTTGACCTACACAGTTGTGATACATAATCTTTTTCCCCTCTTAGAAACTTTATTTACTTCCTAGTTATGGGACTTCTCCCATAAGCCAGCTGTGAGTCACAGTTCTTTTACAACTGTTATTTATGAAACCAATGTTTCCTTTAGTATTGAGCTGCTTCTTGATATAAACTACTAGAAATTGTGTCACTATATGTACCATTAGTATATATGTGGTGATTAGATCCTAGATCGCATAGCCTGAGAGCTATGGTAACTTCAAAAGATAATAAAATCACCAGGGAAACTTAATTTATAACAAAGTTAGAGAATCTTTATTTGCCAAATAATGTCCCTGTAACTTTGGAAGGAATGTCTTAAGATGTTTGTTTCTCTGAATTCAACTGTGTCATTTGTAGAACTTTCCTATGTGATGCAATCTCTGGTGACTTTAATTATATATTAGGAAGTAAGGTGTTTTCAAGCAACTCTAGGACTTAGGAAACTAATTTTATATTTGGTTATTCTGAGCTGCAGACATCAGGTCTGACATCCCTTACAGCTCAGAAAGGTTGGGCAACATCGATTTGGAGATGTTGTATACCTCTTTGCACAACATCTTTGCAGTCTACTCCAACAGTGTAGAGTGCAGTCGGCTTGTTGGAAGTAGGAGGACACAGGCTTTGCCTTGGTTTGAATCCTCAGCTTCACCAACACTAGCTTCTACAGCCCTGGGGAGACATTGAACTTCCAAGTCCCCAGATCAGAGGACAGTGTTCTTTGTAACCAAGTGTGATCTCCATCCCCCCTCAGTGGTTCACATCTTCATATGAGCTCCTCTCCTTAAGTAAACTGGGATTTGGAACTTGCTTCTAGCCCACAGAATATGGGAAAGGTGATGTCACTCCTTTGATTATAAAAGATTATAAGGGAGTCTATTTTAGCAGACCAGAGAGAACTCCTTCTGCTAACCTCAAGGAAGTGAACAGTTGCCCTTTAGCTATGAATTGCCTTTGAAGAATGCCTTGTGATAGGGATCTAGGGGACATGTGGGATCTGAGGATCAGATGAGAATTCAGCCTGGATGACTCCTTGAGTTCAGAGTTCTAAGACCCTGCGCCAAGGACCCATCTAAGTGGTGCGTGGACTCCGGATCCATGGAAACTGGGGGGTAGCAGATATGTGTTATGTCTAAACTACCATGTTATGGTAATTTGATGTGCAGCAATAGGAAATTAATACAGCACTCAGTAGATTATACATAAACTCAAGGAAGTAACCTGTGGTCACTAGTCGTTCTGACCTAAAGAACCAGAGCCAGAATTCAGGACAGCAGCCAGCCTCTGCAGGTGTGGGAAGCATACAAGAAAGGCAGAAGCCACGTGGGGATGGCCATAAAGTCTGTGGTAAACTCTGCTTGGGCCTCTAGCTGACCCTTAAACCACACATGAAAGGGACAGGCACCAAGTCACCTAGCCAAGAATTAAAGGACTAAACTAAGATTTGATTGCTGCCCAAAAAGCAAGATTTTAAGTGTCAGTCCTGTTAGCATATCGCCTGGTAAAACAAGAGTTAATACTCTTTGGAGGAATGTGGGAGAATGTAGAATCTCCTAAGCCTAAGTTCATAATGACAAGGATTTAAGGCAACATTATTTAATAGGAAAATGTGACCTATTCTCAAGAAAAAAGCCAACAGAAACCAATATTTAGATGACCCAGACATTGGAATTAGTCCAGAATTTAACTGCTGTTTTTAACTATGCTTAATGACATAATGGGAAATATGCTTATAATGAGTGAAAAAAGTCTCATAATATTAATAAGAGCTATATGAAAGAACCAAGTATAAATTCTAAAATGGAAGTGCACAATAGCTGATGTAGAAATTTCACTATATGGGCTTACCAATAGGCTGGAGGTAACAAAAGAAAAAGAAAATGAAGTTGAAAGTAGATAATTAAAAATATATGATTTCAAGAAGAGAGAGAAGAATTTTGAAACATAGAAAAGCCAGTTAATATTGGAACAACATCTTTAAAATACTGATAAAGACAAACTGTCAGTTAAGAATTTTATATCCAGCAAAAATGTCCTTCAAAGATAAAGCAAAATAAATTTTCAGATAAAGATAAAGAGTCTGTTGACATTCAACCTCCACAAAAGAAATACTGAAGGACAATTTTGAAGCTGAAGGTAAATGATACAAGATGGAAATCTGGACTCCTGGAAAGGAACACAGACCATCACGAATGTTACGTACGTATGTAAAAGCCTAGTTTTTCTTTTAATGTCTTTCAGGTATATGTGATTATTTAAAATAAAGATTATAATGTTGCTTTGGGGATTTATCATATGTAAATGTAATAAATAGGACAACTGTAATATAAAGGATGGAGAGACAGGGTAAATGGACAATATATTGCAGGGTATCCACATTTTATGTGAAGTGTTATGATACTTAATCTAAGTTGACTTAAAAAGTTAAGCATACATACTGTACTCCTCAGAGCAGCCTTTAGGCCAGTGACCCAAGAAATACAGCTAAAAAGTACAAGTGAAGTAAAGTGGGAACAAAGGAACACAAAATGGAAGGGACAAACAAAAAACAAATCAATTAGAATACCTACATTCAGTCATGTCAATAATTATATTAAATGTCAGTGGACTAAAAACACTCCAGTTAAAGGGTAGAGATTAGCAGAATGGATAAAAATGCTATCTATGAGAACCTGTTTTAAATACGTAGTAAAAAGACATAGACATGGGCAGCTCCTGTGGCTCAGTGAGTAGGGCGCCGGCCCCATATGCCAAGGGTGGCGGGTTCAAACCCAGCCCTGGCCAAACTGCAACAAAAAAAAAATAGTCGGGCGTTGTGGCGGGCGCCTGTAGTCCCAGCTGCTTGGGAGGCTGAGGCAAGAGAATCGCGTAAGCCCAAGAGTTAGAGGTTGCTGTGAGCCGTGTGACGCCACAGCACTCTACCCGAGGGCGGTACAGTGAGACTCTGTCTCTACAAAAAAAAAAAAAAAAAAAAAGACATAGACCGATTAAAAGCAAATGGATAGGAAAAGATACCATGTAAATGGTAAGCATAAGAAAACTGGAATGGCTATATAGGTAGCAGATAAACTTAAATATTATCAGAATTAATGATGAATGTTTCATAATGATAAAGGCCTTCATACATCAGAAAGAGTAAATAATCATGTTTGTGTGTGTACCTATGCTTCAAAATGCACAAAACAAGTACCAACAGAATTAGAGGGAGAAATAGATACGTCCACAGTCATATTGGAGAACAGCACAACTCAGATGGAACAGACTCTCCAAATAGCTAGACAAAAAACAATCGGGAAAGAGAGGATGTGACCAACACTACCATATAAATTATATGTAAAGAATACTGTCTCTGGCAACTACAAAATGCACATTCTCTTTAAGTACAATATGGTATGTTCACCAGCAAATCTCAGTGTACTTAAAAGGATTTATACCATACAGAACATTAAGTTAGCAGTGAATAACAATAACATGTCTAAGAAAATACCAAACATTTCATAATTAAACAACATACTTTTAAATAATCTAAATCAAAGAAGAAATCACAAAGGAAATTAGAAACTATTTTGATCTGAATGAAAAGGAAAATAGGCCTGGTGTTGGGGGCTCATGCCTATAGTCCTAGCATTTTGGGAGGCTAAGAGAGGAGGATTGAGGGGGAAAGGGAGGGGAGGGAGGGGGAAGGTGGGTAGAGGGAAGGGGATTGGTGGGATTACACCAGCGGTGCATCTTACAAGGGTATATGTGAAACTTGGTAAACAGTCTGTGAAGCTAGTGAATGATGCCCCATGATCATATCAATGTACACAGCTATGATTTAATAAAAACAAAACAAAACAAAACAAAAAAAACAGGAGGATTGTTGCAGGACAGGAGTTCAAGACCAGCCTGGGCAACATTGAGACCCCCGTCCCTACAAAAAAAATTAGCTGGGCTACTCAGGAGGCTGAGATAGAGGATCACTTGAGTCTATGAGGTTATAGTGAGCTATGATCACTTTCCAGAAATGAAGGAACAAATGAATTAAATGAAATTGGAACATATTAACATTTTTGGGAGGCAGTTATAGAAATCTGTAACTTTAACTGTCATATTAGAGAAGAATAAAGGTTAAGAATCAATGACTTAAGGATCCACCTTAAGATAATAAATAAAAAAGTATAACAAAGTAAATCCAAAGGACAGATAGAGTAAAGATAAGGGCAGAAATCAATAAAAGGGAAAGTAGAAAGACAGGAGAGAAAATCAGTAAAACCAAAGTTCTGTCTTTGAAATGATCAACCTTACATCTAGATTGACCGAGGGGAAAAAAAGAGAGGACGTAAATTACCAATATCAAGAGTAAAAGATGGCTTATTAATATGATTCTGTGGACATTAAGATAATAAGAAAATGTCATGAACTTAAAAGCAACAATTTTAAACACTTAAAATGACAAATTCCTTGAAAAATATAAATTCCTGAAATTGACAAAAGTCTGACCAAAAAATCTGAATTGTGTTGATGCAATTGCAGTGAATACTTATCATTAGTGTAAGCATTTATTCATTCAGCCAAATAACATAAGTGCTGTGTACTAACATGCCCCAGTGGCACTGGTGGTGGGTCATAGAAAATCAGCAAACAAACAAATGCACAGAATGTTTTCAGATGTAAGAATGAGGAAAAATAAACTGGGGACATAGTTGACAGTGCTGTGATAGGGTGACTAGTTTAGATTCTGAGGCTGAGGACTTTTCTTCATGCCAAAAACTAAATGCTTAGAAGAAACTCGCCAGGTGACAATCTGAGGGAAACACTCCAAACTAAGGAACCCCTATTGCCAAGGCCAGAAGTCAGAACAGACTTATGTTCAAGGACACAAAATGGTGGATGTGTAGTATCATTTGTAAGAACTTTTCCATTTAAGGCTGCCTGTTGGTCAATTTTTTTTCTTTTGTCACGTGTGTAATGAAAAACAAGAACCGAGATGATCCTGTTTGTCCCTCATTGGCATTCTTTTCTTCCACATCTCTAATAAAAATGAACTGCCCACACTTCATTCTGTAGCAAGAGAACTGTGTGGAGCTACGGCTCCGTCAGTCTGTAATGGTGGATGCCCTTGATACACGCTAGGTCCGGCCTTGTTCTTTAGGGAGATGGGGCACGTTATGAGCTGGCTCGTTGCTCTCCCAACTTTGTGTATTTTCTGCAAATTGGAAAATTCACTGAAACGTAACCCAACGGGGTCCCCACGGAAGTTCTGAGCGTGGTGGAGCCCCATAATGCAGTTAACACACAGATCTTTCCGTGATCACCTTGCATAAGACTCTAGGCTCACTGTCTTGTAGAAACAGTATTAACATAGGTTCTGCATAGCTACGATTTCCCTGATCATTTAAAATTTTGTTCTAAGTGTGAAATTTTTGTTTTTGTTTTGGAAAATGTTCCTTGTGTTAAATACCCAATTTGAAACACCTAATATCTCTGAGTCTGGAATACACAGAGCTGTGTGTGCTGGTGAGGAAAGGACAGCTGCACCGGGAGGAACCCTGCTCACGTTGACCAGCCTTGGGTGCACAGAGCCCAGAGGAGAGTCAGGTTGGCAGGCGTGGCCATTGCACAAGGGGTGCCTCCTCCTGCATTTGACGGGCCAGTCCTGGTGCCAGCCGAGTGGCCAGGACACACCTGTGTGAGCCTCTTTGCCAGCAAGTACCCTGGGGATGACAAGCTGGACATCTCTTATACAGACCCAGAGTCTAGGTTTTGGATCTTTCAAATAGAGTATGGGCCATGTTTCAAAAATATCTAATTGGCACTGGGCAGACCAGCAGGAATAACTAGAAAACATGCACGTTTGCTGAGGCTGCTCTTTATATCTTGTTTGGCCTGCAACCTCCAAAGGCAAAGAGCACTTCATGTGTGTGCATTTAGGGTAGGTGGAAATCCTTCAGCCCAATCTTACCCCCGGATCAGTTTTTGACAATGAACACGAAATAGGAAGTCTTATGGGACGATAAGCACACTTTATTCCATCAAATATTCAAGTTTGTTTCATTTTCCTACTAAAATAAAACATTAAGTGCTGAGAACAGCCAATGGCACATTTCTGATATGGAAGAGAAATTTCTTCCAAATAATACTGAAAAAGGACTAATTTCTTTTTATAAAGGACTCAAGCACAGAAAAAATTTTCCCCCCAAATCTGCCGTTTTAGGTAGATACAATTATAAGAAAAGAAGCTCAATATTCTTTGTGTTTTCCCTTCTGTTTTTCTATTTAGCCTTCTATATTTGCCAAGGAACAAAATGTTAAGGAACCAATTTAGTAATTTTAATCCATGGAATTGGTTGACCCTAAAAGTTTACAGTGACTAAAAAATTTCTTAAGAAAGAATGTTTTATTAGAGACTAGACAAATTTAAGAGTCTGATTTCTTAATGGAAACTTAATAAACAATACTTTTCATTACATAGTTCTACTGGTTGATAGAATCATAAGTTTAACTAAGTCGTCATTATTTCTGTGGCACATGTTTTATTTCCTGCATCTGTTCTGAGTGACATTTCATTTGCCACATCTGCTTTTGCCATTTTCTTAAGAATATTGCTAGAATCCAGTTCCTAAAATTAATAAGCTTGTGATGAGGCACCAGCACTCCAGACAAGCTGTCAGCTGCGTGGGGTCTATCCTGAGTGCGTGTGTGTGTAGGAAACAGCACTTCCCACAGGCTGTTACTATGGAGTGAATACGTTTCACACCCTAGGCCTGTGCCAAAGGACCCCCATCATCTCCAGAAGGTTAAGATGCCTGCGTCTCCCACATCTCAGTGAAGAACTGTAACAGTAATAAATGGATTTTTCAGTTCTAGGCATTTTTATATTTTGATTGTGGTGGCTGCCTATGCAGGGAGCATAATGCTTGGGGGTGCTTGTCTAAGATAGTCCGAAGCTGTTGGCATCAATCCTCCGTGTGCTTTTATCATGTTCATGGCAGATCTGGATAAGGGCCGCTGAAGCCAAGGAGGAACTTGTTCAGGGCAAGCCTGGACATGCCTTAATGCCTGTGGTGTCTGCCTAAGCCCTGGCATGGGGCTCCAGGCCCCCTCTGTGTGGGCTGAAAGCAGTGCTCCGGTGGTTTCACGTCATGTGACACTTACAGGGGCAAAGGAAAGCAGTCCCCACGTTTGGCCTGAGAAGGTCCGGCCCTGGTCAGACGCTGGTGCCCAGGGAAGGGGAATGGAGACGCTCCTTAGGGGATCTGTGTGCCCAGAGTGAATGCTGTGACTTAGACCCCAGGATTAATGGGGATTTTAGGGAGGAAGCCGTGCTCATTGAGCAGGGAGTGCTGTTTGCCTCAGGAGATGATGTCATGTCAATAAGTAGTTTTTAAGTTACATGTTAATAGCAAACTTTTTTTAATGGTTCATGTCTTAGGGTTTCTTTGTAGTCCTTACTTCCAACTGTTTCTAGGGACAGAAGAAAAAAATAATCCACATGATATTGAGAAAACTATCCAATTTCCATCGATGATAAATTGGAATAGACACGCTATGTCTAGCAGGATAATTATTCGGGGTACAAAATCCACCTTATAGTCTTTTTCTTTTTCTCTCTGATACATTTGCAATTGTTGAATGGTTTCCAAGCCATGCACAATTGAGTGCTAGGTGCGTGGGAGTTTTTAGTAAAAATGGAAATAGACACCCATCTGAAAGTCTGTATGGGATGCAGGCTAATGACCTGGCACGCACAGTGTTCCCGGTGCATAAGAATGGGGTTTCTGTGATTTTTCTGATGAGGATACACAGTCTCCACATCTTCCAAGGAACACACCTTACCGTGTATCCCCGTGAAACATGTGTTAAGAGTAATAGAAATAAATCACATTATGTAGGCAGGCCCTTTCTGTCCAATGTCACTGCTCTGAGACGAGCTCATTCCTTTTCCCATTTGTGAATACTTGTGGGGCCACTATGTGCCCTGAGCAGCAGCAGGTGGCTGCGGCTTCTCCTTGTGTCCAGGTAACCTCGGCCTTGGGAGGACTGCCCTTGTTACATGGCCAGGAGCGTCCAGCGCCCAGGGGCCGGGAGAAGCAGCAGCTTGTTTTCTGTGAAATGTGGTGTTGACACCGGGGCCCTGAGGAATCAGGCAGAACCCTCTAAACATGAGGACAGGGCAGCTCAGTAAGAGGGGCCACTGTGCATGTTGAGGCAGAGATGCAGGAGGCCGGTGAGAGAGCTGGGGCCGTGCAGGAGTGGGATGCAGTGCTGTGCGCAATGTCTCGCTCTTACCCTGCTTGTGATTATGACAGGGAGTGACAGGGCCTGAAAGCCAAAGTCCTTTGTAGCCCAAGTAATACCACAGTGGCCTGATGTCCATTTCTCCTGTGGTATATGAAAGGCCAACTTGGAATGGCCATTGCCAAAAAGACAAAAAATAGCAAATGCTTTGGAGGATGTGGAGAAAGGGAGCCCTGTATGCTGTTGATAGGAATGTAAATTAGTACAGCTATTATGCAAAACCATAGGACGGTTTCTCAAAAAACTAAAAATAGAAGTGTCATGTTATCCAGCAGCCCTATGGCTGGGTGTATATGGGAGGAATGGAAGCTGGTAGTTGCAGAGATGACGCTATAGCTGGGTTCCCATATCCATGGTAGCACTGGTCACAGGAGCCAAGACATGGACTCGACCTCAGCGTGCACTGGTGGTTGACTGGATACAGAAGAGGTGGTTTGTGTGCACATGGGACACTGCAGCCGTACAGCAGGTGAAATCCTGTCATTTGCACCCACGTGGATAGGTCTGGAGGCCCTGATGTTTAGTGAAATAAGCCAGACACAGAAAACTTTCATGTCCTCACTCACATATGGGAGCTAAAATGTTTGATCTCATGATGGTAGAGAGTAGAATAGTGGGAAAAAATACAGGGAAGGATATTCCAGGAGAGAAGCTGGGAATTGTACAGAAGCTAGGAAGGGTGATGAAGGTGGGGGATGAGGAGAGGATGAGGAGGTTCATAGGTACAAACATCCAGTGAGACTGAACACAAGAGGTTGTTCCCTAGCACAGGAGGGTGACTGTAGTAAACAGTAACTCATTCTATATTTAAAATAGCTAGAGGAGATTTGAGCTACCCCAGGAAAAGAAATGATAAGTATTTGAGGATAGGAGTGTCTCAGCTACCTACAATGTGATCGTTACACATTGTAGGCATGCATCAAAATACCACTCCATGCCCATAAATATGAACAATTATATTGATTAAAAAAATAACGAAAGGCCAAGCGGCTGCCATGTGTTCTCTCTCTCCTGGAGCACCCTCCCCTGTATTTTTGCACAGACGATGTTTCTCACCATTCACGTCCACCATCCGCTACGCAGGGGCCTTTTGTGACCCTGCTGTTTCCATCATCTGCGTCAGCTGTCTGTCCTCACTCCACAGGGACATGTCACTACCATGTTTCATTTTTAATAGAAGGTGGCCCTTCGTGGCCCCATCCAGTTGTTTATCTCTGCCTTCCCACACAGAGGGACAGAGGTGTGTGAGCAGAGCGAAGGGATTTGGTATCTTTTCTGAGATTCTCCTGTGGACAGCAGTGCCTGGCACATAGTATTTATTAATAGTGACATTTTCAGTAAACAAATGAGTGACCAAACCTAGGGGCACTGTGAATGCTGACTCAGAGAAGGGAGATACCGACCAGACAGGGAGGTAGGAGGCCTTTCAGGGAACTCAGGCAGGACTGACAAGGGCAGGGATAAAGGCGGGAATAGCGGAGGGGCCAGGCAGAGATGCAGCTTTGCAACTTTCACAGTGAGAACTGAGGTGTGAGGGCCAGTGGTAGCTGGAAAAATCCAGCATTTAAAGAACACAATGGACCCTCCAGAGCTGACCCCTCCCACACTGACCACCTCCTTGAGTTGACCTAATTTCTACGTAGACCAGACGTGCAGCACGTGTGCGTATCAGCACAGCAGGCCTACTTCCTGTGCAGACCGCCTCTGTGTGTTGACCAGTGTGTTACAGTCCCCTGGTCGGTCACCTTACAGAGGTCCCACTGTATCTGAAAGTTCCTATACATCTGTGGGGATTGAGATCCGACCCAGTTCGGACTGAGCGCCTACAGGAGGTGGCGTATGGAGGAAGCACTGGCCATCGTACCTGAAGGTCACAGGCAGCCCAATTGCGTGCAGGATGTGAGAATCAGCACACGTGAGTGGTGGTCGGGGGCACAGGGCATGTGACAAACAGGAGTGGGACGGCCGTGGGGAGCAGACAGGGAGCAGGAGAGGAGCCTGCAGACTCCTTGCTCAGGCAGGAGGGCACCCAGTGGGGACTGGGTGTTCATGTGTGGGAGATGTGGGGTGATGGGCCAGGGGAGCTGGAGATCCATCTACACAGAGCTTGGGTGGACTCCCTGTGGCCAGCCACAGCACCCTGAGGGGGTGAGCTTGGGGAAGAAGGTTTCCTTAGTGTGGGGCACAGTGTCCAGGGAGCTGGCTTCTGCCTGGGGACCTCTGCTTTTTCTGGAATGTGGTAAGATTCTCTGCTAACAGGAAAGGGAGTGAAGGCAGGGCCATGGAGGTGCACAGATGGGGAGAGCAAACCGAGGAATGAGACTGGGGATTTCTAAACAGTCACCTGGGGAGACTGCTGGAGGCTTGTAGCCACACACGTACCCCATGACCCAGGCACCCCCAGCGCGGCAGCAGGGCCCACATCAGCCCCAAACTGGATGCTAATGGAAGACCTTTCCACAGTTGGGCAAATAAATGGCGGCTCATTCTCATGGCAAGCCCTGGCCAGCAGGCAAAACTCACTGGCGAGGGGGCAGCTGACATAATTACGAGGAGCACAAGGACAGGGAAAATGAACCTCGGCTCTCACTTCTGGGAGAACAGCTGCTGTCTGGAGCCGGGAGAGAATTAGGACACTGGCCAGAGGATCCTTGCAGGGACTGGCCACTGAGGCCAGGGAAGGAGGAGAGCAGAGCCAGGAGTGCCTGAGTCTGGTGGTGTGAGGGCTCAGGTGAGGCGGTCGTGATGAGAGGCCTCTACGGGATGGAATGTGCAGGCAGAGGAGCCTCACTTTTCCTAGGAAGACGTCTCACAGGTTTCCACTGCAGGTTGGGGGCGGCC
This sequence comes from Nycticebus coucang, assembly GCF_027406575.1. NCBI lineage: Eukaryota > Metazoa > Chordata > Mammalia > Primates > Lorisidae > Nycticebus > Nycticebus coucang. Next base: position 4,564,124 of record NC_069790.1, read on the forward strand.
GCAGGAGAATGGTGGCTTGCTGGACGGAGAACAGGAAATCTATTTTCTAGGACTGAGGACGGTTCCCTACTAGTGGGAGATGCTGCTGAGTGTCCTGGCTCAATTTACCTGTCAGCGTCTCCGTTTGTTAGGGAGATGCCCTGCTGCTTCTGCACCCTGTATTCCAGGGGCTGCTTTTGAAATCTTCGGCCTTCCTGCATGGTCAGGGTGGGGTAGGAGCTGCTCCCGCCTCTAAGGGCCTTCTGGGGCTCTGAGCCCTCCAGGCCTGAGCTCAGTCAGTCGGCATTCAGAGAGGCGAGGGTCCGTCCGTCGTGCGCCATTGCTGCTAGCAGGCAACTTTGACACAGCATCAGTATAAAATGTTACAAGAAGGAGGATTTGCCCCATTGTTTTAAAATGTAAAAGGATTATAAACCTCTGCATCTATTTCTAGCCAAAATAATTCAAACAGAAAAATTAACCCTTATGAATATTTGCTGAAATAACAGTATGAGGGACGTGGAGAAAGAGTTCTCATCAGATGAGACCTCCGTGTTGAAATCTCCACTCAAACCAGAATCACAGGATGTGCTAGTATTTGAGGTGAGGGGTATGTTAATTAGCTGGATTTAATTATTCCTCATTTATAGTCATTAATTATAACTTTACTTTGTGTCCCCAAAACTTATATGAATATAAACTGCTGATTTAAAATAAAAATAAAAACAGGAGCACATCAGTATCTTGTTTTAAGGCATTTTCTTATAAGTCAGGTAGAAAGTTGCTCACACAGCAGCTTTTGTTTTGCCTCCTGACTTTGCATGAAACATGCCCAGTGTTTTTCTTTCAGTAATTACCAAAGATTGTGATGATAGAAATTATTTTTCCTGCCAGCATGCCTGTGCCCACCTGTGATGAGGGCTTTAATTTTAGGAAACGAAATACAAACAACAGAAGGAATCGTTTAGTTGACCGTAGGCATCAGGATTTGATGGGAGTCTTTTCAAGCTTTCTTGGGAGTCTAAGTAACAAAGTAGAATTCACAGCAGAAAGTATGGGATTTTATATGTATCTAACAGTAGCAAACAGCTGATAGGAATGTCCTGTGGGTGTAGGTATGTACGTCTTTGTTTCCTGATAGGACTTGTGCGTGTGTGTGTGTGTGTGTGTGTGTGTGTGTGTGTGTGTTATATTTAGGATAGAAATGGCTACATATTAGTTAAATTAAAATTTACTAGGGTATTGCTTCCATCAAATATGGCATTTGTGTGCGTGGATCAATATTACTTTATTTTTAGTGACTAGAATAAACTGGGGGCATGTCCTCTGACAGGAAGATTAACTTTTGAAATTAAGACTATACAAGGAAATCAAAGATTTGGATTCACCACGTTTTATGTTTCACTGGTGACCAGATGTGTTCTTTGTGGTGTGATTTAGGGAGCCCTGCAAGGGTAGTAGGTGCTCCCACCTTATTCCTCTAAGATGAGGGTAGGATGTTACCAGCTCCTTCTATCCCTCCTTAAATTCCCAGGAATTAAAGTCATTGTTCCTGTTAGGACTTGAGCCTTGTTTCCACAAGGCCTCTCTGCAACCTAGGAAAGGATCCAGAGAGTACAGAGGACGGACGGACTGTGCAGGCTGGAGCTGAGGCACATTGTGAGAGAGCCCAGCCCGAACGAATGAACAGCGACAAGACAGCAAGATCTGATGATGTGTGACCCCTTACCCCAGATGGATCCTGCCCTTGGCTCGTCATCGGTGTCACCAGACAGTAGCTTGCTTATTATTACCATTCTCTTCTCTTACCAGTGGAGGTGAATAAAGTAGGGTTGGTCTTAAAAATGTCATTTCATTTCTGGCTTTTTGTTTTCTCATCTACAAAATAAGGAGTTAGAATTCTGGCTCTAAGATTTTGTATCCCTTATGTCATTCAGCTTGATTTCTGCTTATTTAGCAAATACATATATATCATTTTTAAACATTTGCGGCAGCTGGGGACATTTCTAAGCACTCATTTAAACCGTACATCAACCCTGTGAAGTAGGTGGAGAGGTGAAGTATTTGAGCAAGTTTGTGCAGCCAGTAGGTAGCAGGGCAAGGCAGCCTAGTTTGGAATCTGGGCTGCCTCATGTTTCTGCAGAGTGATATTATGAATGTATTTAGCCTCAGAAACCTTGCATCAACCCAGGTCTGATTCTGGGGGTTCCATCTGCGTATCAAGAGGGGCGTGTTCAGGACAATGGGAAGAGTACCTGCCCAGCAGTGAGTGAGGGTGCTCTTTTCTTTACTTCTTGTATTACTCATAGTAAACAATAAAGACAAGTACTATTTTTTATTCCTATTTTACAGATGGGGAAATTGAGGCACAGAGAGGTTAAGCAACTTGTGCAGTATTACTCAGCTGATGGTGGACTCGTAACTCCCAAGTCCTGCAGTCTGGCTACAGAGCCCAACTGTTAACACCACACTGTGTTCTTTTTTCTTGATATACTCTTCTAGTCTGTTCTGGCATATGATCTTTGTGGTCCTATCCTTAAAAATACCAGTGTATTGAAAAGAAATTACATGTAATAATCATTATGTAAAAGATTAATGGGTTAAAATGTAAATTTGATCCAGAGTGTACTCATTATAAGAAACATCAGCCTCCTGGTAATCTAGAGAATGAGAACATGATAAAGAAAGAACTATATTAGATGACTGACCATTTATCCCTTTAAGTATGAACCTCTCTTTTAAGAAATTATCCCTAAGGTTTCCCACTATAAAATGAATCGTGAACTTTTCTGAATTTTCAGATTTGACCCTGACTGTTCCCCAGGGTATTTTGGGTTTACTAATTAGCGAAGATGGAATCAGATAAGTTTGGTGATAGGAGGTGCCCAGGGGCTGTCGGGAGCCAGGGCAGGAGCGGGGCAGGTGTTGTCCTGCTGGAGGCCATGCTGGCTTGAGTTCAGGGGGTCGAGGCAGCGGAGCTCTGCGTGGTTTGGGTCTGAGTTCTGAAAAGGTAAGATTTCCATCTAACCAGCTTTTCTGTGGATGAGATGTCACTTTATATTTTAGCTAGTAAAGGAAACATCAGTGATAACACTAGTTTTTCATACCTAGTTCTGTTCATAATATTATGTTTTATGGTTATATACATATCTGCAGATTTATAAAATAAACGTCATATTTCTTATACACTTACCATTTTGAGGAAATGTAGGGCCCGTAGAAAAATCAAGTCCAGGTTGATTTAAAGTAAAAATTTAAAAAATTAAACCGTGAATTTATTTTAAAAACAATAGTAATTTTTAAATTTTTGAATCAAGAGGCCATTTGTAGTTCACCATAAGATTAGACACCAAGAAAGCAGGGAGGGGGATGGCTTACAGATTGAATTAGATAGAATGTTACCTTCTAAAAATGTAAAGTAGAGAAAACTAAAAGGCCATGACAAGCTAGGGAAAATGTTTACAATATGTGTGTAATTTAGAGGATATTGCTGATAACAGATCAACACCATGGTAGGGGAAAAAAATCCTTAATGGATGTGAACAATTCATTCATTTTCTTTCTCTCATAAACATATGCAATAATCATTAAAAATTGCTAATCTTAATATTAAAAATATGTACATTTTAAAACAATGGTTTTAAATGCTGTTGTCGGTTGAGAGGCAGAGGCTGTTGATGTGGGTTTAAACACAGCCTTTCTGGCTCAGCGCCCGTAGCACACTGGTTGCAGTACCAGCCACATACACCGAGTCTGGTGGGTTCGAGCCCAGCCAGGGCCAGCTAAAACAACCATAATAACTGCAACAAAAAAATAGCTGGGCATTGTGGCAGATGCCTGTATTTCCAGCTACTTGGGAGGCTGAGGCAAGAGAATCGCTTAAGCCTAAGAGTTGGAGGATCCTGTGAACTGTGATGCCAGGGCACTCTACCGAAGGCAACATAGTGAGACTCTGTCTCAAAAAAATAAACTCAACCTTTCTGAAATCTTGTTGACAACATGGATCACATTTTTGAAAAAAATTATTGTGGTAAAAACGCATAACATGAAATCTTCCCTCTAAACAAGTTTTTAGATGCGTGAGAGCTTTGATAATGAGGCTGTGAGGCTGATCCCTAGAACTTACTCATTGTGCATAAATGAAACTTTACACCCATTGAACAACGGCTTCCATTTCCCTCACCTCTCAGCCCTTGACAACCACCATTCCACTCTTTGATTCTGTGAGTCTGACTATTTTAGAAAGAAATGCACCCAGCTTTTCTTTAGCTCACTCTGTGTGCCCATAGTCTTCTATGGAGCTTGGCACCAAGTGCGCTTGTGTTTGAATGAATGAATGAGCCAACGAGTGAATGAAGGAACATGGAAGAGGATGCGGGGTACTGAGCCTTGCTCATCTTCACAACCTTCAGATGGAGGCTCTGTTGACAGCCTTCTGCTTTAGCTCAGTGCCTGAGTTGGCGAGGAATGTATCTACTTCCCTGAGAGTGATGTGAACATAACATACGTGTGCAGATGGGTGTAAAGGGATGTGCAAGGGATACACACTCATAGTCATCTAGTTACTTTTCATGAAGTCCCTACAAAATGCCACATCCAGAGCAAGTGTGGGGTCAAGGAGGGATCAAGAACATGGGCTGCGTGTCTCATGAGAGTCACATCTGTGCTTAGACTTCCCTCCCACGTAGACCCTTCCTGACTTGAGTCTGGTGCTACACATAATTGGCACAGCGAGATTCAGTGGAATGAATGTTTTCAAAAAAGACTGAGAAATCTGCAGCTATCTTTCTGCTAGTGGGGAACAGCTCCTTGCTACCACACACCAGATAGAAAGCATTGTAAAATCAGCCTTGACCAACCCAAGAGGTATCGGGGCTGTTCTAGCAAATACACCACAGACTGGGTGACTTGAACCATTGATATTTATCTCTCACAGTCCTGGGGGCTGAGAAGTCCAAGATCAAGGCACCAGCAGGGGTAGTGACTGATGAGGAATCCATTCCTGGTTTTCAGGCAACTGTCTTTTTGCTGTGTCCTTCCATAGCCAGAAAAGAGTTAGAGAGCTTTGGTGGAGGGGGTCCTTTTATAAGCACATTTCATTCTGTTCAGAGGGCTCTACCCTCATGAGCAAATCGCCTCCCAAGGCCCACCTTCTAGTACCATCACTGTGTGGGTTAGAAGTTCAACATCTGAGTTTTGGGGGATAAAAACATTTGGTGCATGATGAGAGGGCACTGTGTTTCCTGGTTCTGGGAGGGAAAGAAGAACAGTGCCAAGCTCTGGAAAGCTAACAGGACTAGATTTTAAGTGTTCCTTTAAGAATCATACTAATGGGTTTTTAAAATGTTGTCTGAAGTGATATTTTCAAGCCTAGACTGGTGTCTGGGTCCCAGCAGGTGAATGCTTTACTATGAGGGACACAGGAACTCCATGGACCTTAGTCACTTGTAGCATTACAAGTATACAAGTTACAAGTTAGAATAAACTACTATATAGCAAAACCAAATCTATGAGGAAGTAAGAAAAAACTAATCCTCTGAAAACCAAGCATTTCAGTTCTCCAATGTCAAATTAAGGAACTAGACAGGGTGGGCACTTGTGTGCTGTGCCGCTGTAAGACTCATCACTCACTCAGCTTATTCATTTTCTCTTTCCTTACATTCTGTTGTACCACTGTCTCCTGGTTTGCCTCCTATTGTAGCAGCCCATATAGCCTATGGCTAGGGAGGAGTGAGAGTTATAGGAAATACCTGTATAGCTCAATAATGGAACACCTTGGTGAAAAGGGCATGGAGAGGGATTTAGCTCTCCTAACAAGCATGAGAGCTCGCGAGGTGAGAGCAGTGGTGAATTGGCAGTCTCTACTCCTGTGCTGTTGAGAGGCGCAAGATCAGCCTTATATTAGGCTGGAGGAGCAGGCAGTCGGGAGCGTGCGCATTCTATCACGGACCTGCTTACTCTGACTCTGTCTCCTCTCCTGCCTGCAGAACGCCAGCACAGCGTCTCTCTGCTGAAGGTTACCAAGCTCTACTAAAGACTAAGATCTACGTAGTCTAAGATGGCTTTACTATCTCAAAGATGATCTCCATCCCCCACTCCCAGCTAAAGTAAAGCCCTCAGGCATCTAAGAGCAATTCCTGAGCGAGATAACAGCTTAGTGGTCTGCATTGGGAACCTAGTTAAGCCAGGCCGAGACCTGGCCAGGCCCAGGCCCTGACAAGCGGTGGCAGTTGTGGGCTGTGACATCCTATTTTTATTGTTGTTTCTATATTTAAGAATATCATGGGAGTACAGACATTTTGGCTACATAAATTGCTTTTGTACACTTTGAGTCAAAGTTAGAGTGTGCCCGTCACCCAGACGGTGTCTCTCCTTTCCCTCCTCCTCCCTTCTCTTTGATTTCCAGTGAGTATTATTTCTACACATGCACGTAAGTGTTGATCAGTCTCCATTTCCATCCAGGTTAATATAAGAGGTGGTCATGCACTTTGTTAATCCTCTCATTTTGTCAATCCACTCATGTGTTGATGGGCCCTGGGTTGTTTCCACATCTTTGCAGTTGTGAATTGTGCTGATATAAACGTTTAAATGCAGGTGTCTTCCTGACCTGTTGGCCTGAGGCAGGGAAGAGAACATGAGGATAGCAGGTTAAGGGCATGGGCTTCGATTCAAACCAAGGTTCATCCTGACTCTGCTCACTTACTGGCTGTATGACATTGGACATATTATCTTTCATAATCTTCAGATTCTTCCTTTGTAAATTAGAAATAGTAAAATTACATTTGTAAGGTGAAGTTTGAGATAGTTGTGTGAGATGCAATTGGCACCCTCAGTAAATATTTAAGAAATTTTGTTGCTTGCTTTCAATGTTAATATTTTCTTGAAGTCTGTGAAGGCATCTGCTGGAATCCTTTTGTTAAGCACCTTACACTAACACAAACTCTCTCTAGATCTTATCTTTTGCAGAGGGTCTCAAAATTTGCCAGACACTTTTAAGTGCAAATTAATTGCCTTAATTAATTTACCGGGAGCAGCACCATGACTGGAAAGCATTGTGGCATTCAGTGTATGTTCGTTGAGTGGATGTTGTTAACTCTGGAAGAAGAGCTGCCAGTGGCAAGCTGGGCAATGTTGGCAAAGGTTCAAGGAGTCTAATCCTTCTCCAAATCTTGTAACAAAGAGTGAGCCAGAACTATCTTTCAACAGGTGAAATTGCTTTTTCAGATTGAGTAAGCCAGAACTACTTCCGTGTTCCCTAATTATCTCCAGCTTAACTATGGACATTCAACAGAATTCTGGAATATGTTGTTTTTATACAGAGAGCAATGATAGCTCTCAGGACTTCAGTTAACTAGTGTGGACCCATAGAACAAACCAGATCCCCAAATAAACTACAAATTACAGTTTGGGGCACTGTTTCCAGCCTAGAAAATTGTGCGAGTGTTAGAGAATTATCTCTCCTCTGTTAGACTGTGGACAACTTAAGCTCAGGAGTATTGTGTATCTTCAGACCTATTGTACTTCCCATTACAGAACCATTTGCTGGTTAATTGAAGAAATAAGTGATATAATGACATTTAACAAAGTTTCTCATAATCTTAAGAGATTGATAAATGTGGACTAGAAATTAATACAAGTGAGCAAGCCCATACCACTTGAATAACCCCAATTAATTAATAGATTGATGTCAGCCCTAACCAGCCCTACTTCTGTTAGGGCTGACATCAATGCATGAAAGCTTTCAGTGCTAGCAGCAGAAAGCTGGATGGAAAGTAGAGGCAGGCTTAGCACTGGGCAGGTGGTGGCAAGGCCAACCATCCCCTCTCTTAGCTAAGAACAATCTGATAGGCATAAAGTCCACATTAGGACTCTTGAGTGCAAAAGTCACTGTACTACAACAGCGTCCAGGACCAGAAAAGTCTTGCAAGTTAGAACAGTGAACCAAAGTGAGGTTAGACATTAATAAACAAAAATAAAAACCGGAAGGTTTGCTATGCATGTATTTTAAAAAGTCCTAAAGATTCCAAACTCATAGTGAACAAACCACCTGACAAGGACTTTTATTATTACTATCGAGATTTAAAAAACCCACATAAGATTTATAGCCTTAACCACGTTTAAGTGTATAGTAGTGTTACATATGCACCTTGCTGCACAACAGATATACTTTTGCACATTGCAGAACTGAGACTTCATGCCTCTTGAACAATAATTGCTCTTATTCTCTCCCCCCCAAGCTCCTGGCAACCACCATTCTACATTTTGTTCCTTGGAAGTTGATTACTTTGGATAACTCATATAAACTGAATCTTGCGTTATTCTTCTTTTTGTGACTGGAGTGTTTCACTTAGCACAATCTTTTCAGTGTTCACCCCAGTTACAGCATGTGTCAGAATTCCTTTTTATGTTATGGGTGAATAAGGTTTGGTTGCATGTGTCACGTTTTCTGTATTCATTTATCAGTGGACATTTCTGCTGCTTCCACCTCTTGGCTGTAGTGAACATGAGTGTGCACACATCTCTTCAACATCATGTTTGCACTTCTTTTGGATATACACCCCCTATTAGCACTGTTACATGGTAATTACATTTTTAAATTGTCAAGGAATCTTTATACTTTCTCCATGGTGGCTGCACTGTTTTACATTCCCACCAACAGTGGATAAGAGTTCCACTTTGCCCACATCCTTACCAACATTTATTATTTTCTGTTTTTTTGAGAGTAGCCAACCCAATGAAAGTAAGGGGATATCTCATTATAGTTTGGATTTGCATTTTCCTGATGTTCAGCATCGTTTCACACAATTTTTGATTATTTGTATGTCGTCTTGAAAAAATGTCTATTCAAATCCTTTGCCCATTTGTTAATCAGCTTATTTGCTTTTTATTGTTGTTCAGTTATAGATGTTATTTATATATTTGCATACTAACCATCAGATATATGGTTTGCAAGTATTTTCTCCAATCCTACAGATTGCCTATTCATTTTTATGATTACTTCCTTTGCCATGCTAAAGTTTTAAAGTCTGATATAGTCCCATTTATCTACATTTCCTTCTGTCCGTATTTTTGGTGTCATATTCAAACTTGTTGCCAACTTGAATGACAGGAAGCTTCCCCCCGCCCACCATGTTTTTTTCTAGGAAATTGATAGTTTCAGATCTTACATTGTATGTTTTTTCCATTTTGAGTTAATTTTTACATCTGGTATAAGGTGATGGTCGAACTTTATTCTTTTGCATTTGGATATTCAGTTTTCCCAGCACGATTTGTTGAAGAAACTATCCTTTTTTCATTGTGTTGGCACGAAGATGATTTGATCATATATTATAGGGTTTACTTTGGGGCTCTTTTTTCTGCTCCATTGATTTGTACACCATTCTTTGTGTCAGCACATGCTGTTTTAATTACTGTAACTTTGTAATATATTCTGAAACCAGAAAGTATGAGATTTCCAGCTTTGTTTTTCTTTCTCAAGATTGCTTTGGCTATTCAGAATACTTGCGCTTTCATATGAAATTTAGGATTTCTTTTTTCTATTTCTGAAAGAACTCTGACTTTGAGAATTTTATAGGGGTTGCACAGAATTTGTGGATTGCTTCAGATCATACATTTTAACAATATTAAATCTTCCAATCATGAAAATGGGGTATCTTTTCAATTACTATGCCTTTTTAAAAATAGTAATGTACTTTTCAAAATCGCTAGCAGAGTACACTGTTCCCCTTATGAAAGGGAGAAGTATGTAAGGCAGCAGACATCTTCATTAGCTTGATTCTGTTCTTCCACCTCGCACACAAATATCGATATCACATTACACTTCTTAAATATTTATAATTACAATGTGTCAAATATTTTAATGGCTAAAAATTTTCAAAATTTATTATTATTTTTAATATCATAGTGACATGAGGGCACATACGATTAGGTCACATAGTTTGCTTTTGTAAGCTTCAAGTCCAAGTTGTAGCTGTGTCCACCCAGGAAGTGTGCCGTGTAGGTGTGTATGTGTGCAACATGCCTGCTGGGTGGGAACTTACCCACTTGAATTTAATTTTTTCTCTTATGTGAATATTCAGTTGTTAAAGTTGAGTACATAGGATGCATGTTTTTCCATTCTTATGAAACTTCACTTAGGAGAGTGTTCTCCAAATCCATTCAGCTTGTTACAAAAGATACCAAGTCTTCATCTCTTTTATGGATGAATAGTACCCCATGGTATACATACACCACAGTTTTAATCCATTCATGTGTTGAAGAACACTTGGGTTGTGTCCACGTCTTTGCAATTGTAAATTGGGCTGCTGTAATTCCAGTGTAAATGTCATTGTGGTAAAATGTCTTTTTTGCTTTGGGGTAGATACCTAGTAAGGGGGTTGCAGGATCAAATGATAGGTCTACTTTTACTTTATTTATTTTGTTTTATTTATTTATTTGAGACAGAGTGTCATTTTGTTGCTCTCGGTGGAGTTGTAGCGTCATAGCTCATAGCAACCTCAAACCCTTGGGCTCAAGTGATTCTCCCAAGTAGCTGGGACTACAGGCGCCTGCCACAATGGCCAGGGGCTATTTCTAGAGGTGGGGTCTCGCTCTTGCTCAGGCTGGTCTTGAACCTGTGAGCTCAGGCAGTGCACCCACCTTGGCCTCCCAGAGTGCTGGGATTACAGGCGTGAGGCCGGCAGGTCTACTTTTAGTTCTTTGAGGATTCTCCATACTTCTTTCCCTAAAGCAGAGGCTCTCGACCTGTGGGTTGTCACCAACAGGAACTGTATTAAAGGGTTGCGGTATTAGGAAGGTTGAGAACCACTACCCTAGAGGCCGTATTAGTTTTCAGTCCCACCTGCAGTGCATGAGTGTTCCCTTCTCTCTGCATCTACCTGCACCAGCATCTGTTGCGTTGGGACTCTGCCATGTGGCCATTCTCACTGGGGTTACACCAGCAGCAGTCAACCTGAGAATCAATCCAAGATACAGTACCCTTCACTACAGTGTCAAAGAAAATTAAATACTTTGGAATATATTTAAGAAAGGATGTGAAGGATCTCTAGAGAGACAACTACGAAACACTGAGAAAAGAAATAAAAGAGGATGTTACAGGTGGAAGAACATGCCGTGCTTGTGGCTGGGAAAAATCAACGTTGTTAAAATGTCTTCTACTACCCAAAGCAAAGTACAGATTTAATGCAATCCCCATGAAAATACCAATGTCATACTTTGAAGATCTTGAAAAAAAAAGCTCTATGTTTCATACGGATCCAGAAAAAAACCCCAGTACCCAACCCAATTCTACAAAACAAGAACAAATCTGGAGGTATCACTTTACCAGACTTCAGTTTATACTATAGGTCTGTAGTGATCAAAATAGTGTGTTATTGGCAGAAAAATAGAGATACAGATCTAGGGAACAGAACAGAGAATCTAGAGATGAAACTAGCCTCACATCACCATCTGATCTTTGACAAAGCAAACGAAAGCATACACAGGGAAAAATAATCCCTTATCAATAAATGGTGCTATGAGAACTGGTTAGCCACATGTGAAAGATTCTAAAAAGTAACTCATGGTAGATAAAAGATTTAAATCTGAGCTCAAAACTATACAAACCCTAGAAGAAAGTGTAGGGAAAACCCTTAAACTTACCAGCCTGGGAAAGAATTTATGAAGACCTTACTGCCCTTTGCAGCCGTAACAAAAATAAATCTATGTAAATGGGATCTGATCAAGTTATTGTGCATTTTTAAATTTCTTTCCTCAAAGTTTTATGATTTTAAGGGTGCAAATCTTTAATCTTGGTTAAGTTTATTTCTAAGCATTTTGTTATTTTTAATGCTCTTGTAAATTAGATTATGTTCCTAATTTCCTTTTTAGATTATTCATTGTTAGTATATAAAAACATTACTGATTTCTTGGTATTGATTTTGTGTCCTCCAGCTTTGCTGAATTTTTGTATCAGTTCTACCAGTTTTGCGTGTGTGTAATCTTTAGGGTCATGTCATATGCAAAAGCAGTAATTTTACTTCTTTTTTTTTTTGTGTGTGTGTGGTTTTTTGGCCGGAGCTGGGTTTGAACCCGCCACCTCCGGCATATGGGGATACCTCATATATATATTTTTTCCTTGTCTAATTGTTATGGCTAAGACTTCCAGTTTTATCTTGAATAGAAGTGGTAAGATATAGCATCATTATCTTATTTCTGATCTTAGAGGGAAAACTCAGTTTTTCACTATTGAGTATAATGTTAGCTGTGTGATTTTATGTAGTACATGTGGGTTTTGTTTTGGTGAGACAATTTCCTTCTATTTCTAGTTTATTGAGTGTTTTATTTATCATAAAATGGTGTTTAATTTTGTCAGATGCTTTTTCGGCAGCAGTTGAGACAATGATGTGGTTTTTGTCTTCACTGTGGTATGTTACATTGATTGATTTTTGTATATTGAAGTATCTTTACGTTCCTGGAACAAATCCCACTTAGTCTTGTTGTATAATCCTTTTGTTGTATTGTTGAATTCTGTTTGCTAGTATTTGGTTGAAGAGTCTCATATCAGTGTTCATCAGGGATACTGGTCTGCAATTTTCTTGTAGTATGTTTCTTGTTTCGTTATTAGGGACCTGCTGGCATTGTAAAATGAGTTTAGAAGTCTTCCCTCCTCATCAGTGTTTAAGGAAGAGTTTGAGAAGAATTTGTATGAGTTCTCTAAATTTTTGGTAGAATTCTTCATTAAAGCCATCTGGTTGTGGACTTTCCTTTGTTGGGAGGTTTTTGATTCAATTTCCTTGCAAGTTATGTCTTTTCACTTTCGTAACTTCTTTATGACTCTGTCTTGGTAGGACGTATGTTTATGGACATTTATCCATTTCCTCTAGGTTTTCCAATTTGTTGATGCATACTTATTGATGTATTCTCTTATGATCCTTTTACTGTTTATGTCATCAGTTGTAATGTCTCCTCTTTTGTTCTGATTTTTGTTATTTGAATGTCCTCTCATTTTTTCTTAGTCTAGGTAACGATTTGTCAATTTTGCTGATTTAAAAAAAAAAAAAAAAAACCTTTTTCTTTCTATTTTTTATTTTATTTTTGCTCTAATCTTTCTACTAGATTTGGTGTAGTTTGTTCTTCTTTATTTCCTGGAGGCGTAAAATTAGGTTTCTGATGAGATCTTTCTTCACTGTTAACGTAGGTGTTTATCATTACAAATATCTTCTTAGAATTGCTTTTGCCATATCCCATTAGCTTTGGTATGTTAGGATTTTATTTTCATTTGTCTGAGGATATTCTCTAACTTCCTTTGTGATTTTTTTGAACTGTTAGTTGTTCAAGAATATGTTATTTAGGCTGGGTGCCCGTAGCTTAATGCACCAGGGGTGATGAGTTTGAGCCTGGCCTGGGCCTACTAAACAAAAAAAGAATATGTTGTTTAATTTCTATGTATCTGTGACTTTTCCAGTTTTCCTTTTTACTATTGACTTCTAGTTTCATCTTATTATTGTCAGAAAAGACACGCAGTATGATTTCAGGCTTTTTAATTTTGTAAAGACTTATTTTGTGGCCTGAAATGTGTTCTTTCCTGGAAAACATACTGTCTAACACGTATTTATGTATATAGTAGGGACAGAGAAAGCTGCAGATGTGTCTGGGTCCCACAGTGCTGTTCAAGTCCTGGGGGGCTTACTGATCGTGTCTCACTTTGTCCATTATTAAAAGTGGGGTGTTGTAATAGCCTGCTCTGTTTCTGCCTCTTTCTACTTGAAATGTTGTCAGTGTTTGCTGTGTTTGAGCACTCGTTTGCTATACTTGAGTACTCTGCTGATAGGTGCAAACATAAGGTGAACGGACCTTTTATCATACAGTGTCCTTCTTTGTCTTATGTAGTTTTTGACCCAAAGTCTGTTTTATCTATAATTATGGCCATATTCACTCTCTTTCATTTACTATTTTCATGAAGTATCTTTTTTCAAACTTTCATTGTAAGTCTGTTTATGTCCTTGCATCTAAAATGAGTGTCTTATAGTGTATAGTTATTATCTTAGTTTTTTTATTCATTTAAGCCAGTCTGTATCTTTTGATTGGAAACTTTAATCCATTTATATGTAAAGGACTCACTCTTGTATTTTGTTGGTCTCGGTATGTCTTGTAGTTTTGTTCTTTTATTCTTTTGCCGCCCTATTTTGTATTTTGCTGACTTTCATAGTTATGTACTTTGATTTCTTTCCCTCTCTCTCTTTCCCTTCTCTCCCCTCCCCTCCCCTCTCCTCTTCTCTGTTCACCTCCCCTCTTCTCTCCCTCTCCCCTTCTCTTCCCTCCCTTCCCCTCTCCTCTCTTTTCCTTTCTCTCCTACTCTCCTTTCCTTCCCTTTCCCACTTTCTTCCCCTTCTCTCTCCCTTTCCCTCCTTTCCCCTCCCCCCTTTTTTAAATGGACACAGAGTCTCACTTAGGCCACCACAGTACCCTGTCACCTGAGCTAGAGTACTGTGGTGGCATCATAGCCCACAGCAACTTTTTTTGAGCAACTTATACACCTGGGCCCAAGCAATCCTCCTGTCTCAGCATCCTAAATAGTTGGAACTATAGGCACCTACAAGAACAACCTGCTAATTTTTCTATTTTTAGTAGAGACAGGATTTCACTCTTGCTCAGGCTGGTCTTCTAAGATGATCAAGGGATCCTCCTGCCGTGGCCTCCCAGACTGTGAGAATTACAGGCATGAGCCACCATGCCTGGCCTACCTTTCTCACTTATCTTTTATGCATCACCTGTAGGTTATTTTCTTTGTGCTTACCATAGGGATTATTTAAAAGTAGTTATAAAAAGCTATTTTAAATGGATAAATTTTTGTTTGTTTGTTTTGTAGAGATAGGGTCTCACTGTACCGCCCTTGGGTAGAGTGCCGTGGCGCCACACGGCTCACAGCAACCTCTAACTCTTGGGCTCACGCGATTCTCTTGCCTCAGCCTCCCTAGCAGCTGGGACTACAGGTGCCCGCCACAACGCCTGGCTATTTTTGTGTTGCAGTTTGGCCGGGGCTGGGTTTGAACCTGACACCCTCGGCATATGGGGCCGGTGCCCTACTCACTGAGCCATAACATACAACTGCCTATTCCCTTGCACTCACCCCAGTGCTTTGTTATTGATGTTACAAATTGCTTCTTTTTACATTTTGTATTCATTAACATAATTATATACTTATGGTAATTTTTATACTATAATCTTTTAAATTCTATACCAGAATTCTGAATTCTATTCAGAATTAAAACGCACTTTGATTACAGTATTACAGGATTCTGCATTTGTATGTATAGTTACTCTAACAGAGGTTTATATTCACATTTTCATGTTGCTAAATAGCATCCCTTCATTTCAACTTGGAGGACTCTCTTTACCAATCCTTACGATAACAGGTCTACTGATGGTTGAACTTTTATCTGGCATGATCTTTATTTCCTATTCATTAAAAAATATTTTGCCAAAAGTAAAAATCAATCAATCAATAAATAAATATTTTAAATTTACAAATAGGGATTGAATATATTTATTCAGTACAATGTGATGTTTTGATCTGTGTATACATTATGGAAATAATCAAGCTAGTTAACATATCTGTCACCTCACCATTGTATCTTTTTTGTGTATGTGATAAGAATGGTAAAAATCTATTCTTTCGGCAATTTTGGAATGCATAATACTATGCAGTACTCTATTAATGATAGTATGAACTGTGATCATCATGTGATGATGCTATATGCAGTAAAATTTATTCCTGTAGGCTGACTGACGCTTGGCACCCTTTGACGGCTTTCCTTGTCCCTCCTCCTACCCACTCCCCCCAGCTTCTGGTAATCGACTTTCTACACTGTGTATGAGATCAGCTGTTTCAGATTCTACGTATCAATGAGGTCTTTTTGTGCCTAACTTATTTCACTTAGCATAAAGTTTTTCAGTTACAGCTATGTTGTCTAAAATGATAGAATTTCCTTTTTAAAAGGCTATATAGTATTCATACCAAATTTGTGTTTAGCTGTTTATTGTTGATTGACATTTAGGGTAATTCTATATCTTGGTGATTATGAATAATGCTGAAATGAACATAGGCAGGCAGATATCTATTTGACATGCTGATTTCAATTCTTTTGTATAATATCCAGAAATGAGGATTGCTGAATCATATGGTAGTTAAACATTTAGATTTTTGAGGAACAGCCAAGCTGTTTTCCAAAATGGCTATACTAATAACCATTTCTATTTTCTCTGCCATTTCCTCCACGTTCTCATCAACACTTGTTATCATTCATCTCTTTGATAGCAGCATGATAACAAATGTGAGACGATATCTCCTTGTGCTTTAATTTTCATTTGCAAGATAATTTGAAATACTGAGTATATTTTCATGAATCTATTAGCCATTTGTATCTTTTTTGAAATGTCTGTTACTTTGCTATTTTTAATCAATTTATTTGTTTTTTTGCTGTTGAGCTGTTCCAGTTTCTTATGTATTTTTGATATAGTTTGTATTGTGTTTTCTCCCAATCCATGGTTTGTCTCTTTACTCTGTTGTTTTCTGTGCAGAACCTATTTAGTTTGGTACAATTGTATTTGTGCATTTTTTTCTTTTGTAAATTTTATTAGGCAGGTGAAAGAGCTGTATACTAAAATCTATAAATTGATAGATTTATTGATAAATTGATAAAAGAAAAAAGTTGATAAAAGAAATTGAAGAAGGCACAAAAATTTGAAAAGATATCCCATGTTCATGGATTGGAAGACTTAATATTGTTATTAAGTCCATACGATACAAAGTCATCTACAAAATCAATGCAATACTTACCAAACTTTCACTGTCATTTTTCACAGAAATAGAAAAACAATTCCTTAAATTAAACCAGAAAAGACTCCAAATAGCCATAGCAATCTTGAACAAAAAGAACAAAGCTGAAGGCCTCACACCCATGCTTTCAAAATACAGTAGAGCCTCTGTAAGTTGACTACCCAAGGGATTTTAACAAACTGGTCAACATATGGAGGTGGTCAACCTAAGGAACTAGGTCTCTTGTATTGATACGAAAATGTGGTGCCATGTCCAGTCTATGAAAATTAGTTAAATTTAAGGAGGTAGTCAGTGTAGGGACATGATCAACTATGGAGGCTCTGCCATATATCATAAAGTTGTTAATGGTAAACATAACATAGTACTGTTATAAAAAAAGAAACATTTATCAATTAACAGTATAGAAAGCCCAGACATGAACTCAGGTACTTATAGTCAGTTGATTTTCAACAATGGTGCCAAGAAGACACAGTGGGGAAAGGAGAGTCTCTTTCATAAAAGGTCTTGGGAAAGCTGGATATTCATGCAGATGAATGAAATTGGAGCCTTATCTCACAACATATACAAAAATTTACTTAAATGGTATAAAATGTAAATGTAAGGCCTAAAACTATCTACTAGAAGAAAAGATAGTGCAAGTGCTTCATGACATTGGTCTAGTGGGTGATACTTATATAAATCTCCTTCACTTTTAAAGGATAGCTTTGCTAGATTAGTATTCTTTGTTGACAAGGCTTTTTGTCACTTTGAATATATCATCTCACCTACTTTTGACCTGCAAAATTTCTACTGAGAAATCTGCTGGTAATTTTATAAGACTCTTTTATACACAGTATGTCAATTTGATATACTCTCTTTGATTTTTGACAATTTCATTATAATGAGCCTTGGTATGATCCTATTTGGGTTCATTTTAGTTAGAAGTCATCAAAGTTCTTGATTTTGTTTGTGTATTTCCTTCCTCCAGTTTGGGTTGTCAGCTATTATTTCTTCGTTTCAACTGTCTGCCCCTTTCTATCTCTCTCTTCTTCTTCTGAGGCTCCCATAATGCATAGTGTTGATTCCCATAGTATTGTCCAGTAAGTCCCTTAGGCCCTGCTCACCGTTTCCCATTCTTTTAAAAAAATATTCCTTTACACAGTAATTTCCATTAATCTGTCTTTGACTTAATATTGATTCCTTCTATTGCTTGACCAAGTCTTCTATTGAACTGAACCCCTCTAGTGAATTTTTAAATTCAGTTACTTTATTCTTGAGATCCAGAATTTCTGTTTGATTCCTTTTTTTTATGTTTTCTATTTCTTTGTCGATGTTATCATGCCTAGTTCTGATTTTGTTTAGTTGTCTGTGTATTTTCTTGCATTGCATTACAGTTCTTTAAGATAATTATTTTTATTTATTTATTTATTTTTTTTTGTAGAGACAGAGTGTCACTTGATGCCCTTCGGGTAGAGTGCCATGGCATCACACAGCTCACAGCAACTTCCAACTCCTGGGCTTAAGCGATTCTCTTGCCTCAGCCTCCCGAGTAGCTGGGACGACAGGAGCCCGCCACCATGCCCAGCTATTTTTTGGTTGCAGTTCAGCCGGGGCCGGGTTTGAACCCGCCACCCTCGGTATGTGGGGCCGGCGCCTTACCGACTGAGCCACAGGCGCCGCCCAAGATAATTATTTTTAATTCTTTTCTGGTCACAGATTTCCATTTCATTTAATTCCTTGCCAAAGATTTCTTTTGTTCCTTTAGTTGAGCCAAGTTTCCCTGTTTCTTTGTGTACCCTGTCATATTTTTTTTAACTATAAGTTGTATGTTTATAAAAACAGTCACCTCTTCCTTCCTTGATAGACTGGCTTCTTAAAGTGTAGGACAACATTCTTCAGCCATCAGTTAGCCCAGCTGCTGATTCTTGGGGCCTCCCAAATATTTTCTTATGATGCATCTTCTCTGGGTTTGTTGGTGTAATTTCCAATTAGAAAAATTTGTTGATTTCTTGTTCAGGAACTTGTAATCTCTTGTTTCCTTTTGTTTTTCGATGGTACTGCAGATGTTTTGGCATTGCGGCCAGCCTCTGAACTTGTTTTGTTCTCCACAGCCCCAGACATCCAAAGTGTGTACGTTCTCCTGAGTGTACTGAGCTGTGCTGGTGTGCTTTCTTCTGAATGCACCCAGCTTGGCTGATCTTTGTCTATGGCATTGCCAGATGTTTTGTGTTACAACCAGCTTCTGAGACCTTTTTTTTCCGTGGTCCCAAAGCATTCAAAGTGTGCTACTTCCCAACAAGTGCTCTCAGTCAATAAAAACAGAAACCAGTCCCTCAGGTAGCCCCCCTGTAAAGCTGGAATTTGATATATATTCATCTTCTCTTTCCTTCCCAAGGGAGAATCCATGCATTTTTATTTTTAGGTATTTTTATTCTTGACCATGTTGACCTGTACTAGCTCAGGGGAAGGGCTGTCACCATTGAAGTGGAATGACTTTTCTTACCCATTTCAATGTTCTTGGCTTTAAGCTTGCTTAGAGTACTGCAACTTGTCTCTAGCATTCTTGTGAATGCTTTCTGGACTATAAATTGTGAAGTTGGTGCCTTCATGGACAGATGAAGTCTGGGGCTTCCTATTCTGCCATCTTGCTGATGTCACTCCCCCATGACAAGGACTCTTAAAATGGGGAGAGAAATTTTAGGATCTGGCATCTTCACTCTAGATTTTACATTTTCTTTACCTGAGGAATTATAATAAATGGATTTATTGGAAATTCAAAGAGGAAAAAAATTAGTGAAGGAAAAAATGTGGAGAAAAGGTAAAATTGTAGAGAAATTAAATTTGTAAAAGGCAAAACCAAACAATCTTAATATTTGACTAAACACAAATGGGGTTAATTTAGTTAATTGTGGCTCATCAGTACAATGGAGTACTAGGCAGCCATTAAAAATGTATATGAAATTTTGCTGAGAGGGAGGGTAGACCTTAATGTTCTCACCACAAAAAAGGAAAAAGAGAAAATGGTAACTGTGTAAATTGGTGGATATTTTAGTTAACTTAATTGGGGTGATTATTTCACAGTGTATGCATACTACATAATCAGTTGTACACCATCTGTAATATATATTTTTCCGTATATACACAGTGTTTTCTTGTCAGTCATTCCTAATAATGGTGAAAGAAACATAGGAAAATGTGGCTAGTAAACAAATTTATGTTTCTCCTTTGGAACCTCACTAACATAAAATGTTAGTCTACCGTGACAAAGAGAAGGGAAGGAGCAGCAGTGGGAGGTGATGAGTGTTGTCAGCAGACACTGTGGGGACTAGGGTGCATTTTCATTGTGGTAAACAATGAAGTTGAAACCTGGCTGCTGGGTGGGAGAGGCCCTTTAGATCAGACCCTATAATGTATAGGAATTTGGGTACATGTTCCTGTGCATAACAGAGCATGAGATGAGCTGATGACAAAGGGCTAGCTGAAACTTTACATGTGAAACAGCAAGACCGCGAGATCCCCCCTGTCCGCCACACCGAGTATCTGCATTACTGACCCAGGAGTGGTGGAACCAAGATCTCAGATCCCAGCACATCAGGCACAACCAAGTCTGCACCAACACAGGGATAGTGAAAACTCAGATGTTGCGTGACACTAGGGAGTCTCATGCTCCCTAGACTCTGAGAGACTAGCTTTCACCTTCAGGCACAAGGCTGCTGGTTCCCCTATGTACAGGGTGCTGACTTAAGAGTAAGTCCTGCAGATGCGGGTACTTGGGGAACCCTAGAGAGCTAGCCAGATTCCTGCCCAGACTCCTGTAGGGAATCTCACAAGTGTGTGGTGTGTGAACAGAACCTATCTACAGAAACACACAAGATTATGAACTATCAGCCAAGGATTGCTGGAAATGTGAGGAAAGGTCACATTGAGAGAGGGGGGTGTAGGGAGAAGGGTCTTGGAGGAAAATACCATGCATATTGCTGAAGAAAGTGAAAATGAAAACATTTTTTAAGAAAGATACACATAATAGCTTCAGTGAGGAAAGAAAAGATATCGTATCCAGGAAACAAGACTACGAGCTATGTTAAAAATATAAGAAAGGGCCCTTGGAAATTAAAAGAACAATAACACATTTTAAAATTAATATGAGTTTTACAGTGAAGCGAAGAAAATTTCCAAGAAAGAGGGAACAAAATGAGGCAAGAGTATTCAAGTAAAATTAGCCAATTTATTTAGAATGCCTGAGTGCAACTAATTGAAGTCTCAGAGAAAGTAAACAGAGGAAATAAAAAGTTGAAAGAAATAGCACTAGAAAATTCTGCAGAATTGAAGCTTATGCAGACAAGGGATGAAAAGAGCCCCATGCCAGGGTCACCATCACAGCATTTCAGGGCAGGAAGGCGTAAAAAAGGCTTCTCCAAGCAGATCCCATGGAGAGTCCATCCCTGTAGTATGTGTGGGGGGGGAGGGGTGGGGGGGAGATGGCTCAACATTTTGAAGGACACTTATTTCCATCCTAGGTTTCTGCCGCATCCATACTGCCTGTTCAGTGTAAGACAATTTAACAATTCTTAGAATTTCGAGGTTTCAAAATCTCCCTCATTACACATAAGTTGTCTCAGAAAGCTTCTGGAGACAGTCTACCACGGAAATGAGGGAGTGAATTTAGTGAAACAGGATCTAGGGAACAAAGGATCAGAACTGACTAGTGGAAAAGAGAATTTACCAGAAATTCAGCAAAGATAAATGTTAGAAATCCAATCATCCAATTATCAAGTTCAGGGAAAACAAAGAGGCAATCTAAAAAGAAAGTGTAATTATCATACATATTATGCATCTCAGCAGGAGAAAATTTCTGCTCAAGAATTTTTCATAATTATAATGTATATTATGACTATGTATAACTAAATAGCACATGTTAATTTAACGAAATCTATTGCTGTAATGTTTGGGAAAACGGAGAGGAAAAGTGTGTTTGTGTGTGTATCCCAACTAAATCCTTATCTTCTGGAGTAGAAAACGTGGAAAAATCCAGAAAGAGTAAACTTATTATTTAGAAAAATGGAGTAAATTCCAAAAGAAGAAAAGAGTTTGCAGTGGTCCTTGCTGGAGTGGTGGTGGTGGGCAGGTAGTGGCTGGTTTTGAAGAAAAGCCTTGTGGGACTATTTGACTTTACATTATGTCCGCGTTTAACATAAAATATGTTACAGAATTTTAAAGGTATAGGAAGTGGTTATAATACACTGTAGCCAACAGAAAGAAAAAATTGCTTTTAAAAGAAAAAATAAAGACTAGAAAAATACAGTGCATGCCAGTGGTTAAAAGTTTACTCTTAGCACTATTAAAATGATTATTTTCTTCCTTTCACATATATATTTTAAACTTATATATTTTAAAGTTTTGCAGTAATATGTACTACTGATAAAAATTAAAAGGAGACTACACACACACACACACACACACGTATGAAGTACCACATCTGGTCCAGGAAAAGAAGCGTCTTTCCTGGGGCTGTGTGTTCAGTTCTGGTACACATGGTGCCAAGACTGACAAGAAACAAAAGAGCCCCAAGGTCAGAACCTGAAGAAACAAGTGGTGATGTTGGTAGGCGCCATCCCCAAGGTGTGCCCTGCAAAGATCAGGGGGGCCGCGGCCTGGAGGCACAGGGCTTGTCTGTGAGCTCCTGGAGGGCAGGAGCAGGCCATGGGCCTCTTTTCCTCCCTTTGCACGTCCTGTAGATAATTCAGAGCTCTTTAAATGAATTGTAATCACTGAGAGTGGACAAGTAAAAATTTTGACTGTAAAGAGGAAAAGAGGAGAATTGTGCAGTTCTTCAAAGAACTGGAATCAGGGTATTTAGTCATACAAACATACCAGATTTCATCTTCAGCAAACAGACTTAACTGGTATTGACAGGCTGTGAATTTTAGAAGCTATGAATTTTTCACCGTTTATAATCTTGGAGCAGGAGCTGGATTTCTGCTCTGGACGGGAGATGGATGTGCCATGTGTTGACCTAGCATCCCAGACACTGAGGAACCCTGTTGCAGCTCTGGACACAGGGTGCTTGTTCAGTCTGTGCACACTTAGCTAGTCTTGTCCTCTCCGCTGCAGAGCAGGGGTGAGGGTGAGCTGCTCCCATCCTGTCTTCCTTGGTGTGATCACAAATCATGGCAGCCCATGCTTTTCCAGAGGAGTGGTTCCCTTCTACCTTTAATTAAAAGCCAAGGGATCTTGTCCTCAGTGGTACAGGGAGATTTACTGACTCTCCAGACTCACCTGGAGTCCCTAAGATATAGAGGTCCTGTCCATCTCGGAGTCTCGGGAGTGTCTGCAAGCATCAGGGGGCTATGTCAGGACCTCATTTGGGAAATACTGCAGGTCCTCACCTCTCTGCCTCCCTTGGACCAGAGGACCAGCCTCCAGAGGACCAGCCTCTCACTGCACCGTCTGCCACTGAGCTCACTGCCCATGTGTGTGCCACCCCCAGCACGTCCCTAATGCTGCCTGTCTTCCCTTTGCACTCTCTAGGTCTGTCTGGGGTCACAGGTTGATTTACAGAAGAAGAAGCGGCGGGCTCCTGCTCCCCCTTCACCGCAGCCACTGTCACCACAGCCACCTCCACCAAGTCCCCTGGTGCCCAGCCGCCTGGAGGACAAGGAGGAGCACAGGAAGAGCGCAGTGGGTGAGTGTGGCACGGCTGTCCTCATGCTGGGGGCTGGCTCGGGCCTGGAATGTCGGCCCTGCTATTAACTCTTGGAGTGGTCTTGTCCATAATGGCATTAACACAGAATCTATTAATGCTAAAGAAAGAAAGTCTGGAAATAAATGGACATCACGTGAGCACTGCAAGGATGGAATGGTGGGGGAATGGATAATGGCTAAAGAAGCTGTGGGGAGAAGCCACCAGGGAGAGGGAGTGAGTGAGCGTGAGTGTGTGGTACACGTCTCTGATGGGAAAAGGTCTCAGGATGCCATCCAGGGAAGTCGCTTTGAAAGACATCTGGCAAGGGAATGACAGTGCAGGGCCCGTGCGATTCACGATGAGTTGACATCAGTTCAGTTTTGACTGTCGTGTTTGAAATTGCCCTCCACTTGTATACCTGGTATGTATTTAGCAAAGACACTGATAGTCATTGAGATGAAGAGAACCAGACAGCGGGAAGAGAATGGACCCATAATACTCTAAGCAGAAAGAGACCTGTTAGCACATTCTGCCCCACCCCTGTGTGATAGGCGACATGGACAGAGACTGAATGATGAGGTCCCAGGCCCACAAGCTGAGGATGGTTACTGTTACTTTAAAATCATTCAGTGTTAGCGTTTCACATAAGTTGGAATAGAAATGTCTCGCAGAGGTTTTGGAAGGTGGCAGCCTAGGATCCGCACCCTCAGGAGCCTGACACCCCCGAATGCTGTGCATCAGCGTGTGCTGAAGCCACCAGAGTAGCATGCACAGTGCCCCCTAATCACTTAGCAGCCTCTCGTTTTGCCTTTGACCTAATGTGTATTGCCCCAGGAGGGAAAATACTCCCAAGGATAAGCAGTTGAATTGTCAGTATCTAAAACTTTAATAAGAATTATTTGGCTGTTTGTCAGCACTTTCCCCCCTAGTCAATACATCACTTTGAATGTCTTAGCATTTCACAGCCTGGTAATCAATTACCCTAAGGAACAATAACCTATATTGCATGGCAGTTCACCATCTTTGCCAAAGGAAAATGCTATCCAATTTAAAGAAAACATTTTCAGTGGATCATTAAAATAAACCCAGTTTTCTCTGTTTCATGAAGAGACCCCCACTCCCTCTTCTAGGCTCTCCCTGTGCTTTTTAAAGGGGCAGAAACCCTTAGTTGACATTCTAAGCACCCACTTAAGTGGCTGTATGGATGTGGTTAAGTCATGCCAACCTTCAGGCTGGACCACCCACTTCAACCCAGGGCAGGACCTCTGATTTGGCCCTAGAGGACTTTCCTCAGGCTTGGTGTGTTTGGAGAACCCCGCCTGGATACGTAGGGTCAACTGGAGCCCAACAGGTGGCAGTGGAGATTGGGGTGGATCTTTTAAAAGTGAAACTGTAGGAATAATTGCCTCACCAAGAAACATGAGCAGAGGCACGAATAATAATAATTCACTACAAGTGAATTATTTTGGGGAGCAGGGCATGGAGGTCTTGGTGGCAATTTCACGTCAGAGTGCGTCTGTCAGAAATCCTCATGTGTTAAAAGTGCACAAATAGCTCCACAGTAGAATTTCTTACTGAAGTCTAAGCCCTAGGTTCAAAACAAAAGGAGAAGAATGTAGCCCCTTCCCTCAACGAAATGCTGAGTGACTTTTCTATTTAGACATTAACTATACAAAGGAAAGTTTATCTTATAACTTGCACTAAAATAGTATCATAGTTAGTTGGATTTAGGTATCAACCTAAATTTCTTGATAAACAAAAATATGCCTAAGAGTGGCGAAGCCGTCCTTCCTGAATGCCTGCTCCCAGGGGGCTTCTGTGTGACACCACTTCTGTGGTGACAGCCAAGCCCATGCTGATTCTGGCTTCTTTGCCCTTGGAGGAAATAAATGATGCTTTGATACAGGAAATACTGTTTTTCCACATCTAGAGAATAACCAAGAGAAGGAATGAATGGATATATATCTTGATGAAAAAATGGTAGCTCAGTATTTTTATTAATAATCTGGCAAAGGGCATGAAACATGAAATCTATTAATTATTAGAACTGTAAAGCTTGAAGAAAGTGTGTAAGGAATAATGGTAATCATGAGTTATGACACTAATGATTCGTGTCATTTATTACATTATAATTGACTTTCAAAAAATTTATGAGCATAGGAAAGCTGTTTCTATTATACAATAGTCAGTGCATCCCAGCGTGTGGACAGAGGGGAAAGGTTCCTACCTGCTTGAGAGAGGACCTGCAGCTAGGCATAGACCCAGAGCTTTCCTTAGTTCAGAGCACTCTCCAGTGTAAACTCTTTTTTTTTTTTTTTTTTTTTTTGTAGAGACAGAGTCTCACTTTATGGCTCTCGGTAGAGTGCCGTGGCCTCACACAGCTCACAGCAACCTCCAACTCCTTGGCTTAGGCGATTCTCCTGCCTCAGCCTCCCAAGTAGCTGGGACTACAGGCGCCCACCACAACGCCCGGCTATTTTTTTGTTGCAGTTTGGCCGGGGCTGGGTTTGAACCCTCCACCCTCGGCATATGGGGCCGGCGCCCTGCTCACTGAGCCACAGGCACTGCCCCTCCAGCGTAAACTCTTAAACTATAGCCCTGAACAACCAAAAAGGTTGAAGGTACAAATGGGCTGAAGGGAGGTGAGCTAACTCCATTGTTGATCCATCCACAGTAGGTCAGTGGATATAGAAAGGCAGGAAGAGTATGCTAAGAGACAAAACTGTGAGCCTGAGGAAGACCAGCAGGAGTAAAAGGAGCTTCTTTTAACTCCACAAAGCTATTCAGGGACCTTTTAAGAACAGTTTTCAGGTTGGGCGCAGTAGCTCATGCCTATAATCCCGATACTCTGGAAGGCCAAGGCGGGTGGACCCCCTGAGCTCAGCAGTTTGAGACTAGCCTCAGCAAGAACTGGTCTCACTAAAAACAAAACAAAACAAAAAAAAAAAAACTACCCAGTCGTGGTGACAGGTACATGTAGCTCCAGCTACTTAGAAGGCTGAGGTAAGAGGATTGCTTAAGCCCAGGAGTTCAAGGTGGCTGTGAGCTATGATGTCATTGCACTCTACCCAGGGCAACAGAGAGTCTGTCTCAAAGCAAAAAAAAAGAATAGTTTTCAAGCCCAGAATGTATGTAGGTGTGTCTTCCAGAAACAAATTGCAGCCAAGCAGGTATTTACAAACTGGGTGGTGACAGGACACATGTATGTGCAGTGTCCACGCGTGAGTGTGGTTGGGTGTGCTTGGCGCCAGGTAAGCAGGTGAGGTTGGAGTAGGTGCTGGGCAAGATTGGATGTGGCGCAGGGTGTGGCTGGAGTGGTGCTGGGCGTGGCCTGTGGTATTGGGAATGGCTGGAGTTGGTGCCCAGTGAGGTTGGGTTTGGAGCCCAGGAGAAGTGGCGTGTGCCCTCCATGGGAAGACAGGAGACCTGTTGGCTTAACCTTCTGAAGTGACTCCCTGTTGGTCCCGTGTAGGTGGTGGACGGCAGGTGCCACAGAAGCCTCCCAGAGGCGCCGCTCGTGGCCCCCCTCAGTTGGTGCTGCCCCCGCCCCCACCCTGCCCTCCTCCTGACACAGACACGGGTGAGGCCGAGCCTCTCAGCTTTCCTGGGGAAGGTGCTGATCCCAAGGCCTCAGACCTGAGACGCAGACGTACGTGCCTCTCGTTTCCACTCCAACTGTGTGTTGCCCGTTCCTGTCTCTGTCACTGATGGTGCAGGGCTGGGTTTCCAGACTTTCCATTCTTGGCTTTGTGTGTTTGTGCCTTTCTTTCTCAGCTTGCTTTTTCCACGCTGGCTGCAGTGTGTCTGATTGCACAGAGGATGCACTCTGAACGACTCCACCAGCTAATTGTTCTTATCTGTAGTGGTGCTGCACCTGAAGTCGGGCCTTGAGGGTGGAGGCGGTCAGCTTGGAGCTGTTCCTCACCTTAGAACTAAGTCGGGAATGTCCATGGAGTAGCAGCTGTCCAGCCCGGCAGCACGCAGGTTTTGCCCGTAGCTCTCCCAGGCAGGCTGCGAGGTGCTGTGCTCATGGCTGGGAAGACTCCATTTGTATGTGAGCCTTTGAACCATATGGCCGGTGGCCAGGCATTGGGACTGCTACTCTGCAGAGAGGGATACTGAGGCACGGGAAGTGGGGAAACAGCTTGATTTGAGTGTACCACTAGCCAGAATTAAAGTTCTGTTTAGTTTCTATCTGTTGGCATTCCCTGTGTGAGATGGGGCTGTCCTAGCTGTTTCCTGGGGGGTCAGTGGACCCCAGTAAGCACCATACGGAGCATTCCCACCTCCAGCAGCTGGCAGTTCCTTATATTTAGCTGTGTATTCCCATGGCAAAGTGCACACGCCAGGCCTGAGCTTGCTTGGCCCCCTTCAATGTGTCTCCACTATGCAGTGACACCACATGAGTGTGGCCCTGCAGTGTCACTCTGCACTCAGTCCAGGGCCCTGCTGGTACCCACAGGAGTGTGCTCAGCTCTCTGGGTGGAGGTGCAGACTTTCTGCCGCTGGACCACTTTACCTTTTTCTGTCTTCCATGCAAATGATGACTGGCTGCCCGCCAGCTCTGGTAAAGGAGGTAATTAACCCTTAGATTACTTCTTGATTTTTCTCTCAGTGAAATAATCACGATTCATTTTATCTTTCTGAAGAAATACTTCTTTTCTATCCTTAAAACATACATTTCATCATCTTGCATTAGACATGCGTCTGAATGCAAATGAATTTTGATGGGGTGTTCAAAACTTAAGAGTCAATGCTTATCAGAAAGATGAAGGCTATGGCCGCAGCCCAGGTGGTTTTGGAGCTGTGTCATCTCCAAGGAGATGGGGTTTAAGCCCCACACACTGAGGCCATCAGCTTTGGTGAGCACTCCAGCTGCTGTCATTTCCCACAGAAGCTCCTCTCTAGGGAGAGGTGAGGGAGAAAGCGCCTAGTGGAAGTGGTGAAGCTGCGTAAAGCCCTGGCACGCAGGGAACAGAGGCCCCAGGACCAGTGGCTTTGTGGCAGCCTGTGTGGAACAGAGGAGCCAGGTGAAAGGCCCTCTGTACCTCCCACACCTGACTTCATGCAGAGCCCAAGACCTCGCCTCCAGCCCTGGCCTACTTGTGTTCCAGGATCTCACTGTCCAGGAGCAGTGCTGGCTGGTTGACTGCAAATGAGGTGTGGCAGGGGTGCTCCCCGAGGCCTTGGTCAGGCGGAGACGTCACTCGTCCTCCTGGGTCTGCATGGTGCTGGGAGAGCATTTCCCACGCTGCCCTCAGGCTTCCCGTAGAGTCCAGGTGGAGAGGAAGCAAAGCCGCAGGTGGAAGGCCAGACTCACTTTCTTCTGGCCTGTGGCTCCTTTACCCCCTGTGCCTTTTGCAGCTCTCCCTGCCATCCCCTATGACTCCCTCTGCCCTCAGTAGCATAATTCACCCTTATGCCCTCTCTCGGCCTCGGGCTGCCGTCAAGATTGCGAAGCAGTCAGGTTAGAAGCAGGGAGGCCCTGGGAGGTGTCAGACAGCCTCCCTCTCAGAAGTGGCCTGGAGCCCTGCAGGCCTAAGGCTCAGCACATGCCCCCGTCCCAGCTTCCTGCCCTTCTTTCCCACTACATGGGGTCCATGCAT
Source organism: Nycticebus coucang (assembly GCF_027406575.1). Classification (NCBI taxonomy): domain Eukaryota; kingdom Metazoa; phylum Chordata; class Mammalia; order Primates; family Lorisidae; genus Nycticebus; species Nycticebus coucang. The sequence continues at coordinate 4,593,189 of NC_069790.1, forward strand.
CCAGCTCAGAGATTTTTTTTTTACCTTATTAGCTGAATTGGTCTGCCTGTTGTTTACAGCTGGAGAAACTAGGATCATCCCTCCTAGCACACAGAGTGCAGCTCACCTTCAGGATCGGAAACACGTGAAGGAAAATGGATCCCTTCTTTTCATTGGCTTACATTTTTACATACATGTGTTGTTGAATCTCAGGGCTCCTGTGCCCTCCTCCAGGGAGGCGTAGGTTGTCGGTGCGTGAGTGCTGGGTGGCGTGTATGTCCCCTGACATAGCCTTCTCCCTTCTCTTGGTCAAACTCCTGGCTCTTTTTGGCTGTGTGGAAGTTCAGTAGAAGCAATTTTGCCTGCTGCAAGCTCTTGCATATCTCCCCCTGAGTTCAATTTTAAAATTGTGTTCCTTGAACAAGAAATGCTGGTTTATGGTGGGAACTTACCTTCCACCTACCAGGGCCAGGTTGGTGTAGCTGGTATCTCACAGAAGGTCTCATGCGGCCCACACCCAGCTGGGTGGGTCAGGCACCGTCATCATGGGGACAGTGAGACGGAGGCCTCACCCCTACGGGCAGTCCAATGGGTAGTCTGGAGTTGGGGACTTTGCTTCGTCAGCCACCCTGTACTTTTCTCCAGCCATGCCAAAGGCCCCTGCGGCTGTGTTTGGCTTTGACGCATCACCGTGGTCTGTAGAGCAGATGCTGTATTCCACTTAGACTGCTAAAAAGGATAAAATAGACTTTCTTGAAAACCAGTAAGCACAGCTAACCTTCAGAACATAAAACAATTCAAAAAGCTAATGAATAGCAGATTTGCATTCAGATGTGAGGACGTGATGAGGAGACACAATAGGCCTCTACAGCTCCAGCCTGGATTCCCATCACTCCGACTCTGGGCCCTCCTGCCCCAGCCCTTCTCTTGCACCCCCCACCTGCACTCTGTAGGACTCTGCTCCAGTCCCAGTCCTGCTGGCTCGGCCGGCATCCCGGTGCAGCTGCCAGTCTCCCTGTAAGGCCAGCCTCCAGCAAGTGGCCTGAGAACTGAGGACCAGGACACAGCCCCCACTCCCATCTTAATGCTGAAACTGTCATTGTTGCTTGGCACATGGTATGAAGACCACACTGACCCGAAACAACGGCAAAATGGAAAAGATTGTATGCTCCGCTCAGTGCCACACGCTCCTGGGGCTCGTGACGTCTTTGTGAACAAATGTGTGGTTTGTAGCCAGGAGTTTCTGAGAGTAGTCTAACCATCCACTCATGTGTATTTGGTTCTATGAGGTCCTGTACACAGCCGGTTTCCCATTCACCCTCTGGGAGGCCCAGCTCAAGCCACAGGCCCACAGGGGTCCCCTGTGCACACCCCACTGCTGTCTCAGGAGCCTGTCTCCAGCAGGCCCTCCTCCCCCTGCAGTGTGACTGTCTCCCTGGGTGTTATCTTTTCCTTTCCTCACCACATTATATTACATGCACTGTGATGTGCCCGCCTCCGCCAGTCTAAGCTGCTCACAGGCTGTAAAGATCTTATTCATGTTAGGATCAATCCTTCACAGTGGGGCCTGGCCTATTAAATGTACTCAATAAAGAAATGCACCAGGGTATATCTTACTGCAGGTATCACATTACAGTGGAACACACCATTCTGTTTAGCTTCGTCAAACTGTGACGTGTGCGAGGCTAAAGGACATCTAGTAGCCACACTTCCAGTATGTCCTTAGGATGCCTGAAAAGATCCAGCCCTCAGAGACCTATTGTTCTTTTATTTGGGAAAGACGTGAAGATCTTGGGAATTCGGCAACCGAGCCTTTGCTTCCTTCTTCCTGAGTGGTTTCCTAATCTGGTCTGTAGGGTAGGATGTGCTTGGTGTGTGTGTGTGGGGGGGGCACCTCTAATGTGTCCCAGTGTCCCCACCTCTGGCATTCACGTCCTCATGTAGCCCGGTCCCTTGAGCATGGACAGATGTAGCCACCCATGTTTAATGAATAAAATATGGCAGAAGTGGTGGGATGCCACTTCTCACTTCCAAGACTAGAAAGAAAAAGTAGAAAAAGACCATGGCTTCCATTGTGGCCCCTCTCTCACACTTTTCACTCTGAAGAAAGCCAGCTGCTTTCTATAGGAGATAGAGCTGATCACAAGGCCAGCAACTAAGGAGGAACTCCAGCCAACAGCCGGTGAGATGCTGAGGCCCTTCATCCACTGGCTGTGAGTGTGGCCTCCTGCTATCAGCCACCCCAGTGAAGCTGGAAGCTGATCCCCCCCCAAGTGGAGCCTACAGGTGAGACCATAGCCCTGACCAGCCCCTGAAGCACGGCCTTGTAAAGGACCTCGTTTTGGAGGCATCTAGCTAGGCTGTGTCCGGATTCTAGACCTACAAAATGTGGAATATCAAAAGCTTTATGTTTTAAGCCTCGGAGTTTTAGGGTAATTTATTATGCAGAGAGAGAAAACTAATACAAGTTGCAAGTAAGAGAAAGCTATCTCAAACCCACCTCAATAGCTGGGAACAGGACTCCCAGTGTCGCACGGACTTTGTGTTAATTTAGTCTGAAGCCTAACGCTGTCGTAGGCTCTTGGTTCTTTCCATCTTTTCTCTATGTCTGTCATCTTGGGGTTTGACTTCCTGTCAGGCTGGTAGCAAGGAGTCTGGCTATTCTGTGCATCACATCCAGACAGTGGAACTTTCAGCAGAGGAAGAGAGAACAACTCTTCTAATAGTTTTGTAGGAGAAAGGAAACCTTTCCTAGAAACCCCACTGAAGAGTTTCATTGGTGACAGTTGAGCAATACACAGGCCCTGTCTCTGGCAAGAATGAAGCACCTTCTGTGAGCGAGGTGTGTCCCACAGATAGGGCCCGTGTGCCCTGAGCTGCATGCACATCACTGGTCTGTGCTGGAGTCCTATTAGCTGGGGATGTGCAGTGGCCAGCAGTGTCCACTGCATCTGGTTGCAGCCTTCAGCATGGTAGTCATCTGGAGGCCAGAAGACGTGTTACAAGTAGGTGCAGAGAGGGGATGGTGTGCCAGTGTTGAAGATCAAGTGGCTGGCTCAGCTTAACGGCAGCGCAGGCCTAGCTACCTCAGGCCTGGCCTATCCGTCTCATTCTCTTCTCCTTTGCAGAGCAGAGCAGCTATTAGAAACACTCCTAGGGTTAGAATATGCCCATATAGTGTCCGGGCACTGAAAGGTCTGGTTTCCCAATATTGTTGGTATTAAGAGCAAAAGAGTAGCAGAGCAGTGCTGGTAAAACTGTGTTCACCATAAAAATCTTAACAATCTGGAATTGTCACTTAAAATTACTCCCTGTGTAGAAAGCGTAATTTTGTGTCTTCCAGCGTGAGTTTGCAGTACACAAAATGCAACCTTCTGAAACCCATCTCGGGCCAACGCTAAGCTCTGTGTGGCCAGAGAAGAAGGACTTGCTCTCTGCCATCACCTGAGTAGAACCGAGAGTCCTGTGGCCTGATGCGCGCTGTCCGCTTCTTCCCGCCGTCACAGTCAGGTCAGCTGCAGAGTCTGAGCTGATCCATGCTTAGGGTGTGTGTGGGTGAAGAGTGACGAAACTGTGTCACTTCTCACAGCCTCAAGTCACAACAGCCATTGCCAGGCAGGCTTTGGCATGTATTTGAGTTTTTCTAGCAAATTGTAAAAGCAGTGGAAAGAAAAATGGCTTTCTTCTCTGTGTTCTTCAAACGTTTCGTATCTTAGGAATAAGCTTTCCTGTTAGGCTCACAGCTCTGCTCACGTGTGTGGTGCGCTGTGTGCACGTCTGAACCAGGGTGCTGGGGCATGTGTGCATTTCCCCATAACCCTGTAACCTCAGAGCTCGGCTCACGTGTGTGGTGTGCTGTGTGCACGTCTGAACAAGGGTGTTGGGGCACGTGTGCATTTCCCCGTAACCCTGTAACTTCCTGTAACTGTCTAACCAGATTGCTCTCTGCTGACATTTTGATTTTAGCTGAAACTGTATTGGGAATCCTAGTGTTGGAGCCTATCCCATTAGTTGTGTTGAATTGTTTATTTACAAGATTTGCAGTACTGCTTATAAGTGGGCTACTGATAATTTGTTAAGTATATATTTTAACTAGAAGACCCTGGAGATATAAAGATCAGTGCATATGGAGCTCAAATCGTGGACCCTCAATTTGCTTTATATTTTTTAAATTAAAATATTCAATGACTATCATTTTCTAACATAGTTTCCTACTCCAGGCTTGAACAAATAAATCTTTTGGGGGGTGGGGTTATATGTAAAATAATTGGCAAAAGATTGTAAAGGCATAAAGGGAAGACAGCTCATGTTCTCCTGTTCTAAGCACCACCAGTGACAGCTGTCATTTTATTTCTAGCTGATTGATTTTAAACTTATGAACCAAGTGTCCCATTCTAAAAAATGTGAAGGATATTCTAAAATAGAGAAATAAAATGGGAGGAATGAGCTATCCATTTTGAACTAGAAGTTATTATTTGAGTTTGATCAATGCAGAGTTAATAATAATTCACTCAGTGAATTATTGGCAACTGAAAAGCCAAGAACCTAACCATGTTAGGGGAACGGCTGAAAATATTTGGTGCTGTAATTCGGTCCCTACCTTCAGGGGCCAGATGTTCACTCATATGCTGCCTGAGCAGAGAGCTCAGAAGATAGCAGAGGAACACAGCTAAAGCCCCTGAGGTTGGACCAGTCCTCTGTAGAATCATCTAATGCCTGCTCTAAAATTAAACCCAACTAAATACTTTCCCTGTTTCAAAACAGAGCAGTTAGTTCTCAAGCTTGTGACACACACAGACTCCTGTGAGTCCTGTTTGTCGTGGGAAGCACCCACGACACCCTACAGGGGTGTGGAGCTCAGAGCAAGGCCAGGGTAGCATTGCTGCCCTTGGCTGGGGCTTATTTGCCCCTCCACTTCTGCAGCCGGAGAGCCAGCCTCCCAGCTGCTCCCACTGCCATGGGAGCAGGCAGGGTTCAGGAAAACAGGAAGCGGATCACAAGCACATGGGCCTTTGTATAAAATGGAAGGAAACTGTTGACTATGGGAGCGGAGTCTGTCCTTATGCAAAAGTACACTAGAAAAAGTGGAGCAGAACTTTTAGCCTAAATATATCTTGAAAACAATGAAATTTACCCACTATGAACTAAAGACTGGATGCTACTTAGAAGTAAAACAGTGTCATACTCTGCCTACAAATAGCACTTTTAAAAAACTTATGAACTTACTTCTTTTTGCTAATTATTTATGAGCCTTTTATTTTACAAGGTACTATGTCCTTGACTTGAAAGAATAGAATAACTTAGTGACAACTCGATGGACCAGGACTACACTATGCCATCTCATAAAAGCAGATTGCTAAAATTTTAGGAATTATGAAAACCAATTCCTAAGCAGAACCATTATTAAAAAGTGTATTATACGGGTATCCATAAAGTTTGTGTGCCATTGAAATTAGCCCACTATTTTAAGTTGCACATGCTTTATGGTCACCCTGTATAAGCTTATAATTAAATAATATTAAAAACAAAGGCAACAAAACCTCCTGCCTAAAAACCTCCCACTTCCTGATTACTATTCCTGTGTTCTTCAAACTAGTAACGTACATTGGATGTGTACGATTTACCTCCTGTGCAACAGTGGAGAGGCCGTGTGGCAGTTTGCTGCTCCTGCTGCACGTCCCTGCACGTCCCTGCCGGGCAGCACAGGTAGAGGCTGACGTCAGCAGTGAGAGTCAGCCATGCGGGAAGGATTTACACCAGGGAAAGTGGCAAAGGTTACAAGTCAGGCCTTGGTTTATTAATTGTCTGGATGTAAGATGGTGATTGGGCAATGTTAATAATGCAGACTAAATGTTAAGACATGTCATATCTGTAGCTAGTTCTTTGTGAATAGCACAGAAGATTAAATTGTTCCTCCATTTTTCAGAAGCCATTGTCAGTTCAGCAGAGTCATTCATGTACCTGACAAATGAGTAAAATTCCAACACACGTCTTCCTGACTTCATTTTCATCTTACTGTTTAACATTAAAATGTTCATACACATTTGTGTAGAAACAGTGCTTATTTGTCAATGATAATAATAGGCCAGTTACAAATGAAAAAATCTGGCAAACGTTAAGGAAACATTCTGTGAGAATTGGTTACATAGGATTTACAAAAAATGGTATTTTATATTGTATTTTTACTTACAAATTTTGTGCTACCCATCCTTTACATCCTTAAAACTGATTATATCTATTTATACCTTTTTCCTGCAGAGAGCAGGTTACTGACCGTTTACCAGCATAGCACTGCAGAGGAGTAACAGGCATGCCTAGGGATACTGAACAGAATGGAATTACTTACTGAAGAAAACTGAGGACCAATTTCTTTGGTTTTTGCAAGTCCGTGCTGAGGTACCAGACACCCAGCCACAGCTGGCGTCTCCGCCTTGTGAAGCTTGAAGTCAGGTTAGATGTGAAAACCATTTTTAAGAACTTCTTTCTGGGTTCATGCACATTTAAATTCTTCCCAGAAACAAAGCATGGACATCTTCAGATTTCAAGAATCATTCAAAATTTTCATTAAATAGTATTACTTTACCAGTTAAAAAGTAAATATGAATCCTGAGCCAAGCCTTCCCTCACTGATGGTCATCTTTGTAAACTGTCTGTCTTCAGGGCTTTTTCTGTGATTCTGTGAATTCAGGCACCGCCCTTCTTAGTCCCTATCCCTCCAGGCTTTCAGGGATGTCAAGCTACTTCCCGGTAGTGTCCCCTTATGCCACGGGTCAGTCTCTCATTAGAGCAAGCAGAAGGACTCAGGAGGGCTTTGCGCCTTGACAACAGAGTTTCTCTTTGCTGGCTCTGCTTCGTAAATCAGTCTCCTGAGCGTAGGTGGGATCCCCGCCCAGTATCACACTGTCAGGGTGGCTGGACTGCCTGAAATTGAGGGTATCACAGGCTATATTGACTTCTTCCCCAGAGTTCTACAGGAGACTTAGAACTCTTTTTGAAAGGGTTAAGAAGTGGCTTTTGCCTACCAGCTATTTAGCATCTCTGCTTATAGAACTTCAGAACTTTAGAACAAATGCAAATAATTATTGGCAACTTGAAAGCCCAGCAGTGAGAAAGTGGTGTTTATGAAATAGTTCTTACGGGACACAGCATCATATCTGCTGGTTCAATAGACACTTTTAGCAACTGACATAGGAAACGACTGAAAGGAACCAGAAGCAACAGTGATGTGATTTGGCCAGCAGATTGCTCACTACGCAGCGTTAAATCTCCAGGGTCTTCACGATGAGTAAGAATGGTGGACGTTTATTTCTCCAAGGTTTGCTTTCACATCTCACCATTTATTCCCCCCACAGTGTGCTGCACCTCGTTCCCTAGTAAGGCCAAGCGCTTCTGACGGACGGCCTCTTCCTGACCTCTGGCCTCTCCTGTGTCTTCTTCTGTCCTGGCTGTGGTTTTCCTGTCATTCCTCCACCGTTCAGGATAAAAGGGCTCATTTGTACACCCATGATTTACTTTCTTTAGAATTTACACACAAATGCATAAATAACAGAGATTTGTTTGACTTGGGTTTACATTTTGTTTTGCAGGAAGCAAAGACTTTGATATGGAAACTCTAGGTTGGTGATATTGACCTGTCTGAAATTCATTGATATATGACTGTGTTCTGTGAAGAACTCTGCTTTATTTTAATTCATTATTAATTCACATTTTTCTTAGTGGACATTTCTGTTCCAGAGTTTATTTTCTACTTTCTTTAAAATTAGATGGTGTCCATATCTTGACCAGTGTAACCCATTTGGATAGAACTGAAATTTTCTGTCCACCTGGTCAAACTAAGTGCCTGACACACCAGCTGTAAATACAGCCTGCAGGAACGCACAGCCTGGGGTACAGACTGTGCATATAGGGATTCCTGGAACGCAGCTTTTTTGTATTTCTCAGGTTTTCTCATGTCCTGCCATTTAGGTAGTTTATAAAAGAAGAGGAGAGGAGGGAGCATTTCACTTCATTTGTGCATTGTTCATGCATTTATGCACCAGTTTACTCCCCGAACATTGGTCGAGTACATACCTGACGTTCGGCAATGTCCCAACTTTGGGGGGTGTAAGAGTGGTGACCACCACGTGCTGTCTACCCTCAGATTTTTCTTACTTGTGTCTCCCGTGTACGTGAAAAGAAGCGATGATGGTTCCGCATGGAAGTGCCAGTCTGCAGGCCTGTACACGCGGTAAAGACGCGCGGGGTGCAGGGTGCTGCCAGCCCCTCCTTGAGTGTAAGGTCTCTCTGCAGTCTGGAGAAAACTCACCCTGTTGCCAAGAACTAGTCACCTCAGTGGTGTCTGTCTCAAGGCCGAGTACACAAAATAATCACAAGATTCAGGGCTTAGATAGAAAGTCAGCTAGCTCCTGCTTGCTTTGATTAACTTTTATTGTTGTGCAGATACTTTTGAATTGGATAGGCTTTACTCTGTTTCTCTCCAGAAGACTTCTTTAAATGTTATTGCTCAAGGTAAGAAAAAAGCAGCAGCAAGTGTTCTTACCATGTAGTAGTGTTGTCTGATTGAGCTCCGTGATCAATGAGGGAATTCTCACAGTTTATGTTAGTGTTAGTAATAAAGGCCAATAAGCCAAAGCCATATGTAACCAGTTTAGTGCTATATGTTGGTGAAAAAAACATAAAAGTTAGAAAAATCACTCACAATGACATGTAGAAAAAGAAAGTGCCTCTTTTTTTCTTTTTTTGCATTGAAATAAAGGACTTTTGTCTGATAAGTAGCAGTCATTTGACCTCAGATCATTAAGTGGGGAAAGTCTAAACAAGAAAAGGTAATGTTTACCTAAATGTTGGGAAAAGCATCAGGATTTATGACCCAGACATTAAAGATTGTAGAAGATTGTATATAATTACAGCAATAAGCATTTATGTAAGAAGTAGCTATTACGCTGAAGAAAGATGGCCGCTGAAAATTTCAAGGCAGAAGCTAAAGAGAACAGGGAAATGTGATACCACACATAGAATTATTGGTTAGAGAGGCAGAAAATGTGATGCAAATGTATTTCAAACTCTGTTAAATAATAGAGAGCATAGTTAAACGGTAGAGGGAAAACAAATTCAGTGGCTTATATGGCAAGTAGAACTTGAGCATGTTCTCCCAGAGTGCTTGGTCGGGAAGCTAGCCAGAAACATGGGGCTCCGCTTTGATACCCCACCTTAGTGAACTCTGAGACAGATCCCTGAGGTGGCCTCACACGGGGGTAGGTAAATCTCAGGGCAATTTGACGAACACATTTTTCGTATTTACATATGACTTGGCACTGTAACAGGTTTTAGAATCTTCTAGAAATCAGTTAAATTATTAGATGAAACTTTTCTTCCCCTAGAGCCTTAGCATCTCAGAAAGGTTCTCATTTCTGACTCACCTCAAAATCCATTTTTCCTTGTATGTGTTTTTGCCTCCTTATCATCCATGTCTTTTTTTCCCCTCTGTAATGCTGCCCACAATTGATGGTGGTTCACAGTCTCTGAAACAAACCTGCTGGCTGGCCCGTATCCGTGCAAGCTCATAGGATGCAGAGTCCTTGGGAATACCAATTGTATGGCAAATGCTAGAGTAACAGAAAAATTAACTCTGTATTATTTTTCAACTAAATTAGCTCAAATTCTTAGAGATTTGCCCTAAATATCATGTCAGCAATGGACAGTGGCACATGCTGTGATTTCTAAAGACCAATCTAGTTTATATGACACCGTTTGCCATCTCACTTCGCCGGTACTTATGACCTTTTCATATGAAGATTCTAAAATTATTTAGTTGTAAATGAATGCTCTCAGTTCTATAGATAAAACAATTTGGAAAAATCTTAAAACTATTTACTCACTGGTAATTAATTTTAGCAACCATTATCATCAGTCACATATTACATCTGTGTTTGTGATGCTCGTAAACTGCTAATTTTTACAGTTTTCATGTTAATTGGGATCTATAATACGATACAATTTGTTCACAACTTTCATAGCTCATGTAATCTGATTCAGAATATTTCTACATGTAGACTATCATTTCCCATAGCAAAGCAAACTTTCCTCCTGTAGGGATAAAAATTATAAGCAGCTAAGGTGTCAGCCATATACACCGGAGCCAAGCCTGGTGGGTTCTAACCCAGCCCGGGCCAGCCAAATAACAGTGACAACTACAACCAAAAAATAGCTGGGCATTGTGGTGGGCGCTTCTAGTCCCAGTCACGTGGGAGGCTGAGGCAAGAGAATTGCTTAAGCCCATGAGGTTGAAGTTGCTGCAAGCTGTAATGTCATGGCATTCTACCGAGGGTGACATAGTGAGACTGTCACAAAAAAAATAAAAATAAAAATTACAAGAGGAAGTATTGAATCACCTTCATAACCAATTATGGATAGTCCATAATCAATTAATTAAAAGGAATTAATTAATTAATTAATTAAAAGGAATTAATCCATTTAGGAAGGATTTGCTTCTTTTCCCTCCTCTGAACTCCGTGTGTGAGATCATTTACAACTAAGCAAAGTGGTGCAGGGCAAAAACTCAAAATAGTTTTGCACCTTATTAAGTCACCATGGTAAAACAACAACAAGCAAACTTCAGACACTTCAGTGAAGACGAAGGGTGAAGTTTTAAAAAAGGAAGCCTTGGAGTTATCTGTGTATTTTGGGATTCTATGTTTTATTTGTCACCAGTAGCAACATGGAATTGGTAATCCTTACACTGAATAACTCTTCTCACTGGAAGATATGAGATCCAAATTTATTATTACTTCTTTGTTTGTTCTACCCTTAAATCCTAGATAACCCTTCTTTCCCCTTTCCTTAAGAAAAAATAAATTTTTACCACTGTGAATGAAGCCCTCTGACAGTCCGAACGCTGTATCTGCCCATAGCCTTCAGTGAAGAAAAAAATGAAAGACAAAACCTCAGAAAGAGACTAGAGATAGAGATTACTGAGTCTGGATACGTTGATTCCAGGTCTGAGATTACTGAGGCTGGATACATTGATTCCAGGTCTGAGATTACTGAGTCTGGATACGTTGATTCTGGGTCTGAGATTACTGAGTCTGGATCCGTTGATTCCAGGTCTGAGATTACTAAGACTGGATACGTTGATTCCGGGTCTGAGATTACTGAGTCTGGATACGTTGCTTCCGGGTCTGAGATTACTGAGTCTGGATACGTTGATTCCGGGTCTGAGATTACTGAGTCTGGATACGTTGATTCTGGGTCTGAGATTACTGAGTCTGGATCCGTTGATTCCGGGTCTGAGATTACTGAGACTGGATACGTTGATTCCGGGTCTGAGATTACTGAGTCTGGATACGTTGATTCTGGGTCTGAGATTACTGAGTCTGGATACGTTGATTCCGGGTCTGAGATTACTGAGTCTGGATACGTTGATTCCGGGTCTGAGATTACTGAGTCTGGATCCGTTGATTCCGGGTCTGAGATTACTGAGTCTGGATACGTTGATTCCGGGTCTGAGATTACTGAGTCTGGATCCGTTGATTCCGGGTCTGAGATTACTGAGTCTGGATCCGTTGATTCTGGGTCTGAGATTACTGAGTCTGGATACGTTGATTCTGGGTCTGAGATTACTGAGTCTGGATCCGTTGATTCCGGGTCTGAGATTACTGAGACTGGATACGTTGATTCCGGGTCTGAGATTACTGAGTCTGGATACGTTGATTCTGGGTCTGAGATTACTGAGTCTGGATCCGTTGATTCCGGGTCTGAGATTACTGAGTCTGGATACGTTGATTCCGGGTCTGAGATTACTGAGACTGGATACGTTGATTCCAGGTGATAAATCTGCTGTGGGGTTTAAGGAAAGAAAGTGAGGAGAGAACCTAACCCAACATATAACCTGAATCTGAATGGAATAGCCACTGTCTATCAAACTTTTTCCTAGGCATGTAAAGAATGAGGGCCGGAGAGCAATCGCATCTCCTCTTTGTGTGTTTTGTGTAGGTAAGAAGTAGTGGTCAGGAACTGAAAGACTTCCCGAATCTCACGAATCCTGAACCCAAGGATGAAAATGGCTAGCAGATTGCCAGCGTCTGGCCCACACACGTGCCCTCTTTGCTAACTGGTAAAGTGGCCGATAGTAAAAGTCAGATTTAACGTGAAATTCTGGTTCCTTCTGGAACTAGGAAGGGGCCTCCCATGTGGCCTCAGGCTTCTTGAGGGAAGCGCTGAGTGTGGCCGGGCTGTGGCTGCTTCCCTCGCACAGAGTGGTGCTCAGCACGCACCGCATACCCCAGCAGCCTCATGTCCCACACTCGTGCTGGGAATCCATTATCCCTGGGTTCTCTTTTCAGTAAGAGAATCAGAGGGAGATTGGTTGCGTCTTACTGTCAGGCTCCTGCCTGCAAGTGGACAGAAGTGGCAAATGGCACCCAAACCTACAGGGCTGCAGTTTCCACAGAAGAAAGTGTAGTTAGGGGTGCAAGTGTAGAATATTTATGCTTCCAGCCTGTTTCTGCCTAAACCCCGCAGAAGACACTTGGTTTCTCTCCCACCTCCCGTCTCCTCTCCCACTGGCAGAGCCTGAATCTGCACCCACAGCTGCCACATCCCCAGAGCTGGGCCGGGCGTGCTCTGGAAGGCGGGTTCCCTGTGGTGTGTGTGGCCCTGGCCTGCCCTTCCCATCATGGCAGTCCCATGATGACGGTGTTTCGCACTGAGGGCCAGGCTTCACCAGCCAGAGCTGTCCCTACCTGCCCTGATGGTCTCTGTTTGCAATCTTTGGGCCCCATGACAAAAACATTATGTGTGAAGACTATGAGTTAATTAAGTTTAAGGAATATAAATAATAGTAAATTAAGTTTTGATTGAGATGTTCAGTCTCTATTAGGGTAATTATACAACTGTATTTAATACAAGTAGAAGTGTAGAGGGAACATGGATGGGAATTAGTGAGTTTTATGTTATTTTTATCTTTAACAACTTTATAGAAGTGCAATTTACACTCAAAACAACTATATACACAAAGAATGTATATAGTATGGTTATTTTTGACACTAGTGAAACTCATCACCCACAATCAAGATAAATAAACACATTGCAACACCCTCAAAAGTTTCCTCACTTCCCTTTGTAATTGTCTTTAATGTGTGTGTATATTTATATATAATAGAAATAAAACACACACAATTATGTGTGTGTGTGTGTGTATGTGAGTGTATATATATATATATATATATATATATATATATATATATATAATGGCACTGCTGTAAACCTAATGGGAGAAATTAGGAAAATGTAACTTTTAATAACAAATTGTAAGTTGAGAAGTAAAGCTTCATTATAGCTAATCAAGAAATTGTTTAGCTGGAAAACATTAAGTGTTAGAATTGGTGACGTTAATGATAAAGTTGCATATTAATCTGAGGAGAAGGAGGCTGGTCACAGCGTTTTTATTCTCAGAGCAGTAATCTGAATGTCTTACTTGTGAAATGTAAATGTCGGTGTGTGAGTGCTCACACAAGCCATGGGACCATTTCTCCTCTAGACAGGTTTTCAAGAGGAAACAAAAGATTGTTCTCCATTGCAGAACTTTCTCCTCCTGCAGGGTGTGTTCATCAGCTGTGTTTGCTGAAAGTAATTGAGGGAAAGTTGGCCCCCTCCTCTGCCCCAGGACTGTTGACCAGGAGGGCTGCTGTAGGCAGGAGCCTGGCCACCTACCTGGGGCCACGCAGGGCCAGGGTGCTGCAGAAGGGGCTGTGTATTTCAGATGCTAGAAGCGGCTTTACCCATCCATTTCAGCCACCAGGGGGAACCCGGGTCACCCCACTGATGGACAGAAGGAAAGCACTCAGGGCATTGCAGGCCTGTGGCTTCTGCTGTCCCAGCCACATAGCAGGTGTGGCTTCTCTGACTACAGTCATGGATGAGGCCTCTGTTGGGAAGGAGAGGAAAGTGAGTCAGGAAGTCTGGTGACATGGCTAAGATCACACAGCGATGGAGGGTCTGCTCAGTCCCCATCCACTGGTGTGACTAATGGATCTGAAAAAGAATGTGTACATATATACATGCACACATACAGCCACACAGGTGCACGCATGTATACTCGGGGGACACACGTATGCACAGACATACATGTGTTGTATACATACACAAATGTACACACGTGCATACCTGGTGTGCTTATAAACGTGTACACACGTATACAAGTGTGTGGTGTGTACACTTTTTTTTGCAGTTTTTGGCCGGGGCTGGGTTTGAATCTGCCACCTCCAGCATATGGGGCCGGCACCCTGCTCCTTTGAGCCACAGGTGCTGCCCATGTGTACACATTTTTGCATGTGTGTGTACACTGTGGACACACATCACACATCCGTGTGTACACACTTTATATATGTGCATGACATGTCCTGTGTGCACACGTGTGTGAAGGTGTGCAGTCAGCTCAATATGTGGTGGTATCACCTTGTTGCTACCCGTTCCTTCCTCCCACCCACCACGTAATATATGTTCCTGAACCTGGTGCTGAAGTCATTGTCAGGCTTGCACGGACTGTGAACTTGTCCACTTTGCCCTCTTAGGAGGCATTGTCAGGCCCTTTGTTCAGTGCCTGATTTACAACTAGGAGGAGCCTTATTAATAGAAATGGAGAATGAGGTTAATTAATTGTTAAAATGGATGGTTGTCCCTATTTGGGTAGGGTCGAAATCCAAGTCAGCCACATTTGTGAACTTCAGCTCCACTTTTCTGTGTCTGCACTCACATCTGTGTCTGTCTGGCTGTTGATTAGCCAGAGAGCAACTTGCCACAGAGTCAGGGCCTCTGCTTCTGGTGCTGGCTGCACAGTGGGGTCTCGGGAGGCCCAGCCCAGCGAGGGGTCAAAGGCCTGAGTCTTCGTAGACTCACCCCCAGCAGGTGTGAGCAGGAGGTGATAATGGCTAATACTGCATTTGCCATGCACTTTTTATGGAGCAGCCCTTTAATCTTTACCACAGGCCTATGAGGTCATGGCTATTGTTATCATTCCTCACTGTACAAATAAGAAAACGGCAGCAAAAAGACAATAAGAAACTTGTCTGAGACCAGAGCAAGTTAATAGCTAAGCCAAGACTGCCCCGAGTCCTCGCTGGGTTCCCGCTACACCCTCTCCCTGCAGGCCTTTCTTAGTCTGGGCCAGGAAGCCTCGCGCAGGGCAGCAGGAGGAACTGTTTGAACTTTGGGGGTGATCTTCTTCCACATGGAAGCCTCCCCAGTGAGTCTACAGCCAGGAGCAAGTATGGGGCTGCACAAGAATGCCAGGAAGGGCGTCAGGGACCTCAAGGGTAGGCCTGGATGGTTTCTACGTTACTACTACCCCTCAAGCCTCAGGTGCTGTCTAGGCGATGCCTGCTAAGGCCGCTGTGGCAAAATGCCCCAGACCGCGTGGTTCATGATGGCAGAAGAACCTGGGTAGGTGCTACGCACCAGATGGGAAAGAATTTCTCTAGGCCAGATTAGGGTTTATTTTATCTTATAAAGAGATAGGGGGAGGGAAGAGAAGAGAAGGGAAAGAAGGGAAGAGAACGGAGCAGGGAGATGGCACGGCAAACCAAGGGAAAGAGGAGGGTTTGCCATTGAGGTCAGGCGGCAGCTGAATTCATTGGGGGCAAAAAGGCAATTGCAGCTGAATTCACAAGGTGCGGTGAGTGCCATGTCTGTTTGTCCTCCAGCAAGATAGAAGACATGTCCCATTGTTTATCCCAGACACTCAGGAACTATTTGGGGCTAAAAGAACAAGTTCTGCAGGGGAGCTGATGAAACCTGAAGAGGGAGAAGTCTGGACGTTTCCATTTGGTCTGCTGGTCTCCACGCTGGCTTGTGAGCGTGCAGGGGGGGGACTGCCAGTGAGAGGAAGGGAAAGAAAGCAGGCAGAGAGAGATTGACTTAGTCCTCACTGAAAAACTATGAGCTAAAAATGTTTGTTATCTCACTATAAAAGCCTTACAGTTCAAACAGCAGATCCGCGCTCTCTCACGTCCTGGAGGCTGGACGTCCACCAGGTGCTGTGTCTGCGGGGCTGGTTTCTCTGGAGGCCTCTCTCCTTGGCTTGTGGATGGCCACTTCTTCCCATGTCCTCATCTCCTAAGGACATCAGTCAGATTAGATGGTGCCACCTCCCTTTTAACTTAATAACACCTTTTAAAACTTTATCCCAGGCTTGGTGCCTATAGCTCAATGGATAGGGTGCCGGCCACAGACACCGGGGCTGGTGGGTTCGAACCCGGCCCAGGCCTGCTAAACAGGGCAACTATAACATAAAAAAAAAAAAAATAGCTGGGCATTGTGGTGGGTGCGTGGTCACAGCTACGTGGGAGGCTGAGGCAAGAGACTCGCTTAAGCCTAAGAGTTTGAGGTTGCTGAGTTTGAGGATGCCACTCTACCCTGGGTGACATAGTGAGACTCTGTCTCAAGAAAAATAAAACCTTATCCCAATAATGTTAAATTCTGCGGTACTAGAGGTACAGAGTTCGTTGCGTGGATTTTTAGGGAACACAGCTCTGCCCACAGCAGCTGGCAGCTGGAGAGTTTCTGTGGAACCAGAGTAGAAGCGGAAGCTGGCAGCCAGACTCTCGCCCCAGCCCCACCAGCTCTCTTGCCGGCTGTGCCAGCTGTGCCCAAAGCTGTCTGTGGCCCCTGCCCCCCACCCCAGAACCCTATGTATGTGAGCCCCCCTCTTCTGTGCACTTTCTGTCTGCCCTGACTTTGAATTCCATTCCTGCCCCCACAACGTGTGGAGTAGCTCCGCTTCCACTGAAGACTTCTGAGCAGGTCCCTGAAGCAGGGCACAGCTGAGAATCCCTGCAAGACAAGCTTCCCCTTCAGGGGAGCAAGGGCTGCAGTTTCCTATACTGTGATTTTAGTCCTGAAATACAGCATTCCCATTTCTCTCCCCTACCCCATTTCCCTGAACACCCCCCAGCCTTCCCTTAGATCATCTTTTAAGCATTTGTGAATGCATAGGCACGCTTACACACACACACACACACACACGGCGAAGCCTGGTTGCATAGGCACACTTACACACACACACACACACTGTGAAGCCTGGCTGTGTCTTAGCTACCTCTGCAATATGGGGCCTTTGGAGATAATTCATAATAAACTCAGCTCATGTTTTTCCTTTTCTAATCTCTGTGTGTGCTGTGAACTTATTTCATATGTACCGACTGCTAAATGTTCCTTCTGAAATCAGCGTTGTTTATGCAATTCTAACATAATGAATTCTATCTGTCTTGAAGCCTGCCATGTTGTCACTGGTTTCTTCTTGCTAATAAGGCTTCTGGGGAAACTGAGCCCACATCTTAACCGTTAACTGCGGAATGTGTTGCAGACTTTCCAGGCAGGAGGGCCCGGGAGACTCAGCGTTTTGCTGAGACTGGTTTTGTTCAGCATATGCAGGACTCTTTAGATTGTTTGACTAAGCTGCTGAATCAGATCGTATGCTTTTTTAAAATTGTGACTTCCAAAAAATGACATAAAATGTACCATTCTAGCCATTTCCAAATGTACAGTTCAGTAGAGTTAAGCATAT
Organism: Nycticebus coucang; assembly: GCF_027406575.1. NCBI lineage: Eukaryota > Metazoa > Chordata > Mammalia > Primates > Lorisidae > Nycticebus > Nycticebus coucang. Next base: position 4,610,728 of record NC_069790.1, read on the forward strand.
TCGCAATGCAGGGAAACATCCCTAGGATGTCGTCATCCTGAGGGTCTGCCACTCTGTTCTCACTAAACCCCCCGGGCTTAGTTCCTCAAGATTCCTCCACGTGGTAACATGCGACATAATTCCCCTCCTTTTTAAGGCTGAGTAACACCTGATTATATGTGTAGCTAAGCTTCTTTTATTGGCTCATCTGTGGACACTGATGTTGTTCCTACCTCTTGGCTATCGGGAATAGCAGTGCACATGGGTGTGCAAACATCTCTTTGAGATCCTGCTTAGAAAATGTCTCTCTCTATCTGGAGATACATATCCAGAGTGGGATTGCTGGTGAATCTGTTAGTATATCTCTGCCTACAAAAACAAGCAAAACCCAGCTCAAGCTGACTTAATTCACAAGGACATTTATAGGTTTCTGTGACTGCATCTGTAGAGGTTGGGCTGGTTCACTTACCCAAGGTCAGTCACATGTACATGTGAGCTCCTGAGCCATTCCCTGTGGCCGAGGGAGTGCCACACACCTGTTAGCTCAGCCCAGAACGCCCAGACCAGTCATCAGCAAGGAAGCCAGGATGACCATGTTCCAGTGACTGATCAAGGTCTGTGTCCCAGACAACCTGCTGCTCCACAAATGGAAAGGGCCTCAAGAAAGGATGCTAAGGAACCTGACCTCGTCCAAGGAAGTGTGTAACAAGGGGCTGGAGCCAGGCTGCTCAGGCTCAGTCTTGGCTCTGGTACAGGTGATTATAGGAACACTGCTTAACCTCTTGTGTGCCTGAGCTGCTTTATACTGGAAGAAATGGTGCTTTTGAGAGTTACACATGCGAATACATATAAAACACATATAGAACAATTACTGGTGCTCAACAAATCTTATCATTATGAAAATGGCCACTATTTAAATCATGCATTAAAATCTTGATTTCTGCTTTTTCACAAAGTTAGAGAAAGATGGCAACCCTAGTTTTTTCTGGGCAAAAGGAAGTGAGGGTTGCACTAGGAGCTGCTTCTGTAAACAGACAGGCCTGGGCACCCTGGGTCCCCTCTCGCCCCTGCTGGGCCACACCAGGTCCTACACCTCCCTTTTGCTGATGCCCCCTGACCTCTGCACATGTGTCAGCTTGGGTTTCCTGATTTAATCCAACCGGAAAGAGAAAGTAACTCAAACCCTCATCTGAAAAAATCAAAAGAAACATGTAAGATTCTGTTGTCTAAGGCTTAAATAAAACGTTTAATTTTCTACTGCATATGCTCACTCAAGTGATACAGAGCTATTTCTGTCTTCCTTTTCCTTAGGATATTAGCGAACTGTTCATATTGCCTTTAAGAGGTTTCTCAAAATGTGGCCTTGGATAGCCTATAAAAATGGGGCACCCTCCACCTTAGGGTTCTCTGACATTGACGTGTCTTCGGTGTTTCAGTGGCTGCTGGGTCACAGGTCCTGAGCAAATGCAGATATAGGAATCAGAACTTCACTGTGGTTACTTCTGTGGGTGCCACAGAGCCCTCCGTGGTCATCTCGGGGCCTTCTGAACAGCCACGCTGGAACCATCAGGCTTGCTGTTGCTACCAGACCCGCAGGTGCCATCCTTGGTGCCAGACAGGCACGACTCCTAGATGGGAAGCCTCAGAGCTGGCTCAGATGACAGCTGAGCCGCGCCCCTGGCTGACAAGGCGAAGATCATTTTCTCCTCCAGCCCCTGCAGATCTGCAAGTGACCACGTTTCCATGTGATGATGAAACACAGAAGTAAACAAGCCGTGGCGTTGTCTGGGAACGCTTCAGGCAGTGTGCTGGTCTTACACTGGTCCAGTTAAATTGAGACACTTGGAGTGGCCGCATATTGGCCACTTCAGAGAAACCACTGGGGCTAATTGGAAGCCTCTGTCCGAGTCTCACAGACCAGCCACAAGCTGGGATTCCACAGCTCTGATTTAAGCCTTTGCCCTGCGTTGTGCTGTGACTCAGGGCTGACCCACAGCTCAAGATTATGGAGGCTTCAGAGTGGCAGCTGGACCTTCTAGCAAGTTTTCTAACATGTGTCCCTTGCCGCCTCTCACAGGCACAAATCAGAGAGGGGGGAGGGAGAGGCGCTGAGGACCTGTGGTGGTGGCTGCCCCAGCATCCATGCTAGATCTGCAGCAGCCTTAGAGTAATGAAGAATTAGACCATTGACAAATGTATTCTATTTTCTGAAGAATTTCAAAGCATGAGAAAGGTAATGAAGCTTTTCTTAAAATTAGGGCTGTTTTAATCCTCCCTACTGAGTAGCCCTAATGGAATGTATCATATATACCAAAATCCATATCAGTCAGGCTTCTCTAGGGAAACAGAGCCGGGGGGCCATGTGTATGGAGAGAGGGGAGAGATTTATCAGGGATCGGTTCACATGATGATAAAAACCAAGAAGTCAGACCATCTGCCATCTGCAAGCTGGAGCCCCAGAAAAGCTGGTGATGTAATTCAGTCAGAGTGTCCAAACAGGGAGGTTCAGAAATCTAAAACTCCAGCGTCCAAAGCCAGGAGAAGATGGAGGTCCCAGCTCCACTGCAGAAGACAAAGTCTCCCTTCCTCTGCCCTTTTGTTCCATCCAGACCCTCACAGACGGACAGTGGACTCACATTGCTCAGTCCATCCACTTGAGTGCTGGATTCTTCCACAAGCAGCTGCAGACACCAGCTCTCCAGGCGTCCCTTACTTAGCCCTGTCATCACAAGTCTGCCACTTGCCAATTTGCCATCTATGCCTGTCTTTAAATTATACCCAATCCCTAAATAAAGACAAAAACAAAGTTGTAATTCTAACAAAAATGATACAACTCTCCTGTGTACAGTGAGAATGGTAATCCCTTCCCCAGAAGAGAAGGTGAAATCCTAAAATGATGTTTTTTTTGATACCCTCTAACTCAAAGGTCCTCAACCTTCCTAATGCCGTGATGTATTTTCATTGTGATGAAGGGGTCGAGACCACAGGTTGAGAACCACTGCAAATTGTATGATGTTTACAATAGTTAAATACTGATATAAAGTTAATTATGTTACAAGTTAAGGGAATAAGAGAAGAAAACAATATTTACTTTATATAAACACAAATGCATTTGTAACATCAGGAGGAAATATTCATGACAATTACAGTTCCCATTTCTGTAACTAATCCCATCGTTGTAGCTGGTGTGTATAATAATACCTTTTTTTACTGTTGTGTGTTCACTTTGCTTTCATTGAGAAAACTCTTCTCTTTATCTCTCAGAGTGACCCAGACTATTATTCTTGAACAGTCTAGTTCCTAGTCCTGCTGAGACGGGGGCTGTGCTTTTCCACTGAGCTTAGTCACTGGGCATTGGTCATACCAGGAGACACCTTAGGGCTGTCTTGCATCCCAGAGATACTCCATTTTACCAAACTTGCGGTAGCAGTCCTGTGTCCCTGGGGTTCAAGGTCAGCCACCCCAGCCACACGGTGCCTGATTCTCAGCCTGAGCCTAGGGGGCATTCTTAACTCCCAAATCAGTGGAATTGTCTTGTCTCCTGGTAGAATCACTTGTTTCTCAAGAACTAAGATGTCTAAGCCAATAGCACATAAAAGTCACTGGAACAGGGAAGCCCAAATTTAACTAGTGGGTCTCTTGGGACAATGGCAGTGCCACGCCTGTTTGTATTCCTTGATTCCTGGGCCTGTGCGTCTGGCCACCAGAGAAGCAGACCATGGAAGTGTTGACTCAGAACGTGCCTCTCCTTGGGAGCCTTGCCTAGCCCTGCAAGGTATTGCCACCTCACTGGCTCTGTCACTGTGTCTTCAAATGCCATTTCATCTTTCTGTCAAACCAGTGCCTCAGATATTGGGGAACACAGTGAGCTCCATGAGCATGAGCCCTCTGCCCCAAGTCTCAGCTGGGAGCTGAGTTCCTTGCTCAGCTGCAAAGCTGTGAGGAGTACCATGCCTGCAGTAAGGTATCCCTGAGTCCTCAGACAGGAGCTTTGGCTGAAGCACGTATTGGTAAGAATGAAGGAGCAAGTGGCAACCTTATCTTCCCTTGAACTAGTTCTGCTTCCTGCAGGTGGGAGCCTGGGCTTTGATAACCCTGCAGAAAAAGGCTTGTTGAGCATTCCATTATGAGTACTCGGCTGGCGTTTGTGTATGCGGCAACCTGGGGAGAGGGGCCTCAGAACATACCGAGGGCAGCACTGGCTCTCAGGTAGGTTAGAGCAAAGATGGATGCGCATGAGGACACGGCCAGGTTGCGTGGTGGGGGGTGTGCATGAGAGTTCAGGGCGGGTGGCCAGCGAGCCAAGAGCAGGCCATGGACGATGCGGGGAAGCAGTGGAAATCCAGCTCTCCTGGGCACTAGAGAAAACAGCCAATAGAAGACGATGATCTTGGGCTGTATTTCTAGATAGAGTGGTTGTTAACAGCGAGGTGAAAAAACAGGTGGCCAGGTAGTCGGGAAAAGGACAGAGGAGCCCACACAGCACCGCCCTGGCAGCAGAGCAGTGGCGACTGGCTCACATGCTGGGCGACCAGCAAGGTGAGCCGCCCCACCCGCCAGGCTGCCCAGGGCTCGCTGCTCTCCCCTCTCCTCCTCCGCCCTACTCGCGGGACATGGAGGTGCACTTGCGTGGGGAAGGCTCCCAGCAGTGTTCAGATGGCAGCTTCTCCAACCCCATGTACTCATGTTAGTCCTTCAATTCCCAGTATTTTCAAAGGTCATGACCACTAACATAGTTATGCAGAAAGCACTCATGTAACATCCTGGATAGCTTCTTGGAAACTGATTTGACCATAAACTAACAGCTATAGTCCAGAAAGTAGCAGGGAAGAGGAGGGAGGGGAGGGGAAGTGGGGGGACCTCACCTAAAGTGCATGATGCAATGGTACATTTCAAAACTATTAAGAAAAGAGTGTAATTGTCTTACCACAACAAATAAGCAAGCAAGGTGATGGATGTGTTCATCAGTTCAAGGTAAGCATTTCACATTGTGTATCAAATCAGTACACTGAAACCCATAAATGCGTCAGTGTACACAGTTACATTTTAATAAAAATAAATAAATATAAACAAGAGTTAAGTTCCTATGGCATACTTGTCTGGTTGCAAAGACATTGCCAGACTTCTAAATAAAGATAAAACACTCCTAATAATAAATATTGGAATAGATGTGAACTATGTGTACATTTAAGAAAGAAGAATGAAAACAAGGTAATGCTTCATTCTGTTGCTTTAGGCCAAGATCCGGGTGGCTGGAGCCTACCCCAGTGTGTGTGTGTGTGTGTGTGTGTGTATGGGGGGGGGGGTTCCCGGGAGGGCCGTCCCCTCACAGGGCCTGCTCGCTACATGCACCCACACTGGGAGCCTAACATGCGCAGCCTGGGGCCCGAGGAACCGGAGCACCCGGAGGAAACCTGCACACATCTGGCTTCTCAGGAACACGCAGACTCCTTGCAGACAGGGGCCTCCGCCAGGAATCAATTTTTTGTCCTCCTCAACGTCATGATGAAGCGTTGCTGAATGAAATGAGCTTATTTGTGGACCTGCTCTATCTGTCTATAGACTGATAACAAATCAAAATAACAATAACCAGACTCATCCCAACAGCCCCCACTGCTGAGTCCTCAGCCTGTCCCGATGCTGCTGTCACGTCCGTCTCTGTGGCAGCTCTGTGAACAGTGACCACTGTTGTTCTCACCATTTTTCAAATAAGAAAGTCAAAATCTCCAGACAGGACTTTGCTGGAGAACACAGTTGAATCAGCACAGTGTCACAGAATTGTTTAAGTCAACACAAAAGACAAACACAAATTGCGTCTTCAGTCTGTTGAGTAATAAAGAAAGCACATGAGCATGGTGGGGGATGCATCTCATTTTCTTCCCACATTTAAGAAGTTTGTTATGCCTTTATCCTAAAAGCTGCTAAAAACAAGAAAGACTACCCCAAAAAAGAAACCAAGTGTAAACCGTGGTTATCTTGGGGATGAGTGATGATTCACATTCCAATTGTTTGTGTTTTCCTGATTTTCTGTACTAAAAAAGAAGGTAATAAACTTTAACTTAAAATCCAAATAATCCTAATTATTCAGGGTTAGAAGCCCTAATAATTAGGGGTTTTTTTTAGTCCTATGAGAAAACCCTGGTAAGATGTGGTCATAGTAAGGATGTCTCTGACTGTTAAGTGGAATGGAACAGTGGGGGTGTAGCTGTCTTTCCTTTTGTGAAATGGACAGAAACGCGGGTTCCTCACGTTCCCAGTGCCCAGTTTCCAGCTTCACAGCTCGGGGACTGATCCTGAAAACCTATGGCTGGGGCCTCAGCACGTCATGCAGGTTATTTTGGGTGTTGCTGGGTTTTGCTGAGGTGAGTGTTTTCTGGTCAATAAAGACAAGTTATTTTGGGCCACCATAATTGTGAGTTAACAGGTGGTTTGTGTGTGAAACGTTTAATTTACTGGCTGTGTAGTCTGTTGACTTTGGATGAGGCTAGAAACAGTTCTATACAAGTTTCCCAAAATGATGGGCCTTGGTGCCGATCTTGTCACTGTTTTGGGCAGATGCACTTTCCCAAGGCTGGCTGGATTCTAGCAGGGCGGGCTCAAGGAAGGAACCGCAGTGTCCAGGTTTGGTGTTGTATGCGAAGGGCTCTACAGGGGTTGAGTAACTTATAGGTGCAGTAGCCCCCTTCTTCAGGAGAGATGCATCCTTAGACATCCATGAGATGCCTGAAACCTATGTATACTATATGTTTTTTTCTGTATAAATGTATGTATGATAAAGTGTAATATATAAATTGGGCACAAGAGATTAACAACAATACTGATGATAAGATAGAAGTGTAACAATATAGCGGCATCCTTCCTCTTGCACGTTGGGGTCATTATTAAGTGCAGTAAGCGTTACTCAAGCACAGGCGCTGAGACCCTGCCACAGTCGGCCTGCTAACCAGGCCTGCTGTGAGGTCGCGCCCAGGTGGGAGCAAGACAACACATATCTCCTGGTGCATGGGATTTCATCAGAGTACACAGAAGGCTGCACGGTGTAGAACTGATGAGTTGTTCATTTCTGGAATTGTTCAGTTCATGTTTTCAAACTGAGATTGATAATGGGTACCGAGGAAGGAGAAACCTGAGCTGAGGGGATGTAAGGACTCTTATCACGTGTGTCTCAGGGGAGCACGTGGTGTGGTTACTAGTCACTTCTCTGTGCTGTGTTCGCTTTATGATATATGAGTGATTATTTTGTGATTTCCTAAATTATTTGGAACAAGAAATTAGGAGAGAATCTTGTCAATATTTTAAAAATATATTATGTTTGATTTGCTATTCCTGACCCAGGTAACTGAATAAGTCATCTTTACAATCTTTGCTATGCATTCCGTCCCAACTTTAGGAAATGTATATAAATAATTAATTAGGCAAAAGTAATCACCTTGGCAGGGCTGAAGCTACAGGTGGAGTCACTGGTGTGGAGTATGAGACAGGTCATCCTTGGAGGCTCAGACTCAACTCTGTCTTCCAGGTAACTTCCAGAAGCCTCTCTTGATAGCATCACACAGCCTTTTGGATGCTGAGAGTTTGGAATCCCTTTGTCACTTCTCATTCATTTTGGGGTGTCTTGGGACCCCATTTTGCTTTCGCCTCTGTGATGCTCCACCTCTTCCCAGACCCCTGGGCCCCTGCTCTGCTCAGCTCCACCCCCCCAATATTATTTCTTTTCATCTTGTTTTTGGCATATTTTACAAACATTTGGAATGTGTTTTGTTTCTATGAGTAATTTACTCATTCTGTCTTTCTCAAACAGTTCTGTTATAGTTTCCACAAGTAATTACTTCAGCTCTTCTTTCATCTAGAGGAAAGTGTCACTTTTAACTTGAGGGCATTTGGGGGTAACGTCCCATAAATGAGACATGTGTGAAGAGCATAGAGATGGGAAATGGGATCTGATACTTTTAAAAGGAGGAAAATACCCCTACTTTTTGAGAGCAAGGACAGAGTGGGAGCCTTAAAGCTGGCCCATTCCAACTGGCCCATTCCTTAGCTCCAGTGCCGGTTGTTGGAAAGTTACTGCCTTTGAAGTAGGGAGGGAATAGGTTTTAGTGAGATGAGGGAAGAAGCCACATGAGGCTGAAGAGCTTAAATGTGGACGATGCTGAGTGACAGCTCAGCTAGGTGAGAAAGAGCCGCTGGCCAGGGACCTGGCAAGGACTGTAGGACAGCTGCCTGCTGCAGGGCAGACCGCAACCCCCTTGCCACCTGGGACCATGAGAGACTTGTGGTCCTTGTACCCCACCCAGATCCCTGAACCAGAAACCTGTGGCAGGGTCCTGGGAGGTGATTGGATAGTTTCTCATGCCCTCCAGGGGATGCTGATGCAGGTCACGTGTGAGAACCATGGTTCTCAGAGTCTGTGGCCAGCTGGCCAGCCAGGCCCTGTGGCCAGGAATGTTCATTGAGGGCCACCTCTGTGCCCTGCTGGCTCCCCCACCAAGGCCATGTCCTTTAATTTTCACTGAGACTTTGGAGAGAGGAATCCAGTTTTATGGGTGAGGAGTTTGGAGTTCGGAGGTGTGTGTTCACTCGGGCCCTGAGGCTTGTGCTGAGCAGGAGAGAGTGGTGTGGGCATCCTGAGCCAGGCTGCTGGAGGAGACCTCGGGAGGCAGCAAGGGCTGGCCTGGTCCTCACAGGAAGATGAGCACTTTCCAGAGGGAAGAGAAGATGTGTTCTGAAACCTACATTTAACATAGCCGATCTTGTGGAATAGCCAGCCCTTAGAGGCTGTGTAAGAACTTATAGCCCCCAGGGGTCTCTTCTCTGGATGCCTAAGAGGCTCTGTCTCCTGGTTCTCCGTCTGTCCCCTGCAGCTCTCGTGAGCTGCTTCACAGAGTCACTGCCCCTGAAAGGAGGAAAGGTTCTGAGCCTGGGTGGGGCCTCCGCCTTCCCTGACAGTTGAAACGGGGTAGGCTGGAAGGGAAACAAGATGTTGTGAGTTAAAAGTAAGGTCCATTTCCTTATATTCACAGCCAAATTATGCATTAAGTGCCCTGAAAACTCCTTTTTCTACCAAGCATCTTGAAATACTGGATTTTATATACTGGACATCATTTTAAATGAAATTGTGTCACATAGAGAGTAAGGAGGAAATCATAAAATGGAAGCATGAGGGCGCGCTGGTGGGCCTCGGGCTCCAAAGGAGAGTGAGGCTGGTCTCAGTACCCAGGGGCCTGTGCTGGGAGGTGCAGACGAGGCACTGGACCTGTCCAGCGGCAGAGGCTGGAACCCTCAACAAGCAGCAGCCCCCACACAGGGAGAAGCCGTGGAGGGAAAAACCTCAGGGAAAAACCTCGAAAGTGACACATCTCTAGACGAACCATTCAGAAGAGAAAAAGGTTATAATAGGCTCAGTTCAGCTGGAACATTCTGGTATACTGGTGAGCCAGCCAGCCCTGTGGGCAGGGCACCACGTGAGTCCAAGAAGCCTGGATGCCGAGCTGGGAGCCATGGGCTGACCAGCTGGAAATGACCTGCCGCTTTGCTAGGTGATTCTGGGCTGGAAAACTCCAGCTTTAAGGAAGTAAAAGGACAGAACTGTCCAAGATAAAAATGTTACAATCCACGTTAAAACAAAAAGCAAGAAGTTTCTTTTTTATTGTTTCAGTATTTCTTAAAAAGGCCTGATAAAATCTTGTATTACACATGAACAGTGATGACGTTGTTTGTCACCATCGACCTCACCCGTGTGGAACAAAGGAAGGTGGGCCGAGGCCTGAAGATGAGAACCGTCAAGGGGGCACTTTGGGGCAATTGAGGTGGGCCTGGCACAGGGATGGGCACTGGGCTGTCTGGCTTTACAGAGTGGCATTCCAGGTCATCGTCTCTGAGATTATGTCACGACAGAGGTGAGGCTCTGATGTCTGGCTTCTCAGATTTTGTCAAAGAGTGACTCTTTTCTATTACTGAATACTAAAAACCTTAATGGTTTCATCAGTCATATCACAGTGTGGCTGCCGTGATGAGGCCTTCCTGGCTGGGCCAGAGGCCTCGGGCCCCAGACATCCTCAGCGTCTGCAGGGTGAGGCCACACACTTGGGTCAGGCAAGAGCATGGCCTGACCCCTTTTCTTTCCCTTATAATCCATGAAGAATCTATTTTATTTCAAATTTAAATCACAGTGACTTTCAAAGGGGATGCAAGGCAGTTTTTTGGGAGTATGAGTACTATCCAAATTATAAAAATCCAGAAAAAGGAATAAATTTTATTATAAGTGATTGGAAATAAAAACGTATTAATTAATGCTATTTTAAAAACCCAAATTTTCCTTAAATGGCTAAAAATAGACACTAGGAGAGCTCAGAAAGGGATGGAAAGGGGAAGAACTGGGGGGAGAAGGGGAGATCCCTGCAGAAGTAGAAATAAAGACACAACTGATCCTGACCTTAGAACCAAGGCAAAAGGGGTCAGAGGACATGGGGTCAGAAAGCCTCATTCATTTAGTAAGCCTGAGATTAATAACCAAATAGTGTATCGGAAGTTGAGTAGAAGTCGGCCACATACTTCGTGCTCCGGAGCTGTGAAGTCTGCAGAGGAAGCGGCCTGCTCGTGACTGCCCCACCATGCCAGGCCCGACGCATGGTCAAGATGAGTTCGAGTCCTTTGGCAAGCCCCTGAAGGTCCAGTTTTCTGAGGTGTTGATTCAGTAATTCTTGTGTTTTAATATACTAGTCAACCTAGAGACTGGGTTTGCATTTTGAGGATGAAAACTAACAGATTAGCTTTGTTCTCTCCAGGGGCTGCCGTCCCACATCCTCTGTACTTCCCACCCCCTTCAAAGGTGAAGCCAAAGAAACGTTTAAGAATGGACAGATGATACGTCCTCAAGAAGTAGTTTCAAATGTAATGAAGTGCTCAGACAAGTGGAACAAAGATTTGTTCATGTGAGAACATAAGAGAAAATCTTTTGGCTTAGAAAAATTTAAATGCAGATGTTTGCAGTAAGATTGATGGTAGATTTTTGTTGTTGTTAAAGAACCTTAATTTCACACTTGCCTAACAAGTGATTTTGTCTTTTTTTAATTGTGAATGGACTTGCCTCTTTCATGAGCCTGGCAGAGTATGTTTCTATAACACAAACCCTCAGGGGTAGGTGAAAGGTGAAATAATTTGTGGGCTGGGGCTTTTTTTTATAATTGACAAAATAGAAATAATGATATCCATACTGCAGGGACATGTGGATTAAATAAAGAGGGAGGTAATTATTATCCATTTGAACAGTGCAGAATTCAAAACCCAGCTACCATTATGTGGCTTTCAAATAATACACTGTCTGATAGTAACAAGCCAATAGTCTAATATTGCAGACTAGTCTTAAAAGTCATGACATCAGCATAGGAGAGGATTCCGATTTACCTACTCGCTAAAAAGGGCACATTAAAAACAAAATTTCAGGGAGGCTGCACTGAGTCTAAGCACCGTTACCCAAAGTAAGCGTTGTGGCTACAGAGCTACCCTATCCATGTGGAGCCTTAACCCCAGAAAGCAAACTTCTGTCTCTGTGCCCAGGGAACCCAGCCACACCCAGGGCTGCTGTGGTCAGGCTTTCTGCTCCACGGTAATTGAACGGTGATGGTCACGTGCAAAGGCAGTGTCCTCCTACCATTGTTGGCATGACTTAAACACATGAAAAATAGCCAAGAATCACTAGACTGTATTTTTAATTCACAGGGGAGAGACAACAAATTTGTCAGAAGAACTTACTCCAGAGGAAGTAAAGTTAACTTGGGAAATAGCACAAAACTTTAAAATAAATGTTTTTAGTCATTGCCTCAGAAAATTTCAATAGATAATCACATACATAAAACAAGAACAGACTATTATTGAAAAATAAGCAAACCTCAAAATGTTCTTGGAAATTAATACATATCATAAACATGCACACTAAGACATAAATACAGTTTAGGATACGCACAGGTGAAGAAGAAAATCTTACCAGCATCTAGAGACAGGTTATATGTAGTTGGAAACCAGTCATGGTGGCACGTGGTTCTCATCTATAAGTTAAGATGCCAGAAAGGAGGACAGCCAGGAACACAGTATGGAAGAAGGAGGGTTGTCGTCTGAATCTCACTTGGATTTAGCCGTCCTGCCAGTTAAGGATGAACTAAATGGAGCCAACCTTCAGACACAGTTTAGCTTCAGGATATAATTCAAATAATGGAAAGTAAATCTAGGAAAGGAACGACAGCTCAGATGTCTCTTTCAAACTTAATAAAGTTAAAGTCTGTAAAGTTTGTGTGCAATATACTATGTTAAACTATTTTAAGTTGCACACGAACTTTATGTCCACCCTGTATAGCTTTAAAGATAATAGAAACACCATAATGTAAAATAAGTACATGTTTAAAATCAGGGGAAATTTAGACTTATATTAAACAAGACTCTTCAGTTCCAAGAAACAGAAATATGTCTTGGTCCTGTTATTTAAAATTGGTTTGTGTTTTTTTTTTTTTTTCTATTTTCCTATATTTTATTTCATTTATGTTTTTATTTCAGGTTTATTGAGGGTACAAACAACCAAATCACAATATTTGAATTTGTTAGGTAGAGTCCTCTCATAGCTATGTCCTGCACCCACAAGGTTTGTGTATGTTTGTTAAGGTCACATAACTGGCATTTCCAAGAGACAAATCTTTATGGTCGAGCCCAGGAGCTGACTGACACACTGTCTTGCTGCTGTGTTCCTCTCAGCCAGCGGACATGCTCTCACAGTCTGTTTATTCCAGCCCAGTAAGACCACCTTTTATAGTAGGTCTGGTGGAGGGTTTGGTTGGTCCAGCTTTTAAGACCCAGGCCCATCTTTGGCTCTGTTGTTGTATCTGTGGGTTCACAATGACCAGATTTAGTTTCACCTTACTCCTGTCCTGTGGCCAGGCATAGTTAGGGGCAGGTGGACCACCCAGATAATGAGAAATAGGCATTTCCTGCGGAATTCATTTAACACAAATGGGCAGAGAGAGATGGTGCTGGCCAGATGAAAGCAGCGGCCATTCCCCGTATGTTTCTGAAAGAAGGCAGTTGGAACACAGCTCCATCTTACAATGGGATAAGTCAGGATTTTTCTCTGCCCAGAGACACTACCAGGCACATTAGGATTCTGGGACTAGAGTTATGATTCATACTGCGAAGAAATAGGGGTTGATTGATACCAAGAATATGTTACTTGATTCTTAAGAGAATGAAGGCCTATTTTTAGATCCATAAATGCTTTTCAATCTTCATTATCTTCCTTCTTGAAAAGATGCGTAGCCGTGTATGTCTGGCAGCGCCTTGGAATCAGCTGGACGTCCTGTTCCCTTCATCGTGTAGTATCTTTGAGGGGCCCAGGGCTATGGAGCTTTCTGGCAAGCATATTAATATCAAGTACTAAATAAGGCTTACCAAACTGAAGAGGCTGCGACTCTGAAGAGGAGTGAATATTGGGGAAACTGTGCCTCTGGTTGGGGCTCCTAGTTGTGGCAGAATCCATATAATGCTGGTGGCGGAGAGTGTCTCAGAGGCTAACCCTGAACCCTGCCCTGAACGTGGGCACTAGTGTGCACACACAGACATAGCCACCTGCCCAACACGGGGCAGCGGGGATGCTAGCCACTCTGGAATCTGGCACTTCCCCTGCGGCCTTTCCTGCTTCTGTGCTTTTGCACGCTGTGATCCAGCTGGCCTTCTCTATCCGCCCAAATCACGCGAGTTTCAGCACTCAGCTCCATGGGGGCCTTTTTTTCTCTTAGAACGAGTGACCCTTCTTGTGTGTTTCAGTGGTGGTCTCCGTGTGCTCCACCGCCCCACCTGTTAAATTGCTTGAAGTACACAGTGTCCCTCAGTGGGAAGACCCTGAAGCATGCTTCCCTCTGGGAGAGCACAGGGCTTCCAAGGGAATCCATTTCCAGGTGCTCCAGTCTCCGTAGAGCTGATCTGCCAGAGGACTGGCAGCTGTGGCCGGCGTCATTCTAAGTCTCCATCCCCAGTGCCAGCTTTACAGATGCCCTTCTGCTCCCTCACAAAGACAGACATACCCTTACCTGTCAGGAAATTCCATGGGGTGCAGTCTACTTAGGTAGATAAACATTATTCCCAATACCAAATAAAAGAACCAATGGAAATACTGGTATGTTGGTACAAGGTTGAGCAGTAAATGACTCTAACAACTTGGTGAGAAACCTTTTGAATATCAGGTGGTTTTCCAATTTTTCTTTCCAACCAAATGACAAAGGACCTAATTGAGTTGTCAGATTACAGATTATGAAGCATAATTTTTGTGACAGATCAATTAAGTGATTTTTGACAAGTATCAGAGGAAAAGTTGTTTTTTTTTAAACAAATGGAATAATGTAACTAACAAAATTCTCTTAATTGGCCTCTTTTTACTTACGTGAACAAGGTTTTCTGGTGCTTAGATCTATAAGAATAAAAAACATGAATTTGTTCCAAACCCTACCTCATTCTAGCAATAAGTAATCCTCATTTATTTCATTATGAAATACATTTCCAATGTCATTTTAACTTTTTGTTTAACAAATGTCAGAGTTTCTGGAATATTTATGCAACTTTTTTTTTATTTCCTATTACTGTATTTTCCATGTATAATGTGCATTTTTTCTCCCAAATTTTTGAGAAAAAAAAATGAGGATTTACATTTTTCAGGGGTAGGACTAATTCCATATCTAAATACATATTTTAATTCTTTTATTTATGTTTATACATTAAAAGTGCAACTCTAGAAAGCAATAACAATATTTTTATGCAAAATAATACCTGGAGTGGGGTGAATCTGTTCTGCTGAACTTACAATGAACTTGAAACTTGGAATGAAAGCATTTTTGGCCAACAGAGAGCAACGTATTTCTGTTCATACACTTTAGACAGAAGCTAGCAATCTAGCCAATATTTGTATAGAAACTACTGGAAATTTTGGAAATGTCAAAATGGTTTTCATACACTGCAAACTTTAAGCTAACACTTATGAAATATGCTAAAGAGCTTGGCAACATAACCGCCGAGAGACACATAGGCCTCCTCCCACGGAGAGAGTCATCAGACTGTGGAGTCCACAGACGCAGACACAGAAAAGCACAACGTGGGGGAAACCGCACAGGGCTGACGGTGAGCAGGAGACGGAGACTTGGGTCCTGAAGTATATCAAACTGGGATCTCCATCTCAACTAAGATTATGTAAGAAGATGGTAAAGCATTGTACAAGAAAAAAACATGAATGATTTCTCAGGGACACCTGAAATGGTGCTGTGACGTTATGAAGAGAGAGAGTTGGATCACGAGTACACGAGCAAAACCTGACCCCAAGTTTCCAGCTGCCTGTGAGAACAATCAGTCTTTAAGAGACTTACAGCTTGGAGCTGTCCCAAATCGCCACTCACATTTGGTGTGCCACGCAGCAGAACTGTGGACCTCAGAGGAGAAAAAACGTGGCTGTTAAAACTAGTGGACATGAGAAAAACCTTCACTCTTGTTCTGGCCTGTTACGCAGATGGGACAAAGCTACCACATATAATCATCTTCTAAAAGAAAAATGTTTCCAAAAGAAAAGATGCCAAGCGGAATTACTATCAATGTGCATTACAAAGGATGGGTGAAGAAAGAAGGCATGAAAATCTCGTTTAACAAAATCTGGTCATGAAGGCCTGGAAGATGACTTAAAAAAACAGCTTTGCTTATTGTGATCACTTCAAAGCCCATGTTTACACAAAAGCAATCACAGTGGGCTTAAAAACCCAACCTGTGGAGGTACCTGGTGGGCTCACCAGCCACCTGCAACCTCTTGATGTGTCAGTAAACAAGCCCTTTCAGGTCCTAATGAAGAAAGAGTTGATGCAGTGGGTCCAGTCGGTCATGATTTTACACCTAGGAGCAGACTCAAGAAAGCATCCAACTCCCAGGTTGGTAATTGGATCCTGAGATTGTGGAATGGTGTCAAGAAGGAAGTTGTCATGAAATCGGTTAAAAAATGTGACATCATCAGTGCTGTGGATGGAATTGAGGACGGTGAAATTTGTCAGGAGAGGAAAGTGCCTCTTCAGAAGACACCAGGAATGTAGAAATTGGGGAGGATGCTTCTGACACAGACAGTGATGCTCTGGGCCTCCCATGATAGATACATGTAGTAAATTAGTTCAGTCCATAAAACTTCTTGTACCTTGGATCTGTTCTTGTGTTTTGTAATTATTTGTTACATAAAATTTCTTGTATCACAGTATGTTTTTTAAAATGCTAAAATTTCATTCTAATAGAAAAAACAAGTATCTACAGGAACAAATAAAACTTTGAATTAAACAATTGATGTCGGAGGCAGGCGGCAGGCTGGATTCTTTATGGACTTTATGGCTTTATGCTAGAGGACTGGTGTAAAGTCTCTTGTTTTTTCCAGGGCCATCTCCCTGTTGACTACCATCCCAGGTCAGTGTCCACCGGACTCCCGACAAATTAAAAAGAAAGATTTGACTTTTTTCCTGAAAGTTTTTTCCTGAAAAAATGTGGATACACATTATACACGGGAGCTCATTATATACAGAATATCATGGTAATTATCACAATGACAAGAGTATAAAAAGGGTTTAATACTGCTGCCTTCTGGTGAGAGGCAATAAAAAAATCAATTTAAATTTATATACATATTTTATGAAGAATCTTGATTAAAAACTCTCAAACACAATGTATGTTCAATTAGGATGAGACTCTGTTGGTAGAACAGGAGGAAGTTTACAGGGGAAAGAGCCGTGCCCTGCACTCTGCCTGCTGAAGGAAGAATCGGTCACTCACTTTTACATGGAGGGTGTGAGACATGAAGAGTCTAATATACCCAGATTCTTTTATTTTATCTTTAAAATAAACATCTACTTTAAAAATATTAGTATTTACAACTCAGTCTTTCAAGTAAAGTTTATATCTGTTCTGATCAACTGAACTAGTGATGGAAATTTTCAGATGTCAGTTAAAAAGAGAAAGGTACATGGTTGTTCAAAATTACTTGAGTTATGTATACAAAATTTAATGAAATGCACCCGGTAAGTTTGTGCTCCTCATTCAGGAACACTTTATTTTATTCCCAGGGCCTAGAAATAGAGAACTTAATCATTGTAGGCTGGAGATGAGGGATGAGCCTTGCTTGTCGGCTGTGAGCACTGTCCGGAAACCACAGCCGTCAATGTGGAGTAGGGAGGTATTTTGTCTTCCTTTGAAACATTTTGTCTAAGCCGCATAAACTTGGTGAAAATTGCCTCTTGAGAAATTGCCTTTCTTAACCACAAAAAAGTAATATCATAGGATATAAGGTCTTTAATCCACATTTAATAAAACAACAATAAAAATGAATCCATTACAAAAGTACTTGGAAATACTTTATTTATATGTAATGATGAAATTTTCTTTGCAGACTTTGTAAAAATAAAACTCAAACGAACTAGTACCAAACTGAGAAAGATTGCATCCAATGTGAGGAGCTAGTAGTAGCCCTACATTAGCATTTTCTCCTTTATACTTGAGTTGGAGAATTTGCCAAAGCTCTCATTTAGAGACACATTATGGCATTAGAACTATATTGTGGGATTATATTAATATAATTTAGGTGGAGGACAATGGAGGGTTAATATTCTGTACTTAAGCTCTGTGGCTATTCATTTGGAGGAACATTTAATCATGAATTTATAATAGGTTTCTGCTGAAGACAAATTAAGTACGTTTTGTCACATTTGAAAAAATTCTGCAAAATAATTTTTTTAGTTCAAAACATTGTTCATGCCTTAAAAGAAAAGCAAAGTTGCCCATGTATTAATCAACTCAAAAATAATGACTTACACTCTTAGGGAAGACAAAATAGCAGAAAGGATGAAGGGGACGTCATGTTCCTTGTCAGATTCCTAATTAGTCACCAGTCAGTTGTCAAACAGGTGTTTATATCTTTTATTTTTATTTGGAATGTCAAAAGCTGATACAATTCTAGGTCTAGAAGGGATTTTTATAGTTTACTAGAACCAACTTGTTTATTTTACAGAAAGGGGAGAGGATCGTTTTGAGTTCAGAGGGGAGCTGGGCTGGACTGTGGGGTTGGGACTCCTAATTCAGTCCGCCTCATTCTGCTGGTGCTCCTGGGTTTCAGGTTGGCCCTGGATCCACTGGCCCTGTGAAGCACCTCGGGGGGCTGTGTGAAGGGTGAGAAATAGGACCCACAGGGGCCTGAAGAGGGACAGGATATGGGCTGCCACCCTTGTCAAGCAAAGTGGCTCTAAGGTTTTCTTTTGTGATCTGAGTTTCCATTTAGAATTGGTAAAGAAAGAAAGTCTCCTGTACCATGATCTAATTCGAGAATTATCAACAGTCATGGGGTTTATCATTGGAACCACCAAAAGGAGAAAAGAGATTTGGGCAGTGCGGGGCCAGTTACATGGGTATGCCTGATTCCAGACACAGGGTTCTCACACGGAGTGCTGACCGCGGGGTGCTGACTGCAGGAAGGAGTGACTGGAACTCACCAGAAATCCAACACCAACCCAGGTTGGCGCCTCACAGGAGTATCTGTTCCTCTTTTCAGACCTGTGCTGTCTTTGACCGCTCACCTGAAGCCTCTCTCATAAGCTGCTCGCCCAGCTCCCCTGCTCAGCCTGTGCTCACTGGGCCCCAGGCAGCCGCTGGGCTCAGGCGCTAGTGGTGTGGGGACTCCAGCTTCTCTTCCAGCTCTTTCCAGTCCAGCTGTCAGGTCAGGAAGGCTTGTTGGGGATGTATTCTGAGCTGGGTTCAGGCATCCCTTGTGAAAAGTTGGCCCCATCTTCCCTGCTAAGGTCCCACCCTTGTGGCAGGAGGGCCCACACCCGTGTTCCTGCTGTGTATGGCGGGAGGGCCCCCACACCCGTGTTTCCGCTGCGTTTGGTGGGAGGGCCCCACACCTGTGTTTCCGCTGCGTGCTGCGTGTATGCAAGTGGCCTTTCCATTCCTGGGCGACTCCCTCCCTCATCTCTGCTAAACCCCTGACAGCAGGGCCGCGACTGACCTGCCCAGCTCTTGGTGTAGATGGAGCCACACGGCCATGGGAGTGGGGGTTGGAGGGGCTCATCTGAGCAAGGGAGCTCTGGTGACAGCTCTTGGGGTTAGGTGTTTTCCAGATGGCGTCACACATGTGTGCTGAACATGGGACTTCTCAGTTGCCTTCATTTAGACCACCAACTCTTAACCTTTTTTTTTTTGTTGTTGTTGCTTTGTACTTTCTGAGGGATAGCTAAAAAGCGTAGATGAGCACCCCCATCTTATGAGTGGATAGAAAAGTGCTGGAGGCAGGGTTGGAGTCCCCTCACATTGATGCCTTCTGATCCCCCAAGGTGTCTGTGCCAGGCTAACCTCCTTGCCTGGTGCCCCCAAAGCCTTCATGGGGCAGGTGAGAGGATGGCTGAGGGCAGATTTCTTAAGGCTGCCTTACGCTCCAGTGATACCTACAGGGGATTGGGGGGGGGCACCAGCCTGGACAAGCGTCTCCATAGTATTTGGTGCCCGCTGTGTACCAACCTCCCTTGCACCTGCCTCCCCCCTTTGCCTCTGGAAGGGCACCAAGAGTTGGCAGGACTGTCAGGCATTGTCATTCTTTGTGTACACATCTGTCCCTGCAAAAACTGTGAATTGCCAGAGACTTGGATTGAAGTCTGTATCCCCAGGTCCAGTCTTGGGGACCATCAGGGCAGGGTTGGAGTCCCCGCACAGTGCCCTAAAGAGAGGAGAGGAGAAAGTACCCAATGTACTGAGCCCTAATATGAAACTAATTTATAGCTTTCATACAGAGGCTGTAACCCAATCTCAGTACAAGAATATGGGGAAGGGGGCAAGGGAGGGGAGGTAGGGTGGAGGAAGGGTGATTGGTGGGTCCACACCTAGGGTGCATCTTGGAAGGGTGCAGGTGAAGTTTACTAAGTGAAGAGTATAAGGGTTTGAACACAATAATTAAGAAAATGCTAGGAAGGCTATGTTAACCAGTTCGGTGAAAATATTTCAGACTGTATATGGAACCAGCACATTGTACCTCATGATTGCATTATTGTACACAGCTATGATCGAATAAAAAAAGAGAGAGAGAGAGAGGAGACCTGACGGTGACATTCCACCCTCCCTCGTCAAAACCTCCAGCGTCATCCCCCGCCTGCCAGGACACAGCACTGTGCCAGGATTGGGATCCAGGTCTCTGTGACCTGAAAGCTGCAAGCAGTTTTTCACTACATCGAGCTGTTTGTTTACACACAGACTAAAAAAAAATGTTGGTTTTATTGTTCAGTGATGATGGCAAGAGGGAAGGGGAGAGAGGAGTGGTGGGAACAGGGAGTGCCCTGTGGCTGCAGCAGTGGATCAGCTGTCTGAAGTGGGCGTGGCCGCGGTTTGCCATCATGGGGCTGATGTGCACACTGCGGCAGGGGACAGTGGCCAGCCATCCCTGGTGGGGCAGCTTATCAGCTTATCAACCCTCGCAGAAAGAGCTTTGGGCTGTCTGAAGTGTTGGGCGGGGTTTCTTCTCCATATTTGTCCTTTAAGAGTCTTGCAGCCAAAGCTGGGAGGACTGGTGGCGGCTCCTGCCGACCAGCGCTCGCTGCATTCAGCGTGTCACCTGCGCCTCTGTGCTTCTCTGAACAATTTCTCCTTTTCCTTCTATTCTTTTCTGCTGAACTCCTCTGTGAAATGTATGTTCTTTTGCTCTTTTGTTTGTTTTATTGTTCGGGATCTCAACTAAACCAAAACAAAAGAAAGAAGGGATTTTCACTTCCCAGTCAGTGAGTGGTTACATGGAGTGTGTTCTCAGAGGCGACCAGACGTTTGTCTGCTCTGGCCATCCAGTAACAACTCAGCAGAAGAGTGATTTTAAGACAAAATACACTGGGACAGCAACAAAACAAGGTCCTCAGTCCTACACTGTCATAAACAGTGCTTAGGCATATGTCTCCAATTATCGTGAAGTTTAAAATCGATTTCTGCATTAAAAAACAACTCTGGTGTACATCTGTCCTAGAGTTGTATACTTTAGTCTTTCAAACTCCAGCTCTTGCATAGAGCTTTCTGTGTCTTTAGAGAACCTGGAAAGTCAGACTGTAAGAAAATACATTGTGACTTCCTCTCTGCACTCAGTGTGTCCCCAGCGGCCAGACGGCCGTGCGTGTTCCATGGCCGATCACACTGAGTGCTCTGGGGCCAGGGAGTCCCCACCAAGGACACCTGTCTCTTGGAGGAAAATTGAGGGGGAGCCAGAAGCTGAAAGAGGAGAGAGTCCAGTTTCAAATGTAACTGGAGCATTTGTCAGAGGTTTCCAAACCAGTATTCTTTATTTCTAAGTTTGTTTATATGTCTAAAAACTCTGTTCTTAATGTTTTCTAAAACAAGTTCAGTTACACTGAAAGTCAGACTGGAAACCATTGCATTTATCATTACTCTGAATTTTTAAATGCCCATAGTGTTAGAGAGGATACAAATTTAATAAGGCTAATTAAGCAAATACTAATGAGTGAGCAAAAAATTTGCTCTCAATCGTACATACACATCTGGCCTCTTCTGAGTTAAAAGGTTTGGGGAAGAAGCAGTTATGTTTGAATGAGGATCTTTCCTCATTTTTAACACCCTGAATCTCAAATTTTAGAGGAGTCAGATAAACTGATGCTGACTTGTTAACCAGTGTGGAAGCCAAGTGATTTGGGCTGACCTGTCCTTGCCGTGTTTTGTCCAGTGAGCCTGCCCCTGGGACCCAGCAGCCATGGCAGCCCGGACGGAGCACCAAAGGTCCTGTCTGAGGCCGAGGAGACAGTGTCTGTCAGCAGCTGCTTCGCATCAGAAGACACGACCGAGGACTCGGGAGTGATGAGCTCCCCCTCCGATATTGTCTCTCTGGATTCTCAACATGACAGCGTGAAATCCAAAGACAAGTGGGCCACAGATCAGGAGGACTGCAGTGACCAGGACCTTGTTGGTACCCCAGAACTGGATCCCCAAAAGAGCCCCTGCTGGGAGAGGAATGGCTGTGAGAACCTGCATTTGAGGTGAGTTGTGGGACTGGCGGTAAGGGCAGCCACGTGCAGCCACATCCCTGTCCCCCAGGGTCCTCCGTAGACGTCTCCACACTCTGATGTGGGGTTTGTAATCCACAGTGTGTCTTTGTGCTGCTTATAGGGGGGCAGGTACTTGTACAGGCTGTATCTAGTGCCTCACTTGTTTTGACTCTTGACGTAAGTGGTACCATACTCCGAGTGTTCTTTCCTGCTCAACATTCTTTTTAAGATTTATCCACAATGACGCCTGGGTTGTTCATCCACGTATCTGTCCATTTTCCTTTTAATGGACATTTAGGTCATTCCAATTTTTTAGGACTTAGAAACAATGAGCAAGTTTTATATATGTCACTGTTTACATGTAGAAAGCTTTCTAGAAGAGAGATTATTAGACATCGGAAAGATTCATCTTCCACTTTGTGGAATGTTGACAAATTGCTGGCAAACACTTGTCCATTTGATAGGCCGTCTGACTGGCGCCTGCAGCCACGTCCCATCAGGCCACATACCCCCGGGTTGAAGATTAGTGACATGTTAGCTCTGCCAGTCCTTCAGGCATCAGAGGGCATCTCCTGTAGCTTCAGTTTTCAATCCTGATTAGGAGGGACTAGCATCTTGCCCTATGCCGATTAGCAGTTCTGGTCTCTTTATGAGTTGTGTTTTCACTGCCTTTGCATCATTTGCACATGGAGAGTCTCCCAAGTCTGTGGCTTAAATTCAATTTTGTTTGCTTTTACTGTACAATGATTTCCTTTTAATGTAACATCATTTAATTTTTCCTTTTTCTCCTGAAATGTATGTGATGCATGTTTAAGAGATCCTTCCTTGGCTCAGCATCCATGCTCAGTGGTTAGGGCTCTGGCCACATGCACTGGAGCTGGTGGGTTCGAACTTGGCCTGGGCTTGCTAAATAACAATGACAACAAGAACAAAAAATATTCAGGCATTGTGGTAGGTGCCTGTAGTCTCAGCTACTTGGGAGCCTGAGGCGAGAGAATCGCTTAAACCCAAGAGTTTGAGGTTGTTCTCAAAAAAAAAAAAAAGAGAGAGAGAGAGAGAAATTCTTCCCCCACCCTAAAGGATTAAAGATAGCCTGAATTTCCTGTAAAACTTTTAGTGTTATTTTCTCACGTTTGCACTCTCCCTTACTTGGGGTTTATTTTCAAATGTTGTGTGAAGAAAGAACCTATTTTTTCCCACTGATGGCTTCTTCCACCTTGGTTGTATATCAGGTTTCTGTGTGTGCATTTGTCTGTTTCAACACTTTTTCCACAACACTGGTTTATGTGTCTAACCCCCACACTGTTGTGATTCCTTTTATACTTTTACATAGAAAGACATGTTAATTCACATTAACCTGTTAATTATTTGTACCTTTTATTTTCTTGAGACTGAGTCTCACTCTATCCCCTGGGTAGAGTGCTGTGGCATCACAGCTCAGAGCAACCTCAAATACTTGGGCTGAAGTGATCCTCCTGCCTCAGCTTCCCAAGTAGCTGGGACTACAGGTGCTCACCATGACACCCAGCTATTTTTTTGGAGACAGGGATCTTGCCCTTGTTCAGGCTGATCTCAAAACTCCTGAGTTCAAGCAGTCCACTTGCCTCAGCCTCCCATAGTGCTAAGGTTACAAGCATGAGCCACCATGCCTGGTCCTATTTGTACCTTTTAGATAACTTTAAAAACTAATCAAATAACATTGTATAAAGTATAATCGAAATAAGGTAAAGTAACAAAAGAAATAGTTCATAGGTCCGTTACTGAAATGAATGCTTTTAAATTTTTCATGTTTTGTTCTGACTCTATCTGTATGAATCCCTAGCCCTTTATCTGGTTAATGCAATGGTATTGTCACTAATATTTTATTTAGTTTTCTTTGTATCTAACAGTTTACATAAACACGTTCCCACTTTATTATATGCACTCCCTAATTTTAAAGTGTAGCTCTGCAATTCTAAGGACAACACCAAGGCCAAGTTGATATTTCAGCAGAAAGGAAATTATTAAATAGAAGACAGCAAGTGGTTTCTTTCTACCTCCACTCCACGCATTATACGTATAACTGGGGTTGGGCTATGTTGTTTGCATCTGTGAGAGCAGAGAAATATTAAGGCATTTCCCTGTTATCATTTAACATAAAGAAAAATTGCTTTCTACTGAAATCTCCAGGTCTGCTCTGCTAGTTTGCAGCGGGGTTGTATATGTTTGAGCTCAGCATCTGAAACTAATCAGACACATTTAGTGCCGCACCCTTTGGGACACGGCCCATGAGACTCAGAGTTTACTCCGCTGGGCTGACCCTCGATGTGCAGTATCGGTGATTTCTATCCAAATATGGGAGTTAATGTTGACTGTGGCCACAGCCAGGATAATCATTGAGTCTTTGGAACCTGACGCTTTATCCAAACAGGGAACAGGGCATGTTTTTCTGTCCTCCTCTCTGGGGTGCCACTGAATTGGAGAGTGGTAAGGTAGGGAGTTGTCATGTGTCTACAAAATGCCTGGCGCGGCAGGACGCTGGGCACATTGCAGAGCTAAGTAGTATCGACTGTGGGAACTGCTGCTGTCGGCTTAGAGGATGGGGACAGTGCATCAAGGGTGAAGATGATCTCTGAGCCCCTCAGCCCTGCCTGTCTTCTAAGTTATTTGCCAAAGAGTTGGGATCAACTCTACCCTGTCATTTAGTGATGTTACCGGAATTTCTTTCTTCAGTAGGTCCTTGGTCTTGAGGATTCGAAGATTAAACCCACAGACCACAGACGAGTGGTAAGATAGAATTTATTAGACAGAAAGGAATGCAGAAGAGGTAAAAAGCACCAGAACTTCTGGCAGAGGAAAAGACCCTGTATCAGTGACTACAGTTATTTTTTTTTCTTTTTCATGGAATGAATATAGTTTTGGGCCTTTTTGGTTTTTGTTTAACAAGAATTAACTGACAAATTAGGCACACTCAAATTTCACCAAGGTATATTACATATTTATTTCCAAATACGTAATTGTTAACAAATTTTGGGTTTACTTAAAATCAGTGCCTGTGGTGCAAAGGAGAGGTTGCATACGTGGGTGCTCAGGGGCCAGGCGGGAGCCAGGTGAGAACGAGGGAGGACACAGGTGACAGCCTCGGGGGTGGCAGAAGCTCCTGCTGCTCACGGATTACAGACCCCAGTAGGGCAGTTTTTGAAGAGAAGAAGGAAATACAAATTAGATTTTCATGTGAATTTTAAATGTTGGCAACCAGTTAAAACATTCGAGGTGAAAGTGAGCACATGAGCAGGCTAAAAGTGGCCTGCCCCAGACCTGCACCTCCTGAGGGGAAGCCGCCTTGCTCACTCCTGCAGAGAAAACAGTATTACCCTGCTTGCCTGTTCTCTCATTTTGGGATATAGTTGCAGCTACCCTGGTAATTACTGTACTATACTGCCAGAAAAAGATCTATTTGCACATAAATTTAGGAGGGTATCATAGCTTCCCTCTTAGGCCCAGTGAGATAATAAAAGATCTTACAAATTCTGCAGCATAGAAACTGCTTTACATGCATCTTCTGTGAGACGTCTCTTGACATTCTCTGGTGAGCTTGCTGATGGCACTCCTAGGGAAATATTGTCACGTATTGAACCCGGCACACTTAGAGCCTGTACAGAGATGTGCGGCTGTTCCGCGGACAGAGAAACTGCCTCTTTTGATGGAAATTGTGCATTCCAGGGGCAAGCTTTGTGCTCACATCTGAAGTAAACCACGTTGAGAGCCCGGGCAGCAGGCGGGCAGTGGGGGCTAGAGAAGGCAGGACTGGGCTTTGGACAGACAGAGAGCTATGGCAGGATGGAGCAGGCCCACCGCAGACATTCAGCAGAACCCACGTCTGTCCTCAGGGTCGTGGCTGCACTGTGGCCACCCACACAGGAACACTGTATCAGGACTCTGAGCAGCGGTGTCCCAGGATCAGACATTAGTGATCCAGAGAAGCAGGGGACCAGAGCAGGCTTCAGACAGCCCTCACTCCCAGGGAGGATGGGCAGCATGAGCGAAGGCCAGAGAGTGTCCTCACTCAGCAGGGAGAGCTCCCTTATCACTGTGCCCCGACAAACAGGCCCCGTGGCCCCTTGATAAAGTAGGGACGCTGGGCCTAGTCCCTGAGTCCAGCCTACTGGCTGTACACTGAATAATTCTGGTTGCTACAGCTCATCCTGAGGTGGCGAGTCGTGTTTCCAGAGCCGGTGTTCACCCTACATGGTGAACCCCAACAATCCAGGGTCAGGCTGTGAGGTGCCAGACCCCAGGGGTTAAGGCACAGCAGAAGTTACCCTTTGCCAGGAGTAGTAAAGGGTACTAGGCTGGGGGCGGATGCTGACAGGTGGTGAAGCTGTGCCTGCAGTCAGATGCCTGCAGCTTGGAGCCACTGAGCGCTGCAGTAAGGGTTGTTCAGCCATCGTCTTCCGTGCTGCAGACCAGCACATCCTGCTGCCCCTGTGACCTGGGTACTCCGTGAACACTGCTGGAGAACTGTGGTAGGACCCTCCATCAGCTGAAAAGACCCAAGTATGTGAGGTCTTCATAGCCAAGTTCTGGGTTCTTGGCTATTTCTCCTTTCTCCATACCCTAAAGTTCTAAGTCATCTAGGCTTCTTTGGCTAGCATCACCTGGGTTCCTACACTGACAAGTTGGCGGCAGTGCCTTTTCCTCAAGAGCCTGCCACCTGTCCAAGGAGAGCGCACAGTCCTCTGCTGTCTTACCACGCAGCAGGCACTGCTCTGGTTTCACGCAGGTGTGTGAGGCTGAGCCCGACTGCTGCCGCCGCTGCCCCCCTAACAGCAGTACTGGGCTCCATCCAATGCCCAGGAGGCCCACGAAGAAATACATGTCTTCTAAAATTGCAGCTGGGCATGCTTAGTGTTGTATGTGCTGCAATCTGAAAAGGATATGTTGTTTAGCGAGTCATTTGATTGGGTCCAATTATAATTTTTCACTGTAAAATATGTCTGTGCCTTCACTTCAAACCTGACCTTGTTGTAAGTGGAGACCCAAACTCCCAGAGTCTTCCTCTAAACTTAGTATAGCTGGAGAACAAACTATTTAAGGAAAAATTCAGCCTAGGGGCTTACCAGGAACAAGAGAAATTGCCCATGGTGATGGCCCCTCAATCTGGGGACACCAGGAGTGGCCCTCTGCACGGTCCTGTGTGCCTCAGGCACAGCTCCTCCTTGACAGGTTGCCCTGGGCCCGCACCGATTCACAGAGCTTTTCCCGGAGGCATCTTTTTGTGTTTGGCCCTGGCCGACACGCCCAGTGGAGACCAACTGGATGTGAAAATCACCTGGGGTTACCACAGCCCACGCTCACCTCCCAGTTCAGTTTTCTTGTCAGTGACTTTGAGATACATGGTGCCTCCACTGTAGAATAGTCTCTGGCACATCCCCTGCCTTTAAAAAGGCAACTGGTACTATTATTATTGTTGATGTTGTTCATTACAACAAGTAACTGAGGAAAGGGAGAAATTTAATTTGTTGGGAATCTTCATAATTCATATTTAGTTCTGATAATATTCTTCTGTAAACTACATCTTTGTTTGAAAAGGAATAATAGATGATAGGTGAATAAATGGGGCAGGGGGAGGGAGCAGGATGGCCCCCTCCTACTTTCGGGAGTGACAGTGGGCCTAGCAGTATTTCTAAAGCCCCAAAACCGAGAGTAGTCTTGCTATAATCAGGCCGTTTATCTATTTGGGTATAAATACCATGACACTCTAAGTTCTGAAGTTGCTTTTGGGAACTTCAGCTCTGCAGGAATGCTGTAAGGAGGAAATGAGAGATTGCATGTGTGGGTTTCAGGCTTTTTTATTTTCCATTTTGACAATAGGGCCAAGTTGAACTTGTATGCAGAGCCACCACTGGTAAAGGGCAAAGGTCTGCAGTGCAGGGGGACCTCCCTATGGTGCCTGCTGCCCCCACCCTCTTGTCAGCCAGTGGTGGGAAGGGTGGCTGGAGGTGTACTTGATGAGAGGCTGTTTGTCACCTGTAGCCTGGGGCTCAGAGAGCCCATGGCAGAGAGGCTGGGAAGAAGCCCTTACCAGGGAAGCCAGCCTCTGAAGCCCCGAAACTGGAAACAGCAGGAACTCAGTGGCCACAGGAGCATTTGGAAACTCTCAGTGCCACCCGAAGTTCCTGAAACTTCCAAGTACAGCCAGCCCCTCTCATAGGCAGGTTCCACATCTATAGATTCAGCCAACCGTGGATGTAGATATTTGAAAAAATTACTTACAAAATAACAATACTACAGTGGAAATAATACAAATAAGAATATAATGTAAGAACTCTTTACTTGGCATTCAGCTTGTATTAGGAACCATAAGGAATCCAGAGATGACTTAGATTACAGTCATGCCAGGCTTAATGATGGAAATAACGTTCAGAGAAGTGAGTCATGAGGTGATTTTCTTGTGCAAATACCAGCATGTACTCACGTTGCCTGCTGCATGCTCTGCTGGGGCCAGTGCTGTGCCCTCGTTCCTGGTTGGCGCAACTGTCCTTGTGCAGCACATGACTGCAGGGCACATGCACCCACGTTGTGTGCAGACACTGTGCCACTTTGTACAGAGCTGGAGCACCCCCCATGGGGCGTGCTCGAACACACCCCCTCCCCTCAGATACCACTGCATAAGAACTTTGTGATTATACGGGCATTGAGAAACACGTTATGTGTACTAGACGCCTAGAACCCTAATGCCTTGTAACTACCTTTACACAAGAGCATTTAAGACTCACAGAAGACCTTGGAGAGCCAAACATCCAGCACATTTGACCTTGGAGATCCACACATCCAGCTCATATTTGACCTTGGACAACCAGAGTCAGCACATGTCTGACCTTGGAGAGCCACAGTGAGTGTGTGTCTGACCTTGGAGAGCCACAGTGAGCACATGTCTTACCTTGGAGAGCCAGTCAGCATACGTCTGACCTTGGAGAGCCAGTCAGCACACGTCTGACCTTGGAGAACCACAGTCAGCACATGTCTGACCTTGGAGAACCACAGTCAGCACATGTCTGACCTTGGAGAACCATAGTCATCACGTGTCTGACCTTGGAGAACCACAGTCAGTGCATGTCTGACCTTGGAGAACCACAGTCATCACATGTCTGATCTTGGAGAGCCACAGTCAGAACATGTTTGACTGCTGAGCCCTTGGCAAGGGGCTGCTCCAAACTGAAATGTGTTATCAATGTAAAATATGTCCTGAGTCTGGTACAAGAGAAATAATTTTTATATTAATTATATGTAGAAATAACTAAAGTTAAATATAATTATTTGATTTATACTAATTTTACCTATATTTTTTTTTTACTTTTAAAAAATGTGACTATGAGATTTTAAATTATATGTGAGGCTCATATTACACTGGGTACCATTGTTCCAGAACTCTGAATCTTTACACAGTCACATTTACAAACTGAATGGGGGCCGAGCATACCCATAGCACATGTGACTGTCACCAACTGCACACTTCCCCAGGCTTCTGGCTTTAGTCTATCAAGTAATCATTCCGAAATTGCAGAGGCTGATTAGGTGGTTACTAGCATTGAATTTCTACCTAAAATCAACCTCTTCTTTTTCTTCCCCCTTTTTCGTTGATTCTACCATTGTAAACATTAAATTGTCCTAGCTTCATGAAAAAGATAAAATGACTTTATGTGCAATGAACTCGTCTTACAAATTTCAGTGGAGTCAGAGTCAGCCCTTTCTCTTGTTTTCTCATAGCTAACAAAAACTTCCTGCTTCTGCTAGAAGCGGGGCGTGGGGAAGCCCAGCACCCACACGTGCCCGGCAGGTGGGAACTCCTCACCCCTGACCCCAAGCATCGCAGGGTGCTGGACTCTAGGAGGTCTGGGCTTACTCTGGTCTGAAACTTGCTAGTGCTGTGTTTGTCCCTGATAGTTTATGTGGCAGTGGCCTGAATGTTACCATGTTCTCTGCAGAATCACCAGCTCCATGTGAGAAGGTAGCTCTGGTGATAGTCACTCTGCACATGCGAGCCTGAGATCGCAATGTCTGCCTGTGTTTGTTTGCTTTTTATTGTCTTGGTCTTAAGCCCAAACAGACTGTCAGTTATCAATAAGAAACATGTCTAAAAAGTGGGGTGTGTTGGGGATGGGGCTGAAGCCCTGGAGGAAGCACATCTGTGCAGGCCACTTTACACCCACAGAGCACATGCTTCTTGCAGACGGCTGAGTCTTCTGGGTACATACCTAGGGCTAAGCCCATAGGGAAGTGTCCTCCAAACCCAGGGACAAAGTACATAAGTCTGGTGGTTTTGCAAAAAGAGAAGAATGTCTATAATCCAATACCTTTTGGAGGGAAGAAAAGCAAATATCTCTAAACCTCTTCCCTGGTAGTTCCATTGGAAAGTAAAATTGATATGTTGCCCTTGGCTTTGGCTTTTGCTAGATAATCCATTCATGAAAACATCCAGGACTCAGAACACAGCCCTGTGTTGCATCAGGAGAAGAGCAAGCTGCAGGAGCCATTTACAGGCTTCACTTCTTGCCGTCCTCAGAGATTATTTGGAGCTTGGCGGCTTCCCAAAAAACACCACACCAGGACCTGGGCTGCTATGATGGCACCCTCCCTTGCTCCTCAATACATCCAAGGCCAGGGGCTCCTAGCACTGTGTCCACTCTCTCCTCCTGGGCAAGCAGGGCCCTGAGGAGCCAGCCCCACCCTGGAGTGCCAGGGAGCAAGGCCAGGGGAGGGGCGGAGAAGGGATATACCTGCAAAGCCTGCAACGGAGGCTGCAGGGCAGGAGAGGACAGGGATAGGAGGGAGTAACCCCGAGTGTGGGAGAGTATGGGTCCCAGACTTGAGAAAGCTGGCCTGGACTAGAGGACAGTTGGAAACCAGCTAAGATGCAGCCTTGGGCCCCCAGGACTGGGCTCTTGTTGGGTACCACAGGGCAGCTGAGGCCTGCGTCCAGTAGGAGGAAGATTTCAAAAGGCTGGCACGGGTCAGACCTTACCACACTGTTCCATTTACGTTTGTCAGGGGGATGCCACACACTGGACCTACCAAGGCATGTGACAGCAAAATTAAGTACATGCTGTGCACACTGTGAGAAAACTGCAAACTTCTTTGCAAAAAATAATTCCTAGTAACTAGAGGGCAAAAATATTCTTTTAAATTTTGATTATTAAAAATTCACTTTATCGGTTTGATGCCTGTAGCTCAGCAGCTAAGGTGCCGACCACATACACCGGGGCTGGCAGGTTTGAACCCAGGCCAGGCCTGCCAAACAAGGACAACTACAAAAAAAAATAGGGCATTGTGGTGGGCACCTGTAGTCCCAGCTACTCGGCAGGCTGAGGCAAGAGAATTGCTTAAGCCCTAGAATTTGAGGTTGCTGTGAGCTGTGACACTAGGGCACTCTACATAGTGAGATTCTGTCTCAAAAAAAAAAAAAAATTGCTTTATCATTCAAGCTAGATTGTACTAAAGCACCATTCTAAAGAAAAAGGATAAAACACTCTTACCCTGGTTTATCTTTTGCAGGAAAATCACACTGGCTGGTTAACTGTCTGGATTTCTTTTTTTTTTTTTTTTTGCTAAAGAAACATTTTGGAGGCCGGTAGTCTTAGTAACTCTCTCTCTCTCTTTTTTAAATTTTAAGTTACAATGAGGGTACAAACAACCAGGTCACAATATTTGAATTTGTTAAAGAGAGTCCCTCTTGTGCTTGTGTCCCACGCCCAAAAGGTGTGTCATACACCTGCCGTCTGGATTTCGGTCTCACCCCTGCCTATAAGGATTTGCTATTTTTATATCATCAGAATAATCCTGTACATGTGCGTTGACTTCCTCACCCAACGTGCCCGCTTAAACATGGATTCATGTTTCTGTGTAACATTTGTGACACCACAGACACTGATTTTAATGCCCCTTGACGTTCACACCGAAACTTGTAGAGTCCTTTACGTGAACACGATGAACACTCTTGTGTTTATATTTTTCCTTGTTTTGAATTACTTCCTAAAAGCAAATTATTAAAAGACAGATTGATGGGCCAAAATTCTTAGAAAGATAAAGTGACTTTTATCTACTTCTTGGTGTGTGTTTTCACATTGTCTTCCAGTTAAAACCAGGAGCAGCAAGTGTGGGTGATACGGACTCATCTCCTCTTCATCAGCTTGGTGGGATTTTTTTTTTTACTAGTTTAACATTTACAAAATGGTAGCATCAGTGGAACTTTTATCTTACATAATATTTTTTAATTTTTATTGATACTGTGTTCATTGTCTCCTAGAGTGATGTGCTCTTGCGTACTCTGAAGTAAAAATACTTACATGATTTTCTTTGGCTGAGATTTTTAAGCCTCTTAAACTTATAAGCATTTAAAGAGAGTTTCCCATTTCAAATTGTTACTTTATATAACACTTTCCATTTTTTCTCTGCCATACGTTTTATTAAGTACATAAATTGAAGTGTATTTAAACCATCACATTTCATGAAAGAAAAAAACACTTTAGTAAAGTGCATTCAGATAATTAAAGTCCTTGGCAAAAGCAGAAGAGAGACAGCCGAGGACCTCTCATGGTCCTTATTAATCGGTCCACATGCACACACATCTCCAGCCAGAGGCCTTTGTCTGGGTTGTCAGAGGACATTAGCTGAGACTAATCTGCAAGCCACTTCCTGGCTCCCAAATGGACATAGTCACCAAGCAAGAAAGACTCATTTATCAGAATAAAAACTTTGCTACGTGAGGATTGTACAAAACTTATTTCATGCATCATTATCTGGGCCTGATTAGCAATGATGGAGATTGGTCCTCAATTTGAACAAACAGTGGAAAACAAAGTTGAAAACAAACCTTCAGCTTTCACTGAAGATAGACAATTGCCATAGACATGTCTCTGTGTTTTCTGCACAATAGGAAAATAGAGGCAAGAGCCCCTTGCAAAGACAGCTTTCAAATTGTTTTGGCAGCAGCTGTCTCACAGATCCCATTGTTCCCGTGACACAAATCAGGCAAGATCCGGCTCTCCTGACCAGGCAGGTCAGCGTCCTCCTGGACGCCCTGTGCCGTGGGGGCCACGTGTGCCTCTTGGCCTCAGTCGAGACTGGTCTTCCCGAGCTCGGAAGCAGATGCCAGTGCGGCCTGGGCAGCTCTGCCAGTTCCTCTGAGAAGTTTTCTCTCTGTACAAGGACAATAGCAACACCACCAGACAAGTCGCCTATGAGAGTTGTAATGAGATCACTTGTGCAAAAGAGCCCTGTCCAGAGCCTGGCCGGACGGTCTCCTAGCAGACCCTGCTTCTGGGAGCTTCCTCCTGTGGGGTCTGATAGGAGGCAGTGGGATGTGCACAGGGCTGAGAGTGGGTGAGGTTATTGCATTTCTGTGGTATGATGTTTGTTGTCACCATCCCTGCTGTCTTTTTGTTCCCAGTTAAAGATCCCAGGGAGCACAGCTCTGCAGGTGGCATGTTCAGGCCCCCAAGGCACTATCCCCTCTATCACCAACCCCAGGCAAGGATTAAGTCAAAGTAAAGCTATAGAAAAGGAAAATACTGGAGAATCTGTAAGAGCCATTCACTGCAGAAGAGTGAAACATCTCTCCTTTTCTGAACCTAGCAGGGCAGGTCACTGCTAGGGAGGGCACAGGTGGAGCCTGAGCTGATAAAGTGGGTAAGACTTCTGAGAACACTCTCCACACAGCCCTGCACGCCTCTCCCCAAGGGCATCCTCTGCCCCTCATTACTGGGCCCCTAGGGGCAGTGCATGCAAACTCCCTGCGTGCTCAGGAGCAGCTTGCTGTGCGCCGTCGCGGGGTGAGGTGGGGCATGTGCGCGTGGGTGAGCTTAGTCTCTGCGTGGCCTCACCCCTTCTTGCCAGGCGAAGGTGCAGGTAACTGGTGTACTGCACTGCAGACACAGGCATGTCCTGTGTTCTCATAAACTTGTCTCTGTGCAGTGGGATTCAAACTTGGATCTTCAGAGCAAATGAGAGCTGTGTGTGGTTTGAGTGTTGCTAACACCTGGGGTTCCCATACACACCATGTATCACATGCACACCACTTACACACACTCACCACGCCCGTGCACACACACTGTGCTCAGTAGCTCTGAGGACAGCAGCGGTCCAGTGAGTATGTGATTGCGGGAATTTTAATGTATGCCATTTCATGCATAGATATTTCTGGAACTATGTACATTAAATCGATAATCAGAGAAATGAGTGTTCTGCTTTCCTCTTTGGTTTTCCCTAGAACTGAAAAGGCTGCCTCTGCCTCAAAGGATGATGAAGACCTGTTCACCGGACAGTTCCATGAAACCCTTGCAGAGCTGGATGGAGACTTGGAAGGTAAGAGCCCCGAGCTGCTACTTCAGTGTCATGCTGTGTGACAGTAGAGGTCACAGCATCTACATGTGTGTGACTATGTGCGAAGTCTTCAGAAGGAAACACGACTTGGTTTAGAGAAAGCCCAGACTCAAGGGCCGAGCTCTCGGGTGACCTCAGTTCCTGCCGTCTTCTCATTCTGGCTGCAGCAGAGCTGTGGAAATGTGTAGACAGCTGCTTACCGTGTGCTCCGCATAATACTAATTTTGTACATTAAAAAGCACTGCGCACACGTTATAGGGGAGCAAAAGATGGCCCCAGGGTAAGCAGGTTTCCTCACTCAGACTTGCACCTCTTCCTCGCTAACATCTGACCTGTCTCACAATGAGAGGTGCTCCCCTTCACCCACAGTGCACGCCTTGTAACGCATCGTCTCGTGGTGCTGTTATTCTGCCGACATATAATGAGGGAATAATACTAGAAGGCCCAGGCAGATGCAATCGTTTCAGTTAACAAGAGGGTCTCTCAGACAAAGGAGTTATGTTCTCTGAGGCACATACTGAAAATAAACTAGAAATTAGATATTTGTCATCCATAAAACAAAACAAAAAGGAGGTCAAGGAGGAAGAAACAGACTATAAAACTGATCAGTAGTTTTTTCTGACTCACTGTTCAGTTTCCGGTCCCCAGACTATGTGGCTGGCAGAGCTGAGGAATCTGGATGGGCCTGCCTGTGTCCCCCAGGCTCTGACCACACAGCCTCATCCCCAGTCAGCACTCAGAAGCACCGCGGTAATTCCCAGGCACTGAGGACTTAGTCATCCACCTCCTCAGGGAGTTAAAGCTGGAGGAGGTGGTGCTGCATTGCTGGTGGGCCTGAGAGTCCTGGAGGTCAAAACCCAAAATTCACTTTCACATTCCTTTGTTGAGAAGTTTTCTAGCGGCTTGGATCCAGAAATCTATTTCTTAAATGGAGAATGTTGGCCAAATTTTGTAACTGGATCCCTTACCTTGAAACACTGTGGCTCTGAAGAGTTCCTGTGTTGAGTGATGAAAGTTGAGATCCTGGCCCCAGGCATGTTATGTAGATTAAAACTAAAATAACATTCTAAAATGTTATTAGGAGAAGATTCTAAAATGCATGTAAACAACTTAGTCCCGGGTACCCTCCGGGAGATCAAAGTCAGGGCTGCAATTAGAGTGAGTAACTGGTGGAGAACCCGGCAGACGCTGCCAGTCTGTCACTGGTGTTTGTCCTTCTTTGCAGAAATGGAAGAGAGTTATGAGACGGACACCAGCTCCCTGACCAGCTCCATGCCTGGCATGTCCAGCCTCTGCACACAAGATGCCGTGAGCCCCCAAAGCAACGCAGACACCATCCCAGTAACATTCATCGGGGAGGTTTCAGACGATCCTGAGGATTTGGGGTCTTTTTCCAATAAAAACAACAATGCTGGTTCTTCTGACACAGAAGATGCTGTGGGCAGGAGAGCCCACCTGGTACCACCTCAGGCTGGGCCCAACCAGCACCATGGGACAAGAGAGGATGCAGCTGCCCACTGCCCTCCCTCTCGCAACGTGGGAAGAGGAGCACATTTGGGCTCATCCAACACCTGCATGGACAGGAACTCGCTGGAAACGGGGCCCAAGGTGACTGCGTTTGCTTCAGATGCTCACAGAGAAGATCTTGCAGACACAAAGGGGCGAGATGCATGGCGTGGCTGTCCCTCCAGGGAGAAGGCGCAGGCTGTGCAGAAGGCCAGCACCCTGTCCACGAATGAAAAGGGCGACAGGGACAAAGGTGCTGTCTCGGCAACCCCATCCTGGTGTCAGCGAGGCCAAAACCCAGCTGGTAGTTATGGCCTTAAGTACGGCCTCACGACATACAAAATTGTTCCTCCAAAGTCAGAGATGAGGCATTATGATAGAGGCGTGTCCCTTTCCACAGGCGCCATTGAGATCGATGAGCTGGGGAACCTGGTGAGCACCCCGGCCAGCAGGACCATCACCCTGCTGTCAACCCATCTTGAAGCAGAAACTCAACCCATTGAGACAGTCAAGGAGTTCTGGAGGCGCAGCTCTATGGAGAAGCCCTTGGCCCATGGGCCCCCCACCACCCCTGCACCTTCCAGGATTCAGCAGGTGGAGAGTGAGCCCCATGCAGACCCCACACCGGCATCAACCCCGCACCTGTCTGCCCACCAAGAGAGTGGAAGTCACCGGGAGGAGGGGAGCAGTTGGCCACCTACGGCAGTCGCCTCTCATTCGAAAGTGCCGGCAGCCCACGCCACAGAAGTCTCGTTTCTCAAGCCTCACAGAAGGACGTCCAGCCAGTATGTGGCCTCTGCTATTGCCAAGAGGATAGGACCCCTGAAGGCCCACCCCAACATGGTGGGGTGCGATCACGACCAGAAGGGTTATGTAGGCAGGATGCCCATGCCCACTGGACAGCCTCTCGGCGGGAAGGGCAGTATGGCCTCCAGCCTGCGTTCAGAGACACAAGGACGCAATGGTGGTGCACAGCAGCCCTGCGCCACCCTTCCCAACAGCCCTGGGGAGGTGCCGGCAGTGGGAGCCCATCCTAGAGGGGAGGCCAGTGGCCCATGTGGAAAGTTGTCTGCTCAGGACTGTCCTGCTGGCATCCACAAAAGCTCTAATTTCCCACCATTCACATCTTCCCAGAGGTGTCATGTTTCTGTGGGACAAAGCTGTGGTTTCAGTGGAAAGCAAAGCACAGAGAACCAGGAGACGGGCTCAGTGTGTGACCCTAAATGTCCCCTGGACAGGACAGATCCGCACCCTGCACACTCAGCAGACACTCGGGCCCCAGGCAGAGTGCTGGTGAATGGCTCTGCGTGGGCCCCTGGCAGCAGCAAGCCTCCTCGCTCTCCCGAAGAGTCTGGCACCAACAGCCGCATTATTCTAGAAAAAGAGGAAAAGCCCAGTTTGTTCTCTGCAGATGAACGTGAAGCAGACAGTACTTTGTCATCCATTTTTGGGCCAAAGAAAAAATTCAGACCTGTTGTCCAGAGGCCAGTCCCAAAAGACACCTCCCTGCACACCTCGCTGATGGAAGCCATCCACTCCGCAGGCGGGAAGGACAGACTCCGCAAGGTGAGCACGGCAGCCTGTGGAGCACCCTTCCGGGAGGTCTGGTCAGACCTTGCACGCCTCTCCACTCAGGTGCTCTGGGCCCAGACTCTTAGAATAGGATCAGATGGGCCAAGGATAACAAGCGGTCGACACAGGTTCCATCCCAACTCGACGCTCTGTCAGTGCCTGCATTCAGCCTGGCACCCCTGTGGGAAAGATGTTGGCCAATATTGCCCGTCCACTGGGCCAGAGGAGTGGAGAGGCTGGGGTGTGGGGCTGTGCGGGCACTGGTCCCGGCATGCTGGAGTGGGCAAGTGAAGAGTGCAGGAAGGCCTCTCCCTCCCCGTGCATTTGTGCAGTAGTGTGCTATCATTCTTCAGTGGCCCAAGAGCGTTTCACGACACTCCTCGCACTTAACACATTGCCACTGTTGTGTCATTTAAACGCTGCACCAACACTGATGAGCAGAGAGTTCCTGTCTTTTGCAGATGGGGAAACCGAATCATAGGAATGTAAAGGGTCTAATGTCACACACTAGTTAATGGGGAGCCCAGAGTCTCATCCAGGTCTGCAAGACTTAAGCTCACATATCAGCTCTGAAAAACCAAGGGGACTCTGGAAAACCAAGGGGACTAATAGGGATGATCCCACACAAATAGCCTTGGTCCTTGTACACACCTCTTGACAGCCAGGGACTGTAAAATTGATCCCATGGGCCTTAACTGCTGTGAATTGCTTTCCTTTTGAGCTGTTTAGCATTAGCATTTCTCCATCTTCTGCATGAAATGTCTTCACACTATTAATACTGCAGACTGCAGAGCACGCCTTGGAGGGCCGGCCGAAGAAGCCGTCCTACACTGAGTCAGAGAGTGAGCGGTCCGCGCTGCTGGCAGCCATCCGCGGGCACAGCGGGGCCTGCAGCCTGAGGAAGGTAAGAGGAGACTGTCAGAGGCACCAGTGCACCCAGCCCCAGCCCCCTCTCCCCCGGGACCTGGGTGGGTGCTGTACAAGGTTCAGTTACTCTGGGTGTATGGAAGAGCATCTTCATATCTGTTGTCCCAGCCTGCCTGGGACATTGGCCTTGTAGCTACTGCAAAGGATAAGTGAGTGCTCCTATCACACTCCCACTCTGTTCTGAAGGGTGCGATTCCCTCCTGAACCTGGAACTGGGCATTTCAGCAAATTCACTCAACACCCAGCGTTGCTTCTAGGCCTAGACAGCCAGCTATGTAGCCAGCCACACACTTGCTGGAATGAAGCTGCCGTGTTAATAGTACTGGTTTCCACACACCCTTGGGAGCCAGCGTGGCCTGAAGTAGAGGCAGAGTGCAGCTGCCACAGAGATTGAGGAACAGGGCTTGAACATTCCTCACTAGAACTTGAGTATGTGTTCTGCCCTCAGCAGCTGGTGGAGTGTGCATGTCCAGCCTCGGTTTCTATCCTCACATGCCAGAAAAGTTGCAAGATCAGAGAGTTCTCAGTAAGGGGCTGCCAAATTCCGGTCCCTGTGATCAGTGGTTTGACTGCCGACCAAGCACAGGGCAAATAGCTCAGCCATGGAACAGACAAACTTCCCTGGCTTGTTGCAAAAGAACTGTTTCACGTCCAAGGCTAAGATGACCAGCTGTGCCCTGCCCTCTCAGAAAGGACCTTTGGGGACATCATCACTGCCTTAGTCTTTGGGGTGCCATAACAGAATCTGTAGACAGGGTAGCATATAAAGAATATGAATTTATTTCTCAGAGTTCTGGAGGCTGGGAGCCCAAGCTCAGGGCACCAGCCAGTGGCGTCCCGTGAGGCCATGGCTTCCAGTTCATGGGCAGCACCTTCTCTCTGAGCCCTGACACGGTGTAAGGGACAGGGAGCTGTCTGGGTCCTTTTCGTTGCATGTTGTAAGGGCACTAATCCCATCCTTGAGGGCTCCACCCTCAGGATCTAATCACCTCCCCAAGTGCTTACCTTGCCCATCACCTTGGGCATCAGGACTGCACGTGTGTGTTGGGAGGCGTGAGCATTCCCGCTGCTGCAGCCATTTAACTATCTCTTTGGCAGGTGTCATCCTTCACCTCTGAGGAGCTCCGAAGCTTCCGAAATGCCACGCTGTCTGCGCAGAGCATGGAAAATCCTCCGCAAAATGACCTCGGCCTTGTGCCCCCACCAGCTGTGCCCCCTTCACCCCCGCCAGCCTCCCAGGCTTTGTCCACATCTAGGACGGCTTCCAGATTCAACATGGGCACCCTCGGCAACCCAGTGGACGCCAGGCAAGCCTTGATGGATGCCATCCGCTCTGGCACAGGGGCTGCGAGATTGAGAAAGGTGATGGTGCCTGTGTGCGGGGGCCGGGGGTGCTGAGGGAGCGCCAGGTGGTGCAGCTCAGATCCAGGAGTGCACCCGCCCATGACGGGAGCAGGGCACAGGCGGGTAGGGTGCAATGGGATGAGGTAGGGGAGCTGGTGGCACTGCGTCCCTCACACATGCCAGAGACACATGCAGGTTCTGTTCTGCAGGTGACAAAGTCAGCCTCCGCATGGTAGGTGCCCACCCCGGTCCTCAGCTCCTGGGTGACAGAAGGGGAATCTGAGCCAGGCACCTGCAGCTGTGCTGTGCCAGGGACCTTATGGACAGTCTGTGCAGCGCACGCTGCAGATGCAAAGGCCCTCGCTGTCCTTCCGTTCCTCCCCCGTGCATGTTGCCAGGCCACTTGTGAGCCCGAGTCCCACGGCAGAGCTGGTGCTTCCTGGTTCCTTCTGTGCAGTTGCACACTGGTCTGCGCCTGGTCCCTAAGTGTGGAGAGTCTGTGTCCCCTGCATTGGGATCCCCACGTTAAAAGGACACTTGGACCCAGTGGCTTCTGAGACCTGGTTAAGCTCCAGCATGACTCAATGGGTGGCCTAGCCCTCTGTTGTTGCGGGTTTGGGGAGCTAAGCTAATGATGGGGAGGCAGCGAGAGCCTGCTTTCTGACAGATTGTTTCCAGCCCCCTAGAACTTGCCTTGGTGTGGGAGTGAAGTGTACACAGCTGTGAGTGTGGCTCTGAGCAGGGACCTGAGGCATCACCCGGGGCCAGCAGGTCGTCCAGTGCACAGCCTTACCCTGGATGGCGGAACATGACTATCCTTAGCCACAGAGGAGGGATGGTGGCAAATGTCACACTGTCTCCTTGGGAGACGGTGGGGGACAATTAAAATTTTTTGAGAGCTTTTGACATTATTTATGCTGTTGTATTTTTATGGAATGTATGTGTTGATGAATTTATGTACTTAGGTACAATGAGGGGGAAATGAGGAAGTTGGGGCAAATGGCTCAAAAGCGTCCTGAGAGCACAGGTCTGAGGGACATGGCTGCGGGGCGTTCTCTGTGCCCCAAACATGGGGCAGTAGCAAATTTCAAGGGCTGGACGGCTCAAAGCCTTTCTGGAGACGTCAGAAGCAACATGGTCCCCATCAACTTCGATGGCCTGGTGGGTCCCCAGGCGTGTTTCTGAGTCTAATGCTGTATGTCACTATGAAGTCTGCAGGACACCTGCGTCCTGGGTCAGTTTTCAGGGGTCTGAGCCTATGAAGGTGCAACCTTCACAGGTTTTCTCAGTAGCTTCGCAGGAAGGTTGCGACGTGGTCTTTCCCTTCAGCCACTGCTGCACTTTGAGTGGCACTGAATGGAATCGTGTGAAGACCAGGACCGCACTCCCTACCAGGGGTCCTCAAACTGCGGCCCGCGGCCACATGAGGCGGTGTGATTGTATTTGTTCCCATTTTGTTGTTTTACTTCAAAATAAGATATGTGCAGTGTGCATAGTAATTTGTTTATAGTTTTTTTTTTTTAACTATAGTCTGGCCCTCCAACGGTCTGAGGGACAGTGAACTGGCCCCCTGTTTAAAAAGTTTGAGGACCCCTGCTTGCTCTGCAGACTTTGTCCCGCAACCATTTCCTGGATTCGTGGATCTTTTTCCTCTCTTCTCCTTGCCTGGTGGGGCTTAAGCCTTGCTATTAAGGATTTCTTCCTCTAGAAATGCCTTCCTCCACTTTCCAGAAGGAAAAAAACAAAAAATTTGGCAATAGTCT
The DNA here is from genome assembly GCF_027406575.1 of Nycticebus coucang. Taxonomy (NCBI): domain Eukaryota; kingdom Metazoa; phylum Chordata; class Mammalia; order Primates; family Lorisidae; genus Nycticebus; species Nycticebus coucang. Next base: position 4,652,243 of record NC_069790.1, read on the forward strand.
GAGAGAATAGAGGAAGGTATGCTGGGGAAGGAAGGTGGGGAGAGCTGTGCAGGCAGCGGGGACAGGGCCGTGCTGATGGGGAGGCAGTGCCCGGGACATGTGCGTGCTTGCAGGAAAGTTCACTACAGCCATAAAGTGCTGGCCAGGATGGGAACCTGTGTGCTGAGTGACAAGGGTTACTGAGCCCAACATTGGAGACCATGTCCCCATAACTCTTACAATTCTCCTTTGCCCGGTGACCCCCTACTTGCATGCTTTATCACAGAATTACCTGAAAAAAGTTTGACCCAGGAGGTCGGGGACTGAGTGGTCTCCTCGCCCCTCAGTCTCTGTTCAGCGTCTCCCAGGGATGCGCAGGTACAGCGGGGCTGATGTGGCCTCATGTGTAACCGATGGTTCTTCTCTGGGTGTCGGCCTGACTTCCTTCCTGGCGGCCTGCCTTGTCTGCTCACTTGGGTTGAGCAGTGGACCTGTGGCATCAGGGAAACTTATGCAGTTCAGGCAATACATTATAATTTTTCTAACCAGCTCCGTTAGATGGCACTTCTCTGCTATGCGTGGACCATGGAGCTTTATGCTGTTTTTGTAGAAATAAACTTTGGTGGATTTTATAGCATTTGAACATCAAATTATGTAAGCTTTGCTTCTCACTATTTCTGTAGCTTCCTATACTTCTTGGACTTTTAGAGCTGTGCTACCCCTGAGGAATGCAATAAATGCAGGAGCTCTGCGACCCCTGCAGTGTCGGTTGGATTCTCCGTAGACGCTCAGCAGATGAAGAATTTCCTCGGTCTCGGGGATCCCCGAGGCTGCTGTGAGGGCTGCAAGGTGGGAGGCCATAGGCCACTGTTTCTCTGACCAGCACAGTTCCCTCCTTTCACTGAGGTGCCTGGTTATTCCGCAGAGGTTTTCCAGGACACGGCGCTTCTAGTTCTAAAAACCAGGACAGTGTGGGCAGACTGGAGTGGTGGCTGCCCCCCCATAACGTGCACACATGGTTTGTGTTGGCGTAGTGCTGCCGGTGAGGACACACAAAAGGGGGCATGTGATGCAGAGGAATGATCACCTTAGCAGTGACTTTGCCGCTTTTCAAGGCAATTCCTATTTCATCTGCCTTCTGCTTTCATCATCCCATCTCTGCCTCAGTGTCTGTGGCTGTCAGAGAAGCTTCCAGCTCCAAATAAGGGCACGTGTAGCTCTGCTGTCCATCCCCCAGAACCTCCACTCCCCCGGAGCCCCGCGCAGACCCACTCAGTTCTTCTCCCTCAGCCCCGCAGTCCCGTTACTGGTGGGACAGCACTGACCGCCAGTGTTGATCTGTTCTGGATGACGCATTATTTTAGAGTGCCTGGAGTGTGGGCCAAGCTGCCTATTCAGGCGCATTTCCTAGGAACTGAGGGGCCCAGGCACCCTAGGAGCCACACGCAGTGGGGGATTGGCTAAAGCTGGACAGTGTGCTTGCTGCCACCATCCTGTTCTTCCTCAGAAAGCTTCAGGCAGCTCTGGTCACAGCATCATGTAATTCTTCCTTCATCGTGCAAACCCCAGCTCTGATTTCTCTCAACACTGTTGTGATTTTGCCCAATGCCTCCCTTCCTTTCCAGGCCTCCAGGTTGTGAGTCTTGCCCCTTGTATCACCAGCACCTCACATAGTTCCCCGGCACAGCGTGGGTGTTCCAGGGTAGTTTATTGGAAGGAGAGGCGGGGAGAGAGCACATGCAAGCCCAGGCTTTGTGTGTGTGCTGCACAACCAGTGCACCTGCAGGCCCGCTACCTCAGTGTCCGTGTACACATTAACACAATTGTTTCATGATCATTATAAAGTTTTGCCAAGAACCCACCTTCCTTTCTCCTTGGAAATAAGATGAGATTTTGCACATCTCTAGGCTTCCGCCATGGGCCCCATGCCACTCTTCAGTGCCTGGGATCAAATCTGTCCAGGCTGGAAGACAGGAACTTAAACAGAAATGGTGGTGCTTTCATACAATTTCTTTGCTTCCCCCAAACACCATTTCCCTATCACCACTGCACATTTTACCTTTTTCCATATGAAGCTTATTTTTCTTGGCAGGCAAGGAAGCAAACTCAAACTTGAGCCTTATTCCTTCTTCGATTTTTCTTTTTGTTCAACCAAAATAAAAAGAGGATCTTTAGGAAGCCTGACCCCTTTTATATGCCAGGGGACTTCTGGGTGCGATGCTTCCAAGCTGTGCCCTGTGGCCTGTCCTCCACGGACAGGTACCCACCCTCCTCCCTGTTAGGTCAGACCCATCCTGGTAGGCTGGTAAGGGCAGCAGAGCTATCTGTTTCCTCAGTTTAGATGTCAGGCACTTAGCAGCATGGCTCTTTAGGGCAGCATTCCTGGTGTCAGGATAGGTCTGTGCTGCTGTGGGGCTTGGTGGCATCACCAACCTCTTTTTGTTGAGTCGTTGCCTGGCCAGATCTTTTCAGGGCTCTCCTTTTGCAATTTCCTTTTTTATGCCAAATTTCAGAACTGTTCCTTTTCCCTCTTTCTTAAATTACTAAGACCTGGATTCAGCTGCCCTGTTGGTGTTGGTGGTGAGCATGCCCTCCAGTGTTCAGCACGGCCACCAGCCCAGATACTCACCAGCACTGACCCCCAGGTGCCAGGCCGTTCCTTATCAGGGCCACTACTGTGAGGGCAGAAGATGCTTGGCCCCTCTCTTAATCACTGTCTAACCTTTCACCTCCCCACCAGCCCAGACTCCTGCTCATCCTTGGGTGCCCTGAGAGGTTTGCCCTAGTAGCTCATAACAGCATCTGAAAAGAGACCTAACCCAGTATGCTGGGCTTTAGGAGAGCCAAGGGTTCCCAAGCAGTCGACTGTCCCATCCCCAGACCTTCATCAGAGCCATTATTAAGCCCAGCCATGTGGGAGGCACACTGCAAGCCCTATGCTCCACTGAGCCTGCACAGAGGGGTTCTGAGCTGCCCCCTTGGAAACGGCACTGTGAACACCGTCACGCCCATTTCACAGGAAGTAGGGGCCAGAGGGAGGAGCAGCTCTGCAGGACCACCCCGCCAGGATACAGATCCGCATGCCAGAGTGTGTACTCATAACTGTTATGCACATGTTCTTGTTTTAAATCCAGGTGGATTTGTGGTTTCTTTCGTCAGAAATTCAAAGCCATCTGCTAGGAAGTCCAGCTACGCCTCACAACTATCTCTTGCTCTGACTCTGATAAATTCAGTTTAAAAGCAAAGCCCATTTTGTCACTCCTGTTTTATAAAGGACTTTTTCCATCATTTTTAATGAAAAATGTCAAAAATAATGAAAAGTTGATAGCGGAAAGGGTACAGTAAACACCCTTACGTCTACCCCCAGGAAGAGTTTATAATAACTTCTTGTTATACTGGTTTGATCCCATATCTGCTGACCCATCCGCCCCTCTGCCCACCCACGCAAAGCTTTATTTCCTACATATTTGAAGTACAATTTAAGCATTAATATACTTTACTCCTGAGTAATTTAGTATGCATGTTACTAGAGTTTAGTATTTTGTAGTTGACACTGAGACAGATTTATAGACAGTGAAATACACCCTAAGGATGCCATTGATAAGTTCAGAACCCTCCTAACAGGTCTCACACCAGTGAGTTTGAATTTGGTTTTGGACAAGTATTAGGGGAAGGATGAACCTGAAGTAGTTAGGTAGGGGCTCCAGCTCTCAGGCTCCGGGGTGCACGTGCACACGTGTCAGGAGGTTGACGAAGGGAGAGTCTGGGCAGAGTGGAGAAGTTAGAAGACGCCCTGCTCACCCAGAGCGGTGGGAATGGAACAGTCAATGCTGCTGACGGTGCATAAGGAAAAGAAAGAATAAAACCAAGCATGTAAAATGGGTTCAATTTTTACCTGCTTAAAAACTATCCCCGGGAAACACTGCTTCTGGCCAAAACGGAGTTTATGTGACTCATTTACCATTCCAACTAAAACAACCAGAAATTCAGACAAAATACAAGAGACAATGGTTTTTGCATTAGTGGACAGGCAGTCAAGAGCAACAATCCCTGAGATGCAAGAAGCACGGGGTGAGGCCTGCGATTCCCCAACGTCAGGTCTGGAACAGTCTCCAGGTTGTGGCATAGGCAGAGGGGATCTCGACAGAGACCAGCAGCCCTCCTGAGCTGAGGGGCAGAGCAGAGAGTCTAGGGGCCAAGATGGCTAACGTCTGCAGACACTGGAGCTCAGAGAGGATTCCAGAGACCTGCAGAATCGCCTGGAGCGTTCAGCAGGGTCCTGATGAGCACGTGCCAGGTGGGGTGGGATAGAACCAACTGGCAGGGTTAGATGGAGCAGCAGCGAGAGTTAACATGGCCAAGATGACGGCCTGTTCCCATAGCCAGACTGGAACCTTCCTGCCTCTGGGGTGCTGGACAGCGTGTTCAGACGGGTTTCCTCAGCGGGGAGCAGGAGACGGGTGGCAGTTAGGCTCAGTTACTGCGAGGCTCTGGTGCTGACCAACGCATCTTAAAAGTGTCACCTGAAAGGATCAGACTGTTTCCACTGGGTTCCAAGACATGGCTCGAGAATGTCTGTAGGAATACAGAAACAGCCAGCACCCACCCAGGTGAAACCGACAGTATCTGACTTCCAACCACATTATCAGGCAAGCAAAAGGGAGAACGATGTGAAACATTACAAGTTAGAAATAAATCAACGGAACTGCCCCCAAATGGACAGAGGTGTTAGATTGGCGGCTGAGGGTATCAAAACAGAAGGTATCTCTCTACTAAGGGATCCAAGTAATGCAAAGTATATTCTGTGACCACAGCTGCATCACATTAGAAACCAGTAACAAAATGATCTCTGGAAAATCCTCCAAATACTAGAAAGTGAAATGACACAATTGTGAGTAATCCATGGGTCAAAGAAAAAAAATCAAAGGGAAATTAGAAAATATTCTGAGCTGAATGTAAATTTAAAAACTACATAAAATGCGTACAGTTCCACAGCACCAACGGAAAGTGGACAGACAAGAGGAAAGGGCTCAGAGGGAAAAGGAGAGCAAGAATTACGGTGAACAGAAGGAGTAAGTGATAAAAGTGAGAGCAGAGATCACCAAATAAAAAAGGGAAACCAGTTAAACCCACAGCTTGTCCTTCGATAAGACCAATAAAATTGATAAACCTGTAGTCAGATTTACCAGGAAAAAAGACAACAATCTGCAAATATCAGAGAAGAGAGAAGTAACATCACAGCAGTTCTGCGGATATTGGAAGGGTAATAAGGGGCTGCTGTGAACAGCCTTGTGCAATGGACAGATTCTTTGAAAGGCACAAACTACCAAACTTTGTGAATTGTAAAACACAAAGCTTACTCAAAGAAAAAAGTAGTAATCTAATAGCTCTATATTTATTAAAGAAACATAACTGTAAGTGAAAAATCCTCCTACCCTGCCCCTAACACACACAAAACTTCCAGCTCAAGTGGTTTCACTGGTAGTGAGTTCTACCAAATGTATAATATTTGCCAAACAGCTGCATAAACTCACCCAGAAAGTTGAAGAGGTGAGAGGACTTCCCAACTCATTCACTGTGACCTGATACCAAAGCCAAAGACATTACTAGAAAGAAAATCATAGACCAAAAAATGAATAGAAATTTAACAAACTGAACCTAATAGTATATAATAAAGGGATAATATATCCAGACCAAGAGGGGTTTATTTCAACATCACAAGGTTGGATTACATTTACAACCAATTAATTCCCTGTGTTAACAAACTAAAAAAGAGAAGACATGGTAATCTCTATTGACTATTAAAAGCATTTGACAACATCCAACCTCCATCTATATAAAGTAGGAAAAGAAAGGAACGTTCCCAAACTGGTAAAAGCATCAGTGGCAAGAGGCAGCCACCACTGAGGGAAAGGTGAGTGCTGCCCCAGGTCAAAGACAATGTAAAGAAATGTGTTCTCACTGCTCCCCTTCAACATTGTGCTGGAAATTCTAGCCATTGCAATCAGATAAAAGGGAAGGTAGGAAGGCAGGTGGAATTCAGCTTGAAAAAAAAAGAAAGAAAGAAAACTATTTATAGACCTAAGAGTGGGAAACCCATTGCAATCTATAAAACATTCCAAATTTAACAAGAGATATTGGCAAAGTTGCAGGAGACAGCAATACAATTACAAAAACCAGAAGCATCAACAATATTAATTACTTAAGGATAAATTTGAGCAAGGGTATGCAAGACCATGAAACATTGCTGAGGTAATTTCTTAAAAGGCCTAAATAAGTGGACATATATACTATATACATATATAGTAGATATATATATATACAGTCCACATATATATACTTTGTTTTGAAAAAGGTGTCTGTTTTCCACAGGATGAGCTATCTATTCAGATTAATCCTAATCAATATACCAGTAGGCATTTTTTTTTTAAGTAAGCTTCTTATAGAAATTGTCAAGTAGCTTCTAAAATTCACATAGAAATGCAAGAGGCTTAGTGTAGTGAAAATTACTTTGAAAAAGCAGAACCAAATTGGTGAACTATTGCTTCCTGATTTCAGTGTTTATAATAATTAACACTGTGGTAAGTAAGGCCGTGTACTGTTGACCTCACTCTAGATAATGATATCAACGGAACAGATTAGGGAGTCCTGAAATAGACCCACGTATATGGGAACTGATTTTTAACAAAGATACAAAGGCATTTCAGTGGAGAAGAGTCAGTTTTTTTTTTTTTTCAACAAATGGTGCTGCAGCCATGAATATGCATAATAGTTAACTTTGATCCATACATCACATCGTATGCTCAAAATTAATTATAGATCTAAATGTAAAACTGTAAAAAAAAAAAAAATAGGAAAAAATTCCTATGGCCTTGGCTCAAGCCAAAAGTTTCTTCGATTTGAAACCAAAAACATAATCCATAAAAGCACAAGTTGATAAATTTGACTTTATTAAAATTAGCACCTCTTGCTCTTCAAAAGAGCATGCTGTTCAGAGGACAAAAATACTAGCCACATACTACAACTGGCAAAGCATATATCTGATAAAAAGCTTGCATTCAGAATTCATAAAGAACACTCAATACTCCATAATAAGCAAACAAATAACCCAACAGAGAAGGCAAAAAGATTTGAGTAGACACTCCATTCAAGAAGACAAAAGATGCAGACAGCACAGAGGAAGATGCTCAGCACCTCTGGTCACTACGGAGAGGAAATCAAAGCCACAGTGAGACTCCCCTACATAACCACTCACACGGCAAAACTTGCATTAAAAATGACAATGCAGAGTGTCGACAAGGATATGGAGCAACTAGAACTCTCATCAACTGTGGGAATGTAGAATGGCTCAACCATTTGGAAAACAGTTTTGACAAAGTCTTAAAAAGTTAAACCTACAACCACCATATCCAGCCATTTTGGTCTTTGGTGTTTAGCTAAGAGAAATGAGAGCGCACGTCCACACAAAGACGTATTCACATACGGTGTCCACAGGAGCTTTATTTGTAATTGCCCCCAAATTAAAAACAGCTGTGAGCCCATTGCCAGAATAATGAATAGACAAATTGCAATATTTCCATAGAATAAAAAGAATATTGATACATCCAACAGCATAAATGAATTTCAAAGTATTTGCCGAGTGAAAGAAGCCAGGCCAAAATCAAAGAGTATATAGTGTCTTGTCCATTTATATAAAATTTTAGAAAATAGAAACTAATCTCTAGTGATAGGTGGTCATCAGTGGTTGTCTGGGGATTGGAGGAGGAGGGGAGTGGGATTAAAAAGGGTGATGAGGAAACTCTTGGAATGAGAAGAGGCTCAGTGATGTGGTGGTGGTGATGGTGATTTCATGGGTATGTACGTTTATCAGAACATCAAATTTTACACTTTAAATATGTCAATGACACTGTGAAAATAACAGTAGACCCTCCGTAGTTGATGACCTCCACCTGTCGACCTGTAACATCTTAAATTGACCTGATTTTCAGACAGGACGTGTACCACACGCGCATGTCAGGACAGTAGGCCCAGTTCCTTACGTTGACGCCCTCTGTATGTTGCCTGGTTTGTCGCAGTCCTGTGGGGAGTCACCTTACAGAGGTTCTACTGTAACAGCAGTGAAGTATTTTAAAAGGCCTCCATCCTCCCATGTGCCGCAGCCCCACAACTGCCCAAATTGCGCGTTCTGCACATAGCTGCCTCCTGCTGCCATGCTGGGGTGCTGAGCCCGGGGCTCGGCCTTCTTTCTGCAGGCTTCCAAGAAGCAGGGGACGTTGGGGGACTTAGTTTTGACAGCATGCTGGCTGCATTTTCAAAGAAGCAGCACAATATGATGTTCTTCAACCTACCAACATGTAATTTTCCCTATTTTTGACATTTTAGACATCTTTTAATGAATTTTTTTGTGCTTTTTGTCAGATTACCAATTAAAACCGTTGTGTCAAAGTCAGAGGAATGTGGCCTGTGAAGCTGTGTAGAGTCTGAAGAAAAACACATTGAGCCTGTTACTTGAAAATGTAATCAACATACTCCATGAAGACACATTTGCTCCCCAACTTTCATAACACTTTTAGATCTCAGCCTGGCTGATACCCACACCCTGCCCTCTCACCCTTGCCTCCCCAGGGGCCCCAGGCGGTGTCTGCCCTGCCCCAACCCTTCCCCGTGGCCTCTGCAGTTTAGCCTCCCTTCTCACCTCTCCCAAATCTACTTCCTCTCACTGCAGACCTGCCTTCCTCTCTGGCTCTGTTCACCCAGTTGCCAGTGCCACAGACTCTCTGCCTCTGCCCAGTTGTTCTGCTTCAGACTCAGGTCCACGGTCCCTGCCAGCAGCCACAGGGGGCCCCAGAGCAGAGGCGTCTTGTGCGACACCTCTGAGCCCCGCTCCTTACCTGTGTTTCATTTCTCAGTGACAGCCATAGCCATCCACCCTCCCTCAGGCCACATGCCTGTGGAGCGCGTGCCGTGCAGGGTCCGTGGTGGGCATGGCGCCTTCAGCCTCTCTCTGGCCTGCTCCATCCCCACCAGCACTGCCAAGTCACCTCACCTCAGCACGGGTTGCTGTTGCAGCTCCCCAGAGAGACCCTGTGTGCAGAAGGGTGAGGGTGTTTGCCTCAAAGGACTGCGAATGTGTGAACATGGGACTTCAAGGGGAGTGGGGACCTGGCTGCGCGGGTCCCGCACACTGTGCCAGAGACTTGCACTCTGTCCTGGAGGCCAGAGAGCCTCTGGAGGTAGGGGAGGGACTGGCCCAGCTCAGTTTAGAATGTGTCGAACTCAGTGAAACATCAGCAAGAAATCCCACGTTCCTTCTTATGTTGCTTCATGTCTGTCCCTTTGCTTGAAAGTATGGTTTGACTTTTGCCTTTAGAGACACTGGAATATTTTCTCCTGAATTCTACACATCAGTCACAGGACCATGCAAGTCTGAACTCACAGTAAAGGTTTGAGCTTTCTCAGCCAATGGGATAGGATCTTGTCCATTTACCCTACAGATACCTGGCACCAGCAAGCTCCGGGTACCACTGGGGATGTGCCGGCGAGTCCACTGTGGGACCCGCCTCGAGGGCCCCACTTTGGCTGGGAGAGACAAGCCAGTCAGACACCACAGCAAGCTAGGGAGGCCTGAGGGAGGGGTGGCTCTGGGAGCATGGCAAGGGCCTGCCAGTATATCCACAGGTGCTCCAGTTGTTCATTGTTTTTTTTTGTCTGAATGCAATAACAAGTCACTGAAAACATTTAATTATGTTTTTGTTTTAGGAAAGTTATTCCTTGGAACTGTAAGTGGGATAGGTGTCTGTGCGAAATCCGAGTTGTTCCAGGAATGTTAATAGGATGGCATCCCAGCCTGGGCTTATCGACTGACGCTGGGTGACTGTGGGTCTCTCTCCTCTGCAGACGCCCTTGCTCGTGTGAGTTAGCAGCGGCCAGAGAACTGCAGCACCCACCTGCAGGACAAGCACACTGGAGGATTCCCGTGGCCAGGAACATCACATCTGCCATGACCTTCTCATCAGCTGACCAAAACGCATGCGGTTGATTTTCAGTATGTTCAAAGGGAGGGGAAAATGCTGCTGTGCCACGGCTCGTGTGCCAAGGAAATGTGTTTTGCCTCTGAATATTTTAGGCTGCCAATAAACTATTCTTGTTGGCAGGTTGATGGGAATATAAATTCCGGAGCCCAGCACTCGCACTTAATTATATTTATGGGCAAAGTGTATAGAGAAACATGCCTTAGACTGATTTGGGACCTTTGAGACTTTTTTTCCACATGTAGATGTTAAACCATTTGCTGGTTTAAGGTCTTTGAATATGAGAGAAAATATGTAAATCAGTGGAAGCAATCTGAATGTTACATGATGCTATGTGCTTGAGTAGTAGGATAAAAAGAGGTGGGGCTTTTCAAAGCTGACTTTGCTGGGTAATTAAACTACTGATTCTTCTTCCTCAAATGCATGGGTCACTATGAAAGTTTTGAGACAGACTGTGTTATGGTCCATTATTGTACCTCTAAAAAACACAGTCGACAGTGTCCTTTCTGATTCATGCATGCAAGTTTCAACTTGCTCAGCTCACCAGTGTTGCTGGGAGGGCTTCATTTGTTTTCATCTGCATGGATTTTATGTTTCTTGATTTTTGTGTGTCTCAAAACATTCATAATGACCCATGTATTTGGCACTAACACCTCACAGAGAGTCAGGGACCGTGATCTAACCAAGTAAGAGTTTAAAATGTCACCTACGGCCATCTAGAAAACAATCACTCGTGATTGTGTGGCCAGGGATTTCTGAGTCCTCCAAAGGTGGCAGGTGGCTGAGATCAGAGTGACACCAAGTAGGTAGTTGGCGCCCACCTGGACAGCTGTTCTCCAGCAGGCTGTGAAGTGGAGCAGGCCTCCCTGAAGGGGCTTGTGTGCGGAGCCTGCTGACTTTCCTCAGAGCCCACTGAGACCCCACATAGGCCCAGGAGCAGGGCTACTGAGAGCTCCATGCCACACAGCTCAGATCAAAGTTGTGCTGAGTGTTTAACAGGTTTTTCAGTCTCAAAGCTCTCGTCCAACAACTCAGTGGCCCCCTAGTGTTTATAGCATCTTCTCCCAGTGCATGGTGCTCAGCCACCAGTATTTATAATGAAGTTTAACTGCAGCAGTGATTTTTCATGTACTGTATATCTCTAAAACATTTTGTTATATTGAAAAAAAAAAAACTCTTAAAGATGAGTACTAGAAATCAAGAAGTCTATGAAGTAAATTCTCTACCTTAGTATAAAACAAACATGGCGAGATCATCCTAATGTTCACTATTAGCTCATATCCAGGCACCAGGTGGAATGAAAGCTCTGTTCCACTCTCGGATTAATGTTACTCACCTCTCTCAGTGAGGCCAGAGCTACCAGCCAATTGCTCTTAATCACAGCTGTCTATTATTTGTCTTTCAGTGCCACAAATAAAAGGAAATCAAATTGGAGGTGTTGTGTGAATTTCATCTGCCATTTGTTTGGATACCCCACCTCAAAAATAGGACAAAGGGATTCACTTATTCAGTCAAAAGATACTCCTGGATACTCCCGACTCTCTGGTCTGTCACTGGGTCATATACAGCAGGTAGCCACGCAGAGGAGAAGCCCCATGGAGACAGACCGTAAACAAGATAAATAAGCAAAGTGTTGAGGATATTTAGATGCTGGTAAGTGCAAAGGAGAAAAATGATCAGGAAAGGAACACGGAAGAGTCAAAGAGAGTGATGAGGAAAGGCTTCAAGGAGGTGACATTTGAGCAAAATCCTGCAAGGAGTGAGGGTCACACCAAGGGCAGATGTATTACTGGCAGAGAGCAGAGCAGGTGCGAAGGCCCCAGGCAGGGCTTTGCCCGGCATGTTGGAGTATCATGAAAAGGACTTTTGTGGACGGATGTTCATAGGGAAGGGACAGATTTTGTAATGAATTTATTCTTGCTTAAAATTGTGTTACATTCGGCATCTAAAGTTGTGCAGAGGCCTTAGGCTTTGAGATGTGGAATATGGAATAATTACAGCCTCTTGGGTCAGGCTTTAGTCTCTCTGCAGAGTTTTTTTGTGATTATTCTTGGTTTGTCTTCTCAGCAAACCCAAGTAGTATTGAGGCACCATCTAGCAGATGAGCACCCCACAAACCAAGGAGATTGAGCCTTCATTGGAACAGCCCTCTGTGTCTCCCCACAGCCTGCATAGCTAGGCTGGGTCATGGCTGGACACGTCAAGTCAGCAGAACACACAAGTGAAAGATTTTGTAGACAACTAAAATTTCAGACCAGGCGTGTAGGTGAAAGTCCACCCAGGGATAAAGGTGGGTGTGATCAGCACAGAAGGGACAGTCTGAGACTACCTGCTGATGCCCAGAGAGGGACTTCATGGTGCCAATATTGAAGAGGCCACGTGAAATTTTCAGGCAAATGGAACTGCCCTGTTTAGACAAGGCAGCAGCTACGGCCGAGGTGCTGGGTGAGGGTGCTGGGAAGGCCTCAGAAACCACAGTGCTCGGGAAGGCTTCACTCTGGAAGCCAGCCAGCTGCCCACACCTCCTGGGCATCCCCCTCAGTGTCCTCCAGCAAGTAAGACAAATGAAACCACCCTTCTCCCCCAAATGCTTATTTTTTCACTTCCTAATCCATTGCTTCTACTTCGGTAATACCTCTTATCACCCTCACATTATACCAGCTCCTTGAGCATTAGAGAACTTGAAAACTTGGTCTCACCAGACATACTGGCTTACACCTGTTATCCCAGCATTTGGGAGGCCAAGGTAGGAGGATCACTTGAGGTTAGAAGTTTGAGACCAACCTGGGCAATACAGCAAGACCCTGTCCCTAAAAAAAAAAAAAAAAAAAAAAAGTTTTATTTAGCCAAGCATGCGTATACACTTGCAGTCCCAGATGCGAGGCTGCGGTGGGAGGCTCACTTGAGCTCAGGAGTTGGAGGCTGCACTGAGCTGTGATCAGGCCTGGGCAACAGAGTGAGACCTTGTCTAAAAAAAAAGACTCTTACTATTAACATCTTCCTTACACTGACCTCAAAGTTAGCCCCAAACAGGTGCCTTCACAGACCCTGAGGAAGGCTGCTGTGCACAGCTGAAAGTCTCCTTCACTGGGGGATGCTCACCCTGCATGCTACGCTGTGTTGTAAATCGAGCCTCACCATTCTGACTCCCCTTATTCTCAATTGGTGCAGGACTGGAAAGAATAAAAGGGTGCATGGTTGTCACATCCATTACAAAAACAAGAAAGAGAAGAGGGAAGTGAAAGATAAATACCACCATCAGTCCCCTGTGCCTGGTAGGGCCGCCTCCTCCAGTTCAGGAGGCAACGGCTCCGTTTACCACTCCCACCCTCCCCTGAGTGGGGACAAAGGAGACAGAGGGAGCCTGGTGCCCAGGCCTGCCCTGGGGGCTGTGGGACCAACGCTCACTGCTTTCCTCTCACGACATTACTGAGGGAGGCCAAGCTGATTTCCCTCCTTCCCTATATTATGCTCATTTCCTAGACCTGCGATATGACCTCATGGCCAGGGAAGTGGACCCCATGGCCAGGGCAGTGCCATTTCTGCTCCTTGGTGTTTTTCTGGACCAGCACCCTAAATGCTAAGAAGTCTGCTTTTAAGAGGAGTTTGCCAGCACAGGCTGGGCACCCACAAGGCTACCCACATCTCTCCCCATCCGTGCCTCTATGTGGGACCCCAAGGTGAACTGTGGGACATCAGGACAAGCCCTGGGACCCCAGCATGAGTCATGTGCCCAGGTGGCTGGCTGAACACCTGACCAGAGTGCAGGAAGAGCCAGGTGTGCCCTGCTAAGCCTTGAGGTGGTGAAACACATCATCCCTGGGAAGAGAACTCCTAGGGGCCAGCTCAGACCCAGGCTCACAAGCACGTGCCCCATTGTGGGGAGGGCCAGAGCTTTCCTCCGAGGCATCTCTGAGGCCCTGGAAAGACTCCAAATTGCAGTGCAGGGGGTGGATAGAGGGAGAATGGAGCTGTTGGCAGGCTTCCAGGCCAAGGGCACAGCAGGCCAAACCCCAGGCCTGGGCGAACAGCCAGAGAAAGCAGTGACAGAGGATCAGGAGTTTCTGTGGTGGGCGGACAGCAGCTTGAGGTGAGGGGTTGTGAGCAGTGAGGCTGCCTGGCCTCCCACGCACAGCACAGTGGGAAGTCAGGTGCATGAGTGAGAGAGGCTCCAACCTACAAACCAGATAGGAGCTTTTCGTCCCAAATGGTGTGAGCCCAGGAGCTCATGTGTCCAGGCCAGAATGCGGGTGGGACAGAATTTACCACCCAAGATACCCCTGTGGCTTGGTCAGAGCACAGGCCTTCCAGCAGCACAGGACTGAGGGCAGAGTGGCTGTGCTGGGTGCTGTTCCCTATTGTGATGAGAGTGGTGGGCTTTTAAGGCACCTTCCTGCCCCCAGGGTCTACCCGGCTCACACGGCATCCTTGTCTGTACAGGGGCACAGGCCTCTTCTTTTGCTAGTTTGCTTTGCTATTTCTCACTTTGGCACAAACCAGAGCCACATGAGTAATTCACCTTAACAGGTCTAGTAACTTGGGGCTTCCTAAAAGTGCAGATGATTCGTTCAGCTGAGTAACACTTACATTTCCCAAGCCCCTCGCAAATGCCAAGACGCTGGACCAGGAGCTCAGATGTGTGGGTTCATGACACCTGCTCTCCCCCTTCTACAAGCTGAGCCACAGACAGAGGAGATGAGAGGAAGGCCTGGAGGGCGGTAATGGGGGACCCCAGTATACTGTGCCCCAGTCACAGCCCTGCAGAGCTTTTTCCCCCCGCAGAAAGTCACTGTAAGACAGGCATGGCGAGGTGGCTAGGCCTGCTCAGGCAAAGCCTACCACACCCTGATCACAAATGAGGAAAAGGAAGCTCAGAAACGACAGGACTGCCTGGTGTGTGGCCAGGGAGCTGCTGCCCCATCCCCTGCGACTTCTGGGGCCCTCAGAGACCAGAGGCAGCAGGCCTGGGTGGAGGGCCCAGGAGGGACACAGCAGTGAACCCCTGCTGGCTTCTCTGCTGGACACCCCCCACCTCCATCCAGGGCAGCCCCTTCTCCCAGCCAGATATGGATGTCCGAGACCACAAGCTCTTGTGCTGAACATGGTGACATTCCCAAGCTGGAAAAGTTTTTTTCTTTTCTCTACTTCTTGTTTCTACTAGAGTTTCTTTATTAAGCAAGTGTTGATTTGATTATGTGAAAAATGGCCATGGACTTGTCCTTGTGTAATTCTTTAAGCCTCCGTGGGTGAGAGAGATGGCCTTTGGTGGCATCATGTCTTGAGTGCTCCTGGATTCCCTGATTCCAGGTACTCACGATTGTGACAGTTTCCTGGTTCCAACACTGGGCTACAGTTGGCTCCTGACCCTAGGCCACCCTTGAGCACCTCCCAGGGATTCTCAATGGGGGCTGTCCCTGTCAGCCCTTGGCACCTGTTTCTCTGTTTTCTCCTACCTGAGGGGGGAGCACTTTCTGGCATGATCTGTCCCATGGCAACGGCTGTTTTTACTTGGGTGAGCTTCCGGAGGTGGTAAGGGTGGGAGCAAACTTGACACCTGCCCACGGACTAAGTGACCCCCCTGCAGTCCTCACAGCAGCTCTCTGGGCTTAACCATCATAGGACATTCATTGTGCCCGCTTAAACGTTATTTGGTTTCAGATTCAGTCCGCACCATGGGTCTGGCTAGAAGCACACTACAGAGTGGCCTGCACGTGGTCAAGAAGACCCAGGTGGGATCCATCTACCACATTGGCCTGAGGGTAGTGACCACGTCAGCAGGGGGAGAGAACTGAAGATGGTGCACCCACCCACCGTGCACGGCCCCTGCCATGTGGGAGCCGTCAGTAAGCACTAACCAGGATAGCTCGGTAGTTGCTGCTAATAATGAGGAAGCTCGGTTGTTTAACTCATGCACTTGGCACCAGGGTGAGAGCGTGGTGTGAGGCAGTGAGAACTGTGGGTTCTAATCTGGGCTGTGCCGCACGTGGCTGTGGGGTGGCCTGGATGTCCCCACTGCTTCTCCGGGATCTTCAGAGTCTTCCTTTGTAACGTGAAGAACTTGTAGTAAGTGATCTCCAAACACCTGGTGTTCTGGAATTGTGTTTTTCAGGCAGAATGATCTTAGATGAGAATCTCAGCTGGAGTCCCAGGAAGAAAACAGCCACTCAAATGGGTCATTAGAGGAAAATGTAATGCCAAGATTATTTACTAAGGTGGGGCAGGGTTAAAGGAAACCAACAAGGGCTGGCCAGCAGGAGGGTGTCATCGGAAAAGGCAGGGGCAGTTTCCAGGGCCCAGCAACTCCTCCATCTGTACAGGAGGCTGCCAGACAGGAGAAGAGCCTGTGAGCGGAACAGCCATTACCACGAGCCGGCTGCAATGAGTCCCCTGACCCCTCTTCTTCCTCCTGTCTCTTCCAGTGTTCCCCGATCCCCTGACCCCAGCAGAGTTCAGAGGGCAAGGGGACTTGTCAAGGCAGTCCAAAGCGGTCAGCCTCCTGGGGCAGAGTGGTGGGGGAAGAAAGAAAGAAATTCAGGAAGGGCAAATGGAATAGTCTTCCCAGTGCCTTAAGGAGAGAAAGGCAGAGAAAATAAAACCTCAGTATGTCATCATAGCAGTGGTGTTTCAAGATGCAAAGGATGACTTCGAATTCACCACACCAGTGACCTCTGCATTCAATCTGAGTTTGTAATTCTTCCAAGTAAAACAGGGTTTAATTTGTCTTTATACCAGTTGGAGGTTAGCAGTTTCCTTTTTCCTCTTACTTTATTACAACAGAGGAAATGTGCCTCCACTTCTCTCGTTTACCGAAAGTTAGAGCAACTCACTTCCCTTCCTAAACACCACACGTGGCCAAGAAGCCCAAGGCTGCTGCACCTTTACTTTGCAATTAGTGAGCTCATCTGCCTGTGAAGATAAAAGGCAAAGTCTCGTATTTTAATCATTTTGTTTCAGCAAGCTACTTTGTCCCTGTCCCGTAGAGACCTGAAATGACCCAATACCAAGAAAAAAATGATTAAAAACAGAGAATATTGATGAATTGCAGTTTTATTGCAAAGGATAGTGGTTCACTAGTCAAGTGGAATTTCCAGGGACTGAAATGGGACAGGCGAGAAGGTGCCAACAGGATGAATTGGGCACCAGCTATTTCCAATTAGTAATTTCGTGGCTATGTGACAAATAAATCAGCTTGGGAACTCTCAAGAGATTTTTGAGAATGAAGGGAGAAGAGAACAAGTCTTGAGCAAAGTTAGACAGGAATGGGACATTAACAGGACCGTACCCTTCCTCCTCCTCAAATTCAGCAACTGCTGGGGTTACGATGTGCCAGGCATGGGGCTGCGTGCTGGAGACAGAGACGCCTGAGCCACATAGCCCCTCCTCGGAAGGAGCTCAGCCCGCCAGGAAGGAAGAGAAGTGGCAGAGATGTTAGAAGGGCAAAGAGTATTAATGAGGCTAGAATATAGGACCCAACTCCCAGCATGTCGAGAAGGCTTCTGGAGAAGGTGACCAAGGAATGGAAAGACTTGGCTGGTCACTCTAGACAGAGAGAGGATATTCATCAAAGCCAGAGCCAAACAGGGCAAGGAAATTTCAGAAAATGGGCCTTCCAAGGTGAAGGAATGCCTTGGAGCCTTCTAAGCCACAAGCTTGGACTTCATCCTGAAGGCCATGGAGATTCGCTGAAGTCTTCAAGGAGGGGTTAACCAGATTAATTTAGAAAGATCACTCTGACCACAGAATACCTGATGTATCAGAGGAACAGGAAGGAGGCAGAAAAGAAAACCAAAAAAGGAAGTGAGTGGGGAGAGAGGCAAAACTGCAGTTTGTCCAGGTGACAGTGAGAGGGCGTCCCTGGCTACCGACGGCAGTAGAGACCTGGAAAGTGTTAGAAGCTATAACAGGCACAGGCTCACCAAGATATCCCATACAATAAATCAAGCATCAGTAACAGACAAGGTGGATAAAGTGTAACAAGCTACAAGATTTCCTTCCCATCATGAAATCAATACATGTGGATGGTCAGCACCATTGATTGTCCTATGAAGTCAACACAGTTAACATAATTCTAGATGGCCTGTGTTTCCTTCTATTGTATTACTCTTTCTTATAACTGTAAGGAAGCTTTTACTGCGTTCCCAGTATCCCAGAGATAACTAACATGGGATAGGAGGTAGCGCTTCTCCCAGTGTTAACCTCTGGCCATGCCACCCACGGTGTGGGCAGAGGCCCGAGAGGCACTCTCAACACCTTGCTCTCGTCCCCTGGTTTGCTCACCTGTCCCCACCACTCACCCGGCTCCACAGTGCTTCACTTTGTCTGTTCTTCTCCTCAGCTGCTGACACTTGGCATGTCCACGCGACTGTATTTATTTCTGGGTTTCCATCTTTGTTTTATTATCTGTCTCTCTATACGTAAATGACACACCATTTCATTATAGATATTAATAATTACTAATTATTATATGTTAATGTACAGAAGGGTTAGCCACCAAAACAGCACTTCATTCTCAGGATTTTCTGGTTAATCTAGATCAATTATTTTTCCCAATTTTTAAATCAACTTCTTAGCTTCAGGAAAAAAATGACATTTTTATTGAGATACCAATAAATTATACATTCAATCGGACAAAATAGTCATGCTATACATACATGTACTTCTGGATGTACACAGATATCTATTTGTCCAAGTTCATTTTCTTGGAAAATGGAGTTCTGCACAGTCCTTTGCTAGGTTTATTCTTTCCTATTTTACTTCATCAAATTTTTGCTGTTTAAATTATACATATTTGCTATTCCATCTATCTGCTAAAAGTATTATTTGTATATTTAAAGATTGTTGATATTGCCTTATAAATCATTCTATTGTTTGTAGTAGTATTTTCTATCCATTCTTTTGATTTTGCAGATATATAATGCTGTCACTTGTAAATAGAGATAGTTTCATTCTTATTTTCGAATTCTTATGCACCAAATTGCATTGCTTGAATGCCTCCAATACAATGTTAAATAATAGTATAAATTGTAGGCATCCTGGTTGTTTTGTTTTGTTTTCTGAAACTGCCTCTTAGGTTTCTCCAATAAAAGAAGCTGGCTTTTGATAGGAGTTATTTAATATTTTTTTTTTTTTGCAGTTTTTTTTTTTTTGGCCAGGGCTGGGTTTGAACCCACCACCTCCGGCATATGGGGCTGGCGCCCTAACCCTTTGAGCCACAGGCGCTGCCCAGGAGTTATTTAATTTTTTAAAGAGTCTATCCATTCTTTTTCATTAAGCTTTTTAAAAAATTTTTTTTTATTAAATCGTAGCTGTGTACATTGATATGATCATGGGGTATCATACACACGATTCATAGACCATTTGACACATTTTCGTCACAATGGTTAATATAGCCTTCCTGGCATTATCTCAGTTACTGTGCCAAGACATTTACATTCTACATTTACCAAGTTTCGCAAATACCCCTGTAAGATGCACCACAGGTATAAGTGTCGAATTTGTTAAATGCTTTTTTGACACCTATTGAGATGACATTAGATTTTTCTCCTTAGACTTTTAATAGTCTGAATTATATGAATAGATTTCTAGTATTGAATCACCTTTTCATTTCTGAAATAAACTCCATGTGGTCACAATGAATTCATATTTAAAGGAGATACTGGATTTTATTTCCCACCATTTCATTTAACATTTTTGTGTTGATAATAATACATGAGATTGGCCTATGAATATCTTTTCATGTTATATGTGTTAAGTTTTGATATTCATATGATACTTGCTTCATGCATTCCCTATTTAAAGGTCTAAAATATTTTAAGTAGCACCACAATTTTCTGATTTTTTTAATGATTTGGTAAAACGTTTCTGTGAAATTATGTGCTCATGGTACTTGTTTGTAAAAAAGCATTTTTACAACTTTCTCTATTTTGGGGGGGGGAGAATTGTTCCTTATTAAAATTTCTTATTTCTACTGGGGCCAGTTTTGGTTAATTATATTCTTCTAAAATGTTGCCTATTTTATTTAAGTTGTCAAATTTATTTGCAGAATATTCTACCCAATACACATATGTAACTTCTTAATTTCCTCTCTTTTCATGGCTATTTTCTTGTTACCTCTTTTTTTGTGTACTTACACTTTCTCTCATTTGTTTATTTTATTAATCTGGGTAATAGCTTTCAAAAAAGAAGCTTTTTATTTTCTTATTAATTTTGATGTGGGTTTTTTCCTACATTTAAATCTGATTTTATTGTTACAGATTTTTTTCTCCTTTTTCTTTACTTTGTTGGATTTTTCCTAACTTTTTGGCTTGGCATATTATTCACATATTTTCATTTTATTCTAATAAGTATTTTCTGCTATGAATTTTAGATTTTGATATGTTTCCTTTCTTGCTATCTTCTTGACATTCTAAACTTTAGTTTTGCGTTTCCCATTTGAGCCAACAATTCTTTATTTTTTTATTTTTAATTTATTTTTCATTTTTATTAAATCATAAACACATAGATCATGTATACATTAATGCATTTATGGGGTACAATGTGCTGATTTCATATAGAATTAGGAACGCTTACATGACACTGGTTAAGATATACCTCATCTCGTTTACGTAGTTATCCTGGGATCTGATCAAACTAAAAAGCTTCTGCACAGCCAAGAACACAGTAAGTAAAGCAAGCAGACAGCCCTCAGAATGGGAGAGAATATTTGCAGGTTATATTTCTGACAAAGGTTTGATAACCAGAATCCACAGAGAACTCACACTTATTAATAAGACATGAACAAGTAATCCCATTTCATTGTGGGCAAGGGACTTGAACAGAAGCTTCTCTGAAGAAGATAAGCACATGGCCTACAGACGTGAAAAAATGTTAACAATTCTTTTAATAGTTGCCTATGAAATAATCCCCAAAAGAAAGAAACAAAGAGGGTGAGTTCTACAATTGCCCTGGCTTACTATTCTAAGGAAGTTTTACTGCTGTGTGCTTGTTGTTAAATTATTGGAAGACATTTACAAATTGTTAGTAATTTTTATTTTATTGTATTATTGTCATAAATGCTGTAAATACTATTTTTTTTCAAACTACATAAGATTTTTTACATATGTCCTAAAATATGATCCATTCTTAAGAAGGTTCCATCTGTATATGAAATAAGGTGTATTCTTTACAGACTGATTTTAGAGTCCCATGTATATCTATAGAACTTAACCTACTAAATTTGTTGCTTAGTTATTTTATATCCTGATCAAATGTTTTGTTTACTTGATCTGTCTTAGTTCTTAGTTTGAGAAGTTTTCTATTACACAAGTGTTTTAATCTATTTCTCCTTACGTCTTTTCTAGTTTCTGCTTCATAAAAGTTATCAATCTGAAACTGAATACATAGACATAACATTTTCTTTGTGAATTTTAATCTTAGCATCATTGATGTTTCATTTGTTGTGTTTTGGTTTGTTTGGGGGGACCTGAATTTTTTCTTTTCTGTTATCCTCCTGTTTTGGTTTCCCTTGAAGTAGGTCCAAGACAAGAATTTGAAAACAAGTGGTTTAATTGGAAAGTGAAGAGAACATTGATAAGGAGATGGGAAAGTAAAATCTGGGGAAGGTGGGGCATCAGTAAATGGTGCATTACAAAGCCACTTATTACTATGAACCCGGGTGTCCAACCTTTTGGCTTCTCTGCACCACATTGGCATAAGAGGAGTTGTCTTGGGTCACACCTTAAATACACAGACACTAAGAAAGCTGATGAGCAAAAAGAAAGGTCTGTGCATGATTTTCATGATAATCTTCCAACACAGATAAGCCAAAAAGGCCTCCTAGAATCCACATGCAGCCTGCAGGCCTTGGGATGGACATCCCAGTCGGAGTCAGAGTTATTCCATCCAAGGGTAGAGGGTGCTGGGTATTTCTGTATCCACTGCCATCATTGACTGGGAGCAGCGAACTGCTCCCAGAGGGTATTAACTCTGTAGCACTTCCAGTCGGCCACATGGGGAACAAAAAGACTATAGATGCCAGAGAAAACCATCGTGCAAAGGCACGAGAGGAATTTGAGGTGGTGTGCAGCAAGGCAGAGGGGCAAGAAGATGTGAGCAGGGGGCTGACATGTCAGCATTTGGTTATGGTTTCTATTTAACTAGCACATCATCGTCTATTAATTTGAACTTTCTGAATCTTTATTTTAGCTTTGTCTTACAAACAACAGAGAGTTGGGTTTTGCTTTGTTAGTCTACCTTTTTTTATTCTGTGAGGCAAGTCAGTTTATACTATTATTTCAGCTAATATGTTTGATCTTTGAAATGGTTTGTTACATTTAAATATGTATTTTACATTTACATATAATGCATTCATGGAATTGATATGTCCTCCTAAATGAAACCACCACAAAAGCCAGACAAAATACATAAAACACATTTTTTTTTTAGAGATTGCATGTCTGGCAATTAAATGATTCCCTGACAGAAAGAAAACAAGTAGGCGATCCCTATAATTGCCCAGCTTCTGGCTTCGGGAGAATTTCCAGAAAGAGAAAGCAGAGAAGGAACCAAGGCAGAGCTTGGTGGGTTCCTTGAGTAGAGGAGATGGTGCTGAGAATTCAAGTAGACTGAGGCCGCCAGAGTTCCCAGAGGACACTGCGGAGCTCTGCAGGAGCCCCTCTTTTTGTTTTCTTTCTTTTTTTTTTATTGTTAAATCATAACTGTGTACATTAGTGCAATCGCCTGTACCTTGAGCTGAGTGAAAATCAGAGTGCATTGAGGAAATTACCTGAGGCTAGAACAAGAACCATCCTAAAGGATTAGAGAGCTCGTTACTGGACCCCCACACAAGGCTGAGTAACTGTCCCCATGAGCTAGACCCTAAAACCTACGTCTCATGGGATCCTGGGTAGAGTGTGCAAAAGGCTCTTGCCTCAGTTGCATGGAATAATTAATCTGGAAACCACAAACTAATCTGTAGTGAAATATTAACTTGAAATGGATCATTAGCCTAAATATAAGACATTCAACATGATGACTTTGATGTTCATCTATGATCTAGCATATCAATGAGCATATAACTCATTCTTTGTTTATCACTGAAAAGCACTGCACCATACAGGTACATGGGAGCGTTTACTCCTTTGTCTACTGATGGTCGTCTGGGCTGCTTCCAGTTGCTGGTGATTATAGCTAGAGCTGTGGTAAGCATTTGTGTGCAAGTCCTTGGACGGACATTCTCTTTCTTCTCTCCTGGGTCAATGTCCAGGAGTAGCATGGCTGGATCATAAGGCAGGCATACATTTAGCTTTTATGAGACACTGTCTTCAAACTGCCTTCCAAAGTGCTAACGCCATGTTACTCCCACCGGCAGGCTTGAGAGTCCAGCTCGCCCAAGTCCTCAGCCACACTTGCTCTCATGGGCTCTATTATTGTAGATTTGTTTTCTAATACTTTTAAATGTCTATTTTTGGTACTTAAGAAAGTTTGCTTTTCACTTTAATGACAAGTGCTTACTTACATTCCTCACTGCTGACGCTATCTGTGGGTGCCTGAATATGTGCAGTAATCCAATTAAATGAGTCCGTGTGGTTCTCCTTCCCTTCCTCTCAGGATCAGACTGAATGTGTGTGATGAGCTTTTATTCCCAGTTTATCCCTGTGAGGCAGTCAGGAAGCTTGTTCTATTTTTTAAGTTCTCCCCTCCCTGGTCCACCTTTGCTAGATGTAACAGTTGTCAAATCAGAACATGTAGTATCTAAGTACTATTTTGTCCCCTCTATCACTGTTATTTAATCTTAGCCCTGCAGTGGAGTCAGTGCCGCCCCCAGAATCTATGATGATTGTCAGAAGCGCATCAAGCCGACTCCTCAGAAGTGGCTGACGGGAACAATGTTCTCTCGAGTTCTTGGACGTTTATCACTGTTTTCCAGTGACTTTTTAATGGAAGGAAGGTTTGGCTGGTGCTGTATACTCTGCACTTGCCCCTCCAAAGCGCTCTTAGCTCTGCTTTCGGTCATAGGATCTTTGACCTTGATGGACAGCATTGTCTGACACCTTTGCCTCTGGCTTAAGTAAGGGGGAGGCACCCACAAGAGATAAAACCATAAAAATGAACAAGAGTCAGGGCAGTGCCTGTGGCTCAAAGGAGGAGGGCGCTGGCCCCATATACCGGAGGTGGTGGGTTCAAACCTGGCCCTGGGCAAAAACTGTAAAAAAAAAAAAAAGAACAAAAGTCAGATACTCTCCCATCCCCTATAAAGTGGTTTTGCCAAGGGCTAGCTCACTTTCACAGATGCCCTCTGAAAGTGTTTTCTAATCTTTTCACGTATATGTATTTTATCTCCCATTAGATTGAAAATTCCCTGCAGGTGGGTAGTTTATCTTCCATCATGGATCAGGTATTACGTTGATTAGGCATTAGAGATGCCTCAAGGCTCATAAATCACAATCAATGAACTTGCCTACTAACTACGTAATTTGATTAGAAGGAAAAAAAGAAGAGCTTGTGTCTGAATTCTCACAGAAGCACGTTTGATATCAGACTCTCTACCAAAATGAGACCAGCTCTGTGTTCACCAATGTCAGAGAATGTTCATTTCACCCAGAACTTTTCTTTCTTGGTCTCATGTCATTTGAATCCTGTAATTACTTCTATAAATTCAACTAAAAGAATATAAGAGAAATTCTTCTTTCTTTAATAGAATTAGAGATATCTTTGCCTCAGCTAAAAATAATTGACCTAAGAGACTAACAGTGACAGATAATTTATTCTGAAGGTGAAAATTAAAAGAATTGATATTTGGTAGAAATTAATGAAGTGGTTAGATATTTTAATGTTGTCATTAATCTGGGTACATATGGCCATATTTATTACCTAAATGTTGCCTATCTGAAAAATGTCATTTCAGTGGACTCTCACCAAGAAAATTCTTTCAGATGACATACACCATCAACCTGAGAAAGCGCATTAATAGAATGCCTAAAATGGAATGATAATATGATGGAAATATATGATTATTAATTAAAATCTGAGTCAGATGTTGTCATCACATCATTCCATTTTGCTCTTTGAAGGAAATGATTGTACTTCTTTATTTGAGGCAGAGTCTCACCCTGTCACTGTGGGTAGGGTGCTATGGTGTCAACAAGCTCACAGCAACCTCATATTCTTGGGCTCAAGGGATCCTCTTGCTTCATCCTGGAGTTGCTGGGACTACAGGCACCTGCCACAATGCCCACGAAGTTTTTCTATTTTTGGTAAAGTCGGGGTCTCTCTCTTGCTGGTCTCAAACTCCTGAGCTCAAGGGATCCTCTCACTGTGGCTTCCCAGAGTGCTAGGATTACAGGTGTGAGCCACCATGCCAGGCACAATTGGATGTTTTTTGCAAATTTTCCTCTTCTGATGTGCAGCATTACGAAGTATACATAATGTGATGGCAACTGATGAAAATGAGGAGGAGATTCTTAAGTAGATGGTTTTTAGAGGTAGGGATGCTGCTTTAGTTGGGCCATAGGCCTTGTTGTTACAAAGATCATTCTCTGCCATCACCTATGATGCACTATACATAAAATACCTTTAAAAAATAATAAAATTTTTTTTGTGTGAAAAGTTGGTGGGAGTAAAGTCATAAAAATCTTACCAGGAGAAAAAGACTTCTTATTAGTCAGCCTCATGGAATATAAAATGTTCAACTCTTATCTGTCCTCACTAAAGGAAAACTGACAGAAATAATAAAAATACACGATATAGGGTTGGCGCCTGTAGCTCAGTGGCTAGGGCGCCGGCCACATACACTGGGGCTGGCAGTTTCAAATCCCGCCCGGGGCCTGCCAAACAACAAAGACTACAACAACAACAACAACAACATAGCCAGACATTGTGGCAGGTGCCTGTAGTCCCAGCTACTCAGGAGGCTGAGGGAAGCGAATCGCTTAAGCCCGAGAGTTTGAGGTTGCTGTGAGCTGTAAGCTGTGACACCACAGCACTCTACCGAGAGTAACAGCAAGACTCTGTCTCAAAAAAAGAGAATACACAATATGTCACTATCACACACTATTCAGGTTGGAAGGGAACAAGGGGACAAGAGGCCCCTAATCATCATTCTGTGAAATATTGAGAAAGCCTTATTGAAGCCTAACTGTGGCTGCTGCCGCCTGGACTCCCAGCCTTCCTTCTGTCGTCCTCGTCCACTTACTCGACACACAGATTCTGAGCACCTATCGTGCTTTGCTCCCACTAGGAGAGGCACAGGGCCAGTACTCGTGAGCTCAGACACTCCAGGCCAAGCTCTGTTCCCATCAAGAGTGCCCCTGGAAGCAACCTCAGAGCTTTGAGGACAAAGTCATCATTTTAAGTTTCCTTGACTGGTCTCATTTTCCATTCCCAAATGATAGCTGCGCCATTTGACAGACGCTGTCAATGATGCTAGGAAAAACGTGGCCTCTATTGGCGGAAGACGCTGAGCTCTGCAAGAGGAGGCCAAGGGCGACTTTGTGGCCCACAGAAGGGAGGGAGGAAGCTACTGGAGGAAGGCCGAGCTCAGGTGGCCCTGGAGGTGAGAGCCAGGGCGCTGTCCCCAACCTGCCTCCCTGGCGTGCAGCAGCACATGGCTGCACAAAGCACCAAGCCCATTAGTTAAGGCTGTGGCTCCTTCCTCAGACCACAAGCTCTTTGTGGACAAGTTGTCATTTCTGTGCCTTCCTTGCCTGGCAAAGGGGTGCTTGTGAGGTGTCTGATAGAGCCATGCTGATTTGGATATCTGCTTCCAACAAATTCTCCGCGGCTAGAGATAATGGATTTGTGGAAATGGTTTGAGGGAAATCTCCAAACAACTGGAAGTTTTCCTTTATTCATTCATTCTGCACTCACCTTCTCTCGCCTGAGTATTGGGCTTCATTGGATCAGATTGCCCTTCTGGTGAGACATTTATACTATGGTTGAAGAGGGGAATGAGGACAGAGCTGCAGGAAGCCAGGGTAGGTTGTGTTTGATGTCTGAGCCCAGAAAAGAGGTTTGGGCAGCACAGAGGAAGAAGTGGTCTCTGCTGACTGCAGGACTGAGAAAGGCTCACCAAGAAGGTGCCACCTGTGCCACCTGTGACACACGTGATGGGGTGAGTCCCATTCAGAGAAGGAAGGCCGGAGGGCTGGCCGTGGGGAAGATGGGTGAGCAGAGGCCAGCACGCCTTGCAAGGGAGCCTCACTTTTTACTGTTCCTTTCTTTGTCCTCTCTGATCTCCTGTATTCTCACTCGGTTCAGTCCCTAAGATTGGTCCAGTTCATATGTCACTCGAGTATTTTCCTCAAATTATTGACTTTCCTCTAGATTTGTCTGCATGTATTTATTAGTCCTCACCTAATCTTTAGCAACAGCTATGTTTCAATAATTGAAAGATGTATTATCTGTAATTCCTTTATGAGGTATAATTGACATCAATAAAGTGGACTCAAAGTATAGAATTTGGCAAGCTTTGCCGTGTGTATACATTTGTGAAACCATCACAATAAAGATGGCAACCCTAGACTCTCCTCACGTCCATTGTAATCCCTCCTGTTCACCACCCCCGAAATTCACATTTCAAGTCAATCACTGGTCAGGATTTTTATTTTTGTTTTTTGAGACAGGGTCTCACTCTGTTGCAATGGCTGGAGTGCAGTGGCCTCATCCTAGCTCACTGCAGCCTTGAACTCCAGGGCTCAGACAATCCCTGTTTCAGCCTCCTGAGCAGCTAGAACTCTAGGCGTGTGCTACCGCCCAGGGCTAACACTTTTTTTTTTTTTTTTAAGATGGGTTCTTACCACATTTCTCAGGCTTATCTCAAACTCCTGGCCTCAAGAAACCCTTCTCCCTCTACCTGCCAAAATTCTAGGATTTCAAGAATAAGCCACCTCACCCAGCTTAGTATTTTACTACTATAAATAAGATTACAATTTCTAGACTATTAGATAAAATTAATCAGACAGTATTTTTTGTCTGAGTTCTTTCACTCATCGTGATTAAGTTGAAATTTATCTATATTGTATGAAGTAGCAATAGTTTCGTCTCCTTTGTTGTATAATAATCACCATGTGGATAAAGGACTAGAGTTTGTTTATCCATTCACCTGTAGATGGATCTTTAAGTATTGGGAGATTATAAATAACATGGTTATACACTTTTGTGTACAATTCTTTTAGTGAATGTGTGATTGCCTTATTATTGGCTCAGTACCCAGGCATAGAAAAAGTGGTTCATACAGTAGATGTATATTTAGCTTTTTAAGAAACTTACAAAGATTTCCTAAGCACTCGCACCCCATTTCCTTTCTATCAGCACTAAGAGAGCCGTTCCGCTCCGCGCACATGCGTGGTGGAGAGCCGTTCCACTCTGTGCATGTGTGTGGTACGGAGTGTATTAGTCACAGTCTATAAACACAGAACCAATAAGATGTTTGTGCACGTATATATGTAGAAAAAGACTATATTTAAGAATTAGGTCGTGTGATTATGGAGGCTGCCAAGTCCAAAGTCTGCAGGGTCAGCTGGCAGCTGGACATTCAGCCTGTGTGAAGAGTTTCCTGTAAGAGTCTCTCTGTTTTATTCAGGCCCTCAGCTGATTGGATGGGGTGCCACCCACATTATGGAAGACAATCTGCTTTAATTAAAGCCCATCACATTAAATGCTAATCTCTTCCAAAAGCACCCTCAGGGAAACATCTAGATCACTGTTAGAATAATCTTCTTTGGTGAGGTCAAATTTTTGCCCACTTTTAACTGAATTTCCTTATTGAATGAGCTGACCAATTATTTCTGCGTTCTGAATATAACACTTTAACCACAGAGATAACTGGCAAATATTTTTTCCCAATCTGTGTCTTGTGTTTTCCTTCTTTCAAGTTTCTTTTTTGAAAAGCATATGTTTTTAACTTAGATAAAGTTGAATTTATTAATTTTCTTTGGTCATGTTTTCATGACCTATGTTTTCATAGGTCATATTTTTGGTGTAGTATCTAAGACATCTTTGCTTAACCCAAATCGCAAGAGTTTTCTCCTATTTTGTCCCCTAGAACTTTTATCATTTTAGATTTCACATTTCTCTGTGATCTATTTTGTATTAAATGCTGTATGTGGTCATATGATTTGCCATATAAATTTTAGAATGAGCTCGTCAGTTTTTACAAAATATGATTACTAAGATTATGATTAGTATTATTTTGAAACTATTTGGTCAATTTGGTCAGTTTGGGACTCTGAGTATGGTATTGTTTTCCATTTATTTAGGTTTTCTTCAATTTTTGTCAGGAATTTTTTTGTGGGATTTTGTGGGAATTTTCAAGATCCGTGTCTTTACTTCTCTTATCAGACTTGTCTGTGAGTATTACATATTCTAGCTACTATTGTAAACAATATTTGAAGACAAGTAACTGTTGTAGGCACATATATTGCTGTTATATCTTGCAGCATTGCTAATTTCACTCACTAGTTCTGGTAGCATTTTTATAGATTCTATCTGATTTTCATATAGATAATCATGCCATTCATGACTAAAGATAGTTTTATTCCCATCTTTCCAATCTAGATGCCTTTTATTTCTTCATCTTGCTTTACTGTATTATATTTATTCAGCTCTGACTGAATAATAGCAGTGGACATTACTGTTCCTTCTCCTTAAGGAAAGCATCAGTCATTCAATGATGAGCATGACATTATCTGTAGGTTTTTTAAACAGATGCCCTTGGTCAAGCTGAAGAAGTTACCTTCTAGTCCCACACTGCTGAGAAATTTTTAGCAGGAATGATTCTATCTACTACGTTATTTTTCTTTTTTTAATGTGTTAACAAGGAGAATTGTATTGATAACTTGGAAAAAATATCCCCAAAGTAAAAGTGACTCTGTGGAATCAGTTGAAAAATATTCCTTCTTCTGTCCTGGCACAATTACTGAGAAAATGCCAGAAAGGCTATGTTAACCAGTGTGATGAAAATGTGTCAAACGGTCTATGAAACTAGTGTATGGTGCCCCATGATCGCATTAATGTACACAGCTATGATTTAATAAAAAAAAAAAAGAAAAATATTCCTTCTTTAAATTTCTTGAAGAGTTAATGTAGAATTGCTATTATGTCTTTTGAAAAGATTGATAGATTTCACTAGAAGCCATCTGATCCTTTTTCTTATGGAGGTTTTCTGTCTTGGTAAGCAAATGGCTAAAAGAATGAAAAAATAGAAAAAAAGAAGACGTTTTCATTGTAAATTCAACTTCTTTAATAGGTGAAACAGCTAATTAGATAAGATATTTTCTCTTGTGTCATCTTTGACACTTCATTATGTTTTAAGCATTGATCAATTTCATCTACAGTGTCAAGTTTATTGGCATAAAATTATTCTATAATATTCTATAATTATTCTTTTCTATCTGTAGAATCTGTAGTGACGACCCCTACTCATTTCTGTACTTTGTGGAGTTTTTTCTCTGTTTCTTGATCTGTCTACAAGTTTATCAATTTTATTGATAGTATCAAAACCCAGTTCTGGGTTCCTTGATTTCCTCTATTTTTTTCCACTCACATGTTCATTATTTTCTCTCTTCCTTTTCCTTTGGGAATATTTTTCTAAGGTGGAAGCTGAGATCACTGAATTGAGACTTTTCTTCTTTGCAACCTAGTTTTAGTTCTACAAATTTCACTATTGAAGAACCTCACAAATTTTATATTGTTTTCATTTTCATTCAGTTCAAAATACTTTCTGATTTCACTTTTGATTCCTTCTTGCACCAGATTTTATTTAAAAATGTGTGACATCATTTTTAAATATTTGGAGATTTTACAAAATGATTTCTAAGTTAACTCCATTATGGTCAGAGAACATAATTGTATAATGTGCGTTTTTTGTTTTTGTTTTTGTTTTTGAGACAGTCTCACTTTATCACCCTCAATAGAGTGCCGTGGCATCACAGCTCACAGCAACCTCCAACTCCTGGGCTTAGGCGATTCTCTTGCCTCAGCCTCCTGAGTAGCTGGGACTACAGGTGCCTTCCACAACACTTGGCTATTTTTTATTGCAGTTTGGCTGGGGCTGGGTTCAAACCCACCACCCTCGGTATATGGGGCTGGCTCCCTACCCAATGAGCCACAGGTGCCATCCATAACATGCATTTTTAAAAACTTATTTAGGGATGTTTTCTGTTCATCTGGTAAATGTTCTGTGTGCACTTGAGGAGAAGGTGTATTCTGCTACTGTACGTCCAACTTTCTATAAGTGTCAGGTCACTTTAGTTGATAGTGCTGTTAAATATTTGGTATTCTTTCTTGTTTTTTCCAATTTTTTATCAATTTTTGAGAGATGGAGATTACAGTTTTTTTAATAAATTGTGTATTTGTCTATTTCTCTGTGCAGTTACATCAGTTTTTGCTTGCAGTATCAATAACTCAATTATTACATCCATAAAATTCTAAGACTGTTATGCGTTTGTGATAAACTAACCTCTTTATTGTTATGAAATGACTTTCTTTATCCCTACATATATTTTTTACTCTGACACCTACTTCAGCCAATATCAATACAGCCATTGCAGGTTTGGTTTCTTTTGTTGGTTTAATTTTCTTCTTTTTTTAGTATGAGTGTTATACAACTTTTTCTATCCTTTTACTTTTAACCTGTGTATCTGTGTATTTATAGAGCTTTTATAAGTTGATCATCCAAGGGACTGTAACACGCTGGTCCACTTGTGGAGGTGGTCGACATAAGGAACTAGGCCTGTTGTACTGGCAAGTACATGTAGTACAAGTCCATTCTATGAAAACTGGGTCAACTTAAGGAGGTGGTCAATGTAGAGAGAGGTTCTACTGTATATTTGACATGGATTTTCGGCAGGCAACTCTCAGGTTGTTTGTGACACCTGGTTATATCTTTTACAGTACAATTCTCCAACTTTCTGTCCTGCGATTTAATCCTACCTGGCACTGACCAGCTAGGGTGTTAGGATCAGACTCCACCAGTTTAAGGGCTCAGCTCCACAAGATTGCCCTCACATCAGATGCCAACCACAAGTACCAGGTCCCAACATTATTTACACTTCTGTCTGACTTGGCTGAAAGTTTGGGAGTACCCATAATCTCCCCTTGCCCTAACTGTGAGGTTTTATAATTTGCTTGATTCATAGAACTCAGGAAAATGCTATACTTGCTATTACAATTTATTACAAAGGACACAAATGAATGCTCAGGCGAGAAGGTCCCTAGAGCAAAGTAGGAGCCCAGGAACTGCTCTCCCCGTAGAGCCAGGCTGAGACATTCTCTCAGCATATGTCTTTGCCAACTTGGAAGCTCAAGGAACCCTGTCATTTAGAGCTTTTAGGGAGGTTTCATTATGTAGCCACAATTGGTTAGATCATTGGCCATTGATGATCAACTCAACCTTTGGTGCTTCTTTGCCCCCAGGGATTGGAAATGGGGCTGAAAATTCCAACTGTATAATCAAGGCTTGGCCATTCTGGGTTTAGCCCACACCCTGAAGCTCCCCAGGGCCCTCCAACAGTTTTCATTAGCATAAATCTAGGCATGGTGAAAGGGGCTTATAATGAACCACAAAAGTACATCTATCAGCCCCCTCACTCAGGAAATCCCAAGAGTTTTCTGCACTCTTGCCAAGGAATAGGGACAAGACACAGTCAGCCTTCCATATTCATGGGTTTCATATCCATGGGTTCAACCAACCTTGAATCAAAAATATTCAGGAGTAAATAAAAAAAAGGATGATTGTGTCTGTACTAAATATGCACAGACTTTTTCTTTTTTGGGTCATTATCCCCCAAACAATACAGTCTAACATTTACATGGCATTCACATTGTATTAAGTATTACAAGTAATCTAGAGATGGTTTAGTATCCAGCAAGGGCTCCTGGAACCAACCCCCCATGAACACTGAAGCGCAGCTGTATGCATTTCTATTATACCACAGCATTGTACAGTCAGGTCTTCTTTTCTTTTTCTTTTTTCATTGTTGGGGGAATCATTGAGGGTACAATGAGCCAGGTTACACTGCTTGTGTTTGCAGGGTGAAGTCCCTCTATTAACAGTGATGTGCCCGCAAGAGATGTGTCAGACACTGTGGCCCCACACCCTCCTCCCTCCTTCCCTCTCTCTGCTCCCCCACTCGCCCTTCCCACACTATATACTAGCATCAATTTTCTTCATATCAGAATTGAGTACATTGGATTCTTGCTTCTTCATTCTTGTGATGCTTTACTGAGAAGAATGTATTTCAACTTCATCCAAATTAATACAAAAGATGCACAGTCAGCATTCTTTTGGTGGCTGTATACTATTCCATGGTTACATATACCAATCTGTTCCTGGGTTGGTGGGCATTTAGGTTGTTTCCACATTTTGGCCATCATAAACTGAGCTGCAATAAACAGTCTAGTGCAAATGTCCTTATGATAAGAGGATTTTTTTTTCCTTCTGGGTAGATGCCCAGTATTGGGACTGCAGGATCAAATGGGAGGTCTAGTTTGAGTTCTTTGAGGTTTCTCCATACTTCCTTCCAAAGGGTTGTATTAATTTGCAGTCCAATCTGTAAGGTAAAAGTATACCCTTCTCTCCACGACCATGCCAGCATTTGCAGCTTTGAGACTTTGTGAGGTGGGTCATTCTCACTGGGGTTAGGTGATATTTCAGGGTAGTTTTGATTCGCATTTAACTGATAATTAGGGATGATGAGCATTTTTTCATAAGTTTGCTAGCAATTCATCTGTCTTCTTCAGAGACAGTTCTATTCATCTCACTTGCCCATTGATATAAGGGATTGTTGGCTTTTTTGTTGTTGTTTAATTTGAGTTCTCTATAGATTCTAGTTATCAAGCTTTTGTCCGATTCATAATATGCAAATACCATTTCCCATTCTGATGCTTGCCTGTGAGATTTGGTTGTTGTCTCCTTAGCTGTACAGAAGCTTTTCAGTTTAATTAAGTCCCATTTGTTTATTATTATTGTTGTTGCGATTGCCATGAAAGAAAGACTTTCTTCATAAAGTCTTTCCCCAGGCCAATATCTTCAAGTGTTTTTCCCATGCTTTCCTTGAGGATTTTTATCATTTCATGCCTTAAATTCAGGTCTTTTACCCATCTTGAATCAATTTTTGTGAGCAGAGAAAGGTACGGGTTCAGTTTCAGTCTTTTACATGTGGATATCCAGTTCTCTCAGCACCCTTTATTGAATATGGATTCTTTCCATCTAATCTATCAAAGATTAGGTGGCTGTAAGATTTTTGTTTCATCTCCTGGTTTTCTGTTCGATTCCAGAAGTCTTTGTCTCTATTTTTGTGCCAATACCATCCTGTTTTGATCACTATGGCCTTGTAGTACAGCCTGCAGTCTGGTAGGTGATGCCCCCTGCCCTGTTCTTATTACTAAGACTTGCCTTAGCCATATGTTTTTTTTTGTTTTTTTTTTTTTTTCTGGTTCCATACAAAACAAAGATTAGTTTTCCCAAATCTTGAAAGTATGATGTTTAATGGTGATTGCATTGAATCTATAGATTGCTTCAGGAAGTATAGACATTTTAACAATGTTGATTTTCTTCCCAGCCATGAGCATGGTATGTTTTTCCATTTGTTAATACCTTCTGCTATTTCTTTTCTTAGGGTTTCATAGTTTTCTTTATAGAGGTCCTTCACCTCTCTTGTGAGGTGTATTCCTAGGTATTTCATTTTCTTTGAAGCTACCGAGAAGGGTATTGTGTCCTTGATTTCCTTCTCATCTTGGCTGTTATTGGCATATATAAAGGTTACTGATTTGTGGACATTGATTTTATATCCTGAGATATTACTCTATTTTTTTTATCACTTCCAGGAGTCTTGTGGTTGAGTCTTTAGGGTTCTCTAAGATTATATTGTCAGCAAAGAGGGAGAGGTCAGCTTCCTCTGCCCCCATTTGGATGCCCTTTATTACCTTCTCTTGCCTGATTATACTGGCTAGAACTTCCAGCACTATGTTGAACAGTAGTGACGATAGAGGACAACCCTGTCTAGTTCCAGTTCTAAGCAGAACAGCTTTCAGTACTCCATTCACTATAATATTAGCTGTGAGTTTGTCATAGACAGATTCAATGAGTTTAAGAAATGTGCTGCCTATGCCTATGTTCTTCAGAGCTCTAATTAGAAAAGGATGCTGAATTTTATCAAATGCTTTCTCTGCATCTATTGAGAGGATCATATGGACTTTGTTTTTGCTTCTGTTGATATGATGGATTACATTTATGGATATGCGTATGTTAAACCAGCTTTGCATCCCTGGGATAAAACCTACTTGATAGGTGATATATGACTTTTTTAATGATAAGCTATAATCTATTGGCTAGGATTTTATTGAATTTTTGCATCTATATTCATTAGTGAAATTGATCTGTAGTTTTCCTTTTTAGTTGGATCTTTTCCTGGTTTTGGTATCAGAGGGATGTTTGCTTCATAGAACATGTGGGGGAAGAATCCTTCCTTCTCAATTTTTTTGAATAATTTATGCAGTTCTGGTATACGCTCTTCTTTGAAGGTTTGAGAATTCTGATGTGAAGCCATCTGGACCACAGCATTTATCTGTTGAGAGATTTTTTATAGTTTCTTTGATCTCAGTACTTGAAATTGGTCTATTCAGGAGATCTATTTCTTCTGGATTAAGTCTAGGGAGAGTGTGTGATTCTAAGTATTGATCCATTTCCTCCACATCATCAAATTTCTGGGCATAGAGTTTCTGGTAGTATTCAGAAATAATCTCTTGTATCTCTGTGGCATCTGTTATTATTTCTCCTTTATCATTTCTGATTGAGGTTACAAGAGGTTCTACCTTTCTATTTCTAGTTAGTCTGGCCCAAGGTTTATCTATTTTATTTACTTTTTCAAAAAAACAACTTTTTGTTTTGTTAATTTTCTGAAAATAATAATTTGTTGTTGTTGTTTTTTGCAGTTTTTGGCTGGGGCCAGGTTTGAACCCACCACCTCCAGCATATGAGGCTGGCGCCCTACTCCTTGAGCCACAGGCGCTGCCCCTTCTGAATTTTTATTTTTGTTTATTTTATTTTATCATTAATCTCTGATTTAATTTTGGCTATTTCTTTTTCTTCTGCTGGGTTTAGGGTTAGATTGTTCTTCTTTTTCCAATTCCATAAGATGGTTTGTGAGTGTACTGATGAGCTCACTTTCTGTTTTTTGAATGTAGGCATCTAGCACAATAAATTTTCCTCTCAGGAGTGCTTTTACTGTATCCAAGAGGTTTTGGTAACTTGTGTCTTCATTGTTGTTATGTTTGAGGAAATTAACAAATTTCTCTTCTAACTCTTCCTGAACCCAATTATCATTCAGCATGAGGTTGTTTAATTTCTAGGACTTTGTGTGGGGATGAATATTTTTGTTGGAGTTGAGCTTCATCTTTATAGCCTTGTGGTCTGAGAAGAGACATTGTATAATTTATATTCCTTTAATTTTGCTGAGGTTTGATTTGTATCCTAGGATGTGATGTGATCTATTTTGGAGTATGTGTCATGAGCCGATGAGAAAAAAATATATATTCTTTTGCTTTGAGGTGGTATGTTCTGTATATGTCTATTAATCCCATTTGTTCTAGGGTCATGTTTAAGTCCTTTGTATCCTTGTTTAGTCTGTTTAGAGGATCTGTCCAGTTTTGTCAGAGGGTGTGTTGAAATCCCCAACTATTATGGTGTTCTGGGATATCATATTCCTCAGACACCTCAAGGTCTGTTTCATAAATTTGAGAGCATTTAAGTTAGGTGCATAAATGTTTAAAATTGAGATGTATTCTTGTTGTATTGTTCCTTTGACCAGTATAAAGTGTCCATCTTTGTCTTTCTTAACTGAAATTTCTTTTAATCCACTTGTATCTGAGAATAAGATTGCAACCCTTCCTTTCTTCTGATTTCCATTTGCTGGAAATAGTGTTTTCCATCCCTTAACCCTGAGACTTGATTTGTCCTTCAGGGCTAGGTGTGTCTCTTGGAGACAGTATATGGATGGCTTGTGTTTTTAATCCAAGAAGCCAGCCTGTGCCTCTTCCATGGTGGAATTCTATTCATCTTATTATAAAATAGTCTGTTGTATAGTTTTATCCTTTTTGCCATTGTGGAGGCTAAGCTGTGGCCTTTGGTTTCTAGGTGTTTACTTTGTTGGTGGTCCATTGTAGTGTTCAGTATTGGGAATAGGTCTAAGTATTTCCTGGAGAGCAGGTCTTATTGTGGCAAATTCCCTCAGTGCTTGTATATCTGCAAAAGATTTATTTTTTTCCATCAATTTTGAAGCTAAGTTTGGCAGGATACAGGATTTTGAGCTAAAAACTATTTTATTTAATGATGTTGAAGGTGAATGAACATGTTCTTCTGGCTTGGAAAGTTTTATTTGAAAAGTCTACTATCATCCTAATGGCTCTGCCTTTGCAGGTCAATTGGTGCTTATTCCTAGCTGCTTGAAGAATTTTCTCCTTCATTTGACTTTGGACAGGTTCACTACGATGTACAATGTGTCTTGGAGAGGCTGTATTAGAGTGGAGATGACCCAGGGTTTGGTTTCCATCTGAAAAGAGTGTGTCAGGATCTTTAGTAAAACTTGGGAAGCTTTCATTTATGATGATCTCCAGTAGGGCTTCCATACCTTTGGGACAATCTTCTTCCCCTCAGGGATTCCTATTATCCGTATGTTTGAATGCTTCATGGAGTCTCATAGTTCTCTAAGCACCTGCTCTGCTTTCTCCAAGTCTTGCTTTTCTATGTGATCTGTAATCTCTGCTTTTTTTCTGCCTTCTTTTGCATTAATAGATAATAATAATTAATATTTTATGATTTTATTCTCTCTTTTCTTTTCCTTATTAGCCACAACACTTTGTTTTGTTTTTTTTGAGGTTCCTTTAGGGGTTATAATATATATTGTTAATATACTACAGTCTGTGTTTAATTGTTACTATACCTTTTTACATATAGTATAATGTGACATTAGTATACTCCCATTTTCCCCTTCACCCTTTCCCTATTCTTGTCATAAATTTTAGTTTTACATATGTATGTTATAAAGTCTACACTATATTATCATTTTTGTTTAAATGATTAATTATCTTTTCCAGATGAATAATAAGGAGAAAAAACCTATTTACATAATCACCATTTCCACAACTTTCTACTCATTTGTGTTGATCTCTATTTTCCCCTCAGATTACCTTCCTTCCACCTGGAGGACCTCCTTTAACCTTTCTCACAATGCAGATCTGCCTATGGTGACCTTTTTCAGTTTTTGTATAATATGTTTGAAAAGGCGTTGCTTTTGCTTTATTTTTTGAAGACACTTTCATGAGTATAGAAGTCTAGGTTACCAGTTTTTTGTTTTTTTTTCCCATTCCATACTTCTGCATACTGTCTTCTTGTTTGTATAGTTTGTGGTAAAAAAAAAAAAATCTGCTTGTTATCCATGTATTTGTTCCTCAGTACAAATGTCTTTTTTTTTTTTTTTCTGGCTGATAGGTTTTCTATTTATGATTGGTTTTGCTAAGGCTTAGTGTAGTTTTCTTCAAGTTTCTGATACTTGGTATTTCTTGAGCTTCTTGACTGGATTTATGGTGCTTTATGAGCCACTATTTCTTCAAACATTTTTGCTATTCTCATTCTCCCTCCTATTTCTCAGGACTCCAATTGCATATATATTGAATATGCTTCTTGAAGTTGTCCCAAAATTCACTGCTGTTACATTTATTTATTATCTGTTATTTCTGTATTTCTTTCCAAATCTCATTTTGAATAATTTCTATTCTTTAAGTTCATGAAAATGATCTTCTTTTCAACTTCAAAATTTTAATGTTTTTAAATAGTCTTTTATGATTCTACTTTGCTTTTTTAAACATACAGGAAAAATTTATAATTCTATCTTAACAACCTTGCCTACTAATTGAAGCACCTGTGTCAGTTCTGGGTTAATTTTAAGATGGATTTATATTGTCCTTATAAGATACAGAAGCTACTTAAAACTTGTTAGGTGGAAATAAGAGTGCTAAGTATGTCACTAATAACTTTTTTCCTACTCAGTCAAGACCATGCTCCTACTTCACCTACTTCCCTGTAAATATAGGGATTTTCTAGCCTAGGTGGTGGGTATTATTCCTTGCCCTTTGTGAGTGCTGTGTACTGCTCCTCAAATCCTTCTGGATGGCTCTGTCCCCTGACATGGATAGCTTCCTCACACATAGTACTCAGCTGGATACCATTAAACACCAATGTTTCGTATATTTTTCTTTATTTTTGGTAATTTCAGAAAGGAAGATGAATCCAGTCCCTGTTTCTTCATCTTGGAAGGAAACTGACGTTGCAGATAATTTTTTTTTTAACAAACAATAGCAAATAGATAACGCTATCTTAGCATCCTTGCCTACTAATTGAAGCATCTGCATCAGTTCTGGGTTAGTTTTAATTGATGGATTTATATTGTCCTCGTAAGATAGAGAAGCTACAAGGATTTGGGGGAAAAAATAATTACAAGTTTGAAACCTAAATAATCCAATAATCCAGGTGTAAAATGTTCCCAAGTTCAGTAAGCCATCATAATGACCCCTCAACATTGTTCATCCTTGGAAGGGAGACCAGGAGAATCCCTGAGAATATTGGCAGGTATCTTGGGAGCTTGTGTTTCCTCCTCTCTGTGCTTACCTTCTAGCCCCATTCTGTCCCCTTCTGCCCTGGCTCCAGCTTGTGGGCAGCCTACACTCGTGCATCAGGGAAACCAGTGCCTTCCTTGCTCTTCCCAGCTCTCATTAAGTGAATCTCTGTGTGTTTCAGTCTTAAAGAGGCTTGCATGGTAATTTATTTATTCAATAAGAATAATGTACAAAATGTGCAAAGCAAGTCATAACGCTCAATACTTTAGTGCCTGTATCCCAGGAAACTCAGCTGCCTTCTTGAGGTCAAAAGCCATTGGCTGGTGATAAGATAATAACAGGATAGTAAAGAGGAGCTGGCTGCTGATGGTAAGTGTGCAGATCATCAGTACTTTGCTTCTGGAGAGGACGAGCTTCCAACACCATGGCCTTTGCAGCAGGATCCAAGGAGCCCATTTTTTTCCTTGTGCCTCTTACTCAGTGAGGCCTAAAGGACTGGAGTGAATATGAACAGACACTTGACAATAATGGAGATTAAGGAGGAGAAGAGGCCCAGTCAGCTCTATAGTCAGCATCAAAAACCTAGATTTTGGTCTTAAAAATGCTACAGGCTCAACTCAACCTCTCTCTGCCTCCATTTCCACACCAGTGAAATGAAGATGACAGCAATGGTCCACCACTGTGGGCTTTATGTGACTGGCTGATAAAATTACTCTGCTCACCAGGGCCATGGTTTTTACAGACTGAATGGTCAGACTAGCCAGTGGATAGAAGTATGAGAAGATAGCAGAATTCTTGAGTCACACCTACAGATGCCCGAATACATATCACTTCAGGGATGGATTGTTCCTTTGTTTTGGAGACCAAGACTTTGTTTTGTTTTGTTTTTGAGACAGAGTTGCATTCTGAGTACCATGGCATCAACCTAGCTCATAGTAACCTCAAACTCCTAGGCTCAAGTGATCCTCTTACTTCACCCTCCAAAGTACCTGGGATGACAGGCACCTGCCACAATGCCTGGCTAGTTTTTCTATATTTAGTAGAAATAGAATCTTTCTCTTGCTCAGGCTGATCTAGAACTCCTGAGCTCAAGCCATCCACCCCCCTCAGCCTCCAAGACTTCTAGGAATGCAGGCATGAGCCACCATGCCCGACCTCACTTGAGACTAAGATTTAACAAGCACCTGCTCATGAACCCACTGAGAGGTCTACAGAAGCATCATGGTGAGCCCCGCTCCACCAGCACTGACACCACATAGATCAGAGAGAATTGTTGAACCGTCAGGGCATTCTCACAAAGTCAGTATCCAGTGGGACCGCAAGACGGCTACCATCATTGATGTTCAAGTCTTGCCTTCATTTTGAAAAGAAAAAAAAAAAAAAGAAAACGCAAATCATCTCCTGCCTCTTATTGTCAATCAGTGTTCTCAGATAATTAAGACTCTGTTAATTCTTGGCAAAAAGTGTAATTAAGAGGCTTAATTATGTCTGTGTGGAGTAAGGGGACTCAGCAGGGCATAAGGCAGAGCCTCTTAGACTTTAATTGCATTAGAATCACCCAGGGAGCTTGTTAAAAATGCAAATTCCCTGGCTCCTTGCCAAGGTATTCCGATTCAGTAGGTCTGGGTGGGATTCAAGAGTCTGCATGTTTGTTCTACATATAAATCTACAGGTAATTCTAGTGTGTGTGTGTGAGGACGGCACTTTGAGAAGCACTGATCTAACAAGAGAAACAGTGTTTGAGTCAGAAAAGATCCTCATGTTAGAGATTCCGCTGAGCAGCCCTGTCAGTGCAGCCCTAGGCAAGTTTGTGACAGGGAGGCCGGAGATTTCCTGGAGTGAGGCTTCAGTGAGGTAATGTCTTCAAAAATGCAATACACAGTCTAATGTGCTTTGTAAAGCTCCCGTCAAAAGCCAGGGTTTACTGAGCTCTTAGCATGAACCCAACCCAAAGAGATTTATTATGAGGAATTGGCTGACAGGATTCTGGAGGCTAAGAAGTACAGAACCAGGAGAACCAGTGGTAGAACTTCAGTTCAAGTTCAAGTCCAAAGGCAGTAGACTAACATCCCAGCCAGAAGACAGTCAGGCAGAGAAAGAGAACTCTTGGTTACTCTGCCTTATATTCTACTCAGGCCCTCAATGGGTTGGATGAGGCCCACCCACACTGGGGAGGCAATACAGACTCAAATGTTAATCTCATCTAGAAACACCCTCACAGACACCCTCAGAAATAATGTTGAAACAATTGTCTGGGCACCCTGTGAACTAGTCACATTTGACCCCTAAAGCAAGCTATCATAGTCACCAGATGGGGTCCTTACTATTCAGCATTTTCATGGTGGGCAACAGAATCAATTGCAGCGCCCTCTTTTTGGTCTCCATGTGGTACCCACTGCCAGCACTGTGGGCTGTAACTGGTGCAGCTGGACAGACAGGCACTGTGCAGTGGGGCAGCTCCCTGTCCTCCTCACAGATGGAGTTCTTCAAGCTGGGCTTAACGGGAAACCTCTCCACATTCTCTCCTGGGGCTCCATAAGGCGGAGCCTTCATCCTCATGGAGTGTCGCTGATAACTCCAGAGGCTGTAACCCAGAAGAGGGCCCTGGTCCAGGGAAGGAGCGGGGAGCAGAAAACACACATTCAAAACCTCAGGCCATCCTCTTTCCAAGGGGAGAAAGTAGACCCAAGACTGCTCAGAGAAAAAAACGTATTCAGAGAACAGGCAATGGGATTCATCGATATTGTTGATAATGCTAAAAGGTGATGTGGTCATGTAGCACTTGAAGCTCACAAGAGACCCAGAGCAGGGAGCATCACTGCCTGCCTTCTACAGATGAAGAAAGAGGCAAAGAAGGGTAAGTGGTATGGCCAGTCAATGGTAAAGACAGAACCCACTGGAACCTGCCACACTTACCAATCTATCCTCTCTTAGAGGAACTGGACACTGAAAAGTCTGGGGCATCACAAGAAGAGAGGTTTACGCTGAATTCAGATGGCTGGCGTGGAACAGGGGAATATAAACTTTAGAACTTGGCAGCCTCAGGATTTAAGTTCGTAGAAACTCTCCAACATGTGAGGACTATTTGTAGAACCTTCCAGTAACACTGATCACCAGGCAAAGGATGCAGATAATCTACAGCAAGGGTCTGGTTGCCAAAGCTGTGAAGACAGGTGAGACGATGTTCTCACGGGGATGCTCTCCGTGGTGTCAGGGCCTGCTCCTGGGAGCCAGCACTGCCTGCAAGCCATGGCAGGGCATGCACACCACCCTGGAGACAATGCCAACCCCTGGGGTGTTGGGGGCCTCAGGGCTGAGTCAGGAATCCACAGCGGCCAGAGGTTTGGACCAGAGTCTCACACCCTGAGGAGTGCAGGACAATGGAAGGAAATGAGATCAAAGCCTGGTGACCTTGTAGGCAGTTGAGGAAATCCCACGTTTGCAGGTGTTAATAGTGAAAAATTGGTTCTCTAGGGTTTTTGGAAAATGCAAATGAGAACAATAGTGAGAGAAGAGCGTTACCTTTAAAATTACTTAAGGCAGAAAAAGTTACACACTCAGGGTATTGGGAGATAAGCACCATCTCATGTAGCTACTAATGAAAATATACATTCTTACAGTCCTTCCATCACAATTGTAAAATCTAGTTTGCTCTTGCAATGAGCATTCCTTTGACTCGGCATTTCTTATTTTTAAAATTCAATTCAAGTGACAATATAAGAGCATGAAAAGGTATAACATGTTTAATAAATAATAGGGAATTGGTAAAATAAATTATGGTTTATTTATACAAAAGAAGACTGTAGGCGTTGAACATGATGTGAAATGTATATTTAAATAAAAGGTATTATAAAATATGAAGTGAGAAAATAAATTAGGACACTTACATATCATGTAGTTCTGAGAAAAATCTCTTCCCCAGTATGTTTGTTGTATCCAATTAGCAATAACTAACGGTGGTGACAACTTCTGCTATGGTCTTCAGCAGAATGGTGATGTCCATTAACAACACTCTTCCTGGCAGCGTCTGTGTGTGATACCAGGAGCTGCTTCATGGCCATTTAAAGGTCAGTGTGAAGATAGCCCTGCTGTTGTGCCCTTCCAGGTTCCAGGGAGCAAGGTAGGATTTGAGCTTAGGCACAGACTCAGTCACACCCCCACACCTTT
This sequence comes from Nycticebus coucang, assembly GCF_027406575.1. NCBI lineage: Eukaryota > Metazoa > Chordata > Mammalia > Primates > Lorisidae > Nycticebus > Nycticebus coucang. The sequence goes on from NC_069790.1 coordinate 4,696,009, forward strand.
CCTGCCCTTGACTTTTTCCTTACTTTAGATCTGACAATGAGTGGATTGAACGTGGGCATGGGTGACACTAATTAAACATGGCCAATGCACTGAGTCTGACTGGCCCACGAGAGACCTGTGGGAATGGTACATCTATCTCAGCAGCATTGACCATGACCGGTCGAGTCACCATGGCCAATCTATGGAATAGAATCAAGTCAACTGCCAACCCCCAACAATCTATTTCAAAACTTGGCTAAATTTCCTTTATGACCTGGCTGTGTTGTAATTAAACAGAATGGCTTTAGAGCACCATAATGATACTGTAGGTAAAATCCAATAAATATTTGAATGTACATACACTGGAGGAAGGAATAATTCATTCTGTCAGCTGTGTAACATTTCCGTCCCCTCCTCGTAATCCCTTTTGGCAACTACTAATTACAGAAGAAAATATGAACATAATCAAGGAGTGATATCACAATAAATTAAACATTTCAAATTTCTCTTTATCTCCACAGAACATGTTTATTACTCTGTGGGACACTGGAATAAACTATAGAGTGCCTGGGTTATTATAGTGTGAAAAGAGTGAGTATGTATGTAAGTGTCACTGGTGCAGCCAGATTCTTTTGAAAGCTCTTTGATCTCAGCAGGGTTTTGAGCCAGAAAGCTTCAAAAAGCCTTGTCAGCATCAGCCAACACAAAGAGCAGTTGTGGAGATGGAGAGACCCTTGTTATTTATTTCTTTTTAAACTGGAAGTGTGCAGAAATCTTTGTCAAACCCTAGTCATCATATACTGGTTCGTGTTACTGATTTCAAGACAAGATGGAAATGGATTTCAGATTTTTAATGGTATCTTCAAATTTTGGCATCATCTGCTGTGGTTTGTTGGAGTGCTAAGTATGAGAGCCCGTTGATTTTCCACCTGCTTTTCTGTAAGCTGAAGGAATGCCATGGGACGGTAGTGTCTATCACAGAGAAAACCACTGAGTCTGAAAGCCCAGGCATCTGAGAGCTAGAGGGGAATGATGGACAATGGGTTGCGGAGGGTGAGAAGGTGGGAGGGAAGTGGGTGATGAGAAGCTACTTAGTGGGTGAAATGTGAGGACACTCTAAAGCCCAGATGGGGCCTGCAGACAGTCTACTCATGTCACAAAATTGACCTTGTATCCCACACATTGATACAATAATAAGTGAATAAACATGATGACACTTGGATAAATTAATTTTCTTATGCAAAACATTTCAGTGATGCTATAGTGGAGAGCAGAGTAAGGACTTGGAAACTGAAGATCTGGACATAAGTCCAGGATCTACTGCTCTCCACAACCTAATGGTAGAACATCTTAATTTTATTGGTTAGAAATATGTACCATATGTTCTTGGAGCAATCATTAGAAATTTTGAATATCCTCTTTCTACTATGATGTTTCAAAACACTAAAAAATAAAATAATATAAATAAAAAGTGCTCTGTGTGTCTGCCAGTGTCAAGATCGAAGTTCATTCTGTTTGCCTCCATTTTAAAGACTTGGTCATACTGATAATATAATCTCTACTAAGAATATATTATTTTCTGTTCTTTTTAAAATTTGGTTATTTTTTCATTTAGTTTTCTATTATTTTTTAAAAAGACATGTACTGTCCCTATTTTGTTCTACTTTGCCCTATATCCTTTTCTTTCTGCTAATAGCACTCTTTTTCCTTTGGGAGACCTTCTTCAGGTGCTCCTGGTTGGCCTTTTAATATCCTGCTCTATCCTTTTACTGCAGGAGAGTGCAAGTGCCTCAGCTGGTTAGTTAGAGAACCACATCCCTGAACAAGCTGCAGCTTGAGCTCTGATTATTATGGTTATTCATAAATCTCCCTGTCAATTGAGCTCAGTTAGTAGAAATAATGTTGCCAAACTTCTTATCTGTAAAGGGCCAGATAGTAAATATTTTAGCTTTGTGAGCCATATGGTCTGTTGTGATGACTCAATGCTGCCATTGTATCAGGAAAGCCACAGACAATATGTAAACATGTGGGAATGGCTGAGTTCCCACAGACGTTATTTACAAATGCCGGCAATGAGCCAGGTTTGGCTAATGGGCCATAGCTTGCAACCTTTGTCTTTAGGACATTAATTTTTAAACTATATCCTGGAGAGATTTCTCTGGTAAGAGAAGGAATTGGGAGCGTTACCTCACTTTATCTCTTGGGCAATGATAGCAGCTTCTCTTTCCTCTATTTCTCTTTTATTTTAGAGACCCATTTTCATTTTAATTTTTTTAAGTGACATTCTTTAGCTCATAAAGTTTTTTAAAAATCAATGGCTTAAGGTTGTAAATGCTATGAGTTACTTGACTTTGGTTCAAGGTACTGAGAGATAAGAAATAATATTTAGAGAGTTTCCTCTGGTCAAGCGCAGTGTTGGGTAATATTTAGAGAGTTTCCTCTGGTCAAGCGCAGTGTTGGGTACCATCACGTATAACAGCTTATATGTTCCTTATATAATCACTATGGATGAGTTAGCCAGAAGATCCAACTTGTATACCATCATCATGAACTTGTCTTACCCATCAACTTCACTGCAACTTTTATTAACATAGTCTAAAGGAATCACTTGAAATTTTTTAGTTTTCACTGGATGTATTAAGGAAATGGGTTTGGAGGACAGCAAGGCAGGATAAACCCTAATACATATGTTTCCTTATGTGCCTCTTGTTGAAAAAGAAAGTAGGAGAAAATTATCTTATAATGGAGATATGCAAATAATTATTATATTTGTATTTTTTTACAAAGTCTTTTGAAAAGTCTTTCACATGGAGAGATTGTAACCCTAACACATTGCTAGCGGGAATGTAAAATGGCAGTGCCACTATGAAAAAGGGTTCCTCAAAAAAAATTAAAATAGATTTACCATATGATTCAGCAATTCAACTTCTGGGTATTTATCCAAAAGAATTGAAAGCATAAACTTGAACAGATATTCCTATACCCATGTTCATGGCAACATTATTCACAATAGCCAAAATGTGGAAGCAATTCAAGTGTCCATCTGTGGATAAGTGGATAAACAAAATATGCTATATACATATAATGTAATATTAATCACACTTAAAAAGGAAGGAAATTCTGACACATTCTACAACATAGATAAACCCTGAGGCTATTATATTAAGAAGCCAGTCAAAAATGCTGTATGATTCCCCTCACGTGAAGCATCCAGAGTAATTAAATACATAAAGTCAGAAAGTATCATGGTGCTTCCTGGGGATGGAGCAGGAAGAGGAAGGAGTTGTTGTTTATTGGGTAGACGAAAGAAGTTTGGGAGATGGATGGTGGGAATGGCTGCCCAACACGATGAATGTATTTAATGCCACCACATTGTGCACTTATGAATAATTAAGATGATACATTTTATGTTGTATTTATTTTAACCATATTTTTTAAAAGTCAAAAGTCTTTTATGATTTTAATGAAAAATTTTCTAATGTAATTGCATTAATTTTTCTCTTCCTGAGCTTCTACCAGAAATTCTATCATGATTTACCTCTTATACCTCCTGAGTTTCTAGATAAGATCTCACTCTTAGAATTTATATTTTTATGCCTTTGCAATCTTCCTGTGACATGATTGGAAAAAGAAAATGAAACTGTATCACCTTAGACTTACAGGCCCAGAGATAGCATAATACATAATGAAAGGAAGACTTTGGAATCCCTAAGTAGTGAAGTAAGGACGCTGTCTACAAAGACTAGTTCACTGCCAGCAGGACTGAAGGGGAGGATGATTTAAGGGCAGAGCCAGGAGCCACAGCAAGTCAGTGCCAGGAAGCAGGACGGGCCCTAGTGAAGGTCTGGAGATCTGTGCCCAGCTGGATTTCAGAATTGCTATGGGCCAGTGACAGCCCACACTTGAACAAGAGTCTTCACAGACGTCTATGGGTCTTCTAGGCCACTATAGCAAATTACCATAAACAGGTGGCTTAAAACAAGAGAAATTCATTCCCTTGCAGTATGGGGGACCAGAAGTACAAAATCAATGTGTCGGCAGGGATATGTCCCCGTTCCCGTCTCTTCTGGCTTCTTGTGGCACCAGGTATTCCTTGGCTTAGGGGTCTTCTCTGCCTTTCAAATCTCCAGTCTCTGCCTCCTTCTCTAAGTCTCAAATATCTCTCTGACTTTCTCTTGTAAGGACACTTATCATTGGATTTGGGAGCATCCCTAAATCCAGGATGATCTCATTTTGAGATCCTTAACTTCTGCAAAAACTTTTTTATAAGATAAGATCGCAATCACAGATTCCAGGGTTTAGGACTTGGACATATCTTTTGGGGCCACCGTTCAATTCACTGTAGCGATTCTCCTGAGCATGTCCACAGTTACCTATTGGTTAGATGTTGTACAGATCACCTGTCTTTTTAGATGTCTTGGGCCTTCAGGCCAGAAAGAGCAGCACCCAAGATACTGTATCCAAGCAACTTTATCCACATCTGAACATCAGTAAGGTGATAAGAGTTTTGCAGGGTGGGGAATATGCAGCCTGGGGACCACATGCCACCTTCAGAATCTGTGAGTGCAGCCTTTTGACTGAATCCAAATTTTATAGAACAAATCCTATTAAAAAACAAATGAGTTATTCCCCCTTTCTAGTCATGTTCTTTATGATCTTAAAGAATTATAATGCACACTTATATTTTTATTTTATTGTATCAAAAAATATATCACCTGAGGCAGATGAGCATTGGAAAGTATCCCACAAAAGCTCTTTTGGTTTCTTCCCACCTCCTCAAGCCCCTGCCTTTGCCCAAACCATTGTCAGATCCAGAGAGCAGGCATGGGTCCTACCAGCTGTCCTGTTTCCATTCCCTGCCATGCTCCACCCACAGGGCTCTGCCAGCCGTGCAGCATTAAGAGGTCCCCGCAGGCCCCGAGCCTCTGCTCACAGTCCCTCAGAGCCTTCCTGTGGTCCTAGGATGAAGCAGGATAACATGGGAACACTTCTCCTGGTTCTGGTCGCCAGGCACTTCACCTGGCCACTGATTATACCTCTCTTGTTTCTGGCTGTAAGGTCTTGACCCCCCTCCAATCACTCCTCAAGGTGACCCCCCAAGTCTCTGCCATCTGTGGGACATGCTTTTTCTACTCATTGGCTCAGTATCTTCCACTCAGCTGGGCTCCGGGTCCCAATGCACACTCAGTCCCTGCCCCTCAGCACCCTGCATGTGGCCTGGGCCTTGCAGACCCTACAACCTACATAGATAGGTCTTGAATGAATGCGCAGATGGAGAGGCCCAGGGGCAGTGGGGCAAGGGGGCTCGGTCCCCAGGCTTCTGTTAGACGTATCTGCCTGAGCTGCCCTGCTGAAAACCTTCCTGTGGTTTTGTTGTAAAATCTCATCTGTGCGCCTCCCATAATGACAACAGGCCAGCTCTCAACTAAAAATACATGAAATTCTAGGGCCTGAGACTGCAAGGGGCCTGATGGAGACTGATTGGTGTGTGAAGGGCCACGTTGCAAGCTTTGTTCTGTGGGAATGGCTGCCCGCCTGGCACCTCTGCGTGTTCCTGGGGATCCTCTGATGGTGCTGTTACAACTGGGTCTAACGCTTCTAAGAATGTTTGCCAGACCCATCGAGAGGCAGCTGAGGGGGCACGTATGGTGAGAACAGCAAATCCCAAGTCAGCTCACAGCCTTGAGCTTGGCACTGGAAGTGAGAAGGAAACAAGACCTGTGTCGACAGCATGGGCATCCACAAGGCTGTTTTCACACAGCCTTGTCCCGCTGGTGAATTGTATTAGTACAGCTGACACCAATAACTTGTACTTGTTCCTGGACAAAATCAGCTGAAATTGTTCATTTGAGCACCATACCAAAGCCCAGTTATTTTTCTGATAAAGAACAAGGTTGTCACCACAAGGAACTCACCCGTGCTGGTTGTAGTATAGTCCCAGTGTGTCACTGGGATGGGAGCAGGCTCATCATTAGACCCTATCTCCAGTTTTTCCCTGCCATTGTCCACCCTGGCTGTCTACTTTCTCTGCAGATTGGTATCAAACTAGAAGTAATATTGGAATAATCTTCATATTCCACTTGTATCCTATTTCTTACTATCACTATTTGGTTTGTTGTTAAATTTCTCTCCATCTGGCTAGGGCAGGGGGCATGGACAGGGAAGATGGAGGCAGCCTTGCAGACACACCTGAGTTCTGGGCAGTTGAGGCAGTGGTGTGTGCAGAGCTGCCTGAAGCTGGTTAGGGGTGGAAGAGGTGTGAACATAGGAATGACTGTGAAGAGTTGATAAGAGATAGGGGTTCTTGCTGTGCAAGAAGAAAAGGACACCCCAATGTGAAATAGGGAGGGGCACAGAGACCCCAGGCAATAGACTGGAATTGGAGGCCTTGGTTCTGCCCACAAAATGGTCAGGAAGCTTAAAACACACTCAGGGTCCAATCCTTATCTCCAAAGGAGCCAGCACTGCCTTGGGAAATGGTTGGAGAAATTATAGGTCCAGTCTGGAACAACTTGTTATAGCAAAAGGTAAGAATGTGCTCCAACGAAGGGGGACACCTGTTGGAAGGACATGGGGGTCAGCTGGAAGGGGATCCTGATGGCCAAATCTGGATCACAGATTTATCCTCAAAGCCATCAGGTAAGTAATGAATCATAGCCCACTGGGCACATGAGGAGTCCAGTCCAATAATAAATACACTGATTAACTAATAACTTAGTCAATGAAGGAGGATGGGGGCTCTTGCTGAGGGCCAGAAGTGTCGGGAGATGCATAACTTGAATCCAAGTGCAAGGAAACATCAGATGAAGCCAAAACAAGGAAAGGAGTATCCTATTTACAAGGAAAGGAGGGCTTGGGACTGTGTTCTTCAAAATCGTTAGCACTGTAGAAGAGGAGAGAAGACTGGGATGTGCCAGATAAAGGCTAGAGAGGCATGACCAGAAAACACAGCACCTGCTCTAAACTCGCCCACAGGGAAGATCTCAGAGAGACATAAAGGGGCACAGTGACAGGAATGAAATGCAGATGGCAGATGAGAGTGTTGTGTCGATTTAAATACATTGAGTTGGGTCTGCACTTTGGGTTATATCAGAGAATATCCCTACTCCCAGCCAATACACACCAAAGTGTTTAGAGCTGTGATGTATGTAACTTATTCTCAACTGGTTCAGAAAAAAAATATATATATATATATGTGTGTGTGTGTGTGCATGTGTATATATACACACACATACAGAGAGAGAGCGCCCACAGTCAATAAAGCAAAAGGGGAAAATGTAATAGCAGGAACATTTATTATTTACATTTATTACATTATACATCATACTACGTACATCGCATGTATTACACTTATCACAAATGTAGTACTAGGAATCTAGGCAAAGATAGTCACATGTTCTTTATGTTGTTTTTAGTTTTGCAAATTTTCTATAAGTTTTGAAGTTTTTTTCCCCTCTCCTGTCTCCCTAAGCCCACTCCCCTTTGATGACAGAGCTAGACTTTCTGCATGCCTGTCACATAAACTGCCAAAAACTGTCATGGCAAGTGTTTAGGAATAGACAGCACAAAGCCCTCTGCTTGTCCCGCAGAAGAGCCCAAACCCTTTCTGGCACCCTCTGGGTTTATGTGACTGTGGGAAGGATCCAGGTTCTGAACAGTGTCTGTGGCTTTCCACCCAATGCCACCATGGCAAAGATACAAGTAGCCAAAGCTCTTTGGATCACTCCATCCAGATGTCTACACTCTGCAGGGACGTTTTGAAGCAAATGTGTTATCCCGAAAGAGTTCCTCTCCGATGGAGGACACCTGTTGGATTTGTTCAAATCATACCGTTGAGCTGTGCAAAGGTCCAGGCCCACCCAAGAGTTGCTGCAAACCTGGCTCCCTCTCAGGCATTTGCCATTGGTTTTATGCGCCTGCTGCTGCAGATGTCTCTGCAGACCTCATTGGAAAAGCTGTTTCTCCTTCTAGCAATGTTCCTTAGGGCAGGTAGGTGTCCATGCTTTGCTTACACTAGACTGGCTCCTGCTACAGGGTGCCTCTACAGCAATGACATTTATTTTGTCATGATTTATATATATATATGTGGGGGAAACTTGAGACATACGAAATGTATAGAAAGAAAAACATCCTTCCTCATCCTGTGATCAGGGATAATTAATCTGCTTATAAATATGGGCCATTTCCTTTTAACTTTTTTTTCCTGCACACGAGAGAGGGGGCAAACATCACACTTACTGTTTCAGGACCCAGTGCCTTTCGCACTAAACCACAGGGCTCCTTCCTAGTCCTATGTGTGGCTGAGAACCAGGCAGCATTTTAGCTTCCCAAAGACAGACCTCAACTGGGCTTTTAGAGAAGTGGTTGGAGCTCAGGCTGCTCGCAGGATGCACGTTTCAGTGCAGGTGAGGGGGGCAGGAGGCAGCAGGAGAGGAGAGAAGCAGAGCTGTGAAAAGTGCCACCTTGAGAAGCTCTGGGGTGGGCGACAGAAGGTCAGGTGCTCTGGACACGGCAGACACCAGTAACTCAGGCCGCACCCATCAGAGTTGCACCCCCAGTACCTCATCAGTTCCTCTGCACCCCTGCACCCACACAACCTTGCCTCCTCTTAGAGACTTCCCTGCCCTGACATTGCCACCCCCACCTCCTGCCCAGGCTTAGAGAATCATGCCAGGGTGTGGACACTTCCCAGGCAGAGCCCAGGGTCACCCACATAGGAACTGAGCCTCCCAGGAGAAGCCCTTTCCTATTTGGCCCCAAACAACACAATCTCCATCCCCATCCCAGAATGCTCCCCTATTGGCCATCTCCTGGCTCAAGGTGAGGTATGGGAAGAACTCTCACCAGCCAATCCCTACAGAGTCTCAGAGTGCCCTACCTACAGGAGGAAATCTGTTGGGAGGCCACTTGCACAGGAGAAAACAGAAAAAGAATGATGGGGCATTTTCATCAAGTGGTCAGGAAAGAAATCCATTTGAGGAGGTGATAGGAGGAGAATGAAAAAAACTGTGAGAAGACTGGAGAGATGTTGTCAGCAGAAGACTTGGAGGTGGGAACAGCCACCAACACTGCTGGCACATTGAGAGCAAAAGGGAGAGGGGCCTACAGTGAGAGTGTGCACTAGTCAGCTCTGGTTGAATACTCTGTGGCTTAAACAACAGACGGATTTCTCACAACCCTGGTGGCAGTAAGTCAGAGATCAGTCTGCCTGGATAGTCAGGGTCTGGTGAGGCCTCTCTTCCTGGCTTATGGACAGCCACCTTCTCCCTGCTTGCTCACCTGGTTGGGGGCGGGGGACGGGAGGGACGAGGAGGGAGTAATTTCTCCAGATCTCTTCCTCTTCTTATAAGGGCACTAATCCCATAGTGAGGGCTCCACCCTTGTGACCTCACCTAACCCTGTTCACCTTCTAAGGCCTTGTCTCCAAATACTTTCATACTGAGGATTAAGACTTAAACCTATGAATTTGAGGGGAACATAGTCAATTCCATAGCCAATTAAGTCTCAATTCTTAATTTAGACAAACATTAAGTACATGTCTCTGTTTCAGAGCAGAGAAATGGTCTTCCCTGAAATCCTGGCAGGGGTCTCTGGCTGTGTCCCAGGTTAGCGTATTAATTATCACGGCTGTCAGTCACACTCAGGTATCATAGTGCAAATGCTAAAATATTTCTCTTTACAGATGAGCAGAAATGAGCTCAGAGACATTAACTGACATGCCTGAATTCACCATGTAAACTTTGCAACATGATCGTTTAAATATTAAAAATATGCCCTACCAACAGTTACCATTTTTTGACCTCAGAAGGAAGGGGAACTCTGTCTAGAGGAGACACAGGTATGTTCCTTGTACTTGTACCATGTTTATTTTTATAGCTTTTGTAACTTGGACATTATTTCCAAATTAAAGTTTTCAGAAAAAGTGAACATGTTTTGAACCATTAGAGCCAACCCTTGTTCTCTATGCTCTTCACGCATCATCTGTAGTTCTCCACAGCCTGCACATGGATGCTATTCTGGCCCCCTGGTGGGGAAACTCAGGATCGCTGTGGGGAAGTCCTCTGTCATAGGTCCTGGTGGAACTAGCTGGGGCCTGAAACCAGGTGTCTGCAACCCCCAGCCCCATATTCTTTCCATCCCTTTGAGTGGCCTCTGTAGTCACTCCTCAAACATCGGTTTGAAGAAAGTGTTCACAATTTGGACCTCAGTTGTTCTGTGTCCCCAGGCTGTCCAAACTTCTCCCTACCTGGTGCCTTCCACCTGCAGAGGTCGGCCCAGCCCCGCTTTCTTCAGAAAGGAGATCTGAAGTCCCCCAAAACCTGGCAACGAGGAGGAGGAGGAGGGTGCAGAGGAGGCCTGAGTGGCTTTGCTGATGACAAAGAGGCAGCCGGAGCCTCCCTGCAGAGACCAAAGCCCAGGAACAAAGGCTGGAAACCTTCCAGAAGTGGAGGAGAAGCAATTAAACTGGGCTGGCCTGGGCCCAGGGAGCAGCACCTCCAAGAGCCTCATGCCTAGGGGGAGGTGACTCAGCACAGCCCAGGACGCAAGGCAGAGGTGGGGACACTCAGCACCCCTTTCCCATCCAGCCACTACTGGGAAAAGGAGGCAGCCTGGAGCAGTGGGGCCACTCAGAACCAGCTCTGCCAGAGGCACACTCTGGAACCCAGAGAAGAGTCCATGCAGGGACACATTTCACTTGTTTTAAAGCTCTAGGTGTTAGTAGTTGTTCAATCTCCTGGTGAAGTTGGGGGACCTCTGCTTCTAGGGGAATGTGATGCTCTCCCTGTTAAAAATAATGCTCAGGTCATTTACATAACTTCCCCCATCAGGTGGCTGGCAGGAACTGAGGCCGGTGTTTACACACGGATCTGTGTGATACCAAAGCCCAGGTTTCTGGCCACCAGCCAGTCCAGACCACCTGCTGGTGTGCAGCCGGAGGACCAGGCCTCAGTCACGTTCCACTCTGTCCCCGAGCGGCCTGGGACTCCTCTGGCCACTCCCATCCTCTTGAAAAGCTTTGCTGGTTGACATGACACTCCTGGCTTTTCCTCCTTGCAACCGGCTGCTTCTCTCACCAGGCCCTCTCTGCTGCTCAGCCTTTCGCTGCTGGGCGCCCTGTGCTTCCTCTGGCCCTTCTTTCCATCACTGTCTGCCTTGGTGCTCCTGCTTGCTCAGACCCTTCCCTAGAGCCTCCCAGCAGCCCCTCCAGCCTTGACTCAGAATCATCTGCCTATTTGCCATCCTCTGTGATCTCCCAGACCTGGCACGCCCATGCCAGACGTCCCCAGACTCCCCCACACTTGTGGCCATGCCAGTCCTTCCCAGGGCAGGTAAAGCATCCACATTTGCTCAGTCGTCCCAGCCCCACACCCAGAACGCACATTTAGTTCTCCCTTTTTAATCACTTCCCACTTTCAGCCAGGAAACCAGTAGTCCCTGGGCTTCTGTCTTCCAAGTGTGCCCCAAGGCTCTGGCCTCATAGGCTCGGACAACTTGTCACAGCTTCCCATCTATGCCTCCTTGTCCCCATGATCTATTCTCTATAGGGCTGTGACACGGAGCTTTGCAAAATGCACCCATGTCTGTTACCTCCACGGTCTCCTGTACCACTCCAAGAAAGCGCCAGCCTCCTTGGCTTTGCCCAGGGCTGCTGTGGGTCCACTCCCGCCTGTTCTCCCAGCCACATCCCTGCCACCTCCCAAGGCTCTGTCTGCAGCTGCCTCAGCAGCCTTCTCTGTGATGTTCACATGTTTCTCAAAGTGGGATCCTCACACCAACAGCATGAGAACCACCCGGACCTTGCCAGAAAGGCAGCTTCTCAGAGCCTGTCTCAGACATCCTGCCTCAGAGACTCTGGGGTGTGCCTGGCAACACAAATCGTGACAAGCCCTCTGGGCCCATTAGACACTCAATTTTGCCACCCCCAAACTCAGATGGTGAAGCTTATCCTCCAGTGTGACAGTGTTTCGAGATAGGGCCTCTAAAGAGACACATACTAATGTTCAAGGTGGACATGTATTTTGGCGGGGGGACATAATTCCACCCAACATTGACACTAACCCTTTCATTTTGGAAGCCCAGTGAATCCCTAGCAGAAAAATTAAGGAAGTCCACACCTACACAAATCACTGTGAACCTGTAGAAGGCGAAAGATAACGTGCCTCTGAAACCGTTAGAGAAAGGAGTCAGTCGTTGATGAAGGGTGAAGTTTTGCAGACATGTTAAGTGTTATTGAAAATACCCATTTATAACATGTGCCAAGCTTTTCATTGCTTTGGCATGAAAAAAAAAATGCCCTGGAATTGGGCGAACAAGGAGGAACGTAATTCTGACCCTGTGCGTTCTTAGACAAATCTGGAGTCTGTCTTCTCATTTGTGAAGTATGGGGTTGGGCAAAATCATTATGTTACCTGAAGTAAAAGACTCTAACATCACTTCCGGAACTAGCATTGCCAGGTGTGACCATGACTGGGGAAGAGTGCTGTTCCTTCTTGCTCCTAAACAAGAAAAATGAAGTGTGCATAGTCAAGGTTGGAAAATACTGAAAAGAACAGACCCACAAGTTGTACCAATGCCCCGGCACTATTGGAAAGTAACTTGGGGCATATGCCAAGGTGTCCAGCCTTTCTTCTTTTCTTCCCCACTTTGGAAAAGTAATAGTTGACTTGGGCCACACATTAAATACACAAATATTAATGAAAGCTGATTAGCAAAAAAGGATCTGTGCATACGTTTCAGGACGTGTGACAGTACAGATAAGCAAATAAGTCCCCGCAAAATCAGTATGTGGCCTGTAGGCTGCAGGTTGGACACCCTGGTGTATACCCTCCTGTAGCTTCTACTGAGTTTTTCCTCTGATCACCTCTAATCTTCCTCACTGGAGAAGTTCTCTATTTCCTGTGGGATTGGACAAAGTGGAGTCCTGCTTCGATGGTCAAGGCAGAGTGGTCCTTCTGTCCTCCACTTCCTGACACAGGTCAGCCAGATGGACACAGCCCCTCCCTCTTCCCCACTCCCCTGGGCACCCAGGGCAGTAACAGGAGAGGTGTCTTGCAGCAGTGGAAGCAGCTTCCTGCCACCGCCTTGCCGCTGCCACCCCCACTCCTGCAGCCACCAGCAGCATGATCTCACCTGCCTGTGTCCCACCCTTTGGGAAGAGAGGTTACTGGTGCTCTCAGGCCCCAGGACACCCTAATTCTGCCCACTGCCTGAGTCTGGTTCTCCTAGGTGCTGTCCTCCCAGCAGGTCCTACCCTGCCCCAAGGTTTGTCACCGCAGCTTGCAGCCAAGAATCGTCACTAAGAGGACACACTTTTGCAAGCTCAGACATGCCCAACAGCAAGGCCTGGCCGGGGCAGTCACAATATAAAGGGACCCTTCTGGGAGAAGACTCTGCTTAGCCAACCTTCCACTGAATTCCTTCTGTGGTTGAAATGCCTTTGCTTACCTATATCTATCTGGAGATACACACACACCCACACGCGTCAACAGCCATAAAGTTATGGATAAAAGTCAGTCTCAGAATCACCCATGTGACCCCACCTATGCAGCCATCTGAGTAGTGAACATCTTTACCTAACCTGATACCCCAAACCCATGCTACTCTGTGCTAAGAAATATTTTTCCCCTCACTCCTCTGAATGAGAGTCACTGTTAGCGCATATCTTAATTTTTTGTCAGAATTTTGTTGCCTCTTCAGAGTCTACCAAAGTCTTGGGGAATTGGAACCCCCAGAAAGATGTACCGAGATTCTGAGAGTGTGGACATTAAAAAGCTGCATAGGGAAGGGACAACTTTCATCAACAGGTTGAAGGAATTTAAAGTTTTCACTTATTTTTTTCACAGAATAAAGAGTATATTTTCTCTAATCACATTCTGTGACTTTTTATTGAATTCCTTTAGTCATGTGGAGATTGGGGTAAGTATTTGTGTCCTTTTAAAGTTACATACCACCCAATCTTTCCTTTTAGTCTTTAAAGTGAACCTTAGTCTAATTACGTGTGTTACGTAATTAGAGCTTTATCTTCCCATTTCTCCTTTATTCCTACAGAAACCTTCTCTGCTGAGTCCTCTTCAGCTCCCCCTGCACCAGCCTCAGCCCCGGCCTCCTGTGTGGGACCCATGGGGTCAGCCAAGGGAACCCAAGATTGGACTCTCTTGGACTGGATCCAGATGTCCATCTAACAGGTTTGCAGACAGAGCACAGGGCAAGCTGACTCGTCTGCCTGGCCTCCTTGGTGGGGCTCTCAGGCACTTGTGACATAAAGTGGAAAGCAGAGGTGAGAAGGTCCTGCCTGCCTGAAGCTGGGCGTGGGTCACAGTGAGGGCATTTGGTGCTCCTTTGTAGCATCTGGTCCTGTTCCTGGGCCAGACCTTCGCCCCACTGTTATCACTGGATAGAACCTCATGGAGGGCTCCTGGAGGGTCGTATTCTCAGAATTGGGAATTTGCTGCTGTAAAATATCCCCAGCCGTGTAAATATGAATACTCATATGATTATCAGCACTAATAATAGAGCTCATACCCCGGCCTGGCTGAGGGCCAAGAATAAGACTAAGCTCCATCACTCACCTCTCCCAACCCCCTGGTGATACATGCAGTTATACACTTCACATTTTCCAGCGAGGAAAGGGAGACTTGGAGAGATGGGGTGACACCCCAGACTGCCCAGCCTGAGAGTGGGGAGCCCTGGTGTCTGGCTCCCAGTCTCTGTCCTCAGTGCTCTCCTGGCTCTGCCTACAGCCCCTACAGCTGGCCCAGGTGGCCTGCAGGGGGACTGGGTACTTGCCGGACAGGCAGCAGAGGTCTGAGATTGAAATGTTCTTTCCTTATTAGCCTGTTTCTTTCCATTTGAAACACAAGAAATCAAAGTTTTTTTGCCTGATGTCAAAGTAGAAATCACTCAGTGACTCTTCAAATGATCCAAAGATACTCTGTTAACCCTCACACAAAGTGTACTGGAAAAGTGTCTGGGGAGACTTGTGTTAACCCATTGCAACAACCAAATAATGCAAAATGACCAGGCCCTAATTTCCCTGCCAGACCCACCCTTGTAGTGAGTAAGGCCTGGGGTCGGGGGCAGGGCAGTCAAGCTGACCATGGTCTGCAGCTGGTCACTCACTAATTATGGGGCCTTGGACAAGCCGTTGACACCAGCTTCCCTATCCATAGAAGTCACGTCTATCTCCTTCTGGGTATTACTGTCTAGCTCTGCAGCATGCCGGGGACTCGGGCCTGCACAGTACTTCCTGCTTCGCTCCGCCCCACACCTGTGCTGTTGATTAAGGGCAGCCATGTAAGTTTATTCAAGATTTTAAGAGACCATCTAACTCAGTCCTTTCCTCCAGCTGGAGAGGAGCTGGAGTGTCCCACTGTGTATGTCTTAGACTTTCAGTGACTTCATCATGTAGGCAAAAGAGCTGCCCTCCTGTCCCCATCCACACCACCCCTAGAAGTCTGCACAGCAGGGCAGACTTGCACGTAACACGTCCTTCCCTCTGCAGCTGAGCCGTCTGTAGGCTGATGCTGACCCGTGGCTGTCCGTTGGCCATCGCTGTTCTGCCATTTGCTAAACTCACTCTTGTACAGTTTTTTTTTTTTTTTGAGTTTTCACTCATGCGCTGTGTCATTCTCCACTGATGCAACAGTTTACTGGAACACCATGAACTAAGTGTTCCAATAGAATTACCCAAGTGTCTGCTTTGGAAAACATTTTATTTGTGTTATCTCTGCAAGGCAAGTGGCAAAGCTCTTCCACATTCTGGGAGTCCAGACAGCCCCAGGTGGTGTGGGGAGGCAGAGTCCGGCCAAGAAGGGCTTGGCAGAGCCAGATGAAGAGGAGGGAAGACCCCTGTCCATGTTACCAACACTGGAGCCTGAGAAAGGGCAGTCAGTGGAGGGGCTTCTCAAAGTTTCCTCTCATGCCCAAGGATGTAACCTCAGACTCCTCCCCTTCCCCCCGCCATAAAAGTTTCCTAATTCTACTTGGAAAAACCCCTCCATTCTCAGTGCTTTGAGGCTCCCAGCACAGCTCCGGGAAATGCCTCTCCCTGCAATGTGGTGCACTGTGGGAAGCTGGAAATGTCCCTTCCCTCCAGGCACTGTAGAATTTCTTTTTCAAAGAAGACTTCAACCACCAGTATGCTTTCCAGTTCGCAAAAACATTTTTATTTTACATGCTGCCAAGCCAGTGTGGTGGTGATCAAAATGCGATGACACCTCTCAACAGGGGGCTGCACGAAGTCACACGAGCAGGGGCCGGCCAGCTGCGCTCCCACCCAGCAGGTACCTGTGTCCACGTCTGCACTGCCAGTGCCAACACCCACGGCCAGCTCTCAGTTTTGAAAAGCAGCCCTCGAAGGTGCATGTGACTTCTTATTGCTTAATAGAGCACTTTTTAAACAGGGAAAGTCTGTACTGAGCTTTTGGGGTTATCAAAGTACAAACAATAGGAAACCGTGCAGGCGACGGTAAGGGCTTTATTCAGCCGGCATCTTCTCAGGCTGGTTTGGCTGCCTCGACCTAGGGAGTCCTTGGCAGGACTGGATTACGTAGCAAGAGGTAAATGAAAAATGCTGGCTTCAATTCCTGTCCCATGAAAGCCTCAAGCAGGGGGCAATGCCCAAGGCATCCTGGCAAGTAACTCCGAGAAAGAATGCCTCGTGTGCATTACCTTGGTGGTTCTCCGTGTCTCTGCAAGTTAAATGGCAGGTGACCTTGTTCCCATTTTATAAGTGAGGAAATGCAGTGTGTATAAGTATGGCCCACAACTGGGCTTTGAGCAAAAAGCAAAGCTGGAAGCAAACCCAGGTCTGCCCAACTCCAAAGCCCACGTTTTTAATGGTGAAAGAGGGTGTTTAGATGTCATACCCCTGCACAGAAGGCTGAGCTGCATGTCCTCAGGAAAGGACGGTTGCTTTTAGAACCAATTTCCTAACGAGGGAAAACTGTTTGCTATAGCAGAAATTCTAAATATTAATAACAAGGAATAAATTGACAACGAGGGTTAGGGTTTCACACACATTCTCTTTTTAATAGATTTTTCTGGGTTTTCGGCCTTTGTATCTCTTTTCATTACAAAGCATTCCAGTAACCATATTTTTCATTCACAAGACATCTAATTAATATTTTTTTGCATGTGATAATATTTTTGCCATTTCTATCTGGTTTATTCATAGTTTGGATTGTTAATGTAGATCTGATTTATACTCTAAGGAGTTTTAAAAAGCTCACTTTAAAGTCTTTGTCAGACTATTCTATTATTTTTATTCCATCTAGATAATTTTACCCAGTTGACTTGATTAGAAGAGCTTTCTGTCATAAAGTTTCTTTATGATTTTCGAAATTTGCATTTTTTTTTGACAGAGTCTCACTTGGTCACCCTGGGTAGAGTGCCATGGCGTCATAGTTCACAGCAACCTCCAACTCCTGGGCTTAACTGATTCTCTTACCTCAGCCTCCCAAGTAGCTGGGATTACAGGCGCCTGTCACAACACCTGGCTATTAAATTTGCATTTTCATATACATTTTGAGTTGGAAGGATTTTTCTATTTCTCTCTCTCTTTCTTTTTCTTTTTCCTCACTCTCTTCCCATTTAATAGTTTTGTCATTGCCATAATCTGGACCCACAGTCGTTCAGAACACACCTCTTACTGATCGTTCAAGACTTCTGCTGGTTTTGATAATAGAGAAATCTCTGACTCAGGAAACAGCTGGTTGATTATTTTGTGTGTATGTTATCTTTTGTGTGTGTGTGGTGTTATTCATCATAAGTAGGCATGAGGTTTCATACATTAATTTTTCTCAACACCATCGTCCACTCCCATTTTATAGAGTTTATTTTTTAAATTGCCACCCTACTTTCCTAACATGTCTCTCAGTAAATAATCTACAAATAAGTATAATTTAAAAGAAATATATATGATGACATAGCTATAACATAAAAGGAAGGAATTTTATAATAATTTTATAACTTACATTTTCATTTTATAATATGAATAACCCCTACCTTTCCCAGATTCTAATTACCACTATTTACCACTACTGTACTAGTGGTAAATACACTCTACTTCTCTGAGAACAATATTTTTAACTTCCATATATGAGAACATATAGTAATTATCTTTCTGTACTTGGCTTATTTCACTTAACATAATAATCTCCAGTTTCATACATGTTGCTGCAAACGACAAAATTTTAATCTCTTTTATGTCTGAATAGTATTCTATTGTGTATATGTACAACATTTTCTTTATCAATTATTCCACGGGTGAAACTTAAGTTAATTCCGTATCTTGGATAATGTAAATAGTGCTGCAATACACATGGGAGTACAGATGTCTCTTTGACATATTGATCTTAATTCCTTTGGCTCTATACCCAGTATTGGAATTGCTGGATTGTATGGTAATTCTATTTTTAATATTTTGAGGAACCTTCCTATTGTTTTTCCATAATGGCTGTACTAATTTACATTTCCACCAACAGTATACAAGGGTTTCCTTTTCTGTACATCCTCACCAGTATTTATTCATTTTTATCATTTCGATAGCAGCTGTTCTAACTGACAGAGATGATAGGTCAATTGTGGTTTTGATTTATATTCCCCTGACATTTATGAATGTTGAGCATTTTTTATATATTTGTTGGCCATTTGAATAGTCAGTCTATTCAGCTCATTTGCTCATGTTTTAATCAATTTTCATCAGTGAGTTGAGTTCCTTGTATATTCTGGATATTAATCCCTTGTCAGATGAATAGTTGCAAATATTTTCTCCCATTCTATGGGGTGTCTCTTCATTCTGATGATTGTTTTCTTGCTCTAGTTTGATATAATCACATTGGTATATTTTTGCTTTGGTTGCCTGTACTTTTGAGGTCTTATTCATAAAATTCTTGCCCCAGACTAATGTCCTAAAATGTTACCCCTGTTTTATTCTAATAATTTCATAGTCTTTGGTCTTAAAGTTAAGTCTTAATCCATATTGAGTTGATTTTTGTATATGGAGAGATAGAATCTGCTTTCATCCTTTTCCACGTGGATATACAGTTTTCCCAGTATAACATTTATTAAAGAGAACTGTCCTTTCCTCAATAAATGTTCTTGGCACCTTTGTGGAAAAACAGTTGGCTATAAATATGTGGATTTATTTTTGGATTCTTGATGGTTCCTTTGATCTATGTGTCTGTTTTTATGCCAGTATCATGCCATTTTTGTTATTAATGCTTCAGTGTGATGCTTTCAGCTTTGTTCTTTTTGCTTAGGATTACTTTGGTTATTCTGTTTTCTTTGTGGTCCTATATAAACTTTAAGATTTCTTTTTTCTATTTCTGCAAAGAATGGCATTTTGAAAGGGGATGCATTAACTCTGTACATTGTTTTGGGTAGTGTAGTCATTTAACAATGTTAATTCTTCCCCTCCATGAATGGGATATACTTGCACTTATTTTGTCCTCTTCAATTTTTTTCATCAGTTTTTTTATAGTTTTTCATGTAGAGAGCTTTGGTTATATTTATTGATTATGTTTATTTCTAGATAATTTGGGAGATAATATAAATGTGATTGCTTCCTTGATTTCTTTCTGTTAGTTCATTGTTAGTATATAGAAATAATACTGACTTTATGTATTGATTCTACATTCCATAACTTTACTGAGTTACTATATCTATTCTGAAAAATTTTTGGTAGAGCTTTGAAGGTTTTCTATAAATAACAGCAGTCCATCTGTCTTTTCTAACATAGATGTTCTTTATTTCTTTCTCTTGCCTAATCATTCTGCCTAGGACTTCCAATAATATAGTGAAGACAAGTGGCAAAAGTGGACAACTTGGTCTTATCCCAGATTTTAGGGGAAATCTTTTAAGTTTTTCCTGCTCAGTATGATATTGGCTGTGAATTTGTCATGTCTGATTGCTATGGCTCAGATAAGGTTTTTTTGGTCTCACAAGTCTCTTGTTGAAATTTGATTCCCAGTGTTGGAGATGGGTTCAGATGGGTGGTGCCTGGATCATGGTGGTGAGTCCTTCATGAACGGTTTGCTGCCGTTCTCATGGGAGTGAGTGAGTTCTCACCCTCAGTCCCTGTGAGAACTGGCTATTGAAAAGAGCATGGCACTTTTTCTTTTTTCTCTCAATTTCTATTTTACCATGTGATTTCTGTATATGCAGCTTCCCCACCACCATGAGTAGAAGCAGCCTGAAGCCTTCACCAGAAGCAAATGCTCATTTTTGATCATCTTGCAGAACCTCTTTTCTTTATAAATTACCTAGCTCAGGTATTCTTTAATGGCAACACAAATGGACTAAGATGATGGCCTTTATTTTGTTAACACATTGTTGACTGGTCACATGTTAACTCATGTTTTCATACCCAAAAGTTGGTGAATCACTAGTTAATTTGTATTTGCACTTACCATTAGCTATTGCAATTTTTAAAACACAGGATAATGTAGGATACTGTAAAAGCTTTCTTGATTGTGTACAGTTGCATTCACTTTATTAGTAGAAAATAATTTTTCTAGATATTCAGGTTTTAACACAATGGAACAATTTTATAAAAACTCTTCTAAAATTTTACCATGGATGGAAGTTACCACTGGTCATATATGAAGAAGTTTCTTGGTGTATTGATATTGATGGGACAAACAAAAATATCACATTGGAGGGATTATTTTTCAATGGACCCTTTGCTTGAAACACCAGTATTTCCTAAAACTACTACCAGAATGAGGTTTGAGCAAATCCTTACATTTTTTTATCTTAGTAGTAATTTACAAGCTAGATCTAGTGATAGAGACTAGATTTCTACATTGACTGATTGTAGAAATTACAATAGTCAAGAACATGTTGTTTAACTTACAAGTATTTGTATGGTTTCTAAAATTCCTCTCGTTATTTATTTTATAAAATTAGGCTTCTTTTGGATTACTTTATTCCAAAATTTCAGTCTTTGTATGTACCTAAACAGGAGTTATTCCTAGATGAAGCAATGGTACAATATAGAGGATGTATCAGCTTTGTTTCACTTTCATATTCAATTACAGAATAATAGCTAGTGACATGCTATAGCTTCTGCGTAAAATCGCCAGTCAACAATGTGTTAAGGTACATTCCATCTAGATCTAATTGTTGAGAGTTTTTATCATGAAGGGATGTTTAATTTCTTTAAATGATTTTCTATCAAGATGATTGTATAGTTTTTGTCTTTCTTTCGATGTAATGTATCACATTTATTGATTTGCATATGTTGAATCATTCTTGAATCAGTGGGATAAGTCCCACCTTATCATAGTGAATTTCTATTTATTGTGCTTCTGGATTCAGTCTGCAAGTATTGAGAATTTTGCAACTATATTCATTAGAATATTGGCCTATAGTTTGCTTTCTGTGCTGTGTCTTCATCTGGTTTTGGTAGCAGGGCAATGCTGGCATCACAGAATGAATTTAGAAGAAGTCCTTCTTCAATTTTCTGGAAGAATTTGAGAAGCATTAGTATAATTTTTTTCTTTAAGCGTTTGGTAAAATTCATCAGTGAAGCCATTATGCCCTGGATTGCTTTTTTTGACGGGAGACATTTTAATTATACATTCAATCTTATTACTCATAATTTGTCTTTGGGGGGCTTTTAAAATTTCTTCCTGAAAGTTGCATGTGTCTAGGAATTTATCAATTTCCTCTAGGTTTTCTAATTTGTTGGCATATAGTTGTTCATAATAGTCTCCAAGGATTCTTTGTAATTCTGTGGCATCAGTTTTAATGTTTCCCTTCTTATTTCTAATTTTACTTTTTCTCTTTTTTCTTGATTTGTCAATTTTACTTAACGCCTTAAAAAACAACTTTTTTCTTTAATCTTTTGTTCATTTAGTCTCAATTTTGTTTATTTCTGCTGAGATATTTATGATCTCTTTCTATTAATTTTGAGTTTGGAGTGTTCCTGCTTTTCTAGTTTTATGAAACAAATTATTAGGTTGTTTCTTTGAAATATTTCTGCTTTTTGATTGCTGTAAACTTAATACTACATTTGGCACATCCCATAAGTTTTGAGTATTATGTTTCTATTTTCATTTGATACAAAAGAATTTTAATTTCCTTCATTTATACATTGACCCATTGTAGAAATTATAATAGTCAAGAACATGTTGTTTAACTTACAAGTATTTGTATGGTTTCTAAAATTCTTCTTATTATTATTTCTAGTTTTATTCCATTGTGGTTAGAGATGATACTTGATATGATTTAAGTTCTTTTAAATGTGTTGAGATTTGTTTTGTGGCCTACCATGTGGTCTATCCTGGAGAATGTTCCATGTGGTGATGAAAATAATGAGTACTCGATGAGGACAAGATGGTGGACTGAACCCAGCTTTCAACAGAGGCTCCCGTCCAGAAGGAGAGTTAAGGGACAGGAATTTAGTAAGTATCCTGGTGGACTTGAGCCTCACCAAGAGAGAAGGTTGAAGAACGCACATCAACACCGCTGAGGCAAGCTGTGATCACAAGGACGCAAACAAAAGGTACAAAATCCACCACCAAGCAGAAGGGAGTCCTCCTCCCCCATGAGACCGGCTCAAGAGCCCCACAATTAAACAAGCGGGTGGAAATTAAAGGCCCTCCCACTACACTCCACGGGAGAGACGTTCTAAAAACTGGACCTACCTCCCCTACTGGGGTGCTGTGGCGTTCTCCTGCCGGGCATAAAACTGAATAAAACTTTAAAAATCCTTTGCCGGCAACCCTGAATCCCCAACACTCCCCTCCTGCCCACTAAGTACTGCAGGCCTGTCCCCCAGGAGTTCAGATCCTTGAGTGATTTCTCAAGGGGAGTGGACAGTCCCTGAGTTGCGACTGGTCAGCATTGACTCTGAGGCACGTGAGTGAGGAGAGGGCACCGGGCTGAGGTGGAGTCACACCTCGGCGGCACTTCCCTGTGGTGCGGTGCAGCAGCCCTCCCCGTGCATCAGTACAGCCAGACATAAAACTGAATGAAACTCTAGCTTCCCCCCCACTCTCACTCGGGGTCTGGGGACCTGTCCCCCAGGAGTTCGGATCCTTGGGTGATTTCTCGAGGGGAGCACACAGTGCCCGAGCCGCGACTGGTCAGCGCTGACTCTGAGACACACGGGTGAGGAGAAAGCACTCTACTGAGGGGGAGTCATGCCTCGGAGGCACTTCCTTGCGGATTAGGTACAGCAGCCCTCC
The DNA here is from genome assembly GCF_027406575.1 of Nycticebus coucang. Taxonomy (NCBI): domain Eukaryota; kingdom Metazoa; phylum Chordata; class Mammalia; order Primates; family Lorisidae; genus Nycticebus; species Nycticebus coucang. The sequence continues at coordinate 4,719,183 of NC_069790.1, forward strand.
CCGGGCAACATTACGGGGCCGGGCACAAAACTGGATAAAACTCTAGCTTCCCCGCTGAGAGCTGAGAGCCCCTACTCTCACTCGGGGTCTGGAGGCCTATCCCCCAGGAGTTCGGATCCTTGGGTGATTTCTCGAGGGGAGTGCACAGTGCCCGAGCTGCGTCAGGTCAGCGCTGACTCTGAGACACGTGAGCAAGGAGAGGGCACTCTGCTGAGGGGAAATCAAGCCTTGGCGGCACTTCCCTGTGGTGCGGTGCAACAACCCTCCCCGGCGGGCGTAAAACTGAATGAAACTCTAGCTTCCCCCCCACCCCCAATCGGGGTCTGGGGCCTATCCCCCAAGAGTTCGGATTCTTGGGGGATCTCTTGAGGGGTGTGGACCCAGCATAAACTGCGGCCGCTCAGTGCTGACTCTGGGGCGCGAGACAGAGGAGAAAAGGATCGGCTGATTGCCCACACCAGAGCAGCAGTTCCCTGGAGGTAGATCAACACCCGTTTTTTCTTTAACGGAAGAATGCTCATTCCGGATATTCTGAGGCCACACCCCCTGTCTCCCTGGGCAACCAGAGGAGGCCACCGGTAAGCGGGGGATTTCCTGACACTGCTCACAAACCTGGGAAGCTTCCAGGGCGGGCCGACCCAGAGAGGTGATCTGCAAACCTCCAGTAGCAAAGAGGACACAAACCTCCAGCAGCAAAGACGTTTGAACTCAGAACAGCCCGTCTTCTGTAGGCGATTTCGGCAGGAACAGAGACAGAACCCCGCAAAGTTGTCTGTTCTGTTCTGTTAGCAGCATCCATCAGGGACTGGGCTAAGCCTGAGTGAACACCTCCTTCCCATCACCTGCATCAAGCACTCAAAGATGTCAGGCCCCATCTCCTCCTGCTAGATAGCGGCAGTCTGCGGGGGCTTGGCAGTCTTCCATGCGATTCAGGCAGGTGCAAACCCCTGGAGTGTCTGTTCACTACAGGCAACTGGGTTAGCCATCTGCAGAGATACCAGTGACTGGGTCCGACGGAGGGGCAAAGTGGGGAAGGAGACGTCAACCTTCCCAGACTGCTCTGTTTGCTGGGTGGCTCCTCCTGACTCCACGCTGCACTGGGGTGAGCCGTGTCAGAGGAGTCACCAGTCCCCTGTGATCCAGTTCCCAGAGACCTCTTGAACTCTCCCACCCGAGACAGGTGCCGATTGAGACAGTTGATTTGGACCTTTTGAACTGGGCTAATAGACAGGACTTTTCAGGCGGTGCCCTGGGTGTGCAGTTGTAGGAAGGTTTGATTCTCCTTTTCCAACTGGGGCCAGAGGTGGGCGGGCGGGGTGACTTAATTGCTCATTTTTCCACATAGCTGAGACTTCAAGCCAGGGTGAAAGTTACAATAGGATCGAACAGAAACCAGCTGAAAACAAGACAGAACCACTTAGCCCCACCACACAAGACAGGGCCCCAGTTTCTCAGGCCACAAAACTGTACGGCCCCTCGATAAAGCCCCAGGGGAAAAACCAAAGGGAGTAAAATAACCATGGGGCGGAATCAGCCGAAAAACTCTGGTAACATGAATAACCAGAATAGATCAACCCCCCCAAGAAAAGATACGGCAGATGTGATCGAAGATTCCATTCATAAACAACTGGCTGAGATGTCAGAAATTGAATTCAGAATTTGGATTGCAGACAAGATTAATAAAATGGAATTAGGAATTCGAGGAGAAATTCAAAAGTTGTCTCAAGAATTTAACGAATTTAAAGACAAAAACACCAAAGACTTAGACACACTGAAGAAAGAATTTACAGCCCTCAAAGATATGAAAAATACAGTAGAATCCCTCAGCAACAGAATGGAGCAAGCAGAAGAAAGGATTTCTGACATTGAAGATAAAGTCTTTGAACGCTCCCAATCTTTCAAAGAGGAAGAGAAATGGAGAGCAAAAACAGATCACTCACTCAGAGAGCTCTCAGATAATTCGAAAAAAAGCAATATAAGAATTATAGGGATTTCTGAGAACGATGAAGTGGCCTCCAAGGGCACAGAGGCCCTTCTGCATGAAATTATGAAAGAAAATTTTCCAGACATGCCTAGAGAATCTGAAATTCAGATAGCAGACAGCTTCAGAACCCCAGCACAATTCAACCCCAATAAGTCATCCCCCAGACATATCATAATTAGCTTCACTAAAGTTAACATGAAAGAGAAGATTCTCAAAGCAGTCCGGTGAAAGAAAACTATTACGTACAAAGGTAAGAATATTAGAATAACTGCAGATCTCTCTGCTGAAACTTTTCAAGCAAGAAGAGGCTGGTCATCAACTTTTAATCTCCTCAAGCAAAATAACTTTCAACCCAGGATCTTGTATCCAGCTAAACTGAGTTTCATCTATGATGGAGAAATTAAATACTTCAATGACATCCATATCTTGAAAAAATTTGCCATAAGTAAACCAGCTCTTCAGGATATTCTCAGACCTATCCTCCACAATGAAAAACCCAAGCCTATACCACAAAAGTAAACTCACTCAGAAACTTTGGATCAAACTCCAACTTCCACACTGGCGAAAGGATTAAAAACATCCACTACACCTTTGAAAAACTCGATACCCAAAATTCCACCAGACTTATCAATACTCTCCATCAATGTGAATGGCTTAAACTGTCCTCTAAAGAGGCATAGGTTAGCTGACTGCATACAAAAACTCAAGCCAGATATTTGTTGCATACAAGAGTCACATCTCAACTTAAAAGACAAATACAGACTCAGGGTGAAAGGATGGTCATCCATATTTCAGGCAAATGGTAATCAGAAAAAAGCAGGTGTTGCAATTTTATTTGCAGATACAGTAGGCTTTAAACCATCAAAAGTAAGGAAGGACAAGAATGGTCACTTCATATATGTTAAGGGTAATACTCAATATGATGAGATCTCAATTATTAATATCTATGCACCCAACCAGAATGCACCTCAATTTATAAGAGAAACTCTAACAGACATGAGTAACTTGATTTCCTCCAGCTCCATAATCGTCGGAGATTTCAACACTCCTTTGGCAGTGTTGGATCGATTCTCCAGCAAGAAGCTGAGCAAAGAAATCTTGGATTTAAACCTAACCATCCAATATTTAGATTTAGCAGACATCTACAGAACATTTCATCCCAACAAAACTGAATACACATACTTCTCACCAGCCCACGGAACTTACTCCAAAATTGACCACATTTTAGGTCACAAGTCTAACCTCAGTAAATTTAAAGGAATAGAAATTATTCCATGCATCTTCTTGGACCATCATGGAATAAAACTTGAATTGAGTAACAACAGGAATCTGCATACTCATACAAAAACATGGAAGTTAAATAACCTTATGCTGAATGATAGCTGGGTCAGAGATGAGATTAAGAAAGAAATCGCCAATTTTTTGGAACAAAACGACAATGAAGACACAAACTATCAGAACCTCTGGGACACCGCAAAGGCAGTTCTAAGAGGGAAATTTATAGCACTGCAAGCCTTCCTCAAGAGAACGGAAAGAGAGGAAGTTAACAACTTAATGGGACATCTCAAGCAACTGGAAAAGGAAGAACATTCCAACCCCAAACCCAGTAGAAGAAAAGAAATAACCAAAATTAGAGCAGAATTAAATGAAATTGAAAACAAAAGAATAATACAACAGATCAATAAATTAAAAAGTTGGTTTTTTGAAAAGGTCAATAAAATAGATAAACCTCTGGCCAACCTAATCAGGAAAAAAAGAGTAAAATCTCTAATCTCATCAATCAGAAACAACAAAGACGAAATAACAACAGACTCATCAGAAATCAAAAAAATCCTTAATGACTATTACAAGAAACTTTATTCTCAGAAATATGAAAATCTGAAGGAAATTGACCGATACTTGGAAGCACGCCACCTTCCAAGGCTTAACCAGAATCAAGTGGAAATGTTGAACAGACCCATATCAAGTTCAGAAATAGCATCAACTATACAAAACCTCCCTAAAAAGAAAAGCCCGGGACCAGATGGTTTCACGTCAGAATTCTACCAAACCTTTAAAGAGGAAATAGTACCTATATTACTCAACCTGTTTGAAAAGGTAGAAAAAGAAGGAAGACCACCCAACATGTTCCATGAAGCAAACATCACCCTGATCCCCAAACCAGGAATAGACCCAACAAGAAAAGAAAATTATAGACCAATATCACTAATGAATATAGATGCAAAAATATTCAACAAGATCCTAACAAACAGAATCCAGCAACACATCAAACAAATTATACATCATGACCACGTTGGTTTTATCCCAGGGTCTCAAGGCTGGTTCAATATACATAAATCTATAAATGTAATTCAGCACATAAACAAATTAAAAAACAAAGACCATATGATTCTCTCAATTGATGCAGAAAAAGCTTTTGATAATATCCAGCATCCCTTCATGATCAGAACACTCAAGAAAATTGGTCTAGAAGGGACTTTTCTTAAACTGATAGAGGCTATCTACAGCAAACCCACAGCCAATATCATATTGAATGGAGTTAAATTGGAATCCTTTCCACTCAGATCAGGAACCAGACAAGGCTGCCCATTGTCTCCATTGCTTTTCAACATTGTAATGGAAGTTTTAGCCACCGCAATTAGGGAAGAAAAGGTGATCAAGGGTATCCATATAGGGTCAGAAGAGATCAAACTTTCGCTCTTCACAGATGATATGATTGTGTATCTGGAAAACACTAGGGACTCTACTACAAAACTCCTAGAAGTGATCAAGGAATACAGCAGCGTCTCAGGTTACAAAATCAACATTCATAAATCGGTAGCCTTTATATACACCAACAACAGTCAAATTGAAAAAGCAGTTAAGGACTCTATCCCATTCACAGTAGTGCCAAAGAAGATGAAATATTTGGGAATTTACCTAACAAAAGACATGAAAGATCTCTATAAAGAGAACTATGAAACTCTAAGAAAAGAAATAGCTGAAAATGTTAACAAATGGAAAAACATACCATGCTCATGGCTAGGAAGAATTAACATTATCAAAATGTCCATACTACCCAAAGCAATATATAATTTCAACGCACTCCCTATTAAAGCTGCACTGTCATATTTTAAAGATCTTGAAAAAACATTACTTCGTTTTATATGGAATCAGAAAAAACCTCGAATAGCCAAGATATTACTCAGAAATAAAAAGAAAACAGGAGGAATCACACTACCAGACCTCAGACTTTACTACAAATCGATAGTGATCAAAACAGCATGGTATTGGCACAAAAACAGAGAAGTAGATATCTGGAACAGAATAGAGAACCAAGAGATGAATCCAGCTACTTACCGCTATTTGATTTTTGACAAGCCAATTAAAAACATCCAGTGGGGAAAAGATTCCCTATTTAACAAATGGTGCTGGGTGAACTGGCTGGCAACCTGCAGAAGACTGAAATTGGACCCACACCTTTCACCATTAACTAAGATAGACTCTCATTGGATTAAAGATTTAAACTTAAGACATGAAACTATAAAAATACTAGAGGAGAATGCAGGGAAAACCCTTGAAGAAATTGGTCTGGGTGACTATATCATGAGGAGAACCCCCCGGGCAATTGAAGCAGCTTCAAAAATACACTACTGGGACTTGGTCAAACTAAAAAGCTTCTGCACAGCTAAGAACACAGTAAGCAAAGCAAGCAGACAGCCCTCAGAATGGGAGAAGATATTTGCAGGGTATATCTCTGACAAAGGTTTAATAACCAGAATCCACAGAGAACTCAAACGCATCAGCAAGAAAAAAACAAGGGATCCCATCGCAGGCTGGGCAAGGGATTTGAAGAGAAACTTCTCTGAAGAAGACAGGCGCAAGGCCTTCAGACATATGAAAAAATGCTCATCATCTTTAATCATCAGAGAAATGCAAATCAAAACTACCTTGAGATATCATCTAACTCCAATGAGACTAGCCTATATCACAAAATCTCAAGACCAGAGATGTTGGCGTGGTTGCGGAGAAAAGGGAACACTTCTGCACTGCTGGTGGGAATGCAAATTAATACATTCCTTTTGGAAAGATATATGGAGAACACTCAGAGATCTAAAAATAGATCTGCCATTCAATCCTGTAATTCCTCTGCTGGGCATATACCCAGAAGACCAAAAATCACAACATAACAAAGATATTTGTACCAGAATATTTATTGCAGCCCAATTCATAATAGCTAAGTCATGGAAAAAGCCCAAGTGCCCATCGATCCACGAATGGATTAATAAATTGTGGTATATGTATACCATGGAATACTATGCAGCCTTAAAGAAAGATGGAGACTTTACCTCTTTCATGTTTACATGGATGGAGCTGGAACATATTCTTCTTAGTAAAGTATCTCAAGAATGGAAGAAAAAGTACCCAATGTACTCAGCCCTACTATGAAACTAATTTGGGGCTCTCACATGAAAGCTATAACCCAGTTACAACTTAACAATAGGGGGACGTGGGAAGGGGGGGTGGGTAGAGGGAGGGGGATCGGTGGGATCACACCTGTGGTGCATCTTACAGGGGTATTTGCTAGGCTGACTAGGCTGACTCCACAGCACTCTAGCTTGGGGCAACAGAGTGAGACTCAAATAAATAAATAAATAAAATAAAACACACACACACAAACCAACCTTGATATTTCTTGGGTTTTTGTGTCTAAATGATCTGATGATGCAAATATGGTATTTAAGTCCCTGACTGTTATTGGATTAGGGCCTATCTTTCCCTTTAGATCTAATAATATTGGATGAAATAACAAATATCTGAGTGCTTTAGTGTTAGATGCATATATATTTATAATTGTTTCATTCTTTTGCTGAATTCATCCCTTTATCATTATATAATGACCTTTTGTCACTTCTTATAGTTTTTGAATTAATGACTGTCTCATCCGATATGAATATAGCTGTTCCTGCTTGCTTTTGGCTTCCATTTGTGTGGAATATTCTTCTTCATTCCTTAACTTTCAGTTGCTATGTGTTTTCAGGTAAAGGGAGTTTCCTGTAGACAGCATATAGTTGTTGTTTTTTTGCCTCCACCTCCATTTAGCCAATTTATATCCCAGTGAGAGGAAAAAAAAAAAAAAGAGGATATGTGGTTTGGTGATTTTCTGTAGTGATAAAGTTGGATTCCTTTCTCTTTTTCCTGTGAGTCTACTCTACCAGTGAATTATAAATTTTTACATATTTTCATCATCATCTTTTCACTTCCAGATATAAGATTCCCTTGAACATTTCTTGGGGCCAGTTTAATGGTAATGAATTCCCTCAGGTTTTGGATGTCTCTGAAAGACTTTATTTCTCTTTCATTTCTGAAGGATAGATTTGATGGATAATAGTATTCTTGGCTGCCAATTTTTTTTTCCTTTAGGCACTTTGAATATATTATTCCATCCTCTTCCAGTTTCTCTGGAGAAATCTTCTGTTAGTCTAATGAGTATGTCCTCTTATATGACTTGACAATTTTCTCTTTCCCTTTTTAGAATTCTCTTGTTATCTTGGACTTTTGACAATTTGACCATAATGTCCCTCAGGAAGAACATTTGGAAGTTAATCTAATTGGAGACTTTTGAGCTCTTGGATCTGGATGTTCATATCTTTCCCAAGACTTTGAACATTTTCAGCTGTCATTTTATTAAATAGTTTTTCTATTGCCTTTTCCTTCTCCTCTTCTTTTGAAACTAACTTTATATGAATATTTGTTCACTTAATGGTGTCCCATAAGTCTTGTAGGCTTTAGTCCCACTCTTTCTCATTCTTAGTTTTCTTCTGATTATGTAATTCCAAATCAACAAACTTTAAGTTCAGATATCCTTTCTCCTACTTTATCAAGTTTGCTGTTGAAGCTCTTCATCATATTTTTTATTTCATTTATTGAATTTTAATCTGCAGGATTTCTATTTGATTCTTTTTCATGATTTTTATCTCTTTGTTGACATTCTTTTATATCATGAATTTTATTCCTGATATCATTGAATCGCTATCTGTATTTTCCTGTATATCATTCAGTTTCCTTAAGATCATTATTTTTGACTCCTTTTCTGTCAGTTCATTGATTTCTTTTTCATTGATGTCCATTACTGGAGAATTGTTATATTCTTTTGGTGTTCCTTATTTTTCTATTTTGTATTTCCTTTGTGCCTGCATTGATGCTTGTACATCTGATAAAATAATCACTTCTTCTAATTGTCTAGAATGGCTTTTGTAGCATGCTGGTTGGAAGAGTGTGACAACTCTGTTTCCAAGTAGTTGTGGCATATTCAGCCAGCTTCATTGGCTGTGTTCAACATCAGCAATAACTGCAGGCACTTCAGTGGCCTAAGTTATAGAAATTTATCGTAGTGGTGGCAGTTGTGTAGGTATCATGGTCCTAAATTTCAAGGGCTTTTGTAGTCCTCCTATTCTTATTTTCTCCACAATGAGGATACTTAGCTGAGAGGATTCCTCTTGGCTTCAAGTCTGACTTTGCCAGACTTGGCTTAGTGGTTCTAGGTTTCAGGTGCAGGTGCTCAGAGCAGCTGTGACATCAAGATCTTATGGTTGGAGTTTTATGAACTTACTGTGGCACATAAGTCTTAGACTACAGGTTTGCTTTCTATGGCAAAGCTAGTTGTAATTGCCACATAACACCAGGATCTGTTACTCTGACTACCCCCTAGCAACTCAGGACCAAGGAGCTGGATTATAGTTATGATTCTGGGATGTACCTCTTCATTCCCTGTCCTGAAAACTCTGGTACGCTGGAGGTTGGAGGTTGGGGAGCAGGATATGTCTGCAATTTGGGAACCTGATCTCATAGGTGTCCCAGGGTATGAGGCACCATGTGTGATGATTCTAGACCCCAGGATGGTGGGATATGGCAGTATTCTAGACCCTTTGAGGTCAGACTAAGTGGTAGCAATGACCTCAAGAGAGCACAGCTGTCATTCAAGTCCTAAGGGGAAGGGATTAGCATAGCAATGACATCACTCCCCAGGGAGAGGTGTATCTTAGCAGCTCAGGCTAATGCAGCTTCAGTGAAGGTGTGTGTGTTGGGGAGGGGCAGGTACCGGAGTTGTTTAGCCTGTAGGGTGGAACATGTCAGTTCAACCACTGCTCTGTTTCCCTGGGATGCAAGGTACTATGTTAGCTCACCTCTGGGGTGCAAAGCTGCTTAGCTCAGATAAGGTACCAGTTCTCCCAGGGGTAATGTACCACTTTAGCTCAGGACAGGGGGCATCTGCTCTTCGTTGCTCCGGCCCCATTTTCCTGGCATTCAGTGTGTGGATTCAGCTTTAGTACTAGGGTATGTGATTGCTCTGAGCAGCCAAGGACCATTTCCTGGGAAGCAAGGAGCTACTTCAACTAAGCCTCCAGGGATATGTGCCTGCTCAGGTGTGTGTGTGTGGGGTGGGGGGGTTGATGGGAGGGCAAGGTACTGTTTTCCTGAGAGGCAGAGAGCAATTTCAGCTGAGGTACAAGTGATCATGACTGCTCTGGGCAACCAAGTGGTTTCCCCAGGATGCCAGGTCCTGCTTATGCTCTAGCACAGGGCACAGCAGTGACTGGGACGGTTGTATGGTGAGGTTACAACAAAGCACACTTCTCTAGAAGACTGTGTGCAGCTTCACCTTAAGTCCAATAGGGCTGGGCACAGCTGCAACTAAGAGAGGCTTTGGAGCAGCTCTGACAAAGGCCCGATTCCCCAGGAGGGATTGTACAGCTTTAGGTCTGGTCTGAGTGCAGGGACATAGCTATAACTAGGAGAGTAGGTGGAACAGCTCCACCACTGGTTGGCTCCATGGGGAAATGTATAACAACTACACACACAAAGCTTGGGTTTGGGGATGTCAGGCCACCAGCAGAGGTAGTTTGGCAGCAACTTAGCTTCAGGGATAGAAGGGTGCCATGGTCACTCACCTGTGCAGCAAGACACATTACAGCAGTAGTTCCAGTACCAAGTTGGGGTAATATAGTAACTGCATGGGCTGGGCACTGCTGTGTGGACTCCTGGAAGCTCCCTCAGCTGGGCTGAGTGTGAGCACTGCAGAGGTCTCCAGTGGAGAGGACTGTTAATATGTGAGGTGTTGGGACCTGTTGGGATCCTCTTGCCTACATTTTCCCATAGGAAGTGGTTCCTCCTGGTCACCAGCTGATCCTGGCTGGGGGATGTGGTGGTGGAGGCCAACTGTTTGCTCTTGTTCTCTATGTGGCCACCCTGAGTGTCAGTGCTCACCAGGTTTTCCATTACTCCTTTGATGTACTCTGATACTCTCCTTCATTATTTTCATTAAAAGTAATAGGTTATTCATTGTTTTGACCATCTTTGTGTGTAGGGGGGATATGAGTACTAGACGTTTCTAAGAGGTCATCCTGTCCTCATAATCTGAATTTCTTATTTTCACAACTTCTAGCCCGAGGGCGGTCCCTGTCTACATGGCACAGAATAGCTACAACTGCAGTAGAAAACACCTGCATACTAGCTTTCGAATAAAGAACCAGAGGATAAATTTGAGACAACCACTGCCTTTGTTTGAAAAGTGAGAGAGTATTCAAGAAGGAGAGAGCCAGAGGAAGAGAGCTACAAATCCTGTACATAAACTCTGACTCCAAAAGCATACATGCAGGGGAGGCTTCAAAGAGGTCAGCCAAGTCTGAAAGAACCCATCTGAGATTTGAGTTGCTTCCCAAGAGATGGTTTGTAGGTTGAATCTAATCATGTCACTTGCTTTCTATACAAAAAAGTCAACAGTCTTTGAAGGGATATAATTAAATCCAGGGTCTTCACAACACAACATTCACAATGTCCAGGCTACAGTACAAAATTACTCAACATATAATTAAGAGAGAAAAGAAAATCTATAGTGACCTGCTTGAGTTGACCCAGATATTGAAATCAGTGGACAAGGATATTATAGTAGTTATTCTCAATTACTTTAGTGAAAATATGATGGCAATTAATGAACAGATAGTAAATTATAGCAGGTGAATAGAAATTATTTGTTAAAATAGAAACCCTAACATAAAAATACAATATCTGAAATTATAATTAAAAAAACGTTGGATGGAATCTTTTTTGGCAGAATAGAGTCATGTAACTTTTAGACAGAATGAAAGAAAGATTCATATAACTTTTAGATGGAATAAAAAATTACTCAATCCTAAAACTAAAGAGAAAAAAAGATTGAAAATGAAATGATACCACCATAGGGACAATATCAAAAATTATAACATGCATGTAATTAGAGTCTTACCTTTAGGTAAGAAACAAGAGAATGGGAGAAAAAAAAGAAAAAGAAAAGAGAGAAAAAGTAGAAAAAATACAAACCATTTCTGCATAAGTGGTACAGAAAAAGAATAATGGAGCTATAAACACAGAATAAGTAATAGTTGACAGGATAAATAAAAAGAAGTCACATTTATTTGTGCAGATGAGAAAAGAGGTAATGACTTTAATCATAATAATGCAAACACATCAAGAATACAGGTGGTTGGAGTGAAAAGAGAAGAAGTATCATGATAGTCTCGCAAATGAGCTGGGTCATATTGTAAGAATAGTGTCAAAGTCATTCTCTAAAAGATGACATGACACAGGAATGGTCATCTAAATAATCCTGTGCACAGGAATGAAGGTAAGCACACATGTTCTCCTTGTTCCATTGATGAAAGTATATTTCAAAGAGAAAATATATTTATTTTATAAAATCAGTTTATAGAGAGTTTCTTTAGCTTGTCTGGAAGAAGTTAAAAGAAGTAAGTTGTCACATCGTAAGTAAGCAAGGGTCTAGGAGTTGAGAGAAGCCCCTAAAAGTCAGCAATAAAATAGGAAGCTCAGTTCCACAACTTTGAGGGAACTGAATTTGAATTTTGTCAACAACTATCCAAGCTGAGATGAGGACCGCAGGCTCCAGAAAGGAAAGCATTCTCAGCAACACCTGGATAGCTGTCTAATGAAATCCTGACCAGAAAGAAGACCCAGCCATGATGCCTGGACTCCTGACCCATGGAGCGCTAAGAGAAAATAGCTGTGTATTCTTTTGAGCCACTTAAAAAAAAAGATTGAAAATATTTTTGTTCCACATAAACTTTTCTTTCCATAATAATCTTTTCCAACATTGATGTACCTTTTGTATAATATCTTACAAAAACTTTTTGGTATTATCTTACTGTAAAGTACCATTAATTTATAAACATATGGATATAAATCTGTTGGGACTTTGAAAAAAGGTCAGTTCTGCATTGTGCACAGCTGGCTCGTGAGTGGCAGGAGGTCGATACTGCCTGTCCAGAAGGGTTCCCCAATCATCACAGCAACCAAAAATAGCCCCAATTTTCTAGAAGAACAACTAGGATGCACTCACCTCTTTGAGAAGCAAGGATAGTACAGCACGCAGCAGAGTTCATACAATTTTCTCCTTTAACAGTACTTTAAAGATCTTGAAAAAATAATAGTTCATTTTATATGGAATCAGGAAAAAACCTCAAATAGCCTATACATTACTTAGAAATAAAAACATTCGTGGATCGATGAATGGATCAATAAATTGTGGTATATGTACACCATGGAATATTATGGAGCCTTAAAGAAAGATGGAGACTTTACCTCTTTCATGTTTACATGGATGGAGCTGGAACATATTCTTCTTAGTAAAGTGTCTCAAGAATGGAAGAAAAAGTACCCAATGTACTCACCCTTATTATGAAACTAATGTAGGACCTTCACATGAAAGCTATAACCCAGTTATAACCTAAGAATAGGGAGAAAGGGGAAAGGGAGGGGAGGGAGGGGGGAGGGAGGTGGAAGAAGGGGGATTAATGGGATTACACCTGCGGTGCATCTTACAAGGGTATATGTGAATCCTAGTAAATGTGGAATGTAAAGGTCTTAGCAAAATAACTAAGAAAATGCTACAAAAGCTATGTTAACTAATGTGATGAAAATGTGTCAAACGATCTATGAACCAAGTGTATGGTGCCCCATGATCATACTAATGTACACAGCTATGGTTTAATAAAAAAAAAATAATAAATAAAAAAAAAAGAAATAAAAACAAATCATGAGGCATCATGTTACCAGACTTCAGACTATACTATAAATCTATAGTGATCAAAACAGCACAGTACTGGCACAAAAATAGAGAGGTAGAAATATGGAACAGAATAGAGAACCAAGAGATGAACCCAGCCACTTATCATTCGATCTTTGATAAGTCTTTCCAAAACATTCATTGGGAGAAAGATTCCCTATTTAACAAACGGTTCTGGAAGAACTGGCTGGTGACCTGTAGAAGACTGAAACCGGGCCCTCACCTTTCACCACTAACAAAAATTGATTCTCACTAGATAAAAGATTTAAACTTAAGACATGAAACTATAAAAATACTAGAAGAGAGTGCAGGGAAAATGCATGAAGATATTGGCATGGGAAAATATTTTATGAGGAAGAACCCCCTGGCAATTGAAGCAGCACCAGAAATATGTTACTGGAATTTGATCAAGCTAAAAAGTTTCTGCACAACCAAGAACACAGTAAGTAAACCAAACAGACAGCCTTCAGAATGGGAGAAGATATTTGCAGGTTATGTTTCTGACAAAGATCTGATAACTAGAATCCAGAAAGAACTCAAACTAATCAATAAGAAAAGAACAGACAACTCCATTTCCTTGTGGGCAAGAGACCTGAACAGAAACTTCTCTAAAGATGACAGGTGAATGGCCAAAGAACACATGAAAAAATGCTTAACATCTTTAATCATCAGAGAATGCAAATCAAAACCACTTTGAGACATCACCTAACTCCGGTAAGATTAGCCCACATCCCAAAATTCCAAAACTACAGATGGTGTCGATGTGTAGAGAAGAGAACACTTCTATACTGCTGGGGTAATTGCAAGCTAATACAACCTTTTTGAAAAGGAGTTTGGAGAACTAGTAAGGAACTAAAAGTCGACCTACCATTTGATCCTGCAATTCCACTACTAGATATCTACCCATATGATCAAAAATCATTTTAGAACAAAGACATTTGCACTAGATTGTTTATTGCAGCCCAATTCATAATTGGATGAAAGCAGCCCCAAAGCCCATCAACCCATGAATGGATTAACAAATTGTGGTATATATACATCATGGAATACTATGCAGGCATAAAAAAGAGACTTTACAAATTTTATGTTTACTTGGATGGAACCGAAACATATTCTTTTTAGTAAAGTATATCAAGAATGGAAAAAAAAAATTGTCCAATGTAGTCATTACTATTATGAAACCAATATCAGCACCTACACATTCATGTTTTGTCAAATGATAAAACATAACTATAGTCCAGGAAGAAGGAGCGGAGAGGAGAACTAGTGTCTTGTTGAAACTGTCTAAAATTTTAGTCCTACATTTGTCTACATTATGCCTTTTTGAACCATAGAAGAGTTCAAAAAGGGAGGGTGAGTAGGGGGAGGGAATTCGGTGGTACCTCACTGAATAATGTGTATAATGCAATGGTACATTTCAAAACTACTATGAGTATAGTACAAATATCTTATCACAACAAATAAGTACGTGAGATGATGGCTATGTTAATGAGTTTGATTTAAGCATGCAAACTTAATATCAAATCAGCACATTGTACCCTATAATTGTACACAGTTAAAAAAAAGAAAAGCACTCACTTCAGACAGCTCATGTCAGGTGGAAGGATTCCAGCTCTCTGCAGGAATTCCCCAAATTTCCAGCCACATCTACCTGCACTCAGATTCAGAGGGCAGCACACCTCTACCACAGCCCTACTCAGCCCAGCAATGCTCTGTGTATCTGTCCGCTTCACCTGGAATCTTGCTGATTTTCCCCTGGTTCATGGAAATGTTCATCTTGTTTGGAATTTGAATGTCTTAGTTTTCTTTTTTCCTCATCATTATATGGAACACAACAAGTTGTATGCATGCAGACACTTGATTGAATTAGGATCCATGAACTGTGGCCCACATACCAAACCAAACGTATCATCTGCTTGGTAAATAAAGTTTTACTGGAATATAGCCACACTCAGGTGTTTCTTTTGTAAATAAAGTTTTATTGGAACATAGCCATGCTCCTATGTTTACTATTGTTTGTTACAGTTTTTTAGCTACACTGACAGAGTTGAGTAGTTAAGACACAGACCTATAATTGGCCTACAAATCCAAATAGTTACCACTTGGTTCTTTATAGAAAATTCTTGCTGTCCTAAAACACCTAAAACACCTTTCTTACCCCTGATAGTCACCATTTGTGGTTCTCTTCCTGTCTCTCTTCAGCTTTGTTATTAGAGTAGCCAAGGATTTTTCTATTTCACAGATCCTTTCCAAGAACTTACTTATCTTTTTCTTGATAAAGTCTATTATATTTTTACTGTTCTGTTTTATTACACATATACACCTGACTTTGTTTTATTTTTGTTGTTCATTTAAAACAAACACCTTTCTAATTAAATAATTAGCTAACTTGTCTTCATTTTTTTTAAATGTTTGGTTTCTGCTTTTTTTGAGCTTATGTTGAGTTTTTCTTTGTGACATTGTACGTTTTTATAAATATTCCCTGGGTGTATTACATGTGTTATGTTCTGAAATGTGATGTAAATGTAATATTTTATATTCTATATTTTTATTTTTTTTTTTTGAGCTTTTGAGTTGTGCAGATTTCCATGCCATTCTATTAGGTGATTAAAATTTTATAGATTTGTTGATGTCATTTTCATCAACAGAAAAGACCACTTTGATACCTGGAATGCTTTTTGCTTGTGTTTATATATGATATTTCAACAACCTAGCTAAGACTTTACTTTTTGATCCATGTTGAGAATTGGTCATAATTGATTATTTCCTCCACCCTCCCTGTGACATAAGAATCTTATCACACTTTCTTTTTTCCTGCCCCACTTGACTCTAGTGTCTTGAAACTGTCTAAAATTTTAGCCCTACATTTTTCTACATTATGCCTTTTTGAACCCTAAGAATCATTTCTTAATTTTTCATCAGTCAAGGTGTGTTGCCCAACATAGATGACACAGCTCTGACTGGACCCACAGCTCTCCGTGGTCCCTGTGGTGTCTGGGAAGGCTGGAGAAGAAGGTCTTGGGAGGGCTGCAGAAGAGTTCCTGCTGGGTCCACACATAATCTCCTGCCTGCCTCCCGGTCCCTGCCGCACTTCCTCCATGTTCAGTCATCAGGAGCACCCTGGACAGTTGCTGGTCATGGCACACATCAGCAAGCATTGTAGAATTTTAACATTTTTTTCTCTGGATTATATCCTCAAAACTTTCATTCACAAAGGATTCCTAGGCATATTCTAAATCCTAAATATCTAACATTCTTAATGTGCTCTCATCCTTTGATTAAGCTAGCGACAGGATTCTGAAATGTTCCAGACTGAGGTGCAGAAGTGTGTGGAGTGACACCCTAGTGGGCCACCAGAGGGACAGGTCCTGCATGGATGCCCACAGGATCCCCAGGGGCTCTAGATGAGGGGACGTGTGTGCTGAACTCCACTAGAGGTCAGCTCTGTCTGCGGCCCTGCAGTCACTGCCTCCTCTCCAGCCTTTGGACTGTCCAGGGGCTTCACTGTCCTTCTCGTATGAGGAATGTGCCAGTGCAGATGGGATCTCTCCTCAGGGCCTCTCCCCACTGCCCTCCTTAATGTCACCGGGGCTGCTCCACACCCTAACCCAGCCACCTGCACCTGTGCACCATGTGACTTGTCGCTTACCTGGAATGCTTCACTGGTCTGCGTGTTTTATTGGAAGGCTTCCTCCTTGTGGGCTGGGTGTTTGTCTTGTCTGGTGCAGTCTTGCTGGTGCCTAAGCACAGGATAGTATCTACTGAATAAATGCACGGAGCCAGCAGTTAGTCAGCCCTCTCTTGCCAGTCACTAGGCCAAGATCTGCACCTACGTACCAGCCATTTAAGCATCACAACATCTTTGCTCCTGCCCCACAGGGCTGAGGACAGCCTCAGTGGCTCAGCCACTGCCCCATCACATGGTCATACCTCTGTTCTCCCTTCCCAACTGAGGAAGCTCCAGAGCCCCGAGCCATACCTCTGTGTCTGAGCAGTGAGTGGAGGCCACGCAGCTCACCCAGAACATCTTCCAAGGCCTGAGACGACCCTGTCCTCACGTTGAGTCCAGAAAGACAAAGTAGACCATGACTAAAGGCCAAGTAGAAGGCCCCAGACATTTTTAAGAACCCAAGACTCTGGGTACAACAGAGTGGGAAGAGCCATGTGCCTGCCTCCCCGCCACCCCCTGCTGGAAGACAGGGAGCTGGAGTCCCCATAGTTTGAACCTTCTTCCTGCCCTAGCACTTGCCAGAGCTCACAGCTGCCGAACACTGGCCACATTCTTGACTCCAGAGATAAAATAACAGCAGAGGGTTCTGTGCCTTTGCTATTTCGAAGGCTTCATATGCCTTCAAGGCTTCTCTCTGTTGAGGGAGGAGGCAGGCATCCCTGAAATAGTTACTAATCTGGAGGCGTGCTGTTCATAAAACAACAAGAGGGAAGAGGCCAAAGAATCCTGACACGAGCCGGCGTGGGGATTGGTGGGAATCAGCAGGTTTTCCATAGACAAGATTCCTTTAAGGTAGAGCCCAGCTGGAGCAAGAGAGCTGCCCCCGCCCCCCAAAGCCCTTCAGCATCTAGGGGCCATGATGCTTCCCTCCCCTACCCAGGCCTCCTCTGTGGACACCCCACCTCCTACCGCATTGGCACCTGGACCGGGAAGAGAGAGAGGCCTCAGAGAGCCTGGGAAAGCTCCTGCTGTTACGGACATCACAGGACATCTTCAACCCCCTCAGTCATCCTTCTGCTCCTTCCCTGGGACCGAATTCTGCAGTACATTGAAACGGATAAGGGGCGAATTTTCCAAATGTTTTCTTTAAAAAGGGCATGTTTGCCCAGTGTTACTAGACATATTTCCTGAATAATGGTATGATTTGCATGCAATCTTTTGGTAACAAGCAATGGGCAACACCTCTGAGACCTTTTCACACTAAGCCCTTCCTTTGATGCTCTGGGGCCTCCACCACTGCCAGCTCTGCCCTTGCACGATGGGTCTCTGCCTGAGAGCCAAGGTCAGCAGCTCTGTCCATATGGGCTCCTGGGCCAGCCTGCCCATGGCTTGACCACGTCTAGGGTCAGATGTGGCACAGTGATGCTCCACAGCTGCTAGTGACTGGTGGACTTGTCCTCCACAGAGTCGAATTTCAAGTTTGTGATCGAGGAAAGCAGCTGGTTATGGGGCTCAGCAAATGGGCAGCTGGGGAAACTATTTTGAATTGCACATAAGAACAAAAGCCTTGAAACACCTCATTCTTGTGACGTGACTGGATGGGCACTCCAAGCGATGGGCTTCTGCTTCTCCTGCAGCTCTGGGACAGTACCGGCCACCCTTGGTTGGGCAGTGGCCCTGCTGTGGTGGTTGCTGTGGCTGAAAATAGAGAGTCCTGGTGGGTATTGCGGGGTCCAAGGCTCATTTTTGTAAACATTCATGCTTGGAGGAGTGTTTTCTTTTTAATTAAAAATTGCCTTATCTTTAAAAATAATTATTTTATTCTAAAACATACAATTATTTTATTCTAAAAAAATACAAATTAGGAAAGAGACAAAAAAACAAAGTATAACCCTTAAACCTTTCCAGTACCTCTAAATCCCAGCAGGCAACAGGGAGAGACAGCTTTTATAAACCACAACCTTTGGGATTTTAATTATATCCCATCAAACATGCTGAACCACCTTCAGCATCCCTCATTATTTATAAAAGAAAAAAAAAAAACATTCAAAATCAAATAGTGCCCTGACATTGTGCAGTTGCTACTTGGCTCTGTCTCCAAAGTAGATTTATATTAATAGTCACTACCAAATTCCGGCCTACGCTGTGACATGAATCTTAAGGCAAATGCAGTGGGGTGACTGTATCTTCCAAAACCTTTCTTTGAAACGTGCCATCAAATATAAATTAGAAACTTTTGGCAGTTGTTAGAGACAAGATGCATAAAATCCGATTGCTGTCAAACTGTGATAATGCACCCTAATCGTTAGGAAAGGAGATGAGAAGGCCCAAATTTACAGGTTACCAGGCACGTGTGAGCGCATGAAGACTCCATCAAAATGGAAGCGACAATGTGTAGCTGGGAAATGTCCAATCATGCCCTTGCCATTTAACACACTGGATAAGGTTCTAAATCCAGGTATTTTTATTATCAGATAGAATTTCAAATTTGTCATTTAAAATGTGGGCACTGAATTTAAATACATGGCATGGGAAAAAGAAATGTTAGAGAAGCCTTTTTGCCAGAGCTAATGAGGAGCAGCCACTGGACCAGGGCCCTGGTACCCTGAGGACAGTGGGCTCCACCTGCCCGATGCAGGCACAGTGGAGAAGGGCCTGTTTGTCCGACCCGCCCACCTCCTCCACCTGAGGAGGGATCATGCTCATGCCAGTGTGCAGGTCCAGCTCAGGGCCAGACATGTGGTAAGTGAGAAAATGAACATAGGGTAAAATGCAAGTCTGAGCTTTGAAGTTTTAGACCCATGTAGAGGGACCACCATTGAGACAAAGACAAGGCCCTATGTCATTGTTGAAACACAGCAATGTGCATCCCCACCCATCTGCAGAATAAAACTGGAGCTGGGAGACACCAGAGGCCACCAGGCTCCTGTCTGCTGTCACTGTGCATGTTGGGCAGCCACCTACAAAGGCCTGAACAGCGGAGTACAGGACAGGAGGCAGGTTGCTCTCAACCCTTAGATGTTTAATTAATACCCACAGCACTTGGATACTGTTATCGGTCCTCCTTTACAGGTGAGGAAACTGAGGGTTACAGAGCTGAGTAATTCGCCCAAGTTATGAAGCTATCAAACAGCACGACTGGAATTTGAGCCAGCAGTCTGCCCTCTTAGCCACTGCGTCATAATCCACTCACTGCTACAATGGCTGCCTCACTAATCCATCTGGGGGCTAGACACGCCCCAAGCATCCAGTGTGTGCAGCACGTATGCTGGGCCTGTCATACGGGTGAACTTGCAGCCTAGCAAACAAGCCAACATCAGAGCTGGGGGCTGCCAAGTTATTACATGCAGACAGTCAGAAGGCAACTCTAGCTCTTTAAGGAGATCTCATAGCCAGGACTGGGATGTCAAGAAAGGTTTCCTGAACAAGTAGCACTGACGTGGGACTCTGACCCTTGTTAGGCTGCCCAAGAGGTAAAGGAGAGGTGCTCTGGACAAAGGAGAAGCATGCCTGCCGCCCTGAGGTGGGAGGCTGCCACGCCTCTAAAGGCCCTGTCAGATAGCCAGGGGATGAAGGGACAGGGGGCAGGGAGAAGGCGGCCCTTAAACAAATGGAGAAATGGAAAGAGGCTTTTTTTGTTTTTTAACAGTGCTGTCCTTGTGGTCATGTCTTAATTCAGGAGATAGCACAGGAGGATGCAAACCAGGAAAAATGGAAGAGGGAGAGACTCTCCAAATCTGCACATGGTTCCCAGGATTGTGCAGATGAGACAACGGAGGTTTACAGAAGACAGGTGACTCAGAGTGTCCATTCTCACTCAGCTGCCCAGGCGCGGCCTGGGTGCCCTCCACCACTTGCTGCTTGCCTGGCCGGCATGCTGGCCCCTTCCAATAATAACAAATTTAATTTTATCTTAAGGTTGTTTCTTGCTCGGCTTCCATCTCTGCACTCTGAGTGCAGGGAGCAAAGCGTATAGCCAACTCTGAGTGTGCAACACACTGCCATCCTGTAGCCACAGAGATAGGGAGCCTGTACAATCAGAGAGAATCTCAGAACTCCTTCCCGGAAATCCTGGGTTAAAGACTCTGACAGCAAATTTAAACCTAGAAGGACAGGACCTAGATCAGGTTCTTTTTCATAAGTCAATTGGGAATGCCTTGGTGGTAATTTCTCTTTTTCTTTTTCTTTTCTTCTTCTTTTTTAATACAATCTGCATCATGTTAACAAACAGTATCTATCAATCAATACTAGCACAAAGGTAGTATGATTTCCACTTCATCACAGGAGGAGGACCCTTTTACCTCCCCTCTATAAGCAACTAGAAAACTGGACAGTATGTTGAAAGACTTTCGTGGACAGGAGAGGGAGTAGAAAGAAGGCAACTCCTGTGATAATCATGTTTTTCTGTGTGTTGGGAATTTTCAGGGTGCATAACAGGGAGGAAGAATCAAAACAGACTGGTAATCTTCCTGAGTAGAAAAAAACAGATTAAAGTTCACAGTAGACAAAGCAGCTAAAAACTGCAAGGCAGAGCACCAGAAAGAGGGGAGCTAAACAGAGAAAAATTCCAGCAATATGGAAAGAGGGCATCCCCTGATTTGTTGGCTTAATAAAGACTCAGGTGTGCAAAGATGAAATTTCAGATGGTCAGGCAAAGGAGAACTACTCAAAAAACTGGGGAGTGGGTGGTGCCTGTGGTTCAAAGGAGTAGGGCGCCGGCCCCATATGCCAGAGGTGGCAGGTTCAAAATCAGCCTCGGCCCAAAACTGAAAAAAAAGACAAACAAAAAAAAATTGGGGAGCACCAAGTGAAATAATTCCCAGCACTTACACAGTGCTCAGTCCCCATCAGCCAAAGTAGAGAGCCCTCAATGAATACCTGGATGTTTAGTGGTGACTTTGAAAGATTCATGACTTAAAAGTGGTACCAAAATTCACAGTTTAGAATTTAGTAAGTAAATTGTTAGATTTATGAAGTAGCAAAAACCAGTCACTAGAAACAGAATCAGAAAGCAGACAAAAACAAACCAGCAAAAAAATAGGATAAGCAGATTAAAACCCTAAAACAGCTGTAAGAGATTTTTTAAAATATGCTTAAAGATTTAAAGGAAAACATAATTAGGAAAGAAACAGAAAATATAAGAAAGACCCAAATGGACATCCAGAAAGAAAACAATATATGAAATATGGAGTAAAATAAATTACTAAATGAGATTAAAAGCAAATTAAACACTGAAAAAAACAAGGATTTATCAAATTAATTTGGTGGGAGAGAGGTGGCTAAAATAACTTCTACCAGTTTGAGCTGTTTGGGAGGATAAAGAAAAGGCCCCTCTCTACCGTGGGCTATGCTGCTTAGTATCATTCACCACTATTTTGTGGCCTAGATTACAAAGGTATAAAGGAAAAAAAAAAAAAAGGGAAATAAAGATCAGTTAGCTTGAAGGCACAGCATTAGAAACTTGGAGCTAAACCAAAGAGTAAAAAGGGGGAGGGAAAGATAGAAAAGGAAAAAAGAGAAAAAAATCTTCTGTGGCCAGTACGAAAATAGTAAATGGTCTAATCACTGTGTCGTGATTTTTCAGAATGAGAGAAGAGAAAGGAATGGAAAAAATAGTTGAAAAAATAATGGTCCAAACTTTCCCAAATTTGATAACTAAACACCACAGATCCAAGAAGTTCCATCAACTGAAAGCTCAATAAAAACACACAGGTGCTGGTGTGGTGGCTCACGCCTGTAATCCTAGCACTCTGGGAGGCTGAGATGGGTAGATCTCTTGAGCCCAGGAGTTTGAGATCAGCCTGAGCAAGAGCAAGACCCCATCTCCACTAAAAGTAGAAAAACTAGCCAGGCATGGTAGCAGACACCTGCAGTCCCAGCTACTTGGGAGGCTGAGGTAGGAGGATGGCTCGAGCCCAGGAGTTTGGGGTTGCTGTGAGCTGTGATGATGCCCCGGCATGAACAATGGTACAGAAGCTCTTAACACTTGATGTAGTTAACGAACTTGATTTATTTGATTTATATGGAGGACTATAGCCCCAAATCGCAAAATACGCATTCTTTTCATGTGTACATAAAATATTAACTAAGATAAATCATATACCAGGCCTTAGAAGACTAAAGTTATATAGTACAGAGCCTCTGTTCTTGGAAGAATTAAGCCAGACATCAAAAATAGAAAGATAACAAGGAAATTTCCCAAACATTTTATGATTAAGCAATACTTTATAACTCATGTATCAAAAACTAAATTAGAATGAAAATTAGAAAACATACTGAACTAAGTAATAAGAAAAATGTCATGTGCCAAACTTGGTGGGACGCTGCCATGGTAAGTTTACAGGGATGTTGATAATCTTATAGGTTAAAAAAATTTTTTTAAAGGAAAAGGCTAAAACAAAGTCAGATTGAAAATCAATGATCTAACATCTATCTCAAGATGCTAGAAAACAAAGAACAAATTAAACTTAAAGAAAGGGGAAAAAACAGTACCAGTCAAAAAAGGTCACAAGAAAAATGAGGGGAAGGGCATTCAGTAGAGAAAATAAGAAAGCCTAAATATTTTCCAAGAAAAGACTAATGTGATTGATAGTCTCTAAGCAACACTCATCAAGAAAAAATGAAAGTGCAAGTTATTATTAATGTCTATACTTAAAAGGCATACTGATATAAAGATTCTGGAGATATTAAAATAATAAGAAGAAATATGAACAAACTTCTAGACAAACTCTTCTAGAGAATAAGAGTTAATAAGGAACAGCTCATTGTTTTAATTTATTTTTATTTTTTATTAAATCATAGCTGTGTACATTAATGTGATCATGGGGCATCATACACTAGTTTCATAGACTGTTTGACACGTTTTCATCCCACTGGTCAACACAGCCTTCCTGGCATTCTCCCAGCTATTGTGCCAAGACATCTGTATTCCACATCTACCAAATTTCACATATACCCTTGTAAGATGCCCCGCAGGTGTAATCCCACCAATCCCCCTCCCTCCACCCACCTCCCCACTCCCTCCCATCGCTTTCCCCCTTCCCCTTATTCTTAGGTTGTAACTGGGTCATAGCTTTCATGTGAAAGCCCTAAATTAGTTTCATAGTAGCTCATTTTTTGACCCAGGATAATCTTGGTAGCGATTGCAGACAAAGACATTACGGAGATGGTCACTCCTTCTCATAAAGAGACAAAATATCAAAGTTGCCCATATATTTAAAAAACTAATATGTCATGAATAAGTTTCCAGGAATAAAAAATTGGTTTCACATTTGAAAATCAATCATAATTTACCACATTAATAGGCTAGAGGAGAAAACCCATACAGATACCATAATTAATAATAAACAAAATATTTGCTAATATTCAATACCTATTAATAACTTGTTTTAAAAAATAGCAAACTAGGACTGAGAAGAACATTTTAAACCTGATAAAGTAAACCTACCAAAACAGAAAACCCTACAATTAATATCACATTTAGTCTCCCTAATATCATGAATGAGACAAGGCTATCTATGGTATTATGGTTCTCCATGGAAACAGAACCAATAGGGTGTGTGTGTGTGTGTGTGTGTGTGTGTATTTATGTATGTATGAAATACGGGGATAAAACATAAGCTATTATAATTAATCCATAAAAGTGTTGAGGTCCCAGGATACAGTACCAATATACTTAAATAAATGGTCTTTGTATGTATTAACAGCAAACAAATAGAAAGTAAAATTTAAATAGTATCAAGAAAATTAGTCACCTAGAAATAAATCTAACAAACACAAGCAAATTTCCACACAGAAAAAGACTAAAGATTACTAAGAGAAACTAACGTCCCAAATTTATAGAGGGAAATATATAGTCAATACTTACGATTCACAGTAGTTGTTCTATAAAGTTAACATGATCATTGAATTAGCCAATACTGACCATTGCTCCTAAGGGACAAATAGGGTTAGCTCTCTGGTCAACTGATTAATACAAACCTTATTTAATGGGTACTTCTGTTTTAAAGACATATTAATGTATTTTGTTGATTCATTAACATTGAACTCAGAGACAAGAGCATTACAACTCACACCTTAACAAGGCTTATCTAACACATGTATTTTCTCCATAAGGCATCAAGCCTTTCCTGCACATAGGTATTCTAAACATCCCCTCAGCAGTGCATGTGGAGGCCATATTAAAGAAAAAGCACAAAACGATAAAAGCATAAGCCATTAAAAAGACAATTATTTATGACTAATATAATGTGAGCGTCTTGCTCTACCTCAGCCAGGAACATGCCCATCAGGTAACATAAAATTTTCAGCACTCTGTGTATGCACAGTCAACCACAAAAGGACCACAAATGTTAATTCTGGGATTGTAAAGAAATATTTAGCAAGTAGCTGAATTCACAAATACAGAATTCATAAACAACGAATATTGATTTTAATCACATTCAAGAACTGAAAGATTTAAACAAAAGTCGATTATCCTCAAATTGATCTACAGTACACGTTCAGTGAAATCTCAACTGGCATCCCAGGGGACTCTTTTGGGGAAATTGATAAGATTCCAAAGTTCATGTGGGAATCCAAAGTGCTGGATAAAGGCAAACAACTGTGAAAATGAAAAATAAGCCTGGAGCCCTTATCCCACCAGACAGCAAGACTTTCATAAAGTGCAGTTAAATGAAATGCTGTGAGATTAATGCAAAGATAGAAAACTGTACCAATGGAACAGAGTCCAGAAACTGCTTCACCTAAATGGCCATCTAATTTACCACATACATAAAGAGACGCACCATGTCAACAAAAAACACATATAACTCAATAAAAAATCAGTGAACAGTTTGTCTAAATCTTTCACATAAGGGGGTATTCAAATGGTCATCATGTGCTAAGGGCCTTGACCTTACTGATTATCAGGACAATGCAAAATAAAACCAATGAGATAAAAAACACCACCATCAGAATGATTAAAATTTTTTTAAATTGGGACAATATCTAGTGTTAGGAGAATATAGATGAGCTGGGACTGCCATAAACTGCTGATGGAAAAATCAGTCGGAACAATCTCATGGGAAAATCTTTTGATAGCATTTACTGAAGCTGTGAAAGTGCAGCCCTAGTGCTCAGAAAGTCCTGCTAGTTATGTAACTAATACAAACGCCTAGAAATGCACTAAAAGACGTGTGCAGGATGTATATCATAGCACCATTTATTGCAGCCCCCAATTGGAAAAAACCTAAAAATCCATCAAAAATAAAATTAATGAATTAGTTTGATACATGAATGCAATGTCTGTTGCACAACTTAGAAGAAAACATCATGAATGAACACAACATCATGAATGAACATTGCTACAGCTTGAATGGGTGTGTTATACCCCAAATTTAAAACTTGAAACCTGATTCTACTGTGGTGGTATTAAAAAGTGGAACCTTGGGGAGGAGATAGGGGCGCAGCCTTCATGAGTGGGTTTAGTGTTGTAAAAAAAAGAGGCCCGAAAGAGTGTGTTCTCCCCTTTGACCATGTGAGGAGCCAGCAAGAAGGCATCATCTTTGACCCCTCACTAGCCACCAAATCTTCTGGTGCCTTGAGCCTGGACTTCCCAGCCTCCAGAACTATGAGCAATGACTTTATCTTGTTAGTAAATTACTAAGCCTAGTATAGCTTCCTGAATGAACTAAGACAAATATGCCAAATATTATACTGACAGACCCAAAGAACTATGCACTACATGTGTCAAATGGTCTATGAAGCGAGTGTATGATGCCCCATGATCATATCAATGTACACAGCTATGATTTAATAAAAAAAAAATTTCTATGAGGCCAAACATTATGGATAGAGTCAGAATAAAGGTAACCTTTAAAGGAAGGACAATGGCTTGAGGGTTTCTCTGAGTGGCCCCTGAGAATCCTTGAGGTCCTGGTACTATTTTAGATCTTGACTGGGGCCATGGCTATACAAACATGAATGTTTGATAAATCAACCTTTACACTTTATGTTCAGTGCATATCACTATAATCACTTCAATAAAATGTTTATTCAAAGATTTTGGAGCAAATTATTTTCCAATCTAGAATTCCCTAACAGCCAAACCAGCAATTACCAGTGAAAGTAGGGGGGGGGGGAAGACAAAGGCTTACGATGTCTCAAAAATCTATGTACTCTCCCCTGTAAATTTTCCAGAGAATCTGGGAAGTTATGTTATATAAAATAATAGAATCAATCAGGATCTGGTAATTTTTTTCTGTTAACAACATGATGGTAAATCTATCAGGCACTATGGGCCATACTATCTCTGTCTCAATGACTCAACTCTGTAGGCTGAAAGCATCCACACCCGTGTGCAAGTAACTTTATTCACAAAAACAGGTAGGGGGCCACAGTTTTCTGACCTGTGGAGTTAATCAAGAAAGAAGAGCGCATGAGGGACAGGGGAGAAGAAATGAGAATACTCAGGTAGTGGGAAAGGAAAAGCCCAGGACAGGATCCCAGAGTGACCAAAGACAAACAGGAGAAGAAAATTATCACTCTGAGAAAAACAAGATTCTGACCATAATCTGTAGAAGAGCCTGGTAATGGGGGGGCACTAAGTATTTATCCTACCAAAATTATGACGTACCGGTTGGGTGGATAGAGGCATAGAGTTACCTTGTATACAGAGGTCAGGGTAACACTAAATCTCATCTTTCATAATAGGAAGTTAACACATGACACCTAAAAGTGAAAAGTTAACAAGAAGCAATACAGGAGTGTTAAAGATGTGAATGTATTTATCAAAAGGATTGATAAAGAAGTTAAAGCCGTTCGTTTCATTTGGTTGAACAGGAAATGGTAGCAGTAGAGAGAGCGTGCATGTTACTGCTTTTCATAGCAAGCCTCGTGGAACGGTCTGGCTCTTTGCAGGCATGATCTTGATAAAAAATAAAGGACAAACAAAAAATACAATCTGAATGGCAACCCCCAGGATCTGAAATCATCTGAAATCAAATTCAACACAGGCTGACATAGCTTGAAATTTCTTTGAAGTTTTATCTTAAAAATTCAATGTTATGCCCAATTCCACTCCATGATATTTGAGTTTTAATAGACCTGTCCTTTTTGTCCCAAATCTCACACACCTGTGACTACAAAAGCATGCTACCCTTCCTTTTTAAATTCAAATTATGGGATGGGGCTTCACATTCTGAGCTATTTCCATTCCATATCAAGGCAGGAATCGATCATTCCTTCCTCCTTCCCTTCTTTCTTTGCTATTCATTTATTCAACCACTTATTGAGCATGCACAGTTCATTCCCAGAATGAAGAGGAGCCTAATCCCAATGGCTTCAACTCCAGTGGGGAATCAGGACAGCCTGTGGAAAGGGACATGTGGAGAGACAGGAGGTCAACCCTTAACATAGCAGGTGTTCTCGTCCTCTGCAGGAAAACACATTGCAATGTCCCTGCGGAGAAGAAGAAGGCTTTGTGCCAGGCTGGGGCCGCAGCTTGCTTGCCACACCAGGGTCTGCCTGGCACTCTGTGCTTTGCTGTCCAGGCCAGACTGGGATAGCCACATGCAGGACACCAATGACAGTCCAGCCCAAGGGATGCCCAGCAGCCCAGTCCAAGGAGGACTCTTCACAGGTTTTTCTGTCCACCACATGGTGAAGAGGACGGGAGTTCCCTCCAGCAAGGGAAATTGCTCATCTCTTAGAAATAAAACAGACAAACACAACTAACCTTGCAGTAGCATCCCACCAACTATCTCTGCGAGAACACTGTAATCTGGAAGAGCCCAAACCCAGAATTAGAAGGAGGGATACGTGTTAATGAAACACTTCACCAAGTTGAATAATTCAAGCCAGAACCTCACAGATTTTTTTTTATTGTTAAATCATAGCTGTGTACATTAGTGCAATCAAGGGCTACAATTGCTGGTTTCATATACAATCTGAAATATTTTCTCATCAAACTGTCAACGTAGCCTTCATGGCATTTTCTTAGTAATTGTAGGTAGACATTTGTATTCTGCATTTAGTAGGTTTCACCTGTACCCATTCTAAGATGCACCGTAGGTGTGGTCCCACCCATTACCCTCCCTCCACCCCAACCTCCCCCCTCCCTTTCCCTCCCTTGGCCCTTTCCCCATATTCTTGTGCTATAGTTGGGTTATAGCCTTCATATGAAAGCTATAAATTGCCTTCATAGTAGGGCTGAGTACATTGGATACTTTTTCTTCCATTCTTGAGATACTTTGCTAAGAAGAATATGCTCCAGCTCCATCCATGTAAACATGAAAGAGGTAATGTCTCCATCTTTCTTTAAGGCTGCATAATATTCCATGATATACATGTACCATAATATTCCATGATATATGTACCACAATTTGCTAGTCCATTCGTGGGTCGATGGGCACTTGGGCTTCTTCCATGACTTAGCAATTATGAATTGGGCTGCAATAAACATTCTGGTACAGATGACTTTGCTATATTGTGAGTTTTGGTCTTCTGGGTATATACCCAGTAAAGGAATTATAGGATCGAGTGGCAGGTCTATTTATAGATCTCTAAGTATTCTCCACACATCCTTCCAAAAGGAATGTATTAGTGTACATTCCCATCAGCAGTGTAGTAGTGTGCTCTTTTCTCCACATCCATGCCAACATCTCTGGTTTTGGAATTTTGTTATATGGGCTACTCTTACAGGGGTTAGGTGATATCTCAAAGTAGTTTTGATTTGCATTTCTCTGATGATTAAGGATGATGAGCTTTTTTTCATGTGTTTGTAGATCGTGCATCTGTCTTCTTTAGAGAAGTTTCTCTTCAAGTCCTTTGCCCACCCTGAGATGGGATCACTTGTTCTTTTCTTGCTAATACATTTGAGTTCTCTGTGGATTCTGGTTATTAAACCTTTATTGGAGGTATAACCTGCAAATATTTTCTCCCATTCTGAGGGCTGTCTGCTTGATTTACTTACTATGTTCTTGGCTGTGCAGAAGCTTTTTAGTTTGATCAGGTCCCAGTAATGTATTTTTGATAGTGCTTCAATTGCCTGGGGAGCCCTCCTCATAAAGTACTCACCCAGGCCAATTCCTTCAAGAGTTTTCCCTGCACTTTCTTCAAGTATTTTTATAGTTTCATGTCTTAAGTTTAAATCTTTTATCCAGTGAGAATCTATCTTAGTTAATGGTGAAAGGTGTGGGTCAAGTTTCAGTCTTTTACAGATTGCCAGCCTGTTCACCCAACACCATTTGTTAAACAGGGAATCTTTTCCCCACTGAATGTTTTTAATTGACTTGTCAAAGATCAAATAACACTAAGTAGCTGGATTCATCTCTTGGTTCTTTATTCTATTCCAGACATCTACTTCTCTGTTTTTGTGCCAGTACCATGCTGTTTTGATCACTATCTATTTATAGTACAGTCTCAGGTCTGGTAGCGTGATTCCTCCTGTTTTGTTTATATTTCTGAGTAATGTTTTAGCTATTCGAGGTTTTTTTCTGATTCCATATAAAATGAAGTATTATTTTCTTAAGATCTTTAAAATATGACAATGGGTCTTTAATAGGAATTGCATTAAAATTATATATTGCTTTGGGTAGTATAGACATTTTAACAATGTTGATTCTTCCCAGCCATGAGCATAGTATGTTTTTCCATTTGTTAACATCTTCAGCTATTTCTTTTCTTAAAGTTTCATAGTTCTCTTTATAGAGATCTTTCACTAGATAAACTCGCAAATATTTCATCTTCTTTGGCACTACTGTAAAGGAATAAAGTCCTTGACTGTTTTTTCGGCTTGGCTATTGTTGGTATATATAAAGGCTACAGATTTATGGGTGCTGATTTTGTAGTCTGAGACATTGCTGTATTCCTTGATCACTTCTAAAAGTTTTGTAGTAGAATCCCTAGTGTTTTCCAGATACACGATCATGTCATCTGCAAAGAGGGAAAGTTTGATCTCTTCTGACCCTATGTGGATACCCTTGAGCACCTTTTCTTCCCTAATTGTGATGGTTAAAACTTTCATTACAATGTTAAAGAGCAATGGAGACAATGGGCAACCTTGCCTGGTTCCTGATCTAAGTGGAAATGATTTCAATTTAACTCCATTCAATACAATATTGGCTGTGGGTTTGCTGTAAATGGCCTCTATTAGTTTAAGAAATGTCCCTGCTATACCAATTTTCTTAAGTGTTCTGATCATGAAGGGATGCTGGATATTGTCAAAAGCTTTTTCTGCATCAGTTGAGAGAATCATACGGGCTTTATTTTTTAGTTTGCTTATGTGCTGAATTACATTTATAGATTTACATATATTGAACTAGCCTTGAGACCCTGAGATAAATCCCACTTGGTCATGGTGTATAATTTTTTTTGATGTATAGTTGGATTCTGTTTGTTAGGATCTTATTGAGTATTTTTGCATCAATATTCATTAGTGATATTGGTCTATAATTTTCTTTTCTTGTTGGGTCTTTCCCTGGTTTACGGATCAAGGTGATGTTTGCTTCATAGAATGTGTTGGGTAGTATTTCTATATTTTAGTAGAGGTTTAGTAATATAGGTACTAGTTCTTCTTTAAAGGTTTGGTAGAATTCTGACATAAAGCCATTTGGTCTCAGGCTTTTCTTTTTAGGGAGATTTTGTATAGTTGATGCTATTTCAAAACTTCATATAGGCCTGTTAAACATTTGTACTTCATTCTGGCTAAGTCTTGGTAGGTGACGTACTTCCAAGTTATTGGTCAATCTCTTTCAGATCTTTTAACTCTTTCTTGTAATATTCGTTAAGGATTTTTTTGAATTTGTGAGGGATCTGTTGTTATTTCATTTTTACCATTTCTGATTGATGAAATTAGAGATTTTACTTTTTTTTCCCCTGGTTAGGTTGGCCAAAGGTTTATCTATTTTTTTTTTTTTTTTTGTGGAGACAGAGTCCACTTTATGGCCCTCGGTAGAGTGCCATGGCCTCACACAGCTCACAGCAACCTCCAAATCCTGGGCTTAAGCGATTCTCTTGCCTCAGCCTCCCGAGTAGCTGGGACTACAGGTGCCCGCCACAACGCCCAGCTATTTTTTGGTTGCAGTTCAGCCAGGGTCGGGTTTGAACCCGCCACCCTCAGTATATGGGGCCGGCACCTTACCGACTGAGCCACAGGCGCTCCCCAGGTTTATCTATTTTATTTATCTTTTCAAAAAACCAACTTTTGGATTTATTGATCTGTTGTATACTTCTTTTGTTTTCAATTTCATTTAATTCTGCTCTGATTTTGGTTATTTCTTTTCTTCTGCTGGGTTTGGAGTTGGAATGTTCTTCCTTCTCCAGTTGCTTGAGATGTCCCATTAAGTTATAAACTTCCTCTCTTTCAATTTTCTCGAGGAAAGCTTGCAATGCTATCAATTTCCCTCTTAGGACTGTCTTTGCAGTATCCCAGAGGTTCTGATAGTTCGTGTCTTCCTTGTTGTTTCATTCCAAAAATTTGGTGATTTCCTTCTTAATCTCATCTATAACCCATCTATCCTTCACCATAAGGTTATTAAGCTTCCGTGTTTTTGTATGGGTATGCATATTCCTGTTGTTGGTATTGAGTTCAACTTTTATTCCATGATGGTCTGAGAAGATGCAAGGAATAATTTCTATTTTTTAAATTTTGCTGAGGTTATATTTGTGGCCTAGGATGTGGTTGATTTTGGAGTATGTTCCATGGGCTGATGAGAAGCATGTGTATTCAGTTTTGTTGGGATGAAATGTTCTGTAGATGTCTATTAGGTTCAGATGTTGAATGGTTAAATTTAAATCTAAAATATCTTTGCCTAGCTTCTTTTTGGAGGATCTATCCAGCAGTGCTAAAGGGGAGTTAAAATCTCCAACTACTATGGAACTGGAGGAAATCAAGTTGCTCATGTCTGTTAGAGTTTCTCTTATAAATTGAGGTGCATTCTGGTTGGGTGCATAAATATTAATAATTGAAATCTCTTCACATACAGTAACAAATGTGACGTGTCCTTCCTTATTTTGGTTGCTTTAAAACCCATTGCATCTGCGAATAGGATTGCAATGCCTGCTTTTTTCTTCTTTCCATTTGCCTGGAGTATAGATGACCATCCCTTCACCTTGAGTCTATATTAGTATTTTAATGTAAGGTGAGATTCTTGTATGCAGCAATATATGACTTGAGTTTTTGTATCCAGTCAGCCAGCCTGTGCCTCTTTAGAGGACAATTTAAACCATTCACATTAATTGAGAATATTGATAAGCCTTTCCAGAGTCCTGTGGACATTTTTAATCCTTTTGTGACTGTGGAAGTTGGAATTTGATCAAAATTTTCTGGGAGGGTTTACTTTTGTGGTGGAGGATTATGCTGGTCTTTATGGAGGATAGGTCTGAGAATATCCTGGAGAGCTGGTTTAGTTATGGCAAATTTCTTCAACATGTGAATGTCATTAGAGTATTTAATTTTTCCATCATAAATGAAACTCAGTTTAGCTGGGTACAAGATCCTGGGTTGAAAGTTATTTTGTTTTAGGAGATTAAAATTGATGACCATCCTCTTCTAGCTTGAGAGGTTTCATCAGAGAGATCTGCAGTTATTCTAATATTCTTCCCCTTGTAGGTAATGGTTTCCTTTCGTCTGGCTGCTTTCAGAATTTTCTCCTTCATATTAACTATAGTGAAATTGATTATGATGTGTCTGGGAGATGTCTTATTCAGGTTGAGTCGTGCTGGAGTTCTGAAACAGTCTGCTATCTGAATTTAAGTATTTCTTGGCATGTCTGGAAAGTTCTCTTTCATAATCTCATGGAGAAGAGACTCTGCCTTGTGAAGCCACTTTATCACTTTCGGGGATCCCTGTAAGACAAAGATTGGTTTTCTTAGAATTATCCCAGAGCTCTCTGAGAGAGTGATCTGTTTTTGCCCTCCATTTCTCTTCCTCTTTGAGAGTTTGGGAGCATTCGAAATCTTTGTCTTCAATGTCAGCAATCCTTTCTTCTGCTTGCTCCATTCTGTTACTGAGAGATTCTACTGTGTTTCTCAGATCTTTGAGGGCTGCAACTTCTTGTCTCAATGTGTCAAAATCTTTAGTCATTTGGTCTTTGAATTTGTTGAGTTCTTGAGACATCTTTTGGGTTACTGCTTGGAATTCCAATTTGATCTTATTTGCTATCCAGATTCTGAATTCGATTTCTGACATCTCAGCTATTTGTTCATGCATGGGATCTTGTGGTGTGTCTGTCCCATTGTTCCTTGTGGGAGTTAATCTACTCTGATTATTCATATTGCCAGAGTATTTCCATTGATTTCGCTCATAATTGTTTTTCACCATTGCCTCTGTCTGTCCTCAGAATTGGGGAGGTGTCTCTCCAAGATTAGACCCCAGCGGGATCACTCTGTTGTTGCTCGATCTTTGTAGAAAGTGACCCTGTGTAGCTCTTCTGGGGCTGCCCCAGCCAGGGTGTTCTGGTTGTGGGAGCAGCTCTGGAGTGTGACACACACAGATTGTGCACACGGTTCTGGGATTGCCTGGCTCCCAGTGACTTTGGCACAGAGGGCCCAAGTCTCTAGCAGTCTCTGGCCAGGAGAAGGGCTCCACGCAGAGGCAGGGAGGGCTCTGAAGGGCATGCAGCTACCAGAGTCCCTGGCCAGAGTAGCAGGCTGGTATGGAGGCAGGGGTGGTACATGAGGGGGGACGTGGGATTGCGCGATCCCCGGAGTTCCTGGTCAGGGTGTGCAGAGGCCGGGTGTGCGCGGGTTTTGGGTTCAGCATGGCTCCTACAGAAGTCTGGGCAGGCACGGCTCACAGGTCACGGCCCAGCTCTTACCAGGGTCCTGGCATGCACCGATCGTGTTTCGTGGGTCATGGTGCAGCTCTTCCAGAGGTTCGGCAGGTGGCATAATGGGTCACAGCGAAGCTCTTACCTGGGTCCAGTTGGGTGCCGATGGCAGGTCACGGGTAGTGGCACAGCTCTTACCGGGGTCAGAGTGGATGCCTATTGCAGGTCCTGGGTCACTGCGCAGCTGTTCCAGAGGTCCGGCAGGCGCCGATCACTTGTCTGGACACAGGTCTTACCGATTTCTCTCTTCCCGGTCTCTTTTAAAACCATTCAAATCTGCTCTAAGTAAACATCTGGTCCTACTACTCTGTGGATGCCATCTTCATTCTTCCTGTTGCTTAGGCCAGAAATCCTCACAGCCTTTCCAGTTCTGCTGTTGTGGACATGTCAGCTGCTCCACTCCTCACAACTTTTACCATCCTGAAACTCCCAGCTATGTGATGTCCATCATCTCTGCCCCACTCTCAACTTGAGGGTGGTCACAATGGATCCGCTACAAAAAGGGTGATCTTGTCATTCTTCACCCAGGTTCAGAGATACCCTGGAAATGTAGGTGTTAGGCAACAGATACATCAAGTGCTATGAGTAACCAAACAGAAGGATTGGAGGACCAAAGATTTATTTCTAGTTGGTGCAAGTGAGGGAAAAGATTCTTGGTCTTTGAGGCTGAGGAAGCTTGTGGCTCTTGGAGCCCTGAGAGCTGTCATGCTCTCAGAAGTGAGTCAGCCTGAAGTGACATGGGGCCTAAAGGAAGGCAGGGCTGAGAAAGTCACCAAAGGCAGAGCTTCTGCCCTGACAAACCAGGCACCTGTGGACCCACCTGTGTCTGCCACCTGTGCTGTTTCTGGAATTTAGTGACCTGGACCAAAACAATTGCATGAAATAACCCAGAATGCAGTGGACTTTTAGTGGCTTGTGGCAAGAAGCATTGGAAGTGGTGTGCTCATGTACCAGTAGCACACTGTAAGTTTAAGTTACATGCCCTTTTTCTTCACATGCCCCCACTTCCCAGCCAGCTCTATTCTATTTAATAGTACTGTTGAGCTCTTGGGGTCAATGTGCAAGTTGCTCTTTTCCTAATATATATAGGGTTAACATGCAAGGTACTCTTTTTCTAATATATATAGTCATTGAAATAAAATACCTTTTCTCATATGCTCAGCTGAACTAGCACCTCACTTTGGCAAACACTATTTGAGTAGGCACAATCTCAGGGGCATAACAAAAGATGCCCACAGAGTGTTTAAATCCACAAAAAAAAAACAGCCCAAGACACAGGATATTTGTATGATCTTCCTGCCATCTGTTTTCTCCCAACAGTGGATGGGGCCTTCTTTTGTATTTAGCCCAAAACCTAGTTCCCTTCTCCCCACTAAAAGGCAGAGTTGCTTGTACCTTTCAAGAATCTCAACAAGGCACAGAGCTTCATGTCAAACCACAACCTAGCACAACAGATACATGTGGGGGGGGGACAAAAATAACCAGTTACATCACATAACCCCCCTCCTGTAAGCTTCGATTGATTGCTTTGAGAGTTGGTTTCCCATCACTCCCACTGCCCCTAATTTATAGCAGGTGAGCAAATCTTGGTCAGTCAGGATTCACCCACAAATTATAGCTTTTACTATCTCACATTATTTCATATGCATTTGGTCAAGCAACGAGTCTCTAAGAGAGGTTGGCAACTCTTTATTCTTATTTTCTCCATAACAAATTTTAAACTTAGCCTTGGTTGGCTAAGAATCTCAGCTAAAAATCAAACATTCACCTGTGTAGTGAGACAAGTAAAAATAAAAGTCAGGGCTCCTAAATTCTTGTTCTGGTCTTTCTTCACCTCTCCAATGTGAGTGGCATGAGACAGCCGCCATGTTTGTCTAACTTGGCGCTGATACTTTAGGCAGGATACCCACTCCTGTAGAGTGCCTGTCCTCAGCACTCAATGTCCGTAAGAGAAAGGAGTGTGAGAGGGAGGGAAGAAGGCAGGGAGAGAGGTGGGAGGGAGGAAAGAAAGCAGGCACGCTGTTGCAAAGCTGGCATCTATTTGCAAAGTGAATAGCAAATCCATGGTGCTCTATCTCTAAAAACTGTCTTCTCTCCATTATTCTCTGCCTCCTTATCCTTTGACAGGTGAATTTTATCACGTTTAAAATCTGGCATCAATTTGTCGTTTGGTTGCTATGCTATCTTTTCCCTCAACTCTCCCTTAGCAACCCCCAGAGAAGCAGTTTGGTTTTGAAGGAGCTGGAAGAACTGTATTATTCACAGAT
Source organism: Nycticebus coucang (assembly GCF_027406575.1). Taxonomy (NCBI): domain Eukaryota; kingdom Metazoa; phylum Chordata; class Mammalia; order Primates; family Lorisidae; genus Nycticebus; species Nycticebus coucang. The sequence goes on from NC_069790.1 coordinate 4,756,012, forward strand.
AATATCTGGAAGCAAGTAGAGGGCTCGTCATCTGGATCTCACTGGCTATGATATTTTTAACATTTTTTATCATCTCAAATTCTCACGCTGTGCAGCTTCCCATTGGAGCTCCCGGGTCGGGCTGTGTAATGGTTAGCCAGTTGGAGTTTAAAGTCATTTGTTGGTAAGATGTTGGGTTGTGCTTGACTTGCTGTCCAAAGAGTTCTGTAACAATCCTTTCCTTCTGGTTTGACCCCCCAAAATGCAAATGTTCTTTTTTAAATGTGGTATTTTGTTATGTGAACCTAACACTACATCCAAGATTGAGCTGAAACTACTGTCAATGTTAAAACTTCCACACGAGCTTCTCGTGGATCAAGGTATGTCAGAGATCATTTTTAGGTCTTTCACCATTTTACCACAGAATTATTCTTCATATTTTTCTGTTATTCTTTGTCACATTTTCTTTATCATGAAAACTTCAGAGTTTACGAGCTCCAATACCGTTAATGAGGGAAAACGACTCCAGATTGACATATATGATCAGCAGTTTTCTATAGTCAGGAACAGCCCACGACTTCTACTTTGTAACTGATGATAGAATTCAAAGATGGGTTTGCATACATTCCAATAGTAATAGGATTTTATCCAAAAATCTATACTCAGATCTATTCACCTATGTCATGAGTAAACATGGAAATTACAAAGTAAAATCACAGTGGGATGGAATTTACTTGTGGCACTGGAACCTCGGGCAATGTAACTTTTATATTATTGACACCACCAATGAGCCAGAATGGGATTTAATGATCGAAAGTGAGATGATTAAAAACTCTGATGGTTTAGTTTGATTACACTGATATCAACATTTAATGGAAAATGAGACGTGCTTTGCCTTATGAAGTAGTAAGCTAAGTACTGCACAGATAAGTCCTGAACTTAGATGAAGGACACAGCACAGCTGGATTAGAGAAAGGGTCAATGATCCCATAAAATAAGAGAAGAAAGACAATTTCTAAAGAAAATAGAAAAACATTTGCAATTGGCATGGAAAATGAGCTACAAAAACAGTGAATGTCTTTCTTCCCCCGGGCGCCTGCATTTCCCTCTGGCTGACTTTCCTTAGCTTAGCTAAGACTGTGCAGCATCACAGGCTGATCCTGTCCTGGGCCTGTGACATTGACCTTGGCTAGAGCCAAAGGGACCAGCAACAGGCAAGAATGTCAAGAGAAGCATGGAGTGAGGAGAGGGCACCAGCCAGACCAGGCTTCTCGCCCCAGACCTCATAGCAGGAGCTCAGTCTCCCTGTGCTTGCGCTCAGGCCAAGATCAAGTTCACAGAGGCAGGGGAACTCGGACACAGGTGTCTAAAGAGAACCTGTGAATGTGCGGCCAGGGTTCAGAGCTGTGGAAGTGGACAGTTGAGGTTTGCTGTTCTGTCTGAGGACACTGGGCCATTTACTGACCCTCCTGCCCCCCAAAGCCTCGGTTTTCTCATCTACAAAATGAGATGACCATAGCACTTATCTCATTGTGCTCTTGCACAAATTAAATGACATCTAATTACATAAGTGCTTGAACACAATGTCTAGCAGATGTAAGAGCTTGGAAAGTATCACCTGTAATTGCTGACTGACACCCCCACAGGCTCGGGGAGTCTCAGGAGGGTTGGAAGGACATCCCTGGCAGTGCAGGGTAGAGATGGAGGGACACAGTGCCATCCATGAACAGGCACCATGTACAGCCAGCTCATCTTCAAGGTAATCATGAGGATGCCACCCACCATGGAGGAGGCTTGGTGGGACCCTGTCCAACACCGTGCAGGCTCTTTGCTTGTTCCCAGGTCCCGAAAGAGTTGATCTAGATGTCCTTCAGCACCTGCGGGACAAGCTCTGCTCTGCAGCCACATCTCAAGGACTTCTTTTTATTCCACATGAGGTAAGAGGAATACCCTATTGGGAACGACTGAACTGATGCGGACTTGACCTCGCCACCAGCTGCTCAGCTCCTCTGATTCCTGCCTATCGGGGAAGCATAGGGTGTGCCTGGCTCTGGGCACACAATCCCCAGGCCCCATGTTGTGCCTGCATCGTGGGCCTGGGGATCACAGCCATGCAGGTGCCGTGGGGACTGGGGACTCAGGCTCTGGTGGCACAGCCCCTGAGTCAGCAGGACACAGCTGTTTATCCATCTCCTCATGGTTGCTTTGACAGCCCTGGCCAAAAACTGCAAAAAAAAAAAAAAAAAAAAAAAAAGAAAGAAAAAAAGAATTACTGTCTCAGGCCACACATTAAACACAAAAACACTGAGGAAAGCAGATGAACAAAAGTGAAGGGTCCTTTGTAATTTTCATGATATCCACCACCATAGATAAGCAAAAATAATCATAATATTGGCTTGGAGAAAGAAGAAGACTGCCTTGGCAATTACAACAACAACAAAAATAAACAAATGGGACTTCATTAAACTGAAAAGCTTCTGTACAGCTAAGGAGACAACAACCAAAGCAAATGGACAACCTACACAATGGGAAAGGATATTTGCATATTTTGAATCAGACAAAAGGTTGATAACTAGGATCTATAGAGAACTCAAATTAATCCACATGAGAAAAGCCAACAATCCCATATATCAATGGGCAAGAGACATGAATAGAACCTTCTCTAAAGAAGAGAGACGAATGGCTAATAAACATCTGAAAAAATATTCATCATCTCTATCTATTAGAGAAATGCAAATCAAAACTACCCTGAGATACCATCTAACCCCAGTAAGAATGGCCCACATCACAAAATGTCAAAACTGGAGATGCTGGCGTGAATGTGGAGAGAAGGGAACACTTTTACACTGCTGGTGGGACTACAAACTAGTACAACCTTTTTGGAAGGAAGTATAGAGAACCCTCAAAGCACTCAAGCTAGACCTCCCATTTGATCCTGCAATCCCATTACTGGGCATCTACCCAGAAGGAAAAAAATCCTTGTATCGTAAGGACACTTGCACTAGACTATTTATTGCAGCTCAATTTACAATCGCCAAAATGTGGAAACAGCCTAAATGCCCACCAACCCAGGAATGGATTAACAAGCTGTGGTATATGTATACCATGGAACACTATTCAGCCATTAAAAAAATGGAGACTTTACATCCTTCGTATTAACCTGGATGGAAGTGGAAGACATTATTCTTAGTAAAGCATCACAAGAATGGAGAAGCATGAATCCTATGTACTCAATTTTGACATGAGGACAATTAATGACAATTAAGGTCACGGTGTGGGTGGGGGAAGGGGAGAGGAGAGAGAGAAAGAAGGAGGGAGGGGTGGGGAAAGGAAGAGCAGAGAGAGGGAAGGAGGGAAGGGGTGGGGCCTTGGTGTGTGACACACCTTTTGGGGGCAAGACAGGATTGCAAGAGGGACTTTGCCTAACAAATGAAATTAGTGTAATCTGGTACATTGTACTCTCAATGAACTCCCAGCAATGAAAAAAAAAAAATTCATGAGAGATGGAGTCTTGCTCTTGCTTAGGCTGGTCTCGAACCTGTGAGCTCAAACAAACCACCCACCTCAGCCTCCCAAGTGCTGGGATTATAGGCATGAGCCACCATGCCCAGGTCATTGTTTTCATTTTTAAGGTAAAATTCAAGCTGTAGTTGAGCCCTTCACCCACGGGGAGTGCTGTGTACCCTCACATTGTAAATGTGCTTCATTCCTGAAAATAGTTGCTTGCAAATGTGTGCTGCCAAAAAGCATGAATAGGGCATGATTGTGAAGGGAGGGATATTTATCTCTGGGCAGATAGGATCTATAATAAAAGTCCAGTAAAGAGACATTGTCAACTTCTCTTTAAGTTGAATATCAGAGTGCAGCTCTATGCACTCATTGAAGATTGACAGGTAACATATTTATATTGACTGAAAATAAAGTTGCAGATGAACCAAAATATTGATTTGAATCTTGAAATCTGTTTTCAAATTCTTGTATCAAATCAAAAAGAAAGACTGAATTTCTCTGTTCACAGGACTGTGTTTAGCCAATGTAGTGGAAATGCATAAAATATTTGAGTTTGCCATAATTTCAGTTTTGTTTGTAGGACTGTTATGGTTGGAAACACTGCATTGGTAAGTTGGTTTTCACCTTGAGATGCATGTTTAATCCATTTAAATGAGCAGCTAAGTCTACTGGAATTGCTAAATACGTAAGCCAGTTTCATTGTCCAGTTCTGGCACAAATTTGGCTTTTGATACCATAAATGACTTCAGAACATGTCACAAATCATAAAATCTTTTCAACATTTGGCTTCAACCATCTTACTTCCAAAAATGTTGCTATAGTCAGCATTAATACTTTAAGGAGTTCCTGGAATTGGCAATGATTCGATCCCTCAGCCCTTACGAGATTCATAGATTTGATAATGATTTGCTTGACATTATCTATTTTTAAAGCTTTTGTACATAAATTTTCTTGAGGCACTGTGCAATGATACTTCATCAAACATCAGTTTTGGGTGGCAATTGCATCATACTGTATTAATTGTACAAGTCCCTCTCTTTTACCCATCATCTCTAGGGCACCATCAGTAACTACATCAGATACGTTGACAGTGGACAAAGAAAATCACATACTGTTTACTGCTTTGCCAAATCCCTTGACTTAATTTTGTCTTTTAATGGCACTAAAGAAGCTATTTCTTTGGTGCCATGTTCATCATTAATACTTCTAATAAAAATGGCAAGTTGACCTGTATTTGTAGCATCTGTGTTGTCATCTATTGCCAAAGTACAAAATTTAAAATTAGCGTCTTTATTCTCCAAACTTCTTTGAATAGATTTTCCAGTTTCTTCAATTTTCCTGACTATAGTCTGGTGAGATAAACTGATTTTAGAAATACCTCCTTTTTTCCAGGGCTAATTATATCTGTCATGCTTTCTATACATTGCCTAATCATCTCACCATCTGTAAATGATTTTGATGTTTTTGCTGTTAAAAGTGCTATCACATAGCTTTTATAATAGAAATCCACCTGAGTTTTAATTAAAACAAATTTTTCGTCAAGAAGACAGACTCTTTTTCTGTTGCGCTATTTTGCCCGTACTATACAATCCTTCATACACATTAAATTTGACAGCAAGATTTTGCATATAATGCTTTTTTAAATTATCGCCTTTGAAAACTTGCACAAATTCCCAGCAAATTAGGTGAAGCACCTTCCATTCTACCTTGACAAAAAAGTAGTCATCTGTCTGCTTCTCACTGAACAATCTTCTTTCATCTTTAATTTTTCTTTTTCTGGGTTGTTTTCTTTTGAGACGTTGTAGAGGCCATGCCGAGACTAAAAAATAATATTAGATGAGGGAGTATATTTACTTTTATTATGAAAATTAATTGACAGGAAAATAGAAAGCGAGGTCCGGCCCTTGCACGTCTTGGCTGCCATTGCAGGGCGAGGTGGGGGCTGATTGTAAAGCCCAGTGGGTGACACGTGAGGTGCTGGGGTGTGGATGTCCCTTAACAGTTGAGGGAGAATGCTCACCTGACTTCTAAATAACACGAAATGCCTAACATTGCAAAGGGAGGTTGGAATATCATTGATAATCGCTGGTTGCCAAGTCACCACAAGCCCAAGTAACATCTGATGGTGTTCATTTGACCGTCTGCCTAGAAGACAGCACCCCGGAAGCCCCACAGGCACACAGATAGTGAGAGTGCGAGCACTTTTGTTTTATGTGACATTGTGACAACACTGTTGTCTACAAAGTTCACACTCAAGAAATGCACAATTGAGTTCCACCAAAAAAGTCACACACACAAAAATCTCACGGTGTTTTAAGTTTGTGACTTTGTGTTGGGTCATGTTCACAGTCCTCCTGGGCCACCTGTGGCCCACGCATGGGTTGCGCACCCCTCACTTAAGCATGTCCGTCTTGAGTAGCTCCCCCTTCCTGCCAGGAGAGAGTGGGTGGACTGATGTTGAGGAGGGTGCCTGCCATGCTCTAGCACCTGACACAGATGACGTGATTCATGTTCTCTAAACCTGAGTGTTGCCATCTCTTGTGACAGAATAGGAAACTGAGGCTCAAGAAGATGACATAACTTGCCCATTTACACAGAAGTAGGGATGTCCCCTGCTCACATGCATGACTTGGGACTCACCACTTTCTCCGCAGAGAAGCTCTTGCCCCCACCCATCCAAGACAAAGAGTGAAAATGTTAGCAGCAAACAAATCTAAAAAGATTTGAGGTCCTTCGAACACCTTACCTTTCAGAGACAGACCCCATTCCAGACACTCCTGTGGCAGCCGCTCCAAGTCAGGTTTCTCTGCAGCAGGCTGTGCTGGGCAACCACGTTTCTGAACACACCGCTCCTCCTCCTGTCTGGAAACACTCAGATCTAAAGGTAGGGACCAGACCCAGGGAGTCAACCAGGGAGCCCAGGTCAAGGTTTAGGAGTAAGACGCTAATCACTGGAGACAAAGAGATTCTCTCCCGCAGAGAATCTCCCCCTCCCAGAGGCTCAGTTCTAAACCATTGAGCAGATCTCCCCAAAAGCTCTCTCACCTGCCTTTCTTTCTTTCTTCTTATAAAAAGGGATTTATATGGCAGTAGGTATCCTTATATTTTGCAAGGGACAAGTGATTTTATATATACATAAGGCATAGATTATGACCTTAGGAAAGATCACCATACAGTCAACAAGATAAACAACTTAATAATTGTAATATATTAGTGTAGACGTGTACACAGGGTCCCAGGAGGGACGCTATGGAATGAAGGCATCCCAAAGGTTGGAGTCACAACTATCTCAGGAGACAGTAAGGTCATTTTCCTGCCTTCATGGTCCTGGTTCTGCATGGGGAAGAGGGAGTTATAGTCACTTTCATGGTTGAAAGGGAGCCCAGTAGCAAGGGTTATGCTGGGAATCTTTGATTATGTTATTAAGTCCCTGCATGAGCCAGGCCCAAGGTCCTCTAACCTCCAGCTCTTTTGTCATATAAGGTATAATAATAAATTCCTATTTCTTAAATGACTGAGTTGAGGTTTTTCTATTATGCATAGCTGAAAGAATCTCACCTTATTTGGGACAGAAAAAAATAAACGCAGATATGAACTTCCCTCTCTACACAATGCCAGTGCACAGTGAGCTATTTCTGTATAACTGTTTTATAACCTCAAGAATTTCAGGACCTACCTATGCCAGGAGATTCACTGCTCTTGGGGAAAACTAGAAGGGACTAAAATGGTGCCATAGGTAACAGGCTTTTGAAACAAAGCTTGGAAGAGACCAGGAAGAGACAAAGGCAAGGAAACACAGTTCTCAGATCCGGTCAAACTGACAGGTGTGCCCGCAGTGTGGAGGACGCGAGCTTTGCCACGATGTCATTGACTGAGCCAAGACCAGGAAGTGCTGCCCATTCAGAAGCACAGGTAATGCCCACCCAGCTCTCTGCTGGCCCCGCCAGGCACTTCCCACTCATGGTCTCATCCAAGTCATACTACAAGGACAGGAGACGGACTTGTAGGAGACTACAAGGACATTTCCATTTTACTGTCAGGAAAAGTAAGGCTTGAAGAGTTGTCACTAGGCTAAGTGAGCACAGAGGGGCTGAGTCACCAGGATCGGAACCTGATGGTACCAGTGTGGGCACCAGGTTGACACCTCTGGGAGGACCCAGTGTGGGCACCAGGCTGTCACCTCTGGGAGGTACTTGCCTTGTTAGCAATGCCGAGAACATTAGAAGATTCTCAAGGCTCTTTCCATAGCACATATCCAAGTACCAAAAAATTCTGATTCATATCACCAGAAAAAAATATTGAACATATTGATGGAAGAACTTACATGCAGGTGAGAATGTCTCTTACCATGCATATGACCTGCATCGGAGCAAAAATAGGTCTGAGTGGCTCAATGGGATTCCCAGGACGGAGTTTCCAGCATTTCCAGCAAGTAAGGAAGGGTAAGAGAGTAATCTTTCAGAAATGTCACCAGCCACTTAAGATACGAAGTATCATTTGTCATTCTTTTCAGCATCCTATCTTTTTGGCGATCATAATCAATATTTATGAGGAGTTTCTATTTTCTCTGGTGTTTAAGTACGTCACTTGCAAATTCTCCCCCCATCAGGTTCTCACTAACTTACTTTTGCAGTTGCTGACGGACCCTTGTACACACAATAAAAACAAAATCAACAGAGGCCACATCTCCAGAAATGGAGTGACAGAGTGAAATGTAGCTGAGAACGAATACATTAAACTAGCAGGAGGCCGTGTGGTGATCTTGATAAGGATGCCTACTGCAGGGAAAATGAAGGTCAACCTACGGCAGGAATTGTCTGAAACAGCTGGGAACTTAACTTGCCAAGACAATGAGGCAAAAACAGAGACAGTGAGCTTGTTGTTTTAGGTCTCGATTCAGCATGAGAATGCGGCTCGCTCTTCCCTGGGAACGCCACCCCACCAGCTGATGAGATGACACTGTGAACGCTTCTCTCGCCCTTCACTTTGAAAAGAGAGAACAAAGATGTTTTTAAATGTCATCAGAGACCTGTGATGTTATTTGGTATGTCATTTCTAAATAAATCACACAGCTCCCAAATGAACTTTACATTTACTATTTTCTGACTCACTTTGTCAAAGGGACAAACACGAACCAAATAAAACTGGGAAAATGGGCGTGCCTGTTCTTCCGAACGTCACGTTTTCCAGTGATTCACTTTGATTCCTATGATACTGTGTCTCTGAGATTGTCCCCAGTGAAGTGCAGCGTAAATGTAATCAGCCTTGCCAGGTGACCCCCCTCCCTAAGTTGGTTGTGTCCCTGTAGGATTTACCAGACAAGCCTCAGAACCAGAAACTTCACAGGCTCTCTGCAGGCCTCACCATCTGTGAGCTAAGTCCTGCATCAGACCACCTGAGGCCTTGTGACTTCAGCTCCCAAGCAACTGACCTGCCTTCCCCAACCCACCCTAGAAGCCCTGCCCTTCATGGGTTGGGGTGAGACTAGTTCTCAAAGACTCCTGACAGATGTCTTTCCCATTAAAATCCCTTCTCTCCCTTGGCAATCCTCCTTGTCTCAGTAATTGGCTCTTGCTGCAGTGAGCAACAGAGCCTAGGCTGCAACCCTCTGTGGCCTGGGAAACAATCTGGGGGGCTCACCTGAGATTGTGTAGCTCATGACTCTAGGACAGCAGAGTGGGGAGAATTCTGGAAGCCTCCGCTGCAGCTGCCCTGCTGTGTTTTTGCTGGAGGCTGTTTCAGTTTCTCCTCCTGGCTCAGCCATCTCTGGCTTCAGATGTATCTCCAATTGTCTTGGAAGAATGGATCTCTGAATTGTGGCTTTTGTGTCCAGATAGGTGAGTCCTGTTTAAAGATACTGCACAGGTGGGGATGCCCCTGTCAATCTGAGAATTTCTGTTTGGATTGGATAAGCCTCCCAACCTTTGGTGATAGTAGAAATTGACCTAAATATTTCTATTTAGTATTCCCTAGGCTTAGCAGGTGGCACTGCCGTTCATTTCTATGAAACCTCTCTTTCTGTTGAGTATTTATCTGTGTCGGTGTGTGACATGTAAACATGGAATCTGTTTAGCAATTTCTACTTTCTTTCTGTCCACTTTAAACTTGCTGTTGATGGTGTTATAAGCACAGTCCAGGGCAGTGATTTTCAATTGGTATGCCATGGCACAATGATGTGCTGCAAACATTTTTAAAGATCACTAATTAAATTATTTTCAAAAGAAGTTCAAAGCACAGTAAGTATACTCTTTTTGGTTTCTTTACTCTTTTTTTTTAAAATCAACGTAATTTAAGTGTGGTTGGTTTAAAGCCTATTGCATCTGTGAATAGGATTGCAATGCCTGCTTTTTTTCTGCTTTCCATTTGCCTGGAGTATGATGACCATCCCTTCACCTTGAGTCTATATATGTTTTTAATGTAAGGTGAGATTCTTGTATGCAGCAGATATCTGGCTTGAGTTTTTGTATCCAGTTAGCCAGCCTGTGCCTTTTAGAGGACAATTTAAACTGTTCACATTAATTGAGAATATTGATAAGCCTTTTGAGAGTCTGGTGGACATTTTTAATCCTTTTGTGACTGTGGAAGTTGGAGTTTGATCAAAATTTTCTGGGTGGGTTTACTTTTGTGGTAGAGGATTATGCTGGTCTTTATGGAGGATAGGTCTGAGAATATCCTGGAGAGCTGGTTTAGTTATGGCAAATTTCTTCAACATGTGAATGTCATTACAGTATTTAATTTCTCCATGATAAATGAAACTCAGTTTAGCTGGATACAGAATCCTTGGTTGAAAGTTATTTTGTTTTAGGAGATTAGAAGTTGATGACCATCCTCTTCTTGCTTGAAAGGTTTCAGCAGAGAGATCTGTAGTTATTCTAATATTCTTCCCCTTGTAGGTAATGGTTTCCTTTTGTCTGGCTGCTTTCAGAATTTTCTCCTTCATATTAACTTTAGTGAAATTCATTATGATGTGTCTGGGAGATGTCTTATTCGGGTTGAGTCGTGCTGGAGTTCTGAAACTGCTATCTGAATTTCGGTATCTCTTGGCATGTCTGGAATGTTCTCTTTCATAATCTCATGAAGAAGACACTCTGTGCCTTGTGAAGCCACTTCATCGCTTTCTGGGATCCCTGTAAGATGAATATTGATTTTCTTCAAATTATCCCAGAGCTCTCTGAGAGAGTGCCCTGTTTTTGCCCTCCATTTCTCTTCCTCTTTGAAAGGTTTGTAGTGTTCAAAAGCTTTGTCCTCAATGTCAGCAATCCTTTCTTCTGCTTGCTCCATTTTGTTACTGAGGGATTCTCCTGTGTTTCTCAGATCTTTGAGGGCTGCAACTTCTTGTTTCAATGTGTCAAAATCTTTGGTCATTTGGTCTTTGAATTCATTGCGACATCTTCTTGAGACATCTTCTGGGTTACTGCTTGGAATTCTAATTTGATCTTATTTGCTATCCAGATTCTGAATTCGATTTCTGACATCTCAGCTATTTGTTTGTGCATGGGATCTTGTGCTGTGTCTGCCCCATTGATCTTTGGGGGAGTTGATCTACTCTGATTATTCATATTGCCATAGTATTTCCATTGATTTCGCCTCATGATTGTTTTTCACTGTTGTTTCTGGCCATCCTCATAGTTGGGGAGGTGTCTATTCAAGATTAGACCCCAGCACGATCACTCTATTGTTGCTCGATGTTTGTAGGGAGTGACCCTGTGCACCTCCCCTGGGCTGCCCTAGCCAGGGAGTTCTGGTTGTGGGAGCAGCTCCAGAGTGTGACACACCCAGATCCAGCAACAGGGCAGGGTGTGGTACACGTGGTTCTGGGAATGCCTTGCACCCAGTGACTTTAGCACAGAGGCCCTAAGGCTCCAGCAGTCTCTGGCCAGGAGCAGGTCTCTGCTCAGTGGCAGGGAGAGCTCTGGAGAGCACTTGGCTACCAGATTCCCTGGCCAGATGAGCAGGCCGGTGTAGAGGCAGGGAGGTTTCAGGAGGGAGGATGTGGGGTTGCGTAGCTCCCAGTGTCCCTGGTCAGGGAATGCAGAGGCCTAGTGGGCGTGGGTTGTGGTGCAGCTCTTACCATGGTCCAGGCAGGTGCTCATCATAGGTCGCAGTGCCGCTCTTACGTACATCTGGGCAGGCGCTGGTTGGGGGTTGTGGCATAGCTCTTACAGGGGTTTGGGCGGGCGCCAATCGTGGGTCAAGGTGCAGCTCTTCCGGAGGTTCGGGCAGGCATTGATCATGGGTCGTGGGTCGTGGCGCAGCTCTTCTGGAGGTCCATGTGACATTTGATTCTGTTTTGAACAAATGTTTTGAGATATTTAGATAGGTGTTTTTCAACCTATTGTTATATCATGGAACACTTGAACTGATAGTTAAACTTCCATGACCCACTTAAATTATGTTGATCAAAAACAGGGAGTAACAAAGATATGTTTATTGTGTTTTGACCTTCTTTCATAATTTAATTAATGATCTTTGAAAACTTTCATGGCACACCATTTGAAAACTGCTGATTTAGATGGTTTTTTTAAGTACCTTGATTTTGATCGTTATTTGAAGTGCTAAGGATTGATGTTGGAGACTCACTCAGTACTTACTAATGACAGGTGATGTCGTGTCAATAAAGTTTACTTCGGAATGTTGGTATTTTAGAAAAATAAATAGTTAACATCTTTAATCAGTATGTGTTCCAAAACTTCTATCATATTTATAGAACTCAATAAAGTCTCTGATTTAGCTCTCCTCCTTCTAAGGGCCATCCTGAGAAACCTGGGCTATGGTCTCCTTTCCTGTATGACCGTTGACTGAGGATCTCCTCCATTCCCAATAGGACAATCGCCTTTGATGGTCTGAAAACAGACAGCCTACTGGACTAATGTGGATTTATAGAAATAAGACAAAAGGTAAATGGGAATCCATTGGCATGTTTAGGAAGAATTTTATAAGTGTACAGATGTACACCTGCAGAGCCCTGAAAACTTAAGGCAGACTACCTCAAACTTTGCTGGTCAAAGCATACTTGATACTCAGCAAAAGTACAAAAATTAGAAGGCAGCTTATCCTTGCCAATATTTCACATGGCTGAAGTAGTCTATAAGGTTTGATGAACAAAAGGATGGCCTCCTTGTTTGAGAGGGGTAGCTGTCAGTTGCAATACTTTATAAGAAGCTGAAAAGTTTACCCTCAGGCAAACCATTCACATAATATATGATGTGTTACCTCTATAAGACCAAAAAAGAGGTGTTTTTTGTTTTTCGTTTTTGTTAATAGCAGGCTGGCTAGGGAAATGTCAGGTTACTTTGTTGGTTTTTCTGTTTCTTTCTGGCCAGGTCCTGGTTTGAACCCACCACCTCTGGTATATGGGGCCAGTGCCCTACTCCTTTGAGCCACAGGCACTGCCCCAACTTTGTTAAATAATCCTAGTATAACTTTGGAAGTTGTGTCCACATTAAATCCAACCACCCTGCAGCCTATAAACTCTGGTTTCCCAGTCCATGATTGCAAGCAAATCATTGACCAAGTGTATTCTAATTAAACAGCTTTGACTGATCAGCCCTGCCTGACCTGGACAAGGGTTCTGTACAGCTCTGTACAGCTTTATGGAACAGGGACAAAGCATAGTACAAAGATGCATGTGCTGCGTTACCAGCCAGCAGGTAATTGAGCCACAAGTCTTACTCCCTGGGATGTCTGCCCAGAAGGTTGAATTAATTGCACTAGCAAGAGCTCATGGGAAAAACAAGCGTATTGATATTTATACTGATTCTAAATATGCCTCTACTGTTGGTACATGTTTGTGGAGATATCTGGAAAGAGCAAGGGGAACCTCCGTCTGAAAATAAGGAAATTAAACCTGCACCATTAGTTCTTGAGTTATCAAAAGCTTCCTAAGGAGGTGGCCATTATGCACTGCCAGGAGCAACAGAAGACAGATATACCTCAAGGAAATGTCATGGCAGACTTGAGGGTCACAAGAGCAGCCTGGCAATCGTCTAACCCCTGTCTTTAATCTCTCCCTACAGTTGGATAATCATGACCCAAAATATTCTGAAATGGATATTGAAGGCACTATAAAATGGGGATTTGCTAAAAACCATGAAAAAAATGGCTTAAAAAACAGAATCTTCCTTCCCAAGGCCCATATGAAGCCTGTACCTGAGCAAATCCATCTGCAGGCTGAGGCCCCTCACAGTGGGTACAGCCTTATCTCACTCGGCCCATCTGCAGAGGACCATTCAGTCTATCATCCAGGATTTCCCTGTATGTGTGAGAAACAACCCAAACCTGTGGGTGACTCAGAGCTGCCTCCTTAGAAAGAGAAACCACTGGGGAGAGGATCAGTGACTAGGTCTGACCATGATACTGGGAGTTACTAGAAATTTTCATTATCTGTTTGTTTTTGATGCCCCTTCAGGATGGATGGAGTCCTATCCACCCAGGAGGGAACAGGCCTCCAAAGTCACTGGAGTTCTTTCAAAAGAAGTAATTCCCAGGTTTGGACTTCCCTAGACTCTCCAAAGTAATCATGGTGCCGTTTTTGACTCAGGAGATAGCATGAATTTTGAGGCTTGATGGTGAATTATATTCATCAGGGAGACCCCAGTCCTCAAGGTGAAGAAGAGTGGGTTAACAGAGCTCTAGAATCTGCCAAGAAGCCAGCTTGACATGGGAGAAAGCACTATCCCCTGCCCTGCTGAGAATTTGGGTGCTCCTGGAAATAAATTGGCGCCTAAGTTCTTTGACATTTTGTGGGAGACCCTTCCCAAAGGCCTCTAATCAGGATTTACTCAATGACCTCTTGCCCCTAGAAATGGAGGCTCAGTCACATGTGAAACAGCTCTATAAAACGCTTCTGAGCTTGCCTCCAACAGGCTCTGGTTTCTAACATATGTACCCCTCTATTCCTTGAGACTAGGAGATAAGGTATTGCTTAAAACTCAGTGGAACCAGTATCCCAGGACCACCCAAAGTTGCATAGGATCAGCCTTTTGGAGGTGCTCCTGACCACACACTCATCAGTCCAGCTAACAGGACTGAAACCACAGCTTCATCACACTCATGTCAAAACACCACCACCAGAAAACTCTCCGCAATTCAGCAGCCAGAAAAAAGAGTGGGCTTGTGAGCTTTGGAGAGCCTAAGGCTACTCCTTCACAAAAAATAAGTATACTGCCTACTTTTTAGTCCATAACAGGATAGAAGTTGCCCATTAAACTAGCTCCCTGAAACTGTTTTCATGAGTAAGTAGAGGAAAGTTGGACAGAGATTCCATCTGAGGAGCCTGGACCAATGCTCCCCAGAAAGGACCCGAGAGGGCATGGTACTTCTTCAGATATACTTTTCTGCCTTGGTGGTGAAAGAGCGGCAGCTCAACAACACATACCAAGAAGATTAAGTCACTGGTCCAACACTTTAGTTCTTCCTCACATCCAGCTACATCCCAGATCAGCAAGAAGCAGTCAGATATAAAGATACTCTGATTTCTCCAGGCTGGAGAATAAATGAATCAGGGTCGGGGGTGGGGTTGTAATCATCCTTGCAAAATGCCCCCTTCCCTAAGTTAGTTTTTGGTCCCTCAGACTTTACCACGCAAGCCACTTAACTAGCCTATCACAGGCCTCACCATCCATCACCAGCACCTGACTCTTGAATCAGACCACCTGAGGCCCTGTGACTTTGACCCCCACACAACCTGAGCTGCCCTCCGCAGCCGACGGTGAGAGCCCTGCACTTAGTTAGCTGGGGAGACACATTTGAGATTATCCCTCCTATTCTTTCACAGACCTCCTTCACATTTTCTTCCTAGGCAATCCTCATTGTTTCGATAATTCGCTCTTCAAATGGCCAGCACTAGGTCCCAGGCTGAACCCATTTGTGGGTTGGGTAACCAAGAATGTTCATGAAGAAAACTGCCTTTCTGATCTTAGAAGGGAGGAATCCAAATAGCAGAACATTACCTTTCAATTGGATTCACACTAATTTATGTACATGCTGCTGTGAAGGTCAATTTCTGTTATACAACTTAACTATGTTGCTGAAATAACATAAACTTAGTAATCATTTCAAAGGACAGTCTAACATTTATGGTCCCTGGTTTTGACTTTTAAGTGAACACAACCAGGTACCCAGCATAATCATTATGATACCCACATCCCTAAGAAGGAAGCTGAGGGTCAAAAACATTGAGTAATTTTGCAGATTCACACAGCAGATAAACATCATAGCCAAGAACCAAACCCACACTCTGTTCCTATATGCCTTCTCCTTGAAAGGGCAAGGATATAGAAAAATGTCTTCAGAAATTCTAAGGCCGAAGAGGAACTGATGCTCAGGAGTATATTAAGGATAGCTGGGTGGGGTATTGTCAGTTATTTTATTTATTTATTTATTTATTTTACACATGTGTTTATTAGGTTTCCACTTTTTGCCTTCACAAAATTAAAAAGGCTTAAAATTTAATAACAATGTCTAAGATAAGGACTAGAAACAAAAACCTTGTGAAGAACAAACGAAGATAAATACATTCGGAAAAGAAATCAGACAATTGCTGCATCGAAATATTAAGCAATAATAATAATGATAATGCAAAGAAAGTAACATTCACCTCGTCAAATAAGAGTATGTCTATTATAGAATGCTTTGACTCTGAGGTTCAGTATGGAGTCATCAGTTAACTTCTTCTTATTTTGTTTTTCCAAAGTCTCAAAAAATAGACAACTAATATTTATAAATAAAAGTAAAAGATAATTTAAAAAAACAGATCATGCCAAATCATATAGACAATAGAAAAAGAAGAAATACTTCAAAATCATTCCACTTAATTTGGATACACCTGATATTAAAATTGGAGGAAATATATTATTATAAAGGGGAAATTACAAACATATTTCACTTATAAATGAGGATGCAATATCCTAAACAACATATTAACAAGTTGAATTAAAAATTGATGTTTTAAGTAATGTGCTTCAGTCAAAATTAAATCCAATTGATGTGAGAATTAGTGACTAAAAAAAAAAAGAAAATAGTGACTAATTGTCAGTTATTTTTAACACAAGGGAAATGAAAGTTATGGACAAGTTGATGGGCTGAGCTTGAAGATGTTAATAAACGTTAAAGAAGAAAATTTTCTACCTCTCTTCCCTATCTAGCTTCTTGGTCAATGTCTCAGAGTCCTACTGGGTAGAAATAAAATGGACAAGAGGAAATTCTAGCCATATTAGACAGAAGGAAACTGAGCAAGTCATCTGGCCCAGGGCATATCCAAGAGATCTTTAAGTCTGTAGGTCCGGTCTGAGGACTGGGGGTGTAAGGTGATCAGGAGCCCTGGAAGACAGATTTTTAACACAGAAATGAAGACGTGGCTCTCCAAATACTGATCGGAGATTATAAAGTTCATCCTGTCAAGATCCTAGAATTAATAATACAAGGATTATCTCTGCCCCCAATAGACTAGAACTCCCATGAAGATAAGGATTATTTTGACTTTTTGGCAATGATCACAATGACTTGCCTGTCCCCCAGTAAACATTTGCTGACCTAACCTGGACTTGAGAAGCAAAGTGCTCATTAGTAGCTAGCTGTCCACATTATGGGCTCACTGAAGAAAAGCAGAGAAGTAACAGGAATTTTTGATACAATTTCTAGACTGGCAAATAGCCTGTACCTGCATTTCAGTAAGATAGTGGAACAGTACATCAAGTAGACAAGATTTGATAGAATGACTCAGGAAATGATTCTATAACATGGATTTAACCCTGGTGGAAAATATATATTCACAGGATGAATAACTGACAACCATAAACACAACTAAGGTCTCCGGGACCATGTCTTAGGCCCTAGTTGTGTCAATATTTTGTCCCTTACCTTCATGGAAACACTGTACATGATTTCTGCTCTAGATGGGGCAATAAATTATTTTTTCTGCAATGTAAAAATTACTTTAGCATGTTTAGTGGGATTATGTTACCCATTAAAACATGCTTAATTAAATGCCATAACTCTCTTAAAAATGTGTTCAGTTTTCTAAAATAAAGACTTTTTTTAAAAGCAGTTTTAGATTCACGGAAAAATTGAACAGAAAATACAGAGAATTCCCACGTACCACCTCCCCACCCCTCAGCACACACAGAGCTGCCCATGTTGTCAACTGTCCTGTCTAGAATGGGACATTTGTAACAGTGGATGGACTTAACACTGACACATCATTATCACTCACAGTCCATAGTTTGTATTAGGGTTCACTAGTGGTGGTGTACATTCTGGGGTTTCAGTAGAGTGTAATGACACGTATCCACCATCATGTTATCATTCAGAACAGTTCCATTGCCCTAAAATCCTGTGTGCTCTATGTATTTATCCCTTTATCCCCCTAACCTCTGGCAACCATGGATCCCTTTACTGGCTTCAGAGTTTTGTCTTTCCCAGAGTATCCTAAGGGTGGAATCATGTACATTATGTGACTTTTTCAAATTGGCTCCTTTCACTAAGTAACATGCACTTAAGTTTCCTCTGTGTCTTTTCATGGCTCAACGGTTCGTTTCTTTTTAGCACTGAATACTATTCCATTTCCTCAGTGTGCCTCAGTTTGTTTATCTGCTCTCCTAATCGATCTTGTTTGCTTCCAAGTTTTGGCAATTATGAATAACACTGCTATAAACATCCATGTGCAGATTTTTGTGAGGACAGAAGTTTTTAATTCACTTGGGTAAATACCAAGAAATACAATGGCTGGATGGGATGGTAAGAATATGTTTGGTTTTATAAGAAACTGCCAAGCTCTCTTCCAAAGGAGCTATACCCTTTTGCATTCCAACCCACAATGAATGAGAGTTTTGTTGTTTCACATCCTTGCCAGAATTTCTGCTGTCAGTGTTTGGTATTGTGGCCATTCTAATTGGTGTGTAGTGGTATCTCATTAGTGTTTTGGAAATTTCCTAATGACATATGATAGTGAGCATATTTTCATATGCTTATTAAGTTTTAAAAAGAAGAAAAAAGGTGGAGGACTTCTATTATCTAATTTCAGTACCTAACTACAGGACTCAGGACAGTGTGGCATCCATGTATTGTGTACACATGGACCAATGGAACCAAACTGAGAGTGCTAAGAAATATAGAATCACTTATATGTCCTACTGGTTTGGATCTTAAGGATCGTCTTTACACAAAATGTTACTGGAACACCCAAAATATGAAAATAAAGTAACCACCACATTAAAAAGATAACCAGACATTGATCTTCAATCTAAATTCAACAGCTAATAGTTTAACAAAACTTTCAGAAGAATACATAAGAGAAAATCATCATGACCTTGAGTTAGATGATGACCTTGAGTTAGGCGATGATGATTTAAGCAGCAAAAAAAAAAAACACGGAACAAAATACTATTAAAATACTCATCAAAATTATAAATTTAGCTTCAAAAGAGAGTTAAGAAAATGAACAGACAAGCCATAGAAAGGGGAAATTTTTATATTTGAAAAGCATATGTCTGACAAAGGTTTATATCCTTAATACATATGGCCAATAAATGCATTAAAACAAGTATTAAGTAATTAGTTGTCAGGAAAATATAAGAACCACACTAAGATGCCACAACACGTGCATTACAGTGGCTAAAGTTTAAAAGACCGGCAAAATCAAGTGTTGGTGAGGATATGGAGATAATAGAAATCGCATACCTTCTGTTTGAAAAGTAAAATACCACATCAACTTAACAGTTAACAGTGTTTCACAAAGGTAAACATACGCTTATCCCACCATCCAACAGTTTTATTTATAGGTACTTACCCAAGAGAAGTGAAAACAAGTTCACACAAAGACTTGTGCATGAAGGTTAACCAGCATTATTTATAATAGCCAACAAATTGGGAATACCTCAGGGGCCATCCATAAGTTAGTAAGTAAACAAATTACATACATAATATTTACAACATACAAGTACTTGTTTACTTTCTTTTTGCCTGTGCTTTTGGTGTGACATCCGTGAAATTATTGCTAAGACCAATGTCACGAAGCTTTTTTTATGTTCTTCTAGGAGTTTTACAGTGTCAGGTCTTACGTTTAAGTCTTTCATCCATTGGGGTTGACTTATGCATTTGGTGTGAGACAAAGGTCCAATTTCATCCTTTTATGTGTAGATATTCAGTTTCCAACATTAGTTGAAGAGACTATCCTTTCCCCATTTTGTGTTTTTGGCACCCTTGTCAAAGACCAGTTGAGCATATAAGCATGGATTTATTTCTAGGCTCTCTGTTCCATTCCACCTTGGTCTAGATGTCTGTGTGTAGGCCAGTTTTATACTGCATTGATTCTTGTAGCTTTGTAAAATGTTTTGAAGTATAATGCCTCCAGCTTTGTTCTTCCTTCTCAAGACTGATCTGGCTATTCATGCTCTCTTGTGGTTTCATATGAGTTGTAGAGTTGTTTTTTCTATTTTTCAAAAAACAAGTATGATTAAGATTTTGATACAGATTTTGTTGAATCTGGAATCACTTTGGGTAATGTGACCATTTTAACTGTAAAGTCTTCTGACCCATAATCAAGAGATGTCTTTCCATTTGGTTGTGTCCTCTTTGGTTTATTTCTTCCACAGTGTCTATTTTTCAGTTTACACGTCATTTGTCTACTTTGTTAAATTTATTCCTAATTCTTTTTCTTTTTGGTGCTATTGTAAGTAATATTGTTTATGTAACTTCCTTTTTAGATAGTTTCTTGTGAGTGTATAGAAATTTGACTGATTTCTGTTTGTTAATTTTGTATCCCACAGAATCAACAACTGAATGGTTGTTTAATGGAACCTTTAGTAAGGTTTTCTATATATCAGATGTTATTTGCAGACTAAAAAGCTTATTATGGAAAAGGAAAATATCAACAGAATGAAAAGACAACCTACAGAATGGGAGAAAATATTTGCAAATCATATGTATGGCAAGGGGTTATTCTTTAAAATATAAGGAACTTTTCCAACGCGACAAAAAAAATGTATTTTTTGTGAGACAAGGTCTCCCTCTGTTCTCTGAGCTAGAGTGCAGTGTCAGCCTAGCTCACTAGAACCTCACACTCCTGGGCTCAAGTGATCATTCTCCTTTAACCTCCCAAGTAGCTGGGACTACAGGTGCACAATTCTGTACTGGGCTAATTTTTGTACATTTTTTTTTTTTTTTTAGAGATGGGGTCTCACTATGTTGCTCAGGCTGGTCTTGAACTCTCAGCCTGAAGTGATCCTTCCACTGTAGCTTCCCAAAGTGCTAAGATTACCTGCATGAGTCACCATGCCTGGCCTCAACAGGAAAAAAACCCCTAATAACATAATTTAAAATTGGGTTACAGGCTGGGTGCCATGGCTCATGCCTGTAATCCTAGCACTCTGGGTGCTTTGAGACTAGCCTGAAGAAGAGTGAGACCCAGTTGCCACTAAAAATAGAAAAACTAGCTGGGTGTCATAGCAGGCACCTGTAGTCCCAGCTACTTGGGGAGCTGAGGCAAGAGGATCAAGAGTCTGAGGTTGCTGTGAGCTATGACACCACACATCTACCCGGGACAATATAATGAGACTCTATCTCAAAAAAAAAAAAGAGGAGTGGCAATAATTTGAACAAAAATTTCTCCAAAAAAGATGCACAAATAGCCAAAGGCATATATTAAGTGCTCAACATTAATTATCAGGGAGATGCAAATCAAAACTCAATGAGATATCGCCTCATCTCTGTTAGCATGCCTATTACTAAAAACAAAAGACAAAAAAACGATGTAGAGAATTAGAACCATTGCGTGCCATTGGTGGGAATCCAAAACTATGCTACTGTTTTGAAAAATAGTATGACGATTTCACTAAAAATTAAAAATAGAACTATCACATGATCCAGTAATCCCACTTCAGAGTATTTATTCAAAATAACTGAGATCATGATCTCAAAGAAATATGATCTTTCCATGTCCACAATGGCCAATACTAGGAGACGTATAAGTGTTCATCATAACAGATGAAGAAAATGTGGAGCAAAAACACAGTAGACTATGATTCGGTCTTACCCAGGAAGGAAAACGTGGGTGGACCTGGAGTGAAATAAGCCACGGACAGAAAGAAAAATGTTGCGTGGTTCCATCTATATGAGGTGACTAGGAGTAAAACCCTAGAATCAGAGAGGGGATGGTGGTTACCAGAGGCTGGGGAAAGAGAAGATGGGCAGTTACTAATTAATGGACATAGAGTCTTAGTCCCGAAAGATGAACAGGCCATAGTCAAGAATATTATATTATACACTTAAAGATTTGTTAAGAAGGTAGAGCTCATGTTAGGTGTTCTTACAACATAAAATAATTTTTAAAAATGTACAGTACACACACACACACTATAAAATACTATTCGGCAATAAGAAGAAATAAACCATTATTACATGCAACAATGTGGATAAATCATAATAACATTATGCCAAGTGAATCAAGTCAAAGGACAAAGTTTATGTACTGTGTAAGTCCTATTATCTGAAGTCCTAGAAAAGGAGCAACTTAGTGACAGAAAGAATAGTTGTTGCCTGAAGCTAAGAGTCTGAGAAGGGGACTGATTGCAAAGAGACCCAGGGAACTTTGAGGGGTAGTAGAAAGGCTCAGTATCTTGATCACTGTGGTTGTGGTTAGACTAGCTACAATTTCCCCAAGTGTATCAAACTACAAACTTAAAATGAGTGATGCAAATTATACCTCATAAACTGGGGGGTAGGGAAAGACAGTAAAAAAAAAATAGTGGTAGATACAAAAAATTCAATGTTCTTATAAATGTAAAACATAGATATTAAAAATCCAATAAATCAAAAAATAGAATAAATTCCAAAGTATATGCTAAAAGAGACCTGGAGAGCCGGGACCTAGTCATGAAGTATTTACCCAGAGCTCAGAACAGAGAAACAAAGGTTTTATTTTAATTAAAGAACAGTTAAAAGGTATAAAGTGTAGATTTAGAGGCCACATATACTTTTAAAGAGTCTCATTGAAAGAGAGTGAAGGGACTAACAGGAAATAAATGTGTCGCAAGATAATTGCTGAGAATTTTCTGGAATTGTAGAAATTACCTGCTCTTTCTGACAAGTCATTCTGTGCTCTAATCAGACAAATAGAAATAAAACCTCATCCAGCCACGTAGCTCTGAAATGGCAGAACATCAAGAATAAAGGAAACATCTTCAAGCTAACACATAAAAAAGATGGATTACCACAAAGGAATAACAGATTGGTAACAGACTTCTAATCAGCAATAATGGAGAATTATCTTCAAGGTGCCAAGGGAAAGTAATTGTTAACTTCAGACTTTGAACACGATCATTCTTCAAATGAGACTGCAGAATAGAGACATTCTCTGATGTTCAAAGACTCAGAGTTTACCACCTACAGCTTAGTAAAAGAACAAATTAAGTGCATTCTTCTTTTTGGCAGAGAAAGGAAACCCAGAAAAAAGGACGAGGATGAGGTGAGCGCAGAAACAGATCATTAAATTTAATTAGCCATTGACGGTGAAAAATGACTATTCTGTGGCTTAAAATATTAAAGTAAAAGTTACCATAACCAAGGAGGGTGGGAACAGCTTCTGTTCTAGAAAAGGATGAGTCCAGCAGTCAGAATGTTAGATTCTGGGGGGAAAATTTATGCTGAAGCCTGTTAGCAAATATAGGGTGATCACGGAAACTAATGTCAGCAAGTGAAAAATAAAATACGATGAAGCCATATGAATATATGAAAGGTCGGTGCTGAGTCTCCGTCTTGGAAACGCGTCCATGTAATGCCTAGGTTTAACTCCATCTACCCCAGGCAAATTTCATTATTAATATGACATTTTCCCCTGGTTTCCAAATTTTTTTTAACTGAAGCCTTCAGAACTTGGCTGTCAAACTGGAGGATGGGATTCATTTACAGTACGTCTGCAGTTTCAATCTGGGTATTGATGTGGTCGTATGAGAATTGTCAGTGTGACCATTATTTAGCTACCCACTCTCTCAACTTTACGGCAGAATCACTGTGAAAATTGTATTTGCCAATTGTTGTTGTTGTTGACATGTCTCTTTAGTTTCTCAATTTTTTTTATTGCATGTCACACGTACAGACAAGGAGACAGATGATAAAATTGTAAACTCAGTTATCACATAGTGAACATAATTGTGTAACCACCTAAGTCAAGAAATCTCATAGAACATCATCAAAACTCAAGAAATTGAGTTTTAAATTGCGAAATCAAACCCTCTTACGGCACATCCCTCTTCCCAAACCCTGACAAATCCGTCTTGCCAGAACACAGAGCAACAGGAACTCTCCGATATTGTTTATGGGAGCCAATAGTGATGAAACCACTTTGAAAAACTGACATTTTCTACTGAAGCTGAACTTACATGTGCTTTATGACCCCCACACCCACTTCTGGTCACATATCCTGCAGAAGACTTCAAATCCCTGCGTTTGATTTTGTCCATCTTATAGTACGTACGTACGTGTGTGTGTGTGCAGGCAGATACTGGACATTCTCCCGTGTCTGGCTTTTTTCACGTCACATTTTGTGACTCATCCACATTGCTCTGTGTGTTGCTGCATTGCTGCGTAGTACTATACTGTACACATACCAGAAAATGTCCAGTCGCTCATTGAAGAACTGCACATTTTTGCTGAATATGTTAATTCATTTCTACAGACTATGTGACGAGAAGGGGGTCATAAAGTAAGTTCATCACTAAAGCTGAGAATGTCAGCTTCTGACATTCTGAAAAATGGTTTTCAGAAGTGGTTTTACCAATATTCACTCCCACCAACAATGTCTGAGAGTTTCTTTTTTTATTATTTATTTTATTAAATCATAGCTGTGTACATTAATGCAATCATGGGGCACCATACACTGGTTTTATAGACAATTTGACGTATTTTCATCACACTGGTTAACATAGCCTTCCTGGAATTTTCTTAGTTATTGTGTTAAGATGTTTATAGTCTACATGTAGTAAGTTTCACATGTACCCTTGTAAGATGCACCGTAGGTGAGGTCCCACCAATTACCCTCCCTCTGCCCGTCCTCCCCTCTCCCCTCCCCTTCCTTTCCTCTTTCCCCATATTCTTAGGTTATAATTGGGTTACAGCTTTCATGTGAAAGCTATAAATTAGTTTCATAGCAGGGCTGAATACATTGGATACTTTACTAAGAAGAATATGTTCCAGCTCCATCCATGTAAACATGAAAGAGGTAAAGTCTCCATCTTTCTTTAAGGCTGCATAATATTCCATGATGTACATATACCACAATTTATTAATGAATTCATGGATTGATGGGCACTTGGGCTTTTTCCATGACTTAGGAATTATGAATTGGGCTGTAATAAACATTCTGGTACAAATATCTTTGTTATAATGTGATTTTTGGTCTTCTGGCTATATTGTCTGAGAGTTTCTGTCACTCTATGTTCTCACTTAGACTTGGGTTTGCCAGGATTTTATTTTACTTTAATTTATTATAATTAAATCCTAACTGTATACATTTATGGGGTACAATGTGATGATTTGATATATAACGTGGAATGCTTACATTAAACTGATTAACATAACCATTGCCTTACTTACTTATTTTTTTGTGGTAAGACATTTATAATTTACCTCTTAGTTATTTTGGAAAGTACCCCTGCATTATGCACATTAGGCGAGATCCCACCAAATGTCCTCCCTCCTCCCACCAGGCACCCTCCTGTCTCCCCTATACTCCCCTCGCCCTCTACCTTGCTGCTCCTTGTTTCGTCATTTGAGTGGATTCTCAACCTTTCTAATGCCGTGAATTTAATACAGTCCAAAGGGTTTGCAACCCCAGGTTGAGAACCACTGGCATAGAGTGTGCTTATATACTGATTTCATAGTAGTATTGAGGACATTGGATACTTCTTTTTCCATTCTTGAGATATTTTACTAAGAAGAATATGTCCCAGCTTCATCCAAGCAAACACAAAAGATGTGAAGTATCCATCTTTACTTACGGCTGAGTAGTGTTCCATGGTGTACATATACCAGAATGTGTTAGTCCATTCATGGTTTGATAGGCATTTGGGCTGCTTCCATGACTTGGCAATTATTAATTGGGCTGCAACAAATATTCTGGTGCAAATGTCTTTGTGGTAAAATGATTTTTTGTTCTCGGTATATAGCTAGTAATGGAATAGTGGTATCAAAGGAAAGGTCAACTTTTAGTTCCTTGAGGATTCTCCTTCCTTCCATAAAGGTTATATTAGTTAGCAATGCCACCAGCAGTGTAGAAATGTTCCCTTCTCTCCACATCCATGCTAGCACCTGGAGTTTTGGGACTTTGGTTTTTTTTTTTTTTTTTGTACAGACAGTCTCACTTTACCACCCTTGGTAGAGTGCCATGACATCACAGGACTCACAGCAACCTCCAGCTCTTGGGCTTTCGTGATTCTCCTGCCTCAGCCTCCCGAGCACCTGGGACTACAGGCGCCTGCCACAACGCCTGGCTATTTTTTGATTGCAGTTCAACTGGGGCTGGGTTTGAACCCGCCACCCTCGGTATATGGGGCCGGCGCCCTACACACTGAGCCACAGGTGCCACCCAGTTTTGGGACTGTGTGATGTGGGCTAATCTTACTGGAGTTAGGTGATATCTCTGAGTGGTTTTGATTTGCATTTCTCTGATTAAGGGCAATAAGCATTTGTTACGTGTATGTTGGCCACTTGTCATCTTCAGAGAAGTTTCTGTTCAAATCTCTTGCCCACAAAATGTGGGGTTGTGTGCTCTTTTCTTATTAATTAACTTGAGTTCTCTGTAGATTCCTGTAAATCACAGCCATTTTAGTGAGTGTATGGAGGCATCTCACTATTTGTTTTAATTTGCATTTCTTGCATTACCTATAATTCTGAGTTCTTTTTCATATATATATGTATTCTTCATTTGGGAAACCTCTTTTATGAAGTACCTAAAAGTCTCTTACCCATTTTTCTATTACATTATTTTTGCTTTTTGTATTGAAGTGAAAGATTTACACATTTAGATAAAAGCCCTTTATCAGTTTTACACATTGTAAATATCTTCTTTCACTGTGTGTTATCTTAATAGCTTTCAGCCATTTCTGGACATTTTAAAAAACTTTGCCATTTGGAAAAATTTCATATTTACATAATATTTTCAATAGTGTAAAAAAATTCTCATATACTCTTTGTTTAGATTCCCCAAATGTTAATGTTTTACCATATTCGCTCTTTTTCTGTTATATATTTTCTGAATGACTTGAGAATGCATTATGTGTTAAACTCCTAAATAGTTCAGTGTGTACTTTCTAAAAACCAAGGACACACCTCATGAAATTACAGTACAATTGCAAAAGTTTGGAAATTTAGATGAATGTTATACTATTATCTAGTCTACAGTTCGTACCCAAATTTCATCAATGGGGTCATAATAATACTCTCACAGCAAGAAATAAATGTTTCTGGTCCTGGATCCAATCCAGAATTATCATCCTTATGTTTAGTTACCATGTCTCTTTAATTGCCCTCAATCTTAGTTTCTCATGCTTTGTTTCATCACACTGACATTTTTATTTTTTTATTAAGTCTTATATACATAGGTCATGAATACATTTATGCCTTTGTGAGATTCAATGTGTTGATTATTTGTACAAATTGGAGTGCTTACATCCTACTAATTAACATAGCTTTCACCTCATTTAATTAATCACAGTGTTAAGACCTTTGTGTTCAATACTTGATAGATTTGACGTGTACCCTTGCAATATGCTCCATAGGTGTGGTCCCACCATTAACCCTTCCTCTATCGAACCACTCCCCTCCACTCCCACCCCTCTCCCTTTCCTTCCTTTATCCTGAGCTATATTTGTGATTCATCTCTTATACAAAAGTGTGAGTGATTATAAATTGGTTTTATAGTAGTACTGAGTACATTGGGTATTTCTTTCCCCATTCCTGAGATACTTTACTAAGAAGAAGATTTTCCAGTTCCATCCATGTAAACATAAAAGAGGTAAAGTTTCCATCTTTTTTTAATGCTGCACAGTATTCCATGGTATACATATACCACAATTTATTAATCCATTCATGGGTCAATGGGCACTTGGGCTTCTTCCATGACTTGGCTATTATGAATTGAGCCGCAATGAACAATCTGTTGCATATTTCTTTGTTGCCAAGTGATTTTTGGTCTTTTGGATATACACCTAGTAGATGAACTGGAGGATCAAACAGCAGGTCTACATTTAGATCCCTGAGTGTTCTCCAAACTTAAAAAATTGGCCTGGGAGAATATTTTATGATGAGGACCCCCAGGCAATTGAAGCAACATCAAAAATACATTACTGGGATCTGATCAAACTAAAAAGCTTCTGCACTGCCAAGAACACAGTAAGTAAAGCAAGCAGACAGCCCTCAGAATGGGAGAAGATTTTTACAGGTTATATTTCCGACAAAGGTCTAATAACAAGAATCCACAGAAAACTCAAACTTACTAATAAGAAAAGAGCAAGTGATCCCATTTCATTGTGGGCAAGAGACATGAACAGAAGCTTCTCTGAAGAAGACAGGTTTATGGCCTACAGACATGAAAAAATGCTCATTATCTTCAATCATCAGAGAAACACAAACCAAAACCACTTTGAGATATCATCTAACTCAAGGCAGCGCCTGTGGCTCAAGGAGTAGGGCCCCAGTCCCATATGCCAGAGGTGGCGGGTTCAAACCTAGCCCCGGCCAAAAAAAAAAAAAAAGAAAGAAAGAAAAAAGAGTAGCCCACATCACAAAATCCCAAAACTACAGATGTTGGTGTGGATGTGGAGAAAAGAAAACACTTCTGCACTGCTGGTGGGGATGCAAGCTAGAACACACTGACATTTTTAAAGAAATTAAATCAGTTACTATATGTTGTAGAATGTCCTTGAGTGGATTTATCTGATGTTCCCTTGTGATTTAATTCAAATCATCCATTTTTAGCAGGAATAACACAGAAGTGATATTATATTATATTATTCTCAGTGATTATACCAGAAGGCACAGTTTATCCCAATACTGTTGACCCATGAGTTTTAGCCACTAATTCTTCTTCTTCTCCTCCTCCTCCTCCTCCTCCTCCTCCCCCCTCTCCTCCCTCTCCTCCTCCTTCTTCTTTCTTACTCTGCTGCCCAGGCTAAAGTGCTATGTCATAAGCCTAGCTCACAGCAACCTCAAACTCCTACTTTCAGGTAATCCTCTTGCCTCAGCCTCCCAGAATGCTACAATTACAGTCATGAGCTACACGCCCAGCCCCCACTGATGATTCTTGATGATAATTAATGAATCAATTATTACTACTGTTTGCCAATGGTGATTTTTCTAATTTCATCATCATTTATTGGTTGATATTAAATACCCTTGCATTCTCTAATATTTTTATTTAAGAATATTGCAGGGGTACAAATATTTTGGTTACATGCATTGCTTCTGTACCATTTGGGTATAAGTTATAAGTGTGCCCACTACTTAAATAGTGTGCACTGCACCTTTTATGTGGGAATTTACCCACCTCTCACTCCTCTCCCACATACTTGATTTTTTTTTTTTGAGACAGAGTCTCACTCTGTCACCCTGGGTAGAGTGCTGTGATGTCATAGCTGACCGTAACCTCAAACTTCTGGATTCAAGCCTCAGCCTCCCAAGTAACTAGGATTACAGGAAACTGTCACAATGCCTGGCTAATTTTTCTATTTTTAGTAGAGATGGAGTCTTACTCTTGCTCAGGCTGGTCTCGAACTCCTGAGCTGAAGTAATCCACCCACTTGACTTCCTAGAGTGCTAGGATTACCAGCGTAAGCCACCGCAGCTGGCCCCACCTACTGTTTTGTTTTTTTTTTTATTGAGATGGAGTCTCACTTTGTCGCCCTTGGTAGAGTGCAATGGCATCATAGTTCACAGCAACCTCAAACTCTTGGGCTCAAGCGATTCTCCCCAGTAGCTGGGACGACAGGCACCCATCACAACCTGGCTATTTTTAGAGATGGGGGTCTTGCTCTTGGTCAGGCTGGTCCTGAGCTTAAGTTATCCACCCACTCAGCCTCTCAGAGTGCTAGGATTACAGGTATGAGCCACAATGCCCAGCCCCACCTATTTGATTTTTGACATTATTTCCATACGTACACATAAATGTTGATTGATTAATTCCAATTTAACTGTAAGTATATGTGGTGATGGTTTTCCCATTCTTGTAATACCTCAGTTAGAATGGTCTCCAGTTCCATCCCGGTTAATGCAAGGAGTATTAGTTCACCATTTTTTGTTGCTGGGAGTACTCCATTGTATATACAAACCACATTTTATTAATACAGTCATGTAGAAATGGGCATTTCGGTTATTTCCACATCTTTGCAATTGTGAATTGTGCTGTTATAAACATTCAAGTGCAGGTGTCTTTTTAAATAAAATATCTTCTTTTCCTTTGAGTAAATACCTAGTAGTGAAATTGCTGTATCGGATGGTAGGTCTACTATTAGTTCTTTGTGGTGTCTCCTTACCACTTCCCATAGAGGTTGTGCTAGTTTACAGTCCCATCAGCAGTGTCTGAGAGTCCTATCTCTCTGTTTTAGAACTTCTTGATTAAATTAAAAGGATGTGGATGTGGAGGAAACAATTAGAACAAAGAGACAACCTACAGCAAGGGAGGAAATATTTGCATGCTATACGTTGATAAAATGCTGATAACCAGAATCTATAAAGAACTCAAGCAAATCGGCAAGAAAAAATAACAACCCCGTTAAAAAGTGGGGAATGACATGAACGCTTTTCAAAAGAAGATGGATTAATGGCCAATGAACATATTTTAAAAATGCTCAACATTGCTAATCATCAGGGAAATGCAAATCAAAACCATAATGAGATCTCACCCAACTCCAGTGATAATGGCTCCTATTCATTCTCTAATTTGTTCCTTCCTTTATTCATTAATTTACATTAGTATCACAGGGTAGAGTGGTTCACAGTTTTAATCCCAGCACTCTGGGAGGCAGAGGCAGGTGGCTTGCTTTAGCTCAGATGTTCAAGAAGAAACTGAGCAAGAGCAAGACCCCATCTCTACTAAAAATAGAAAAAACCAGCAGGGCATGGTGTCTCATGCCTCTAGTCCCAGATGCTGTGAGGTATGATGCCATGACACTCTACCCTGGACGATAGAGTGAGACTATGTCTCAAAAATATATATATTAGTATGCACTTGTGGAATCTTATTTTCTTCAATAGGTTATAATCCATTGTTAATATCATCGATTTTTATATACAAATTATTTCAGACTTTGCCGCTAGAGTACCTTAAAGCTGGCTAAGTATCCTTTTGAAATGTCTCCATGATTCTTTGAGCTATTTCTTACTTTCTAGAACAAAAAGATAGTCTGGACTTTACTTGTATTTTCCCAGTTCCAATCCCAGAAAGAAATGATGTATCAAAGGAGCCCTATTTCTTTTGGATAGACAGTATATTTAGAAACTCAGGTCTTGGCGCTACACGTGTTCATTGCTAGTGGGGTGTCATTGCCTTAGCCTCTAGGAAAGTATATACACAAAGATAAACAGATCAATAATGCAGATCATGAGTATTTATTGATTCTTCCAGTTCTATCCCCAAATCCAATTACAGACCGGTAACAGAGTGTTCATGTCACCTTTCCTTATGTTCACATTTGTAATCACCTTCCCCAACAGTGAGACTCTCGGTTCCCATTATCCACCAGCTATTTACTTAGTGCTTAATCCAAGAACACTCTAGAATACACAGAAAGTAATTTCAGAATTGCTGACTCACATCAAACTTTCTGCCTACAGTTCAATCTTTATTAACAATTTTTGTCTTTAGTCTGCAGATATATAGTCAAAATACTGTGTTCAAAATAACTTAGGTTACTTAACTTTTTTTTCCTTCAATGTGGCTCTTAAATACAGATAAGTCTATTAGTTTTTCTTGTACAATTTTGGAATTTCTTTCCACTTCTTTGTTGATGTTACTGTATTTATTGTGTGTGGGAAACATTAAGATAGTTCCAAAACTCTGAATCACACAGACAGGAAGACTCTGAACATGTCACTCCCCTGTCACTTCCACGCAGTACCCAGTGCACCCCACACCACCCTTCCCACCTGCTCCTCCATTTCCTCTAAGCAAGTAAGTAGTTTTACAGTTGGGGTTTTATTAAATTCATCCATATTTTCATATTTTTTTGTAAAGGCCAGCAAAATAATTTTTTTTTTGTACTGAACCATGCTTTTAATCTTTTGTGTTTTTAAAAAACTTCTTATTTCAATGTCATTTTCTCCTTCCGTTTCATATTTTGTACATTTTTCTTCTGTCCCATCTGTTCCTCGCCTAAACTTTCTAATGCTTTGTCTTTTTTGTTCATTTTTTAAAAATCAGAATTTGGATTTATTAATTAAATGTGCTGCTTTTCTATTCTCTACCTCATTTAATTTATACTTTTATCATTTTGCTCTAGTTTAGTTTACTTTGTTATTTTTTTCCTAATTTTGGAGTTGAAATTTTAATGAATTTATTTTATTCTTTTGTGTTTATTGGCATGTTTAAGGTAATGGGTTTTCCTCTGATAACTATATTAAATGTATAGTATAGACTCTAATATGTGTATGTACTCTTTACCAATAAATCTTTATCAATAATTTTTAGAAGTTATTTGGTTTATGTTTATATTTCTCCTTTCACCCAACACTTGTTTAATGGAAGTTTTTATTTTATTTTTTTAATTTCCAGGAAGACAGGGGGGAGACTCTTTATTTTCTGACTAATTTCTAATTTTATTGACTTGTGATCAGTGTTATAGTATTTATACTTGATGGAAAATCCAGATTCTTTCTTTATAACCTAAAATATCATCAGTTGTGGTCCATATTGAATGTGTGTTTAAGAAAAGTGTGTTTTTTCTTAATAGGATTTAGATGTTGATATATAAATAGAATGTCTACCTTATTGATTGTGTCACTTAGATCTTAAATAGGCCTACCATTATTTTTACCACTTGGTCTGCCTTGAACTAAAAATGTGTCTTGTATCAATCCATTCTTAGAGTGGCCCGTGTCTCTTTGCATCTCCTGTAGTTTTTGACTTATAATTGTTGTTACTATATTACTTGGTACATATATGTTTCTAACTATTATTTCTTTTTTGTTTATTGTGGATTTTAGCATTAAAAAGTGTCCTTTTTTTTTTTTTTTTTTTTTTTTTGTAGAGACAGAGTCTCACTGTACCACCCTTGGGTAGAGTGCCGTGGCGTCACACGGCTCACAGCAACCTCCAACTCCTGGGCTTAAGCGATTCTCTTGCCTCAGCCTCTGGAGTAGCTGGGACTACAGGCGCCCGCCACAACGCCGGGCTATTTTTTGGTTGCAGTTTGGCCGGGGCTGGGTTTGAACCCACCTGTCCTTTTTAGTCAAGTGCCATGTTTTTTAGCTAAATTATATTTTGCTGATATCATGATTGCATTCTTGTTTCCTTTTTTTTCTGGCAAAACTTAACCCATCATTTTATTTTTAGCCTTTTTGAGCCACTAATTATTTTGGCATAAGATTTGTTTCTTCTATACCAGAGTTGTGTCTTGTTTTGTGAGCCAAGTTTAAAATATTATTAAGAAATCAGTTAAGCCCATTCACATTAACATGACTTATATTTGGTCTCAACCTGCCATATTATTTTTGTTGTAATCACAAGATGTTTGATATTTTCTCTTTTTTATGTGACATGTGTTCTTTATAATTTTGCTTTTCAGTGTTTTCATTATTTAACAAAATTATTTATACATTTTCATTTAAACTTTTACCATCTGGCCTATCAGTTTCTGGGGGGGGAGAGGGTTGGTTTTTGTTTTTTGTTTTTTTTAGACAGAGACCTGTTCCATTGCCCAAGCTAGAGTACTGTGACCTCAGCCCAGCTCATAGTAACCTCAAACTCCTAGGCTAAAGTTATCCTGCTGCCTTGGCCTCCCAGAGTGTTAGGATTATAGGCATGAGCCACCATGTCCTGCTACTTTATCTGTTTCTAATCAATCACTTGTATCCCATTTATTAGACAATCAATGAGCTTATCACACTTTCCTCTTCTTCTCTTCCTTCTCATATCATCTGTAAAGTTGCACTGTTTGTACATTGTGAGAACATACAACATTAATATATTATGCATCCACTCATCCCCTCCATTATTTTAGGCTTTGACCTATAATTAAAGTGTATTAAAATTTTGCTATCTGAAGCTCTCATTTTATTTCTTCCTATTTTTTGTCCATTTGTTTTCTTGGGTTTTGAATTTCTAATTCCAGGTGTGTGTGTGTGTGTATGTGTGTCACATAACATATACAAATGGATAATATTTGGGGAATACATGTATAATATTTGAAAATTAAAATCATGTATGTATAATTGTGTAATAAAATTATGTGTATGTATGTGTGTGTATATACACATATATACCTCAAATACTTTGGGGTTATATTTCATTTGGAGTGTTAAAATGCACTTCAAGATTAATCGTTGGGGAAGAGCATATGTTCATAAGCTTGAAAGTATGATGTTGGTGCTTTGATATGGATTGCATTAAGTTTGTAAATTGCTTTGGGTAGTATGGACATTTTAACAATGTTGATTCTTCCTAGCCGTGAGCATGGTATGCTTTTCCATTCATTCACATCTTCAGCTATTTCTTTTCTCAGAGTTTCATAATTCTCTTTATAGAGATCTTTCATGTCCTTTGTTAGGTAAATTCCCAAATATTTCATCTTCTTTGGCACAACTGTAAAGGTAATAGAGTCCTTGACTGTTTTTTTTTTGGCTTAACTATTATTGGTATATATAAAAGCTACTGATTTGTGAGTATTGATTTTGTATCCTGAGATGCTACTGTATTCCTTGATCACTTCTAAGAGTTTTGTGGTTGAGTCCCTGAGGTTTTCTAGGTATAAAGTCATATCATCTGTGAACATTGAAAGTTTGATCTCCTCTGACCCTATATGGATACCTTGATTGCCTTTTCTTGCCTGATTGCAATGGCTAAGACTTCCATTACAATGTTAAAAAGCAGTGGAGACAATGGGCAACCTTGCCTGGTTCCTGATCTGAGTGGAAATGTTTTCAATTTTACTCCACTCAATATTATATTGGCTGTGGGTTTGCTGTAGATGGCCTCTATCAGTTTAAGAAAAGTCCCTTCTATACCAATTTTCTTAAGTGTTCTGATAATGACAGGGTGCTGGATATTGTCAAAAGCTTTTTCTGCATCAACTGAGAGAATCATATGGTCTTTGTTTTTTAGTTTGTTTATGTGATGTATTACATTTATAGATTTACATATATTGAAACAATCTTGAGACCTTGGTATAAAACCTACTTGGTCATGGTATATAATTCATTTGATGCATTGCTGGATTCTGTTTGTTAGGATCTTATTGAATATTTTTGTATCTATGGTCATTAAAGATATTGATCTATAGTTTTCTTTTCTTAAGTCTTTTCCTGGTTTGGTAATTAGGGTGATATTTGCTTCATAGAATGTGTTGAGAAGTATTCCTTCTTTTTCGATGTTTTGGAAAAGGTTAAGTAATACAGGTACTAGTTCCTCTTTAAAGGTTAGGTAGAATTCTGATGTGAAGCCTCTGGTCCTAGACTCTTTGTTTTTATGGGAGATTTCATATAGTTGATTTTATTTCAGTACTTGATATAGGTCTGTTCAGCATTTCCAATCTTTCTGATTAAGTCTAGGAAGTTGGTGTGCTTCCAAGTATTGGTCAATTTCTTTCAGATTTTCATATTTCAAAGAATAAAGTTTTTGTAGTATTCATTAAGGATTATTTTAATTTCTGAGGTGTCTGTTGTTATTTCACCTTTGTCATTTCTGATTGATAATATTATGAACTTTAATTTTCTATTTTTAGTTAGGTTGGCCAAAGGTTTATCAATTTTGTTGAATTTTCCAAACACCAACTTTTTGATTCATTGATCTTTTGTTTTCGATTTCATTTAATTCTGCTCTAATTTTAGTTATTTCTTTTCTTCTGCTGGGTTTGGGGTTGGAATGTTGTTCCTTTTCCAGTAGCTTAAGATGTCCCATTAAATTATTGACTCTTTCCATTCTCTTAAGGAAGGCTTGCAACACTATGAATTTCTCCCTTAGGACTGCCTTTCCAGTATCCCACAGGTTCTGATAATTCGTGTCTACATTATTGTTTTGTTCCAAAAATTTGGTAATTTCCTTCTTAATCTCATCTCTGACCCAGCTATCTTTCAGCATAAGGTTATTTAGTTTCCATGTCTTTGTATGAGTATGCAGATACCTGTTATTGGTGAGTTCAACTTTTATTGTGTGATGATCTGAGAAAATACAAGGAATAACTTCTATACTTTTAAGTTTGCTGAGGTTAGACTTGTGACCTAAGATGTGATCAATTTCGGAGGATATTCCATGGGCTGATGAGAAGAATATGTATTCAGTTTTGTTACGATGAAATGTTCTGTAGAAGTCTGTTAAATTCAATTGTTGGATAGTGAAGTTTAAGTCCAAAATTTCTTTGCTTGGTTTCTTATTGGAGGATCTATCCAACACTGCCAAGGGGGTGTCAAAATCTCCAACTATTATGGTACTGGAAGATATTAAATTGCTAATGTCTGTTAGGGTCTCCCTTATAAATGAGGAGCATTCCGGTTGGGTACATAAATGTGAATAATTGACATCTCATCATGTTGAGTATTTCCCTTAACAAATATGAAGTGACCATCCTCATCTTTTCTTACTTTTTTTGGTTTAAAGCCTAGTGTATCTACAAATAAAATTGCCACCCCTAATTTTTTTCTGATTTCCGTTTCCCTGGATTACAGATACCCATCCCTTGACCCTGAGTCTATATTTATCCTTTAAGGTAAGATGAGTTTCTTGTATTCAGCAGATATGTGGCCTGAATTTTCATATCCAGTCAGCCAACCTGTGCCTCTTAAGAGGACAGTTTAAGCCATTCGCATTAATTGAGAGTATTGACAAGACTGGTGGTATTTTGGATGCTAAGTTTTTCAAAAGTCCAGTGGACATTTTGCATCTTTGAATCAATTCCCCACTGTGGAAATTGGGGTTTGGTCAAGAATTTCAGAGTGAGTTTACTTTGGTGGTAGAGCATTGTGCTGGTCATTACTGGAGAATGGGTCTGAGGATATCCTGAAGAGCTGGTTTGGTTATGGCAAATTTCTTCAACATGTGTATGTTATTAAAGTATTTACTTTTGTATCATAAATGAAGCTCACTGTAGCTGGATACAGGATCCTGAACTGAAAGTTGTTTTGTTTTAGGAGATTGAAGGTTGATGACCATCCTCTTTTGACTTGAAAAGTTTCGGCAGAGAGATCTGCAGTCATTCTAATATTCTTCCCCTTGTAGTTTATGGTTTTCTTACATCTGGCTACTGGCAGGATTTTCTCCTTCATATTAACTTTGGTGAAGTTAATTACAATGTGTCTAGAAGATGATTTATTTGGGTTGAGTCATGCTGGGGTTCTGAAACTATCTGCAATCTGAATTTCAGTATCTCTTGCCATGCTTGGGAAGTTCTCCTCAATTATCTCTTGGAGTGGAGTATCTGTGCCTTTCAGACCATCCTCTTCTCCTTCAGGAATTCCTATGAGGCGAATGTTTGTTCTTTTGGAGTGGTGCCACAATTCTCTCAGGGAGTGATGGGTTTTTGCTCTCCACTTTTCTTCATGTTTGATCATTTGGGAACATTCGAAAGCTTTGTCTTCAATATCAGAGATTGTTTCTTCTGCATGTTCCATACTGTTACTGAGGGATTGTACTGTATTTCTCAGATCATTGAGGGCTGCAAGTTCTTGCCGCAAGGTGTCAAAATCTTTGGTGATTTTGTCTTTGAATTCATTGAATTCTTGAGATAACTTTTGAATCACTCTTTGAATTTCTAATTCCATCTTTACTTCCATTCTGTTGATCTTATTTGCAATCCAAATTCTGAATTTGATTGCTGATATCTCAGCCATTTGTTTATGAATGGGATCTTCTGTTGTGTCTACTTTGTGATTCCTTGGAGGAGTTGATCTGCTCTGACTATTCATGTTGCCAAAGTTTTTCCTCTGATTCCACCCCTTGATTATTTTTCACCATTTTGCTAGAGAAGCTGGCAAGGTAAAATTGAATTGAGGGCTTCTGGAGTTGTAATTAACCAGCCATTTACCAAAGAACTGGGACTGGTAATTGTGCTTTTCCCTTAGAGCTTTACAAAGGTCCCATTCAGTACTACAGCCTGAAACTCTGGGGACATGCTTGGTGTGGTGGGGCTAGATGGCTCTGACCTGTATTCAGCTAGTCTCTGTCCAATCCTAGTGAATCAGTGGTTTTGGGCTGAACTCTCAGCTGTGGAGATACATAAGCAACTAAGTCAGCCACCAGCCTCCCCCAGAGGTGACAACTGGAAGGGGAGAATCCCACACCCCCACAACACAACCACAGTACAACACCCACCCTTGGTGGGTGCCCAATGATTGGCCCAGGTCAAGAGTTCCAAACCAATTGTTGTGGTAAACACAAACACAGATCAGGTGGGAGAGTTCAAATGGTCTTCAGCATCTAGGCAGGGGGGTAAATTGGCAGCTCAATTTGACCCCAGTGAGAGGGACCGTGGAGCCACCACCACTGTCAGGGGCTGGCCACCACTGTTGGGGGTGGTGCCACCAGCCTCATGTTCTGCTGTGAGAAGTTCACAGGAGCCAGCAAGGAGCTGGACGGTGTTGCCACTGCTGCAAGGGTCACAGGAACTGGGCAGGGCACTGGAGGGTGGAGCCACTGACCCCAAGCCTTGTGCCACAAGAGCCAGGCAGGAAGTAGAAGGTCAGAGTCACCAGCCTTGGGGGGGCCTCAGGGGTCTCACAGGAGCCAGGCAGGAATCACCTGCCACAGGTCACAATTCCCAGGAGCCAGGTGGGGAGCCAAAGGACAGAGTGGCTGGCCACAGGCTGTGGGTCACAGGGGCTGGGTGGGAGTCGCTGCCAAGGCTGCCGGTTACAGGAGCCTGGCAGGGAGCTGAGCTGCCCACTGTGGGCTGCCGAGCCAGGGAGCCAGTGAGCAGCAGTCCCTGGTGGTCAGTAGCATGGGTCCCAAGCTATCCTCTTTCCTACATGGGGCAAATCTCTCTCCCCTTATGACTCCCTGCCTTCATTAAAGTTATAGTTTCAGTGCAAAGCCCCACAGCTCATGAGGTGCTCCACCCTAGCAAAAATCTGCCAAATGCTCAGAATTTTTCAGAGAGTAGTCTTCCAGACTGCCAGGAGAGGTGGCAGGGGTGAATTTGGAGTTCAGGAAGGTAGGGAGAATATTAGATCAACTTTCGGTCCAGGCAAGAGACTGTCTGGACTTGTAGCAGTATCTCTCTGTGGAGGGAGTCCTGGCCTTCAGTCATTCTCTCCCCTTTGGTGAAGCAAAAGGTCCTCTGTTCTCTGCTCACCTCAATCTGCTCTCCTGGAGAAGTGGGGGGAATGATTCCCATCCTCTTAGGGATAGGTTTTGTACCTGAAATTTGTTTCCTTGGAATCCCAGCTTGTCACAGCAGGGGTGATGCAAACCTATCAATCCTCTCAGCTCAGCTCCCAATCTTTCACTTTATTGGATTATTTCTGGCCATTATTTCTCCCTCTGGACAGAAGCCTCTGCCAAAAGCTGGCTTCAGTTGGCCATCTTGCCTCTTCCTCCCAAGATAACTTCTTTTCTTAGTGTCCCAAAGTATGATTTCTTTTGCTAGGTGACTTCTCTTAGAAAGCAAGGTAGAAGTGAGTCTGTGTCCTTTGACTTAAAATATATATATACTTTTTTCATACAGGATGATACTTTTCTCCCTATTACTCCTTTTGCCCTTCAAAACTTACTTTCCAAAAGATTTTTTTCTCACTTCCTTTTTACTCTTCCATCATGGAAGTGCTGCCTTTTATAAGACTGACTGTTTAGGTCACACGAGCCTCCTGGGTCCCTTCCCCAAGGTCAGTGGTATGAAATACCAGTGCTCCTTTCTACTTTTTGTAAAAATAATTATTTGTTTGATTTTTTTTAATTAGTTAAAGTGGACTTTGAGGGGAATGGCTTTAATTTAGTCTCAGTTAGACTCTATCTTCTTTTTGTGACAGAGTCTCACTTTGTTGCCCTGGGTAGAGTGTTGTGGTATCATAGCTCATAGCAACCTAAAACCAAGAGATCCTCCTGTCTCAGGCTCCTGAGTAACTGGGACCACAGGCACCCGCCACAGTGCTTGGCTATTTTTAGAGATGGGATCTCACTCTTCTTGCACAGGCTCCACCCACCTTAGCCTCCCAGAGTGCAAAGATTACAGGCATGAGCCATCATGCTCAGCCCTTGAGACCCTATCTTGTTCTATAAGTTCCCAGGATGCAAACTCAAGGAAATAACCCCACTTGAAACGGGTGCTTATGTTTAGTATTTAAGTAATATGAAGTTAGTGTTTTCTGCCTTCCTGTTATGTGTTATGTTGAGAAAAGTGTGTGACATGTGAAATTTGTGTAGTTTTTCTTGTGGATTTGTATTGGTTTTGGAGGATGTGTGGCGAGAATAGTTTAGGCAGCCACTATACCTTGGTTTTCACAGACATCTTAGCTCTAAAAGGTGAAAGATGCCAGGCAAATGTCCCAACCCCCTGAGTGCTGAGCTATTCTAGACAGGAGTCAGGGTTTGATAATATTATCTTCCTATGATACCCTGAGGCAACAAGGTATGTCCCTGAAGATTACCAATACTATGGTTATTCCTCCCAGACCAGAAAAAGAAGAACCCCAATCTCTTTGGGATGTGTAGCCTATCTGGTCAATGCTGCTACTGTTAATTCTCCTCTCTTAGAGACCTCCTCATTCTCAGGAAGATGGAGGACACATTGAAATATTGATTTTATTTCAGCCATCTCCACAATTCTTGTAAGCACCACCATCCTCAGAAGTTCCACTTTTGGAACTAAGAAATAAGTTCCTAACTAGGACAATGAAATCACTTACCATTTCTGGTTAGGAAAATGTCACATTTTCAATAAAATGAAGCAATAATTCCCCTGACTTTCCAAATGATAAAATCTTTCACACTGTGAGTTCCAAAACATAAGCAAGAGGGCTCCAGAGGTTTTTCACATATTCTAGCCTAACATCGTACACTATATCCATTATTTCTTTAGAGAAAAGTGTAGAATTCAGGTGACTTTATGCAAATATTTTTCTCATTTTGGCAAAAGATTCACCCAGATTCTGTCAACTCTCTTCATCAGTTTCTGCAGACTGAAGTTTCCATGTTCTCTGTTTGTAACTCTGCATCAACAGACAGAATATTCTTTTTGAAAGTTGGAATTCACATACCCAAATCCCTAGTGGGGGAAAAACACTCTAAGTGAAGAGTGCTCAATTGCCTCCATTGTGTTCTTGCTTTCATATCTGGGCCATTACAGACCCATC
This sequence comes from Nycticebus coucang, assembly GCF_027406575.1. Lineage (NCBI taxonomy): Eukaryota > Metazoa > Chordata > Mammalia > Primates > Lorisidae > Nycticebus > Nycticebus coucang. The sequence goes on from NC_069790.1 coordinate 4,796,983, forward strand.
TGATGTAGTTTAAAAGCCAGTGCAGATGGATAGAATTCATGGAATAATGAATATTCATCCTCAAAAACCAAACCAGGGATCTGTGTAGCAGTAATACTGTTATATAAGCATCACCTGTCAAAGGGCCCTTTGATTTGATTTGCTTTTCTATGTCTAAGGAAATGCTCTGTTTCTCAGGGCCTCCGTTGCTCTCTCGCCTTCTCTCCATCTCTCCCCCCCTTCCTTTCTCTCTTTCATCTTCTCTCCCTCTGTATAGTTTTATATAGTTTTAACATCAGCCATGTTCCGATAAAATGGTGTAAACTTGTAAACTTTCACAAGGATGCTAAAGCATTGCTCAGACATTTGTTGATGAATCCTAACTTCCTGGCAAGCTTTCTACGCAATGAAAACAAAAATGCAAAGAGTTGGTGAAAATACCTAGGATTTAACAAGTCATCTGGCATCAACATTACATATGATTTCAACCTTAGGATATTTATGGTAGCAATCTTAGTTTCTGAACCTGGTCTGATTTGGAGATTCAAAAAGTATAAACATGGAATTCCATTTTTGTATTACATAAACTGCTTTTATTGAAGAGGACAGGATATTCAGCAATATTAGTAATTTAAGAAATCATATAAAAAGTAATAAACTATGATTTGCTTATTACATTGACAAAACGCTCATACTCTTGACAACTGATTGAGAAACCAGCCCTCTCACTCACAGCTAGCAGGAAAGGGTATGTCCCAGGTCATGCTGGAGGGCAGCAAAGAACCTCAAACAGCCATGCCAGGATTCACACGGCTGGACCAAGTAATTCCATTTCTAGGCTTTCATATTAAAGAAATAATTGTGAATATGGACAGATATTTAGCTAATAGGATGTTTATTATTGTACAAATTGTTATTGATAAAAGTAAATAAGTAAGTAAACAGGTGGATAGAATACTCTAACCTCCCCCCCCCCGGAAAAAAAATATCCACACACAGCACACTTTTTCCTCACACTGCCAATTTCGTTCTTACAAGGATCCAGGTGGCTTTTCCCCCCATCCTCACACCAGCACCAGCACCAGCACCAGCACTCTGCTGAGATTTCCAGTTGCCAACTTGCCTGCAATGCCACTGTCAGCCAATGTGGTCACTTCCACCTGGAGCCAGCTGAAGGAGAGTAAAGCAATGGGACAGCACCTCCCCTCCCAGCCCCCAGTCACCTCCCCTCCCACTCTCCAAGCATCCCCCCTTCTTCCCCCCAGGCACCTCCCCTCCAAGCCTCCAGTCACCTCCACTCCCACCCCCAGTCGCCTCCCCCCATCACCCCTCAGTCATCTCCCCTTCCAACCCCTAGTCACCTCACCCCAACTCCCCAATCACTTTCCCTGCCACCCCCCAGTCACCTTTCCTCCCAACCCCAGTCACCTCCCCTCTACTCCCTAGTCACCTCCCCTTCCAGCCCCCAGTCATCTCCCCTTTCACTCCCCAGTCACCTCCCCCTTCACCCCCAAGTCACCTGCCCTCCCACCCCCCAGTGACCTCCCCTCTCACCCCCCAGTCATCTCCCCTCCCACCCCCCAGTCACTTCCTCCCTCATCCCTGAGTCACCTCCCCTCCCACCACCCAGTCACCTCCAGCTCTGAACTCACACATGCCACATGAAATTTCTGATGGGCAACTATTTTTTGACTCCCCCAAATTAATAATTGCATAAGGTTCAACCTAACAGAAAACCTCATCCGTCTTTCCCTACTTCCCGTCAGCGCTCTTCACAGGATACTCAGATTTGATGTCTCCTAACGTCTCACTTTACTGTGAGGCACTCATCCTGTGGGTAACTCCTCAGCACGGGACTTCAAACCAAGTGCTGAGCAAATCCCAGCCCAGACACTGACAGATGTCAGTGTAAGAGCCGAGCCAGCTGTGAGACTGGCATGCTGAGAGGGGACTGCTGGGGAGGGGGACATGTCACATTCAGAACGATGGAGAACTGAGATGCTGGGGTGAGCAAGTTAGACTGGACAGATTTTTTTTTTTTTAACACAGGAAACAAATACAGGAACGAGGTGTTTCATTATTCTGTGGTTGAAGGTAGTGAGACTGGAGCAGAGGCTTCAGTCAGGACTTGGCAGGATCATGGTGCAAAGGTTTGCGTGTCTACGTGGGCTGGCTAGCATGGGTTTGGAGAAAGCCCGAGCACGAGTGATGATTCTGAGAAAAATCAACAGGAAAATTGATTGAAAATTATAGTTTCTGAGGAACCTGGAGAAGAAAAAAGTCCAAGAAACTGATGTGGATGGGAAGTTTGGAGTAGGAGGGCTCTGTTTCAGGGTTGACGAACTCGCTTGTAGATCTAAGCGTGAGGTGGTTTTATATATGAACTTCTCCAGGCTCGAGTACCCACTCATTTAAACAAACACTCATCGAGGTGTTGCCATGCAGGTGCAGTAGCACCATAGCTGACCACGTCTGTGAGTTGACCTGATTTTTATGGACTGGACATGCACCAGGTGCACATATCAGGCCTAGTACCTTATGGTGACCAGTTTGTTACAGTCCCTTGAGTGGTCCACTTACAGAGGTTCTGGTGGAGTTTTAAAATGTGATTAGCAGGTATAATCTATTGACTTATGTGAAGGAAATTGCCCTACAGAAACTGGGTGGGCTGCACCTAATCAGTTGAGCAGCTTTGTGCACAGAACTGAGGCCTCCCTGAAGAAGAAGAAACCCCTTCTGTGGATAGCAGCCTCCCCTCGGCCTGAGACCTTCCAAAAAGCACCCTTCCTGAAGACTTGCCCTACAGATGTCAGACGTTCACATGTACACTTGCCTAACCAGCCCCAATAATTACAAAAGCCATAGGGTAATTCTACCAGTGGTCTGCCTGTCATCTGTCTCTGCTCACCCGCAGCATATCTGTATTTCGTCCACATCTATTTTCTATGTCTCCCCCAGCTATGATCTGTCACCCACCCATCTGTCTATTGTATCAGATCTCTTTCCTTGAGGGAAACTTAACTGACACATTAGGTCAAATTATTCTGGACAAATTCTGGTCTTTCCTCCCTTGACATCACAAACATCACGTCGCTGTCATCCCCAGTTTCATGGGTGGTTCTCTGAGTCACTGTAAGTGAAGCCTCTTCCCAAGCACTGCTGGGCCTGTAGGAGGATCAGCCCCTCCAGCCCCTGTTCCCTACCCCTCATGGTGGCCCAACCCATGGGCAGCCAGCCCACTCCCTGCTGGGTGGGTGGTCACATCCTGATATGTGCACTGCGGCCAAGTCCCAGCCTCCCACATCCCCTGTTCTGTGTCTTTCCCTAGTCTGTCTCCCAGGTTTCAACATTTCCCAAAGTTACTACCCCCTCACCCTGGGAAGAGAGGGCAGCTGTCTCAGTGGCCTCCTTCTGTCTCGAGTTGGAAGCAGAGCCCCTAAGTCAGAGGTTTTCAGCCCACCGGGCACATTCAAATCATCTCTGAGTCTTTTCTAAAAGACTGACAATAGGCTCCTCTGTGGCCCAATCCCATCAGAATTTCTGGGGCAGGGACCTGGGGTGCACATGAACTCTTTCCAAGCTGCCAGGGCAATCTTAATGCTCAGTTAAGACTGAGAACCACTTGTCTAAATCAACATTCACAGGCAGTACAATCTCTTCTACCCACATCCTCCCCACAGGTATCCACCCACCTCTTTGGCTACTTACCTGAGCGAACTTATGTTCTCTACTGAGCATTCCCTGCCCCACACGCCTCATTGTGTAGACACATAGGTATTGGGAAGAGCTTAAGCTTTAGAACCAGTTGCCCACATCTCAGCTCCACCAATAAGAGACAGAGTCTCTTCGTAGAAGTGGCCACCTCTGTCTCTGGCACAGTGCAAGGATCTGGAGCTTTGTGGCTGCCCTTCCAGGTGTCATAGCAATAGGGTAGGACTCAACCAGCTGTATCCACAGGCATGAAACCTACCTGTTCACACCAGCCAAAGGGGCGAGGCAAGAAAACATAGAACATGTTGGGCTCAGGGAGGCATTTGATATCTCACATGACATTTAAAATATTTTACTTAAACATCGCCCTTACTTCTGTCTTCTTCGTTCACCAGCATAGCAAACCCTGTATTCTTGGGACTTCAGGGACCCCCTGAAGTCAGCCGTGTGGAATTTCCTCAGTCTTTCCTGCAGCTGCTCCACAAAGGCCAAGCTCATCACCCATTCCTTCCATCTTGTTCCACTGCCCTTGACATAAACGTCAAGCCTCTTTTTTTCTCAGAGTTTCATAGTTCACAAAGTCCCTAAGATGCTGGTGCAGATGTGGAGAGAAGGGAACATTTTTATACTGCTGGTGGGACTGCAAACTAATACAGTCCCTATGGAAAGAAGTATGAGAATATTCAAAGAGCTAAAAGTAGACCTTCCATTTGATCCTGCAATCCCATTACTAGGCATCTACCCAGAAGAAGAAAAAATCATTTTTCCATAAGGACATTTGCACTAGAATGTTCATCACAGCTCAATTCACAATTGCCAAGATGTGGAACCAATCTAAGTGCCCATCAACTCATGAATGGATTAAACTGTGGTATATATATATACCATGGAATACTATTTAGCCATAGAAAATGTAGACTTTACATCTTATGTATTTACCTGTATGGATAGAGTTAAAGGACATTCTTCTTAGTAAAGTATCACAAGAATGGAGAAGGAAGTACCCAATGTACTTAAAACTAATAGGAAACCAGTAGATGAACAACTATACGCCCACAATAGAGAAAAAACACAATTAAATTTAAGTGAGGAGAGAGAGAGGAGTGGGGAGGGGCATTTGGCACAATGTAGGGGTACATGGCACACCTTCTGGGTGAAGGGCTCAACTACAACTTGGACTTTACTTAGCAAATACAAACATGGTAACCTAATCATTTGTACTCTTACATTAGTATGAGATAAAAATAAATAAATAAATTCAAGCCTCCATCTTCCCATGCTCTGGACTCTGACTCAGCAGGCAGCAGAGTTCTGGCTTGAACAGGCCCTTCTCCTAGGAAGGTCAACTGCAGTGAAAAATGCCAAACTCAGTGACTTGCTCTGGATCCACTTCTCTAAGTTTGTCACCAGTGTATCTCTGAGGATATCACACAGGGAAACCCAGAGGCAGAGTCTAAAACTATAACCATAGCATGTCCTTAACTCTCTTGTTTTATTACAAGTATTCATATGAATTTGGCTTTCTAGTCCACTTATTTTCGTTAAAAAAAATGGATCTTATAAATTATCTACCACAAAGTAAACTGGAAGCTTTCAGCAGATATGCCATGATTGTGCTAGACTACGACTTCAGACCTTCAGGGTAGTATGCATGGCTGAAAAAAACAAAACCCACAGATAAAGCATATAGTTGGTGGACAGGGAATGATGATTGGTTAACACAGGTAATCTAGACAATAGCCCAAGAATGGTCCCCTGTGGTGGCCCTTCTGCCAGCACGTCCATGTTCCTCTCAGGGTCCTTCAAACAGTGATCCATGAAACTTCTTCCAATCCACTGAATTGGGTCCAGAGAGAAGCCTGTTGGCTGTCCCTCTCTATCACCCCTACTGCCATGATTTGAGGAAGGTGTCTATTTCCTGCCTCCTTTCATCTGCAAAATTAGGAGGATGGATTAATTTGTTCTTCGGGCTCCAGAATTCTAGTCTGTGCATAGAATAACCTCATGCAATTTCCCCCAGGTTTTCTCCCTAGCAGAACTGCTTTAAATAGATAAGGATTATTTGTAATTAATTTCCAATTACCTCTGTGTAAATGATTCTTTCCAAAATATTTCACTCTCTTAGCTAAATGTTTCTTCTAAAATATGAATATCAGTAGTCACTAATTTGCTTAGAAAATCTTTTCCCCCAGGTCCCTGCAGTGTAAGCTTCTCCTCTAGCCCCCTGTTGAAATTACCTCCACTTCCAAATCCGTGAAAACCATGCTAAAGAGATATCTCTGGACCTGCTTCTGTGACACACATCGTCAACCAGTCACAGCTCTGATTTCAGGGACTTCATTATCAATTTCACACTCCATGTGCTGCCGGGGAAGGTTCAATTCATTTTAAGCAAAGCCCGATGACACTGCATTTTGTCTCCATTCCCTGGTTGCCGACACAGGAGGACTTGAAAGAATAACATTTTAATGGCTTGGAGACTGTTCCCAACAGAATTATCTGAGAGAGGATTTTTCAAGGGTTGCATCACTAAATGACCAAACAAAGACACAGTGTCTGGCTGCCGCCCACATGACTCTGCTGTGAGCCATGTTTTCATAATGATGCAGCGAGATTCAGACACACCTCTTTTATAAATGGTAAAGGGAATATTAGCAAGGAACTAAAAACCTGGCCTCAGAACTAAGAAGCCATCAAAAGATCTGAAAAACAGAGTAAACCCTACTTGGCAGTTTGTTCTTAATAATAATACCAGCTCCAACGTGGGGGGCGCTTGGGCTCTTAACGCACACTACCTTGTGTGACCTCAGAAGAGTCCATTGGGAGGGTCCTATTATCATCTTCCTTGTACGATGCCGGGAGGGAATGGAGGCTTCCATTAACTTGACCAGCTCCCAAAGTGAGGAATGGGGAGGGGTCCCAGGTAATCACGATTCCTAAGTCCCTGCTCTTGGCAAGACTGAATTAAAGAAAAGGCTGCACTCGGAAAGTCCTCTGTCAATGAGATGGTGTTGCATTTCTCTGCACGTAGCACAATTACACTTCATTTTATTAAATTACAATCTTGAAGGTCTTAAAAAGCCCTTTTAGGGAAATAAATTGATCTGAATTAAACATAAGTGTTGGCTCTGAGGGTATTTACAAGGGCTTTTGTTTCTTCAGTAGGTTGCATATTCTGCCCCACGCTGTCACCAGCTGACCAGTTGAGTAATGAAATCCCCTTTTCTGTTTAAAGGACCGGAGCTGACTTCATGTAAAGCTTGTTGTTGGCTCCATCTGCTTCTGTATGGAAACCAACACCGACCTCACCCCCTTCTTGTTGCACATCATGATTTCCTTCCTGCACATTTCACAGATGTGTGAACCGATTAACAATAGGACGTTCTGGGGGCTTGACCCCAGCCCCCTCAAGTGCAGGCCACTTGAGTCTCTCTCACACTCCAGGAACTGGCAGTGAAATTAGTATTTCAGAGACTGGAGTCACTGAAACTCAGCCAATGTTTTCAGACATGCCTTTTATGGCACAAGTTTGTGTGTCCTTTGACATTGCCACCGTGATGTCCGTTTGTCCTCACAGACTCCAGGCTGCAGTCACATCGAACAACTTAGTGTACCCCGAAATCCAGACAGTGCCCTTCCCCACCTTTGTAACTGAGGGAAGGGCCTGACAAAGGGCAAGATGTATTACAAGTTATCTCTTTAACACCCTTCACCATTGCCCAGCACAGTGGCTCATGCCTATAATCCAAGCACTGTGGGAGGCTGAAGAGGGAGAATTGCTTGAGCTCAGGAGTTGAGACTTGCCTGAGTGAGAGTTAGACCCCAACTCCTAAAAAAATGAAAAACCCAGCTGGGCGCCATGGTGAGCACCTGTAATCCCAGCAGCCTCCGGAGGCTGAGGCAGCAGGATGCCCACAGCCTGAGTCTGATGTTGCCGTGAGCTATGACACCATTGCACTCTGCTCAGGGTATAGGGTGGGACTTTGTCTCAAAAAAAAAAAAAAAAAGAAGAAGAAAGAAAGAAAGAAAGAAAGAAAACAAAAAAAAAAAGAAAAGAAAGAAAAGTTAAAAATAAGCAAGGAAATAAAAAAAATAACCTCGCCATTTATACAAAATTAATACCAGCATTTTTGTCTGAGGCGAGCAATCAAAGGGGCAGAAAAATGCTTTTGTTCTTTGTGTTTTAAACCACAGGAGATGGGTCTACAGAATTTTCAGGAGCAAGGTCAGCAGATTGTGTTTACCCAAGATGCAATAGCTGAACAGCAATAGCCCAAAGCTGAAACGCCCTTTAACAGCTCTGTACTTCTGCTTTCAGGGGGACCATGGTACCTTAAGAAAAGTCTGACATTCTCCTCATTGGCCAGCAAATTAATAAACTTCCCTTTCCTTTTCCTCAAACCACTTGTCCTTGTTCTTCTTCTGCCTGGGGGAAAATTAGCTGTGTCCCTTCTGCCTGCGCTGGCCTTCCCATGCTGCTTTGCCTTGGCAAAATGTACTGTTCACTTGTGGGAAGAGAGACGGGAGTCTATAGCAACCATGGTGACTTCCTAAAACGCTGGTGATTACTTTCTAGATGGCGTAGGTCCAATAGGCAACATGTTTTTGTTTTTGTTTTTTTTCCTCCTGCATTGGAGGAGAAAGTAGAGGTAGACCCACACTGCAGAACCACCTGTCTTTCAAGAGCATCAGGACTGCAGACTCAGAGACCCTGACAGCCTTGCTGCCTCTGTCTGCAGCCTCAGTCCCCAGCACTTCCAGACCTGATGCCTGATGACTTCCACCCCACCTCACCAGCACCACATTTGAACGCTCAAATGCCATGGCTCTCCGTCTCAGTTGTGGTTTTAGATATAGATACTGTGGGAATAAGGGAACCTTTCCTTTGCCCCAGAAGGCTTTCTGTACGTTCAAGTCACAATGATATATATCATTAACAAAAAGGTTTATTTTGACCATGCGATGGGGAGACTTACAGAGCAATTATCCAGTATCTCAATGAGGTCCAGAAATTTATATATCCTCATTTTAGAGGAAGGGATGAGGAATATACCTAGTTCTGTTTAGGAGCAATAAATGGTTACCAGGGAGGATGAATAGATACTTAGGAGAATAAATAGGTAGGGGGAAATTGATTGATTTGTAAATGATTCTCTTTGCAAATTACATTAAACAGAGACAGGTATTATATTTGGAATGATTTGGGCAAGGTCTGGTTGAATTCTTGATGATCTTTCCTAAGGGAGTTGATTATTCTTTTTGATGGGCCTGGTATTGTACAAAGAAAGAGGGAAAGCCCCTTCGATTCAAAACACTCTATACCAAGGAGTCACATTTTGGGGTGAAATTTCCCGAGCTCCTTCAACATCTATCTTCTTAGAACCTTCATCCAAATAGAGGGGGTCACAGAAGCTGGGCTGGCCCCTCTGTCCCTTGAATCTGTGCTGCATGTCCACTCTCATCTGTGCTGCCTCTATATTGAGCTTTATTGGGTCATTTTAAATGAAGCAGAGAGGGGGTAATACAATAAATCATGGTGTTATAGTCTGGACATGCCCCAGAATTTATGTGTTGAAACTGAAGCCCATTGTGGTGGTATTAATAGGTGGGGCCTGTAAGAGAGGACTAGGTCGTGAGGGCTCGTCCCTGCTCTGAACAGGATCAAGGCCCTCATAAACGAAGCTTCCCACTGTATCAGTTTGCCCTTCCATCCTCCTGGATGTGAGGACACAGTGTTCCTCCCTCCACATGAAGTGGCAGCAGATGCCATCTTGAACATAGCCTTCCCTGATGCTAAACTGGCCTTTCAGTCTAAATTTCTGCTGTTTGCAAATTACCCAGTCTCATGAGTTTTGTTTTAGTGGTACAGACACATGGTTCAGGGCTGTAAGCGTCATTTCTGAGAACATTACTACTGAATAACACATTTTCTTTGTTCTTCAGGGTACAGCAATGTCGGTGTGTGCTCTAAGTAAAAAGACTGGGGCTGGGGGCAGTCTAAGGTGGACTCTGCCCTCACCCTCATTCCTTAGAGAGACTGAACACACAACCAGACAACAGCTGAGCCATATATGAAAATAGAACTCTGACCACACCCTGCGGCCACCACCTAGGAAGCCAACCTACTATCTCTCGAAACCAGACCAGGAAACCAAATAAGACCCAGTGCAAACCATCCATCCCAAATGCCAGGACTTGATTAATAACAGACAACGTCTTTAAGTTTTGCCCTCATGTCCAACTTAGGGCTAACCAGAGAAAGCCACATTGGCCAAGGACAGCACCGTGAGTTTTGGTTGGAGCACAGTTTCCACCTGCTGTGATGGGTTGTCTAGGGAGGGTCTCTCCTCCAGGGCTGCTCAGAGCATGGTCTGTGGCCAGTGCTGGCTCAAGAACTGCTACCAAATGGCAACCAAAGTGTGTACTCAGAAACTTTCAGAGCAATTATGTTATATTTATTATAATTATACTTACTGAAGTAAAATTTTATGTATGTTGAATCTAATAACGCAAAGTTGGGCTTTATCATTTCTATGTCTTTTTTTAAGCAATTCATTATTATTGTACTTTTAAAAAAATTAGTCTTCAATGGCTCAAAAATAAAAATAAATGCTGATACTTTACAGCTACACTACAAAAAACTTGAGGACCTCTGTGGCCTTTCCCCTTATAGAAATGAGTGGTGGCCAGGACAATGGATGGCAGCGGGCTATCTACAGATACAGTGATTACTCCTTTATCAATAAACACATGTATGAGTTCAATGAGAAGATGGATAATTATTTATCCAATATACATGATTTCAAGAGGTGAAGATTCATGCCCCGTGTTTCCCAACAGGAGCCTGAGCTTTCATGCCTTTCACGCCGCATATTTTTCTGCAATAAGAGGAAAGCTCTTAAAGCTAAAAAGTTAGTCACTGTAAAACTTAAATCAAAAGTGATTTGGCCAGCATACAATACCAGTCACTTGCAGTGGAAAAGAAAACAAGTAAAATATTTGAATTATAATTCTGGAAATAAAATAGTGACAGAAATACAGAGAAATCAAAGGTATTAGTATCATGTTGGCAAGTTAGGCTATTTCTGATTCAAAAAACAACTGTTTTAAAGGGAAGAATCTATATTAGAATGTACTGGGGTGGTTCCCTGGGGATCTGGGAAACATTCCCTCAGGATATTCCTATTCAAAGGGCTGGCTTGGCAAGGGAACATGTGTAGAAAGATCTCTTGGAAAGTCCCATCAGTGCACCTGCCAATGTGCTTAGTACTTTTACCGATCCTGTGTCCAATTTCAGAATTTACTTCCTTGTTATTTCCTTAGCCAAGAAAACATTGACAAGGATAATAATGACAATTAGCATCCTGTGAGAAATACTCCACTGAAAATTAACAGAATCCAAGCAGCTGACTCAACATACACTCAAGCAGGCATTTATTCCCGTGCCTCGCTGCTATCTTGGCTTTACACCTGTTGCAGTCATGATGCTCACAGCACTTGGGGCCCCTGAAACCAATGGTTCCCAAATTTTTATCCCCTGTGACACATGTGACTGATGACATTTACTTACAGGACACCTCCCTTCAGCAATATGAACTTGTGCACAACTCCAGAGGAAGCAGCCGCAGCTCAAGATGCAGGTAAAGAACAGGATGTCATGAGAGGGCTACACTAGGTTTTAGTGAATTACCCTCAAACTTTGGTTCATTACTGGCATCAAGCTCTGACCCCAGTGAGTACAGACCCCAGCAGAGTACCACTCTGGGATTAAACACTGTTTCCTCCTGCCTTGTTGTTACGGACTGAATGGTATGCCCTGCCCCACCCTCGGTTCTTACGTTGGATCCCTAGCCCCCATGTTGGAGTATTTGAAGATAGGGCCTTTAGGGAGAAGTTATAATTAAATGAGGTCATCAGGGTGGGGCCCTAGTCCAATAGAGCCAGTGCCCTTATTAGCAAAGGAAGAGACTCAGAACAAGGGCTCCCTCCACACAGGCACAGAGGAAAGATGAGGAGAGCACACAGAGAGGAGGCAGCAGCACAGCCAGAAGGGAGCCCTCGCCATCAACCGAACTTGCCAACACCTTGATCATGGAGTTCCAGCCTCCAACTGTGAGAAAGTAAAAGTCTGCTGTTTAGCCACTCAGTGGCATTTTGTTCTGGCAGCCTGTAAGGAAAGCACACTTTTTCTTTTTATTTATTTATTTATTTATTATTTTTATTGTTAAATCATAGCTGTGTACATTACTGCAATCAAGGGATACAATGTGCTGGTTTCATACACAATCTGAAATATTCCCATCAAACTGTTCAACATAGCCATCATGGCATTTTCTTAGTTATTGTAGGTAGACATTTGTATTCCGCATTTAGTAGGTTTCGCCTGTACCCCTTCTAAGATGTGCCATAGGTGTTGCCCTACCCATTAGCCTCCCTCCACCCTAACCTCCCTCTTCCCTTCCCGTCCCTTGGCCCTTTCCCCAAATTCTTGTGCTATAGTTGGGTTATAGCCTTCGTATGAAAGCTATAAATTAGCTTCATAGAAGGGCTGAGTACATTTGATACTTTTTCTTCCATTCTTGAGATACTTTGCTAAGAAGAATATGTTCCAGCGCCATCCATGTAAACATGAAAGAGGTAAAGTCTCCATCTTTCTTTAAGGTTACATAATATTCCATGGTATACATGTACCACAATTTGCTAGTCCATTTGTGGGTCGATGGGCGCTTGGGCTTCTTCCATGATGTAGCAATTATGAATTGGGCTGCAATAAACATTCTGGTACGGATGTCTTTGTTATATTGTGATTTTTGGTCTTCTGGGTATATACCTAGTAAAGGAATTATAGGATTGAATGGCGGATCTATTTTTAGATCTTTAAGTATTCTCCAAACATCATTCCAGAAGGAACGTATTAGTGTGCATTCCCATCAGCAGTGTAGAAGTGTGCCCTTTTCTCCACATCCACGCCAACATCTCTGGTTTTGGGATTTTGTTATGTGGGCTACTCTTACTGAGGTTAGGTGATATCTCAAAGTAGTTTTGATTTGCATTTCTCTGATGATTAAGGATGATGAGCTTTTTTTCATGTGTTTGTAGATTATGCGTCTGTCTTCTTTAGAGAAGTTTCTCTTCAAGTCCTTTGCCCACCCTGAGATGGGATCACTTGTTCTTTTCTTGCTAATACATTTGAGTTTTATATTATATATTGTGGATTCTGGTTATTAAACCTTTATCAGAGGTATAATCGGCAAATATTTTCTCCCATTCTGAGGGCTGTCTGCTTCCTTTACTTACTATGTTCTTGGCTGTGCAGAAGCTTTTTAGTTTGAACAGGTCCCAGTAATGTATTTTTGATAGTGCTTCAATTGCTCGGGGAGTCCTCCTCATGAAGTACTCACCCAAGCCGATTCCTTCAAGAGTTTTCCCTGCACTTTCTTCAATATTTTTATAGTTGCATGTCTTAAGTTTAAATCTTTTATCCAGTGAGGGTCTATCTTAGTTAATGGGGAAAGGTGTGGGTCCAGTTTCAGTCTTTTACAGATCACTAGCCAGTTCACCCAGCACCATTTGTTAAATAGGGAATCGTTTCCCCACTGAATGTTTTTAATTGGCTGGTCAAAGATCAAATAACGGTAAGTAGCTGGATTCATCTCTTGGTTCTCTATTCTGCTCCAGACATCTACTTCTCTGTTTTTGTGCTAGTACCATGCTGTTTTGATCACTATCGATTTATAGTATAATCTCAGGTCTGGTAGCGTGATTCCTCCTGCTGTGTTTTTATTGCTGAGTAATGTTTTAGCTATCTGAGTTTTTTTCTGATTCCATATAAAACAAAGTATTATTTTTTTCAAGATCTTTAAAATATGACAATGGAGCTTTAATAGGAATTGCATTAAAATTATATATTGCTTTGGGTAGTATAGACATTTTAACAATGTTCTTTCTTCCCAGCCATGAGCATGGTATGTTTTTCCATTTGTTAACATCTTCAGCTATTTCTTTTCTTAAAATTTCATAGTTCTCTTTGTAGAGACCTTTCACGTCCTTTGTTAGGTATACTCCCAAATATTTCATCTTCTTTAGCACTACTGTGGAAGAAATAGAGCCCTTGACTGTTTTTTCTGCTTGGTTATTGTTGGTATATATAAAGGCTACAGATTTATGGGTGTTGATTTTGCAGCCTGAGACATTGCTGTATTCCTTGATCACTTCTAAAAGTTTTGTAGTAGAATCCCTAGTGTTTTCCAGATATATGATCATGTCATCTGCGAAGAGTGAAAGTTTGATCTCTTCTGACCCTTGAGCACCTTTTCTTCCCTAATTGCGATGAATAAAACTTTCATTACAATAAGAGCAATGGAGACAATGGGCAACCTTGCCTGGTTCCTGATCTAAGTGGAAATGATTTCAATTTAACTCCATTCAATACGATATTGGCTGTGGGTTTGCTGTAGATGGCCTCTATTAGTTTAAGAAATGTCCCTCCTATACCAATTTTCTTAAGTGTTCTGATCATGAAGGGATACTGGATATTGTCAAAAGCTTTTTCTGCATCAGTTGAGAGAATCATACGGGCTTTATTTTTTAGTTTGTTTATGTGCTGAATTACATTTATAGATTTAAGTATATTGAACCAGCCTTGAGACCCTGAGATAAATCCCACTTGGTCATGGTGTATAATTTTTTTCACGTGTTGTTGGATTCTGTTTGTTAGGAACTTATTGAGTATTTTTGCATCTACATTCATTAGTGATATTGGTGTATAATTTTCTTTTCTTGTTGGGTCTTTCCCTAATTTAGGGATCAAGGTTATGTTTGCTTCATAGAATGTGCTGGGTAGTATTCCTTGTTTTTCTATATTTTGGAAGAGGTTTAGTAATATAGGTACTAGATCTTCTTTAAAGGTTTGGTCGAATTCTGACGTAAAGCCATCTGGTCCCAGGCACTTCTTTTTAGGGAGATTTTGTATAGTTGATGCTATTTCAGAACTTGATATAGGCCTGTTCAACATTTCCACTTTGTTCTGGCTAAGTCTTGGTAGGTGGCATACTTCCAAGTATTGGTCGATTTCTTTCAGATTTTGATATTTCTGAGAGTAAAGTTTCTTGTAATATTCATTAAGGATTTTTTTGAATTTCTGAGGGGTCTGTTGTTATTTCATCTTTACCATTTCTGATTGATGAAATTAGAGATTTTACTCTTTTTTTTTTTCCTGGTTAGGTTGGCCAAAGGTTTATCTATATTTTTTATCTTTTCAAAAAACCAACTTTTGGATTTATTGATCTGTTGTATAATTCTTTTGTTTTCAATTTCATTTAATTCTGCTCTGATTTTGGTTATTTCTTTTCTTCTGCTGGGTTTGGGGTTGAAATGTTCTTTCTTCTCCAGTTACTTGAGAAGTCCCATTAAGTTATTAACTTCCTCTCTTTCTGTTTTCCTGAGGAAGGCTTGCAGTACTATAAATTTCCCTCTTAGGACTGCCTTTGCAGTATCCCAGAGGTTCTGATAGTTTGTGTCTTCATTGTTGTTTTGTTCCAAAAATTTGGTGATTTCCTTCTTAATCTCATCTATAACCCATCTATCCTTCACCATAAGGTTATTTAGCTTCCATGTTTTTGTATGGGTATGCATATTCCTGTTGTTTTTGAGTTCAACTTTTATTCCATGATGGTCTGAGAAGATGCAAGGAAAAATTTCTATTTTTAAAAATTTGCTGAGGTTAGATTTGTAGCCTAGGATGTGGTCGATTTTGGAGTATGTTCCATGGGCTGATGAGAAGTATGTGTATTCAGTTTTGTTGGGATGAAATGTTCTGTAGATGTCTGTTACATCCAGATGTTGAATGGTGAAGTTTAAATCTAAAATTTCTTTGCTTTGCTTCTTTTTGGAGGATCTATCCAATACTGGATAGGGGTATTAAAATCTCCAACTACTATGGAACTGGAGGAAATCAAGTTGCTCATGTCTGTTAGAGTTTCTCTTATAAATTGAGGTGCATTCTGTTTGGGTGCATAACTATTAGTAATTGAAATCTCATCATATTGAGTATTACCTTTAACAAATATGAAGTGTTCATCCTTATCCTTCCTTATTTTGGTTGGTTTAAAGCCTATTGTATCTGCGAATAGGATTGCAACACCTGCATTTTTCTGCTTTCCATTTGCCTGGAGTATAGATGACCATCCCTTCACCTTGAGTCTATATTTATATTTTAAAGTAAGGTGAGATGTTGTGCCTTAGAGGACAATTTAAACCAATCACATTAATTGAGAATATTTATAAGCCTTTTGAGAGTCTGGTGGACATTTTTAATCCTTTTGTGACTGTGGAAGTTGGAATTTGATCAAAATTTTCTGGGTGGGTTTACTTTTGTTGTGTAGTATTATGCTGGTCTTTATGGAGGATAGGTCTGAGAATATCCTGGAGAGCTGGTTTAGTTATGGCAAATGTCTTCAACATGTGAATGTCATTAGAGTATTTAATTTCTCCATCATAAATGAAACTCAGTTTAGCTGGGTACAGGATCCTGGGTTGAAA
This sequence comes from Nycticebus coucang, assembly GCF_027406575.1. Lineage (NCBI taxonomy): Eukaryota > Metazoa > Chordata > Mammalia > Primates > Lorisidae > Nycticebus > Nycticebus coucang. Next base: position 4,813,213 of record NC_069790.1, read on the forward strand.
GTTCTTTTGTTTTAGGGGATTAAAAGTTGATGACCATCCTCTTCTAGCTTGAAAGTTTTCAGCAGAGAGATCTGCAGTTATTCTAATATTCTTCCCCTTGTAGGTAATGGTTTTCTTTTGTCTGGCTTCTTTCAGAATTTTCTCCTTCATATTAACTCTAGTGAAATTGATTATGATGTGTCTGGGGAATGTCTTGTTTGGGTTGAGTTGTGCTGGAGTTCTGAAACTATCTGATATCTGATTTTCAGAATCTCTTGGGCATGTCTGGAAAGTTCTCTTTCATCATCTCATGGAGAAGAGACTCTGTGCCCTGTGAAGCCACTTCATCGCTTTCGGGGATCCTGGTAAGACAAATACTGGTTTTCTTCGAATTATCTCAGAGCTCTCTGAGGGAGTGATCTGTTTTTGCTCTCCATTTCTCTTCCTCTTTGAGAGTTTGGGAGCATTTGAAAGCTTTGTCTTCAATGTCAGAAATCCTTTCTTCTGCTTGCTCCATTCTGTTACTGAGGAATTCTACTGTGTTTCTCAGATCTTTAAGGGCTGCAACTTCTTGTCTCAATGTGTCAAAATCTTTGGTCATTTGGTCTTTGAATTCGTTGAATACTTGAGACATATTCTGGGTTACTTCTTGGAATTCTAATTTGGTTTTATTTGCTATCCAGATTCTGAATTCGATTTCTGACATCTCAGCTATTTGTTCATGCATGGGATCTTGTGCTGTGTCTGCCCCATTGTTCCTTGTGGGAGTTGATCTACTCTGATTATTCATACTGCCATAGTATTTCCGTTGATTTCTTCCCATGATTGTTTTTCACCATTGCCTCTGGCTGTCCTCAGAGTTGAGGAGGTGTTTCTCCAAGATTAGACCCCAGCAGGATCACTCTATTGTTGCTTGATGTTTGTAGGGAGTGACCCTGTGTAGCTCCTCTGGGGTTGCCCCAGCCAGGGAGTTCTGGTTGTGGGAGCAGCTCCGGAGTATGACACCCTGGGATCCAGCAATAGGGTGGGGGGTGGTGCACACGGTTCTGGGAGTGCCTGGCTCCCAGTGACTTTGGCACAGAGAGCCTAAGGCTCCAGCAGTCTCTGGCCAGGAGATGGGCTCTGCGCATAGGCAGAGAGGGCTCGGGAGGGCCCGCAGCTACCAGAGTCCCTGGCCAGATGAGAAGGCCAGTGTGGAGGCAGCGAGGTTACAGGTGGGAGGGCACTGGGTTGCGTGGCTTCTGGAGTTCCTGGTCAGGGTGTGCGAAGACATGGCGGGCGCTGGTCGTGGGTCGCAGCACCGCTCATAAGGAAGTTCAGGCAGGCATTGGTCTGTGGGTCGCGGTGCAGCTCTTACCAGGTCTGAGCGGGTGCTGATGGCGGGTTGCGTCACAGCTCTTCCAGAGGTCGGGGTGGGCGCCAATTGCAAGTCTCGGTGCAGCTCTTGCCTCGGTCCCAGCGGGCTCCAATCACGGCTCGCAGGTCACGGCGCAGCTCTTCTGGAGGTCCGGTGGGTGCCGATCTCAGTTCGTGGTGCAGCTCTTCCAGAGGTCCGGGAGGGTACCAATTGTGGGTCGTGGCACAGCTCTTCCCAGCACACTTTTTCTTATACTCTCATAACACAGAGAGCTTACGTGCCCAAATACATTTAAGAAGGAATGGTTAGATGGGCCATGCCCCCCACTCCAAGCCCTGACCTGTGCCTTGTCCTGGTTCTGGATATGTCTATTAGTCTGCCCAGCCTGTGTGGCACACACACCAACCAATTCTCTGGAGGATATCAAATGAGTGCCCTGTGATTCAATTCAATTCCCACACAATCTACCTGGAGACAGCATCAGACCGCAGAGGTCAGGGTCTGAGTCCCACAAGTCCAGCCCTTCCCCACTTCAAATCAGACGCCAGAGGTTAAGGGCTAAGTCCCACAAGACTGGCCCTTTCCCGGCTTCAGACACCAATTGCAAGTTCCAGACTGACCTGTGCTTCTGACCAGCCTGTTGTAAATTTGGGTTTCTACAACCACCCTCCTTGAATTCAAGAATTTACTAGGACAGCTCAGAACTCAGGCACACTTCACTTATGCTTCCTGGCTTATTATAAAGGATGAAGATAGGTGAGATTAAGGGCTGGAGGGCTCTACCACCCTCCCTGCACATAGTGGGTGCCTCACCAACCCAAGAGCTCCCCAGAGCTCATTTCATTGTTCAGGAGTTTTTATATAGCCTAATCTGCAGCTTCCCTCACTTCCTGGAGGTTGGCGGATGGAGCTGAAAGTTTCAACCCTCTTAATTGCCTAATCACTCAATCTTTGTGGTGAGGGCCCCATCCTGAGGTCCTGTAGAAACCACCCTAGTTCACCTCATTAGTATAAACTCAAAAGTTACTCAAAGACAACTATTATGAATAACAAAAGACACTCCTATTATTTAGGGAATGCTGAAGGATTTAGGAGCTCTGTGATAGGAGCTGCAGACAGAGACCACATATATTTCTTATCCTACCCCACGGCTGGAGCAGACCTGCATCTACAATCATGACCAGACACTCCTCAAGGCCTGGGGCTCTGAAGCATGGAGCCACACATACAACCTTTCATTCTGTGACACCTTTTCTAGGTTTCATTAGTGTTGGGCTCTGGACAAAATTAGGAAGACAGAAGTTGAGTGAAACTAGGAACTCTGCCTTGCAGAAGCTCTCCACCCGTGGGAGAACCGGCTAAGGAGCACGTGATGATGGGAGGTGCTGAAGGATACAGAGGTCTGCTCTAATGGGATGTCTGGGCCTTGTTTTTTCAGCATCACTTTCATGTATATGCTCTTCTGTCCCTAAAGGGGAAAGAAGCTAATTAAGTTGTTACAAGGGTACCCAGAATTTGTTTCAGCGTGGCATACCTGTGGATAGTACGACCTGTCCACACTGAAATAACTGTGATGAAGGCAGGCATTCTACCAACAGTTCCCCAGGTCCTGCAGGGCCGGGCAGGAGGCAGAGGGCACCAGGGGAGGTAGAGGCAAGGCCTGTGCTGTGTTTCCACAGGAAGGAACAGACAAGGCAAGGCCAGCAGGCTGGTTTGAGCTGTTCCAGCAGATACTGCCCGCAGTTGTCTGGTACCTGCGCAGGGAGCTGAGGACAGGTGCACAGTGGAGCACTGTGCGAGGAGACGGGGCTGTGGGTTTGCATGTGTGAGGCATGAAGCCATTCTATCTCTAGGGCCTGGCTAGCCCTGGTAGGGGCAGTCCCTCCAGAGCCACAAAGCCCCAGAAGTAAGATCTCAAAGCATCAAAACTGTAGGACGTAAAGAGGCCTGACGGGTACAGAAGCCAGGAGTCCATGGCGTAGTGCACACCCCTCCCTCCGGCAGCAGAGCCTGCCTGAATCATAGGAAGCCTGTGGCACAAGGACTCTCAGAGGCTTTTTGACATCTTGGCGGAGGCAAAAGTGCACAGAGTCTCGAGAAACTGCTCCCATCAAACACTCTGAGGAGCGGAACATGAGAGGTGAGACTGTGTCATGCAGCTAACTTTAGCATGAAGTAGGGGGGAAACTTGAACATCTAAAGCTCCCAAACATCAGTTTTGAAAATTTTGAGGGGATTTGGGAAGGGTCTTCATCTCCTTCCAATAGACTTCACAAAACCTCCTTCCCTTCTCCATGAACGGAGCTGCACCCCCTGCCTTCTGAAAGGCCACCCTGGCTCCTCTGTCCTCCTGGAACTTCGTGTTTACTTTCACTTAATGCCCACAGCCACCTATGAGGTAGAAATGATGACATTTTACAGATGAGGAAATTGAGGGTGGAATGGTTGAATGACATAGGCAAGTTCACGCAGCTGGAGACCTGTGGTTCCAGGAGGGGTCTCAGACTGCCGACGTTAATATCCCACATCACAGGGCCTGTCTACTGTCCTGATCTCACAAGGTTGTGCTGGAGCTCAGGCAATGTCCCCCAGGTCTTTTCCTGATGGTTCCTTATGGGGTCCCACAGCTCCTATCTAGTTCCCGGGGGATCTGCACCGGCTCAGCAAGCCCTGGGGCTCCCCTGTTCATTCTGAGCCTCTGCTGTGCAGGAGGGTGGGGGAGTCACCACTGGCTAATGGCAAGTGAGCACCTGCTTAATTAGGGCCAGGCAATGGCTGGTAAATACTATGCGGGTTCTCAGCTCAGTGCCAGGAGGCAGACGTCATCAGTCTAACGTATGAGGACCAGTCTTTATTTCTTGTCAGTCTCCCATCGACGAGGGCACTCATATTTATTATTTGTGGTGCCAGGTGCTTGCCATATATCCTCTCACTGAAGGTGAAATCAGTTCTGGGCAGGTTGTTTCAACAAGAGTGGTTAAGAAACTTGCCAAGGGTCACACAGCTAATGAGGGTCAGATGCTAGATCCTAACACAGAAGAGTTGGAATAGAACGGTACATTCTTTCCACAAGCAGGATCATAAGCCTTGGCATAAGGCAAACCTGGCTGTCTGGGGCTCTATGGCCCCACAACTTGTCCTCCTCCTTTCTTGGGTGTCAGCTGCCTGCAGGTCCCAGACAGGTGTCTGAGGGGCTGCCTGGTGAGACCCCAGTGACCGTGGCCCCGGCTGGCATTGCTGGGGCAACACCACACAGCTCTGCCCTCCTCAGCGTCCCCAGGGCAGAGCAGTTGCCACCAGATATACTTTTCTCATCTCACCTCTTGTTGAGGGAGGATCATATCAACTTTCAGATATGTGAGACTTGGTGTTTGTACTGAAAATAGTGTCCTAGAAGCCTGGATGGGGACAGGGGACTGAGGAGTGCCCTGGGTCTAGAGGAAGATGTATAAATGCAATGTCCCTTCAAAACATCTCTCCTGAAATAGGTGTTCAATATGGAGGTGAAGAAAGCAAGATTTTACATTAATACGCATTGCTGACGTCCCCATCTGCACCTCTCCACAAGCCACCCCATTCCCCACCTTACGAGAGCAAAGGCTGGTGCACACGCTCACTAGGTGATGACACTCAGTCAGGGAGGAAAACTCAGGGACACAGAGAGGGGGAAACAAGCAGTGAATGGGGCCGGGGTAAGACAAATTGGAGATGCATCCCCAAAGTGGCCACTACAAGGTGCCAGGGGCAGCCACCCCTGAGTCCCATGAGTCACCCTCACAATGACTCTCAGAATGTGGTCTTAGGAGGCTCAGCCTAGGGAAAGAGCAACGGAGAGGGATTGACCTGCTGACTCCCATCCCTGTGAGCCACAGTTCTGGTCAGACCACTACAGTTCGGGCACATTCCTCCCCGCCTGTGTGGCATGTGGCATTCCTGGTTCCCAGCAGGGATCCACAGTATAGCAAGCTCGGGTGGTTGCTATTGCTACCAAAGGGTGGTTAATCTTTCCTTTTCCATGGAGCCCTTACTTTGTCTTGTCCCTTTGTGGAACATTTCCCCACTTGGAACCAGGCTCTCTCACCCAGCGGAGGCTGGGCTGATGACAACAGCACCAAATCCCACAGGGGTCCTGGAACTGGAGGTGAGGAGCATCCTTCCCACTGCCTCACTGCTCAGACACACTCGCTCCAGCTGCTGGGGACAGAGCCCCAGGTGTTGGCAGTTGACCACTCTTGTAGAAGAGTGCCCCACCCGCCCAGTGCTGTGTCCCCCACTGTTCCTCTGTTCCATCTGTTGGGCTCCTTCCCCCTGCATGGGGGAGGGTGGGGGGAGGGGCACAGGGGGTCACATGCCTGCTGTTGCACTTACTTTGCTATTAATGGGCTCATTAGTACCTTACTCTGTTCAGCCTGCTATGTGGTCTGGGGAGCTAATAAACAACGGAATGTAATCTCACAGCCTGGAGGCTGAAATCCCAGGTCAAGGCCTGGAAAGGTCAGTGTCAGGAAGAGCAGGTTTCTTGGTTCTCAGATGGGGAAGGGCCTCTTTTATAACGGCCCCAAGCTCATGTATGAAGGCTGCACCCTCATGAACTCCCACAGCCGTCACATTGGGACTGGGGTGGGGGGCAGAAATATTCAGTGTGTGTCACCTGTATCAGTCTCCTGGGGGTGCCAGAACAAAGTACCACAAACCAGATTGTTCGAAACAACTGGAATTGATTGTCTGACAATTCTGGGACTCAAACTTTGAAACCTAGGTGTGCACAGGGTTGGTTCTTTCTGAAGGCTCTGAGGGAGAATCTGTCCCAAGCCTCTCTCTCCTAATTTCCCGTGGTTCCCGCAACGCTTGGCATTTCTTGGCGTGAAGACACCTCACTGCAGGCCATGCCGTCTTCCCAGGGCGCCGCCTTCTGTGTGTTCGTGCGTCTTCTCCTCTTCTTGTGAGGGTTACAGTCCTATCAGGTTAGGAGCCACCCTACTCCATATGACTAAGGTCACATTCACAGACACCAGGGGTTAGGCCTTCAACGTGTGTTTTAGGAGGACACAGCTTGACCGGGTACACTGGGTATGGACCATTATGCCAAGTGATTAGACTCTGTCAGTTGTGGCCTGGTGACACCGGCAGGAACCACAGAGGCAGGAAAAGCAAACCAGACCCACAGTGGTGTGGTGAGCACAAAGGGAGGAAGGTGTCCAGTGCCACCAGCCTTCCCCCAAGCTCTCCTCAAGGGACAGGGCCATTTGAGGACCCATCTTTGGCCCTGACTGCAGGCAGGTATTGAGCTGTAGCTGGCTGGGCCTTTATGTCAGAGCTCACGCGAAGCCACCAATCCACTGTCGTGACAACCCCATTCACCGGGAGCCTCGGTGCAGCCAGTGGGTGGCCAAGAAGAGAGACTGACCAACATCCACGGCATGGACCACCCCGGTCAGCAGCCACTGAGGGGCTCTTCTGGTCAGCATCTGCGTGGAGCTTGAAGGCAGGCATGTTGGTGGCTATATCCACAGTGCCCCACATCCCCTGCCCAGCTTTCCTTGTCCTCCAGTCCTCCAGTCATGGCCCTTCCCAGGCCCTGGCCACCTAATCTATTTATTTTCCCAGGCCCAGGAGCCCATGCATGTCTGGGCCTCGGGGCACTCGTCTGGCCATATGTGAGGAACTGAGCTCTGTCGTAGCTCTGCTCAGCTGGAGGGTGCCTTCATGCCTAGCTCAGGTCACTGAGGATGCCCCAGCTGACAGCACCTGAGCTCCCAAGGGGCTATGAGCTACTGCGGGAGGAAGGCACAGCTCTGCCACGCCATCTCCAGGCCAACGCCCTGTTCCTCAAACCTCCCACTAGCACCCAAACCCACACACCTGCTGGCCAAACTGGGGGTGTAGAAACACGAGGGACCCTGACCTGAATCCCAAGTCGAATCATTCAAAGATCTTTGGAAATTTGAAAAAACAGATCACCCCTCTCCCACAAGGCTACCCCTTGAAGCTCTTAGCAGAAGTAGGAAGGTGACAGAGGTTAGTGGGACCTCCGAATCAGGGATGGATTGGAACTGGAGGATGGGGAAATTGGCTAAGATGTCCTTGGTGCTGGTGGAGATAGTACTTCCTATATCTTGTCCCTCCAGTAGCTGGGGAGACATTGCCCCATCAGCCTGCACTCAACTGCAGCCCTTCTGGGTAGAGCATTAGGCTCAGACTGCACTGTTAGCGCCAGAGCTTTATTTTCCAAAGATGGCCGTTAACAGGGTTTTCACCTCAATACTTGTGGGTGACTTGGGCACTTCTCTCAGGGAGGGTGGGGGTGCTGGTTGCTGCTTTGACCAATAGCATGAGGCGGCTGAGATGGCTGCGGGTCCAGGGGTCTGTTGGAAAAGCCCTCACGGCTCTCTGAGAGCCTCTGTTCCCCCACGGCGCCACTCTCTGGACTGCCCGGCTCTGGGAAGCCTGAATCACATGGCAAGGCCACGGCGAGGTGCTCTGCTACTGGAGGAGACCCAGGCAGCAGAGTAGGAGTGAGGAGGCCAGCTGGAAGGGGCCGCCCCCAGGCCCGGCTGTTAGCATCTTCCCATCTGGGCCCCAGTCACCAGGGAGCTGGGTAGGGCTTGCCCTGGGCCCTGGCTCATCCCTGACCCCTGAATCTGCGAGTGTGAGGAAGTGACTATAAGACATTTACCATCAAGCCTAGCAGCTCGAACCCAGGCCCACTCTGTCTCACACAACTGGCAGTGTTTCTGAAACCCTGCCCCAGCTGTTTCTGCCACCTCTGGGTGCTTGCATTTGGCCAAAATGAGCGCAGGGTATGGGCGCCTGAACCCGGGGCTCATCCCGGAGGTCAGACACCTGATGTGGCAGTGGGCTGTGAGTGGGTGTCATCGATGGCACGACCTGCAGGGGGGTGGCGCTCTGGGGCTTAGGGGCTCCAGGGAGGAGGGGCCTGCCTCTCACCAGGAGGTGCCCGCACTGCCTCGGGGCCTTGCAGGCGTCCGTGGGAAACACGCCACAGAGCAGCCAGCTTGGTCAGCATCACCACCAGAGAGAACAGAGGTGGCAAGGAGGAGAGATGGAATCCAAAGGAGCACCCCCGTGCGTCTATACTGCGTCTCCCAGACTGCTTAGTGCTGGCTCCGTGCAGGCCTCGCCAGAAGTGTCCCACGAGAATTCATCTGTAAGTGCCCAAGAGAAGTGCGAAACAACAGAGAGGGAGCTCCGAAAGACCTGACCTGCGATGGGGAAGCACAGGGACTTAAAGCCACCAGGCTGGGTTTGCATTTGTGGCCAGACCACATGTGGTCCCCTGGGTCACACTGCATCAGTGGAACCACATGGGGCCTCCATGCGGAAACTCTGGCTGGAGACTCAACGCTGCAGCTGGCCAGCCTGTGTCTGTGCAGTTAGTCTGTGGTGCCTGACACAGGCCAGCACAGCCACGGATGCTTAGACCCAAGCAGAAACCCAGCATTTTTAAAGGCGCCCTGCTCCAGCCTCTAAGAGCGAAACTGCACAGTGACTCGCCTGGGCAGCACCTGCCCTCTGGGAGGCAGCTCAGACCTCCAGTGACAGCACAGTGTGTGCTGGTAGCTGCTGGCTTGATGTGCTCTTGTAGACTGCCCACCTGCTGCAGGGAGTGACAGCTGGGGGCAGGGGAGCAGGGGCCATGCAGCCGGTGAGTGAGCGAATTAGATTCCTTCTCCATGAGGAGCTCAGACTGAGGAACAGAGAGACTTTGTCACTCGCTGGACAGGAGCTGGACGCTTATGTCTCCTAGGGCTGTGGGCCCTGAGAAAGGACTGCGCTGTTCTGAGAGTGAGGCTGGGGACTGTCACAAGACGGCAGGTGGGGTACAGAGAGAAAATGGAGTAGCCCTGAGAACAGCCTGAGAGTGGCAGAAGTCACCGTTCTTGGCACCTGGCGGTTTTCCACTCCCACTTGCTGCCCCTGGGAAGGCCAGGTGACCTCACTTGGGTTTCATCAGACACCATCACCACGTCCAGCCTGAAGGGCCTTCTGTTTCTTGTGTCCTCCCTCGCAATCTGCGTACACAGAATACTCTGCCTATAGGCTGGGCTTCCTGACATGTCCCAAGAATGGGCTAACCTCATTTGACTGCCAGCAGAGGTCAGGTCATAGGAAGCAGAACTTCAGAGGGAGTATCTGTCCCCAGGTCATAGCACAGCCCCTCAGGCCCTGCCAATTACCGTCTGAGCACAGTCTTCAGGAAAACACCCGGCTTGGGGCATCAGCAATCCTTCCTGAGCCACTGCCAGGAATGTCACCCCATGTGAGTGACCAGTGCCAGCACAATGGGTTCTCCCCCTACTGTGACGATTGGTCCTTCAGGCTACAGCTAAGTGCTTCCCAACTCTCTGCTCAGGATGGGGGATGATACCCAGATACTCAAAAACATGAAGTGGCAAGCTGGCTAAGTTCTGGGGTGATGCTCACCACAGGGCTGGGCAGCACAGGGAGTATCTTGTCCTGACCTAAGGCCCAGGAGGAGAGGGTGTGCAGTGGAGCAGTAGAGGCACCAAACACAAGCTGCCGCCTGCTGGATGCAGCCGAGGAGCTCAGCTCTCTGCCAGCCCTACAGACCCTTCTGCCTCCTGATGCTGCAGGCCCCCATAGCCCTAGTTCTGCAGCTTATCTAAAATGAGAGCAAGTTGCAAGTTGAACTGTGTCTGTTTGCCCCAAAGCCTGTGCGTGACCTCTCAGGCCTTGCTGTCTCCACCAGCCAGGTGGGGTGTACCTGGCCCCGAGTCAGCTGTCCCGAGAGCTGCCGCTCCAGGACCAGTCCAGGCAGGAGGAGGCGGTGAGAGCCCTCTCTCCCTGCCTATGTGAAGGCTGTGTGTGGAGAAGGCGGACGTGCCGAGACGGGTCCCAGGCCTGCAGATGCCTCTCCTTCTCACCTGTCCCATACCTCGAGGGCCTGCAGCAAGCTGGACCCCAGCCCAGGACCAGCCTTTGATCTTTCTTCACTCTTTCAATCCCCCCCTCTCTCTTTTCTTTACTTAAACATTTATTTAGCAACAGGTGTACAGCAGTAGCTGTGCTCTGAGGACACAGAGGTGAACCATCCCTATTTAAACCAGAAGGGACGCCCAGCACTCTGGGAGCCTGAGGTGGGTGGATTGATTGAGCTCAGGAGTTTGAGACCAGCCTGAGCAAGATGGAGACCTTGTCTCTAAAAATAGCCAGGTATTGTGGCAGGTGCCCGTAGTCCCAGCTACTCAGGAGACTGAGGCAAGAGAATCACTTGAGCCCAAGAGTTTGAGGTTGCTGTGAGCTGTGACACCACAACACCCTGCCCAGGGTGACAGAGTAAAATTCTGTCTGAAAAAAATATAAAAATTAAAAAAAAAAAACTAAAACCAGAAGGGAGAACTGACAGGGACTAGACCGAGTGCAGTGCAGCCCCAGGACCAGCAGGTGCGCTCAGTGCCCAGGCTGCCCAGGCCAATAGGACCCACAGTGCTCTACAGCAAATCCTGCCCACTCTGGGGTGTGAGATTCAGCCCACAAAGGCATGCCGCTTCAGTGTCTCCGGAGGAAGGATGTGGCAGCTTTTCAAATGCCCAGAGGACTTGTGGGAGGGTGGGAGGTAGGACTGGCTGGACAGGGGGCAGCAGCCCAGGCAGGAGAAGAGGCGGCCGTCCAACCCAGAGGGGAGACACGAACCCAGGCTGAACAGCCGCCGTAGCAGTTTGGGGCCGAGGAAGCAGGGCCACTGCAGGTATGGAGGAATAGGAATTCCTTGTAGGAATTAGGCCTCACCCAGCACAAGGACCGCAAGGGTGAACAAGTTGTAAGGGGGTCACTGGTCAGCCTACCTGGGACACTGTGTCAGCAGCCAAGTCAGAGCTTTCAGAGAAATCCACGTGGCCACCAGCATGTCCAGCCACAGTGGGACCACAGAAGGGGTGCACAGGCAGATGTCTTTGAGAAGTCCATGGCTCCAACAACTACTGCCCTTGGAGTCTGCACAGGTTTGCAGTGGAGAGCTCAGGGCCATACTTGGCCAGCAGCACCTGCTGTCAGGAGGGCAAGCGGGAGCAGTGCTCAGAACACACAGCACCTGGGCATTCTGTGTCCGTCTGTCACCATGGCTGAGCCTGGGTGTGCTCACAGGTGTCACTCCTGCCTTTCAAATCTCTCACAAGTTCATCTTGACCATCCCTAACCCGAAGCTACCAAGGGAAGGAGATTCTAGGAAGCATTGCCATGGCTCAACCAAGTGCACAGGGTGCAACCCAGGGCCACCACTGTAGCTCCGCAGGGGCCAGGGATGCGCAGAACGGAGGTTGGCAGCCAGAGTCTCTGCAGATTTCCCCCTGACTCTAGTGAGCAGCCACATTCCTTTTGAGAATTCCTTCCAAATGGGCCCAAAAGGTAAAATTAAATGGCCCACACACACACACTCATACAGATACACACACACACATCCAGAGTCACACAGACACATATACATAGTCATACACACACACACACACACACACAAAGATACACATCAGCACACACAGATGCAGACACAGACACACACAAACACATGGAGACACGCAGACACACAGACCTAAACACACATACAGACACACACTTGAACGGGCACAGATAGACACTCACGTGCACAGACCACACGCATGGACAGACCCACAGACACACTCACGGTCTTGGAGCCTGGATGACCCCCCTCCTCACCTGGGATGCCCGTCCTCTTTGCCCTCCTGGCTTCAGGCTGCCGGAATTCCATCGAGAATCTTGTCCACCATTTTCCACTTGGAAAAATTCTGGTTTCTACACCCCCCAGCTGAAATGTCCTCCTCCACGAGGCCCTCCCTGGCACAGCCGGCGGGGTGGTCACTGTCTTCTTCACACTCAGATGGGCTCTGTCTCCACCCGTCCCCCTGGAGGGGACATTTCACTGTAGTCACCTGTGTGCACCTAGCGCCCGGGATGGGAGCAGGGTGCTCTTCCATACACACAGGTGAGGGGGCCTTCTCAGGTGATGCTGCTTCAGGGCACGTACACGCCTCTCACTCACTCGACTGTAATGTCTGGAGCTGGGGAAGTGGGCGCCGTGGCAGAGGCCGTGGGGTGAGCTTCAAGGTGGTCAGACTTTCCACTCCTCCTCCGCACGGGGTGGCCGCACCGGGGTGGAGGCAGATGCAGCCACACAGGAGACCAGAAAGTGGCGAGCGCATGACTCAGGTCGCCTTCTGCTTTGTTTCCCGTCCCACTCCTCAGAGGGAAACCTCTCATTTGGGTTTTTCACAAGGAGCGTCTGTGTTTGGTACCAGACAACTCCTACTCGTTGAAGGACGTGTAGGAGTTGGCAGGAAAACTCCACCATGAAATGTCCTCTCTTCGCAAGGCAAGTCCCTGCTCTAGGAACAGAAGATCTAGTTTAGAGCTTGACAGAGGCAAAGCCAGATTTTAAGCAGAGCCTCTGGCTAAAATAAAATCAGATAGAGAAGGAACAATTTTTAAGCTTGCACCAAATGAGTCCTTAGGGATCTTAGCAACTGTTATGTGAATTAATTGTTACAATAACCTAATGAAAGCTCACACATGAGAAAAACCAAGGCTCAGAATCATCAAATAACTTTTCTCAGGATGGCTGGAGAATATGGTTTCTCTAATTCACAGGAGTCACAGGAGGAATGACATGCTCGCAGGGCAGGGGTTGTCCCCTGGGGATCTTTTCTCTGCGATAGAATTGGACTTGCTTCACAGAACAAATAAGACTTTTTGGAAATGATTTTTAGAGACAAAATTGTTAAGTGATATTTTCTTGGGTTTTGCTGTCTTTCAGGTCTCAGGGACAATGATGGTAACTAGACAAGCCGTTTGTGACGGAAAATGACCAAGGAGGAAGCGTGAGAATTTAAATCTTCTTGGGAAGAATTCCAAAGTGTGAAGTGTTCTGCTTGCGTGTTGTATACCTGTCTTCTTCCTGCTGCATTTTTTTCAAATTTGTGTAAAAATGTCCTAAGGTGTATTCACGTGTAGGTTTCTGACAAGTGTCACCTTCATCGGTGTTGAAAGGTCAGTCACTTAACCTGCATGACACCTCTGCTCTCCCTCAAACCCTGTTGTGGGAGAGGGAACACCCGTGACCAAGAGCCCTTAAACGCGACTCCCAGCACCCCGCATCAGCGCGTCTCGGTCATCCCTCCTGCACCAGCCTGTCATTACGCCGAGTTTGATTAACCTGCTGGTATAAGGATTAGTAAGCCATGGTTCCCACCTCTGAGGTGCTCACGGGAGGACGGACCAGCATGCTAAGGAGCTGGAGGTCCAGGTGTCCATGGAGCACAGGAGAGGGGACCATGTTCCCCAGGGAGCCCAGGAGTCCCCACAGAATGTGGCCTGAGCTTTGCAAGGGAACGGGAGGAAGAGGAGCCTGTGGAAATGACCTGGGGGAGCTAAGGCTGGAGAAAGAGGGATGAGCCCTCTTG